>NC_134405.1:157400909-158870909 GCF_038048845.1 Mixophyes fleayi
CTTTTTTTTTTTCTCTCTTGTTCCGGCTTCCTTCAATGCTGGTTTTGAGATGTATAAGAGATGTAGGTCATTAGAAAACCAATACCTACAGCCACACCACCCTGAACAAGCCTGATCTTGGAATCTAAGCAGGGCCAGGCCTGGTTAGTACTTGGATGGGAGACCATCTGGGAATACCAGGTGCTGTATGCCTTTTTTTTTTCTCACTTGTTCCGGATTCCTTCAATGTTGGTTTTGAGATGTATAAGAGATGTAGGTCATTAGGAAACCAATACCTACAGCCACACCACCCTGAAAAAGCCTGATCTTGGAAGCTAAGCAGGTGTGGGCCTGTTTAGTACTTGGATTGGAGACTACCTGGGAATACCAGGTGCTGTAGGCTTTTTTTTTTTCTCTCTCGTTCCGACCTCCTTTAATGCTGGTTTTGAGATGTATAAGAGATGTAGGTCATTAAAAAACCAATTCCTACAGCCACACCACCCTGAACAAGCCCAATCTCATCTGATCTTGAAAGCTAAGCAGGGTTGGGCCTGGTTAGTACTTGGATGGGAGACCACCTGAGATTACCAGGTGCTGTAGTCCTTTTTTTTTCTCTCTTGTTCCGGCTTCCTTCAATGCTGCTTTTGAGATGTATAAGAGATGTAGGTCATTAAGCAACCAATACCTACAGCCACACCACCCTGAACAAGCCTGATCTTGGAAGCTAAGCAGGGTTGGGCCTGGTTAGTATTTGGATAGGAGACTACCTGGGAATACCAGGTGCTGTAGTCCTTTTTTTTTTTCTCTCTTGTTCCAGTTTCCTTCAATGCTGGTTTTGAGATGTATAAGAGATGTAGGTCATTAGGAAACCAATACCTACAGCCACACCACCCTAAACAAGCCTGATCTTGGAAGCTAAGCAGGGCTAGGCCTGGTTAGAACTTGGATGGGAGACCACCTGGGAATACCAGGTGCTGTAGGCCTTTTTTTTTTCTCTCTTGTTCCAGCTTCCTTCAATGCTGGTTTTGAGATGTATAAGAGATGTAGGTCATTAGGCAACCAATACCTACAGCCACACCACCCTGAACAAGCCCAATCTCGTCTGATCTTGGAAGCTAAGCAGGGCTGGCGCCTGGTTAGTACTTGGATGGTAGACCACCTGGAAATTCCAGGTGCTGTCGCCCTTTTTTTTTCTCTCTTGTTCCGGCTTCCTTCAATGCTGGTTTGAAATGTATAAGAGATATAGGTCATTATGAAACCAATACCTACAGCCACACCAACCTGAACAAGCCCACTCCCATCTGATCTTAGAAGCTAAGCAGGGCCAGGCCTGGTTAGTACTTGGATGGGAGACCACCTGGGAATAACAGGTGCTGTTGGCCTTTTTTTTTATTATCTCTTGTTCCGGCTTCCTTCAATGCTGGTTTTGAGATGTATAAGAGATGTAGGTCATTAGAAAACCAATACCTACAGCCACACCACCCTAAACAAGCCCAATCTCGTCTGATCTTGGAAGCTAAGCAGGACTGGGCCTGGTTTGTATTTGGATGGGAGACCACCCGGGAATACCAGTTGCTGTATGCCTTTTATTTTTCTCTCTTGTTCCGGCTTCCATCAATGCTGGTTTTGAGATGTATAAGAGATGTAGGTCATTTGGAAACTAATACCTACGGCCACACCACCCTGAACAAGCCTGATCTTGGAAGCTAAGCAGGGCCAGGTGTGGTTAGTACTTGGATGGGAGACCATCTGGGAATACCAGGTGCTGTAGGCCTTTTTTATTATCTCTTGTTCTGGCTTCCTTTAATGCTGGTTTGAAATGTATGAGATGTAGGTCATTAGGAAACCAATACCTACAGCCACTTCACCCTGAACAAGCCCAATTGCATCTGATCTTGGAAGCTAAGCAGGGCCAGGCCTGGTTAGTACTTGGATGGGAGACCACCTGGGAATACCAGATGCTGTAGGCCTTTTTGTTTTTCTCTCTTGTGCCTGCTTCCTTCAATGCTGGTTTTGAGATGTATAAGAGATGTAGGTCATTAGAAAACCAATATGTACAGCCACACCACGCTGAACAAGCCCAATCTTGTCTGATCTTGGAAGCTAAGCAGGGTTGGGCCTGGTTAGCACTTGGATGGGAGACCACCTGGGAATACCAGGTGCTGTAGGCCCTTTTTTTTTGTCTCTTGTTCCGGCTTCCTTCAATGCTGGTTTTGAGATGTATAAGAGATGTAGGTCATTAGGAAACAAATACCTATGGCCACTCCACCCTGAACAAGCCCAATCTCATCTGATCTTGGAAGCTAAGCAGGGCTGGGTTTGGTTAGTACTTGGATTGGAGACCACCTGGGAATACCAGGTGCTGTAGGCCTTTTGTTTTTTCTCTCTTGTTCCAGCTTCCTTCAATGCTGGTTTTGAGATGTATAAGAGATGTAGGTCATTAGGAAACCAATACCTACAGCCACACCACCCTGAACAAGCCCAATCTCGTCTGATCTTAGAAGCTAAGCAGGGCTGGCGCCTGGTTAGTACTTGGATGGTAGACCACCTGGAAATTCCAGGTGCTGTCGCCCTTTTTTTTTTCTCTCTTGTTCCGGCTTCCTTTAATGCTGGTGTTGAGATGTATAAGAGATGTAGGTCATTAGGAAACCAATACCTTCAGCCACACCACCCTAAACAAGCCAAATCTCGTCTGATCTTGGAAGCTAAGGAGGGCCGGGCCTGGTTAGTACTTGGAAAGGAGACCACCTGGGAATACCAGTTGCTGTAGGCCTTTTATTTTTCTCTCTTGTTCCGGCTTCCATCAATGCTGGTTTTGAGATGTATAAGAGATGTAGGTCATTTGGAAACTAATACCTACGGCCACACCACCCTGTACAAGCCTGATCTTTTAATCTAAGCAGGGCCATGCCTGGTTAGTACTTGGATGGGAGACCATCTGGGAATACCAGGTGCTGTAGGCCTTTTTTTTTTTTATTATCTCTTGTTCCGGCTTCCTTCAATGCTGATTTTGAGATGTATAAGAGATGTAGGTCATTATGAAACCAATACCTAGAGCCACACCGCCCTGAACAAGTCTGATCTTGGAAGCTAAGCAGGTCCGGGCCTGGTTAGTACTTGGATGGGAGACCACCTGTGAATTCCAGGTGCTGGAGGCCATATTTTTTCTCTCTTGTTCCGGCTTCCTTCAATGATGGTTTTGAGATGTATAAGAGATGTAGGTCATTAGGAAACCAATACCTACAGCCACACCACCCTAAACAAGCCTGATCTTGGAAGCTAAGCAGGGCTAGGCCTGGTTAGAACTTGGATGGGAGACCACCTGGGAATACCAGGTGCTGTAGGCCTTTTTTTTTTCTCTCTTGTTCCAGCTTCCTTCAATGCTGGTTTTGAGATGTATAAGATATGTAGGTCATTAGGCAACCAATACCTACAGCCACACCACCCTGAACAAGCCCAATCTCATCTGATCTTGGAAGCTAAGCAGGGCTGGCGCCTGGTTAGTACTTGGATGGTAGACCACCTGGAAATTCCAGGTGCTGTCGCCTTTTTTTTTTTCTCTCTTGTTCCGGCTTCCTTCAATGCTGGTTTGAAATGTATAAGAGATATAGGTCATTATGAAACCAATACCTACAGCCACACCAACCTGAACAAGCCCACTCCCATCTGATCTTAGAAGCTAAGCAGGGCCAGGCCTGGTTAGTACTTGGATGGGAGACCACCTGGGAATAACAGGTGCTGTTGGCCTTTTTTTTTATTATCTCTTGTTCCGGCTTCCTTCAATGCTGGTTTTGAGATGTATAAGAGATGTAGGTCATTAGAAAACTAATACCTACAGCCACACCACCCTAAACAAGCCCAATCTCGTCTGATCTTGGAAGCTAAGCAGGACTGGGCCTGGTTTGTATTTGGATGGGAGACCACCTGGGAATACCAGTTGCTGTATGCCTTTTATTTTTCTCTCTTGTTCCGGCTTCCATCAATGCTGGTTTTGAGATGTATAAGAGATGTAGGTCATTTGGAAACTAATACCTACGGCCACATCACCCTGAACAAGCCTGATCTTGGAAGCTAAGCAGAGCCAGGCGTGGTTAGTACTTGTATTCGAGACCATCTGGGAATACCAGGTGCTGTAGGCCTTTTTTTTTTATCTCTTGTTCCGGCTTCCTTTAATGCTGGTTTGAAATGTATGAGATGTAGGTCATTAGGAAACCAATACCTACAGCCACTTCACCCTGAACAAGCCCAATCGCGTCTGATCTTGGAAGCTAAGCAGGGCCAGGCCTGGTTAGTACTTGGATGGGAGACCACCTGGGAATACCAGGTGCTGTAGGCCTTTTTGTTTTTCTCTCTTGTGCCTGCTTCCTTCAATGCTGGTTTTGAGATGTATAAGAGATGTAGGTCATTAGAAAACCAATATGTACAGCCACACCATGCTGAACAAGCCCAATCTTGTCTGATCTTGGAAGCTAAGCAGGGTTGGGCCTGGTTAGCACTTGGATGCGAGACCACCTGGGAATACCAGGTGCTGTAGGCCCTTTTTTTTTGTCTCTTGTTCCGGCTTCCTTCAATGCTGGTTTTGAGATGTATAAGAGATGTAGGTCATTAGGAAACTAATACCTATGGCCACTCCACCCTGAACAAGCCCAATCTCATCTGATCTTGGAAGCTAAGCAGGGCTGGGTTTGGTTAGTACTTGGATTGGAGACCACCTGGGAATACCAGGTGCTGTAGGCCTTTTTTTTTTCTCTCTTGTTCCGGCTTCCTTCAATGCTGGTTTTGTATACGCCCAGCAGCACGGATTATTTCAGGAGCCATGCTGTGAGCAGTCCACTCATATGGTTGTGGTAATGAGCACAGTGGTTTTCCAGAATACATAGAAAATTAGTTTAAAACCAATAATAATATCTATTACAATAACTCTAATCGCTCTTTTTGGGACCAACCCTGTATGTGACTGCTGAGGGGTGACAGGGGACGTCTTTACTGCCTCTTACACTGAGTTATCGGCTGAAATTCTCTGCATTGCAGTCAGGAAAACTGTGACCCTTTATCTGTCGCAGAACTGAAGCCCGATCAGATTTCAGGACATGTCTCCAGCAGCTGCTAGTCAGGGTCTCAGCGTCCTGCTGTAGATTGTACTGGTACATGTGGTGTTCTGGTTATCCCCGGTGATTTTTCTGTCTTGTCTGTCCCACTGGCAGGCTGACCGTGGTGCAGAGTGTCGCTGTTATCTGGAACTCTTATCTCTCCTGGAAGGCCAACCAGGCCTGACCCAGGGATCTGCGGTACAGACTCCTCTCTACTGGACTTCAGCTGGGTACACACTACAGAAAGTTACTGCACATGCCATTTCTCTAACAATTTTACTTACGATCAGCTGCCGATCGCTGTGTACACACTATAGACGCTTTACAAGATTTACCATCAGATCTGTGCTCTTCATCTGTCATAACCATTGGCTGAAACGATTGTGACTGCGTAGAGATCTCTGGACACTGCTGGTAACGGGTGATTACTCTCTGCCACTATATACCAATATCATGAATTTTAGGAAGTTTGTAAAATGGAATGAAATTCTACAATGCTTTGGTTTGATAAAACATGATCGTGAGAGCATACACACTGATACAATATTTTACCAAAAGGATATTTATCAGGGCACGATAACTGGATGAAAACCTGTAGTGTGTATCCTGCTTTACTGCTTCCGTATCCACCTTTCTGAATTGTGGATATAAACTCCTTATTTGATTTTACCTCAAGTGTAATAGAAATGTCCCATGTGGAAAGAAGGATCTATAATCTGCCCTGCCACAATGTGATGTGGTAAATGGATCAATTGTAACAGATAAGGTACTATCATCATCATCATCATCAACATTTATTTATATAGCGCCAGCAAATTCCGTAGTGCTTTACAATTGGGAACAAACATTAATAAGACAATACTGGGTAATACATACAGACAGAGAGGTAAGAGAACCCTGCTCGAAAGCTTACAACCTATAGGACAATGGGAGTTAGAAACACAAGGGCATGTGCTACATCATATTGCACAATGGACCAGCCAGACTGCAAAGGTAAAAGTACGGAGTGGGCTGTGTGTGTTGCAATGTTGGTCAGAAGGCTGTTGTCTTGCGTTAGCAGTGTAGAGGATGGCAATAGGGTAATCTAGGGAAATTAAGATGATGGTTGAGGAATATCATAACCTTGTCTGAAGAGATGGGTTTTCAGTGAACGCTTGAAGGTTTGAAGACTAGAGGAAAGTCTTACTGTGCGAGGGAGGGAATTCCACAAAGTAGTACTAGGAACCTGGACCAAGCTATTACCCTCATAAAAAAACATGGCGTGTTATCTATGATCCAGTTTGTGGAATCAGTATTATTGTCTGGAATCGTGTCTCCATAGTCTATAGTTAAGTGCCTTCCTCGGTGGTCACGATCCAGTTTTACTCCTCTTTACTGTTTTCTTATTTGCACTTAATTTATCTGTTGTTGTGGAGTCACCTGAGCTGAAACAAAGAGAGGTTTAAAATGTGTCCATTGTGCAACCATCACTGAAATCCCACTTCTAACACCACCTCTCTAGGCAGCAACCTCTGACACCACCCTCATTGTGTGTCCTTCAGGATCCGGCTCTCCTGGATCCATCTCAGGAAGCATATTATTTGTTGGATGTGATATTAAAGTTGTATATTCTGCATAACGGACTCCGTCTCGTTGTAAAGTGGACCATATTACTCGCACATGCATGCACATGCGCAACTCTCTTAATTTATGTAACCGGTATTACACATCAGCACACATTTATAATAATACCAGCAATCCTCTACCTCGAGTGCCTAGTTGACGGAGATTTCCCTGTGATTATCATTGGCAGAAGTCATTGATATTGGAATACACCTCAGAGAGGTCAGCTCCTATTGGCTCTCTTCAGCCACATCTTCTGAAAATATGTGTAATGTTTCTTATTAATAGATCTTTATTATCCTCTATGTGGAATGTTTATAGAAATAGTGGATCAGTTTAGGGGCCATTAAGCATGTAGAATAGTTGATGTGCCAATGTCTACACACGTGATCACGCCACATTGATACGTCTTCCATATCACAGTTAGATGGACGGAGACTTTACTGCAAGCAAATAAAATATTTTATTAAAACCTAATTCTGGAAAAGTGTCAGTAAATCATTTAACAAGTTAATACATTTAGAAATTGTACAATTGTGATTATTTATGATGCAGAATGACAGTAATTATAGAGTAGTATTGTGGTTTATAGATCAGTAAAACGCACGTTTTTTTCATCTGTAATCTGTCTGCATTGCATCTCTAGGCGTCTGTTTTACAGATGTTCCTCGGTCCGAGATATAACTTTGTAGAGTTTTTTTGTCACCTTACAAATAAATATTAACAATCAGACAAGGAGCTTGAATGTCAGAGTCCTTCATCCAAGACTGTTCTTCAGGACTGTAACCTTTTCAGCCCACAAGGTATTAAAGGCATCCATAGGAAATGTAAGGATCCAGAATTTGTGTTATTTCGACTTCTTTGTGGTCACCAGCAATGACAGGATTAGCTGGAGGTCTGTGAGATAAACACGGAGTGATAGGTAAAGGTTTTATCAAACAGATGTGAAATACACTTGGAAGGTGTTAGGTGAATCCTGCAGACTTTCTCTCTAACAGAACCTGAACGGGACCAATGATTCTCACTGCCAATCTGAAAGAAGAAGCTTTTACTGTATTATGTTTTGTGGACAACCAGGAAGAATAGCGTAGACTGCTCACAGTGTTTGTCAGCAAAGATACTCTAAGGCAGGGGTGTCCAACCTTTTAGCTTCCCTGGGCCACATTGGTAGACGACGCGTTGGTTTGGGCCGCACATAAAATACACTAACATTAACGATAGCGGATCATCCAAAAAAACATAGAAAACATAGTTAACATATTAAACTTACTTGGAAATGAAGTTAGTAAGAGTTAGGAAACCTGTTGCAGAATTATGATTAAAGCAGTAGTCCCATTACCAGCTGCAATTTAACTTACCTGCATCTGCCCCTTAGTGGGGTTCGGGGAATTAAATGCCAAAAACTTTTTTTTCCTCTCTTTCTGCACCCATGAATCATTTTTTTTTATTGACCAGTTTGAAATCGTCACCGATATGGGTAGCATCAGGAGGACTAATAGAAATCTACAGAGATTTAAAGATTGGGTGGCGGGAAAAATGGCTCATGGAGCAGCCTCCGATGAGGGTAACAGTGGGTGATAATTTCACCCTACTCAGCACTGCACATTTAAAATGGTTTAAAATATTAAAAATACAATCATCTCTTAATATTTATATTAGATACATACAGAAAACACAGCAAGTTCATAACTGCATGGTGCAGAAAGTCCAAATTCAGAGTAACAACAATAAGATACTCGATAATCTTTCACTGCTGCTGATAGTTCGCGTGGGTGACTCCTCTGTGCTGCGCTACGCAATGTATGTCAGGTGTGATGACGTCACCCCCGACATTCACTGCGAGCACCGCACAGAGGAGGAGACCAGGAAGGGAGCCAGAGCGCCAGCTGACGTGTCCGCAAGGTAAGTATTTTCTTTTCTTTTTTTTTTTTTGCAGGATATTTTTTTCATTAACAGTGCTGCCCCCTTGCCACAACCGCTGGGCCACATTTAAAGGCGGGCTGGGCCGCATGCGGCCCGCGGGCCGCAGGTTGGTAGCTTTAATTAAAAAGCCAGTAAGGCAGAAACACAAGGGAAAATCAGCAGCCTTGGAGTCAAAAGTGATAACACAGAGATTCTGGGATGCTGACTGTAAACTATGAGCACAAGGTAGAGTGCAAATGATTATATAAATTAACACTTTGTAGATACTGTTCCAGAGTCTGGTTTACCATTTCTTACAGCGTAACCGTTGGACTGAGAGTGATCGGATAAAGAGGGACACTGTTTATTTCCCACATTGACACAAATTGGATTCCATGATCAGACATGATTTCAGTAGGCAATGCCTTGAAGATAACAAAATCTCTTTAGCTAGAAAGATCAACAAGTAAAGAAGCTTTGGTGACTCCTGATAACGTGACATTTTAGAGAACTGGTCCACCACGGCCGAAATTATTGTATTTCCTTTAAAGGATGTTAAGTCTGTAATAATGTTCATTGAAAGGTGAGTGATAGGACCGGATGGCACTGATAGTGATGACCCTGCAGGTGATTGACAGGGATTTATTTTGTGTATTTTGGTGTGTCTGTTTTGTTTTTCTGACTTTGGCCACAGAAATGTCTACTAATGTCTGTGCCAAAGTTCTTGAGAGATGAACATTTTTCCTGCAGGGTGTTGATGTCAGAAGTTGAATTAGCATACAGGCATAGTGTGTACTAAATAAAATGGCTCAATTCTCGTTCTAAAGAAATTTATGTTTTTTTCAAATTTATGGAAAAACTTTCCCTGCCTGACTCCGATTACAGGACCGACCTCCACATTAGACACGTCCTCTCCCTGGGGGGCTCGATTTCACTTTTGCACTGGGATCTAATTCTGTGTGAGAAACTATGGACTTTGGATCTTCATCCGAAACACGTCACTTCTTTTTATTTACAAGTTTTTGGCTGAAAATCTTTTTCTACCTAGTTTCACCAAAGCTTGGGAGGCCGACTTGTAGACTTCACCACTGCAGTTCTAACAGTGTCTCTATCATAGTTCCCAATTTAATGTTCATTATCATCAACATTTATATAGCGCCAACAAATTCTGTAGCGCTTTACAATGTTTTAACTCTTTGATACCTCTGTACAATCCAAATGTCTAAAATGTTTTCAGAAATTTCAGGCTTATGATTGAAGTACCAGTACCCAGAGCTGTGGCACATTTGGTAGGATTGTCCCTCGGTTGTGCCTTATTGCAGAGAATTAGAAAGTCCGCGGAGGCGATGGCGCATGTGGCGTTTTATAAAAAGTCCTACTGAGACGTTATAAAAATGCTTCGATGGCAGTATTGACCAAACATTTGTGAAAACCCTTCAACCCCTCCCTGAAGGATTGGTTCAATAGACTGGTCTCCTATATGGGTAATGTCACAATGCCTGCCGTGTTATAGCCATAAATGCTGTTTTTGTCCACGTCCATTTGCATTTGCGGTCTTTACAGCAGGTAGTTATGGAAGCAGAGGACCTGGGGGTGTAGACATGGTAGACATAGGAAGAAGTGTCGTTGTTGCTGTCATTATTGCTATGTGTGTTTGAAGCCTGAACCTTATTCCTTACCTCCAACATTGTGAAGGGACAAAATGAAGTTATCCGAGGTTGATCCCGATGGATAGCACCATCATAGGGAGGGCATCGCAGGAGAGGGGTCTTCGTAGCCTCACTGCTCTCCCTTCTGCTGTCTAATGACTATGATCTCTGCACAGGTGGGTCAGAACCTGGAGCTGTCATTAGAGAACAAGTCCTCACTGGGGCAGCTTCTTGTTGGAGGCGCTGTCCCCACATGACGATTAGTAAATTGTCCCATTACGTAATCTGTCACGGCTGCAGAGTATGGTAAATAATCTGTGTGTTATACGGCTGTGCTGTCTTTTTGAGGGACTGTCCGATATCTTTATTGGGACCAGTTTCCTGTCTTTGGCTGGAAGGAAAGTTCTCTGCAGTATTCTTTACATAATAACATTCAGTTTTCCGCACAAACAAGAGGTATCCTTCAAAGAGCAGCCGGCAGCTTGTATAAGATCTATTTACACACAGCGTCTACTGGCCAAATTCTCAACCACAGCGACCTTTGTGCTGCCAATGATACCGCCAGGCTACTAGCTGCCAAATTAGAAGCCTCTACGGGGCCTCAGAGCTATAATAATACAGATTACGTTCGTTCTACGCTGGCAGAATGAGGTCTCTTTTGTTCACGAAGGACGTGCTAATTCTATGTTGTTTATCCACAGTTTCATGGGTATAGTAATATCAATAATAGAGGTATAATGCCTCCGTTCAGAGAGACCCCTCATCAACAGCAAGTTTAATTTTTGTAGGCACTCAAGTTTTCGTTAGTGCCCTACAAAATGAGAACCCTGTTTATATATGTTACTAGTATGATAATATCTTGTTGTTTTTTTTGTTTTTGAAATCCATCACAATAACATTGCATATAAATGTTGGAAATATAATTATGAGCATTTCACCAACTGAAAACCAGCTTTTCTGAGTGTAATTGACAGGGTTAATATCTTTATCAGGAAGAAATCATTGGTGAACTAATAACCACTGACCGGCACAAGGGACAGCTAAATAACCTGCCCCCCCATGTAATAGGAGCGATGCTTCTGCCACTCATCCACAACCCACCAATGAGAGGACGGCCTGTACAGAGCATTGGATGGAGACACTCCTGTCTGTCACTTGGGAGCTGGAGACAAACCCTATGTCAGGATCCACCACACTGAGGAGCAGTAAAGAGATAGAGGAAAAAAGGGAGGAGCAGAAATAGATGGAGAGTAGCGTATAGACAGCGAGGAGACAGGGAGAAGCGGAAATAGAGAGTAACGTATAGGCAGAGCGCGAGGTGAGAGGGAGGAGCAGAAATAGAGAGTAACATATAGGTAGAGAGCGCGGAGAGAGGGAGGAGCGGAAATAGATGGAGAGTAGCATATACGCAGAGAAGGAGGAGTGTGAGAAAGGAAATTAAATATTGGGGGAGAGACACTACTTGTTAGGTCACAGAGAGGGGTGTGAGAGACATAGGTCAGTGACCGAGGAGTGTGCAGAGATTTATAGAAAAGGAAATAAGTGATTATTTGAGCAGAAAGAGACAGAGAGGTTAGGGAGCTGCGGCAGCAGAGACACCAACTCTTAGAACCTCCCTTTCATTGTTGAAGTTGATGCTTCGGATGTTGGAGTTGGAGCCGTATTGTCTCAGAAAGATCCTAAAGACCACCGCCTTCATCCCTGTGCTTATCTGTCTCGAAAATTTTCTTCCGCTGAAGAATATTACGATGTGGGCAATCGTGAGTTCCTGGCCGTCAAATGGGCATTGGAAGAATGGCGCCACTGGCTTGACGGAGCAAAACATACTATCACAATCTATATGGATCACAAAGTCCGCTAAAAGATTGAACTCCAGGCAAGCACGGTGGTCCCTCTTCTTCTCCCGTTTCCAGTTTATTATTACTTTCCGGCCTGGTTTTAAGAACCTAAGTGTGGAAGCCCTGTCCCGTAACTTTATCTCTTCTCAAAATCCAGTTTCTAAGCCCTGTTCCATTATTCCTGCTTCTTCTATTTTGATTGCCTTCACGCAGGAACTGGGTAAAACCCTTCAGCTATATCAACCACAAGCACCTTCTGAAACACCAGTGGGCAAACTTTTCGTGCCTGTACACCTCAGAAAGTGGGTCCTCTCCCAGTGTCATGGCAACAAGGCTTCTGGACATCCCGGTATTGCCAAGACCATTGAAATTGTCTCTCGTACTCTCTGGTGGCCATCTTTGTCTAAGGATGTAAAAGAGTATATTTTATCCTGTGACCTGTGCTCCAAGAACAAAGTTTCCCGGAGTTCCCCTTTGGGCCATTACTGCCGTTACCTGTTCCGGTCAGACCTTGGACCCATGTGTCCATGGACTTCATCGTTGACTTACCTCTATCCTCTGGGTGTAACACCATCTGGGTAACCATGGACTGGTTCAGCAAGATGGCCCATTTTATTCCTTTAACCAAGTTACCTTCTGCCCGTTCTTTGTCCACCTTGTTTGTCAAATATATATTCCGTTACCATGGACTACCGGAAGATATCATGTCGGACCGGGGTTCACAATTCATCACAGTCTTCTGGAAGGCCTTTTGCTCGCTCCTAGGAATCAGCCTCAGTTTATCATCTACCTACCACCCGCAGTCAAACGGACAGACCGAAAGGGTGAATCAATCCTTGGAGCAATAACTTCGGCTGTATATCTCTAAACACCATGACAATTGGGCTGACCTCCTTCCCTGGGCCGAATCTGCGTACAACGCATGCCCCACATCTTTCCAGTACTCTCCTTTTTATTGCAACCTGGGGTACCATCCCAGAGTCAGCTCCTTATCCTCTCTAGCCACTGATAGACCACCTGAAACCAGAGCCACGGCCATCCGCCTCAGGAACATATGGAAGTCTGTGCACCAGCCTTTACTTCGAGCTTCCTTCAGGTCCAAAGTTTTTGCTGATTTACATCGTTCCACTTGTACATTGAAGGTTGGAGACTCTGTGTGGCTCTCCACTCGGAATATTAGACTCCGTCAACCGTGTAGGAAATTAGGACCTAAATTTATTGGTCCATTTACCATCCTTAAGCAAGTCAATCCAGTGGCCTTCAAACTGAAGCTTCCGGAATCCTTGAAAATTCCCAGTACTTTTCACTGTTCTTTGTTGAAACCTGCTCGATCTTTCAAAAAAGTCAAACCTCAACCAGTTTCGGTGGATGGACATCAAGAATTTATTGTGGAGAAAATCCTGGATTCAAAGAAGGTCCAAGGTCAGGTTCACTACTTAGTCCATTGGAAGGGGTACGGCCCCGAAGAACGGTCATGGGTACCACAAAGAAACCTACACTCAGATAGGTTACTCACTGAGTTCTTTAGGAGATTTCCCGGAAAACCAGGTTGTCGGGGTTCCTTGACCCCTACTCAAGGGGGGGGGTACTGTTACGAGCCGCAGCGGCTCTGGTCACCGCTGCGACTCGCTCCCCTCTGCTTCCTGGCGTCCCAGCCGTCGTCATGACGACCGGGACGTCACTTCTGCCTTACCCCGACCATTGCCAAGACAACGGCCGGGACGCTCCTGATGTGTAGCGCTGCATCCCGGCATCCAGGGAAGCAGGGCGCGTGCGCAAATTAGAGAAATATCAGCTGGCCCATGTTTTCTTCCTGTGCATCAGACATTCCTATTGGCCAGTGCTAGTATTTAAGGCAGGGAGGGGCAATCCTCCCCTGCCGGTTATAGTTCTTGCTTTGCTGCTGACTAGCCTGCTTTGTTCCTGGTTGCTGTTACCATTGGATTGATTACTTGTTGCCGACCTTTTGCCTGATTCCTGACTTCGTTTGATTGCCTGTGCCCATTGACCTTTTTGCCTGGACTCCTACGCTGCTGATTTTGACTGTGACCTCTGACCCCGGTTTGTGTGCTGGATATTATGTCTGCTGCCAGCCTCGACCCTTGCCTAGACCTCGCTCTGCTATTGCTACTATTATTATTATTATTATTATTATTAATATTTATTTATAAGGCGCCACAAGGCATCCGCAGCGCCGTACAGAGACAAACAAAATTACAATACAATGGGAGACAGCACAGTACAGTAAACACAGCAACTCAGTTAGCTCAATGCACAGCTAGAGAGGGCGGGGAAGGGGGAGGGAGGATCCACAAACGACGGGGCCCAAGAAGGAGGGCGCGGAAGAGGACCCTCGAGGAGGAGGGCTAAGTAGCTGGAGAGCAGAGTTAGAAGTGGTGGAAACAGGAGGAGAGATGGCCCTGCTCAGAGGAGCATACAATCTAAGGGGAGGGGTGGACAGACAGAGAGACGCAGGGGAGAGAGGGAGAGTAGGGGGACAGAGGCAGAAGATAAGGTAGGAAGTTAAGTGGGAGACAGAAAGTCTTTAAGAAAAAGGTGGGTTTTTAGGGCCCGTTTGAAACTGGACAGATTATGGGAAGTTCTGATGGAGGGAGGGAGCTTGTTCCAGTGGAGGGGGGCAGCGCGGGCGAAGTCTTGGATACGCGCGTGGGAGGAGGTTATAAGGGGGGAAGAGAGGCGACGGTCAGAGGCAGAATGGAGAGGGCGGGATGGAGCATGAATAGAGAGGAGGGTGGAGATGTAGGGCGCAGTGGAGTTGGCGAGGGCCTTGTAGGTGAGGGTGAGGAGCTTAAAGAGGATTCTGAAGGGGAATGGGAGCCAGTGAAGGGCTAGGTAGAGGGGGGAGAGAAAAGAGGAGCGGCGAGAGAGGAAAATAAGCCTAGCTGCAGCGTTAAGGACGGATCGAAGGGGATCGAGAAGAGAGGGTGGGAGGCCAGTGAGGAGGAGGTTGCAGTAGTCCAGGCGGGAGATGATCAGAGAGTGGATAAGGCATTTGGTGGCATCTTGGGAGAGGAAGGGCCGGATGCGAGCAATGTTGCGCAGCTGGAAGCGGCAGGATTTAGCAAGGGAGAGGATGTGGGGGCCAAAGGAGAGATAGGAGTCGAGGATGACACCAAGGCAGCGAAGTTGAGGGACAGGGGAAAAAGAAGTGTTGTCGACAGTAATGGAGAGGTCAGAAGGGGATGGGGTATGAGAGGGAGGAAAAACTATGAGCTCAGTTTTGGCAAGGTTAAGTTTGAGGAATCGAGAGGACATCCAGGAGGAGATAGCAGAGAGGCAGGCGGACACCCTAGAGAGGAGGGAGGGAGAGAGATCAGGAGAGGAGAGGTATAGTTGAGTGTCGTCAGCGTAAGGGTGGTAGCTGAAGCCGAAGGAGCTGATGAGTTCACCCAGGGAGGAGGTGTATAGAGAGAAGAGTAAGGGTCCCAGAACAGATCCCTGAGGGACCCCGACTGGAAGGGTGGATGGGGGGAGGGGGAGAGAGACCCAGAGGTGGTGACAGAGAAGGATCGGTGAGTAAGGTAAGAGGTGAACCAGGACAGGACTGGGCCAGAGAGGCCGAAAGACTGGAGGGTGTGAAGAAGGAGGGGGTGGTCAATGGTGTCAAAGGCTGCAGAGAGGTCAAGGAGGATGAGAAGGGAGAAGTGGCTCCTGGCTTTAGCAGAGAGGAGGTCATTGGTGACTTTAGCCAGGGCAGTTTCAGTGGAGTGGAGGGGGCAGAAACCAGACTGGAGAGGATCAAGGAGGGAGTATTCAGAAAGGTAGGAGGTGAGACGGCTGCAGACGAGCCTCTCGAGAATTTTGGAGGCAAAAGGGAGAAGAGATATGGGGCGATAGTTCGAGAGAGAAGTGGGGTCGAGATTAGGTTTCTTAAGAATGGGGGATACGAGAGCATGTTTGAAGGAGGAGGGGAAGATGCCAGTGGAGAGGGAGAGATTAAAGAGGTGAGCGAGGTGGGAGCAGGTGGTGGGGGAAAGAAGGTGGGAGGGGATGGGATCCAGGGGACAGGTAGTGGGGGGGGAGGATGAAATGAGAGAGTGGACTTCCTTGCCGGTGGTGGGACGGAAGGAGTGGAGGGGAAGGTGGTTGGGGGGGAGGACAGAAGAGTGGGAGGGGTGGAAGAGAGAGTGGAGGAGGAGATTTCAAGTCGGATGGCCTCGATTTTAGAGGAGAAGAAGGAGGCAAAATTGGAGGCAGTCAGGGAGGAGGGAGGGGGGGAGGGGAGGGGGCTAGGAGAGTGCTGAAGGTGGCAAAGAGTTGGCGGGGGTTAGAGGACTGGGAAGAGATGAGGGATTTAAAGAAAGATTGTTTAGCGAGTGAGAGGGCAGAGCTGTAGGATGAAAGGATGAATTTAAAGTGGAGGAAGTCAGCCAGGGAGTGGGATTTTCTCCAGTGACGTTCGGCGGAACGGGAGCATTTTTGGAGGAAGCGGGTAAATTTGGAGTGCCAGGGTTGGGGTTTGGAGCAGCGGGGGTGGACGGAGTGGGCAGGGGCGACCGCGTCCAGAGCGGAGGTGAGGGTGTGATTGTAGAGGGAGACCGCCTGGTTGGGGCAGGCCTGGGAGGAAAGGGGAGAAAGGAGGGTATCGAGAGAGGAGGACAGAGAGGCAGGGTCAAGAGCGTCGAGGTTGCGTATGGACAGAGTAGGTTTGGGCAGGGGGAGGGGAGCAGGAGAAGAGGAGAGAGAGAAGGAGAGGAGATGGTGGTCGGATAGAGGAAAGGGAGAGATGGAGAAGTCGGAGAGATTACATAGGTAGGAGAAGACAAGATCAAGGGAGTGACCAAGGCAGTGGGTAGAGTAGGAGGTCCATTGGGTGAGACCAAGGGAGGAGGAGAAGGTGAGCAGTTTGCTGGAAGCAGGGTAGGTGGGGTTGTCGATGGGGATGTTAAAGTCACCGAGAATGATCGAGGGGAGATTGGAGGAGAGGTAGTGAGGAAGCCAGCTAGCAAAGTTGTCAAGAAAGAGGGAGGTGGGGCCAGGGGGGCGGTAGATGACAGTGACGCGGAGGTGGATGGGGTGGAAGAGGCGGATGGAGTGAGCTTCAAAAGAGGAGAAGGAGAGGGAGGGTTCAGGCGGAATGACACGAAAAGTACAGGTGGAGGAGAGGAGGAGGCCAACTCCACCGCCTGGGCAGGCACCAGGCCTGGCGGAGTGGGTGAAGGAGAGGCCACCATAGGAGAGGGCAGCGGGGGAAGTAGTTTCAGAATCGGAGAGCCAGGTTTCAGTAACGGCAAGAAGGTTAAAGGAGTTGGGTAGAAAGAGGTCGTGGATAGCAGTCAGCTTGTTGCGGACGGATCTGGCATTCCAGAGGGCACAGAAGAAAGGGGGAGAGGAGAGGGGGGAAATGGGGATGAGGTTAGCAGGATGAGCAGCGCGCGGGGGATGGCGGGGAGGAACAGGAGAAGTAGGGCGGGGGGAGAGTATGGGTATGGAGTGAGAGCGGGGAAGCATAGTAGGGAGAGAGAGTAACAGAACAGTGAGATAGTGGGGACAGTGAAAAACAGGTAAGAACAATGGCAGGAAGACAATGAAAAGGTGGAAGATAATAACGAATTAGGGCGTGGAGGGCATGGAACAACAGTACAGTGAGATAATAAGGACAATGAGAACAGGTAAGAATAAGCAGGGAGACAATAGCAAGATGGAGGACAATAATCAATTAGGGCGTGGAAGGCAAGGAATAATAGAAGGAGAGGTAATAAGGACAATGGAAATAGGCAAGAATGATAACAGTTAAAAGTAGTTGCTGGTAAATATAAAATCAGGAAAAACAAGATAAAGGCATATAAATAGTAGAATAATAACAGGTAAAAAGTAGTTAAAACAAAATAATGGCATATAAAATAATGTTTTATATGCAGTTGATGCAGTTAAGCCAGGGATTCAGCAGGAGAAGGGTTAATTGATAAGCCGGGTCGGTACACAGTAGAACAGTTGGTGCAGATAAGCCAGGGATTCAGCAGGAGAAGAGTTAACTGACAAGCCGGGTCAGTGCACAGTAGATCAGTTGACGTAGATAAGCCAGGGATTCAGCAGGAGAAGGGTTAATTGATAAGCCGGGTCAATACACAGTAGATCAGTAGATCAGTTGGTGCAGATAAGCCAGGGATTCAGCAGGAGAAGGGTTAAGTGACAAGCCGGGTCGGTACACAGTAGATCAGTGGATGTAGATAAACCAGGGATTCAGCAGGAGAAGGGTTAATTGACAAGCCGGGTCGGTGCACAGTAGATCAGTTGATGTAGATAAGCCAGGGACTCAGCAGGAGAAGGGTTAATTGACTAGCCGGGTCGGTGCACAGTAGATCAGTTGATGTAGATAAGCCAGGGATTCAGCAGGAGAAGGGTTAATTGATAAGCCGGGTCAATACACAGTACATCAGTAGATCAGTTGGTGCAGATAAGCCAGGGATTCAGCAGGAGAAGCGTTAAGTGACAAGCCGGGTCGGTACACAGTAGATCAGTTGATGTAGATAAACCAGGGATTCAGCAGGAGAAGGGTTAATTGACAAGCCGGGTCGGTACACAGTAGATCAGTTGATGTAGATAAGCCAGGGATTCAGCAGTAGAAGGGTTAATTGACAAGCCGGGTCGGTACACAGTAGATCAGTTGATGCAGATAAACCAGGGATTCAGCAGGAGAAGGGTTAATTGACAAGCCGGGTTGGTACACAGTAGATCAGTTGATGCAGATAAGCCAGGGATTCAGCAGAAGGGTTAATTGACAAGCCGGGTCGGTACACAGTAGATCAGTTGGTGCAGATAAGCCAGGGATTCAGCAGGAGAAGGGTTAACTGACAAGCCTGGTCGGTACACAGTAGATCAGTTGATGCAGATAAGCCAGGGACTTAGCAGGAGAAGGGTTAATTGACAAACCGGGTCGGTACACAGTAGATCAATTGATGTAGATAAGGCAGGGATTCAGCAGGAGAAGAGTTAAGTGACAAGCCGGGTCGGTACACAGTAGATCAGTTGATGCAGATAAGCCAGGTACTCAGCAGGAGAAGGGTTAATTGACAAGCCGGGTCAGTACACAGTAGATCAGTTGATGTAGATAAGCCAGGGAATCAGCAGGAGAAGGGTTAATTGACAAGCCGGGTCGGTACACAGTAGATCAGTTGATGCAGATAAGCCAGGGATTCAGCAGGAGAAGGGTTAAGTGACAAGCCGGGTCGGTACACAGTAGATCAGTTGATGTAGATAAACCAGGGATTCAGCAGGAGAAGGGTTAATTGACAAGCCGGGTCGGTGCACAGTAGATCAGTTGATGTAGATAAGCCAGGGACTCAGCAGGAGAAGGGTTAATTGACAAGCCGGGTCGGTGCACAGTAGATCAGTTGACGTAGATAAGCCAGGGATTCAGCAGGAGAAGGGTTAATTGATAAGCCGGGTCAATACACAGTACATCAGTAGATCAGTTGGTGCAGATAAGCCAGGGATTCAGCAGGAGAAGGGTTAAGTGACAAGCCGGGTCGGTACACAGTAGATCAGTTGATGTAGATAAGCCAGGGACTTAGCAGGTATAAGTAGGAAACACCCAGGTGCAGAGATAATTAGTGAGACAGGTTAACCTCTAGTAATAACAAAGGAAAAGGCACAATAGCAGCACCTCTGGTGAACAGAGGTACTGACAGATAAACATGGATGTAATAGATAGTATAATACCCTTACAGTGCTACATATACCACTTCTGCAGATCAGTGAATTAGAACTACACACCAAAGTTGAATAACATAAAAAAATGTAAATCACTTTTCTGCGCTGTGGTTTCCTAAACAGAACAAGTAGAATAAACCATATAAGTATATAAAAAAACAGAAAAGATACTTATATCAACTGATGGTATGGTATTCAATTCCTCTCAGGCGATCTTTGGGATTTTCTGATAACAATCAGACCATAAAAATAACAATAGTGTAATACTGTATAGCACGACAGTGTATACTCCTAAATATCAATAGTAAAGTAGATATATAGAAATAAATTGTCCTCCAACAATAATAATATTGACCATGTAACCAATATAGTTGATAAATGTTCCACCATATATTGCGAATAAATGTCAAGTAAATAGATTGCATGTGTCGTGGGATGCCCCACAGTCAAATCGACTTACACCGTAGATACTTTAAAACTGGCACTTCAAAGTAAGCATAAGTTCTCCACTCCTTCTTCTTCCGAGCCTCTCGGTAAATATAAGAGACAGAGAGGTATATCTTTTAGGTAATAGCTAAAAGCATTTATTTAATAAAAACCTAGATGTTCCTACCGAGGAGTAAATAATAATCAGCATATCAAGTGTGAGCCAATCCAGCGGGTAAAACAAACACAGATGATAGTTGCGAAGAAGTCAGCTGCGTCCGGATGTTAACTGTAGTGTGTTAGGTAACAAACTGATAGACTGTACGTTCGCTGACATCTGGGTCTGGACAAATCCCGTCTCGGCAGGCAAACACAGGAGAAACACAGTTGAAATCACTGACGTGTTTCGATCCTATAGGTTGGATCTAAACCTGCCACCCAATATATATATATATATATATATATATATATATATATATATAATGATATCAGATGGGAAGGGGTATGGCGCCTAAGGTGTACATTGATGGGTACAGTAGCCCACAAAACCAAGGTATGTGCGTACCAACTTTAAACTTGAAAACTGCTCATCAAAATCAGGGTAGACGCTTTCACTGCAGTCGCTTGCATTCACTGTAGCTCATAAATTCATGCAATGAGAGAAAAAACACCAATAGTGTGATACCGTAACAGACAGTGGCGGATCCAGGGGGGGGGGGGGGGGGCGATCGTGGCAATCGCCCCCCCACCAGGGGCTTGCTGCCGACAGCTGCACACTGTGCAGGTCCGTTCAGCAGGGACAGTATGCTGCCCGGCTGCTCTGATTGTGTTTTAAACACAATCAGAGCAGCGGGACAGCACACTTTCACTGCTGAACGGACCTGCACATACTGTGCAGCCGCCGGCAGCCTTAGAACACAGAAAGGGGGCGGGGCCTAAATTGCCCCCCCCTAAAATCACCCCGGGTAGGGCAAATGTCTGGGTCCGCCCCTGGAAACAGATGTACTTGCATATAGTGCCACCACCCAGATATATGCGTACCAAAAGAGATGTATAAATAACAAATAGTGGTATAAAACAACGTAGAAGTGCCAAAGTTGGCCGCGTACCGAAGGTAATAAGGAAAACCGCTTATCTGTTATTTAATTCTGTGACTGTGTCCTCAGCTTATCCTGGTATGGAAAAAGCTTGTCTATTCTTTAACATGCTCAGCCCCAGCAAACAGGTAACACTTAGCAGGTATATGTTAAAAAGTAGAGAAAAGTTTATATATATATATATAAGTTAACCCGTGCATGATACTCATGCATTCTAGTCAAATCAAGCTACTTAAGGTGTTAAAAAGGTTCTTGTCATGCATTTGGGCCTAGGGCCTAGCCCAGGCCTCCTCAGGGGAAGAGCGTTACTTACTTACTTGCGGGTCACATGATCGCAGCCTTCGATCGCATTTGGAAGATGACAGGCTGTCACTGACAGCCTGTCATCTTCAAATGCGATCGCAGCTGCTATCACATTTAAAGCCACGGGGACGCGGGGGAGGATAGCAGGCTCCTTAGTGGGGACAACGGGTCCCCAGGGGCAGATCCGCCCACTTTTGAAAGGGTGTGTGGCCGTGAGACAGCGGGGCCCACCGGTGATTTTTCCGGTATCCCGGTGGGCCAGTCCGATGCTGCTTACAATGAAGTAAATCGACAATGAAGACCAGACAGAATGGATCTAAGACTACATAGAAAACATTGAACCTCTAGTGCTTTTCAGCATCGGATTGAGTAAGTAAGTGGCGACTGGTGGAGAACTCGGTTGGAATTTCTATGTTTGTTGTTACAATTTTGCACTCTATGATTATCTCATCCCATTTATTGCGCATCTGTTCAATGTCTTTGATAAGGCATTTGATCTTGTCCAGCTCAACGTCCAATGTAGCATTGTGTGCTTCAATAAGGAGGGTAGTTTGGTCGATCAATATAAGTAGCTTTATACACAAAGATGAGGAATTCAGATTTTGACAAGTACTTTTTACTGGACTGAATTTCTGATCGAGTTTGTGCAGTGAGATTGAGAATTTCAATTTATGATAAAGCCGTTCCCAAAGAATGCAAATGATGAGCAACTGCTTTAACAGAAAAAATGCTTGTAGACCATCTAGTTGTGAATATATTTTGAAGTGAAGCAGGGAGATGCTCTTTCAGAAATTCCCTCCTTTGTGGAGAGGAACTGAAGATATTGTACATTTGTTGCACAGTTCCAAAGTAAGTAATTGCCCCCAAACACACATGTAAACACTTATTCTTATTCTATCCCAGCAATCTCACACACACACACACACACACACACACACACACACACTTCAGAAAACAGTGAGTGTTTCTGGCTGCAGATCCTCCTCCTCCCTGTGGGTCTCACAGCTGCTTCTCAGTCTGAGTAGCCCTGCCCCCATAGACATCAATTTGCACATAAAGGATATCATCGATGTATCTTTTCTATACCCTGATATTTTTAGAAAAGGGGTTGTGGTTCAAAACTGATTCTGTCTCCCAACATCCCATAACTAAGTTCGCGAAACTCGGCGCGAAAATTGTGCCCATCGCAGTTCCGCAAGTTTGAATATAATATGTATTCAAGAATTTCCTTTAAAGCTATTGAACATGTCCAATTAGGACCAAGAGGGGGGGACATTCAAGGTAAATTATCCAAACGGGAAATGTTCTGGATTTTCCAGTTAAACACATTGAGCCCCTATGGGCTAAATGAAGGCTATGAAATAGCACCTTTTTTTATAATTCTATCAGACCCACATCCTTGATTTTCTCAGACTATTGTATTAGTATATCTATTCACGGTTGATACTTTTGTTTTTCTCCATACTACATTGACACAATGGTTACTAATGATATTATATGCCTTTATATTATTATTTTAATAATTTTACCATTTTACTTTTATATTTTATCCCTTTTTATCTCTTTTGTAATAATTTTTACATACACACCACTTCTGATTTTACACCTTGTTTGATAAGATTGTTTATATTTCATACAGTTTGTGTTTTTTGTACCATACTGATTTGACTGAGTTGTTATATGTTATCTCATAGACTATCTATTTATAGATATAGTCTTTCACTTTATCTATGTATATATTTTATATATATTGTATATTATTGAGATTACTTATTTATTTATCTATCTATACATTCATATAATAACTGTGGAGTCCATCTTAGAATACTTATGATTGGATATGTTATATTATAGTATATTACAAGCTATTTATGTACTATGGGCTACATCCCAGAAGTTCTCTATTAATGCTGTATTCCTTGCCCTGCTTAAAGATGGTCACCGCCATTTGTTATAAGTATAACACATTGGCCCACATATCTACTCTATTTTATCACAGCTGCATACATTGCCCTATTCCAAGATGGCCACCGCCATCTATTATAAGTATAAATACTTACCCTTACACCTATTGGGGCATACACTATATCTTATCATAGTTCTCTTGTTATACACCACTCCAATGGCCATCTATGGCTTAATACCTGTTTGTATCAGGTATTACACATCCCCTTTGCACATACAGTGCCCAGCGCTGAACCGGAAGTCAGCCATGCGCATGCGCGAAACCGCGCTGTACTGCGCATGCGCAAAATGGCGCCCGCCATCGCTATTTAAGACAGCACTTTGTGCTGTTCTATAATATTCCTCCTGATGAAGTCTATATGACGAAACGCATTGAGGCTGTTCACCATCATTTACTTCTGATAAGTGCTTTATTGAAGCATTAAATCATTGTATGGATGAAAACTAGTCAGCATTCCCATTCCTAGGTCCTACTGGATTGTTCATATATTTAAGCCATTTTCTGTCTTTCAATCTTTTGTTGTTGAACTGAGCATCACATTTATATTGACATTGTGTAGGTGCATAGTAACCACTTCATGGCTGGAGTTATCTTTAACCAGTGTCAAGATTTAAATTTACAATTTTCCCATGTTTTAAAAAGAGGATAGGATTTAACTATTTTGCACCCTCATAACTTTCACATTGATTTTTTTTTTATCAGGACCAATATAGCTTGGTAGCACAGTATTACAAATAACTTAATTTTAAGTGAATTAAAATGGAAGAGGTCAGACAAATTAGCAAAAATTCAATTACTGATGATGGAAGTGACATTTATCCAATTCATGCACCCTAGAAATATACCTCATCAATTGTATATTTCTCTTGATTGTGGGGGTAGCTTATGTAAGGTACAAATGAGTTATAGGGCCTACAATTAAATGTACTTTGAAAAAAATGTTTTTTGGTTTTTTTTAAAAGCTTATCTGTAATCCTGTGGTAAAGGAATACTGCTACACAATGTAGATCACTGGATAGTATATGGAGTAAACACCAATTGGCTCCACACAGAAGTTCTCAATGGGGTAACTCTCAGGGACCAGGTACACAGTAGATCTTTAAGCATACCATTTACTCCTGGTATGCTTAAAGATCTACTGTCTACCTGGTCCCTGAGAGTTACCCCATTGAGTACTTCTGTGTGGAGCCCATTGGTGTTTACTCCATATACTATCCAGTGATCTACATTGTGTAGCAGTATTCCTTTACCACAGGATTACAGATAAGCTTTTAAACTTTTATTACATTTTGAGTGTGTTTTTTATATGATACATGCTGACTAAATCTTTGCATATAAGTACTACACTATATGGCTTTTTCCTCTCTCAAATACACCGAATGAGTGGAGTTTGTGAGCTGTGACTGTGCTGTGGCCGATGTCCCAGATGTTATATACCTGCACAAGTTATCTAGAACGCCTGTTCCTGACTTTCTAAGCTGATTGGAGCCTACTTCCAAGCACCTCTGATACAGATAAGCTGTTTATTTATATTTTTCTGGTACGTTACCACCTATTACTTTAAACTGTTTATCACGGATACATCTGATACGTTGTCTTCTGATTCTTTCTGTCTGTATTTCGGCATATGGTCAGAGTTTATGGAAACTGGTTGATATTGCCTCTACCAGCCCGACATGATGAACATTTCACTCTGCGCTTGCATTTCTATATACAGTATTTATTGACTGTCTGGTTGATTGGTACCAGCTAACACTACCTCAATTGGCGCCATTTTCCCTCTTTATATGTTAATATATATATATATATATATATATATATATATAAAAAGTCGGAACATAAAAACATTTGAAAACTTTAAATCTCCCTCCTAGCCACCCCTCCAGGAGGGCCTGGGTTAATGCACTGATCAGCTGGAGCACAAAGTAGATGACATGTGTAACGTAACTATCAAGAGTCAGTCCAGCGGGACCTTCACCTGTGTGTTCGGAACTTGAGTTGACGAAGAAACACCTTGAACATGTTGAAAATCACACTCAGGAACATCCCTGAATTGGTGAAAAAGGACTCCCTCCTTATCTATCTGGAAGGTGTCTTCCAATAATGCCGATACATATGCAAGCGCTCTGGCTCCAACATACAGTCATTCAATCCTGAAGTCTGTGGTCATTTAGATTGTATGATGGTCTGAGCTCCTGGTTTATATATCAGTTTATGGTACATAAAAACTGTAGTGATGTCGTGGCATATTTCCATTGGTTCAGGATTCAGGACAGTCCAGTGCAATGCAGGTCATAGGTCGGTTCAAACAATGCCCTCCAAGGGTGGGGGTCAACTCTCGAACACCTGCATACGTGTCTTCCCTCCAAAAAGCTGTTTTAAACTGGTCTATTTGCATTAGACACACAATATCATTTTGACCATTATTTCCTCTATTATCCATAACTTGTATAAGCAAGATGTGTTGGTTTAGCTGATAGTAGCGGATGTCTGATGGTGAAAAGTGGATTAGATTGACACTAAATATGATGGGCCTGAGTCATTAAGGAGAGCAAAGCATAAACAAGGAGTAACTTTGCACCTGGGGAAAACCATGTTGCACTGGAGGGGGAGGTAAATTTAAAAAGTGGGGACAGATTTATAGTTGGGGTAGGACATGTCCTAGATCAACTTTACATTTCAGTGTAAAAATAAAGCTATTAAGTATTTGAGTGCTAGATGAAAAACAGCGAGTATTTAAGTTATGTGCAAAATAATAAACTAATTTACACCCCTTGCATTGTAAGATGGTTTGTCCAGGAAAAGATTTGCTCCTGTTTTTGTCTTACTATCCTTAATGACTCAGGCCCAATATGCTTCCTATATCCTGAATCTTAGATATCAACAAAGTGGGTTTAACATTATTATATTAAACTATTAAATCTATAACATTCGATTATAAAAGACTGTGTGTTGGAACTTTATTAAGGTGAACTATTTCCAAATGAATGTGTGAGTGTAAAATGTAAGTAGAAATGTTTGCACGTGTTTTTGCTAAATACGCCCTTCCACGCTGTAGCGTGCTGTTTTCTGATAAAGACGATTAAATTGATGTTTATCATTTTGAAACAACTTCATCCAATTATTCGACTTCCACAAGACTCTTATAATCTGCAGAGTAAGCTAATTGGTGGATAAGATCAGGTGTTCAGACTCAGCAGGTTTAGAAATGTCTCACCCAAGATGGCAGCCTCCAGTACTGCTGACAGAAGTCACGCTTGTCCCAGGATTAAATGGGAGATGTACGGTGATATGGTATCGCCGAGTGGTATAAACAGGGCTAAGACCCAGATTAGTGACATGGACATTATCTCACTTTTTTCCAGGTTTTTCTTACTGTACACTATAGTTGTTGCTGTGTGCCCCTCCCAAATCCTAGTTCCCGTTGCCTTGTTCGTGTTACTTCACAACTACATTACACTATTTTCGCTTCACTGGCTCTGGGCAGACGGAACAGTTTAAAAACATAAAAACAAACACTCTGCTCTAAAAAAAAATTCTCCACCCTCATCTCCACATATACTTCCTCCTGCCCTCTTCGGTAGACCAATGATCATCGCCTTCTCTTCAATCTGGTAACATCTCACCCCGGTTTTCAAAATTTCTTCTGTGCTCCCCCCACCACTGGGGCATGCTCCCTCTGAAAACTTCTCTGCATTTCAGTGATGCAGAGAGTGGAGTGTGACAGGGAGGGATCATGTGATCCATCCACACATGTGCTGTAAAGCTCTGCTTTTCGGAGCAGAGCCGAACAATGCAGAAAAATAGCAGAAACGGTAATGTTCGTCAGCCTGAGCTGGCGTACATTACTGTACATGTAAAAGGATTTTCATTTATTCTTAAATTGCGGTACATAGCAGTCCCCATAGACATCTATGGGGACTGCTATGTATTCCGAAGAAAAGTGCAAAGCATCAGATATCTATGATATCTGCTACGATGCACTGTTAATAGATTAGAGAAGTACTTTAATTGACGTCTGGAATTAACATGAACCTGATGTTTAATAACTAGGCCCCTTAGTGAGGAAAGCAGTTTTCCCTCTTGTTCTCATTACCTATAAATTTTGCTCACCAGCTACACTGTGCACCACCTCCCTGTGCTCTCTGCCCATTGACTTCACAACTCCATTGTCTTTGCACCACTTTTAATGGGAACAGGTTTTAGCCTGAGCTTTGCCCTTTGCACCCCAGTAGCTGTGATGAGAGTTGTAGTGTTAATTGTTTACTATATTGTACTGTTATACCATGTACTGTCTTGTTGTTTGTCCTCTGTATGGCGCTGCAGACCTCATGTGGCACCCTATAACTAAAGGTTAATAATAATATTATTAATAATAATAATAATAATAATAATAGTAGTAATATTGAATTTTAGATTTATTGATCATTTCATATAAAAAAAACATCCAAAGATTTAAGAACTATCACAAACTACCACAAGATGGAGCTTAAACATTAAAAATACAGAAAAAAAGGTCTGAAGTTATTTTCATTGAGTATAAAGCATCAACATTACAGATTGCTGTTATTAATTTGAAATGTCAGATTTCAAATTAACAACTTGAGGGGGTATATTCATAGAAGTGTGTTTTGTTATGTTCTTTCTTGCCTATTTAAATGGAAAACATTTTGTTCTCTGATAAGTGCTTTATTGAAGCATTAAATCATTGTATGGATGAAAACTAGTCAGCATTCCCATTCCTAGGTCCTACTGGATTGTTCATATATTTAAGCCATTTTCTGTCTTTCAATCTTTTGTTGTTGAACTGAGCATCACATTTATATTGACATTGTGTAGGTGCATAGTAACCACTTCATGGCTGGAGTTATCTTTAACCAGTGTCAAGATTTAAATTTACAATTTTCCCATGTTTTAAAAAGAGGATAGGATTTAACTATTTTGCACCCTCATAACTTTCACATTGATTTTTTTTTTTATCAGGACCAATATAGCTTGGTAGCACAGTATTACAAATAACTTAATTTTAAGTGAATTAAAATGGAAGAGGTCAGACAAATTAGCAAAAATTCAATTACTGATGATGGAAGTGACATTTATCCAATTCATGCACCCTAGAAATATACCTCATCAATTGTATATTTCTCTTGATTGTGGGGGTAGCTTATGTAAGGTACAAATGAGTTATAGGGCCTACAATTAAATGTACTTTGAAAAAAATGTTTTTTGTTTTTTTTTAAACATGAATCCTTTTCTCCTCTTGTCAACATTGCTAAACTCATTTGTACCAATATTTAGATCTACTTAGATCTAAAGCTAATATCTCAGGAATTGTTAGTTACATGGTCACCCCTGTGATGTTACATGATTACCTGTACTCAATGATGAAGTCTAGGCTGAGTTGCAATTAACCCACATTTTGAATGTTGTGTACAGCGAGCTTGCAAAATGAGTTAGGTAAACTAAGTGAGTGTAATAACTAATTTAGAGTTACTTTGCTTCATTAATAATAAAAAGATGTACTATACCTAAACTTAATAGGCAAAAGTGCGTATCTTGTGGATTATTATTTATTATTAGCATTTATTTATAGGGTACCACAGAGTTCAGCAGCGCCATACATGGCGTAGTACAAACGTGGTAGACATAGTTCACATAAATAAACAAAAGTTCACAAAAATGTACATAGCACAAGTAAAACTGAAAAGTGCTGATAAAAAATACAAATATTAATACAAGAAGAGTAACATAAATCATCATATCACAAAGGACTATAATTGGGAAATTACAAGGATGGTAAGGGTAGTTGAAGGTGACAAGAGAGTGGTAGGAAGCAAGTGGATAAGAGGTAGGAACGGGCAAAAGGAAAGAAGGGTGGTCCTGCTCGTGATATCTTACAATCTAAAGGGGAAGGATTAGAAGGGAAGAAGCAGGAGGATGGTAGGAAGGGGTTAGGAATAAGTCTGATAGACTTTGTTGAACACGTGAGTTTTAAAGGAGGGTGTGAAGCTTTGAAGACTGGGGAACAGTGTGATAGAGTGAGGGATCACGTTCTAGAGATGGGGAACAGCGTGAAAGTGATAAATGGTAATCAGAAGGGATGGCAGGCAGTGCTGATTGGCCAAGCAGAATTGTCAGGAGGGAGATGATATTGGAGATGTACAGAAAGAGGAGCATGCAAGAGCCTTGTAGTTGAGTGAGAGGAGTTAGAACTGGGCTCTAAAAGAAATGGGGAGCCCATGAAGGAATTAGCAGTGCGGTGAGGCAGAAAGAGTGCAATGTGAAAGAAAGACCAATTTTGCCGTAGTGTTAAGGAGCAATTGAAGAGGGTAGAGGAGGGAGAGGGGATGGCCAGATAGCAGAACTTTGAAGTAGTAGAGGCAAGAGTTGATGAGAGAAAGACTTGAATCCTGGTGATGTGCAGGAGGTGGAAGCAACAGGATTGGGAACTGGATGTGGGGTGAGAATGAGAGAGAAAAGGATGACAACCAGGAAGTGGACTTGAATAACTGTGGAGATTGCAATGTTGTAAATAGTGAGGGAGAGGTGGGGGAGGTGGTGGCTTGTGAACGACGGAAGACAATAAGATCGATTTTGCTCATATTTTGCTTTGGAGATTTTTGTGAAGTCCATGAGAGGACTGAGTGGGACAGGTCGAGCTGGGTATCATCAGCATAGAGGTGGGACTGGGACTGTGGACCAAAGGAGCTGATTAGCTTGCCCAGCGAGGAGGTGTATAGTGAGAAAAGCAGTGGGCTGAGGATGCAGCCTTGAAGTGGGAGAAGGGAGGAGGAAGAGGTGTAGTTAGAGATGGGGAAGAAATGATTTTAGAGATAAAAACCAAGACAGTGTCATGAAGACCAATGGATTGAAGGGTGCTCAGTTGAAGAGTGTAGTACAGAGTGTTAAAAGTCCAGAATGATAAGCACAGAGAAAAGTGCCCTGGATTTTGCAGCAAGAAAATTGTAGGTGAATTTGGGCACAACGGTTTCAGTGGAGTGGAGGGGATAGAAGCCAGATTGGAGAGCGTGAAGGAGTTGTCAGAAAGGAAGGTGGTAAAGCTGGTGTAGATGGGCCTCTGAAGTATTTTTGAGGTGAAAGGGTGGAAAGAGATTGGGCGGTAGTTCAACAGTAGGTCAAGAAATATTTTTTTTGAATGAGGTAGATGAGGGCATGTTTGAAGACACCAGTGCAGAGCTTGTGAAAGTGGGTGAGGTGGAGACAGACGTTAAAGGAGAGGAAGTGGAGAAGGTAAGTGGGCATGGGATCAAAAGGGTTAAAGGAAAAATATTAGAGAACAAATGAAGTTCAACCACTATAGGGCAGCTTGTGGGGGTGGGGGAGAGGCAGGAGGAGCTTGCCTAGAAGAGATATCCAGTTTCATGGATTTTATTTTGGAGGTGAAGAAGTTGTTGAAGTCAAGGACAGTAAGAAAGAAAGCAGAAAAAATGGGTCAAAGGAGTGTTGATGGTAGCGAAGAAATGTCAATGTTGGAGGTTTGGGAGGAAATAATAGACTCAAAGAAGAATTGTTTGGTGAGGGTGATGGCAGAATTGTAAGAGGAAAGGATGGATATAAATGGAAGGAATTCAGTGAGAGAGGAAGACTTCCTCCACTGGTGTTCAGCAATGGGGAGCTGAGCTAGTTTGGCATCCCATGGTTGGGGTTTAGAGTGCTGGAGGCTCATGGAGGAGATAAATTGAGGGATAAAATGAGGTAGAGAAATGTGAAGGCCGCTTCAACAATGGAGTTATCAATGGGGTATTGAAATGACATAGGATGAGAGAGGGAAGGTCAGAGTAAAGCAAATGGGGCAGCCAGTCCACAAATTTTTCTAGGAAGTCAGAGGTTGGACCTGGAGTCATGGTAGATGAGAATGAAAGTGAGGGTTCAGAGGGACTGAGCCAGAAGGTGCAGCTAAGAGAGAGAAAGATTCACAATACACCATTTGGTTGATTAGTTCTGATGGAGTGAATGCATGAGACGCTGCAGCATTTCTGTTTTAGGGGTATATTTACTAAACTGTGGATTTGAAAAAGTGGAGATGTTGCCTATAGCAACCAATCAGACTTTAGCTATCATTTATTTAGTTCATTCTAGAAAATAGCAGCTAGAATCTGATTGGTTGTTATAGGCAACATCTCCACTTTTTCAAACCCGCAGTTTAGTAAATAGAACCCTTAGGGCTAGATTTACTAAGCTGCGGGTTTGAAAAAGTGGGGATGTTGCCTATGGCAACCAATCAGATTCTAGCTGTCATTTTGTAGAAGGTACTAAATAAATGAAAGCTAGAATCTGATTGGTTGCTATAGGCAACATCCCCACTTTTTCAAACCTGCAGCTTAGTAAATCTAGCCCTTAGTCTTTTACAGAAAGCAGGCCAAACAGCTTGTGTGACCTCTATTTGCTTGTAATACAATGTGAATATGCATTTATATCTGCACAGTTGTCGAAGTGAACATTTAGAATTGGTGGTATGGAAATTTAGAAGTTACAGTATGAAGAATCCAATGGATATGTAAGTGAATGGAATTTGATAGTTTGCAATGAAGGCAGTAGGAGAAGTGGTATGGATTATCACTGTGTACACCCCCACTTTGACCACTGTATTTGCAGTAAACATTTGTTAAGTTTGATGATTACTCCATGGTGAGGCCTAGGAGGAAATATGCAGATAAATAGCTAGAAAAAAATGGTTCTTATATTCCATGTAATTTAGGAATTGGGTAAATATTATGATAACACACAGTTAAACAATGTAATTTGGTAACATGAGCTATCTCCAGAGTTGTTTTGAGGTGGCATGTGTGGAAATGAAGTTGGATGATGAATGGGTACTGGCTTTAAAAAATGTATAGAATTTGCTTGATTAGTAACTTAGAATCACTGTGAGTGATCAACATTGTTGTCTCATTGCTGTGGGATATGGCAGTGACATTTAAGTAATGGTAATAACTCAGAATATTGAAATCAATATCTGTATAAATTAGAGATGTTTGCTGATCCTTGGGTTTTGTTTTCCACACCAGTGTCAGTTCTAACCCGACTTTGTGTTTTGCTTTGTTATCGGTTTTGTCGAACAAGCACAAAAGTTTTTGGTTTTGGATCTGCATTTAATAGAAAATTGTGAAAAATATGTAAAATAATGTCATTTTGTGCTGTTTTGCTCCTATATTACTATTTATAGCACTAACATACATTTCCAGTAAATTCCAATCTGTTTTCTAATGATCCCATCACAGTGGTACCAATTTTCACCAATATTGGCCTGTAGTGAGCTGTCTTAATGAAGGATTTTGTAACTTTGATATCATTGCATTTGCTTTCTTTGATTCAATTAGACCTATGATAAACTGAATACTTGTTGCTATCTGCCTTTCATTGCACCCAAACCTCCTTCACATGTTCAGACTTAATATTACTGTAATTGAATAGATAAATAACCTCAGGGACACCCATGTACATTTATCAAAGTTTTTATTCAAGCAAAAATGTTTGTGGACAGAGCTATGCAAGTCATCTAGCAACTAATGGCAAAAGCAAACAGTGGAAGGTCAGACAATTGCATTGCCAAGACATGTTTTGGGCAACCAAATCTGCATCAATGTAAGTATTATATACTGGCATGCATGTGTGAGAAGGGTGACTATTGACCTATCTGAACTGCCTCTTTTACATATTTCTTACACATCACTAATAAAGCATATATATATAATTTAAATACATTCCATAATTATATATTTATATACATGGGTCTTGGAGACCACCTCCGCTGCAAGTCTCTGGCAGTCCCCTTTACCCCAGGGTTGGACGAAGCTTACCCCGGGGGAATGATTTTTCCTCACTCCCTCCCCATAAATATATACGAGTCCCCTGGTTTGATTTAGAAGGGCAGCATTATGGCCCAGAGTATATAAGTAAAGCAAGGTATTGAAATCCATGCTCTTGGAAACCGATGAATATTCTGGCAATATATTGTGTGCCTAATCTTTGAATTTTTGTATTATGGGTGCAGGACACCTTTGTCTTTCAGCATCCTCATTTATTTATATAGTGACAGCAAATTAGATAGAAGTGAATAGATTGAAAAATAAAAAATATTAAAATATATAGTGTTTTTTTTTGGTGTGCTGCTGCATGTTGACCCTCACAAACATCCTTTTTTAAATATACATTTCACTGAATGATCCTTCCAAAATAGACAAGTATTGAAAAATAGAAAAGATTAGAATATATACCGTTTTTTTGGGGGTGTGCTGCTGCGTGCTGACTCTCGCATGCAAACACCCAGTTTTTTTCTAAATTATTTAATTTGTCACTGCCTCACATAAGATTATTTTCACTAGAAAATCATTCAAGTTTAAAAGAAATAAATCTGTTTGTGTTTTGGATTCTGCTGCTAATCAGCTGACAGCATAAGCACTGATTTTCTCAAAGAATAAATATACTAGTTAGTTCAGAATGATATCTATCTAACTCGTCTGTATATACTGTTTAGTACTATTATATATATGCAATGCATTAACAACAACCAATAGCCACTAGTCTGTGTAAAGTGTATTTAAGATTGAAATGAAATAGAATGCAATTGATCAGCAAACTACTGTAGCTGACTATTCTCTACAGACCTGCTTTACAATAATAACAGGAATCCTATGTCCCTGGTTTACCCTTAACCCTCCTCCCTACACATTGTCTCTTCTAAAATGGCACTGAAGAAAACAAGTAAGGACTATAAATATGTAGCGTGCATTTTTTTATTTTATTTTTAAAATGCCGGAAATTATATTTTGCCTCGTTTTGAGATCTGAGTCACGACTCGGTTTCACATGGACCTCCAACATTCGATTTCAAGGAATCCGAACTGCTCATCTCTAGTATAAATGCTGAGTTCTGATGTAATTTCCCAAAATGTATTGTAAAGAATACAACATGCACTCCTGTAAATTATCACACATATTAGAGATTTTATTTTGTATTTTAGTGACCTGTAATCTTGTACCTTTATCATGGAATTACACTTTGACCTCTAATAACATTAGAGTTTCAATTTTTTATAATATTATTATTGATACTGATTAATCTGCTTGCAGTAGATAAACTGAAGCTACTTAGCCATGTTGTCTAAAAGAAAAAAATAATTAGTTAAAATCTCTCAATGCTGTCAGTAGTTGGCAGTGACCAAATAATTTCCTTGTGTGTTTTATAGTAGGACAATCAAGATTAACATTGTCGCAAACACGCTCCCAGCTGCCGTGACTTAGGGATGATTGCTGTATGAGGTCACACACGATTTCAGCCCGCAGTTTCTCTCTACCTATCATACAGGCTATAGACCTACTGAATCGCCCTCAAACAGCGCTCACATCCCCACACACTTCAGGGTTGCCACCACCTATAGAATACGGGCAATAGGACCCCCCATATACTGTCCCACACTGACACATAAGGTTTCTAGCTGCTCACAGACTAGCAAGACCAACACCAGCAAGCAAAGGGTTAACTCTTCACACCCCCAGACTGTTACACAAATGTAAATACAAGCACACACAACTTGTTAATCAAATGTATCAACAAGTCACACACTGGCATACAAATGGTTAACTTGGTCAAGCTATATTCTTCTTAACAGGCTAATGTATTTGTTAGAGTATCAAGGACGCCACATATTAAATTATAGATTTAATATACAAAAGTATAGGGCATTCAGATATAAAGAAAAATAATAAATAAACAATTAATAGATTGACATACACAAGCAAAGCAGTCTAAAATAAAAGGGGTTACATTCAGAATATCACTTACTTGAGTTGCATAATCTGTGCCATGGGAAATTGGCTAGAAGATGAACAGCTTATCAATGTAAATTGCTTTCCCAAAAAAGTCTGACAATTTGTTGTAACTGGTCTCAGTTATTTAAAGACACTTCCCCACCTGTCTCCGGCCCCAGGGATTGTGTCTGTGATAATTTTTTCAATCACCATTTGCATGTTGCTTGATTTACTATCCAATTCTGCTATGTGACCTAACTTTTCTGTGGAGCGTCACACAGACCCAATTTTATTATTAATAAATCCCTTATGACGTTGTCCCTCTTTTGATACCAAACATGATGAAATTTTTACAATGTGACATAACTTTTCCAAAGATATGTGATTTTATCTGTTCCCGGATACCACCCGTCCCTGTCATTCACAACCCTGGTGTGATATCTGCTCCTCAGTATGGAGTAGCACCTGGATTTCCCAAATTATGAACTATGACAACAATTTCCTTTGAAGCTCATATTTCTATATACCTGTATAGGACTTCAAAATGCTGCCTTGGGCTGCAAGGATGTCCAGCTGTGACCGGCCCCACAAAGTCTATTCAGGTGTACCAAAACTAACTTGTGTCAGGATATATCTCACAACCAGAGCCCTTTGAAACTGCTACAGGTAACATGGTTATCTTCTCACACTGGAATGTGCAAATACACATACAACAGACTTTCTGTCTTCCCATTTTACACTTTAGTTAAACTTATCAATGGATTCATTTGATATAACATATTTACACGGCAGTTATAATTCATCCCTTATAACTGCAAGTTCTCTATGTTCACGACAAAGACTGCAAGTTGTAAAGGGATAAAAAAGCAGTGTTCCAAATGAACAAGATAATATCTGTACACTCAGAAGTAACAAGATATAGAGGAAAAAATGATGAAGAAGAAAGACATAAGGATCCTTTGGTGTGGAATATGATGGATCTGACACATTGTCCATATTCCCTCATCTCTTACCTCAGAGCTATTCCTTTGATTTTCATGTACGACATTGGCACTGCAAGTTCACTATTCCCATAAAGGCAGACAGTGTTTTATAAACGTAAACTTAGGTTTTATTGACTAGAAATGCCAAAGGCAGAGGACCCGGCCTCCCAAACATGTATTGTTCTTACTGCAATAGGGATAGTTTTGAGGAATTTGATACTCAGTTTTCTTTCAATAACTGATTGGCATAACATATATTAATAGGAATTATTCAAATTACAGGTGTTAAGGAGTATCTGGAACCTTATTCTGTATAATGGACACACTAAAGGATTCAATACATTTTTATTTTTTTATATATGGCAGATGTAGTTTTAATCCCATTATATAATCAATATTCTAAAAGTGATGCAGTATAGGGCACAATTACATATTGCATAGGGAATCAAAATTAAATGTGTTATACATTCGTGGGTTGATTCTGTTTTTTAACTTATTTGACTTGTTTAATGCGAGTAAAAAATAGACAATAGACAACACTTATGACTCTTTCTGATAAAAGTGGAAAGTTGTGTTGAGGAGATAGCAAAATTGTAATATTATAAATATTACATTCAACACCTTATATTTTATAGAGAGGTCATCTGTTTTAAATAGGAGAAGGAAAAGAATCATAATGACACTCAATTTTATTTTTTCATTTCCTTAAGGTTATCTTCCTGGGTGTGATTGATGAAATGTGGAATATATTCAGCAGTTAGATGAACCATCAGTTTGGCATCTATATCTGTAATACATTCTTTGTACTGTACTTCTAAAAATGTGTAATAGATGCATACTGACAATAAATCTGATATATTGAATTTTTTTTTAATGTTCAACTTGTGTCCAGCAAAAATTGATATCCAAGACTTTCCTATGTGTGCTATAAAGTACAAGTATTATCTCAAGAGAAGATTAATATAACGATTCCATTCATGGCTTTATTTTCAATAAACCATCATAACTTCTTACCTATCTACTATTATGCATTTTCCAACACTTCATCCATTATTCCATGACAAGCAGAAACAGGTCTACATGGTTAAGATCAAGCACCTGAACATTTATCCCCTTTTCCTCTATTAAACTTTGAATTGTCTCTGTAAAGAACATTTTTTAAAAAACATTTATGATATTTCAGTTACTGACATTTGTATGTTTTATATCACTTAACCTGTTTTGGAAATCCTAATCATCTATGAATTATTTCCATGTTTTTAAAAGCCAGGAAAATGATGAAAATGGATATCAGAAGATAAACTGGATAGTAATTTATAATTGCACCATTTTGCCAGGGAATGCTATGTTTTTTTAAAGAAAAAGATTAAAATGAAATATGTATTTGTTCACAAAATTATTATAAATGTTTAACTTGGGAAAAATAATATATTTTACAAGAAGGTCGCTGTTATTTCAATGTCAAATACTTTATCAGCACGGGTTCTTATTTATGAATATTTTTTTCATGGTAGAGTATCTCAAAGGCTTCAACATGATTAGTAAATTACTTTAATATAGTTGTCATAGCCTGGTTTCACCTACAAAAAAATTACATAGTATAAAATCTTGATCTAATTTATATTTGCATGAAAACCTCCAACAGCAAGTGCCGAGATGGGATGGGCATGATGTGACATCACCATGTGCCTGTCTCCTCCTGTGCATTGCTGTGGCATTATGCAGCAGGGAGCTATAACGAATCAAACCCTTCCTCTGCCCACTTCAATAGTGTAATGGGTGGGATCCTGGAGGGAGACCTGCTATTCCGGGAGTACAGGAAACTCCCCAATATTCGGGAGTCTCCCAAACATCCCTGGGAGACAAGTATTATTTAAGTATTTAGGGCAGTGGCAGTTTAAAATTCTGGTTCTTACGAAAGGTAGCATTTCTTGAATATTTAACTTTCCTCGCCAGCCTTAATAGTCTATCACCTTTATGTGTCACACGCTGGGCGATTGGGCTGCACATCCCCGCTGCTCTTACCTGGTCCCGCTGACAACTCTCATGTTTTGTGCCTGCTCTTTTAGTTACCTTTCAGGTGCTAGATATGGCTCCATTCTCTCCTGCTGGGTTTTCTCCCTTCTGGTGGATTGCATTCTATTTCAACCTGTTATCCGCAGAGCTGACACTCTACAGAGTATTTCACCGCCATTCCAGTGGTAACCTGCTGACTGCAGAGCTGACATTCTACAGAGTATTTCGCCGCCTTCCAGTGGTAACCTGTTGTCCGCAAAACTGATGCTCTACAGAGTATCTCACTACCATTCCTCCAGTGGTATCCTGCTGATCTCTACTTCTCCTCTCCTCGTGTTGTCCAACATTGCTGACCATCTGCATATTCCCCTAAAGGTTTTGCATGGTACTCTTAGTAGGGACCGTGACCTGTGGGACAGACACAGCAAAGACCAAACCGCCTTGTGGCGGTCCCTGTTGAAAACTGTCTCCCCGTTAGACTCCGCGCCTTGCTTGAGTAGTGCTAATCTAGGCAAACCAAAGGACCCATGATAATAAATCCAAAAAGAAATGATAATGTGCAAGAACTAGTTGTCGTTATTGCATTTTGTACTCATGCTTGTTGTATAAATGGAGTACCCACTTTTCGACACCCCCATTACCATAGCCTAATATTACTCTGTTACCCATTAAAGACACAACTATAACAGAGGAATCTTTACAGCTGGAATCAATTTTGCAATGAAGAATTTAGCATCAGGCACATTACTTATTATATCTGTATAACCCTGTAAAGATAGAAACTAATAGTTACAGCCTTACAGTAAACTAATAAGATTGACTATCTCAACAGATCTATCTAGTATAGTAGTTTATGAAACATGGTACAGGAAATTTCCATTTGGACTTAGATGATTACTAAAGTGGCAAACAAAAGATTTAAGGGGTATTAATTTAAAATAAAGGATGTTTTTACTTTGTGCATTTTACAGTATTTTCCTATGTTTAACTATAGGTTCTATTGGGCCCTGAATGCCAAGGCATGTTGGTACTTGTATTTCAACAAGTGCCATTCATCTTTGGCAGCAACAGGTACACTGGCAGTTGTAGTTTGACAAATGCCAAGCATGTCATAGTAGTTTACAGTAGGGATACATGTAAAAAAATAGTTTATTTAATATATCACATTTTTATCCCACGCCCACCAAACAGCAGTGTGGAGGAGCTCCAGTGCTTCTGTGCAGGATTGTTTTTTCCTTGGGGGAAGGCCCACATTTTTTATGGGTCTAGGGAATTAAACCTAATGCTGAACAGGCTGGAGCTGTGTTTCAATATAACAAGGGAACCCTATGCTGGCTGTATCTCTGTTATAGTGTGACCAGCCCAGTGCTGGTTGTGGCTTTTGCGGGATGAGGAGTATCCCATGCTGTTCATCTCGCTACGTTGTCAGAAACCAGTGCAGTGTATGAGCTATGAGGCAGGAGGGGGGCACACTCATCTTTATTTATTATCAAGTAGATGATGATGACTGGTGTAATGAAACAAGAGGTTGATTATATCTTAACCAGTCTGCATCTTATTTCTCTCAAAATGTGGGCTATAACAGTATATACTTTTCTAGCCCTTTAGTATTCCTCAGATTTTCAGAGAGCAAGTGTAGTGTACCATAACTTGGGGGGTAAAATTACCCAGTTTTTATAATGTGTCCACAAGATGGCGAGGATTTCCTCCTACTTCTCCCCTCAAATGGCGGGATACCTGCGTGCTGGCTCCTAAAACAGAATTACAGTCTTATGTATGTCCATTGGCTGGGGTCCTGAAACAGTGGTGCTCCTCCAGGAGTCTCTGCAGATCTCCTCAGCGCTCCAGGCTGGTTATCTCTCTCACCCCAGTATGGGCAGTCAGCAGCACGGGACCTACTCACTGTAAACAGCTTAACTGGCATGCAGGCCAAACCTGGCATACAGCGGCTCATTTCTGTGGTTCCACCATCCCTGTCGGGAGCCCCCAACAGGGTATGCTTAAATGGAGTAAGTGCCAGATATCTCAGTCCCATGGCAACAGACATGGGAGTATCCCGCAGTTCTGTGGTGATCCCTGCTAGGTCTAACTAGAGCCAGAGCGGCTAAAACTTTACCTGGTAAATAGCTTGAGGCATAGGGCATATAAGCATTCTTCTCACGGAGCCCAAGGAAACCCGTCTGTCAACGATGGCTACCAGGCCACCCAAGTATGATTATATTTTACTGTGTGTGAATTATATAATTGTTGATGTTCATTAGAGTAGGATTTATAATAACAATTACAGTAATATATGTGCCATATTTTGGAAAGTTTAAAAGAATATTGCAGTGTGTAAGTAGCATTGATTTTTAATCTAATACATATATGTATCATATGCGGGATTTATTTTCCAATACAAAACACATGTTCCTGCTTATATCTTGCTGAGCAAAACATACTTTAAGTTCTTCATAATCTTTTCTTAGCTTTGAGTGAAGTGATAAATCTTTTTGAATGACCTCCGTCTAACTTTTCAAGTTCTCCATTCATGCACCTTCTTACATTTCCAAGTTGAGTAGTCAGAATGTTTCTTCATGTATTTGATATTTCACACTTTCTACAGTATCTGAATACACACTGCCCACACTTTATTAAAAACTCTTGTCTCCAACTTTTTATTTCGTTAACTCCCTGCATTCAGATGTTTGGAACATCCATTTTTTTTATGGCGCATAACATAATAATGCACTAAATTTAAAACTGTCAGCAATTGTTGTCAACGTTTTTATAACTGTCATCAATAGCACAAGTTGCCAACGAGGGGTATTAACAATATTGAAATATATTATGGCATAAACACAGTTTCACACTTCCAAAAAGATCTCATCTGGTCCATTTTCGAAAATGCTTTTTCACAACCATTAAAGATTCTTTTGGTGACTCAATTTCAAAAAGAGAAGCCAGCTCAAAGCACTGACTACCTCCACTGTTTTGACGTCCTTAATATTAATTTTATCCTTATCTTTTTATTTTCATTTAACTTGCTCCTTGTTTGAACCTCACTTATCTTTTACAGACCTCATTTAGAGTTTAATACTTTTTAGATATGCGTAAAAATTTGGTCTCAAACATTACATTTGAATTGTCACAAATATACTCTGCATCTGTGACTTGGATATTAATGCAAGGGATTAAACAGGATTTCAGCACTCAATCTTACACTGACCTATCATACAGATTTCTGGGTTAGCTGAATCGCACCCTAAAGCAGTTCTCTCACATCCATACACAACTGCCACCACCTATTGTACTAGGACAATAGAACCCTATAACTCTGTTACACAAATGTCCATGCTGGCACACATTGTGCTCTTTGTTAGCCAAAGGGGTTAACACTTCATACTCTAGCATTCAGAGGATTACCACAGCATAGCAATCAAAGGATTACCACAGCCAAGCAATACTTATCTATTAAATTAGAAGGCTTATGGCTTGGTTTGAGTAATAAGAACAAACTAATTTAATTTTCGATTTAATTTAAAAAGGTACAGGGCTTTTGGATAAATTAAAACATACAATAAATGATATACAAAATAAATGCAATGAACATGAAAAAGAAAAGGAATAAAAGTACTGAAAATAAACACTTACATAGAATAATCTGTATGCCAAGGGAGTGTCAGAAGTAGGACAGCCCTCAAGTTGAGTGATCACCAAAAAACTGACACCCAGAGTTGCTTTACACGGGTTTCTAAGTCCACAGTCTTCTGCCTTAGCCTCCCTTCTGTGGTGTCACTGAGAGGAAGCTTACTCTTCACACCACCATGCTAAATGACAAGACTCACTTTCAAATACCAGTGCCCCTCCTGTTTTTATAAAAACTGTAATAATATAGTAAAGTTATCCTATTTTTTTTGACCAGAGGATATTGGATCATTAGAAATCCACATGCTTTGCAACAAGCCTATTTCATAAGATCCCGTAGTTTGGAGAGGTATTCCTTTTGATGTAGTTAACCCCCCTTCCCCCACTAGGCTTACTGGCCTCATTCTAGCAATATATTTTGGAGAAATCATTTATTAACAGCCATATCTTCACCATGAATGTTGAGTCACACATATTTTAAGATACATCCAAAATATGTCCAACTTAAAGCGCAGAAGTATTTCTATGTCAGACACATGTCAGGTGTACAGATGCATATACTTAATGCATAATGATAACATAGAGATATGGCTTGAAAGTATTAGTTATAAATAGAGATGCTCTGGCTTAGTTTTCTGAAAACCCACCCGAACTTAGGGGATCCGAGTAGGCTCACGATCCGGCTCGGTACTTTTGCGCGTCCTCAGATCTGAATCGAGGCAAAACATCATCATTGCGTTGTCGGATCTTGGTCAGGTTTTGGATTCCATAAGTACCTCTCTTCCCAGTAGATCCAGAGCCATTGCTCACACAGAAACAGGGGTAACAATGTTCTTGTCACTCTTCATTCTCCAGTGCCATTGCTCAGTGCCATTGCTCATACAAAAACAGGAAGGGTAGCAGTGTTCTTGTCACTTGACAAAAATTAACTGGAAATGACTGGAAATTAATGTTATTGAGGTTAATAATAATGTAGGAACAAAAAAAGAACCAAATTATGTGATTTTAGATAAAAAAAATAAAATAGGGATTTTAGAAAAAAAATAGGGATCCAAAACCAAAACACACGAGGGCGGTTTTGCCAAAACCAAAACACGACGTTAATCTCGATCCAAAACAAAAACCAAAACACGGGGGTCAATGAACATCTCTAGTTATAAATGCGAAATTTGCATTACCCTATTTATACACAATATAATGTAATGAAATGTTATATACACAAGAGAGAATATTCTTTTGACAGTATTAGTTCTAATGTGCTTTATCCATATAGCATGCAATTAAACAACTATCCCACATTTACTGTTTACCATTTATAAGTCCAATAGAAATATTTCCTGCAGTAGTCCAACTGACTAATAAGAAATGCAAATAGATGGCCACAACTGAACTAAACATAGCTGTAATGCTAATAAATCAAGTACTACTAGCTGGAGGGATCAAACAAACAGCTAATCAGAAGCAGCTGAATGGTGTTACTATCTTCATCAGCAGTTACATTTACACAGGAAGTCCACTGTCCACAAAACATAGGCCTCCAACAAAGCAGTCCAAAGGGTATATTTACTAAACTGCAGGTTTGAAAATGTGGAGATGTTGCCTATAGCAACCAATCAGATTCTAGTTATACCCCCACGTCTTGTTAGGTTGAATCTTAAGGGGACATGCTACATTTACGTGTACACACCCTTGATGTGCTCAACTAATGCTTCCCCCCCCCCCCTGTATTGCCTCTCAGGTATAAGATGACTCAATTCTAAGATATGGACAAATCTGTATACATATGACTTTCCATACTTGCACAGTATGGAAATTCATATGTTTATGCTATGCCTCATTTTAAGCACATTGCTTGATGTGTCCACAATTATACCTAGAAAGTACAAAATAATTGAAAGGAGTGGGAAAGTAAAAGATTCAGTAAACTTTAACATTAAAAGACTAAACATAAGGAACATGCTTCATGCATAGCACGCACCTGGCCTTTTACCTTTTAGAATGTAAAACATGTAATTGACAGCAAAAAGAAGTGCAATTAGACAAAATAATGATCAAAAATTTTAAACCGGATCTAAATTGAATCAAATTTCACTGGTTCAGTTTTCAATACAAGTGTTAACTGACCTCAACTTGAATGTGTGGTTCAAACTTTTGAGTCTATTTATGTCTATAACCCACCAGATAATTTGTAAAATAGTAAAGATGACTTGATATGTATTTAAAAACATTGTAAAAGGTTGCTGGACATTGCTCATTTATCTGTCATCAATTAATAGACAAAAAATATAATGGTGTCTATAGAAATGCATGCCACTAGTGTGAATACTCATATAGATATGGCTAAACCATTTTAAAAACAAATTGTGTTAATGCTACAGAATATGCAGCTAATTTGAAAATTATATTTTTCTGTTTTTTGCATAAATAAACATTTTACAATGTTATAAGATAGTGATCTCTCAGATAAACTAAGACATAAACATGTTAAAATTAAACATAGCTCTTAGAACTCATAAACATAGGCCTTAAAATCAAATGCAAAAAGCATATTTATTGTGCATTAGCAAAGCCTAATAAACAATTTCTGATGATGGAACTTCAAAAATTAATGCAAGCAAATAGACCTGTACACACACACACACACATTGCTTTGAGTCAATTTTTAAGTTACTTGCAGGCTTCACAAATGTTAACATATGGTAAAGTATACCTCTGTGGTAACGCCTGTCATGGCACTGTGTAAAGTCAGTAGTACACTATGCTACAATGTACCTTTCCACATCTTAGAGCTTTTGAAGTAAGGTCAAGTTACTTACACTTCTGCAAGCCCTTTTTTTCCACACCTGTGTGTACAAGCCCTTAAAACTAGATACTTTTATAGGAAAAAACGAATTTAGTAATGCACTATTATTACATTTAACCTAACACAAGTAGAGCATCTGTGAACCATACCCGCTAGATTTTCCTTAAATGTTTTTAGTACTTCATTATGCACATATATCATAAGACAAAGAGACATAACATTGGATTATCTATACTGTAAATGATCCCAAAATTAAATACACATGAGAAAACTTTTTAGTTATAATTAGTGTTATTCTTTGTCTAACAAAAACCATATGCTGGTGGATGCCAATGCACAGCATGAGCAAATAAGCAACCTTAACTAAATTTAATTCAACCATTTTAAAATTTATACAGTTAAGCACAAACACAGAACTGAAGTGGTGGCAAGAGGCACGCGAGGCTACTGTCTGCTGATACATTCACAGGAACATATTAAAAAGTCCTTAGCTACCAAGTACATTATTTCACAAACTTTAAATTCATACCATTCCCTCACCTACACAAGCTTCTGTATAATATATATATATGTATATATATATATATATATATATATATATATATATATATATATATATAGTGATAAAGCACTGCATTCACTGGAGCATCACACAGCTTGGCTGGACCATTTAACTGTTTATTAGCAGTCGTGTAGATGGGTTAAACAGTTTCAGCATTAGTTCCAGCAGACACATTCAGCAATCACACAGTGCCTAAGTGGGTAGCATGTCTGCCTTACAGCACTGGCGTCATGAGTTAAATTCCTGACCATGGCCTTATCTGTGAGGAGTTTGTATGTTATCCCCATGTTTGTGTGGGTTTCCTCCAGGTGCTCTGGTTTCCTCCCACACTCCAAAAACATACTGGTAAGTTATTATTATTGTTATTTATTTGTTAGGCGCCACAAGGTTTCCGCAGCGCCGTACACAATACAAACAGTAGATCATACAGGGTGAAACAGTACAGAACAATAAACACAAAGTACCAATACTCAGGGCCCTCTTAACAATATTACGGGCCTCCGGGCAAAGCAGTGCACGGGGCCCCTATATATACACGTAAAAAAAAAGTAATTATATATATATTTATATATATATGTGTGTGTGTGTGTAAAAAAAAGTGATATATATATATATATATATATATATATATCACTTTTTTTACACACACACACATACTTGTCAGCGTCCCTTGAAATAATTAAAAAAAAAAAACATTAACTTACCTTATTCTCCGATGCGATCCTCTTTACTCTTCTTCCAAGTCACTGCTGCTGCCTTGTGATAAAGATGTTTTCACGCTGGGGGCTACTCCGTACTGCTTTCCGCAATGGATGTCGGGCGGGCGTGATGACGTCACGCCCGACATGCACTGCGAGGGCCGCACGGAGGAGGAGACCAGGGTGGGAGACGGATCGCCAGCTGACCGCAAGGTAAGTGTTTTCTTCTTATTTTTTTTGCAGGATTTTTTTTAGTGCTGCCTCTGACGGGCCCCCGGGCACCTGCCCATTGTGCCCAATGAAAGAGATGACCCTGCCAATACTTTAGAACCTCCGGGCAGACATATGGAGTAAAGACGGAGCAGAAGAACAGGTAGGGAGACAGGAGTGAAGAGGGGCCCTGCTCATATGAGCTTACATCCTATGGGAGGGTGAACAAAACCGTCACAAAAGGGAGCCAGTGAAGCAAGGGGGAGAGAAAAGAGGCGAGAGAGGGGAGAATGAGCAGAGTAGATGAGGGGTTAAGTGGATGGATGGTAGGCTTTGAGGAACAGGTGAGTTTTAAGTGCCCGTTTGAAGGAGCACAGATTGGGAGAGAGACGAATGGAGCGAGGGAGGTCATTCCAGTGCAGAGGGACAGCTCGGGAGAAGTCTTGGATTCTGGAGTGGGAAGAAGTAATTAGAGTGAAAGAGAGGCGACGGTCATTGGCCTAGCGCAGGGAGCGGGCAGGAGTGTGAATGATGAGGAGGTTAGGGGGCAGTAGACTGGGAGAGAGCTTTGTAAGTGGTGGTAAGGAGTTTGAAAAGGATTCTGTAGGGGAAGGGGAGCCAGTGTAAGGCATGGCAGAGAGGGGAGGCTTCAAGTCGAATTTGTCAGTATGTGTGCGTAAATAATCATTAGGAATAAATTACTTGAACAGCTTGTTTACAGCCATATCAATAGCTACCTCTCTGACTACTCCTTCATTGATCCTCTCTAATCTGGTTTCTGCCACCTGCCATTCCACAGAAACTGCCCTGACTGAAATCACTAATGGTCTTCTATCTGCCAAATCTAAAGGCCACTACTCTCTTCTCATCTTCTTGCACCTATATGCAGCCTTCGACACATTAGATCACCTGCTCCTTTTGCAAAACCTTCACTCAATTGGCCAGTCTAATACTGTCCTCTCTTGGTGCACCTCCTATCTCTTAATCGCTCTTTCTGTGTTTCTAGCTTGGGCAGCTCCTTGCCATCTTCCCCACTTCTCGTAGGAGTGGTGAAGAGTGTACCTCTTAACTGGGGAACTTGCCAGTTCCTTCAACCTCCAGTACCACCTCTATGTCGCTGACACCCAATTCTACCTGTCTTCTCCAGACCTTTCCCTGTCTCTTCTCACTAAGGTATCCTGCTGTTTCATTTAAACTTAACATGGCCAAATCTGAAATTATAGTCTTCTCTTGCTCTAGACACTCCTTCACAACACTATTTGTAATACCAACTTTTCCTCTTCTCCCTAAGTTCGTGTCCACGGTGTCATCCTTGATTCCTCTCTCTCCTTCAACCCCCCCCCCCACACCCAATCCCTTACCCAATCCTGCCGCTTCCATCTCTACAATCTTGCCCATATTAGACCCTCTCCACTGATGCCACCAAATCTCTTATACATTCTCTGATCATCTCCTGAATTGCTGCAACCTCCTCCTTACTGGTATCCCTAGCTCCCATCACGCCTTTCTTCAGTCCATACTGAATGCTGCTTTCCATCTGATCTTCAACTCTCTTACCGGTCTAAATCTAGCACCCCTCTCTGTCAAGCACTACACTAACTCCCCCTATGCTACAGAATCCTCTTTAAACTCCTCTCCCTCTCTAACTCCACTGTTCCAACCTAATTTTCATCAATACTCCCTCTCGCTCTCTACAATCTGTCAACGTCTGCCGCCTCACCTTCCATCTGGCTACCACGTCTCATTCCCGCATACAAGATTTCTACCGTGCTACCCCCTTCTCCAGAACTATCTCCCATGTTTTATCAGGCCATCCCCTAGTCCAGTGGTTTCCAACCTTTTTCGACTTGCGTACTCTTTTTGAACTCATTTCTTTAAATTGTACCGCTTGTTTTTAAAATAGCTTTTTTTTAATACTGACACTCTTGTTTACTGCCTGTCTTAATGTATAATAGTGTAAATGAGGAAATAAGTTGTACAAGGAAAATTACTACACTAAAAGTACAAACAATAGATTTAATTTTACAATATTCGTAACACAAATATTTCACAAACTTTTAATATATTATTGATAATAATATTTATTTGTCTTACCTGAAAAGTCTGTAATAACTGTTCTACAGATCACTAGCTGATTGAAACATTGTTAGTGAGATCAGCCATCCTTCATGCCTCAGCCATCTCTCATGTCTCAGCGATCCCTCATGTCTCAGCCATCCTTCATCTTTCATGCCTCAGCCATCCCTCATTCCTTGTGTCTCAGCCATACCTCATGCCTCCTGTCTCAGCCATACCTCATGCCTCCTGTCTCAGCCATACCTCATGCCTCCTGTCTCAGCCATACCTCATGCCACCTGTCTCAGCCATACTTAATGCCTCCTGTCTCAACCATACCTCATGCCTCCTGTCTCAACCATCCCCAATTCCTCCTGTCTTAGCCATCCCTCATCCCTTCTGTCTCAGACTTCCCTCATGCCTCCTGTCTCAGACATCCCTCATGCCTCCTGTCTCAGACATCCCTCATGCCTCCTGTCTCAGACATCCCTCATGCTGTTACGAGCCGCGGCGGCTCTGGCCCCCGCCGCGACTCACTTCCGGGCACTGCTCGGTGTCCCGGCCGTCGTCATGACGACCGGGACGTCATTTCCTCCTGCTCCCGGCCGTTGCCTAGGCAACGGTCAGGACGCTCATTGCCCCCAGTGCCGCGTCCCGGCATCTAGGGCAGCCAGGCGCGTGCGCACATCATGGATAATTATAGCCCAGGTGGGCTAGATATACCTGCGGTGCAGGAGAAGTTCTGATTGGAGGACATCTGTTTATAAGGCAGGAAGGGACAAGCGCTCCCTGCCGGTTATAGTTCCTGTTTGCTCAGACTAGCCTGCTGTGTTCTGTTGCTCTCTGATCATTCTGACTTCTGTTGCTGACCCTTGCCTTGTTTACTGACTACGATTGATCGCCTGTGCCCCTAGACCTTTCTGCCTGGACTCCTACATCGCTGATTCGCCTGTGACCTCTGACCTCGGTTTTGTATACTGGATATTCTGTCTGCTGCCGGCCCTTGACCCTTGCCTGAATTTCACTGTTCTATTGCTCCTTTACGCTATCGCTGGATTCTCCCAGTCAGCGCACAACTCAAGACCCTCAGCTGTCTGCGGCCAAGTCTGTCCCCACCACTAGGGGCTCCAGCGAAAACCAGACTTCTGAGTAGACTCCGGGTTTTGTGTTGCTGACTGTTGGGGTTCCTAACATTATAACCGGCCCAAAAAGGTTTACTCTTGAAGTGAGTGAACAATCTTCTCGGTCCTATGGAACCCAGTCCGGCTCAAGTACTGGCAGGACAAATCCAGACCCTGTCCCAAATGGTCCAAGAATTGTCTCAGCGGCAAGTCGCCCAAGAACAAGCATCAAGAACCTCACAAGCCACTCAGCCTTCTGTGGTAGAACCTAAAATGAACCTCCCAGATCGCTTTTCAGGAGACCGCAGACTTTTCCGCAATTTTCGTGAGAGCTGTAAGTACTATTTCAAACTAAGGCCACTTTCATCCGGATCACCTCAGCAAAGAGTGAATTATAATCTCACTTCTTCAAGGGGATCCTCAATCCTGGGCATTCAGCTTGGATCCTAACAGTCCTCAGCTGCAATCTGTGGACGCATTCTTTCAAGTTCTTGGTTTGATCTATAACGACCCGGATCGAGTGGCTTCTGCAGAAGCGCAACTGCGGTCCTTAACGCAAGGACGACGTTCTGTTGAAGATTACTGCTCCAATTTCTCTGATTGATCCAGTGGAACCAATGCAACTGGGAGTATATCGGTTGTCTTCGGAAGAACGCACCCAGAGACGCAATCTGGGCCTCTGCTTATACTGCGGAGAGAAGGGCCATTTGCTCCGTTCCTGCCCCATCAGACCGGGAAAAGACCAGGCCAAGTGAACACGGAGAGAGTTCACTTAGGTCTACAGGTAATCTCTCCGAAGAATTCCCTACTAATACCTGCCCAACTCTAGCACGACGGACAGGAGATTTCAATTCCTGCATTTGTGGATAGTGGAGCCGCTGGAAACTTTTTAGACTTGACACTTGCCCGGTCCCTGGGTTTCTCAGCAGTCCCTCTGGAAACCACTATCGCTGTGCACGGGCTAGACAAGAACCGCCTGAACAAAGGTGAGATCCATCATCGCTCACCTCCTCTTCTGCTAAAGATGGGTGCCCTTCACTTCGACACCATCTCATTGTACCTAATCCATTGTCCTTCGGTACCTCTTATCCTGGGTTATCCGTGGTTGACCCTCCATAATCCCAGAATCGATTGGACTACGGGTGAGATAACCAAGTGGATCTCTCTGTGCTCCTCCTCTTGTCTATCCTTGCCACTCAGGGTGACTCATACTTGCCCAGTGCAGCTACCCTTTCCGTATCGGGGATTCCTCGATGTCTTTTCCAAGAAGGAAGCAGATATCCTCCCTCCTCACCGGGAGTATGACTGTGCTATTGATCTTATCCCAGGTTCCAAATTACCTAACGGAAGGTTGTACGCCCTGTCCATTCCGGAAACATTAGCCATGGAATCATACGTAGAGGAGAATCTGCGAAAAGGCTTTATTAGGCCTTCCAAGTCACCTGCAGGGGCAGGCTTCTTCTTCGTAGGCAAGAAGGACGGCAGCTTGAGGCCCTGTATTGATTATCGAGATTTGAATAGGGTAACTATTAAAAACACATACCCTTTGCCACTTATTTTGGTCATCTTTGACCAGCTGAAGGGAGCCAGGATCTATTCAAAGAATGACCTTCGAGGAGCATATAACTTGATTCGTATCCGTGAAGGCGACTAGTGGAAAACGGCCTTCAATACCCAAACATGCCACTACTGATACCTGCCCTTCGTTCTAAGTAGCGCTCCAGCCATCTTCCAAGACCTAATTAATGACGTCCTTCGTGAATTTCTGGGCTCCTTTGTAGTCGTCTACTTAGATGACATCTTAATCTATTCTCAGTCCCTTGAACAACATCGTGAACAAGTACAACTGGTTCTTCGGAAACTCCGCCATCATCACCTCTACGCGAATTTAGAGAAATGCGAGTTCGAAGTTTCCACAGTCACATTTTTGGGGTATGTCATCTCCCCGGAAGGATTTGCCATGGATCCTGTAAAGGTGCAGGCCATTCTCGACTGGGTGCGACCCTCGAATCTTAAGGCTATACAGAGTTTCCTAGGGTTCACCAACTATTATAGAAAATTCATCAGGTCCTTTTCTGCTCTCGTTTCTCCTATCACAGCCTTAACATGCAAGGGAGCTGACACAAAAAACTGGTCTCCCATCGCTATCTCTGCCTTCAAAGCTTTGAAACAGCCCTTTGTATCAGCACCGGTGCTCAGACATCCAAATCCAGACCTTCCATTTATCATTGAGGTGGACGCCTCTGATGTAGGAGTGGGAGCAGTGCTATCCCAAAAGGATTTGAGTGACCATCGCCTTCAACCCTGTGCCTACTTATCCCGGAGATTTTCTTCTGCCGAAGAGCATTATGATGTTGGCAATCGGGAGCTGCTGGCCGTCAAGCGGGCATTAGAGGAATGGCGCCACTGGCTTGAAGGTGCGAAACATGTAATTACAATTTACACTGACCACAAGAACTTGTCCTACATTGAATCGGCTAAAAGGTTGAATTCTAGGCAAGCGCGGTGGTCCCTCTTCTTCTCCCGTTTCCGCTTCATCATCACCTACAGGCCGGTCTCAAAGAACCTCGGAGCTGATGCCCTGTCTCGCAGTTTTGTATATTTTCAAGCTCCAGTCTCTGAACCCTGTTTCATTGTTCCCGTTTCCTCTATTTTGATTGCCTTCACGCATGAGCTTGGTAAAACCCTTCAACAATTTCAACCACAGACACCTCCTGAAACTCCAGCGGACTAACTCTTTGTGCCGATACATCTCAGAAAATCGGTCCTCGTAGAGTGTCATGACAACAGGACTTCTGGGCATCCCGGTGTTCCTAAGACCATCAAAATCGTTTCTCGTGTTGTCTGGTGGCCTTCATTATCTGCAGATGTTAGAGAATATGTATCATCTTGTGATCTGTGTTCCAAGAATAAGAGTTCTCGAAATTCTCCTTCTGGGCTACTAATGCCGTTACCAGCCCCAATCATACCTTGGACTCATTTATCCATGGATATCATTGTTGATTTACCCCCGTCTTCCGGGTGCAACACCATCTGGGAAACTGTAGATCGATTCAGTAAAATGGCCCATTTTATCCCGTTGACCAAGTTACCCTCAGCACACTCTCTGGCCGCCTTATTTATTAAACATGTTTTTCGATACCATGGGTTGCCGGAGGATATGGTATCAGATCGAGGATCACAATTCAATGCAGCCTTCTGAAAGGCTTTTTGCTCCCTCTTAGGTATTAGACTCAGTCTTTCATCGGCCTACCATCCACAGTCTAACGGGCAAACCGAGAGGGTGAACCAATTCCTGGAGCAATATCTGCGGCTATATATATTCAAAAATCACGACAATTGGTCTGACCTTCACCCATGGGCCAAATTTGCGTACAACAACGCATGCCACACTTCTTCTCGGTACTCTCCCTTTTATTGTAACTTTGGATATCATCCTAGAGTAAACTCATTGTCTTCGCTATCTACTGATAGGCCTTCCGAAACCAGGACCACGGCCATCCGGCTTAAGAAGATCTGGAAATCAGTTCATAAATCTTTACTCTAAGCATCTTTTAGATCTAAAGTTTTTTCTGACCTGCATCGCTCGGCTTGTTCCTTCAAGGTAGGAGATTCAGTGTGGCTTTCTACGCAGAACATAAGACTCCGTCAACCCTGCAAAAATTAGGACCCAAGTTTATTGGTCCGTTTACCATCATAAAACAAGTCAACTCAGTGGCCTTTAGACTGAAGCTTCCTGAATCTCTAAAAATTCCCAACACGTTCCACTGTTCGTTGCTGAAGCCTGCCCGGTCGTCTCAGAAATTCAGACCTCGACAGTCCTTTAGGCCTCACCCAGTCTCGGTGGATGGACATCAAGAATTTGTTGTCGAGAAAATCCTCGATTCGAAAAAAGTCCAGGGTCAGGACCACTACCTCATTCGTTGGAAAGGGTACGGCCCTAAGGAAAGGTCCTGGGTACCACAAAGAAATCTTCACTCAGATGAATTACTTGCTGATTTCTTTAAAAAATTTCCCGTAAAACCCGGGTGTCGGGGTTCTTTGACCCCTCCTCAAGGACGGGATACTGTTACGAGCCGCGGCGGCTCTGTCCACCGCCGCGACTCACTTCCGGGCACTGCTCGGCATCCCGGCCGTCGTCATGACGATCGGGACGTCATTTCCTCCTGCTCCCGGCCGTTGCCTAGGCAACGGTCAGGACGCTCATTGCCCCCAGTGCCGCGTCCCGGCATCTAGGGCACCCGGCAGCGTGCGCACATCATGGATAATTATAGCCCAGGTGGGCTAGATATACCTGCAGTGCAGGAGAAGTTCTGATTGGAGGACATCTGTTTATAAGGCAGGAAGGGACAAGCCCTCCCTGCCGGTTATAGTTCCTGTTTGCTCAGACTAGCCTGCTGTGTTCTGTTGCTCTTTGATTATTCTGACTTCTGTTGCTGACCCTTGCCTTGTTTACTGACTACGATTGATCGCCATGTGCCCCTAGACCTTTCTGCCTGGACTCCTACATCACTGATTTGCCTGTGACCTCTGACATCGGTTTTGTATACTGGGTATTCTGTCTGCTGCCGGCCCTCGACCTTTGCCTGGATTTCACTGTTCTATTGCTCCTTTACGCTATCGCTGGATTCTCCCAGTTAGCGCACAACTCACGACCCTCAGCTGTCTGCGGCCAAGTCTGTCCCCACCACTAGGGGCTCCAGCGAAAACCAGACTTCTGAGTAGACTCCGTGTTTTGTGTTGCTGGCTGTTGGGGTTCCTAACACATGCCTCATGTCTCAGACATCCCTCATGCCGCCTGTCTCTGTCATCCGTCATGCCTTCTGTCTCAGTCATCCCTCATGCAGCCTGTCTCAGCCATCCCTCATCCTCTCTCCTCATCCATTTCTGTTGAAATGACAGGCTGTGTGCTTTACTTACCTATTCAACAATGGTTCATGTGTCCTACGTGCAGCTCATCTGGATGGCTAGACGTAGGCAGCTCATCCTCCATGGACGGTTCAGTCATGATCCCACATGAACTCACATGACTGAACGACAACAAATTTACAGCCCTCTGTGTTTAGAAAAAGTATAGACCAGGTCACCAGATGTTCACAGCCCTAATAACAGAGTGGGCGGGGCTAGCAAGCATCAGGGCCCACTAGGGAATATCCAGGCGGGCCAGTCTGATGCCATTACTTATTATTTTTTGCCATACCCCTTAACCGCCCTGCACGTACCCCCAGGGGTACGTGCACCACTGGTTGGGAACCACTGCCCTAGCCTGTTAATCTTCAAACGATCCCTCAAAAGCCACCTGTTCAGGAAAGGCTACTGCTCATCTTCCTAACCTCCTTTATCCCCTATTTAACCTGCCTCTTTTTGATCCTTCTTCACTTATCATAGTATGCCTCTCTTTTTCCTCTCTGCTCCTTCTACTATCCTCTTGCTCATCTCTCCCTCCTGAGTACTAATCCCCTCATCCTGACATCCACTTTTTTCTGTCAGTATGCCCCTTACCTTTAGTTTGCATGCTTCTGCAAACAGGGCCCTCTTTTCCTTTTGTCCCAATCCTCCTATTTACCTCTGCTTGGGCTCTCTAGCTTTATTTTGCACCTTGACAATAGGCCCCTACCCTTGGTTTTTTTCTTCCCCTTCACCTTCCCATCTCCATCACTGTTCAGTTCCAGTAAGCTGTGCCCCACTGCTGAGTATAGGACAGCCTATTTTAGTTTACTCCCTACATGTCCTCCTTCCCTTTCCTAGCTTCTATGTATTCTGGTATTCACTTATACCTCTTTGCCATGTTCACCATTTTTTAGTACTATGTTTTTGTTTTTGTACTGCCTTGCATGCCATGTTTATTCATGCTCTATGTACGGCGCTACGGACCCTGTATGAAGCCACATGAATAAAAGATAATAATAATAAAATAATAAAGTGTGTGCATCTGTGTTTCATTGTTGTGTGTGTCTCTGTTTGCAATGTGTCTCCCCATCTGTCTTTCTTTGCCCTATGTGTGTTTGTGTGTCTTTTGTCTCCGCATTGTGAGTGTCTTTCCTTTTCTTTCTCCTTTGTGTCCCTTCCACCTTCTTCAAGGATTTGCCAATACCACCCACTTTTTCCCTGACCCCTCATAACTCACTTTTACTCTTGCCCTGCACCATCTCCTGTATTCTCATCCTTCTCTCACCTCACCCTCCTTCTACTTCTCCACTCTCACACTTAACCTTCCTCCTCATCTTCTGCTGAAGTCACTGGTGTCCTGCACCAGAGAACAATTTTGTAGGCATACAGAAGTGATGTGGATGAATCTGTGAATGGCAGGTAAGCTCATATTTCTGATATTAATCATTTTTACCCTATAACTCTGCTATCTCCACCGATAATCCTGGCATTGGTAAGATTCGCCAGCTTTCGCATGTGAAGGCATTTGTACCACCACAATAAATATTCTTTTTATCAGATTCAAAACATTTAATCATTTAAAAAGCTTTGTTCCTTGAATAAAGCAACTTTATTCTATAAAGAGTTTTAAATACATTGTATCTACTTTTAAACTTTTCAATTTTTTTTTTCCAATTTAGTGAAAACTGAAGCCCAAATCTCACAAGACAGCTCAATAAAGGGCTGGCAAAGTGATAAGTTAACCATTACTACTTGTTAGTTACACAATAGAGTGAGATTCTGTTTCTAGGTTAGACACAACTGGCAGAAATACGCAGGTAGTGACCGATATAGAATTATGCTGTGCTTACCCCAATAAGCATCAAATTATATTGTGTCTGGAATTCTTAACAATTATAATAGATGATCGGAAGAAAGAATGGAAGACTATTAAACCCAACAATAAGGTTCAGAAGCCTATGAAAAAAAGATACCTAAATAGGAGGGTTAATAAATGACTCAAGCCTGACAACATTCTGAGTGAAATAAACGACGGGTTTACAGTTGTTGGGCCAATTCATCGGCACAACGGCACATATCTGCCAATTTTGAGCATATTGTATGCAAAATCACTCATGCCCAGATCCGGGACATACAGCTGTGAATGCAGCCCTGTCCACTCCGTCTTCGAAAGCAAAGGACACTTACTACAGCCTATGTTTCGGGGAGTGGACGGGGTGATGATTGGGCATTTGACCGCAGTCAATGTACAGTAAGGACTTACCAAACAAAAGCGCATGCAGCCACATCTCAAGCTCTGAGCATCTCAAAGCTACTTATTTTTTTGCCGTAACTTTTGCGCCAGCTACAGGGCAGGTAAGTCCTGATGAGTAGTGATTGCAGTCTCGCATGCACACCAGAACATGTGCTTGCAATCAGAAGCAACTGTAAAAATTAATTTTATGTTCAGTAAACATTAATAACATCCTAATTTATCATTTATAAAAAAAAAATAATGGTCAATTTTTTTCATAAAAGGAAACACTTTTTTTTACTGTGTTATCACTAATGCCTATATTATTAACCTGTGACAATCATTAAAAAAAATTTTTGTCTGAATTTATAATCCAGGGGTGCCGCGGCCAGCGGCCAAAAAACAACTTCCTAATCCAGCGGCTCCCAGGTCCCAGCATCCTCTTCACTCCTCGGTTCCTAAAGTGTGCGCCGCGGCTTCCATGACTGCCGCGGTGCACACTTTGGGAACCGCTGGTCTAACCTATAGGCAGAATCTCACTATATTGTGTAACCCACAAGTTTTAATTCACTATTTTACCATTTTATTCTCACAATTTTACCTCTATGTTTTAATATTTTGCTAAATAAATACCGTTATGTGGAAATGTAACAATTTTTTTAAAGAAATGAAATAAAAGTATTTAGTGGTTTTAGTATAGTATTGTTAGCCTTAGTGTGTCCCCACTACAAGAGACTTTTTCTTCTTTTCTTTCATGATATATGCTCTTGGGGAGCACCTCTTGCAATATTCATAAAGATATTATACAGACAATGAGAAATAAATAATAAACAATATATGTGGATTGAGCAGATAGATTCACAATAGTGATTTATTAAGTTCTGTGCATGTGTTCACCAAACTTACCTTTAACTATCGCCGAGCTTAATAAAGTATGGCAATTAGGGATTTTTTTTTACCGGCTACACAAATATTGTACATATTGCTACAAACTTCCCGTTCATTATAAATAGGTTCCTATATCATTGCAATGGATATCTGATTTTTAACAGAGTTAAAATCAATCAAGATGACACTTGTAAAAATAAATGTTCCAGCATAGAACTACAAGTACCAGCATGCCCTGTCACGCAGGGGCTTGCAGTGCCATATAATAAAGTACAAAAGAACACTCATGTACCATATTAAAATTGTTGTATTTTTAATAAGGACTCCTGTTTCTTTTTATTTGAAGCTTAAATGTTTAGGAACCTTTTATTAAAATAAAAACCTTGCTATCTTAAGATAAGTGTAACTCAAAATTACCAAGTAAGTGTGGCATGACAGTGGCTTAGTGGTTAGCACCTTTGCCTTACAGCACTGGGGTCATGAGTTTGGCTTTATCTGTGTGGAGTTTGTATGTTCTCCCTGTGTTTGCGTGGGTTTCCTCCTGGCGCTCCAGTTTCCTCCCACAATCCAAAAACATACTTGAAGATTAATTGGCTGCTTTCAAAATTGACCTTAGTCTGTGTGTGTGTTAGGGAACTGTACACTGTAAGCTCTATTGGGGCAGGGACTGATGTGAGTGAGATCTCTGTACAGCTCTGGAATTAGTGGTGCTATATAAATAAATTATGATGATGATGAAGTGCACAATTTTGCAGCTTCTATTTTACATGTATGTTTGGGACACAGACTCTAAATGAACTCTATCATGTTTATAAAATGTTCAAAAACACATATACAATAATCTAGCTTTCAAACATATATTAGGAATAACAAAACACAAAGCAGGCACTTCTGTTACACAGTATGTTATCTAGGACAGCAACAGACCTGACAAATTGCCTTTAGACCACAGATTAGTTTTACATGTGGAAATCTAAACAATGAAAAGGCATTATATGTCTGATTGCTTTATATTTGACTTTTCTGGACTTATGTTCCCTTTTGGCATGATGAATAAAACATTTCAGACTGGTTTTCGCCAATTTAATTTATAGTCATCACCGCATATGACTGAAGATCAGAAATTAATGATGGTGATTGATCTCTTGCTTTTTATAATGGGATAAATAATATATTGAAATACATAATTATATAAATAGTACACGATTAGTTTGAATCTTTTTGTTCAGTTCAGAGACTTAAAATTTGTTCAACAATTTATGTGATGCTATATTACTTGTTTTTGCATAAACAATACTTTCAACTAATGAATAAGAGCAAATCAAAAGGATTCCCATGCTTAATGTATATCTTTTGAATCATGCTTTCAATTAAAATGTTATATATGAAAATCCTCATTTGATATCTGGATATCCCAAAAATATTGTTTTTTTGTTGTAGTATTTTTTTTTTCAACATCAGCTTTCCATTTGTGATATGAGTGTGACAAAGTGCAATTTTACTGCAGCTTTCCAAAATTCAAAAGCTGTTCTTGAGTTGTATCTGAACAGACTGAAATAAATACTGTACCTGAGTTATACTAGTAGTGAATATCTGAAGCATAAATATGCGACTGATTTTACTGCACAGAATAGGTTTGCTACTGTGAGTGAAGAAGAGCCCCAAGGAAAACCTTTGATGAGCTGCCAAGGTTTTGCCAAGTGTTGAAAGTGCTTTTTCTTATCTTGTTTGAAAAGCTTTTTATCTCTTAATTATTGCCAATGTTAATATATTTTTACATACAAGTAATGCTTGGCTCACTGTTAAAATGCTTTATTATTTTTAGACCAATCTATGCATCCACAAAGAGAGATCTATCAACAACATCTTCCTGTAAAACAACAATGATAACTGTAAAGTTTATGTGTGACAAGCACGAAGAATGCATAGTCTCCACCAGAGATAATATAGTTGATTTTATCAATGAGACATTTTATCAGTTTGTACAAATCCTTAGGCTAAAAGACTAAGTAGGAAGATAATTGTATTTTAGCGTAATTAGAACAAGATGCGAGCATATAATTGCTGTGATTTTTAAGTAACAATATCTCCAGCCACTGATACACATCTAAGTTATGATCCAAACAAGAACATAATGTGTAAATTACCCACTAAGGAGAATCAACAGAGCCGTACAAGTTTCTCTGTACATATGGTATACATTTGATTAAACAAACTCATTAGACAAATTCAGTTTTGACTTTTGGGAAATTAAAAGATAAGGAATATCTGGTATGCTATACAATGGCTGACAATTCTTTTGGAAGTAGACTTGCAACCAACATAAGAGGCTACATAAAAGAAGGTTACCACAACATTCGGGTGGTGCATGGCATCTCTGGCTCCCAAAGCAAAATTTGGGTAGGTCCTGGTGATTCTGGTCCACCATCCACCTCACCCAAGGCCCTCACTTTGCTCTACTGAGCATGAGCTGAGGTAGCATGCCCAGAAGGCAGAGCAAGCCTCTGTTCCCCTTAGCAGCTATACTCCCTAAAATAATGGTAGTTCCACCACTTCACAACATGTCTCATTTACTATTTGCCAAAATTCAGTTAGAGGGTTGATTCACAATACTGGATCATTATTCTACGTTTACTGATTCAAACAAAAACTAATCAAATATTTTAAGGATATTCAAAGTTGTTTATTTTTAGTCAAACAGGGACAACATTTGTGGGGAGGACAAACAGATTAATTGCTTATAGTTCTGCCTGGACTATCAAGGGACCAACAGGCATCTTCTACTTTTTTCACTTAAAGTAAATTAACAGCTGCAGATGAAACCCCCAGATAAAAAAAAAATCATTCCCCACTCTTATGATTTTTGAACAGCTGTTAGCACTGGTTAGTTGAGTTGTTGTCCTACACTGAACTCTGGCTGAATTTAGTGTAGCTGATAATTACTGTGAGTGGGACCTGGTGGCAATGAGAGAAATCACAAGGTGGAGAAAAACATATATTATGGCTCTGCTCATTAATTCTGGCATCAGATATGGCTCTGCGTATTGCAAACGTTACCAGTTACAGATATTTACATTAGTCTTGCCACCCGTTAAAGCTCTCCACATTAGTCTTAGGCATCATATATGGATCTGAATATTAGTACTGACAGTAAGTATGACAATACACATTAGTCTTGGCAGTAGTTATGGCTCTGCATATTAAACTTGGTAAGAGATATGGCTTGTCTTATGAGTCGTTGCACCTATTATAGCTTACATAGATATGTCTCAGTATATGGCAGCTCCTAATTTATGGTGGCTTTTATATTTTGAGCAAATTTGTGCCCGAAAAGCCTGCTCTGCTGTTTACTGAATTCGAGTTGAAACAAAAACTTCTGCACTGACATATGTAGTCAACTCTGGTTTAGCGAACTTGTATCAAGGTAGGATCCCTGAGGCACTGCAGGAAGCTTGTACCTTCATGCTCAGGAGGCTTTCGTTAAGCTAAAAAAAGGCTTTCACCTAGGTATTCATCCTGATACATCCGGATCCGCAGCAACTATTTATTTTGGAGGTTATTGCGTCTGATTCAGCCATAGGAGCTGTCCAATCCAAGTGAAGAGGGACAAAATGATCCTCTGACCGTGTGCCTTTTTCTCCAAATGCCTCCTACCATTAGAATGCAGCTATGGTATTGGAAATAAATAATTATTCACCATCTAGATGGCTTTTTCCAAGTGGCATCATTTACTTAAGGGATCACATATTTCACAGTTTACATAATTCACAAAAACTTAGAGTATTGAAAACAGCAAGACATCTAACCTCTTGACAAGCCAGAAGGGCATTGTTGTTTGCCCGTTACAATTTTCATATGATCTATAGACCTGTTCCTAAAAATGGGTGAAGCCACTTCAACATCCACTGTGCCATTCTACCAGCATGGACCTGCCTCCCAGCAATTCATTCCCCAATGTTCTGCACTAAAATAGTAATTGCCACATGCCAGAATGTCTACATTCTTGAATAAGGTACTCAGAATGGTGATTCAGGGAGTCAGTTGTCTAAACTTTAAATGATGACTTGTTATTCCAAATTCTATTTTCCAAGAGGATATATTGCATTGTTATAGTGAAACCAGTGCAGCAGGACATTTGGTAGCTCATAAAACCTTCAACTAATTTGACAACATTACTGGTGGCCCTCTATGAATCCAAACATCCAACAATACATTTAAGCTTGTCCTACATGTGTTTACGAATGAATACCCAGGCCTGATTAATACCTGAAAAGTTTCAGCAATTACCAACAAGAAAACTGGGTACAGTTACTACCCACTACTGAATTCCTGTATAATAATTTTGGTTACAGTTCCACTAATCAGAGTCCTTTCTTCCCTTTCTGAGAGCTTGTCTCTTAGTTTCATGTTGAATATCCTCCTTTCATACCTGCCATCCAAGGGTATCAGGGGGGAGGATATCTATAATAAAATAGGACTTGATTCCAGGTCCTGTGGAGTTGGAAACAGTGATTCTGACTGTGAGCTACAGCAGTAGATGTTATGTTACCCTTCAGTCCAGAGAACCCTATACTTATAGCACTCTGGTTACACAAAATCATGTAATTCAGCAAACTACGCCCCTAAATGTCTTATCTTCATCTTAACCACTCATTGTGCATGTTTTCATTACACAGACCTTTCTACATTCTCACAGGAATTCTCCCAAGGGAGCTGGTGGGCTATCTCCTGTCTGCCATATCCAAGGTCATGGGCACAGCTGCTTGCAAACAACAAAATAATAATGAATAACTTCTCCAAACTAGCTGCATTTGAACTGTCTTTAAGCTGTACAAGGACAAAACGACTGACAGGTAACAAGATGGCATCAGCTCTGCAAAATCACATTTCCAGGTTCATTGAAGGGCTAATGGTGATGTTATTGATTTTATCTAATACATCCAGGGTGTCCCTTACATAAGAATCCAGACTTGTTACATATTGGCGAAGGTGGAATCAATATATTTACTCGCATTTTCTGTCAAACAACCTATCCTAGTGACGATAGACCTCCTGGGAGGGTTTAATTCACTTTTATGAATTTTGGCTAATATATATATATACATATATAAATATATATATATACACATATATATATATATATATATATATATATATATATATATAATATAAAAGCCTAGCGGCGTGTGATAGTCTGTGTGTGAAAAAAAACAAACAAGCTGAAGCGCCACCTGCTGGGCGGAGTTATACACTGACCTACTAAATTCTTAGCATTATCTAATATATAAAAGTAAAAGCCTAGCGGCGTGTGTTAGTGTGTGTGTGTGTGTGTGTGGAAAAAACTATTTTCTCAGAAAGGGCTCATCCAATTGACCTGAAATTTGGTATACTGACATTATTTGACAAAAAAATTAGAATAGTGTAGTCAGTTAACTTCCATCATCCCCCCTCCCCCCCGTGGGAGTGGTAGTAAAGGCTAAATTTACGAGTTGAGGGCTCAAACTCATTTTCGTGAGGTAATTTTACCTCATGAGCACACATGTGTAGCGGCGTGTGTTAGTGTGTGTGTGTGTGGAAAAAACTATTTTCTCAGAAAGGACTTATCCAATTGACCTGAAATTTGGTATACTGACATTATTGGACAAAAAAATTAGAATAGTGAAGTCAGTTAACTTCCATCATCCCCCCTTCCCCCCATGGGAGGGGTAGTAAAGGCTAAATTTACAAGTTGAGGGCTCAAACTCATTTTCGTGAGGTAATTTTACCTCATGAACACACATGTGTAGAAGCGTGCGTTAGTGTGTGTGTGTGTGTGTGTGTGTGTGTGTGTGTGTAAAAAACTATTTTCTCCGAAAGGGCTCATCCAATTGACCTGAAATTTGGTATACTGACATTATTTGACAAAAAAATTAGAATAGTGAAGTCAGTTAACTTCCATCATCCCCCTTCCCCCCGTGGGAGGGGTAGTAAAGGCTAAATTTACGAGTTGAGGGGTCAAACTCATTTTCGTGAGGTAATTTTACCTCATGAACACACATTAAAAAGGGCGCTTGCGTTGGAAGTAACGCTCTTCACCTGAGGAGGCCTGGGCTAGGCCCAAATGCATGACAAGAACCTTTTTAAGACCTTAAGTAGTTTGATTTGACTAGAGTATCATGCACGGGTTAACTTGTATATATATATATATATATATATATATATATATATATAGTAGGTATTTTGTGATTGGTGACTGAGAAAACCAAGGTCAGTCTTCAATATTGTTACTGAATGGTAGGCACTGCCAATCAATTTTTATACAGGGATAATAAATTCACTGTTGGTTGAAGATCAAACGTTTATAGCATTCTGTGTTGTTCAACTGACTATAAACCTATTTCAAATACTTGGAACGGGACCACAACACGATGTTCCCTCCCTTATCAGAGGGTTTCACAATTGTGTCACTCCACCCCTGAATTTCTTGTAATGCTAACATTTCTTCATGATTAAGGTTGTTCTTGGCACAATTTCTATGTCTAGATTGTAAATAAAGAATATCTAGATCCTTAGATACTAAATCATTGTATATTCTAACTTGAGGGCATAATGCCATATCTGGTAAAAAAAAGTAGATTTCTTCTTTTGGAGTTTAATAGGCTCAGGACTGGTTGCAATATTCATATCAGATCTTTGTGTTGTAGAATCCAGTTCTTCTAAAATTTTAAGGGTTTATATTTCATCTTCTGTGTCCAAATGAATGCTTTCCACAATTGTCCTCTTAATATCAGTGGTAACAAATTGATGCTTTTGTTGGCTACTAAAAAAAATTTTTTAAAGAAGTTTTTGGGAGAATAGTGTCAGTTCATTTTCCAATTTGAATCTGCCAATGCACTTGGTTGGTGAAAAGGAGAGACTTCTGGTTAATACTTTAACATGGAGGGGACTTAATGTTCTCTCAGTTAGGTTTATTAGTCTCAAGGAGTCCTCTAATAATAAAATTTCCTGTTGTTCTTCCGTTGATATTGTGGGGCATCCTGTACCTGAAAACTTCTTTAAAAAAATGTTTTAAAATTTTCAGTAGCCACCAAACAAAAATAAGTATTTTGGTGGGGAGTTGGGGAGTCTCTATCTCAGGTCTTGATGGCTTGTTGTTGTTTCACCAGTCACTGAAGTACTGTATATAAAGTGTATAATTCCACCTTGCTACTATCTTTTGCTTCAGTTGTTGCATAGCAGATCTTTTTTTAAAGCTACTGCAATGATCTATATGTCATTGCTGAATGACGAAAAGGCCCAGAAATGTTATGGGCCACAGACAGCATCTCCTGCATCAAACTCTCATATTTTATTATTTTTTAAACTTTTTATATTCACAGCATATTACAACATTTGACAGAGGTAGATAAGATGTCAAAAATGCAAATGCATCCCTTAAATGTATTAAAGTTATAAGATATGCAATAAATACAAGCAAAATATGGCAAAATATAAATAAAGTTGGACGTAAAGTTAGCAGATTAATTTTTTGATAATAAAATAGGAAGAGAGCAAGAAATAAAAATAAATAGTAATGTAAGGAGGTTTTGTGGCTTGCCACCTTAGAATGGAGGTGGTAGGTAGGAGAGAAAAAAGGGGATGGGTACCATGTGAACCAGGTCTAGAGGGTTAGAGAGTTTAATTGTGAAGGAAAGGTGAATGTGAAAATATGAAGCTTATGGTTTCCATAAGTTATTGAACGATTTAGTGCTATTGGAAATAATAATGGTCATATATTCCATTCATATATATGCCAAAATTCTGTTGATGACTGTTTGCAATGATGGGGCATGAGATTGTTTCCAATTAGTGGTTATTTGGCAGGTGGCTGCTGAAATGCCGACCCTTCATTTTTTAAGAAATTTTGAACAACTATATTTTTTTAGTGTGCAAAGAAATTATCGTGTTGAAAGTCACCCAGTCGTAATACACACACAATGATTACTCCATTATCGGCAAGGAGGAATCTTGGGGAGAGTCTTAGTGGGGTGAGCCATTTTGCTATCACATTCATGCATTTTTCCAACAGATTGATACTGGCAAGCCAGCAAAACAGAAAGTAGCTTACCTGTGATTAACTCTGAGCAGCACACCAAGCCAAAAAAATAATTCTTGATTTTAAAGTCCCAGTGTTTGACTATGGAGGCAATTGTTTAAGGTGCAATATCACAACTGAACTAGTAAATGCCAAAAGACAGGGCGCTGTTTTTGGCAGCACAACCCAAAAAACCCCAAAGAAACATTTTTTTAACAATCCAATTGTATTAAATGAATGACATTGTAGATCTTTGTCTGCACTGCAAGGTAGCGGTCTCCCCTTTCCCTATCTCATTGCTCATTCATGTGGTGTGATGGCAGCTACCAGTAGCTCCAACTTCAAGTAGCTTTACTCCTGTTGGCAATCATAGACCAGGAGTATATCAGTACTAGTACTATCAGTAGTAATACTTCTCCACCTCTACTAGTAAAAAGGGGGAAGAAAGTGTAAAAACAAATTCAAACATTTGTCAATCTCAAAGAAAACACCAGACTTGATGTAAGTATTAGGGGAAAAGTTCTAAAATCTCACAACCATTTGAAAATGTGAGGATAAGTAGGGATGATGATGATGATATAGACATAGATATCGAGGCTGCTATTTTGGAACCTGCTAATGTGCAAGAGGATGAGGGTGATTATTGTGGATCTTAGAATGTTGGAAAGTGTTGTACTTGAACAAGATAATGAGGAGGATGATGATTGTGTCCAAGTAAGGCAGCCACTAGTAGTACCACATTATATCTATGATAAGCACATTGCAATGCCTGAGCAAAAGACCAAAAATTCCCCTCTTGCATGTGGAAATATTTGTATCCCAACCCAGAAAACATTTGTCAAGGTATCTGTAGTATTTGTCATGAAACAAAAAACAGATATAGGGAAATTGACCATCTAGGCACCCTCCTGTTATGTCATTTGCAGCAAGTTCATTCAAGTACGTTAACACAATAACTAGAGATAGGGACATTCACCATCTAGCTACCTCCTCCCTGTTATGTCATTTGCAGTTGAAGTTCATTCAAGTAAGCTCTTAAAAGTTAGAAAATCATGTATAGTAACAAGCTGCTCTGCATTAGCTAGCAGCAGAATGTATAGACACCTCATGCAATCTTCACTGTCAATACTCCCACTTATTAGATAATAGTCCAGCATCCAAATTTCAAACGCAAACTGACTCCCCTAATGCAATCCATGATTCCCAAGAGGAATCCTTGCTCACTATGACTGCCACTGCTGGGGGTGAAAGTTCTATAAAGAAGGGGACCAAGAAGAGTAAGCATAGATTTATGTCAGTCCTTTTAATTTACAGTGCCAATTTTCCAGATCAGAAGCTACTATAAGATCAGTACATTTTGGGTTAAATTCATTGAATGAATTAGTAGGATGGTTCTAAAAATCTGTATTTATGTCATGGTATGTATTTTCCAAAGGAATACAGCATATTTTCAATATTTTTTAATTTTTATATAAACACTGACATAGATTAAATATAGGACAATGTATATAGCGAGGAAGTAATTCTGCCTGCATTTTACAGTATTGTATACATGGATTACAACTCTATTAGCTAAGCAGTGAATTAATGTTAAACACAAATTTTATTGTAAAACATCCCACCAAATTGAATTCTTATATAGGCTACATAGGTACCATGATATTTTCAGAAAATAGTATATTATCCTGAAAAATATTACATTTTATAATATAATAAAGTTTATTCTTTCTGGAGAAGAGGCTTAATATAAATTAATGGCAAAAGATTTTGAATGACAGATTACTGGCATGCATTTGTAATGCTTTAACCAGAGGCCACAAATACTTTTGCGCACATGCAAAAGCTGCCCTGAAAATGTTCTTAAATTACAGTGAAAAATAGATCACTTTCACATTTAACATTTACTTTAGGATTAAAGTAGCTTTAATAGCTCTAAGGGGAGCACAAAATAAAGCAGACTGTGTGTCCCTTTGAACATTATATTTGTACTAGACCAACGCCTATGCAGCTCACATAACTGAAAAAGGCTGTTTTAGATTAAAAGCATTAGCTATTACTAGGCCCAAATTATTGAAGAAATACAATGCAATGTAATCCAATTATTAGGATTTTTAATACCATAAACTAAAGTATAAAACAGTGTTCAAAATCAATTTTGTTATTTGTAAATCAAGCTCCCCAAAATGATATGCAATTCAGACAGAAGCTGTATAATCATATGGATCCTTTTATTTTACAAAGTAAAATTCATTTGTCAAAGGGTACAATAAGATAGTTTTTAATTTGCTATTATATTGTAGGGCAGCTTGTTTCATTTAGTGAAAATTATTTAAAAGGCAACTCACTGAAAATAGGTTTAGAGATTTTCACTGAGGACAGATTATTTAAAACATAAGTACAACAATTGCAAGTTCTTCCAGCTATCTTTAAAAAGGACATTGTCAATATTGTTTCTAATTTTAATCATGCAAAAGTGTTTCCTAGAACAGTTATAGGTGACAAAATGACTTGATTACTGTCATTATCCAGCACCCGACCTGAGCCTGTATGACATGTGTATGACAAATGGCTAATCAAAAACAACCAGCTGGTCTGTTTAAAATTGATTACAATTCTCCCTGTCTGTCCCCCACACTAACTTTGTCTTACCAGTTATGCCACTACCAAGGTTTTTTGAGAAGAGCTGACAGTCTTACTGAAGAAGCTTTTCCCTTTAAACTAATTTATCACAATTTAGTTTCATCAGAGTTATCATAAACCAAATGATCTCCCCTGGCCCAGAGAGATCATAAACTAAATGATCTCCTCTGTTTCAAGTATGTAGCATTCTAATACCAAATCTGACATGTGAATCTGAAAGAACAGAGACATGAACTTATTAAGTGTAATTTAATATGGAAAATAAATCCACAATGCTTAAGATGAAAAACAATTAATACATTACATACAATGATAAAATGCAATAGTTTCTTGAAGATAAAATAGAATAACAGAAATGGTATAATCAATTTCTGTCTGTGATAAGACAGGAATAATGAGACACTTCTCAATAATGAAATGTTAGATTTACAGGACATTTTAAACACGCTGCAGCTGCCCACAGTCCCCTACTTCCGCTGTGATGTCAGACCTTGAAAGTCTGTGTAAATGCAAATTAGTTGTTTATGACCTCTTTTCAAATACCTTTCAAGTCAGGGTTTACTTAAGCTGGGTACACACTACCGAAATTTCGACCAACTTTTTATGCCGAGCGATTTTACATCCGACCGATGGTCCGATCGCTCGGTCCATGGACTGCGTACACACTAGCCTTGTTTAGGATGATAAACGGAAGAGCGGATGTCCTTTTAGCGAGTTTTTACAGCTATGTTGTCATGAACAATGATTTAAATTTCGTACACACTGCAGCGACATTTGCGGGAAATGTACGAGATACCAAAGACATTAGCATAAAGGGGCAGAGCTTTCACTATAGTTAACTCCCAAAACAGATTAAAAACAGAAGGCTACACTGTCCCTTCATTCATTCCTATTTGTAAACCTACAATGGCTACAGAAGAACAAGAACAAGCAACTGCACTTCTCCTGCTTGCTGTGGCAAGAAGACTGCTGGTACGGAACCAAAGAGAAAGAAAGAGAAAGAATAGATCTTGTTGGAGCAAAGATTGGTTAAAGAGGAGAGACAAGTTCTCTCATATGCCCCTGCTACAGGAGATACGGGACAACAACCCAGATGATTTCAAGAATTTTCTTCGTATGAATGATTCAACTTTTCAGGAACTGCTCCAACTAGTAACCCCTCTCATCCAGAGGGAGAACACCCATTTAAGGAGACCCATACCGCCAGAACAACGACTGGTGGAAACACTACGATTTGGCAACAGGGAGAACACTTTCAGATCTTAAATACAGTACGGCTATTTCACCCCAAGCTCTTGGCATGATAATGCCTAACACCTGTGATGCTATAATCGAAGTTCTCAGTGACCAGTATATGAAGGTTGGTGAAAAGCAACAGTATTTATTGTAAAAATAACGGTTTACATATTAACATATATAACATTGCAAAAATACATTAAACTTGTAATGTGCAATTCATACATAGTTTGGACCAGAGCAATACTTTATAATTGTTGGTAGTGCAAAATTTCGCTTGTGTCCATACCAGATGTGTCCCCTGCGTAATGTGGCATCCTTACTGATGGTAATGGCGTGGATTTCATATAAGGTTGAGACATGCCGCTTTGTCCACCCATGGTACCATGCTGCAACTGTGCTGTCTTAAATGTGTGTGCTTGTTTGTGTATATGGTTAGTTGTGCAAATAAATGTGTCCGGCCACAAATCTTCAGCTGTAGCCTTACACATGAGGTCACACAGCAGCCGCTCCATTTCAGCTTGTATTCGCTTGCTACTACTTCTCATTTTGCTAGCTATTGCTGCTGCAAGAAAATCAAATGTGTCCTGTTCCTTTCTTTGTGTTATCAGAGTGTTAGCGCAATCAATCATCTTTTCTGCTAGTGCATCAGTTTCTTGTTTTTCATTTATTCTGCGTCTCTTTTGCTTCTGATTGTTTTTTGCTGGTGTATCAGCTTGGGTCACATCTTGCCTGTCAGCAGTTAGCTGGCTTTCAAGTGGAGTGCTATTAATTGTTGTAGCATCCTGGTCTTCAACTTCCAGCAAGAGCCCATCAGACAGTAGTGCAGGCTGAAAAAGAGCAAACGAATGAGGGAATGCAATTGCATGCATGTTCAAATGTTAACTATTTACGCATCTTTATGTTTCAGTTTCCATTGACAGAGGAAGGTTGGAAAGCGATAGCGGAAGATTTTGAGAAACTATGGAATTTCCCAAATTGCGGAGGTGCTATTGATGGGAAACATGTCAGAATCATGCCACCATCAAACAGTGGATCTTTCTACTATAACTACAAAGGGTTTTTTAGCATTATTTTAATGGCCATAGTAAATGTGAACTATGAATTCCTATTTGTGGACATTTGAAAAAATGGAAGAGTCTCAGATGGTGGTGCATTGGAGCATACTGCCTTCCATAAAAAACTACAAAGCAATGCCCTAAACCTTCCATCGCGGAGTAGCACAAAATATGGACTAAACTTTGTATTTGTGGCAGATGACGCCTTTGCATTGCACATCAATGTTTTAAAACCGTACCCTCAAAGAAATTTGACCATTGAAAGACGTATATTTAATTACAGACTATCACGTGCTCGGCGTGTAGTTGAAAATGCCTTTGGGATTCTAAGCAACAGGTTCCGAGTTTTTCATTCTACAAAAAACCTGCGTTTGGACAAAGTCGACAAAGTAGTGATGGCCTGTTGTGTTCTGCATAACTTTCTGCGGCGTAAAAGCATCAGTGGATGTACCACTCAGGTCAATGTGCAAAGTAATGCAGAGAACATGGAGGTAGTGGGCTTGACACCATTAGAGTGTGGACACTCTAAAAACAGTAGTGTATTGGCAAAATTAAATCGTGAGGCCTACCTTACGTATTTCAACGGCGATGGTGTCGTGCCATGACAGAATGATTGCTTATGACTGTTTATATACATGTTATAAATTGTTATTGTGTTGTTAATTGTTTGAATTTGAATAAATCTGTTACATGGCAACATCATAATGTACTGTACTTACTGTGCCGCTTGCAGGTATATCATATGCTTGCTCTACCTCTGTGGATGAACTGCTGTCTGTGGGCAAGTTGCTAATGGACGTACGCGGTGTTTCTTGGTCCTTCACAAAGTGTAACATATCAAAGTACCATAGCTTTGGCACATACACGTCTTCAGCTGCAGCTCCAGATTTTTTTGCTGCTTCCACTTTATTTAATTATTTTTTATACACAGTCCTAAGGTTCTGGATCTTGCTTTTTGCCCATTCAACAGTTGCTCCAGGGTGATATGGCAGACATGCTTTTACAAGCTCTTGCATCGCCATGTTTCACATCATTCTGTTAGAATACTCTTTGGATTTGATTTTCCACAAACATGGGTGAGCCCTGTAGGTCTCAATAAAATCCTTCATTAGGTCAGCATTTTTTTCGTAAGCCATTGTGTTCTGTTTGGGTATAATAAAAAGAAACATAGGTCCCATCTGTGCTGTACCATAAACCAATGCAAGTACACATGTATGTACCAATCTGAAATAAATTACCGTATATGTGAATGAATGTACAGCTCCGAAGAATCGTAAAATCCCTTCGTATGTAATGGTCATGAACGGTTTACAGTTATAGAAAAAAAAATCGATACACAGGGTTATTGTACACGAATAGGCTTCACCCACAATGCTCCGTTCTCTAAACAAACGCCCATGTCTGAGTGTATAAAATTATAGAGGAGCCTGTCTGGCGCCGAGGAACGTGGGAAGATGGCGAATGAAGAGAAGGTGTTAGTGGGGGTTGAAGCAATGGAGACGCAGACGCAGTCACAAATGGTGCTGGAAGGGCCAACAAATGTTGGAAAAGTTAAGGTGGAAGATAGAGATGCTCAAGAAGAATGTACTGCAGGTAAAAGAGCAAAGTCAATGAGCCCTAGAGAGATGGAGATGATGGTAAAAGTACTGGACCAGTACGACTACGACTGTCAAAAGCGAAAGTACAGAAAAGTGAATAATAGAAAGGAATTGATAATGCAAAAACTACTGCGATTACTGAAGGAAAAACTTGGAAAGAAAATAAATAAATTCCAAGTCCAGAAGAGGTGGTCGGACCTTAAAAATAAAGAGGCTAGGAGACTGGAGCGAATCCGTAAAAACATAAAAAAAAGTGAGTAGCACGTGTAGTCATGTAATGTACCTGTTTGAAGGACTTTATGTATTTCATTCTACTGTCACATGAACCAATGCAAATGCATGATTATTGTTTTATGATTATTGTTTTGTCAGAAGCAAGAATTAACGGTGACAAAGCCACTGTAGATACCATAGATGTAATAACACCTGTTATTAAACAAGAAAAAATAAATGTGCCAGAGGGACCACAACACAAACTGATCTTGAGCAGTGTGCAAGGTGAGCTCATTTCAGGTGTTGGAATAAAACTTGTATTAACTTTATTACAGATATAGAAACTAAATGGTAAAACATTTTTATTTTCTTGCTTCATAGATACTATCGTCATATCCGATGAAAGTTCGGAAGAAGAAAAAAATGTTGCCAAGCTGAACGATTATTTTAAAGAAATGAAAAGATATATTGCCAACATTAAGAAAAAAATCAAAAACCTTGATAATACTTTTGATGACATATATATGCTGTTTGCAACTGTTGTGCCACAAACCAGTAGCACCCTTTCACTGTAATACTAATTTTTTTTAACGTTTCATATTGTACTATACAAATTATATATTGTTATTTTTTTTACCTGCAATAAAACTGTTGCATTAACACTGTGTGGTTTATTCTATAATTATTATTTAGTAAAGGTTAATATGACTTTATAACTTTCACAGTATTTAAACTTTATAAAGGTAAAATGTGAAATGATACAGGCAACATACAGGCAAAGGGTAATAACCCACGTGCTTTATACACGTGTAATGGTCTGCTGCCAGACAGGTGCAATACACATCTATACAAAACACAAGTCTGTGATGTGCGGATTCTGCACCACGTGGGATTAGGGTTGACATAAAAAATTAACATACACACGCTCCCTGGGTCGAGGAAGTATCGGAGGATTGTCGTGGATTGGTCTGAATTTTATACACACTACACAGCGGAAACGAGATTGGAACGAAAATATTAAACGGTACGACCAACCAAATGAGGCGATAATCGTCCATTTGGGCAGACTTTCGACCATTGTGTCACTGCACACACTGACCCGACTTTTAAACGAGCGCTCGTATGTCGGCTGATTCAGCCGGTTATTGGACGAAAACAGTGTAGTGTGTACCCAGCTTTACACTGACCTAACTTCTTACCAACATTCTATTACCTCTACACAACAGGTCATAAGTTTCCCTTAATTTACATACCACACATGACTCCTGTAAGTATGACATTTTCCTGTGTCCTTATTTCCCTTCGTTCACACTTATCAAATCTGCTCTGTCCCCCAATTGAGCTATCCTGAGATATTACAGAATCACCAAGAATATGAGGAGTTTGTTTATTGCATGTCTGGAACTCTATCTATAAATACCTCATGGGTAAAGCAGAAGAATTTAGAAACAATCAAAGAGATACATTAATTTAGTCCCTTTCAGGTTTTAACCCAAGAATGGAAACATAGTTCCTCTGATCCACATCAAGCTAATACTAGGAATTAAATCTCAAACATATGCTTGCACTTTTATATGACTAGTAATTAGCTTGCTTATGACAATCACAATAATAATATAGTCATATTTACAATTTTAAATGATCATACCTGGGTAGGTTTTGACCTAAAAGACTGTTGTATTCATGAGCGAATAATTTGAGTGATATATTAGTACAGGCAAGGATGAACAACTCTAAATAGTCCATTTTTATGAAAATGGAATAAGAGTCTGTGTTAAGTGTGTTTTGCCTACCTTTGTAACAAATATTATATATAGTATATCATTTTAAGCAAATAGATTGTAAAATGTCATTATTTGCTGATGATTTTCTTTCCTGGCTATCTTATTGCCAAATTTAATTGTAATATAAATATGCTAAATATTTATAACAAATATCATTTTAAAACAATTAGGCTGCTTTCACATGTAGTAACAGATTTTTTTGCACAAATTGAAAATGCATGGCTAAAAAGTTAAGGGATAAATATGGTAAATTACATAAATGATACAATAATTTGATTTAATTGATTTGTTTCGGTGACCTTATAATAATATTGTCGTTTTGCAGGTTTTACAAATTACCTTAAAAAAAGTGGCATAATTATTAACAATAGGTTTCCATATTTTTTACTTTATTACAAGACCTCAGTATTAAGAAGAATAGTAAATTGGCCAGGAGATTATATACAAAATATCTATATACTTCGCACAATATTATATTGGCTGGTCTTCATGCTACAAACCTATTTACAGAACAAGGGCAGTGTTGCACATGATGCACACAACTGTCTGTGATCAATAGTCTACTTAAAACAATATTAAAAGCATGATGTTTATCAACCACAAAAGTAATATATGAAACTTTACAAACAATATAATATTATCATTAATTTGTATAGTGCTATAATATTATGCAGCACAGAAGATTTTTAATCATTCACATGAGTGCCTGCCCTATTGGTGCCTCAATTCTATATCACACAAGCAAATAACACAAGTGCACACACACACACACACACACTCTGAGGCTAACTAACTAATCAGTATGCTTTTGGACTATGGGAGGAAACTGGAGCACTTGGGGGAAACCCACACAGGCACTGGGAGAACAAAACAAGCTGCACACAGGCAATGCTTGTATGGTTCTCAATGACTGGAATTAAACTCATGTTCCCACTGCTGTGGGGTAGCAATGCTCACCATACATTGTCCTATTAATATTAGAGGCATTCCTAATTTACAACACACATTTTAATGGTTTCTCAATTGGAGTATGTTTGTGGTTTGAAGTATATAAATGCATTTGGCATGCAAGTGTCTGAAAGCTTAAGCAATGACAACTAGGCACAAACAGCTTTTTGTTTCTCTTCTGTGCAAAATAAATCACTGAATCACTATATAACATACAAATTACAATTTAAAGGGTAGGACTTTGGTGGAGTAACCCATAGGAACACAGATAGAGAGCACTTAAGACATTGTTTTGCCCATTAAACATTCTTAAAGATAGCATATAAAGTGACCGTCATCTCAGAGGCAATGTCCAAAATGGGGTGTATACAGAGCCTAATGGTCTTTCTGGGCTATAGCCCAGGGGCCTCAGGCAGCTGGGGGTCCTAACAAAGATTTTTATGTAATATTGCTGGTAATTGGGTTGGGGGCGGCCTCCCATTCATTCTAGGCAGGCACAGCTAACAGCAAATCTGATGCTGTTAGCTGCCCTGCTATTTGGCCGGCCGTGGTGCACAGCTCACAGAGAGGAGGTCTCGTGAGATTATGACTCATAGTCTTGCGAAATCTCCTCAGTAAGCGCACACCACGCCCACACAAGAAGAAAGAAGAGGAGCCTGCAGGCTGCAACGAGAGAGAGGTACCAGGTAAGTGCTATTTTATATGTATCAGCGGGGGGATCACAGTACCCTTAGCCCGGGGGGCCTCCATTCCCTTAATCCGGACCTGGGTGTATACAGTTGTATGCCATACTGCCAGTTCTCCAAAAGCATCATATAAAGCCAATCAAATTCCATTCACTTTTTCATTCAATTCATTTTCCATACCACCACTTCTAAACTTCCACTTCAACCACTGTTCGGAGTTCCAAATAAATGCAAGGTAGGCAGAACTCGGTCATACAATTAAAGCCTGTCAAGATAGTGTATGGCACAACTATTCAACATTTTAATCATGTAGATAAATGCTATAGAAGTATAGTAAATCATTAAAAGCATGATAACATAGGGGAGAAAGATTTTAGAAATTCTCTGGGAAAAAAATCCAATAACATTAAAAAAATAAATTTATCATTGATTATTATTGTTTAAACATAATATTAATTTACAGGCAACAATTCAAGAACACTGCACAAATGCTCTATTGTGGCAACACATTCTGTGATAAAGCACGGCATTCACTGGAGTCTCACACAGCTTGGCTGAACCATTTCACTGTTTATTGGCAGTTGTCAGGATGGCCTAAACAGCAGACGCGGGCTGGCAATGATCAGCCCGGGGGGCAAACAGGCGACCGCATCACGTGACACGTGATGCGGCCGCCTGTGCTCTGCGGCCGTATCACCTATATAGTGATGCGGCCGCCGGTGATATTTAGAAAATATAGTATCTCTGGGGGTGGGCGGCCAGCCCAAAAAGCTGTCACACTGACCGGACCAGGGGGGCAATGGCCCCCTGCCCCCATAGCCCAGCCCGCCCCTGCTAAACAGTTTCAGTGGTGGTTACAGCAGACATTTCCAGAAAAGCATCACAATTCTTCCACAACCCTGCCTCTGGCTAAACTGTAGTTCCCTCACTTCTAGCCGGCCACTAACTGGCATCGGTGACCCCGCCCACAATTGCAAACAGTGTTCTTATCATCTACCCCCACACTACAAACCAACCACAGCAAACAACAAATTAATTACACCCATGTGGAACACCTGTGTGTGTATGTGCTGAAAGAGGAGCCCATGGAAAATGTAAGTCTTGTATGACCTGTGTAGAGAGTGGTAATAGGGTACCCTAGGGAGATTACGAGAGTGATTGACGAATTTGATTTGCTAGTCTGAAGAATTGGGTTTTTGGAGAACAATTGAAGGTTTCACTGTGCAAAGGAGGGAGTTCAACAAAGTGGGTGCAGCCCAAAACTGTCCTGTAACCTGGAATTGGAGCAGTTAATGAGTGTACATGAGAGACACAGAACTTGTGCAGAACGGAGGTATTAAGTTGGGAGATATTTTGAGACATCTGAAGAGTTGTATGTCGGTGCAGTTTTGTTAATGGCCCTGTATGTTAGTAGAAGTATTTTATATTGGATTTGGAAAAAAAGGCAACCAATGTAGAGATTAACAGAGTGGAGCAGCAGTGAAAGACTGATATATAAGGAAAATAAATCTATTTTCTGCGTGCAAAATCAGGTCCGGATTAACAAAGAGCCTGAGTGGGCTGTAGCCACAGACCTCACAACAGAAAGAAATTGTAAAAAAAAATAACTTTGAGGGCACCTGGCGCAGGGAGGGGGGTTTGAGGAGATGAGCGGGGTGGTGATGCGGACAGCTGGTTTGCCAGGGGACGGTTCATCGTTGGAGAGCAACAGGCAGCCAATCACTCTCTTTATTCATTAGATATTGCTTACATATATATTTGTGTGGCTTTGCCATTTGTATATCAACACATTTGCACCTTCCTCTTCTTTTTAGATGTCTTTATTTACTGTAGTTCTAAATTGTTATTGCACTTTAGGTGGCTATCCAGTGATCAGTGGGTAAACCGATGTTGATTTAATACTTTTGCATTAGAATATTTGAATTCTTCTGTATGTTTACAATTTGGTGATGTTTGTTAGGCACACCCCATATGATGATGTTGCTCTGCATTGTTTATTCATTGGCAGTTTTGATCTAGTGAAAGTGCCATTCCACTGCAATGCATGTTGGGAAAGCATTGCTGACACTTGGTACACAGACAAGCAGCTGGTTTCACTTTGCAGCAAGTGTAAAGTATGTCATTATGTTTTGCACTATATGTATTAGTATGTTTGTCAGAATCTCACATGATGCCCCTGAGGAAAGTAATGTACTGAAACGTTGGAATGGATTAAATACACCTTCCTGATACAACTACAGTTTGTCTTAAATCATTGAGTTCCACCTCACCTGGAATATATATACATGTGTGTATGTGTGTAAATATATTTTAGATATATATATATATATATATATATATATATATATGTATATATATATATATATATATATATATATATATATATATATATATATGCGTGTATATATATATATATATATATATATGCGTGTATATATATATATATATATATATATATATATGTGTATATATATATATATATATATATACATATATACTGTAACAAAGGGAGGGATGTTTCTAAAAGAGGCAGAGAAAGTATACAAACAGAATAAAACATTGGCACAGTTATGCACCTAGGTTGAGATTAAACCAGGTAAAAACATATGTGTAGTTTAAAGTTTGTTAACTTACATGATTTCCTCTCAGCAAACAGACAGGGTGTGTCTGTGCAAACAGAGCCACTGATGGTTGTTTTCTTTTAAAGAGAAGGTGGGTGTGTCACCTGTCCATCAAGCTAAGGCTGGGGGAGGAGTAACATGTATAAAAACTTGTTTGTGCCATTTGTTCAGAGAGATCAACGCTGGGGAAGCTGGCTGGTCTTGAGAGAGCTGAACTATGTCTAGCTAGCGTTTAGGGTCTCCAAGAAATGCTGTGAAATCTGTACGGTGTCAAAACATTTACCATCCTGACAAGAAAACTACATAAAAAGGAAGAAGTTGTTCGCGTGTGCTTCTGCAGTAGCGGGCTTTTGCCACAAGTGGTGTCAGAAGTGGGATGCTCCGGGAAGCAAGTTTCCGCTACCCAACCCGCGAAGACGTCAACATGGAGGAAGTACTGAGAACCCTCGTGAATGTGGCCGCTGCGCAGCAAGAACAGCAAGCTCAGATGCTACGAGTTGCCGAGGCACAGATGGTAAACACAAGGCTCTTAAGAGAAGAGTTAAGCCAGGTCAGGCATGACAGAAATGAACCACTTGGTCCTGTTCTCCAGAAAATGTCACCAGGTGATGACATAGAAGCATATATGGTGTCTTTTGAGAGACTTCCAAAAAGGCAAAATGGCCTCCTAAAGACTGGGCTGAGAGGCTGGCGCCATATCTGACTGGTGAAGCTCAGCGAGCTTATATGGATCTTGATGAGGAACAGGCCTCTGACTATCTGTTCCTAAAGTCTGAGATATTGGCTCGCATTGGAGTTTCCGGGCCAGGCCGAGCCCAGCGCTATCACCAATGGCGCTATGATAAAGAAAAACTGGTCAGAGCGCAAGTGGCTGAGCTTTCTAAAATTTTAAAGAAATGGCTGCAGCCTGAGGAGAATTCGCCTTCTCGGATTATTGAAGTTCTGGTGATAGATCACTGCATCCGGGGGCTGAACCGCGATTTGCAAAGGTGGGTTCTGCAATCAGACCCACAAACTTATGAAGAACTTGCCACCGTGGTAGAAAGGTTTTGTGCGCTACAGCAAATTACTAAAGAACCTGCATTTGTGCCAAAGCTGCTGCCACGCCAAAAGCCAGGTTTTACAATCCTTGCTACAGGGCCCAATGCCAAAACTGCTACGAACAGAGGGCCAGGTGCAAAGCTGTCTAATCTGAAGTGTTTTGAATGTGGTGAGCCAGGCCACTTTAAGGCAGAGTGTCCTAAACTACCGGAACCCATGGACTGTTCCATGGCACATATTGGGCCTGCTTTTCCAAGCTGTTTTACCATGAGTCCCACATCAGGAAGTCCTTGTTTGTTTCGGGTGACTGTGCTAATCAACCAAAACCTTGTTCTGGCCTTGGTTGACTCGGGGAATGAACTCTCATTGGTTTCCAGCTCTGCCTTACCCGAAACCATAACTTCTCGGTTGCCCAAGGTGAAGGTTCTTTGCATACATGGCACGACAGAAGAGTATAAAAGAACAATACTACCAGTCACACTCAAAGACAAAACTGTTATGGTGGTAGCTGCCATAGCACCTAAACTCCCATATCCACTCATTTTGGGGCGAGACTTTCCACTGTTTAATGATGTCCTCGGAGAGCGGATCTGGCCGGACATGCCGGCAATTGATGCAACGGTCGGAAGCCCGGTCTTAAAGGAACCGCCTAAGAATCCACAACATCTGGGCATCGATCTTTGGGAACCGCCAAACCGGAATGCCATCCTGGGAGTCACAGCAGGAGTTCCACAAAAGCATCCACCTGCGGGGAAACATGGACAGTCCAAACTAACATTGGTCGGTGATGTCGCAGATGAGCCCATCCCGCCTGTCAGTGAGGATACGGACTGGTCCGCAATACCAATTTTGTTTCCTTTGCAGGACTTTGCTCGAGACCAACTTAATGATGCCACTTTGGAACATGCCTTCAAAAGTGTGACTGAGGTAAATGGGGTAGCAAAAGCCGCCCAGCCTGCAGAAGGTATACCATATTTTATTGTTATAAATAATTTCCTGTATAGAGTTGCTACTGTACAGGGGGATAAAGTAGAACAATTAATGGTTCCTCAGGTCCATGTAACCCTAGTGTTAAAAGCAGCACATACACATGTCTGGGGGACACCTAGGGGAAGATAAAACACGGGAACGAGTTCTGCTTAGGTTTTACTGGCCCGGTGTACACATGGCAGTGAAAAAGTATTGCCGGTCCTGTCCCATTTGTCAGAGAACCTGTCCCAAACCCAAGTACAAGTTCCCTTTTAACGGATAGCTATGGACCTTGTGGGGCCACTGGAAAAATCTGCACGTGGGCACCAATACATACTAGTGGTGCTTGACTATGCAACCAGGTATCCAGAGGCAATTCCCCTACGAAACATAAAGTCCAGCACCATAGCTAAGGAACTTGTATTGATGTTTACACGCTTGGGAATACCAAAAGAAATTCTCACAGATAAGGGTACTCCATTCATGTCTAAACTGATGAAGGACATGTGCCAGTTCCTAGGGGTTACGGCACTCCACACCTCTGTATACCATCCACAAACAGATGGCTTAGTGGAACGCTTTAACCGCACATTAAAGCATATGCTCAGGAAAGCAGTGGCTCAAGAAAAAAAAGATTGGGAGACTCTTATTCCCTATTTGATGTTTGCCATCCGTGAGGTACCTCAAGCTTCAACAGGGTTTAGTCCCTTTGAGTTATTGTTTGGGAGACAGCCCAGGAGTATCTTGGATATGTTAAAAGAAGGGTGGGAGCAGCAAGGTCCCAGGGAGCCAAATCTGGTACAATTTGTGTCACAAATGTATGAGAGGCTAGGAAAGATAGGGCCCATTGTGCAGCAACATGTAAATGAGGCTCAGGAACGACAGAGAAAAAGTTATGATAAAAGTGCTGTTGTTCGATCTTTCAAGCCCGGGGACAAGGTGCTAGTCCTGGTTCCCACCCAGGAAAGCAAACTTTTCGCCCATTGGCAGGGTCCATATCAAGTTCTAGAGGCTGTTGGTCCTGTCAATTACAGAGTCCGCCAGTTAGGTAGGAGAAGGGAGGAGCAAATATACCATGTTAACCTCCTTAACCCTTGGCATGATGAGAAAACCTCTCCTCAGGTAGTGAGTACTGCCATTGGAAAGTCTGAAGTGCCCATAGAGCCAGCTTTGTCCATTCAGCAGAGACAACAGACTGAAGAAATGATTCGCCGGAACAGGGATGTCTTCTCTTCCATTCTTGGGCGCACTACCTTAATCGAACACGACATTGTCACTGCGCCAGGAGTCATTGTAAAGCAGAAGCCTTATCGTATTCCAGAAGCCACACGGGTGGATGTGAGGAAGGAGGTTGAGAAGATGCTCCAGTTAGATGTGGATGTGAGGAAGGAGGTTGAGAAGATGCTCCAGTTAGATGTAATTGAAGAGTCCACTACTGAATAATATAGTCCCATTGTGCTTGTCCCAAAACCCAATGGGACAATTAGGTTCTGCAATGACTTTAGGCGCCTAAACAGTATGTCGCAGTTTGATGTCTATCCGATGCCACGTGTGGATGAACTAGTGGAAAATCTTGCTGGTAGCAATTATTTAACAACCCTTGATCTAACAAAGGGTTATTGGCAAGTTCCCCTGACTTCCACGGCCAAGCCAAAGACTGCATTTTCCACCCCTGATGGTCTCTATCAATATAAAGTCCTACCCTTTGGGTTGCATGGGGCACCTGCCACCTTCCAAAGGGCCATGAATAAATTGCTACAACCTCACACAGCTTATTCAGCCGCTAACCTGGACGATATAGTGATTTATACCCCAGACTGGGGATCACATTTAGCCAAAGTTGAGGCGGTCTTAGCTTCATTAAGGTCAGCAGGATTAACAGCTAACCCAGAGAAATGTGCCAAAGCCATGAGAGAAGCCAAATATTTGGGGTACATTGTTGGTGGAGGGCATGTAAAACCCCAGCTAGACAAAGAGGAGGCAGTCAAAAATTGGGCAAGACCAGAGAAAAAGTTGCAGTTAAGAACCTTTTTAGACTTAGTAGGTTACTACAGGCGGTTTGTAAGCCACTTCGCCAATAGAGCTGCTCCACTTACGGACATGTTAAAAAAAAGTTGTCCAGATAGATTAACCTGGTCTGACTCTGCAGAAACCGCCTGGTCTGATCTTCGGTTAGCTCTTTGTTCCTCTCCAGTTCTACAAGCACCAGATTTTACCCGGAGGTTCTTCCTCCAAACTGATGCTTCTGGTGTTGGCTTAGGTGCAGTCTTATCACAGGAGAAGAATGGAGTAGAAAACCCTGTCCTGTACCTAAGTCGGAAGTTGCTTCCAAGGGAACTAAAATATGCCACTGTGGAGAAAGAATGTCTCGCCATAAAATGGGCTACAGAAGCTCTGCGCTATTATCTCCTAGGCAGAGAGTTCACCTTAATAACAGACCATGCACCATTAAGATGGATGCAGAACAACCGGGAGGTAAATGCCTAGGTAACCCGCTGGTTCTTGGCACTGCAAACTTTCAAGTTCTCTGTAGAACATAGACCTGGGATTCTGCACTAGAATGCAGATGCATTGTCACGAAAATATGCGCTCCTCGCGAAGTCCGCGTCCTTCTACTTGGAGTCGATAGGGGGAGGGATGTGTAACAAAGGGAGGCATTTTTCTGACAAGAGGCAGAGATAGTATACAAACAGAAAAAAACATTGATACAGTTATGCACCTAGATTGAGATTAAACCAGGTAAAAAAAATTGTGTAGTTTAAAGTTTGTTAGCTTACATGATTTCCTCTCAGCAAACAGACAGGGTGTGTCTGTGCAAACAGAGCCACTGATGGGTGTTTTCTTTTAAAGAGAAGGTGGGTGTGTCACCTGTCCATCAAGCTAAGGCTGGGGGAGGAGTAACATGTATAAAAACTTGTTTGTGCCATTTGTTCAGAGAGATCAACGCTGGGTAAGCTGGCTGGTCTTGAGAGAGCTGAGCTATGTCTAGCTAGCGTTTAGGGTCTCCAAGAAATGCTGTGAAATCTGTACGGTGTCAAAACATTTACCATCCTGACAATAAAACTACATAAAAAGTAAGAAGTTGTTCGCGTGTACTTCTGCAGTAGCTGGCTTTTGCCACAATACATATATATATATATATATTGTTAAAGTAATTCTATAGTTTTAAAATAAGCATTGCCCAATCAATTGAATGTGTGTCCAAAGCACAAAGTGATTTATTTTTCATGATAAAGTACAGTACAGCACAGCCAATACCAAAAGATAATACATACATACCGCTGCAATCGCTTGCGCACGCTGCGCAACCACGGGACCCAATGGACAATATTCTGTATAGAATATTGTGTCAGATTTGACTGAGGCCCCAGTGAGATGCAGCTAATATATATACAGTCAGTGTTTCATTGTGAACAATAGAGATGACGTAGATTGTTTCTATAGGTCCAGACGTTGGGTGGGTCCAGACCAGACAGGTAATAGGTTGATTCAATCTAAGGAATCCAAAGGTGGGGGTCTTCTCTCCAGGGGGTCTGCTCCTTTTCATAGCCAATATCATACAAAGGTTTTACTCTCTAATATCAATAACTAAAGTATGCAATGTGCGATCTCTTCGCCGACTGCACCGGACAGCTGCTGATGATTAGGGCTTCAATATGATATCAGGCATGACACCTTTCCTATTACCTAAACCTATAATAACACTACAATGTACATATAATCAACATATATATATATATATATATATATATATATATATATAGATATATATATAGATATATATATAGACTAATAATAAACCGAATACTATCTGCTCCTGAATTACAGTGTAACAGAACCAATATGAAATTATATAAATAACTGTTGTAATGCGAGTGTGTGCGTGCGTATTTTACCGTGCGAACGCACCACGTCACGTAACACGTGGCGTACGCTTCGCAATACGCACGGCAAACCAATATTAAACCAATATACTTTCGTTCATCCAATTATACGACTTTGACAGTCCACCCTTTGATAGTACAATAAACTATCACCTTAAAGATGTTATAAGCAGGATCTCAGTACCACGTTTCATTGTTATGTAATACAAATCCCCCTTGGTGTATGTCCACGCTGTTTGTAGATCTAAACAAGTTATCATAAGAGAGAGTCTTAATCCTCTAAACGACTTCTTCTTTTACTATAAACCGTACACTTCTGGAGCTTGGAGATAACCTTTTGTATGCCCTTCAAGGGTGCAATAAAACACTTAATACATTATTTGGAAAGGTACAAAGTACAGTAGAACGTGTATCAGCTATACAGAATTCTTTACTACAGTTCTTCAAGTTTAACAGATTCTTCTATTCAACGCATGTCTTTAAGCTCAGAATACATTTAAACACTTCATGTTATTCCATAGCATCATCCTATGTCTATCAATAATGTCATATGCAATCTCCTTCAGCTTGCGTTAATATACACACATCTAATAATGTCACCAGTTCTTTTCATCAACACTTGTGGGCGGGCTATTGTCTGTTCGTTCTTCCCAGTCTCTCAATACTCAGATTTAACAGTGATCGGCTTGCAAAGCATTAGGAGACTTCAGACTAAGGGACCTAGGTGTCCTACTTTTTCCCCTAGTGACCTCCCACCCATAGTTCGGGTACCTCAAGAATATTTAGTGGAAAGAGAACTAATCCTACTTGATATAATCACTGAGGCACATGTGAGCATGCCCAGCCCTTTGTTTGGTCTAAAACCTTACCCTCCCAAGAATGATAATCATTCTCAAGGATGCCTGCTCAAGTCCGAATATTACTGGACTGGCATCGCTGGGTGTGTCTCTTTTCTAACCATGGGGTAGCCGTACTTACGGACGTAATGCTACTCAGACAATAGCCCCTCGCACTTTCTCCAAGCTCCAAGGTTTCTAAATTTTCCTTTACCCCTGAATTGAATAGAGTAATTGACCGGACTGATTATGCTACTAACTTCTTCCTCCCCAATACCTCCTTATCATTACCTGAACCAGTCTCTGTCACCAGCTAATAATCAAAAGAATTAACCATCCTGAGAAGAGAATGAAATGAGAGAACACAAAAGAGGAAAAACTACAACTTCATGCTGGACAACAGTCTTAGCCTTTGGCTCAGGTGCTACTAACTGCATTCGAGGCCTTCCAGTACAAACTCATGAGTGCCCTTGGACCCTTCTCTGAGTGTTGGCCCCTCTGCAGTGGGTGGAATGGGCACCAGTGTGTCTCTGCTACCCTTGAAGCCGTGATGCTGGTAGCCTACACCTGGTACCGGTCTGTCAAATAACCTAAGCTTAAGAAATTACTGCTCCACAACTTACTCTCCTGATCCAACATCCTGACAGTTAGTGTGACTTTTCAGGAAACAGTGTTTTGGACGTTCTCGGTTGCTGTCTCACTATTTACCTTCTCTCAAGGTCTAACCTAGCCTCCCAGTTACAATCTCATCTCACGAGGGGTCAAGAACATTTCAAAAACTGACAGGTTAGGAGTCTGCCCAGGGGTGATCTCTTGGTAGCGGGAAAGGACTAGTGGCACTTCAATCAAGTTCCAACTCTTATTATATTCAATTCATTCTACCGAGTACCACTACTTTATGTTCACGCTGGTTTATGGCTAACTGAAAGTATGTGATTTGTTACCACTACTCATACATCTATTATCAATAACATGAATACCCCTATCATCTATTATAACTCTAGGACTATCACATTAAATAACAAAAGCTTTGAGTATGATACAGTAATACATTAGACACATTTCAATACACCTCTACCCAGACATTTTTCATTGGTACACCTGTGTATACTTGAGGATCCTGCATGGTGGTAATTGGATGACGTGTATTTGTTTTACCTGGAGGAAAACCCATCAGCAGGAAGGATATGGGATGGCTCTATTGGTCTACCTTGTCCATCTCTCCAGAGTCCACCAGACTCCTCACCACATCTCTTCACCTTCCAGACAGTTTATTCTTCAGGTAACACAAATCTTCCTATATTAACCAATATGTGTATGCGTACATGTGTGTGTGTGTGTGTGTGTGTGTGTGTGTTCACATTTTAAAACTAAAACAATACAATGAAAAACAAAACATAACATAGATTTGTTAGCTGTCACATAAAACCCTGCTGTCTATTTGACAGCTATGTTCTCTCTGGTGTGACAGCCCTGTATGGTTGTGCGTGTAAGTGTGGACTTTACTAGCAGCTACTTCAGTTGGTAACTGTGTCACTGTATAAAGTCCTCTATGTAGTGTCCTAATCATGTGCTGGTATTGCTATAAAACGATTTCTTAGTCACCTCAACATTGCCCTCTAGACTAGAAAAATGCTAAAGACCAATGTATATCAATCGATTTTCCCTCTGCCAACTCACATGTCATTCTCAGTACCTCATATTCAGCTACTTGACTAAGTGGGAAAGGCAAAGAGGTCTCTTTCTATAACACTTTCTTCAAATATAACAGTATCCCGTACATGCCTGTCTAACAGTGAAAATTATAAAAACATGAAAATTCTACATTTTCTAGGGTTTCACATTATGTCGTATCTTGTGGTAAAAATACTACTCCAATGTTCTACACAGAGATGCATATCTGTATGCCTAACCTCTAGCATTCTTCTGTCCTCCTGTCCTGCCCACCCTTTGTGCATCCATATAAAGGCACATTTTTGCACAGGAGGCACGAGCCAAAAAAAAAAAAAAACCAGATATGCAATCTATAACACATGAATCGTATTTCCACAACAGAACCTTTCTGCTTAAAATCAGCAGTTTCTATACACATGAAAACAAAACCCCTGACTGTTTCTGTAACTCATGTCAATCTAGTGTGTGTATCTCTGAATTTGTCTTATGTAAAAACATAAAATATGTTTTAGCCCCATTGTTGAGACTGTGTCTGATTTTATCTCTACCAGAGCAGAGAGAGAGAGAGAGAGAGGGAGAGAGAGAGAGGGAGAGAGAGAGAGAGGGAGAGAGAGAGAGAGAGAGAGAGAGAGGGAGCGGGAGAGAGAGAGAGGGGGAGAGAGAGAGAGAGAGAGAGAGAGAGAGAGAGACTAGCGTTTGTGTAAAGAATGAGAAATAGGAAAGCAATGAATGATGGGAATACAAAGGTTTGAATACAAACATACATGTAGAAAGGGAGATTTTTACAACAAAATAACAGCTGGATTGGACTGTGACTCTATGGGGAAATGGCTGTATTCATTCCACTGTTCCCCTTAGCTATTTGCTAACTATGACCCCCCCCCGTCCGTCATTTGTTTAGTAAGAACTCGGTATCTCATTGACTACATACCTTTTCAACGGACTTTTCTAACTTATAATAGAGAAATGTAAAAATGTACTCTTAGTGACTCATATTTTCTCTGAAATACATAAAATGATATTTTGGAGCAAAGTATGTACATACTTCATTGTTGGATAATGATTCTCAGTCAAACAAATTATCATGAGTCACTGCAGCCTAAAACAAAAGAGTGTTCCAATTGTCTATTGTTAATTAGTCTTTCAAGAGTAATTCTTCTATTTCTCTATCTCACCCCTTTTAAACACTTGTCTATACTTCTTTTGTGTCCCCTTTATCTGTGAAAAGAAAAACAAGATAGTTATCTTAAAACAGCAAACAAAACAAACATTTCTATTCTTTGCCGTTGGCTAGTGATTTAGGAAAACAAACATGTGACAACATAAAACGAACAAACAAAATCAACAAAGATTACTTTTAAAAAATAAGTTTCTTTCTACATTTTGCACCTTAATGCTCACCACAGATTAACTCTGGAGTCGGCTATATTTCTCCCCCGGAATATTAGTTGTTACAGAGTGTGCAATCAATTAAAGGGGAACCTCTGAGAGAAGTGTACGCCTCCTTTGTGGATGTCTATGTGATTTCCAGCCCAGGTATTCATTCTTCTCTCTACACAGTTCCTACTCATGTGTCCCTTCTTATGGCAGTAGAAGCACGTCCCTGTCATGTCTGCACAATGTTTTGCTAGGTGTCCTATTTTATTGCCTTGAAAACACTTCCTCAACTCGTGTTGTTTCTCTTCCTTTTTACAATCTTTCCTAATGTGTCCTTCTTCTCTGCAATTGTAACATCTCACTATTCTGGGTTTCCTGTTATGTGGGTTGTATTCTGGTGGTCGTGTGTGCAGTCCCTCTAGTGCTGGGATACTTATCATCATTACCCTATCACTTAGTGTCTCTTTCTGTTTGTTTATACTTTTATCATGTTCTATAGCTGACTCCCTGAGAGCACTTACAGTGGTTCCTTTCCAGTATGGTAATGAAGTTTGCACCCTTCTTTTCAAGTTTTCCCTGAGGCCATCCATTAGAACTTTAACAGCAACCTCTCTGTAATATAGATTATCTTTTATGTCTGGTACCCCAGTATATTTGCCCATTGCTATCAAAGCTCTGCAAAAATAGTCTGCTGCATTTTCACTATCTTTTTGCTGGATACTAAAAATTTTACTCCAGTCCACTATCACTGGGAAATATGTGGCCAACTGTGTGATTATATGTCTAATATTGTCCTGATTATCATCCTCGGTTAAGGATTCATCCTCCTCCAACATACAATCCTTAATGAACTTTTGTATGTCAGTATTGAGAGGAAGACAGGTCTTCAATAATACTCGCCAATCGTTATTAGTTGGCTCATACACATTACCATAATATCTAATAAACTGCTGACATTTGGTCAAATCTTTCCTAGGATCAGGGAAATCAGACAAAATTGAAAATGTTTCAGACCTAGTGCATGGATCATGCTTTGCTACATGTTTTAAGGGAACATCACTATTCCTGTCTGCTTTCCCATTGGGAACTGCTGCTGTGCAGACAGGATGTAAGTCTACCAAATCACTGAACCTAGTTGCTGAAATCGCTGCTGCAGTACAATGGATGTCTCCCCCTGTGTTAACCTTTTCATTATTCTCACCACTTTCAGCAGCTGCCCCTGCTGGTGGGACCGTTCCTCTTCTTTGTCCTGAAACATTACTTTTAACGTTACTTAAAACAACATACAACTTACTAGTTACAGTTTTTACATTTTTGGTATTGGCTGTACTTCCCGCCCCGACCGAATTTATCGGGGGCGTGTTTGCGCTCAGTTCGCCACGCTTTGCAACGCACACTTCCGGAATGCTTGTTTCCGGTACGCTTACTTCCGCTGAACACGTGTTTTTCCTTACACTCACTTCCGCTGTGCGTTCGCTGCTCTGCCACGTGTTACCTTCCATTTGCCACGATTTTAAACAATGATTATGTGCATTTCTCACTTTCGTTGACTTAATCAACCGTACTTTATCTTTTACAGTATTTAGCACCTCTGCATTAAAACTCCCTGTTGTTGGGAAAGGCCTATCACAATCTTTGGTCATTTCGACCCACGTGTCACAATACACAGTTGCGTATGCACCATATTTTGCTCACATGAGAAATCTCGCTGACTCAATAAGACCTTCCTTAGGCAGTAAATTGGCAATCTCTAGCGTATGCCTAGCACCCATGTTGCACAATATACTTTCTACCCGGAACACAGACACACCGCAATGCTCTGTTCCTTCCGGCCAAATGTGAAATACAGACACACCGCAATGCTCTGTTCTTTCCACTAAATAATTTCAACTCTGTTGCTATACTCACCGCTAGATATCTATAATGCTCGGTGAACGTATTTCCTTTAGCCGCGTTCACTCGCTTTTCTCGCCCCTGGCGAGGATCCCTAATACAGAAATATCACTGTGGGCCCCAAGGGCTATCAGCTCCTCGATACCCTGGCTCAACCACAAAAATCTGCTGAGTTTATTATCGCTGGGAGCGCAAGTTAATACAATCAACCTGCCTTTCCAGTATAATTCCTCCTAGCTGCTTCACCAATTCGCACTAACGGTGCGATTGGATCGCACTGCCTACCAATACTAATTATTAGCAAACCTTGCAATCTATTGGTAGCGCTTCGCGAAAACCCGGTTTTCGCATTCGGTATACCTGCCCTGTATACCGTCCTTCAGTTGGGCAATCCGCCTCGTCAGACAGCAACTGAGCACCTCAGCAATGAACAGTGTATCTACGTTACAAAATCGCACACTATACACCTTTTCTGCGCAGAAAATTGAAAGTTCCCAACAACCGTAATAATGTCTCAGAGGCTTTCACAAGTAATTATACTATGCATATAATAACTATCAAAACAATTGTTCAACCACGTGGCAAATCTACCGGAAGTTTGCGTACGCACAGCAGGAAGTACACATACGCACAGCAATGCAATACACTTTAAACCATTAAAACGACAATAAAAAGAAACATTTTTTTCTTTCTTGTCCCTAGATTCTAATTAGCGTTCCTTCAGTCTATGCAACAACGGACATTCGGTTTCGCAACACACAGTGAACCACAGGTATTAGACGCATTACGTTCTTTCCTGCTTTATGCGACGCGTCCGTCAATCCACCCTTTGTTGAGGAACCGAATATCGTAAGCGTTGCATACCTGCCGGTAACGTAACTCCTAACTCACGAGCCCGCATATTGTTAAAGTAATTCTATCGTTTTAAAATAAGCATTGCCCAATCAATTGAATGTGTGTCCAAAGCACAAAGTGATTTATTTTTAACAGATGTAAATAGTCAACAATTCAATACATTATTATATCATGATAAAGTACAGTACAGCACAGCCAATACCAAAAGATAATACATACATACCGCTGCAATCGCTTGCGCACGCTGCGCAGCCACGGGACCCGATGGACAATATTCTGTATAGAATATTGTGTCAGATTTGACTGAGGCCCCAGTGAGATGCAGCTAATATATATACAGTCAGTGTTTCATTGTGAGCAATAGAGATGACGTAGATTGTTTCTATAGGTCCAGACGTTGGGTGGGTCCAGGCCAGACAGGTAATAGGTTGATTCAATCTAAGGAATCCAAAGGTGGGGGTCTTCTCTCCAGGGGGTCTGCTCCTTTTCATAGCCAGTATCATACAAAGGTTTTACTCTCTAATATCAATAACTAAAGTATGCAATGTGCGATCTCTTCGCCGACTGCACCGGACAGCTGCTGATGATTAGGGCTTCAATATGATATCAGGCATGACACCTTTCCTATTACCTAAACCTATAATAACACTACAATGTACATATAATCAACATATATATATATATATATATATATATATATATATATATATATATATATATATATATATCTATATATATAGATATATATATAGACTAATAATAAACCGAATACTATCTGCTCCTGAATTACAGTGTAACAGAACCAATATGAAATGATATAAATAACTAACTGTTGTAATGCGAGTGTGTGCGTGCGTATTTTACCGTGCGAACGCACCACGTCATGTAACACGTGGCGTACGCTTCGCAATACGCACGGCAAACCAATATTAAACCAATATACTTTCGTTCATCCAATTATACGACTTTGACAATATATATATATATATATATATATATATATATATATATATACAAGTTAACCCGTGCATGATACTCATGCATTCTAGTCAAATCAAGCTACTTAAGGTGTTAAAAAGGTTCTTGTCATGCATTTGGGCCTAGCCCATGCCTCCTCAGGGGAAGAGCGTTACTTCCCGACGCAAGCGCCCTTTTTTAACGTGGTTTTGTCCACAGAAGTATTGAAACGCTTGACCATTACCCCAACAGGGACTGTAATGACATTGTTTTCTGACACATGTACTTTAATATGAAATTGGTCCCCCCTTTGCAGAGGTAACAGCTTCCACTCTTCTTGGAAGGCTTTCCACAAGATGTTAGAGTGTTTCTGTGGGAATTTGTGCCCATTCATTCTGTAGAGAATTTATTATGTTAGGCACTGATGTTGGACAAGAAGAACAAGTTCATCTGTTCCAGTTCTTCCCAAAGGTGTTTGATGGGGTTGAGGTCTGTACGGGCCAGTCAAGTTCTTCCACACCAAACTCAGCAACCCATGTCTTTGTAGTCTTTTCATGTTGGAATAGAAAAGGGCCTCCCCCAAACTGTGGGCACAAAGTTGGAAGCATATCATTGCCCTTCACTGGAGATAAGGGCCTAGCCCACACACATTTGGCATAATGCAGTCAGGCAGGTACCGTTCTCCCGACATCCGCCAAATCCAAACTCACCCATCTGATTGCTAAATAGAGAAGCGTGATTCATCACTCCACAGAACACTTTTTCACTGCTCCACAGTCTAGTGTCAGAGTGCTTTAAACCATTCCATCCAACGCTTGGCATTGGTCTTGGTGATGTGAGGCTTGCATGTAGCTGCAAAGACATGGAAATCCATTCCGTTAAGCTCCTGCGACCCAGTTTTTGTGCTTACATTAATGCCAGTGGAGGTATTTCTGCTCTTTACTTTACATACATTCTGTGTGAATTATTTAGTGCAGCATGTTTTATATAAGGGAAGATGGAAGAGAGATGTAGGTGGTTGGGGGGAAGTGCAAGCTATGCCCTCCGTGGTGCTGGCAACACCTACACACAGCAAGCCACAGCTTCACATCACTGGCCACACATCCAATGGGACTGCACTTCTCACAAATAGGCCCTTTATAATTTTCAGCCCCAGGCACCTGTGGTTTTTAATCTGGCCCTGCACATAATAGATTATAGGGGTAAGATTCTGGTTATGAGAAGACCATTAAGGATGGTATTAGAATAGTCAATGCGACAGATGATATACTAAAGATTTTGTAGTGTCTTGTGTATGATATGTGCGTATTCTGAAAATGTTTTTTAGATGTATGCAACAGGATTTAGATATAGGTTATAATTGTCTAGTGATCACATGTGGTCACCAAACAATAACCACTAAGGGGTCACATAATTTGAAAGAGCGGTCTACCCTCTTTCAATTGAGGGTGCCCTTTAGATCTCCCCATTCCTGGACTTCTTGATTTTTTTGCAGTGTGGAGTGTTATTGTCTGGTGAACACACATGGTCACCAGACATAAAGTATTGTGTAGGTACCAGGATGGGGGAAGTAGGGCACTTCTATTGACCTCACCTGATCCCCAACACTGTAGATTTTTTTCTGTAGTGCATTGGCCCAGACCCCACTAAATGATGTCATCATGCACCGGTACCATGATGTCAACAAGCCTTGCCTCTACTCTTGTCCCTCATCATCAATAAATACCATTTGGGGAAAGGTATTGTTTTAAGTACTTTGGACTCCATCCTTTCTAAAGAGGAGTTTTTTTTTATATAATTTATATGCACAGAACAAAATATTTTTAATTTAGCTAGTTAAAATGTTAACGTAGTCCGGTAGATTATGGAAGGATTGCTAGGGTTTTTGTGTTTTTTCAATGACATTGTGTATTCTGAGCTCCTATTTGGATAACTTTTCTAATCTATAAATCTGATCAACCTTATTAAAACAAAATATGAAATAGAAGGAGGATTAAGTGTTTCCCAATGGGTAGAAATTTGCATTTTAGCTGCTGAATGCAGAAAGCCTAAGAGGGATCCTATGTGGACCATTGATCGGGAAAAAGGCTAAATAATATTAATTTATGATGTTGTTCAATAAATAGTTTGCAAATATATTAATTTATTTATTTATTTATTGGGGGCAGCACGGTGGCTTAGTGCTTAGCACTTCTGCCTCACAGCACTGGGGTCATGAGTACGCTTCCCAACCATGGCCTTATCTGTGTGGAGTTTGTATGTTCTCCCTGTGTTTGCGTGGGTTTTCTCTGGGTGCTCCGGTTTCCTCCCACACTCCAAAAACATACTGATAGTTTAATTGGCTGATATTAAATTGCCCTTAGTATCTCTCGGCCTGTGTGTGCGTATGTTTTGGGATTTAGATTGTAAGCTCAAATGGGGCAGGGACTGATGTGAATGAGTTCTCTGGACAGCGCTGCGGAATTAGTGGCACTATATAAATAAATAGATGATGATGAATTTATTGTGTTGCTTTTAGAAGTTAAATCGATTTGGGCATAGCCACTGGAGATTGAAAACTAAATGACAGCGCTGAAACTAATCAAGGATCAAACACAATTCAAAAAAGAATGATATTTAATGTACACACTAAACATGTATAAACCATATATAACATATATAAGACATATAAAACACATAAAAAAATGAAAAATCATTCAATTCATTCATGAGAGTAAATAGTTGTTAAAAATAGTAAAACAACAAATTTTCTGCCACCAGAGTGCTATCCTAGCACTGCGTCCACTGTTATAGGTGGAATGATGAATGAAGTTTATATCCAAATGGAGTCACTGCACACAATGTATCATAAAGATAAAAAGTTGGAATTAAAGCACAGCCATAAAATTAAAGTCAATTGGTTGTGGCGCTTAACTGGAAAAACATCAATAGATTGGTGGAAACAGCTGCAACAGACTTATGGTTCTAGTTGGATTATAAATCGTAAGTTCGTCTGACCTGTGATAAACACGATGTGAAGGTCCCTAATATAGAATACAATAATTCCTTCAGTCGTGCGACTGAACCAATAAACTGTGCATGGTAGGAATTAAAGTAACAGCTCCATGTTATAATCCTAAAGAAGTGTCGCGGAGATAAAAGGTTTGTAATACAAGCCCATCCAATATTTGTGTTAAGAGTTGAGACGAAATGAGAGGCAACAGCCATACTAATGCTCCATGTAGGATTACCTCAATCACGCATGACCACTTTATCCAATTTCCCAAAACTGAATAGCGCTATTTCCACAAAAATGATTGGCTGAATAAAGTGTAGTCAGATTGTAAATCAAACTAAATAAATTTCTGATGCGTTTCTTGCCTCAAGGGTAATTTCGTAAGAGGTGATGGTGAATATAGTACCATAAAGCTCGTAATGTTCCACTGGAGATGGGGCTTAGTTCCTTTATATGAAGAGCATCTCCAGCAGGTGTAGATATGAGTGGTCGAAGTGGGATGGTATGATATGATAACATATTGCACATCAGTGTAAGTATCAGATCATCAAGTTGACCTCATCTGGATCAACACACATAGAATTTGGAAAAGACTAAACTTCATGCACGTTTTGTTACCCTCCTATCTATGTAACTAACTTATGAATACATGCATTACCTTTCTAGTGTAGGAAAGAATGCATCAATAAAATAAACATTTTGTCTATTTTTCTTAAAAATATTTTGCTACTAGTTGTAAAACAGAACAGTGCACTGCAAATAAGTAAATACAATCAAATAAAATACATATTTGTATAGGAATAGCAAATATCCCAGTTCTAACAATATCCGCAAAAGGAGATATGAGCATATTTGCTTTACCCTGTCATTTGTGTTTGTATACATTTTTGTATCATGTTATGTCTTGGTTCTGTTCTCTGTATATGTAATGTACGGTGCTGAGGACCCTTTGTGGAGCCTTATAAGTCAAAGATAATAATAATAATAATAATAATAATAATAATAATAATAATAATAGAGCCATGGAACAGGGAATCATGTTGATGTACAACAGCAGATTTATAGGGGTAGATTTATCAAAACCCCTATAAAAGGAAAAGTGGAGGTGTTGCCCACAGCAGCCAATTAGATTTTAGCTATCATTTATCTAGTACATTCTAGACAATGATAGCTAGAATCTGATTGACTACTATGGGTAACACCTCCACTTCTCCTTTTTAGAGGGTTCAATAAATCTACCCCATAGATACTTACATACATTTTAGAATACATGCAAAAGTGTTATCCTTATCTGCTTTTGATAGCATCCTGCTTGTGTCTAGTGCAAGCTGGGGTTTTTTTTTTTTTCATTTTAATGGATATCATCTACTCCTACTGCAAGTGTGTATCTTAAGAAGAATTATTTGTACAGCTGTTCATTCACTGCCTGTGTTGCACAAATAAAGAAAAAAAATATACTTGTTTAAACTTACTATAAATATGTGATCTACTATATTATATATTATATATACTATATTAAGATTTTACTCAGCTGAATCAGCATTACTAAGACATTGAGTTGTACTTCCCAAGACATAATTGCCCCAAGGAAGGAAAGTATTGTTATTTCAGTACTTTTCAATCAATTTTGCTTATGCCTATTATTTATTATGTTTAACTTTTAAGTAGCTACATCTGTGAAGTATTACATTTACAGACAATACATTTGCTGAAGTTATATACCGTATTTGCTTGTATTGCTTTGCACACACAATATGAACCATATGGCACATATGATATTTCTCTATAATATAAATGTCATATTGGATCAATGCGAGGGAGTGAAAACTTTAATAAATTAGACATATTAAGCTACAGTGTGTAGGTAGAAAAACATTTTAAAGAGTGATAATGCAGTAAAAAGAATATATATATTTTAATGCCATGCGTGAAACATTTACTTATGCATTGACACTGATAAATGGGTAAAATACACATGTAACCAATCAATGCCAGACACTTGGCCAATTTTACGTTTTAGGGTAAAGAGTATAGCAATACCTAGTGTTACCAGATTTATATTATTCATCACTAATATATATATATAATCTTGTAGCAACAGCTCGCTTCTGTGACACACGGACAACTTCTTGTTTATAATTAAGTGCTTTAATTGTTTAGTCACAATAAACACAGCATCACTTCTTTGTCAGGATGACACTGGGCAAACCAATGGCAAATGCAGGATTTGTAGAACGAGGTTTGCACACTATGCCGCTAGTGGGTTTGACCAGAATGCATGGGGGAGTGGCTATAGATGTAGACAGTGCTTGGCTGCTCTTCAACCCTTCCTATCCCCATCATATTTACGGGCAATGCTACGTACACTACTGTTAGGTGCCCGCAGCTCCCCCTTCATGAGCAGAGCTGTGTGAAGCAGGACATACCTCCTAACTGTCTCTACAGTCAGAACAAAGTCCTCACTGAGTGTTTAAGTCCCCAAACTCAGGACTCACCCATTAGAATCAAGACAGTTAGCAGACTATCCTACACTCTCCTACCTGTTCTTGCTGCTTTCGCTACTTGTTGCTGCTGCTCATGTCCTAAGCCCAGTTGCTGCTTGTCAGGTTCCTGGAATGTTGGGTTCCTGTTTGGAAAAAGGACAGGTACATGATATAGAAATCATAGCAAAGAGTGAACACTGTAGTCCACTATTCACCAAAGCAGGCCGATATTAAATCAAAAGCGCCTACGCTTAATAATTAGGCCTCTCTGCAACCAGCCCGGACAGTAAATTAATAGCATCCACCCTTAATAAAAAGAACCATTTGCCCCCAAACAACCCCAACATTAAATTAATAGTATTTAAATGTAATAAAAAAAAAAAAAATTCTGCTAAACATTAAATCATTAGCATTCACTTTTAAGAAATAGCAATCCTTCTCCCCAAATTCAGCTACACATTCAATTATTAGCACCCAAAATACCCCAGTATTAAATTAATAGTCCCATCATCCCACCCTTAATAGGCTCACCGTCACCTCACTGATAAATTAAAAGCTTCCACTCTCACCCTACTATGAAATAAATATTTCACAATACACCATACTTACCTACTTTCTTCAGCTCCCTTTCGGGAGCCAGCCAGTGGAGGGGGGCGTGAGGGGGCGGGGTGGCCAAAATCGCATCATTTCGGCCCGCCCCCTGTGACGTCATGACGTAAATAGCGTCATTTGACAGAGGGGGCGGGGCTAAATTCTGTGATTCATCGGGAATTGCGGCGTTTGGGATCTAATTCTGCCCACTTCACTAGGAATTCGGGAGATTGCCACACTCGCCCGGGAGTCAGGGAGACTCTCGCAAAATGCGGGAGTCTCCCGGACATTCCAGGAGAGTTGGCAAGTACGCAATACACCCACATCACATAAAATACATCCCCTACACTTACAGTACATTAAAATCCCCTTTCCCCTTCCCTCACACTTATATTAAAAACCCATTCGTGCCAAGCTTCATTTTAAGCACAGGTTCAGTGTTGTTACTCTAGCATCCTGCTGCTGCACACAGGAGACACAGACATGCTGTTCGTGGAAGAGGAAGAGGCAGAGATGCACAGCAGAGGAGAAAGCTGTGCAGATAGAAACGATTTGAACACAAGCTGCAGACAGAAGCTGTAAAGAGGCTGATCCCAGGAGCAGGGTAAGCCACTTCAAGTATACAGTGCCCCAGGCTGGGAGAGGGGGTATCCAGACACTAACCCCCACTTCCCCTGTGTGCGCCCCTGCAACCTACCTATTACTAGTCCCAGTTCCCTAACTGGACACAGGCCACTAGCTGGCATCGGTCGCCCCGCCCAAATGCACGACCCATGTTTTTATACTCAAGACTCCTCCCACAGCCTTGGCTTGACGGACAGGCGACACTCCCTCCTTTTCCTTTAAAAGAAGCTCCCTGTAGATGTTCTGTAACCTCTCTCAATTGCAGACACCTTGTCAGCCTTCTGCTGTTGCTGTGGAAGACAGCTCAAAGCATGCAAGTGAAATTAAATTTCTTAATTCTACTCTGTAACACATTTCTCAGACCTGTATGTAACTAAACCTAGGTGCAGTGCTACACCTGTATGTAACTTGCCTGCAGCCTTTTACTTGCAGACTGTCTCATATATATATATATATATATACTTGACTTACAAAATGGCAAAATGGAGTAAAGCAGCCATGATTGTATTCATATGCTACAGCTTTAATGAAATTATGTTTTGCAAAAAATGAAAATGTTTATAACTTTCATGCTTCATGGAATATATGCTTTGCAAGCTGCACTGTTTTGTTTTTGAGCTTATTTGGAAAAACAGTGATAGGAGAATTATACCCCATTCATACTGCACCAAAATACCGGGTTTTTGCCGGGGCGAGCTCAAACGACCCGGGTCTTGGTGCAGTATGAATGGTACAAGTCCAAAATCCCGGGATTTATCGAGGTGTAATTCCCGAGTCGGACCCGGGTTGCCTGCACTATGGATGGTGCAACCCGGGTTTTTCAACCCGGGTTGCACAGAAAACATGCTGATTGGCTGTTTGCCGGTCTCTGGAGGATGATGTCATCGTTGAAAGCCCGTGGAAGATTGTAGAAGCTTTTTAAGAGAGATGGTGGATGGTGTACTCAACATCAAGCTGAAGCAGAAACGTTTTTTTAGGGAGAAAATTGCTTTTATTATTTCACAAAAACAGTGTTTATTTACAGCAATTATGACACACTGGATGGAGGAAGAGGTGCGTGAGCTGCTGAATGTCAGAGGGGAGGAAGAAATTAGAAGGCAAGTGACTGGGACTGTGAAGGATGCCACAGTGTACTACAACATCGCCAAAATACTCACACAACGTGGCATAAAGAGGACACAGCAACAAGTCCTGAACAAATTGAAGTCCCTTAAGAAGCAGTACACTAAAGTCCATGACCACAACAGGCGCAAAAGTGGCGCTGAAAGAATGGACTGGCCCTTTTATTACCAGTGCAATATGGTCTTTGGACATTCTCCTCTGACAAATCCAATTGCACTGTCATCTTCTAGCAATGTGGATGCGGTTATACCAACACCACCAGAGAGCACACAGACAAGCGAGGCCGCAACGATAATAATAGAAGATTCTATTGAAGACACCCCAGAACTGGAGTGCTCTGCCACAACAGATGACACCAACATTTCTTGGGAGGAATTGAATGATTCACAGCCATTCCCTGCTGCGCAAGTCGTTACAGATACTTCGCAAGAAACGCAGCCAGAACCAGTGCCAGTGTCAAAGTCTACGCCAGGTCCCAGTTTATGCTCCAACAGTAAGTATCTTTAATAATCTCACATAATAACCAACTATATCTACATACATATATATCTACATAATTGAAGAAAAAAAAATGAACTGTATAAACAAAAGTGCCAAAAACAGAGAACTATATCAACAGAAATGCAAGCCAAATACCAATAAATATATCTACATAACTTTAAAAAAAAAAAAAAATGTTTGAACATAACTGGCAAAAAAAGAGAAGTATATCAACATAAATGCAAACCAAATACCAATATATCTACATAACTTAAAAAGAGAACTATATCAACAAAAAGCCCAAAAGACAAATATAATACCTTCCAAAGTATTAAAACATTAACACGCATATGTTGCAGTGCAAAACTACTGGGCAAGAGGGAGGAGGCCTCAAGCACATATCAGCTTACAACACTGCTTTTTTGTTCTGCCACATTATATATTCTAATGTATGTTTTACTGTGTTTTTTTCTACGTACAGTTTACAACGTTCCTAAAAAACGCAAAAGGCCCAACAAAATGGAGCAAGCAACTAAAACAATGACAACTGTCATGATGGATCAACTGCGGGAGATGGACAGCACCATGAGGGAACACGAGAATACACAACTGCAGCGTTTCATGGACAATGAGCGGGAACTCCAGGGGCTAAATGTATCAATATGCGGGTTCTTCAACACCCGCGTGTTCAGCCTCTTCCGCGATTACATTTCAAGCGGCGCTGCATTGTAAAGGGTTAACTTCCCTTTACAATGCAGCGCCACCTGAAATTTAATCGCGGAAGAGGCTGAACACGCGGGGGTTGAAGAACCCGCAGATTGATACATTTACCCCCAGGACTCTTTCCTCATGCAAATCATGAACATGCAGGAACGCGTGTTACACGAAAATCGTGAGTGTATGATGGGATTCATGGACAGACTCTTCTCATGGGTGCAGGCACCTCCTTCAAGTCCTTATTATTATGACGGACATTATCCTATGTACCAGCGGGGGCAACCCATGTTAGGCAACAATAACCCTCCAAACCCGGTACAGAATACACAACATGCTCAACCTATGGGTAACCCCAACATAGAATACCCACCGGGTAACCAAACCACTCCACAACCAGAAATGCCACAATATAGGCAATTGTAATAATCATGTTTTATGGTCAAATGTTTCACAGTTAATTGTTATCATGTATGTTACGTGTGATCTGGAATCACACCGTTAGCTTCACATATAACGTGAAAAGCAAATTTGCACTTACTGTTTGGGCACATTTGTGTCTTCTGTTTACTACTTGTGTATATATATTTTTTTTTCTACATGCAAGTAAGCACTTTTATATTGTGTCATTTTATATTTTTGTGAAGAGACATATGAGGAAATATGTACAAAACAAAATACAGTATGTGAAATAAACATTTGTTTTTTACTTTTACATTTGTGTGGTACATTCAAACAAGTGAGGTTAAATTGGCAGTGAGGGTGGTCCTAATAAGTTCAGCAGAGGTATTGGTGCGCTCTCCTTTAAAAGTACTGGAGTCCACTGACAGCACTGGCATTTCAGATTCCTGCACATTCCACTCAGGTAGAAATTGCTCTTTTTGTATTTCGCAAAGTTATGTAAAATACAGCAAGCAGCAACCACGTGGGGTACAAGCTTGGTGTCAATGTCAATGCACTTCAATAGACAGCGCCAACGTCCTTTCAAGCGCCCAAAAGCATTTTCCACCACCATCCGAGCCGAGCTGAGGGTATGTGTAAACCGGATCTGTTCCTGAGACAGGTGATGTTGCTGAGTGAACCCCTTCTTCAGCCAGCGCCTCAAAGGGTAAGCAGCATCCCCAATGATGTGTACCGGTATCTCCACACCATCAACAAACGTCGATTTCTGTAAATAAAAACATGCAGTTTCACATCACCATGTTAAAAATATTGGTCACATAACGCAGTACACTTGGTACTATATGGTGAAAATGCATTTTGCAAGTGGTACATCTATATATAAAAAGGGGCAGTAAATACATACAATATTGATAGCAAACAATAGTATATAACCTTCAATTACAAAAACATCATACAACATTACACCTATATTTACCTCTCTAGGGAACAGCCAGCCATCTTGTCTTTCCTCAGCAATTTGGTAAAGGTCTGAATTTGCTAGAACTCTGGCGTCATGGGAACGTCCAGGCCAGCCGATGAAAACATCTGTGAAACTGACATAAAAAAATACATATAGCAATGTTTTACAATACGCATTACACATGGCACAGTCACATAAAAAAAAACATAAAAAATGCTTACCAATAGTTGTGGTTAACCACAGCCTGCAGAATGATGGAATGCCAGCCTTTGCGGTTGTAGTAATCCGCATGGTTGTCTGTGGGGGAAATGATGGGGATGTGTGTCCCGTCTATGGCTCCAGCACACTGTGGAAACCCATGCTTCAGGAATCCTGCAATTGTATCATCCAGGCGCTGACCTTGCGGTAAGGAGATGAAGCGATGATACAGGGCTTCCAGCAATGCCGTGGTGACTTCATACACTAGAGTGCACACCGTGGATATCCCCACTCCAAACAAGCAGGAGATTGTCCTGTATTCTCCAGGGGTAGCATATCACCACAACACAAAAGAAAGGCGCCTACATGGTGGAATAGGATTCCCAAAGTTAGTGGCTTCCTGGAAAGTGCTGGGGTAATAAGGTCCAGCACATAGTTAAATGTCCCACGTGACATTCTGAAGTGTTGCATCCACTGCTGTTCCTCAAACGCTTCCACAGTAGACCAGAAAGCTTCTCCATGGTTACGGTCTCTGGCACGCATGGTTCGGTTACTGGCAGCACTGAATCTCAAAATTGAGGCAATGCTGGCCCTGAGAAAAGCTCTCCTCCTGCGCATATACAGACACCGAGTTTTCTTCTGTTGTGCCATAAACTTCGCCTTCCTCCTCCTGAACTGGGACTGTGCAAGAGTGCACAGTGTCAGCAGCTGCAGCAAACTCTCATTTGCTGCATAAAACAGCAAAAACACACTAGTAAACATGAGCTCTGGGCTACACAAAAGTGAGTCGTCGGCCATGATGAAAAGTAATGTGGTAAACAATCGCCACCCACTTTTGCATCATCTTTATGCGTCAACAAACCAGTCACCTTTCAATGACATCACCTTTTTTCAGCCAATGAAAACTGCTCTGGTGATAACTCCCACAAATTGCCAGGGCACAGACTTGTGCAGTATGAATGGGGTCAACCCGGGAAACTCCCGGGTCCGAGGTGCAGTATGAATGGTGTTTCTGAGCTGGGACGCTCAGAGCCCCGGCAAAAACCCGGCTTGAAAAACCCGGGATATTGACGGGGCGGCAGTATGAGAGTGGTATTAGTGTCTCCAAACCTCTGAGACAAGACCTCATATTTTAACACATTGTATATAGTATATTACCTTATAAATGAGACCTCTGCAATGCCTTTCTCTCTTCCTTCAGCACAATTCTTAATAGTTCTAGCAACTCTTCTTACAATACTCCATCCTCAGACTTCTCCCAGCTGTTCTCACTAATTATACTAGCTCCAACTGTCTTAGTTAAGACATTTTTTATTTATATATGTTACTTTATTTTGCATAAAGATACCAAAAAATAGTCATAATACTTTACATTCAAGTGTACTGTGTCACAGCGCAGCTGAAATCACAATACAGAATGGAACATAAATCAGACATATTATAGTACAATACACCTTATATTGTGCCACCTTAGGAGTACTGCACTATTCATCCATCACTTTAACAAGAGAACTGTTTTAATAAGCAATGGATGTGAGGGATAGGGAAGGGGTAAGGGACGGTGATGACAGGCCTACAGTTTTATTGATAGACAGACACATATAAGGGAAGGTTCTTAGTTATACCCATACCTTATCTACAAGTGTCTTCATCCATCAAAATGTTTGACATTGTTCATGTTTGGCCAAAGAGTTTGTATATCATCTCTTTTCCTGATAAAATGATCACCCATAAAATGTAACCAACAGATTTTTGTTAATGATATATGCCCCTAACTACAACTTAAGTTAGAGTGTCATAAAAAGTGTACAGAGCTGTTTTCATCAAGTTACTTGCAAATTAGGTATAAACATTCCTAAAGTCATTCACTACAATGAAGAATATTACATTCTAATTAAACTAGGACAGTTGGTAATATCTTGTATCAAATAATAGAGCTTTTGATTGCCTGAGATTCAGATCTCCAAATGTATATATAAATACCTAGATACTGATCTGCTTAATTACCTTATTGTTCATTCATGATATCTAGACAGAAATATATCTAAGACCTCTTTTAATTAGTCTAAATGTCAGCTGCCTAGTGATGTTAAAATAATTTACTGTTAAAACAAATCATATAATATACATAGACATGCAAAAATATATATAAAATGTATTCATACATACACACAGTTAGGTTATATATATTCACTGAGAGTTTTTATTATTCAAATTACAGTTATATAATGAATATGGACCTAAAGTTCAGATTATCGGCTTTAATTTTAGGGTACACATTTAAATTGGAGTAATGATTTATGATTTACAACTGTTTAATACACAGGGATCAAAAAGTAATTGGGAAATTGACTCAAAAGCTGTTTCACTAACACATGTAAGATATTCCTTCATTATTTTTTTATCAATCAAGCAGGCAAAATGTCTGGAGTTCATTATAAGTGTGGCATTTGCATTTGTTTTTAATAAAAGCCCCTTTAATGGGAGAGCAACTCTTATTGCCCTCAGAACTCTTTGATGAATGGAAGCACTGGCATTCACAAAGCCTGCGCATGTGCTATTGCACAATAAGTTTCTATGGGAATATGATGAAACAGTGATATTAATGCAACAAACGATGCATTTCCATCTTGTCGCTACATAGCGATTGCATACAACCACATTTGCAATGACATGCAATCGCTAGTCTCAGGGTACTGCGATCACATCACACACAGGGAAAACAATTTATAAGCAATTTAGATTGATTGATTTGACCAATATTTTCATTTATATTTAAAAAGCTTGTCAAAAATTTGATGTGCAATTTACATGAGCCTGGGGAAATTTATGGAGTACTGGTAAAGTGAAAATGTGCACTTTGTTACACAGTGAGATTTATTGCTTCTTTCGATGAAGAAAATGCTTCAGATCATATTTCTTTAATCTTTCACACTCACACACTGGTAGATGACAGCGAAAGTAGTTTGAGGTAGGTAGCTGGATCTGTGTGTCTTGACAAATGATAGAGTGCACCTACTATCTAAAACAGCTTTGCTCCATTTTATGTTTAAGTACTACCTGTCATCCATAAAAAGGGTTAATCAATACTGCTCTAAGTCAGGTGGGGTAAATAATGTAAAAAAAATTGCATAAGACAGCGCAAAAAAGCTCAAATCAGTACAATATTTAATACATATAAAATAAAAATCCAGTTGGAATATACATCACAATAGGCATATAAATGTATACCCAAAACTTCAGTACACACTTGATCTTGTATGTGAACACTCGTTTGAGAGATAATATATAATCAATAAAATTGCTGCCGCAATGACATTCAATTCAAAAGATTGAGAAACAAGTAATCTACATATGCTTAAGGACACCACATGTGATCAGGATGTGGCGTCAATACCATCAGAATGACTTGATGGAAATGATGGAAAAAATTCCACACAGCTGTGTATAAAATTGCTGTTGTATTGCTTATGATCTCATATGTGAATGAGCGAAGCCTGCAGCAATAATTATGCAGAAATAGAAAAAACTTTTACACAGTGTGTGTGTCGGACTCAATGTCCTGGGAATTTCGCTTTGTAGTTTCCAATGTAGATACAACTAAATGGCCAGCATGTGACACCGTTCTATTGTGACATCATGAATTAAAAGCCTGGGGTAAATAATGGTAAAGTCTCAAATCACTATTTATGTTTAATATTATTATTGGTCATGAAAACCTGTAATCTAGCCATTTAAGATGCAGGACACATATGTCAAACAACCATGTGGGTATTATCTTATCCTAACTGTGTGGTGATTTGTGAGCCGTATGCTCCAATCAACAATGTTTATGACAGTATAGTCAAGCATCATATGTAGTAGAGGGCAATCAGAACCAATTTATCACATCAGTTAAAGATGATCATTTGAAATGACAACAAAATAAAACAATTACTAATCTTATTTGAATTGAAGTGGTACAAGGACCAATACAGTATTTGTGATCAACATATAACAATAATTGCAATGCTAATACTCATTACTGTACTATAGCATTTTAAAGAGAACTTCCGTATACGTTCTGTCTAAATTGAATAATCTTTGTTTCATATCTTTCTTATCAGGTGCCATAATTAGAAATGTTTGAATCCTGTTATCCTGATATAGTAATATTTATTCTGTATATTTGGGTTAAGTCCAGAGTGGTTAGAGAATTAATTTGCCAACGACTCTGAAAACTGTAACACACAATTTGTGCATGTTGTGATCAGTGTATATAATATATTTTATACACAGTATCACTGACTGTATTTATACATGCTATAAGTGACTCGTGTGTATAACTTGTATCATTTATAATGTTTTCTTGGTTGGATGAGTTTTCAGAGAAATAAATAATTCAAAGATTAGACATGAGCAAAATTTTAAAAACTTCCAAAGAATATCCACTTCATTCCACATTTGGACGCAAAATTTTGCATGCTTGTTGATTATGCAGAATCCCTACTACTACCCTAACCCAACCAAAGAGCGGAATTAATTTACATTATCCTCATCTCAGCTCTTTCTGTGAAATGTACAATACTAATATGCAGAATAGTGAAGAAGAAAGGGAATTTAAGGACTGTGTTGCTAGAACCCTACACCTCTGAGAAACAGCCTGTTCTGACAAAACATTAATTTGCATTGTATACAAAAGATATTATATAAAAATTTAATTTTTTCACTTTTACTTTTCTGTACACAACAATCACAAAGGGGATGTTTTAATGTTAATGTCCCTTTATTGCAGGATGTTACCCTACCTTTCTAAGAATATCAGTCATCTTTTATGATAGTGTCTCTTTAAGAGATAATTGTACATTTAAGAGATTTCCTTTTTATAGTAATTGCAAAAAATGACTGAAGAGGTTTGTCCAGTAATAATAGTTAGTTCTCTTGATGAATAATACTTCAGCAACTTTTACCAGTGCGTCTAGAGTTGACCCTTCAAAAGTTATCTGTAATCACATTAACTATGCAGACTTCCATGTCACTTGATGGTGGGAAATACATATATTCTGCGTGTTTTAGTTAATCTAACAGTTGATATGTAGCTGGAACACATTATTACTCTGGCATCTCTGACAGAATTGAAAAGACTTCAACAATAAATCTTTGCTATATGCCTGCTCAAAGTGATATGCAAAACAATAGAGTGTCACTGCAAATTTTCCATCTGGTAGAGTTGGGATCTAGGTACTTAATGTAATCTGTAGGTGTTATTTCATGAACTCTTGTGTTTAGTGCATTGAGAAAGATCTTGACAAAAGGGTTCTGCAACACCTTGAAATATCAACTTTTTTGGTGACTGAATAAATCTTCTTTGGATGGTTGCAGATTCTTCACTTTCATGTTTGTTCTTAATGGAGATGCATACGTTTGACAAAGCTTACAAAGAAGGTGTTTGTGTGATTAATATAAATAACAGTTACATAAATAAAATTAAAGAAATAAATAAAATGGATTATTATAATTACAAGTGAAAAGAATAAAGGAGGGTGTCCTGATCAGAAGAGCTTACAAAGTAAAAACTAAGTAAATAGAGATACCACATTCTGAAGTGATGGTTTAAGCCTCCCCTCTCAGTACTTCATTGCTCTGAAGTCTGGAAATCAAGTACTGCTAGTACAAATGAAGGTCACTTTGTATCCCCATGCCATGGGAAGATGCAGTGGTGGGATTCTACAGTACAGGGACTCTATAGGTGCCAAAGCATGCTGCAAAATGGACAAATATTTAGACCATTTTAGATTTAATTGGGTGCAAATTACTGTATGTATGAGGGCAAGAAGACCAGTGACCCCTACATACATCTTATGGAGATCTATCAGATGCCAAATGGAATGGATGGTAGATGTGGTTGAATGATGACATTGTCCTACTGTGCTAATATAGCCTCATTAGATCCACATGTTCTACACTTGTGCCAAAGATCCGAATCTTTCAGATTTGGCCATCTCTATGTATGTGATCAAATCTGACAGACATGCGGCTGCCCAACAATAAGGCCGTATGGTCAGACCTGCCAGTGTGTAACCATCTTAAATATATCTATCCATCTGTTATGCATTTGAGACTTGATTACAATAACATTATAAATAATTGCATGGAGTAGATGGATGTTCCATCTTTTCCATTTGATGTATTATTTAGATGGGGAGACATTTTACCAGCTTCCCTCTGGTGTTTTGGTATTTTAGTTTCGAATCAGGTAAGTCATAGCTGCCCATTCTGGTACATTCGTGGAATTGATCATTGGCTTTGGTGTAAAATATATAATAAACAGTGTATAGAAATTATAGTAATTCTTGAAGTAAGCCAAATGACATTTAAAATACATAATAAACAGGAGACAAAGTGATACGAATTATATACATATTTCCATTTATTAGATTTTTTAGGCAATGAAATTCAATTTCAGATTGTTTAAATTCAATGTTTTAAGTTAATGCCACTTGTAATGGTGTATTTAGAAATATATGAAATATGAAACTGATCATCCACAAAGAACAATACAAATATGCCCATACAATTTTTTTCGTTATTTTCTGGAACAAAACTGTTACATTAATACTTCCATAAAGCTAGCAGAACTGCACATTCAACTTGTAGCTTCATTCCACAAAAACCCAAAAGCAGATTTGTTTATTTCTTTTTAAACTATATTTCTTGGCATATCTCTCTTGTCAAGAGTGTGCTTAAAGTTGACTTTAGATATCAACAAATAAAAAACACTCTATTAATTATACAGGAATCAGTTAGGATATGTACTCAGCACTTTGGTATGTATGACTTATAAATGTCAAGCTGGTACATTAGTGTATTTGAATAAGTACATACTATACTGAATTGTACATACAAAAATGTCAAAGCTCTACCCAAACAGAATAACATGGAACAGCTTTGAAAAATAATAATTATTTTTTTGGTGAAAATATTGTTTTTTCACCTTATCTTAATGTTTCTATTATTGGTATAAGGAGTGCTGCCTTGCAGCTCAAGGGTCAACGGTTTGATTTTGACCAGCATACTATCTGTGTAGAGTCTGTCCATTCTCCCTGTGTTTGTGTGGGCTTTCCCCGGGTGCTTGCATTTCCTCCCACATTCCAAAAACATAGTGGTAGATTAATTGGTTGCCTATGATATTTTCTTTATTATGTGTGTTTTTATTTGTGTGTGTGTGTACAGGGGAGGGCTGGCAGACTTTAGACCAGGGGGCAAGCACACAACACTGGCCCATAAGTAGCGGTCCTTCCTTAAAGGGTGGTTTTCGGTACAATATATATTGATCAATATAAAAAGAGGCTATTTTAGTGTTGCTTCATCCAGCGATACTTTATTATTATAAATAATAATTCTTAAATAATAAAAATAAATAATGCAACAATAAAACAGACCTCACTTTATATTGCATTTTATTTTATATGTTCCTTCTCCCTACACCATTTCTTTTTCCTTTAAAACATACCTGGCTAATTATAATGGGATTTATCAAATGTCAAAAAGCCCTATATACTAATAGGGTTATTTGTTTTAGGGTTAACCTAAACCAAAATAATATTAGAGGTGGGTACTGGAAGGAGGAGTACAGCACTGGGTGTCAATCTGACACCCTGGCCCAGAGTTGGGGGGCCAGGGTGTACTTAGACAGGGGGCCCCTATTATGTAGCATGGTTATCATTTTTAGACAAATGAGCAGGCAATACTGTGTGCATTACTCTTAGGTGGATGCAGCTCTGCCTTCACAAGCAGTACACGGAGAAGCGGGACATACCTCCCAACTGTCCTAAGTGAGACAGTCACCCAAATTCAGGACTGTCCCATCAGATTGAGGACAGTTGATAGACTGTCCTGCTCTCTCCTACCTGTTCTTTTCACTGTCACCACTTGTGGCTGCTGGTTACTTTAGCTCATTTGCTGGTTGTCTGGATCCTGGAATATTGGAGGCCCTATTTGGGAAAAAATGGGTATATAGAATTTAGAAAACTGCAAACAGTCCCAGTGTTAAAATAATAGCACTCACATTTTATAATTAGGCCCTTCCTCCAGCCCCAACATTAAAATAATAATATTCACATTTGATAAATAGATCTCTTTCCCTCCAACCAACCCTGACATTAGATAGAAAAAACATTTAATATATAAACCTATTTCCTCCCTCCAAACAGCCCCAGCAATAAGGTTAAATAACATTTACATTTAACAAATATAACCATTACCCCACAACAATCCCAGGCATTAAATAATTCATAATCACATTTAATAAATAGACCTCATTCTCCCCAAACAGCCCCACAATCAATTAATAGCTCACACACCCCAGCATTAAATTAAAGGTTCAATTACTCCATCTTAAATTCATAGGACCCACTATTAAAGCCCCACATCACCCCACAAATAAAATAGCACCCAATAATTAGCCTAGCCCCCACATGCACTCCACAATTAAATTAATAGCCTACCTACATTATATTAAGAACCCCCTCCCTCCCACACTACAGTCATTTACTGCCCCCCCACACACACACACACACTACACTGGCCCCCACACAGACACAGTTCATTAATTCACAGGCTCCCCACACACACAGTGCATTAATTCCCTGTCCCCCACACACACACAGTGCATTAATTCACTGCCCCCCCCACACACACAGTGCATTAAATCATTGGTCCACCCAAACACACGGTGCATTAATTCACTGGCCCCCCCACACACACAGTACATTAATTCACTGCCCCCCCCCACACACACAGTGCATTAAATCATTGGTCCCCCCAAACACACACAGTGCATTAATTCACTGCCCCCCCCATACACACACACTGCATTTAAATGCTGACACAAACAAACACACTACATTCATATGCTGACCCCCACACATACACACACGTATATGCTGACCACACACACAAATCTGCATCAACATAGCATAACAAAACACACACACACACACACACACACACTAATAACACTTACCTTCTTCCATCCGTGCCGCGCGCTCTCTGCAGCACTTCACACATTGGGACGGCACCTGTCATGTGGTGCACCTGTCATGTGGGGACGGATCAGAAGGATTCCGCGGCCAATATAGAAGGTGGCTGGTCTCGGGGAGGGACCAGCCACCGAGCAGTAGCCACCGGCCCAAAAGACAGTTTTTCTGACCGGCCCGGGGGTCCCATGCCCCCTGCTCCCCGGGCCAGCCGCCCCTGTGTGTGTGTCTGTGGTAGTGAAAGTAGATTGCAAGCTCCTCTCTGTGCAGAGACCAATGGAAAAGAATACATTATGTTTGCCGGATTTCATATGTTGGAATTATATAAATATTGATCATAAAAACAACAGACAAGCTGTAACGATCTGCTTACAGCTTACTGCTTTGCCCTGGCAGCTCCTGCCTCCTGGAATTTTGGACTTTATTATTTGTTCATTTTATGTGTTGCAGCAGTACCTTCATTCACCAGAGGTGCTGCTATTGTGCCCTACTTGTTTGCATCAGGGTTAACCTGCCCTGTAATTATTCCTTGCACCTGGGTGTGTCCCTTCTTAAACCTGTCACTCCCAGCATACATTGCTGGTTATTGTTGTCATCCTGATATTATACTCTGAGGTCACTTCCTCCTGTGGTACTCCTGGATCTATGCTGGGTGAGATCTATTTCAAGATACATTCTGCTGACCTGTTTCATATGTGAACCTGGGACTTACCTGTGCATTTCCCTGTTATGCTGCCTGGAATCTTTTCTCACCTTCCATTTACCTGCAACTGCTGAATATCTGGTATTTCTGCAAACTTATAATTTCATCACCCTGTTTATACTCTCCAGCAATAAACTTCGTTTGTTTTTTCACCTTATCCATGCTCCTTAGCTTTATTTCTACAGTGATCCGTGACACAAGCTGATTTACTAAAATGTCTGAGTAGCTTTTATCTGCTAACATATCACAGCAGCAACATAGTTTTTTTCCTTCACTGATTGAGTGGTTTCAAGTAAATACATTCCTACCCACCACACAGTAGTAATGCAAATGCATTTCTGCTAAATAATAAGGTGATTTTCAGTTTTTTTTTTCTAATTTCTTTCGAAGCAATATATCTTGGCCTGTTATCTAACTTGTCAAGAATGTGCTTAAAGTTCACTTTAGAAATCAACAAATAAAAAACACTCTATAAATTGTACTGGAAACAATTAGGAAATTCATTCAGCACTTCAGTATGGCTTATTGCATTGCCAAGTTCGTCCACTGGTCCATAAGTTGCTTCCAAATGTTAGAGTTAGGAAGATAAGAAAGAAATACTGATTACAGCTTGTATCATTTATGGCCACACATATTATTGCTTACATTAAGGTAAATATAAATTCAGACACTTTGTGGCACTTGTCTCTCTCCTGTGTTTTAATCTCTTGTTTCCCCCTTCATATCTCTCTCCTGTATATTTGTTTATTTCTCTTCCCCTCTCTATACCTAATTTGTCTCTCTCCATCTGTTTCCTCTCCTCTTTTTTCGTTTATTGTTTCCCTCTAGTTGTTCTCATTTTCTCTCTGTGTTTCTTCTCTTCTCTCTTCAGTCTCTGTTTGAATGATTTAGAAGGTGCAAGGAAGTGATATCACTCCTCTGTGACTTCCAATCTTGGTACTATATTGAGGATAAGTTGATACAAGTTGGTACCAATCTGTTAAAGAGAGGCCTCATTATGGAATCATTAGATTGACTCCCAGTAAAGAACCACTTGGCTTTGGTAGCAATTAGAGACACACCACGCCCGGCCAAGCCGCTATTCCTCAGAAGACTGGTAGTTAGGTACAAGCTGAAGTCAAAGGATTGTAGAAGGTAAAATAGTGGTGGATGAAGCTAAAGTCAAGGGATTGGAGTAGATAGGAATAGTTTGAGATGCAGCTTAGGTTGAAGGACTCGAAAAGGTAGAATTTTGATGTACAGTCAAATAAAACTAGTCTTCTTCTAAGCACAAGCAGAGAAATCCCAAAAAAAACTTTAGTCCCGCAAATGTTTGGTAGAAAGGCAGAACTGAGTGACTTTATCATGGCTACAAACAGGTGGGATTAACTTTTTGACTGACTTGACCTTTTCACTGATGGCTGATTGCAAAGTAAGGAAAGCTGTGCAGTAGCCCAGGTGAGGAGACTAGCTGTATTGCTATTCTTAGCAAAGTGATGATTACAGTACAGGGGCGCACCGGAGATTTGTCAGGGGGGGTTTCCTCTGCCCCCGGGAAAAAAAAAACTCTAGAGACCTGCCGCGCATGCGCGGCAGTGCCGTTTCGGCTGCACTGTAGTATACAGCAGCCGCGGCCGCTGTCAAAGAAGCGTCCGCGGACGCCGCGGGGGGGATCGGACGCTTCTCTAGACAGTGCTGCGGCTGCTGTATACTACAGTGCCGACATGTAGGGCACTTTTTAGCGAAGGGGGGGTATTTCTGAAGACCCAGAAACCCCCCCTGCGTGCGCCACTGCAGTAGATGAGAGAAGTTGATTGTAGCTGTCATTGTGATCTGTTTTCTGACAGATGTCATCTGGAGCTAGTGTTGTATCCTAACAAACAGTGCTCTTGTCAGATGGTTATCAATGAAAACTGCTCATCTCTACTTCTGGAGACAGTATCACCAATCCAAATGTAGATAGAGGCAAACCCCCCAACTAGGATAAGCAATAACTTGACAATTTTAAATGAATTATTTCTATTACCAGGAGCCAGGGGAAGGAATGTGGACTAGTAAAAGAGTGTGTCACTCACCGGAGTGTGAGTGCCTCCACTCTGGTACGTGGTTCACCATCTTTCCCGCTCACACCTGTGTGGAACCGCGGGCCGTCCGCCATCCTGTCGCACTGGGCATGCGCAGGTCCCTTTAACAACTACACCTGACCACTAATGTGATTGATGGATCAATCACCCCTCCCTACTTAAGGCACCTGCAGCTTAGGTAGTTGCCTGATCTTGAAGTCTCACTCCCAGTGAACTTCTATAGGTGTGTGCAGTTTTCCAAGCTGCTTCCAGCTCTACTCCTGTGTGCAGTTTCCAAGCTGCTTCCAGCTCTACTCCTGTGTGCAGTTTCCAAACTGCTTCCAGCTCCTACTCGTGTTGTGCAGTTTCCAAACTGCTTCCAGCTCTACTCCTGTGTGCAGTTCCAAACTGCTTCCAGCTCTACTCGTGTGTGCAGTTTCCAAGCTGCTTCCAGCTCTACTCCTGTGTGCAGTTTCCAAGCTGCTTCCAGCTCTACTCCTGTGTGCAGTTTCCAAGCTGCTTCCAGCTCTACTCCTGTGTGCAGTTTCCAAACTGCTTCCAGCTCTACTCGTGTGTGCAGTTCCAAACTGCTTCCAGCTCTACTCCTGTGTGCAGTTTCCAAACTGCTTCCAGCTCTACTCGTAGTGTACAGTTTCCAAACTGCTTCCAGCTCTACTCGTGCTTCCGCTTCCACGCTGCTCCCTGCTCAACTCAGCGGCGGTTTCCATACCGCTACAACGCTTCACTTCTCAGCTGATTCCAGATCTACACAACTGGGTATGCTCTACTGACTATTGACTATTGCCTATTGCTCGCATACCAGTTGTATCCATTGTTGTTTGCTGCACAGGGTACAAGTACCCATATAGACTGTGTTACTGCATTGCTTCATTTAGGACAAGCTTTCACTCAAGCTACGATATCTCCTCACGCTACTACTTAGCGTTATTGTGCATATCTGCTGTGACCAGCTTCTCCTCACTGCAAGGCATCTTCTCCATACAGACTATTCATTGTGCCTTCCATCTCTGCCTCACAAGACATTGCTCTACTCGTGCTGTTTCCATACAGCCACAGTTTGCCTTTCAACTTCTCTCTCCTGCACCTGGACAAGTCCTCATTCCTTCTCACAGCAGTGGTACAACTTGCTGCATGCAGACCACTGACTTCCCTGCTACCTACCCGCACCTGGACAAGTCCTCCTATCACAGCGGTGGTACAACTTACTGTACGCAGACCACTGACTCTCCTATTACCTACCTACACCTGGACCAGACTCCTCACCATAGCGGTGGTACAACTTGCTGAACGCAGACCACCGACTACCCTGCTACCTACCTGCACCAGTACTATTCTTCCCATCACTACAGTGGTACAACTTGCTGTACGCAGACCACTGACTCCTCCTCTACCTACCATCACCTATGCACGTCCACTCCTCGTGTCTACATTATCTTCAGCCTCCAGTTTACTGCTCCAAGTCGCTGACTTTCCTCTAACCATAGCTGCAAGTCGCTGACTTCATCAGACTATCTCTACTCTCCTGCTGTTGTGTCGCTCCAATCATTCACCTGCCTGCTTTGAGGTGCGTGCCATAACCCCGCCTCTCTAGCAGAGTTCCATCTGGTGAAACTCGGGTAAGCAACTCCTAGTGCCCGTGACAGAGTAATAATTGCAGAGTGGACAATTGGACAAAACACTAATAAGTGATCACGTAAATTACTCTTAAAAAATCAGTGCATTAATTATTTGCCATGTGAATTCCATATAATATTAATAAGTTGTCTAATGTGTTACTTTAAAGAGATTGTCTCTTATGGCTCATTGCTATTAAGTAATCAGTGTGAACAGACCAGGACCAATGTTATATTTATCATATTTTGGTGAATATACTACATAAGTCTTTAGCTGATTTTATTTCTGCTCTGGCTAAATTTAGACTGAAAAGAAGTCTTCTGATAATCTCTATCCTGCTAGATGAATACCCTGAAGAATGGAAGTTCAGCTCAGCACTTTGTGCTTTCTTCAGATACTGAATTGATCACAGGTGAAGTCTAGTTCTAGTTCTAATGGGTGCAGTATCTGTTGTTGCTGTTCACTATCCCTACTTACTTTTCTAAATGTTACTTCCCAATCTATAAATCCCTTATTCCCTCTTTAATCCTTGTCGTCTCTAGGCTACTTAGTCTGTCATTTGCTGTTATCTCAACATTATCTTTTAATTTAATTTTGAATCTATTCTCTCCATGAACTAGTTAATACTCTCAATAATAATGTCATTTTCTCTATCTTGCATGAGTATATCTATGTATCTTTTAGCCTTTTTTTTCCTTTTATGTCTTTCCCTCTTATTTGGGTGCTATGCCTCTAAATGTCCCCTTCTTGTCACTGTTTGAATGTTTTTTCTTTTTTCTCTATTACCTGTATTTCTCAATTACTCCCAATTGGCTTTTCTCTTTCCTACTCAAACTCCTCTGTCATTGACCTAAGTTTCTCTTAATTATCTTGGTATCTTTCTCTGTATCCCCTCCAAAAACCATTTTTCCATCAATATTTTCTGTTTCTTTCTTATTGTGTCCCTTCACTAGAGATGCTCAAACCGGCTACGTATAGTTTCTCAAACTGTTTTGTTGAATCAGTGTTAAAAGATGGCAATTCAACGGAATTTAACAAAGTAGAACAAGACTGATCATCTTCTAGCCTGTGCAGCGATGTTCTAGGCAATATGCACATATGTGAATTGGCTTTGAATATGTTCCATCTTAAATTAATACACTTTAACTGTTTTAATGGTGAATGTTGAAACTGAATGTGAATGTCTAATGCAGTAGTATGTGCAGTTCAAATAAAAATAATATTAAAACACTGTTTTATTATTTTAAAAATGTGTTGAAATAGTGTTAAAAAAATAAAGAAACATGAAAAACACAGGACTTTTGTTGAAAATGCAGGAGGAGTATAATTCCAGAGCTAGAGTGACATATGCGAAAAACTTCTAAGGAAAGAATGGGCAATACATGTATTTCCACACTCTGTGTAGCTGAGAGCACATGGAAATAAAACTTGCAAGTAAATATACTGTACAATGGAGCTGTCAATGACATCAAGTTGCTGAAGATCCCAACGGAGAGGTCGAAGATACAGCACTCACTTCGGTAAACCTGCTGAAGGTGGCAGGAGCTTAAGTAGAGGTAAGTGCTATATATACTCTATTAGAAGGTGTACATAGAAAATGTTTACAGATATGATAAGTTATATCTGAACTGTGAGCTTAAATTAAAGATAAAAATAAAATTGAAAATTTTATATCCACACAAATATATGCCCATACACAACTCACAACACAGACATAATTTGAGTGCATGAGCAGTGCAACTAATTATATGCAAGTCACATTTTTAAATTATGAAAATTGACTTATGTCCAACTCTAATTAACGCAATCAGCAATAACAATATGAATATCCATGTGTAGATACTTTATATTATAAAATCAATGCTATCTTTATAAAGTATTACAATGAGAAAATTAGATTAAAATGTTTTATTAAGAAGAGAGAACATTTTTACAAATCCGTTTATGGTGGTACCTCATTTTCACCATACCCTAGCAACAGCACTTGATCAAGTGGCTCCAATGAATGAATTCAATGAATGAATTCAATGTAGCACACTAATGTAACATGAAACCTTCAAAAACTTTCCCAAAAACAACAATGCCACAGGAGTAAATCTTGTACCTCTAATGATTTTTCCACACATATGCTTAACAACCACTCCTATTGATATGCTCTGTATATTGCAAAATAAATATACTACCATTCTCTCATCTATGCTCACACTTCAAATCCCAAACACCAGTTTAACACATTTAAATCTCTTCTCAATCCTCCCACCTGAAACCCTCCAACTACTATCAGTGCCCACGATCTTGCTTCCTACTTCAAGGACAAGATTAATAAGATCACATTAGAAATGGTATCATCTTCCTTGATAAGCAATCAGCTTAATTCCTTCCCAGCACCCTCTAATACCTTCTCTTCATTTGATCTCACAAATAAAGATGAAGTATCTGCTTTCTTCTTATATTCCTACTCTACCACCTGTCCTCTTGATCTATATGTTCACAAATTTGTAGATCCCTGTCTCCTATGCTCATTTCACCTCTAACTTAAGTCTGTAAACTCTCTCTCTCTCTCTCTCTCTTCTGGTATCCTCCTGTTCTTACACAAGAATGCAGTGATTACTCTTATTTTGAAAAAACAATATTTGCCTACACTTGCCTCACACGCTTGCTTTCCGCAAACAACCTATTGGATCCTCTTCAGTCAGACTTTCGCTCTCAACACTCCACAGAGACTGCATGGACTAAGGTTGTCAATAATTTGATCACTTCTATAAACAAAGGCCATTACTCTCTTCTAATTCTACTGGATCTTTCTGCTGCATTCAACACTGTTGACCACTCTATTCTCATACAAATACTACAATCCCTAGGTCTTCACGACACTGTCCTAACCTGGTTCTCATCCTGCCTTTCTACTCGCTCTTTCAGTGTTAATTTCACTGGATCCACCTTTGCTCTGATTCCTTTATCAGTAGTAGTGCCACAAGGCTCAGTACTAGGTCCCCTGCTGTTCTCGATCTATACCACTTCTCTTGGAAACTAAGACGCTCCTTTGGATTTCAGTATCATCTCTATGCGGACAATACCCATATTTATCTATGCTTTGCTGATCTCTTGCCATCTGTGTTGTCCTGCTTTACTGACTGTCTTTCTGCCATTTCATCTTGGATGCCCTCTCACCAACTCAAAAAAAAGAGTTAATAATATTCCCACCCACCAACAGAGGTTACCTACCTGACATTTCCATTTCTGTTGACAACATGACCATAAATCCCACCCCGCAAGCTCACCTTGCCCTGGGTGAGCAGCAGGAGAGATATTGAGTCGCCTTGACTCACAGCTATCCTTTGTTCCCCACATTGACTCTATATCTTAATCATGTTACATACATCTAAAAAACATTTCCAGAATACGCACATAACTTACACAAGACACTGCAAAAACTTTAATTCATGCACTCATCATCTCCCACATTGACTATTGCAATTCCCTCCTCACTTGTCTTCCCCTAAACAGACTCAAAACCCAGTGATTCATTTTTGCATGTGGTGGCTAGACTTATTTCTTGTTTTTTATGGAATCAAATATAAAATTCTTCTACTAACATACAAGGCCTTCAACAAAGCTGCACCAATATACATCTCCTCACCTATCTCAAAATATCTCCAAACTCAACAACTCCATTCTGCACAAGATCTGCGTCTCTTATTCACTCTCATTACATCTTCACATTCCCGTTTAAAGGAATTTTTCACGCTGCTACCACTTTGTGGAGTTTCCTCCCACGCACAATAAGACTTTCCTCTGGTCTACAAACCTTCAAGCGTTCACTGAAAACCCACCTCTTCAAGCAATCTTATAATAAGCGTCAACCACCCTCTTAATCTCACTAGGCTACCCTATTACAACTCTTTGCACAATACACTCTAAACAACAGCCCTCTGACCCCAGACCAACATTGCTATGTGACTGGATCACATAGCATATGAATCAATTTTTACCTTTGCAATCTGGCTTGTTCAATATGCAATATGGAGATTGAACCTCATGCATCCGAATCCCATTGACCTATAGATTGTAAGCTTGTGAGCAGGGCCTTCCTACCTCTTTGTGTGGTTTATCAATTGTTTATTACTGTGTTTGTCCCCAATTGTAAAGCGTTATGGAATTTGCTGGCGCTATAAAAATGTTGTAGATGATGATTTATTACAAATATTATAAAATAAAAGCATTTTCCACTGAAGCTTTACTTCAAATAGTTCCAAAGCTAGCAGCTGATGATAGAGGGCAATGTAATATTAATTATATGACATAGTCAATCTCTCTTGAGTAGTAGAATAATCTGGCAGCCAGTTTATGTTGACAGCAGTATGTGGTTATTAAATGAACCCCCTGGAGGTTCTCTAGAGGATCACAAAATTCAAAAGCTTTTTCCTGGAGGAAAACACAGCATACCTCTCAGATGTATACATTTCTAGTAAATAGTTGTAAAATAAAATAATGATACCATTAATAAAGCTGCAACCCCGCATACCCTTTTATTTCTTGATTTTTGCTTTACTAAAGAGAAAGTTTTGTACCTGATATTTTTCCACAATGTTTGTCTAAAGCTCAGTCTTCGTTCTGTAAAATCTCTCAGTGGAAGGAGGTGTTACGTGACTTTGATTACCATGGTAGTAAGATCATACTTAGCAATCTGTAGTCATTAACAGAAATTTATAGAAAAAAGTAAAGTGAACTGAATATTAATATGTATCTTCCTACAGTAAACCAGAGGGATTTATGTTAAAAAAAACAACAGAAATATTTTTTTCCATATCATAGCAGATTTACTGCTGAAGTGTGTAGTTGCTTATTTACTAAACTGCTTTATCTTTTCCAGTTGGAAAAATCATCTACGTAAATACATCATCTTGGGCAGCCCGAGGGGTCCTGATGTGCTCTTATAAGATTGGCTGCTGGGAAGCCTATATCTCCCACAATTCCATTCACTTACATTCCCATTACATTTTCCATACCATCACTTCTAAATATCCGCTTTGACCCCTGCTTACCACTCTCTATGTTCAGAGAGGCAGAATGAGAGAGGGAAATGACAGGCAAGCGTAGGATTAGTACAGAAAGGACATGTTCGCATATTTGCAACTGAGGTAGACCTGGACATATACAGATATAGTCCTGTTAATTTGTATATGTTTTACAGGTACTGGAGGGCTGATGCAACAATGAGCAATGATAATGCTGATAATGATTGGCAGCACAGGCTAGTCTCTTCTATTGTGCCTTGACTCCTTCCATTACTTAGTTGACATTTTAATTTGGTCAACAGCAGGAGAGAAGGTTTCCATTTAATTTTTAAAACGGAAAACAAAATATATTTGGATGTAATTAAACTTTATATGGCATTTTTTAATAGCCCTGTCCAGACACTATTCTCTGTTGTGTATATGACACCTCATTACATTTATATATTGTATATAAGTTGCGTAATGTGACATTTACTGTTAACACTGTCAAGCTACAGCTCTAAGCATACACACTTTCATATGCGCATATGCTACTGATGCACAGCTGGCCCCATCTTGAAATGCATGGGCTGACTGAAGTAATTGCACTTTTTCATGCATGTGTGTTTTCCTAGTTACATTTGAGGCACAAATGTGTGTAATTCTACATGAGCCCCATAGTGTCCTTGGTTGCTTCAAGAGAATTGCACAACCAAGTCGTTCAAAACTTCTGATTATCTGCAAAGCATTAGCTTTACAATTACTAGACCAACGGTACATTTGATATGGGTGCTGTAATATTGTTACCAAGTACAGGTTTCAGACCTTAGGACCTTCATCTACGTAAATACATCATCTTGGGCAGCCCGAGGGGTCCTGATGTGCTCTTATAAGATTGGCTGCTGGGAAGCCTATATCTCCCACAGGCACTTTCAGATATAAACAGATAGAGCATGTTGGAAATAAAGTTGTAATATCACTTAATTCCAAACTTCTTCTTTTCCACTTTTCTTGTTGTACCAGTAGCTGTTAATACCTGGAACGGGATTACATCTCCATATCTACACTCTACAGACCACAGCTCCTGTACAAGACTTCCACAATAACTTCCTACAAGTATTACTCAAAGGTGTTGGACAGATAATTTGTTATGAGCTTACCTGATCCCCGTTCTGCTGCGCTGTCAGCGTGGTCTAGCAGCTGTAGCCGCTCTGTGCAGCGCTTCTCCTGATGACGCCCCCGCACTTCCGGGTTCTTCCTGCAGCTAGTCATGTGACTCCTGGGCGGGGAATTCAAATACTATATCTTCTCTGCTCTGACACGCTGCCTGTGTCAGAGCAATGTGTTTCCTGTTCCTGGCTAACAGTTCCTGTGTTCCTGACTCCTGTGAACCTGCTCCCTGTGTACTCCTCTATTCCTCCTACTCCTGTGTACCAACCTGGCTGTGACCTGACTATTCTTTGGCTTATTCCTGGCACCACGTATTGGACTGTCTTCCCTGTGTACCGACCCGGCTGTGTTATCAACTACTCTCTGGATTTCCCTCTGACACCGTATACCTGATATCTCCTGTGTACCGACCCGGCTGTGTTCCTGGACCCATCTCCTGCTATGCACTCATTGACTCCGTGCATCTACCGGTTACTGCTCCAGACCTTCAAACCCTGGAATTCACGGCTAACCTGGGGGCCGCGACCTGCGGTTCTTCGGCAGCAAAGACCACACTACCTTGCGGTGGTTCTTGGTGAAGACCGGAAGGTCGTTAGACTCCGCGCCCTAAGTAAGCCTGTGCAAATACTGACTAAGGCATTTAAATCGTAACATAATTATAACTATATTTCCAACCTCACTAGAAACTTATGTCTGCACTCTGAGAGGCAAAAACTGCTGAGAGGCCAGAGCATAAATGTCCCTGTGTAGCCACTATTACTTCCTCTCTTGTTGGACCAGCAAAGAGGTAGGGATCAAATGTATGGCTCTATCGTGACAAAGAAAAGACAAGCCACTACTATCCTAAACCAAGGAAGATTTCAGTAAGCTGGGTGTGTGTAACCAAAAGGCAATATCCAATCCATAAGAAGACCAGAGACATCTGTCATTGTCCCAGGACTTTTGTAAGTGAACAAACCATTAATACTTACATTTGGTCACAAAGGGGAGCTTCGGTACTCTGAGAAAAGTGCCAAGGCTTTTTAATCTTGTATTTATGTTTTAAATTACAAGGCAGTATTGTACTATGAGTTAAAAAAAAAATAATTCTGAGGCTTTCTATACTTTTATCTCAATGTGAGGGGAACAACTATTTATGTTTTAAATTAGAAGGTAGTAATACTTTCAAATGTATTACAAAATAAAAGAATATCTTAACCTCCTCCGATTCCTGTAAAAGATTTAAGTTCACACAAGTAACGCTCTAATTAGAACTAGCATGACATATTAATTTTGAAAAGCATTTATTTAGTTTGTGTAAATCTAAATTTACAGCACAAACAGAAAACACTATGATTTATTTCTATTTGTTTGAGGATACCACTATTATAAGAAGACAGTAATTATCAAGGATAACTCAACTAAGTGTGAGCGGCTTTCCACAAACCATATTATTTAAATTTTAAATCACCAATGGCGGTTCTATATATATTTATTTTTCCTGGTTGCGCCATATCCATACAAAATGTTGCAGAGGAACTGTTAGCGTTAGCTTAAATGCGTAGTATCTCTAAAGACTCTCTCTGTTTCAGATGTCATATGTGGTAGGCTTTTTACATCTTGTTGTGTTTATGTTTTATCTTGATATTTCTATGTGATTGTTTTATCAAATTCATCTTTTGTCCACTGCTACCTTACTTTTATTCACACACATCTTCACAACCATAATTTGCTGCAATTAATGTGCTCATTCGTGCTGCTATACATCTCTAATTATTATTTATGTTTGGGAAATCAGGTAGGGCTTCTCCCAGGTTGACCCATGGTGCAGTGAATTTATCACCTACAACCTGATGGTGGTGGTGACTAACCAAGTGGAGGAACTACAACGCTACTGGTGCATGATATTTTTTGACTTATTTACATACATGCGTGTCCAAGGGTTTCATTATAAACACTTACACTATTTAAATTATGACCACTCTATTATAATAGAAATGTTAGCAGACCATTAGTTTTATAGTGTTTTAAAGTAAAATTATTTTGACTAAGACTAAAGCACTAGTGATCTTGTTACCAACTGTGCAGATATTTTTATTTTTGTGCTGATACGATGCCACAAATATTATTGTGCATTTTAAGAACATTTTTTGAGTCAAACGTATTCACTTTATATGTCTTTTCAATTGCACTTTTAAAGAGAATATTAGGAAAAAAGGAAAGAGTAGAAATGTTCATTTATTTTGGCTAGGCAGAATATTTTGCTTTCTCTCTGTGCTATCCTTATGTGACATTGTCTGATGATTATGGGGTAATAGTCTTAGGTAAGGTGATTTTGCAGAACCAAAATTTCCAGATCTGCTATCAGTAAAATGTCATACATTTCACAGTGGAATTCTGCCTTAAGTGTTTCCAGTCTTATCCCAACACGGCAGAATGAATTGCCCATCAATGTGAATCTATGCCATATTGCAGTCATATATCATCATTTCATTATCCCAGCTCTATCCATGGACTAAAAATTCAACAAAATGTAATTTTAAAAATACAGTGCAGGATGTGGAAGCAAAAGAGGACTATAACTTACCACATATGGTAAGTAGTCAGAAAAACAGCAAGGTCAGTATATGGACAGGCCATTAGACAGAAATGGGTCAAATCATAGGATTAAAAATGTAATAAAAGTACGCATAAGAAAATATCAATAATATAGCCTCATTTGTCAGGCGTTGCTGGCTTATATAGGCAGACATCACAATAAACATACATAAGGTCTCATGTAGAGCTGGACAAACGTTATATTACTATAAAATCTGCATTTCCTTACTGTACATGCGTACCAAAAATACATATGCGTACGTCTCTAAGCAGATATAGTTGCATCTTACACTTACCACCAGTGGTCGAATTTGGGGTGTATACAGTGGAATGCCATACCGCCACTTTTCCTACTGTCTTCATTGTAAAACTATAAAATTCCATTCACTTACAATCCCATTACATTTTCCATACCATCACTTCTAAATATCCGCTTCGACCCCTGCTTACCACTCTCTATGTTCAGAGAGGCAGAATGAGAGAGGGAAATGACAGGCAAGCGTAGGCTTAGTACAGAAAGGACATGTTCGCATATTTGCAACTGAGGTAGACCTGGACATATACAGATATACTCCTGTTAATTTGTATATGTTTTACAGGTACTGGAGGGCTGATGCAACAATGAGCAATGATAATGCTGATAATGATTGGCAGCACAGGCTAGTCTCTTCTATTGTGCCTTGACTCCTTCCATTACTTAGTTGACATTTAAATTTGGTCAACAGCAGGAGAGAAGGTTTCCATTTAATTTTTAAAACGGAAAACAAAATATATTTGGATGTAATTAAACTTTATATGGCATTTTTTAATAACCCTGTCCAGACACTATTCTCTGTTGTGTATATGACACCTCATTACAATTTTATATTGTATATAAGTTGCGGAATGTGACATTTACTGTTAACACTGTCAAGCTACAGCTCTAAGCATACACACTTTCATATGCGCATATGCTACTGATGCACAGCTGGACCCATCTTGAAATGCATGGGCTGACTGAAGTAATTGCACTTTTTCATGCATGTGTGTTTTCCTAGTTACATTTGAGGCACAAATGTGTGTAATTCTACATGAGCCCCATAGTGTCCTTAGTTGCTTCAACAGAAGTGCACAACCAAGTTGTTCAAAACTTCTGATTATCTGCAAAGCATTAGCTTTACAATTACTAGACCAACGGTACATTTGATATGGGTACTGTAATATTGTTAGCAAGTACAGGTTTCAGACCTTCAGGAATATACATTCGCTCATTTCTAATTGGCATCACATATGTTTAATTTATTGGGGGTATTCAATTGACCGCAAGATATATTTTTTCCGCGCAGCGTTAACAAAAAAAAATCATCCGTGGGTTTTTAACTGGTATACCGAACATTTTTAGTTAACGCAGCGTGAAAACTCGTGCAATTCAATTGAAAAACAGGGAACGCTGCCCCTGCGCGTCAATCATTGTGTTTGCGAGTCTTTAGGGGAGTGAAGGGGAGTTTCAACGCGGTCATGTATAACACAAAAAAAAAGGATTGGCATACATTTTCATATATTTTATTGCATTACACAACCATAGTTTAGTTGATAATATCTACATTACAGTACTTTCCTTAGCATATTTTTTTGTTGAACTATTTATTACTCTATAATCATCTATACCATGTCAAAACCCATTAGTACAAACAATTTGTACCAAAAACATACATAAATATATTTAATTATTGATTTATTTTTATTTATTTTATTAAAGTTTTTTTCATTTTATTATTTTTTCACCAGAAAATCAACTTTTACATGTTAGGCATTAGTGATAAACATATTTTATCTTTTTTTTTTCAAATTATTACATGATTTCAAATAGTTTTCAGAGGTTTTTTATTTTTATCACATCCCAAAGAGGTGCGAGATAAAACAGCATATTGGCCTGTTTTACATGCCGCATTTAAAAAACAATTGAATTACTTTATACGTGGCTGCTTCTCGCACACCCTATACTGTCAATAGACCTTCTACTCGAGCGCGAGAGGACCGTTTGATGAAAAAAAGTGGAGCTTAAAAAATGTAATTGAATAGTGGGTAAAGTTAACCCGCTCAAAAATGATAAAAAACAGCATTAAAATGACTTAACGCTTTAAAAAAAAAATTGTTGCGCTCAATTAAATACCCTTAATTATCTAATTTACTTGCTAAGTTATCAGCCTTCTTATAATAAAAAATACAATTGAAAGTTTTGAACTCACCCAATAGTTCTAATGGAAAATACAGCATTATGGTGTATACCAGGCCTACATCGAATATATATGCAAAGATGTGAACAATTTCACTCCTGCTATTAAAGTAAAATAGGAAAATAAACCCATAGGAAAATTGTATATATCGTTGGCTCCAACAGCTAACATTCTAGAGATAATAGTGATATGAAGCATACCATATGAAGAAGTAACAAAAAGTTTGTATGAGAATAAATGGAATGACTAGGTGAATGCTGAAGAGTAAGAATCATTCATTCTGACTTGCAGAGACTAAGGAGCTGGTGGAGAGATTTCACAGAGGAGCTGCAGATAAGGAGTGATTAGCTACATAGAGTATATTATTCATAAACAAACTTGTGGATAATCAGGTTAGTGGAATGTCAATAAATATGGTCATGTAGTAATATGGAGTGGAAAATTATTAGTAAATGAATGTGTTGTCTTATAAACAGTACACAACTCTATTGTTCATCTCTGCTCATTGCATATTACATCTAGACTCAGGCTTACTTCTTGAACAGCTGTGTTGAATTGTGACATATGTTGTGTAAGTTCCTTCTTTATGTGTCAGTGGCATTTCTTAGAAATAAAGAACATTGATGTTTGTGGTGGTATTCATTGCAATGTTCTGACAATGAGTAAAAAATATATTAATGAATATATAGCCCTCTGGTCCACAGGGACAAAAGATTTGAAAGGCGAAAAAATCAGCTATATTTTCATAAAATTGTAAAGTTTCTACAATACCTTATACTCCATATGGCCTCCACATATTTGGACTCCCATTAAGAGTTAACTTACTGAGCTGCACCCTGAGGCAGCATGCTGATTACCCAGATGGCACCTCTCAAAAGTCAGTTCTGTTTATACTTACCCCATGCATATTATAAGTCTGCACAGGTTCTCACTACATCTGCTGTAAATCTATGTCATATTCCATTCATGTATCATCATTTCTATAAAAAAAAAATACTTTGTGACCTTTCAACTTTTCTCTATTCATTCATTGTATATCAAGCATTTGCCACGCTCCCCCTTGCCCAGAAAAAAAACATAGCAAACATAAAAATAACTCAAATACTTTAAATTAAATAACAAATAAGGGTCCAAAGAAGGGAGCTAAAATCACTAAAAGAATAATACACTAATACTATCCATTTCTGCTCTGTGCTTCTTGTAGCTACAAGTCAATCAGATGCGGTACATAGAAACCAATTCTAACCATTTTAGCCGTTTACCATGTGTCCATGCAAACAGATGGTCTATGATAATTTTAGCTCTATTAATTTGGCTCAACACAGTGGTGTATGTATATTGCCTATATCCTGTGGTGGTAATCGAGTTAATCATGCTGTAAAAACCGACACTGTTTACTCCTACATAATTATTCCAATAATGAACAGAGCGACATAGAAAAAATAGCTACTTACCAGTAAAGAGACACAGAGGAAATCTGATGACAGGACATCAAAACACTTCCAAATGACGTTGCGACACTACCCACTGAAATTAATAAAATGGCAATGACACAGCTTGGAAAATTCTTTTCACATGAGTTTGATTATCAATACTTTAAAATTCTTTTTTTTTTTGGGGGGGGGGGGGGGGGCACCATCCATTCTCATTCATTGTAAGTTTCCCATCCCTAGAACCAAAGTCAAAATTATCCCCCACAGCTAGTTCCCATTGATGGCCGATGGGGTAGGGAATGTTAGGTTGTTGCAGGTAGGATATATGAGGCAGATTTGAACTTAAACAGTAGATTAATATACACAGACAATCAATGAAGGTATCATGAAGGCAGTATAGGAACTTGGCAGGTATGAAAACAATCAAGGTTATGTGATATAATCTGGCTCAAAGATGAGAATGCATAGTATAGTAAACCACGGAAAGTCACTGGCACAAGTAATAAATGACACAGATATGAATGGCGTAATTTGACAGGAAACACTTGGCAGAGATGATGAATGAAACTGTAAGCTGGCATGCAAGTAAAAAAGTGATAATAAAGCCCATTGCTTGAGGGCCAAGCACAACTAACAGGGTTCAATATGCATAGTACTAAAGAAGGTAGTAGTCACTTCTTAGACAGGCTCAAAGACACTCAGGGCAAAGCAGGTAAGTCCAGATACTGCTAGTAAGCACACACTATAGGAAAAGTAAGACAACATATAGCATGCTGCACAGAAGGAGTATTCCATACACAAGCCAAGTAATCAACAGCAGAAATTGCTGATATCCAAAGCCAACAGTCAGAGCCACAAGTCACCCATATTCAAAGCCAATAGTCATGGCCAGAATTAACTGATATCCAAAGCCAGTAGTCAGAGCCAGAAGTCATTGATATCCAAACCTAGAAGTCAGAGTCAGAAGTCATCAATATCAAAAGCCTGGGTCAAAGCCAGAACTCACAACAAGGTAAGCAGGCTAAAGAACCAAAGCGATCATATGCAAATTATATTCAGGCTGTCATGTGCAAGCAAATTGCTAGGCATACAAAACTGTAAGCATGTGTTTTGTGAATTAATTCCTAGTAATAGCTTGATGTGGCTCAGAGGAGCTGTGTACAGCCTGGGGTTAATACTTTCAAACTGAAATTAAATCAATGTGACCCTTTGATTATGTTAAACTCCTCTGTTCTCCCCATATGATGCTTGCAGATATGAGAGCCCCACACCCATGGATACAGACCAGCACCTTGTATCAATTTAGGTTGAAGCCTTTGGAAATATCTCTTTCAGGGCAGTGATATGCACCAAACTCAGATATGTCAACTGCTGAGACAGGGTTATATGTTAATGACAAATTCAAGCTGAATAGGGTCACAGGAAACTGTCCTCTCATATTTTCTCCAATAACATACTTACAAAAGGCATGTGTGGTATGCAGATGAAGGGAAACTTATGACCTGTTGTGTGGAAAGAAAATATTTGTAAACCATTCTGGTTAGAAGTTAGGACAGGATAAATAAGACCTGACTAGAAAAGGTGTTTTCAACAGTAGTCATAAAACCCTAATTTGCATTTACACAGACTTTTAGTTCTGACATCACAGGAAGGAGGTCTGTGGGCCCTGCAGCATGTTTTAAAACTGTCCTGTAACTCTAAGGAATTGTTCAATTTTGGGGAGTTAATCTGGTATTGAAGAGTGTCCCATTTCCCTTTTTTTTATTAATTGTTTTATCTTAAGCATTGTAGATGTATTTTCCATATTAAATTACAAATAATAAGTTCAAGTCTCTGTGTTGTTACAACTTCATGTTACAGTTTAGTCAAAACGCTACATAGTTGAAACAAGTGAGAACATTGTGGTAATTCTGATTAAAGTCTATTGTGATAGATTAATTTTACGGGAGAACCAAAGGCTTCCTGAATAAGATTGTCAGCTCCTCACAAAAAACCTTGGTGGTGGCATAATTGGTAAGGCAATAGTAGTGTGTGGCATAGGTAGGGAATGATTTAATCATTTTAGACAGACTAGGTGGTTGTTTTTGATTAACCCTTTGTCACACACACATCACACATACTCAGGTGAGTGCTGGTAGTAAACCAGACCATAACATAATGATCTCATCATCATGATTTCACCAAGTCCTGCCTTCTCCTCCACCACGTATAGAAAATAGTGAAAGGGAATGGGAAGAGGGTACTAAAAGTGCTCTATCTTCTACATCCTAGCACCTAGAAGAACAGGGATTCCCCTCTTTCAAATGAGATGCCCAGTTAATAGTTATTATCTGGGGATCGCCAGGCAATAATACCCTACACAACAGAAATAATTAGAAGTTCCATGATGTAGGAGGAGAGCACAGATCCAACACATCATCGCTTACAAAAAAATCAGAGGTACCCTTATCATCATCATCATTTATTTATATAGCGCCACTGAATCTGCAGTGGTGTACAGAGAACTCACTCACAACAGTCCCTGCCCCATTGGAGCTTGCAGTCTAAATTCCCTAACATACACACAGAGACAGACTAGGGTCAAGTTTGATAGCAGCCAATTAACCTACTAGTATGTTTTTTGGAGTGTGGGAGGAAACCGGAGCACCCAGAGGAAACCCACGGAAACATGGGGAGACGAGGAGAACATACAAACTCCACACAGATAAGGCCATGGTTGGGAATTGAACTCATGACCCCAGTGCTGTGAGGCAGAAGTGCTACCACTACGCCACCGTGCTGACCCTTATTTTAAAAACAGCGTTAATAATTTAGGGCTGGTTGGCCATAGTGCTTCTTATGTAGAAATAATATGGTATTTTGTTATGCTTACAAAATGTCTCGTATGTTTGCTTCGCAATATTACATACGCTAAAATCACTACTGAACACACAGATACATAAGAAGAATCTATTAGGATATTTTTTCTATTGCAGTTGACACTTGTTTTTGTCTTCTGAATGTACTCTGTTGGCCATGTCAACATTCTAATGTTCAGCTTGGATATACAGTAGATTGGTCTAGCCCTGTGTATTCTTTAATTCTCTGATTTGGTATAAGCTTTTCAAGTCCTATGGTTGTTATACTGCTCTGCTTTGATACAAGTTGGTTAGCCCCATGAACATTCTAATACACAGATGGAATGGTTCTCACCAGCATATTTTAGAGTCACTTACATATTGACGACTAGCACAAATAAGACTATAATAGGAATAAAATGCTCATACAAACATAAAAATATGTAGGTACAAATGAAGGGAACCCCACATGTAGCAGTTTGGTGGAGATCCCTCCTTTTTTGCCTTCCAAGTTATGACTTATCCATCAACTGTTTAGTATACCTTTAAATCTAACACCTACACACATGTAGATTGCATCTTTATGCACAAAACAGAGCAAAGCATAAAAACAGGAACACTAATATTGCAAATGGACAAACACAGCTATCATAATCATACATGGACCCCTTTTAATTGCTGTAATTGCATATGGTTAATAATAAAAATATACACTATATAGTGGAAACAATAAAAGTATATTAAAGTCACCTAGAGCTCTGTGTTTATGTAAAGTATTATAAGATATAATACACCTCCTACAGTTAATTATTACAATTTTAGATGTCACCATGCAATTTACAGTATGAGTGCTTTATCACATATATACTATCAAAATTAGGTGAATTTTGTTTCATAATACCAACCTGCCTTCGGTATATTTGATTGAAAAACATATTTTATATTAATTGCATTTTGTCATCAGAACATGTTGAATATGAACCTATTTTCAGATCGATTTAAAGAAAAAGAAACCTGTTAGCCTGCTTTTCAAAGTTTCATTTAAACGTATACAGTATATTTGAAAAACTGTTATAAAATAAGAAGCCACATTTTTATTTTACCAATACTGTTACTGAATATAACCACAGAGTGGCAGCTATGCTCTACAAAATGTGAAAAGAGATAATGCAAACTAACATATGTTTTTAGTTTTGTTGTGTGAATTGGAAAAGTGAGTGTATTAGTTTCAGGAGTAATTACATTAGTATTTGAAATGTGAAAAAGGAATCTAAAAACAGGTAACAGGTTCTTGAAAGAGGGGGGGTATATAAGATTGAAAATATACAAAATTTCCAAGCACTGAAAAGCAAAATCTAGGAGTTAAAAAACAATTAAAACTGGTGTGACAACAAGACTCACCTGGGAATACATGAAGTGTGGGTATGAAAGTGTTAATAACATCAAATCATGCAGGTCTGTCAAAAATGATTACAGTCTCCCAAATTTATATCTCATACACACAAATATCTGCCAAGCATCACCACTAGGATTTGGTTCCAAAGCTTACATTTTGCAAAGCTATTCAGTTATTCCCTGATCTATGTCAAAATACAACTACAACTTAAATTAATTAGAGTCACTAAAACTCAAACTGTCTTAAATATAGCATTTATAACAGCCAAATTAATCTAGCACATGCATTATTTAAGAACACAAAGACAGAATGTTTTTATATGTTATTAAATGGAGTTTAATATGACAAAGAAAATCACAATGCTTAATATATGTAAAAAACATAACCAAGGACATACAGTTATACAATTGCAAACAAGTTCCTCAAAATAAAATTGGAATTAAACATAAATTGAAAACTCACATATATTCATTTGCCAGAGAAGGCAGGAAGTTGTACTCAATAGCAGATTGATCTCCAGGAAATGACAATTTCTCAATTCATTACAATACCTTTTAAACATTTACTGCTGCCCAACAAACCCCTTTACTGTGAGGTCCAAACACTTTAGTCAGGAATTCTATGAAATTAATATCTTTTCCACACATTTTCCAGCATAAGTGAAAAAAGATCTGATCGGGTGCAGAAGTGTTCGGTTAATTCTGGTAAATGGCTGAGGCTGTGACTATTCAGAAGTTATCTCCTCTATGTCACTATCATTGTCTCCAGCAACTGTGTAACAATATATGTCATGTGAAATTTCTTTTTTCCCCTCAAGTCTGTGCTTGAGGATGTAAATAGTTCAGGTTCTAAAGATAACAATACTTTTCACATATGATCTAATTATTTTTGTTAAATTTATTTGTGGACTAAGTCCATGCTTGTGGAGGAGAAGATTTAAAATACATGACAATATTTGAAGTTGCACATATACTCTCCTATAAATTTTTCAACATTGTGTCTTAAAAGCAAACGTCATTAAAGTTGCTTAAAACTGTGCGTATCATTTTTTGGAACCGGTTCATCAAATTGGTGCAAAAAAATCAAAAATTCCCTAGAATTTTTCTATTTTTTTCTATAAAACATACAAGCTAAAGTTGATCCAATTCAACCATGGTCGTTTAATTGTGAAAGGCGAACCTCGAATGTCAATAAGGAGTGGCAAACATGAAGCACAATAATGGCGACAGTACAAATTAAAAATGTAAAAATGTTTGCAAATAATATTTAAATAGTACTTAAAATGAAAAATATTTGTCACTCACCAGACTGTGAGTGCTTCTTCCCGTGTGTTTAGGAACCGTGGCCGTCCACCATCCTGAGGGTCTGCGCATGCGCAGCCCTTTCAAAACCTTCAGTACCTGTCCCTTTACTTAATTGGCTGATCAGGCAACACTCCCTATTTAAAGCACCTGCTGTCCATACCTCGTTTCCTGATCTTGGAGTCTCATTCCCCATGAGCCTCTGAAGGTGTTCCTGTGTTTCCTCGTGTATTCAGCGCTGCTGATTCCTGTGGTTTCCAGACCACTTCTACTCCTGTGGTTTCCAGACCACTTCAACTCTCCTGTGTTTCATCGTGACTGTTAGCTGATTCCTATCCGCTGCCTCCGTGCACTACAGTCTTCAGACCACTTCAACTCACCTGTGTTTCATCGTGACTGTTAGCTGATTCCTATCCACTGCCTCCGTGCACTACAGTCTTCAGACCACTTCAACTCATCTGTGTTTCATCGTGACTGTTAGCTGATTCCTATCCGCTGCCTCCGTGCACTACAGTCCTCAGACCACTTCAACTCTCCTGTGTTTCATCGTGACTGTTAGCTGATTCCTATCCGCTGCCTCCGTGCACTACAGTCTTCAGACCACTTCAACTCTCCTGTGTTTCATCGTGACTGTTTAGCTGATTCCTATCCGCTGCCTCCGTGCGCTACAGTCTTCAGCTCATCTCAACTCTCCTGTGTTTCCTCGAGACTGCTACAACTGATTCCTATCCGCTGCTCTCCGTGCTCAACAGTTCCAGCTCAGCTCTACTCTCCCGTGTTTCATCGTGGCTGCACCTGCTGGTTGCTATCCGCTACCTCCGTGTACCTGCAGAGTCCTGCTGGCTGCTACTCCTCAGTTCTACTCGTGTCTGCAGCAGCTGATCCGCTCTCCATGCTTCTCAGTGTTCCTGCTGGTGTCTACTCGCCAGTCTGCATCGGATCTGCGCCTCACTGCTTTCATCTCGTCTAGACCATCGCTACTCTTCAGGGTCCTCCAGGAGTCCAGTTCTACATACTACTGCTTCCTGAGTATTTGTTCCCCTGCTGGTCTACCTACCTGTGCGCTGCACCTACTTGATTACCGCTTCACCCTCCAGGGACTTCGCATCCTGCCGGCCTCCAGCCGTTCAGGTATCTCTGCACTCCTGTCTGACAGCCTGCTCCTGAACCACGGTATGCATACTTCTCATTGACTGTGCTGGTGTATTGCATATCTTGCTGGACTAAGTTGTTCTCCTCTGGAGCTTACTATCCGCTGAGACTTTTGCCATCATTGACTGTGTTATTTTTTGCCCGGATAGTTTCTATGACTTTGTATTATTGCAGTGCTGTTCAGTCATTACTATATTGTGCATGTCATTGTGGATCAAGTTCAAGGTGCCCGTGTATCCTCTGTATTGCAGTCTCTCCCCGTGCTCCTTCTCACTCATATATTCAGTGGTACAACTTGCTAGAGGCAGACCACTGATTCCTGTTTCCTGTGTCACCTGTGCCAGTGTCCTCTCACATAGCAGTGGTACAAATTGCTAACGCAGACCACTGACTCCCCGGATACCTTCACCTGGATTCTATTCCTTCACCCAGACAGTGGTACAACTTGCTAAACGCAGACCGCTGACTCTCATCACCTCCTCGTTTCTGTTGGACATTCCTCCTCACTATAGCAGTGGTACAACTTGCTACCGCAGACCACTGACTACCCTCACCTGTCCTTTGTCCATTCAGTTCCTCGTGTATTTCTAATATATATTACCAGTGCTGCTAGTCATAGACTTTCCCGAGCATCTCTATCATCTGCTGTCTCCTGTTCCGTGATCACCCCGCTACCAGAGTACCATATTACCACCTATACTGCTCTGGTAAGCTTATCACCTGGTGATCCCTGGGTAAAGACTCCTAGTGCCCGTGACAATATTAAAAAAACACAAATTTTAGCACAAACATTAAATGCAACTTTTGAACATGGACAGCGATCTTCAAATGTGAACAGCAAACATAATTCTCCAATGCAAATGACAAATCTAGTCCATGTTCAATGAATGTGAATTGTGAACAATGCTGCAAATTTCAAATCCAAATCAAGGTCAATTGGCTGTTGTACTGGGCACATTGTAGTGGATGTTAGTGCTAACTGTTCTCTGTTAAAAAAATATATGAACGTTTTAATGTTTCATGTCGCAGATGCAATTGTTTGAAAATTACATTACATCCTCTGTTTACAGTGTGATAGAAACTGGGAAAAGTTTTATGCATAATTAGATATCACATTTAAATGCCTTCTCTAAAACTCCTTATACTCCCATTATAAGTAACCTTAAAAAGAGAATCAAAAATAATAAAGCATTACACTATAAGCAATCCACATTAATATTAACACCTGTACAGTCACAGCAATTACTGGTCATACCTGCAGCATATCAGCACCAGCGAATTAGATTAATGGTTGATTAATGATATATTGCCAAACATGAATTACTATATGAATAATATAAATAAAGAATATGTATTCTTTGTAATAGGATTTGAAATTATTGTCAAATTAGTTTGGTTATGCCCCCTCCTTTATCACACGGTGCCCCCTTATGACATGCTGCCCCGTTATTACATGCTGCCCCCCCTCCTCCACCACACTCTGCCCTCTCTCTTCCATCACATGCTGCCCCCTCTCCAAATCCACATTGCTGCCCTCCTCTCCTCCATCACATGCTGCCCCCCTCTCCTCATCCACATTGCTGCTCCTCTCTCCTTTTTCAACATTGCTGTCCCCTCTGTTGTTTGCTTTCTATGACCTACTTTCCTTCTTTTTTCTTCTCTTCTCTTCTTCTCTTAAGTCTTTTCTTCTCCTCTACTTACTGTCTTGGTGAGCAGCTTCTCTCTGCGCCACCCCTCACTGACAGTGTCAGGATGTGATGACGTCACGCCCAACACTGCCAGTGTGAAGGAAACAGATGGGAGGGCGATGGGGGCTGGCGTTTTTTAAAAATAATAATTTGTTGTTGTGCCGGCAGACAAGTGGGGATGGCAGGCGGGGGGGTGCCCCTCACTCTTGGTGCCCTCCCCCCGCCTTTCTTACCCTGCTTATTGCATCCCACCAGCCCTGCATATATCACTTGTGATTGCCCCTGATCTGCCTCTCAAAGTGCAAAGGGCTGCAAGCGTTTAATCAAATGCAAAACGAAGCCAAGCAAATGCACTTACTTGCAGAAAAGTATATATTTTTTTAAATCAGTAATTTTCTTTTGAATAGTTTTTCTACGATTTAGCTTATACTGTATATCTTTGAATACCCCATTAATATTCAAACATTAAAGGCTAATTCCACAAAATGTTGATGGTGACTCAAAATCTACACCATTGGACTTGTTCTCTGGAGTGATGAATCATGATTCACCATCTGGCAATCTGATGTATGAATCTGTGTTTGTTGGATGTCAAGAGAAAGCTCCCTACCGAATGCTAATTGCCAACTGTAAAGTTTGGTGAAAAAAGAAAAATGGTCCGGGGCTGTTATTCATGGTTTGTCCTAAGCCTCTTAGTTCCAGTGAAGGGAAATTCTAATGCAACAACATACAATGATGTTCTAGAGAACTGTGTGCTTCCAACTTCGTGGCAACAGTTTGGGGAAGTCCCTTCCCTGTTTCAGCATGACAATGCCCTTGTGCAATTTCCACATTGAAATGTTTTCCCAAGTTTGGTGTGGATGAACTTGACTGACCTGCACAGAATCCAGACCTCAATCCCACTGATCACCTTTGTGATGAATTGGAATGCCGACTGTGAGCTAGGCCTTATCTCCAAACAGTAGTGCCCAACCTCACTAATGTTCTTGTGGATGAATGGATGTGAATCCCCAAAGCCATGTTCCAAAATCTAGTGGAAATCCTTCCCAGAAGACTGGAGGCTGTTATAACAGCAAAGGGGGGACCAACTACATATTAATGCCAATGATTTTGAGCGAGATGTTTAACAAACACATATGGATGTGATGTTTGGGCGTCCACATACTTTTGACAATGTAGTGTACATTCAAGTAAACACATTAGAATTTCTTTGTCAGGCATACGTCTGATGAATAAATGCATATGCTTAACCACACAATAGCATAGAGATGTGGCTTGACAGTGTTAGTAGTAAATGTCAAAGTCAATTCATGCACAATATAATGCAATGAAGTGTTGCATGCATAATAGAGAATAGCAACAGTATTACTAATTAATGAATGCAAAAGTTGTATTATACATGCAAATTATAATAATTATTACTGTGTTTGTCCCCAATTGGAAAGCGCTATGGAATTTGCTGGTGCTATCTAAATAATGTTGATAATGATAAATGCAATGTCTCCTTATGTACCATTTACTGTTTAATAAGTGTTATGTGAATCTTCTTTCCTAAAGTTGTTCAAATGAAAATAGCACATAAGTGATTTGGATAGATGTCCATGACTTGATATAATATAGCCACAATTATAATGAATGAAGCACTATCAGCTCAAGAAGTCAATGTGCAAGCACACAACCAGAAACAGCTAGATAGTGTTGCTGGTATTATCCTTATCATCATTTATCTTACCCAGTACGCCTCCTAGAGAATGTAATTGCAGATGAGGCTCATGAGCTCTATTCTCCAGGGGTTGTACTACACTTAGGTAAACACATCCCTATCCATCGTATGCTTGCCTCCACCGGGGCTCCTCTCTCGGTGTAAAGTCCAAGATGCGCACAAATTTATATACAGTAGTAGCATGTTGGTGTGTATGTATGTATTGAAATTTGTTTATTTACCTTATGCTAATAAGAATACCTGTAAAATACCTTTTTCAGTTTTGGGTTTCTGTGAAATGAATGAAAATATTATTTTTTTTTGCAGATTTTTTTATTATATACAAAAGTTAACCCGTGCATGATACTCATGTATTCTAGTCAAATCAAGCTACTTAAGGTGTTAAAAAGGTTCTTGTCATGCATTTGGGCCTAGCCCAGGCCTCCTCAGGGGAAGAGCGTTACTTTCCGACGCAAGCGCCCTTTTTTAATGTGGTTTTGTCCACATGTCACCACCTCATAATTTTTCTCCATCACCTCATCCTTCATCTTCATCGCCGCTTCCTTCATCAAGCTACTTAAGATGTTAAAAACTCCCCACTGTCACCCCCGGCAACCACCAACCACTCCCAACTGTCACTTCTCCTTCAGGAAATATATAGGTCAATGTATAACTCTGCCCAGCAGGTGGCGCTGCAGCTTGTTTTTTGTTTTTTCACACATGCCACTAGGCATTTATATAGTAGATATATATATATATATATATATATATATATATATATACATAAATACTCTGCTACCTACGGTTACAACGATAATAATTTGTTATCAGAAATTTAGTTATACATTATGTGTTTAATAGAGTCTGAATTAATGACACCAAAAGTGTAGGTGTACCTTGTATCCATCAAAATAACATCATTTACTTGCAGAGTCGCGTATGTACGTGCGACTGTGCATAAGACGCACAGTGGGCCTGTAGAGTTAGATACAAGTCCAACTGGTCAACGCAAAAAGCAATTTTGACCAAGGCTTCATCTCAATTTGCACTCTGACTGAGTGCAATTTGAGCCAAATTGCAAATTGATCTACCTCTCTGCGATCAGAGTGGTAGATCGTGGAAGGTAGTGGGTGAGCCTAGTAATGTAAAGGCGCGTTCACGCACTTTACATGCCATGTTACGTTGAAAGCACAGATCTAAAGATCCATGCAACTTGGAATACCGTGTAAATTACTAGCTGCAATTTACACTTACAGGCCCATTGTGTATATTTTAGTAAGATACACTTAAATTAATAAATACCATAAGTAAACCATAAAAAATGAATAAATAATACATAAAAAATTGCCCTCCCTCAAAAAAAAAAAAATCTAAACCACTGACAGCCTATATTGGTATTGGATTGCAAACCAGGGAGGCACAAAGAGTGGGAAAACCTACAGAGTGGGGTCCTCTGCCATAGTACCAACCTGCCCTAGTCCAGTCGGGTTGGGTACAAATAAATGACACTGAAAATAATGACAACCAATAGAACTATGTCAGGCTATAGGCCTACCGAGGACTACAAATAGAGCAGAACACTAACCGGTATTAGCACCACTGAACTAGCAGGTGCGGAGTCTAACGTACCCCTGGTATTCGCCAGGGACCCCCGCAAGGAGGTTTGGACTTCGCTGCACAGGGTACGCAGGTCGCGTTCCTACTAGCCAGCTGCCGGTGTAGTGCAGAAGGGTCAGACGGTTCGGGTCAAGCCAATCGGGAATGCAAGGTACTAGGGAGAATCCGGAAGAATAGTTAACAAGCCGAGGTCACAGAACAGTATGGGTCGCACATATAATAAGATGGTCGCCCAGCCGGGTCACAACGGAGAGCAGGAACAGTGGAAGCACAATAGGGAACAATGGAGCAGGAGAACCAGGATGCTAGGTATAGAACCTGTTACTCTGGTACCCTAATGGCGCCAGAGCCAGGTTTAAATAATACAGGGTAGGAGATGATTGGAGGAGCCAGGAGGCGGGTACCCTGCGAGATAAGAGGCGTCCCGTTGCTAAGCAATGGGACGAGGCAGGGCGCATGCGCCCGACAGGCCCCCAGAAGCGGAAGCCACAGCACGTCTGTGGCCTAGCAACAGAGCGCTACGGTCCGTAAGGCAGGCGTCCGTCCCCGAATGACAGGGGATTAGCGGGGATGGCGTCTGACAAACTACACGAGAATGCCTCCAAGTGCATTACTGCGACAGCTGCATAGTAGGCGCGATGTAAAACAGACGCGAGCTATGCCACCACATAATATAACAGCATTCATAAAATTCCTACTAATTTTAAATAACGATAGCATAAATGACTACAATAAAGGTGAACGACAGTGCTAAATGTCTACACAAGAAATGCCTACTGAGAAATATTACCTACAAATATAAAAATCACTACAAAAAAATAAACAATAAATATTACCTACACTACATAAATGCCTACCAAATACCAAGTTCAATTTCACTTGCTCTTTAATAAATGGTCTGTACGTTATCACACTAGCGGAGCACCCGTGTCTCTTCTTTATGTGGGGCAATCCGGAGAGAAACTAGGAATTCCGCAGAGACTTTCTATTTGTATTATCGATGAAACACGAACACCATCACACTGCATTTTTGGAAATTACTTTTCAGTATAGGGACAGCAGTTCGAAATTCCATTACTGAGTACTGTGTGTTTGAACATTTCTGCTTTGATTTAGGAACTATTGTTTAGAATATTTTCTGATTGTTGACATTTATTCATTGGCATATCAGTTCTATACCCTATTGTTTTTTCCTATGCCATTTGCACCTCACCCCAATCTATTTTTTCTACAAAAATATATATGTTATATCATAGCCCTTACAAGATAAGTACTTATATTCCATTAGAAAATGGAAGGTCCTTGCCATCACTCCACGATATGCTAGGATAGCAGTGCTGGACCCCGTTTTGTCTTTATAATAGTTTTCTGTATGAAATAGTACATTGGATTCTATAAGACAAACTCCTAATCTTCATCCAATTTAATATCTGTCCTAATAATTGTAATGTGTTTAAAATTAAATACAGTTTTACTTAATGAAAAAAAATATATTATATTTTCATAGTCAATTCTAATACATATACTCACCCTGGTTGTCCTCCATAATAAGTTTATGTTCATATTCTTCTCCATGTGTATTGATTAATCCTTTAATGTAATCTTAAAGACACTTGCGTATTTGCTGCGTATTATCTTTTCTATAAGCAAAAAAATGAAAACTTTTTAGTTGTAAATTAACGAAAGTAAATTGGTCATTAAATACTTTGCATCCATGGTATTATATAGATCCTTTCTATTGTTGAAATGCTCATAGTCATGAGGTAATTGTTATTCAACACCCTCCTCCTCTTAGCATACAACATTTCCTTTATTTCCTAGGTAGAAAAAGGTCACAGTTAATATAAAACTAGCATTGTAAAGTATTTTGTAACATGTAGTAGCGCATTGCTCATACATTGCTACAAGTGCATACTTACGGGCAGTTTTCAGGAAGGCAGTTTGACATCCAGATTTGTTTGAAGACAACCTCAGGCACACTATTTCCTTCAGGAAAACAACATTTTTAGCAAAAAAACATCAATCGCTTGTTCATTTTGGTTGCGCGCCAGTCAACATCGCTCAGGCACAGACATTGCTGTAAGTGCATACTTATGGGCAATTTTCGGGAGGGCAGCTTGACATCCAGACCTATTTGAAGACCACCTCAGGCACACTATTTCCTACAGGAAAACAACATTTTTAGCAAAAAAACATCAATCTCCTGTTCATTGTGGTAGCGCGCCGGTCAACATTGCTCAGGCACAGACATTGCTCTAAGTGCATACTAACGGGCGATTTTCGAGAGGGCAACTTGCATTACATATACTGTTTTTGCATAACCAACTTGTTTGTAAGTGGTAGGCGATCCCTCTTAAATATGTCATTAGGTCGACTGTTTCCCTCTGGTGGATGCATGTTTGTAATGTAGTTTCCTGTTCTTTTTGCTCCCATAGTGGCGGTGTCCATCCAGTGTTGGCAGTCACCTTCTGTATTTGGGCTTTTGTGGTGTTTTGTTCTTTAATGAAGTAAGTGATTAGGTTGAACACACCTAATTTCTTCTCACCCAATATGCTGTTCCATCGCTGGTGCCAACCTTCCCATTTATTATTTGTATGTGGGATGCCCAACCTCTTATTTTCATGCACCGACCACATTCTGGGGGGGAACAGCGGTGCTGTTCTCGTAGATTGGCTGCGAGTTATGTTCAGTGTTTGAGATGGTCTTGCGGCTTTTGGCAAATTGCACGGTGATGGCCCATGCACGACAATTGCCATTCTTAATCTCGTTATAACCCCAATAACACCATTCTCCATGCTGTTTGTTCTTGGTGAAAAGAAATCCATCAACGTTGAGTAGATTGCCACCTTTCTGAGATGGCACTAGGGAAACAGATACAGTTGCCATAATTTCGGTAGTGGTATAATCTGCGGCTCAACAAATTCCTTGAAATTGCAGAGATTTGTCACAAAGGTGGATAAAAGCAGAATGGAAAGCAGGTATCCCAAAGGGGTATATAGCAAAATCCGTTCTCTGTAAAAGAGTCAGCAAAGCCAGTTTTTTTGATTGAAAAAGTAGCTTTATTTTGTATAAAGTACAAAAAACACAGTTCATACGTTTCATTCAAGTGTACACAGTACACTGTAAGACATGATCATGCATACGTTTTAGTACAATACAGGGCATAAAGTACAAGTCATGACATCCTACACTATATACATCAAGTACTGCACTAACCATTCAAACTTTAAACCGTATCACAGTGCAATAAAATAACATTGGATGTGAGGGGGAGGTAGGTGAGAGGGGTAGGGTGGTGGAATCACGAGCAAAAAGTTTTTATTGAGGACAGACACAAAGGGGAGGGTGCATAAATAGACATGACATTCAATAATACTTCATGCTGTGAAGGGGAATGGGTTGGAGGGGGGAAGGGAGGGGAGCACAAACCAAAGATTTTTTATTGAAAATAGACACAATGGGGAGAAGGAGAAGAGGAGACAACAATCAATAACAATCAATCGTCGTCTTCATCTTCCTCAGGACTGTCAAGGGTGTTATAGTCTCTTAGCAGGCTATGGATAAGCCTGCGACAGTCCTGGATGGTCATCCTCTCCCGCTTCAAGATGAGGCGATTCCTGGCAAGCCACATAGCGTCCTTAAAACAGTTCATAAGGTGCCAGGCCTCCTGGATTGCCTCAACGGTGTTAGTCCCAGGAAATAATCCATAAAATACCGAATGGTATGAAAGGCAAGTCCTGGGCACACTGTCCTTAAGTTCATGTTCCAGGGCATCCAACAATACCTGTGCAGTGGGGCAGTCCCAAAAGATATACTGAGCAGTCTCCCTTCTGGTAATACAAAAGGGGCAGTGAACATATCTGCACAGGTTCCGTCAGCAAAGCCAGTTATACAACATGAATTAGCAAGCTTATTCAGTAGTAATAAGTGTCGATGTGACTCTGGTCGGGAGAAGTTTTTATAGGGGCAGATGTGAGGTTGGACTATTTACCTACCTTACGGAATTATTTACACTATGAATGAATGTCTGAATTATAACCCAAAGTTGAAGATGTCAGACTGTGTGTCTCGGCAGTAATTTACTGTTTGTTATTAGGTTAGTTAACACTTGTAACAGATACTCCGTCAATTGACATGGTCGTGTGAACTTTATTAGCTTGTAAATTTGGCGACAGGTTTGCAGTTTGTTAATATGTGTAGACTGTAAGCCACAGACAATAGGAATTTCTTAGCAAACAATGTGGAGAATTAGTAGAATAAATTTAACTGTTGAATCAGATACCATACAAATTTGTAATACAACGTTATTCCATATGTAATAAATGTACTTTCTACAGCAAATTTAACGTTGTGTTTTTATTTATTATTAATTACAACTTTGACATTTTTAATTTAACAATAAAAGACACATTCATAACATTGGTGGGTTACTTACCATGTTATGTTAATGAATGTTACTATCAATGTTATGTAGCGTGTATTAAGTTATTTTTAGACAGGTTTTTAAAAAATATATAATTCTTGCAAGTAATGCCCGTTCTTTCAGTGCACACCATAAGAGCTGTACTGTTTAAATTTTATTACTATGTAGGCTATAAACTTTGTGATTCAGACTAAATTTATAAAGTCCTTTTTTTTACTTTAAAATATATATTTGTGTGTTGTTCTAAGTTCTTATTTGAAAAATTGCAAAGTATATTATACTATTTATTAAGTTAACCAGTAATTTAACCCAAAATTTACTTTATATTGTAATACGGATGTTAATATTCACCGCAACCACATTAGCCCTAGACCCCTTGCAAAACTTATGTATTTAAATTAATTGCATAGAAAAAATATATTAGAATTAATTCAGACAGTGTAATTTGAAAAACAACATTTTTTATTAGAAATACAATTATTAACAATATATAGTGAAAGACCACTGTTTGCAATATACAGTATATGAACATAAATTATTTTATGACAATAACAATGTATAATGATTTTCGCCCAATTTTGGGGTGAATGTGTTCAAATGGTTGATAAAGCTTTGTAGGATGCTCTCAAATTTAGGTCACTCTCTTTTAATTTCAGTTACTGCATGTTTTCTTCATGAAGATATTCAATGAAGGTTTTGCTTTCACAGTGAAGCTGACTTTGTAAATCTGTTGGTTTTTTACCAACCTTTAAAAGTAATATTTTAACTATGAACATTTGTAAAGATTACCACTGCAAAAAAAAGATTTATAAAAAAACAGGACTAGACCTAATGATTAGAAGTAATTTTGTTTAATATACTTAGATTTAGACATGCTGTTTAATTTACATTTATTCATTGTGTATCCTGGGAGTTAAAGAGGTTATCTTACAAAACACTTGAGTACACATTCTGTAGTTGAATTTACAATGTCTGTCAATAGATTATACAACCCACCCTAATAAAAAAAACAAAAAACTATACACATCTCAAAATTTAATTAAAGAGTGATAAAAGATAAGAAAGTTGTCAGAGTCCAGATAGGGGTGAAACACTCACAGAAATATATAGAGAAAACATTAACTAATGAAAAGGACCAAAGTAGTGATATTTGTTGGTTGACAATTGTAATTACCTGATGTGCTGCAGTGGCGAAGGCCAGGCGATTCTTCTGTTTTCAACGATGAGGCATGGTTGGCGACTGGCACTGTTACAACATGAAACCTACAAAGAGTGGCATAAAAAGGCCTGTGAGAGAATGCATTTTTGCAACAGGAAAAGAGGAGGGTTAAGGCAGAAACAAGAAAGGAAAGCAATGGTCAAGGAAAAAACAAGATGAAGCCAGAGATATGCCGGTTAACAATTGCAATTACCTGATGTGCTGCAGTGGCGCAGGCCAGGCGATTCTTCTGTCTTCCACGATGAGGCGGTTCTTCGGTGGAAGTTGTTTGGTGTTCACTTTCTGTTTGCACAGATGTTTCCGAGGTTGGGAATGCATTGCAGCACTTTCTTGGACATTTCTTCTCATCATTTCATTTACCAGGAGTTGTAGACTGGTGTAAACTGCAATGCTCGCTGAAGTTGCCTGTTGCTGTGTTATCCACATTTCATTCACAGTTGTCCAGAGTTGATGCTGTGACCTTTGGATGTTCCTGAGTGCTGGGAATGTTTCATTTGACGCATTGCCTGGTTCAAAAGTGTTTGGGCGAAGAGATTCTGATTGGCCAAAATTTGTCTCTGATTGTCAAAAAGCATGTGAATCACCAAGGAACGAGTGGCTTGGTCCTGTGAAGTTGCATATTCACGCCTTTCTTCCTCACGCTGTGTTGGTTCAGGTGAGATGTTAGGAACTTCAGCATGTGATGGAGGTGTATTCACCCGTTCTGCGGTTTCTTCTGTTGTGTCCATGACCTCAATTGTAGCGTGGTCCACCTCTTCAGATTGCATGGTGTCCTGAAACTGAACTGTGGATTGCTCAGATTTAGGTGGAGTGGCGTCCTCTACCTCTATTGTTGTTTGGCGGGCTTCCATTTCCCATTTCCACTGTACGTAAATCTTCTGTTGGAAGGATTTCAGTTGACACATTCTCCAAATCGATCACAGTGTCTTCATGACTTCCATGCTCAGGTAGTTTCTCAACAAATAGTTTTCTTCTCTTAGCTGATAAAAGAGATTAAAAATGGTTAACTATTAATCTATATTTTTGTGGCAGGACATGTGAGAACATTACAGCTTTAACGGTAGTATGTACTAAATGTAAATACCGCGCACAGAGGAAACTGAGAAAACTGACGATTCTTCTTGTCTGTCATGGAGAGATTCCTCAATTAACCCTGAAGTTTGCATGTCTGAAATTAGAACTTTTTTTTAGTTTGGGGAGTGTTTAATTTACACCTTAAAGTTCCATTACAAATAAGCTGTAATTACCTGTTGAGAGATGAGTGCTTTTTTTCCTCATGGTCCTGCTGAAATCCCTTGCCTTGCCTTTTTAACTGTCATAAATTAAATAAGAAAAGAATTCTAAATTTTGTGAAAACTACTGTTAGTTAAAGGTTGCCAAACGTGAAGTCGTCGCTTTTCCTCAGCCTTGTCCTGTGAAGAAACACACCTCCTACTATCCCTAGACATACTGTAAGATTATAGAAGTACAGAAAAAAATTATTTGTGCTTTTAAAAAAGCAGTTTTGTTGTCCGCTATTCGGTGGCAAATTAATGGCTATACAAACTGTGCACTGGTAAAGGAATTCTGGAAGCAGTAACCGGGTCAGCAAAGCCAAATCCACCACAACAAGCAGCAAGGTCATCAGAATCACAGAAATGGCAGGTTGCATATTCACGCCCAACATTTTTATAGTATTGGTTTCGAGGCCCGAATTCTATACATTTTATGCTAATCTTTTTCATTTGAAAGGATAGTATTAATATATTCATATTTCTGTGACATCATCAGTGTATTAGGAGTTTAAGTACCTAATTTTTTTTTACAACCGTGACTTTATTGATAAGACAATTGCATAAGCCTGTTCCTGTACCTGTTCTTTTATTTGAACAACTATGACTTTATTAACAAGACAATTTTATTGGGTTGTTGTGTTTAATGGACTGTTTCGTTGATAATTGTGCTTTGACACTAATAAAAAATATAAATGATCATCAAATAAAACATACTGATATATGTAAATAATGGGTGCGTTTTTTGTTTTATAACTATCAGCATAGTGTTCAACCATTTGCTAGGTGGATATTTGAACTTTTGATATATTATACATGTGTTTTTTAATGTTTGGGTTAATTTTTAATGTATTTGTGTCGATATTTATGTATGTTGTTTTCATTAATATTTCTATATTTATGTAGGAATGGAAATTAGGTAAGTTGTGATTTCTATTAGTAGGTGTTACTCTGGATCGTTCATTAATTTGATCGTTTTCATATATATTTCGATACTTCTGTAGTTATTTGCCTCTGGTCGCGATTATTTAGGTCGGAATTTCTTTTAATATTATCAGTGTTTTTTGTGTAGGTAGGTTTGATATAGGTTTTGAGAGTGTGTCGTGATTAAATATGTCATGATTGTCATTTAGTAATTGTTTTAATGTCATTATATTTGTAATGTCTTAATTTAGTTGGTCGGGTAATGAATTGCGTCTAAATATTAACGATCGCTATTTTCACATCGGAATTATTGTAGACGTGTTAATCAGAGTAGGGAATGTGACTACCACCGGTCCGGTCAACAGTGTCTGGAATTCCCTAGTGAGATCGGGCTGCAAAAAAAAAAAGCACCGTCCCCAGGAATAACCAACCCCGCGCTGATAGCATAACCACATTCCTCGGTGGTGGGTGTGGGTTAATGCGTTAATGGTTAAATCCAGGGCCTGCTGGGACCTGTAGTGCAGCAAGAAAATGTTAAATAAAAAATAAACTACTCTCCCACACTACTCTCTTTAGACCACTCTGTTTCCTCATCTAAGTATGAAGGCTGTCACTGCTGGCATTTTGTTGTAACAATCTAAGTCTTGGTAAAATAGGAAACCCTCGTTGATGACGAAGGACTAGCTCTCATGAGAGCTCTTAACAGCAGTCCAGTAAAATGTATAACCAAAGAGTGTATACAAACTGAGACATACTCCTTTTTACTGAGCATGCACTTCTGTTTTGAAGTTATGTCCGACTCTACATGGGTCCCCATATTACCTTACATTAAAGCTAGATTTTTAATATGATAAGAAACACTGTTAATAGTACCTAAAATAGTGGGGTCCTAGATAATGTGCATTTGTGTTTTGCTGGGTCTGCAAAATCTAGTTCTGCAGCTGTGGTCCCACATGTTCCTAAAAAATTTTTACTGCCTTGTGATTTTGCCACTTAATATTCCATTACACAGATGGAAGAGCATACCAAGATAATTGTTCCCTCCACCATATACTTGCTTTATGGATGTCAGGCACTCTGGTGATTTATCTCAGGCGTTCCTTTATTTGCCGATTCAATCGAAATTCTGTCATGAATAATTTCTTCTTTATTTTGATAAATTCTTAATAAAATGGGTGTTGTTTTCCTGGATGAAAATCACAAGCATTTCAAGATGTGAATACAAGAACACTATTCTCTAAAGTTTTCATGATCTCAGATTTCCATTCTGTTATGTATCTGTGTTATATTGCCTTGCCACATTGATATGTTCAGTAAAAGAGTGAGCCAAAATGTTAAAATAATGTTTTAGAGATCATGGCCTTAAAGGTCACCCCATATTTTATATAAAACATATCTATTTGTGCTCCTAGTCAACAATGCATAATATGTTTTGAACTCCAGGCCCATTTAAAGAATATTAATTATTTTATATCAGGTTTTCTCAACTTCAAGGCTACCTACAAATTCAAATACAAAAGTGGAAGCTGCTCAAATCAATTTATAGGCCATAACAGGTGCTGAAAGGGTGGGGTTCTCCTGCAAGGAACATACACACAACATTTTTTCCCCCAGCACACTGCTATAGCCAGCAACAGATCTGCCATTTCTACTGTAGATAAAAATGCAAAAGTCTTTGTTGCACACATTTGCAAATGTATGTTTAAGCCATCCTGCCACGCCAAGGCGCTTTTGCATATAGGATGGTCCTACTCTAAACAATGAGAGTCCCTATATTTGGGCCATACATATGTGTTTTTAAATTGAGAGCTAACTTACCAAAGAGGTACCCCAGAAGCCTCCAAATAGCAATCCAATGTCAGCACTCCCCCTCAGCTACTGACACCAACATGCCTCTCAGACAAATACAAAAGTGGAAGCTGCTCAAATCAATTTATAGGCCATAACAGGTGCTGAAAGGGTGGGGTTCTCCTGCAAGGAACATACACACAACATTTTTTCCCCCAGCGCACTGCTATAGCCAGCAACAGATCTGCCATTTCTACTGTAGATAAAAATGCAAAAGTCTTTGTTGCACACATTTGCAAATGTATGTTTAAGCCATCCTGCCACGCCAAGGCGCTTTTGCATATAGGATGGTCCTACTCTAAACAATGAGAGTCCCTATATTTGGGCCATACATATGTGTACCTACAAATTCAGTCAGTTTATTTGCACTCAAACGCCCATTAAATGTATTAGTAACAAATAAACCATTATTAAGCATTTATATTTGTCAACTGCATAATTGGCACCACAAATGGAAATAGAGGTGGAGGTAGAAATTTTATAAGTTTTGCATTATCAGGTCACAGAGATGCCACTCTACTATGAACAGAACTACCACAATCAATCCACACATCAGGTTTAACCATGTTCGAGCTAGTTCAACACAATAGAGCCTAAATTGATACTTAATTAATTGTTAACATTTTTAATTCTTTGCCAACACCTAATAAAAATAATTTGAGGAGGTAAAAATGTGCAATGGAAGAAACATCATTCATTTCCCAGAACTCTGTTGGAATCCTCCTAGTGCGCTGAACTGACACACTGATTGATGATGACACCTGGGTTAAATTCCTCCCTGTCAAGAATATTTAAGCTCTGAAGGTCTAACCTGCCGGTATTGGCACTGCTAAGCTAGGAGGCACAGTATCTAACACACCTCTGGTCTTCGCCAGGGCCACCCTCAAGGGAGTTTGGGGTTTGCTTCAAAAGGCATGCAGGTCATGGCCCTCCCGGATAGCTACCAGTGAAGTGTAGGTGAACAAGTGTTGTCGTGCAGGCGGAGGTCAAACCATGCAAACAATTCAGGTACCGAAGGAGCAGGCAAGAGCAGAGTCAGGAAGCGAGGGGTAAATACCAGAAGATCAATATGTCCAGAGGGAGATCCAAAAGAATTGTCAGGCAGAACTGGGTCAGAATCCAGGGAGACTGGCAGATTGTTTGGAAACATACAGGGATGCTGGAGACTAGTGTGACCTAGATAGGAAGCAGCTGCTGGTGTCAGGGGCATGCTGGGGACAGGGGGTAGGTGGGCATATGCCTCCCGGGCCGGGAGAATCAATATTATTTCGGGCCAGTGTTGTTGTCTTGATATGTGGCAGGCCCTTCCTCCGGGACCATCCACCCTACATTACTGGCCACAGATCCTCCCTCCCTCCCTGCAGCCCATCTGTGATTGAGCCTATATCACATGGGACGCGCACCACGTGACAGGTGCCGTCCCATGTGTGAAGAAGAACATCCAGCGCGGCGGCCCGGCTGGTAAAAGGTAAGTGCTGGCAGGAGCTGGGAGGTGGTGTGTTAGTGTATAGTGTGTCTGTCTGTCAGTGTGTCCGTCAGTGTATAGTGTATGTGTGTGTCAGCGTATAGTGTGGGTGTCAGTTACATTGTGTGTCAGTACATATTGTGTGTGAGGGGACCACTACATGATGTGTGTGTGGAGGGGACCACTACATGATGTGTGTGGTGGGGGGGGACCACTACATGGTGTGTGTGTGTGTGTGTGTGTGTGTGTGTGTGTGTGTGTGTGTGCGTGCGTGTGTGTGCGTGTGTGTATGTGTGGGAACCACTTCATGTTGTGTGTGTGGGGTCCAGAACATGGTGTGTGTGTGTGTGTTTGTGTGTGTGTGTGTGTGTGTGGACCATTATATTAATATAATGTGTGAGGGAAGGGGGATCTTAATTTAAAGTGGGAGGTAGGCTATTAATTTAATGGTGGAGTGCACGTTGAGGGCTAATTATAGGTGCTATTTTATTTGTGAGTGGTGGGGCAATTTTATTTAATAGTGGGGCCTATGAAGTTAAGATGGAGTGGTTTGAGAGCTATTAATTGAATGTGGGCTGTTTGGGGGAAATTAAGCCTATTTATTAAATGTGATTATGAACTATTTAATGCTGGGCTTCTGTGAGTGTCTCTACTAATGTATATAATATTGCTGTATGTATGACTTTTCTCTTACAGCCATAGTACTTAAGGGGCTATTTGCAAACTTGCTGGATAGTCATATGATTCAGCATCTTATTAGTTAATTTTAAACCTTCAACATCCCTCCCAGGCCACTGTATAGGCTGAAATGGCTGTCGGTATGTTTGCTGACACTGAGCTGGGCAGCAACTGTATTACTTGACCCGGCAAAGCATGACATTCCTGGGCTAGAAGACACATTCATGGCTGGCTCTGTGACTGGGTATGACAAACAACAAACACCCTTGATGTCAGTTGGTGGGGCAGCAGCACTTTTTATAGTCGGTGGGTAAGATTGTACCCCCAGTGTTGGTGGGAAAAACAGTTAAGCAGTTCCATTGACCTGGTTCATGGGGAGTTTTGTTAGGGTATATGGTAGTGTTAGGGAGCAAAACTTAAAATGCACACACTTTGCACACACTCATTTTCCTTAATTATGAACGGCAAACTGTGTAGCGTTCATTTTTTGAATTTAAAAGAAAATATTTTTTAGTTTTTTTATTGTGTAAAAATATAATTGAGTAAATAAAAGCAATAATGATGAAAACACTAATTCTAATAAAAACCGAAAATCTCAAATGCAAAGACAAACCATGAGCACAATCAGCGGAAATGTAATCATCAGCCAGTCAACATTGACCATCAAATGTCGCATATCTATAGTCTCATAAAAGTAGCTTACAGCCTTTATTCCTTCTGGACTGTTTTAGGGGAAAAATTCTGTGAATTATGCTCTTTGTGATTATGAATTTGTGATTTGAACTGTAGCCAATCAGTGGCCTGGCCTCTGCCTATACTAATCTTCACTTCTGTTCTGTGCACACTTGGTACATTTATATTATAGTTATTTAGCCCTATGGTGACTCAAATGGATTTGGTAACAAACTGTCTGAGCAGTGACAATGTGTGATGTGATTCACTGGGTTGCTACCTTGTGGAGAGAGAAAAGGAGTCCCAGCCCTTATATCAATAAACGGATGAAGGAAACTGATATGTTTGATTACTCAGATGCTTTATATCTCCAGCTACATACTGGTAGTAGTGGTACAGTGTTTTTTAAGCTGTTAAGCTGTTTGGAGCTTTTTTGGTGTTAACTGCTCTTTTGTTTATTGGGCTCCTAGGGCTTGATTCATGTCCAAACTCAGCTTGCACGTGAGTTGCATTTGAAAAAAGAGCAAGGAACTTGTGCGAAGTTCTGACCGCATTCAAACCAAAGCGTAGCTCAAAATATGTCTCCATTTGAATCTGAGTGTAAGCACATTGTGTCTACACAATACTTGACATACGTAGAAAAACAGAATAGACTGCAGTATGCGCACAATTGTATGTACAATAAAAGGCCACATTAGAACACATAAAACACATTCTCGATCACGAAATAAAGTGACAGCTGTTATCAGTATATATATACATATATATATATATATATATATATATATATATATATATATATATATATATATTTATAACTAATATATAATTTAATATATTTTACATTTCCCCAAATCTTTTTTTACATTATTTACATAAATAAAAATGCTTTCACTGCAATGCAAACTGTACATGCATTTCAATGCATTTTTGTAGTCTATCTTACTCGCATACAGATCTTACTGTGCTGGCAAGTGGCACGCAAATGTGTACTTTTTAAAATAAAAGTCTATATTCATGACAGTCATCATGATCAGTTTGCATTTACAACAGCTCTGTAGTGGATGCAAATGATGCAACTGAAAACAAGCACACTTATGACAAACCTCAGACTGCAAACAGAAGATGGACTACAAGCAATTTTGGAATTTTATGGATTCCTTGGGACTGAAAAAAGGAAGATGTTTTTCATGGACATTTGGAATATTATGGAGTCCTTGGTACTGAAGAAAAGAAGATATGTTTCATGGCCAATATGATTTTTTTGAATTAGCAACAGGACCTTTGGAATATTTTGGTTATGGTTTAAAGCCTTATTGGATTGGAAGCTTACAAGTTTGGTACCCATACAGATGAAGAGTTAAGATGGTAAGTATATAGGATTTAATTAGTTTTAATAAATATATGCTGTTAAAAAGAGGGTGTTGGGATTTATTTTAGGGGTTTTATTATTTTTAAGCTGGCAAATAGGGTTAATAGTGCTTATAGGGGGGAGCCCCACACTTCTTTTTAAAATTGCTCTATTTTTAACAGTATATAGCCAGCAAGTCGGACCCGCATTTTCGTGTTAATGCCAGCAGTGTGACTGTCGGCAATCACACTGTCATTATTTTATATGTGTCGGGATTTCTAGCCTGTCAGTGTTTACAGCGTTAGGTATTTCCTACTTGTCAGTATGTTCAGTGTAGGCATTTTCGTGTAAGTGTTCTTTGTGTCAGCATTTTGTGCAGAGGAAATATGATAATCTTTACAGTGTATCGTTATGGTGACTATTTCTGTTTTTCATGTCAGTTCCTGTGCTATGCAGACAAAATGTTGTGACACTATTCTTTTTTTTCCACACAAAAAAAAAGTACAGTGCAAGAGATACAGTGCATGTACCTAATGTTCTCTTGCTTTGTTGGGACAAATTGCAAGGAACACTGTAGAATTATTACATATACTCTGCATATATTTTACAGCATACACAGCTTGATTACTCTTCTTTTAAAGGGTGGGGTACGTGATAACGATGACAAGAAAGCCGACAACAGTTATGCAGACACGAAAATGCTGATCAGTATAATCCATACTTGCCAACTTTAAGAGGCAGCTGTCCGGGAGGGGGTCCGTCGTGGGGTCGTGGCTTGCATGGTGCGCCATTAATATTGACCCATTTTAGCCAATCGCAGCAGGGGGCGGGGCCACGATGCCGTGTTTAGACCCGCCCCCCGCCATCTTCAACAGCGGCGACTTTGGGATCCGGGATTTTTGCCTGCTCTCTCGGGAGTCCGGGAGAACTCCCAAAAATTTGGGAGTCTCCCGGACATTCCGGGAGAGTAGGCAACTATGGTATAATCGCGACATGTGCAAAATACACACTTACTTAAAAACTCACATGCCAACATCTCTGACATGTGTGCTATAAACCCCAACCGCAGAAAATGCTGGTAGTATGATTGTCATCTCTTAAAACGGCGACACTGAATTGCCGGCATTAAGAGGGCAACCCTAACCGCTTTGTATTTGATGTTTTTTAGTAACAGATTTACATGATCCAGCCAGCAGGTCCTCTCAATGCCTCCTCAATACCGGCAATGTCAATACCGCAGTTTTAAGAGAAGTCAATCATGCTGGTGGCGTTTTCTGCTGTCTGGGTTTATAGCACACATCACAAAGATGATGACTTTCATTTTTAAAGTAAGTGTGTATTTTGTACATGTTGTGATTTTACTGATCAGCATTTTTGTGTCTGTATAACTCTTGTCGGCTTTGTAGTCATTGGAATGATGACTACCATCGCTTTAAAATTAGTCCAGTCCAGCTCAAATTTACATCTATTAGACATAACCTAATTACTTATATTAAACATTAATAACCATTTTACAAAACTTAATGTAAGAAAATGTAATTTGTCATAACATTATATATAAAATCAAACATATTTGTAGTGTTAATCTTTTTAATAATATCATATTCAGATATACTCTATTGTAATGTATTCAACATGTAAAATGAAACCATTTACATTATTTTCAGGCTTATTAGATTTGACTTTAAATATAAGCAATATAGTTTCTATATTGATACAAGATGCATTGTGACTTTATTATAGATTTTGAAAAAACACGTGTAACATATTAGTAGAAAGTGATACTTATTTTTAAATGAATGACACCACCCCATCTAATTACATTAGTACAAAATTATTGACAAGATCTGAAATATAGAACAGATGTGCGCTATGTTGTGCAATGCTTGTCAGTTAAATTTGTATTAAGTGTTAATTTCAGTACTTGTCTTTACTAACTTATCTTTATCATGATTTCATGGTAACCTGGATCTGAAGAATCTATAGTTTTCGGTCGGAGTATAGGTTTATACTGCAATAAATACTATAAAAAGTAACCTTAGCATCAGGGACATGACAGCAATTATCTGGGCACCATAGCAATATAGTAAAGGGGTCTACTGGGCACCATCATATAGTCATAACCAGCAGAATGTCTGCTCCCAGAGGTGGATTAAGACTTATTGGGTCTCATGGCACTCAGCCCCATCACAAATTAACACTCAACAGTATAATTGCATCCCTTATAATGATAGCTCTCTGATCATCCCCTTCATTGCTAATTAATGCCTTCAGCCTCATCAGAACAACCCATCAACATCAATAACCATTTTATAAACACTAAATCCATTTTCCCCATCATTTGTTTACCCCCCACATCATCAATTAATTTATATATATATATATATATATATATATATATATATATATATATATATATATATATATATATATATATATTCTCCTAGCAGAAAATGCAGGCACTGTGATTATCATTACATAGTCGGTTTTAATGGAGCAATGGAAGGACCCAATGACCTAGGGTCAATTTGAAAGCAGCCAATTAACCTACTAGTGTGTTTTTGTAAGCAATTAAGTTGGCAGTGTACAGTGCTGTTTTTAAATGTATAATTTGTGATGTTTAAGAAATGGTGAATGTGACTTGTGTTTGTGCATATGTGAGGTTGCATTATCATTGTATATAATGTAAATGGAGCTATGTGAATTGATATAGGACCATGTGTAATAAAGGTCTTCAAAGGGTTAACACTAAGTGAAAGTGAAGGTTAGTTAATTGTAAGTGTGGTGCTGAAATTGCTTACTACAAAATGGTGGTGACAGTATGGTCGATTCCATGCTTGATGCTGAGCTTGTAATGCTATTCTCAGACATTCCCTCTACACACATGCATTGGGAGATTTGTGAGATAAGCATGAAGGTTTATGTGATTGTTATTGTTAAGTAATGCTGGGAGCTATAACAGAAATGCATTGTATCCATCATCTTGTCTCACTTCTATGTTTTACCCATTTACCCATTTGTCTGCCCCTTCCCTTTAGATTTCATAACCAGGGCCCTCTTCCCTCTTGTCCTCCTCTTTTCATTACCCATGCCTTCTACACACCAGCTATATGTTTTGCAACTCCACCCTCGGATCTCTTCCCCGGACTCCATACCTCCCTTGTCTTCTGACCTGATTCAGTGATTCTGATCCTGTTAACTGTGCCCACACTTTATCAAGCATCTCACCAGTTTAGTTCCATTCTGAGCCTTGTATACATGAGTTTCCTGTGGTTACTCCTATCTGTTGTACAGCCTGGTGTTTCTCTATCCTTGGACGCCATCTTGCCAAGCATTCTGCACATGCGCAACCCTGGGAACCAATTTAAACCTATGCTCCATAGGAGGATCACTAGACAGTTCCCTTTATAAAGTCCTCCTTCCTTTCTATGGGTTTCAGTTCCCTTTCTATGGGTTTCAGTTCATCAGGTCTCCTATCTGATAAGAAGCATCTCCTCTGACTCCCATCCACGCTCATACTTACCTTTGTTCCTGTCTTCGCGAGTTAGGCCGTTTGTTCATCGGCTGCAACATCGGTCCTGTGCCAGAGTTATAACCTCTGTGTGGATCTCAGTGCTTTGTTATCCACAGTTCACAACTTCACAGCATTACCTGTTCAGCCTATTCTACAGTTAAGACCTGTAACCTCACTGCAGGGTATCCTTCATCATCGGTCCTGTTCCAGAGTTATATCACCTGTGTGGATCTCAGCACTTCTGCTCACCGCAGTGCATCGCTTCACAGCTCTATCTATTAAGCTTATTCGGCTGTTTAGACCTGTGACTGTACTTCCTGCACAGCCTATTCTATTATCGAGATTTGTGGTTATACTGCTGATCATCGCACAACACCCGTCCTGTTCCGGAATTCCATACACCTGAGGCTACATTCCATTCTGCCTTACAGTTACTTTGTGGTTCTCTGAATTATCTGCTCTGCGCACCCTAGATGACCGCGACCTGCGGTTGAGAGCAGCTAAGACCATATTCCCTTCTGGGAATCCCTGGTGAATACCTCTCCTCCGTTTAACTCTTCACCTCTCTGGGGATAGCTGTCATTCAAGCAGAGATCATGATCATTCCAACTATCTGGCTTTCGTGACACACTCATTGGCACAGCTTTTAGTATGTGCTTACATCGCAGATTCTTGCATTGCTATGTGTTTTTTTAATTGTCCTGTAATGCTATGTACTGTTTTGTGGCCTATAAATGAAGGGTAATAATAACATAAGATTATATAGGTGCATCTGTGGTGTTATATAGGCGTTTGAGTAGTAGTGATGGAGTAACTGTGTTAAGACTGTGTGTAATAGAGTATGAGAGGATTTGTTACATATAGTAAATAGCTTTAGTGAGATAATGTGAGAGCATATGGTTTATGTTGTGGCATGTAATTTCAAGGACTGTAGTAGTGTGAATGAGAAGTGTAATGGACTCTAGCATCCATCCCCTACACCACAGGGAGCTCAAAAATAATGTGACCAGAGATACACATGTCACGTTTCAATGCAGAAAATCACAGCTAAGAAGCCCGGAATATGGTGAAATACACAATTTTTATTGCAGATATGTTTTCAGAAAATGCAGTAAAGTACAACCGGATGGTGTAGATATAGCACAGGGATTTCACGGAGATGCAGAAGGCAGATGACAGGAACACAGCTGATGCAGGTGAACAGGTGGTTTGTACAAATCCCTGAGAACTAGAGATGTTCCGACTCAGGTCCCCGAGAACCGAACACACCTGAAAGTTAGCAGATCCGAGTACCGAGCCGAGCTGGCTCGATACATTCCCGTGCCCTTGGAATTGAAAACGAGGCAAAACGTCATTGTTGCGTCAATGGATCTTGCAAGTTTTGGATTTTATAAGTACCGCCCTCCACAGGGATCCAGCGCCATTTCACAGAGGGACACAGAAGGAATAGCACGGTTCTTGCCAATCTCTAGTGCAGTTGGGCAGCGTCATAGGTATAAAAGAAAGAGGAGGGGTAGCAGTGTTCTGCAGGACAGCTCCGTTGCTAATTGTCATTGCTGAAATAGAAATAATAGGGCTGGCACTCTTGGTCTAAATCTACAGACATATTGTACACGGTTATAGAGCACACACACCAATAGGACAGCTCCATTGCTAATTGTCATTGCTGAAATTGAAATAATAGTGTTGCCAGTGTTCTTCAAAAGCTGCAGTTACATTTTACTGTGCCATAGCTCACACAGAAATAGGAGAGGTGGCAGTGTTTAATGCTTAAACAGAAATTCAAATAATAGGGCTGGCAGTGTTATTAAAAGTCTCCAGTCACAGTTAACTGCGCCATAGCTCATACAGAAACAGGAGGGGTGGCAGTCCTTGTCACTCTCCAGTCTCAGTCATGATGATACTAATCCCTCTACCTCATGTGGTAAAGCCTATGTTCAAGTGCATAGTGGTTTTAAGTCAGGGAAACAAAAATGTAAATAAAAGCTTGTACCACAAATCTACGATAATAATAATATGCCTCTTAGTGAAGCATGACTAAGCCTAATTGGTGAAACGTATGTCGGGCACGTGACGCATGACGTCACAGACCCGGAAGTAGGGAGCCAATCAGTGGGATCTCCCGCGACTGTGTCTCGCTAATCTAGAGTTATTTTTCATTGCTAAACAATAGGCAACTCCTCTATAGAAGACTAACTTTAGTTTTTACATTAGGGGCAATACCAGTTTTATCGAGCATTGCCGATAATTACAATTGGCAGCGCTGGCTGTCTCATTAGGAGGTACACATTACAAGTGGGACCTTCAACAAGCAGCCCACACACATCCCTGTATACTTACACATGCCCAGAATGTGCACTGTATTTTATTTCTTCTATACCATAAACCTTGTTGCTGTTGGTTTGTAGGGAAGTTATTACAACCCAGCCATATATTTGGTAATACTATTATATGAAGGGACATATCTGAGGATACATCGATAGCACTCAGGTTAAGAATCACCCTGTAATGCAATCTAGCAAGATCTATGTGGAATTTTCCAGTTTTGAATACACACTTTGCAATACCAATGCATGAAGGGATATATTTGAGAGCCAATATATCGCTAATATTCTGGCAGATTATGACCCCATAATGCAATCCAACAATAATGGTATAATAGATTAGATCGAATTCATTTTTCATAATAAAGGTGTATTATACTGTGGCACGTGTATTAACATAGGACATAAATCTAATTGTCCGGTTATTTACATCCAAACTGGATATACATGTGAAGTAACCATCACAATTATAGGCATTCCATTATATGTAATGCCCTTTATTGATGGTGTACTAAGCATATATGGAACTGCTTGCTATTAATATCATATACTTTTTATAACATATCTGGTATTTCCCCCTTTTTCTACACATGACAAGAGACACATAAATACTATATGGAAGCGTTTCATATATAAATATACGCCCATGTCTCAATCTGTGTGAGATTTATATTATTCTATGTTAGCTACAGAGTGTATTGCCTATGCCTAAAGGCTCTTTCTAGAGAGACACTTCACAACAGGTCTTAATGGTCCTATGAATTATCATATTACAATTATATAATTAGAGGACCAGACCCTAGTTATCACTAATAACTACGATACTGTACGAGTTTTCTATTTTGATAACATTTGACCGGCTCCCATTTTTTGGGTCATTTTTAATTCTCCTTACACTATATTTCAATTCTATTCACTTGTATATTTTAAATTCACCGATCCAGGTGGGATTTAGCTATTTGTCTATGTCGCATTTTTAAGTAACCATCAATAAAGTTGATTTTATATTGATATACTCTCTCGGACAGGAGTGCCTCACACACTACTTTGTTCAGCTGATATCAATTGTCATCTGTATTTGTTATTTCCTAGATAATTCTAGTTATGAGAGCACCCCCTCGGATTATATATTATAAATAAATATATCCAAGAGGATTGTCCGGACCTTGGAGCGGATTGGTCCATTCCCTTTTTTCACTGAAGCAGATGATACTCAGAGTAGCCTGCCTCTGAAAAACATGATGTACTTGGGTACATGCTGCTGTTATCCCTGCTGGTGAAGGCAAATCATCAACCCAGTGGGCTGTCACAGTCATATAATCTTTAGTTTGTCCCGTTCCACTTGTCCACATATCTGGGGTTAAGTGTACAGTGGGTAGAATGGCATTTTGTAGCCCAATAATTACATTTTTACGAACCTTCTGGTAAAGGTGAGGAATAGCTTTTCTAGTAAAATGGTGTCACGATGGATTTTGGTAATGGGGATAGAAGGACAATTCCATCTTGCACCACTTTTCTTTTCTGCCACTGCTGTCTGGCAATGTTTCATAGATATGCTATGAACTGCTGTGTGTTTGTGTCATTGCTCTGTTGCTAAGCATCTAGCCAGGTCGCAGCAGTCTTTGTTTGAAAGTATATGAAAATAATATTGTGACATGTGAGGTGGTCAAAATTGACTGCAAATGACTTGAAATTAGTGTAATTGAGGTTCATAATAATGCTGGGGGAAAAAAAGAGCAAAATTATGTGATTTTAGCAAAATAAATAGGGATTTTAGAAAAATGGGGATCCAAAACCAAAACACACAAGAGCCGTTTTGCCAAATCCAAAAACAAAACCACAACACGAAGTTAATCCAGATCCAAAACCAAAACCAAAACCAGAACACGGGGGTCAGTGAACATCTCATCTCTGCTGAGAATAGGGGCACCAGAAGCACAACAAGGAACAGCAGAGCAACATATAGCAACAACAATGACCAGTATGGTACATGGGAAGGAACAGACATAAATAATGAGAGACACAGGTGTACCATTAACGAGGAGAGGGAAATTAACTCCTACTAGTGAGTGAAAATGTCCATAGTGGAAGAGCAGCACCTCTGGCGGCATGGGAGTATTGCATCCAGGAACACAACCACGGCAAGACTAACAGAGTTCTAAACAAAGAGGAGCTGCAGAAGGCAAACAGCATCCTATAGGGAGATGTTGCAAAGCAGACGGAGGCAGATCGTGACAACACACACCAATACACTCATACATACACAAACATAAAAAACATATTCATGGTTATAATACGGCCGACACATGCATTGTATTACCATCTATGCTACCATTTGTACTGATATAGTAAAATAAACCCCATCATGTATTATACCATCTGTGTTTACTTTACTGTTTTATATTATGTGTAAGATTGTTTTAATGAGAATATGTTAATGAGAATACAAAATATCTTACTTTAAGTTTTAGGTCAGTCTTTCTTGATATTAAGTATAAGTTTAAGATATAAGTTTCATTGTTGCTTCAAATCTAGAACAGAAAAGGAATTTCACTTCTTGGGGTTAAACTGGAAACCACCTTTGTGAGAAGTTTATTAATGATATAAATAATTTATTAAATGGTGATTAGAATATTTACCTCGCCATTAGACCCTCAGTGCTATCATAGGAGGAACAGCACATACGTTAACACAAATGTCATTGGCTCCAGGCAATGAGTGAGGGTATCCTGGGTGCCCCACTTATTTACGTTATTGGGTTACTTATATTGAGGGGTTTGTCCAAACATGAACAATCACTTTAACAACATATTATATTTGCAGATTAGGGATGGGTTTAATAATGTTGCAGTGCAGTGTTGTAAATTTACACAGCAAAGTCCTCTTAGAGAATCCCAATTCATACAATACACTGGATTACCTTTATATAATAAAATAAAGACTTCCTTTGTTGAGTCATTAGTCCATTGGAGGCAGGTCAGTAAACCATCTCCCTGCTTTATATAACTACTATATGCTCTTTCTGGTGTAAAGGATATATGACAATGTAAAAATGCTTCAAGCCAAGTCTTCTTGGTGCAGTGGAAACTTTAAGGGGGAGGGGTCAATGTAACACTCTTAACTATTGCCGAGGGCTTTAACTTGAGTCAGCCAGGTATACTAACCCTGCGCACAGTAGACATATTTATTAGTGTAGGGGTCACTTCAGCCAAAGTAGTCCAATGGAATTAAAAGAAAATATTTAAACACTGTCATTTAAGTAAATTTATACACAAATTATTGTTTTACTTAGAATACATACACTCCAGAGAACTTAAAGTGGCCCTGGAAAAAAGTCTGAAAGTGGCCTCATGTGGGAGGGGCCAAATAAATTGTAGGCGGGGCTCAGTATGTGTGTGCACCCAGTGTGTCTACCCGTGTGTGTGCCCAGAGTATGTGTGCCTAGTGTGTGTACCTGTATACGTGTGTCCTGTTCTTGTCATTTTCACCTCCTGTAGCTGCTGGTGTCTTTAGCTCAGTTGCTGCTTGTCTGGATCCTGGAATGTTGGAGGACCTATTTGGAAAAAAAATGGGTACATGAAATTTAGAAAACTCCAACTATCCCCGGCATTAAATCAATAGCATATACATTTACTAAATAGCCATCCTCTCCCCAAACTCAGTATCACATTCAATTAATAGACCCCAAGCTTCCCCATCTTAAATTAATAGGCTCCACCAATAAATGAAATTGCCCCACCATCATCCCACAAATAAGATATTACCCATTAAATAATTAGCCCCCACCTAAACACCACCATTAATTTAATAGCCTACCTCCCACATAAATGATATTAAGAAACCCCCTCACACTCTCGTTTAAGAACCCCCCTCCTTTCCATCCCTTGCACTTAATATTAAAAACCCCCCTTCACACAATATATATATATATATATATATATATATTTATTTTTTTATTTTATTTTTTAAAAGCCCCCCATCACATTCACACACTATATTAACATACCCCTCCTTCCCTCACACACTATCTATATACTAAAAGCCCCCCCAATCACACACTGTATTAACATACCTCTCCTCTCCCCTCCCCCCTCACACTTACACTTACCTTGTAACATCCGCTGTCTGAGAGATGCAGACAGCCTCTCCTGCCGCTCTGCATGTCTGGCTGCTTCCTCCTATCAGTGCTATAGATAGGAGTCACATGGGATGTGCATCACGTGACAGGTGGCGTCCCATGTGACTCCTGTCTATTGTTCTGATAGGAGGAAGCAGCCAGACACAGGGATCCACGCCGCGGCCACATTCAGGAAGGTGGTTGGTCCCGAAGCAGGGGCCAGCCATCCAATATCACACAGACCCCCTCCGCTAGCACCCGTTCTGGGGGGGACTTACAATTTTTTTTTTAAAAAAAGACAAAAAATACATGCAGTGGCCTCCTGAGGCCAGCGGCCTACCGGGAAAAGTCCCGGTAGGTTGTATCGCCAATACGCCCCTTGCTACACTAATTTATTTTCTTTAGTTAAAATGTTCAATTAACAAAAAAGATGGAGGAAATGTGTTTCTCAAATTTGCTTTAGCAATATTTTTTAACTTAATGGATTACTTTTGGCCTGCAATTCACAGGTTGCCACAAACTAGGGACCCAGGCTAGATCTATTATAGATACATAGGCTAAGTCCATTGCTTCATCTCAAAGCAATTTTTATACCACTCTTTAGAAGCAGGAACATGTGTTGCAATTTTGTAAAAGGCATTATTCCAGGCTTTTTTTTTGCTTTAGCAGCGATGTTAATTATATTATACCATAGAGTTAAAATTCACTGCACATCTCACACATGGCCAATGATCCTAAGGACAGTACACCACTAACACATCATACAATGAGTAATGAGCAACAATCAGTGATGAAGTGCAGTACTTGTATCACTTGCAAGAGGAGACTGCAGTAACAAAATTATCTTTAGAGTGATATGAATTTTAATGAATGTACATTTTATGTCTACCTTTTATGACTGTAAGATAAATTATCTTTCTTTCACAAAATTTATCACTCATAAATTTACATTTAGTTTTCTTTAGCAAAAAAGTGAAGTAATCCCTCAGAACTGACCCCAGTGTCTACAACTTAGAATCTAGTGAATTTGTAAAATAAGTTTCTTCGCTTTCCCTACGTAGATTTGACAGTGCATCCTCGTTTCGTTTCGCCTCAAATTTAATTATCTTGATTGATCTCTTGGAATAAGCAGAAGCTTTGAAGGCATCCCATGCTACCAAGGGAGGGTGCTGTAGATGTGTATATTACAAAGTATTGGCTCAGTTCGTGTTCCAGGTCTGACCCAATGGGCAATAAGTAATCCAAAATAAGTTTGACTCCCTTGAAAATACGAAGTCAGCTATGTGGGAATGGAATGTAAATTGCCTCTATTAGTATTGGCCAGACATCCACCTTACACTTCATAAATTATGTTTTTTCTCCTGATCTAATTTGAGAGATAATAAATCAAACTGCATAGTTCTCTTAATTAATATAAATAATCCTCTTGAATATTGTGAAAGGGATTTTGGTATGCATATCCTGTCTGTAATGTGTGGTTTTTGAACACAGAGAGAGATGGCAACATTTTGCCCATGGAGTAAACACAAGTAAGAGACAAAGGCTCTTCTATGAGGGCGCCAACTTGGAAAAATGGTCATGACAAAAACATGCTGACGTTGATTCTAGAATGGGGTCATGGCAATAATATATATGAAAAATTATGTGAAAGTGGTATAACCAAATACAACATAACCCCATCTGACAATCAATTTCAGAGACTAATCTAGTGATTGCTATGCAATACAGAGAACATTCTAGTGGCCACTAGGCAATGCAGCGAACATTCTATTGACCACTATACAATACAGTGAACACTCTAGTGCAGTGTTGGCTAACCTGTGGCACTCCAGGTGTTGTGAAACTACAAGTCCCAGCATACCTTTCCAGCACTAAGCTGCTATATATATATATATATATATATATATATATATATATTGGCAAAGCATGCTGGGACTTGTAGTTTCACAACACCTGGAGTGTCACAGGTTAGCCAACACTGCTCTAGTGACTGCTATATAATGCAGAGAGCATTCTATCGATCAATAGTTTATGCAAAAGGATGACAGGCTACAGCCTAGGGCATGAGACTTTTGTTGGGGCAAAGTATTTTGGGATGCAAAATAGGGACAGGGTCTGAAATTCATTTTAAACTTTAAGACAATAGTTGCTTTCCAAAGTAAAAAGAAAACATGAAATAAAGTTGTAAGGTTTTTAATCTTGACCTATTTCAATGGTAAAGAATGAAGACAATGGGCTTGATTCATTAAAGAAATTAAAGCGTAAAAAGGAGTAACTTTGCATCGTGGTAAAATCATGTTGCAGTGCAAGGGGTGCAAATTATTTTAATATTTTGCACATAAGGAAAATACTGGGTGTTTTTTAATGTAGGATACAAATACCTGATAGCTTTATTTTTATACCGACATTTAAAGTTGATCTAGGACATGCCCGGCCCCAGTTTTAAATCTGTCCCCACATTTTAAATGTTCCTCCTCCTCCAATGCAACATGGTTTTGCCAAAGTGCAAAGTTACTCCTTTTTTTGCTTTACTTTCCTTAATGAATCAGGCCCAATGAGCCTAATTCATTAAGGCACGTAAATGCCGATACGTGCCATATTTTGTATAAAATCGAACTGCACATGCCCAAAAATTAACCAAATGCCAGAGAACAAAACAACATCCAATTCATCTTCGAGGGCAAATAACCTTTACTACAATATATGATATCATGGGCGAATGGAAAGGGAAATGGGTGGTCTATGTACAGTAAGCACGTGCCAGACTCGAGTGCATGCAATATCTTCCAAATCAAGCTTTGAGCATCTCTAAGGTATGTGATTTTCAGTTGTATCACTTGCACCAGCTATAGGTCTGGTGTAAGTGCCAATTACTATTTATGACGGCTGTGTGTACATCCTAGAACTTCTGTTTCAATCGGGAGCAACTGTAGAAATGTAGAAATATTTTAATGTTTTGTCATTAATGATTTTTTTTTCTGTGCATTCTTTTGTGATTTTATATTCCACATATGTATTGGATGTATTCTGCAGTGTATTGTCTGGTAGAGCAGAGCGTACCTAGACCCATATTCATTACCAGACATTTCTTCAGATCTGATTCTTGTTAAATTTGGACGTGCGTATGTCCCATGTATGTGTGTGTGTGTTTTAAAAAAATAAATGCTTGAGGAGTGGGAGAGACTAGAATGGCGACAGGCGCAGACGTAACAGCCACCTCCCGTGCACATCGTGATGCCTAGTAGTGCTTGTTCATGAATATGCCTACTATGCAGTTCTGATTTTAATGAAAACAAAATGAGTAACAAATGTTGCTGTGACCCTTTTAAAAATCCAAGTGGAACTGAGTTTTGAAGACATGGAAACATAAACATAAGTGGGAGAGGGGGATGAAGGAATTCGGGTCCCTCTCAGTGTAATCTGGTCGGCGAGTGGTGACCCTCTAAGACCTACTGGCATCTGGGCTCCCACCCAGCTCACGGGTGATCTGGCATTGCAAAGTGAAATATTGGGCATACTGCATGAGGATAATGCCAATACTAGAAATCTTTGTAATACGAAAACTTTAAAAACAGAATTCAGGTGGTGCATGTGCTTGAGAAAGATAACATAGCCTTAGACAACTCTATAAGTGTTTAGATTACACCACAATACCGAGGCTAAATAGATAATATGGAACAGCAGTTTCACCCCATTTACCAGGCAAAAAATGGTTACAGTATATTGTTTGGCTCTTTTAAGTAGCTACAGAGAACTTTAATTATTGTATATGTACATTGTAGTATATGGAGAGTCACAATACTCATGGATCGGTTATTATCAGTCAGGTGAAACATTCAGCCATATTAATCACAATGTCAGGACAGGAAGAGGAGACTTTGATTTAAAAGACTTGGTATAAAATCTTGATGCTGCTTTACCTGTTTATACCCATGCTTATATTATCGTAACCTTCACACCTCTGCTCGTAACAGAAGGTTGGGCTGTTCTTTGAATCTTCCAACAAACATGTTACAGCAAACTACCTTATTTCCATTCTTCATAGATTTAGTTTTGCAAACAACCAAATGGAACCATGGTCATGAAGCATCTCTTTTCACCTATTAATTCTATAGATATAAAAAAATATCTATAAAATATCTATAAAATATCTATAAAACACTGCTAATTCACCCAGCTTTTGAGAGTAACAACTGAGTACCTTAGCAAAACAGCCCATATATGTTTCAACTCACATATCAGTTGCATAAACAGTGTATCCATATATCATCTACTAAACATTATTGCTCAAAAGAAGTTACAAAATATTATAATAATTCCATTGGATTTTGTTTACAAAATAAATTTCAGTTGAAATATGGATATGTCTAGATCAAATGGTTAACGATAATATGTATGTACACAGTTATCATTTATTTTTTATATTATGCTTATTGCTAGAAAAGCACTTGAACAATTCTGTGAATTTGCAAATTAACTGACATCATAGATGAATAAAAAAAATTGTACAAATAATTTTAGACTAGTAATACTTATATAAAGGACCACTTTTATAAGTAGGAATATTTACTGATAATGCAGAGAAATAGTATATTATTATTTGCTTTGTATTTGTATAGGCTATGATTTCTCTTTTGTTTTTCACACATATACTTGCAGAAATATTTCATGGATCATTACCATCCTCTAAAGCACTTGTGTAATATACCTGCAGGGACAAGTTCAAGAATGTGGCCCTCCTTATCCTCATTAAAAAAAGTGAATCAATTTAGCAAGACATCTAACTTATTTTATATCATGAACTCTAAAGGGGTTACATATAGTTTATTATACTACTGAAATGCATAATGTTGAATTATAGTGACATTTATTAAATAGCACTGATTTAAAACCTGACAAGGTCTTTTAAAGAAAAGTTTTTTTAAAAATAAAAAATATAATGAGCCACTCACTGCCACTGACAGGTGTGTAACTGTCAGCAAATTAATTTGTGAATTGTTTCTGATTCCGCCAAAATTTGATGAATAATTAACACTGTTACAAGGAACTTAAAGAAGTCTGCAAGCATCAGCAAATGTCACCTGTCTTTAGCATTTTAAAAAAAGTGTAAAGAAATTATAATACTCATTCTTCCTGGAATTTTCTAGAGGAAAATGTTGTGGATGCTGTTTATCGCCATTAATACACCAGGTTACCGTACACTCATATGCACATAGCATTTTCTGCTTAGCTGTGTAAGCAGTACTGCAGCATTTTCTGCCGTTTTATTCATCATTACATAGTTAGGTGCACAAAAACCCTGACATTACATTATATCAACAGTTGTTTTCTATTTAATGCTACTAGTGGAATATGGGCTGATTTTTGCTGCAACAATGGTGAAGAAACGCTTATACAAACTCTCCAGTCAATCTTACAGCAAGGAAAGGAAATAGGTTAGAGAAAACAAGCATCAGAATGTTCACAACTTCATGTAAGTTGTAATGAAATGCAACAAACTGTTACCACTGTTACTCCCACCCATGGAAAGAGAAAACATTTTATCAATCCAAAAAAGATATTTGAACAGAAATGATGTAGACAATGTTTTTTATATAAAGAGGATGAATAACCATCCAATTCAGCACATTATTCTTGCATCTAATTAGGATCAACTGGAGCGGCCTAAGTTTGAGCAACAGACAGAACTTATTAAACTTTGCCATTCACAAGCTTTGCTTCCCACATTCCAGGGCATCATCGGAACATGTGTTTAATGCTGACAGTGGAATTAGAGTCAAAAAGTGCAGTCAGTTCTCCTATACTTGCCCACTTCCGAAATTTTGACTAGGTTTCCCAGACACCCGGGACAGCAGGCCATTCTCCTGCATCCTGTCCACTTCCTAGTGAAGTGGGACAGGGGCCTCCAAGACAGGATTTGTCATGAATCATGTCATTATTTCACGGCACCAAATAAAATGTCGCAATTTGATTTTTCTTGTCCCGTTTGTACTTACACATTCATTTGAAACAAAAACATATTTAGTGACAAGTAGCTGCTAGAATTAATTCAATATTAAATTGCAAAGTCATTTTTTTCATCATTCTCCCAGTTTTGAGAAAAACCCTTTTGAGATACATTGACTTGAACTCATTGGCAGTAATTTACAACTCGCAAAACTGCCAAGATTCAGTGCATTGTCTCATTTGGTGACGCCACTCTGCTCAATTTGCTCTGGTGGGTTTAATTTTTCTCCAGAGTGCATGGATGTGTTGGACAAGAAGACAGCCATTCCAGAGGTTCAAAAGTTTGCATCAGTCAATGGCAGGAGTTTGGTGGAAGGAGGGCATTCATTGCTAAGAGTGGATAAGGTGTTTTGTGGACCAATGCAAAAACAAGATTTCATGATGCGTAACAAATTAAAAGGTAATGGTATGGTCAATGTGATTTCTTAAGGAACATTCCTTACTTTTGTAGAAGAAAACACAGCCATTTCCACTTCTCAGTAACACTTGAACCTTTCACCAACTCATAGCTGGTGGAGATTGGGTTTCATCCTATACTTATAATGGCATGCATTTTGTACAGTCTGTTTGCACTTCTGCAGAGAAGCACATTTCTAGGTGTAAATGTGATAAAAAGCTTTAAACACTCAAAAATGCCACACATAATAAAGACAGTCCCTATGTACAACAATAGGAGGAAAATGTAAATGTTTATTTTACAGAGATATCTGTTTCTAAAGTGGTAGGGGTTTGGACAATGATGTGACATTTACAGATTTGCACAGCACAATGTTCCTCTTGAGATCTGGTTACCTCCCCACAAGCCTATGCACTTGTAGTTTCTAGAGTTTCAAACACCTCTACTTACTGACAAGCTCAGGCATTTCATCCTTACTTAATCATCTTGTGCTCAGTTTGCACCCAAGATAAGGGATATGTGTGCAAAACTCCTCTGTCACTCTTTTATTACATGGGCTCTTTATTCACTACTAAATGACTGAGCCTGGGAGACTATTTGACCCCACTCTTATTAGCTGCAGTAACCAACCAACTGGACTATCAGATTTATAATTAATAACTTTATTTTTTTCCCTCATTTGTTGACCCATTTTAGCTAGTATGTAATTCAGGAAAATAAGCAGCCATTGATGCTGTCTTTATTTTAATTGTTATATTTTGTGACTAGACTGAGCAAAAGGCATTTAATTGAAAGTACTGGATAAGAAGTGATATTAAAGGTGTATGTATTTCTAGGCTATTTGCATGCCTCTAGGGATTATGAAATTTAGGAAATGCTTTCAAATATACACAATGTTCACCCATCCTACATATTTTATTATGCTGGGATGCAAAATAAAATCTATTTTTTTGTGTGGAATTGTACATAATCTTGTGCATTGCTGCAGATATCCCGCATTCTAAAAATCATATTCCAATCCTCCCTGGTGTGACCAGGTTCATTCACCACCAACAGCCAGTATTTGGTCATCTAGGAATAATTAATTGTCATATATATGTATGTGCGGTTCCAGAAAAACATTGCAAGACCAAAACTGACAATTTGTAGAATCACTATGGCATTTGCTGATATTATGTCGGGACCAACTCATTTATAAATGCCCCCCACAGTAGGTCATTCAAGAGACATATTGTACACAATAGAAGAAAAGTCTAAAAAAAAATATTTTTTACGATTTTGTTTGATGACATAGTTAAAATCATATTTAGAGATCCTTGGGAGAAGGTCCTGGTCAGCGCACCCGGGCGGGGGGGGGGGGTGGGGGGGGGAGTTGCTCCGTGAGTTATGACATTGCACAAAACTGAGATTCCTGGTACGATTCACTGTGAATCACATCTTCAAGCCACGCCCCACCCACTTCACCAGCGAAGTGGGCGGGACGTGGGAGTTTTCACTGCTATCCCGGGAGTCCAAGAGAACGCTTAGAAATTCATGAGTCTTCTGGGAGGGCAGGCAACAACGGATAAAATGCTTAATCCACATAATGAACTCAAATATTATGATTACCTCAACCTTCTGGCAATAACAGAAACATGGCTTATGCAATCAGACACTGCCTCACCTGCAGCACTTTCACATGGTGGCCTCCATCTCACCCACACCTCCAGACCTGAAGGCAGACAAGGAGGTGGGGTTGGACTACTTCTCTCCCCACAGTGCACATACACAGTTCTACCAAATGTCCCATCACTCACGTTCACATCTTTTGAAGTACATGCTATTCGCATTTTTAATCCATTCTCCCTACGTGTTGCGGTGATCTATCGTCCCCCTGGAGCACACCAACAATTTATTGAGGATTTCTCTGCATGGCTCCCTCACTTCTTATCTTCAGACATCCCCACCATCATCATGGGTGACTTCAACATCCCCATTGATAACCCACCTTCCAAAGCTGCTTCCAAACTACTCTCTCTAACATCCTCACTTGACCTCTCCCAGTGGATTGAATCATCTACTCATAAGGATGGCCACTGCCTTGATCTTGTTTTCTCTAGACTATGCTCAGTTTCTAATTTTATTAATACACCCTTCCCCCTCTCGGATCATCACCTTATCAGCTACACTCTCACCCCCACTGCTCTAACCTCTCTACTGTCTGACTCAACCAAGCCTCCTCATACTCGTAGAAATCTTAATTCTATTAATCTTCAACAATTTTCCACCTCTCTCCAACACCTTCTCTCCCCTATCTCTACATTCTCATCCCCTGAGATGGCAGTACCTCATTTTCACCTAACCTTAGCAACGGCCCTTGATCAAGTGGCTCCAGCGACACTTCATACTACACGTCGACTTCGATGTCAACCGTGGCACACCAAAGCAACACGAAATCTTCAACAACTGTCCCGTAAAGCAGAACGTCACTGGCGTAAATCTCGAAGCTCTAATGACTTCTTCACATATACTTCTGTCTACCACTCCTATCGAAATGCTCTGGACACTGCAAAACAAACATACTTTCAATCTCTTATCTATGCTCAGGCTTCTAACCCCAAACGCCTTTTCAATACATTTAATCATCTTCTCAATCCTCCCACCCCGAACCCTCCATCTACTATCAGTGCTCAGGATCTTGCTTCCTACTTCAAGGACAAGATTGACAAGATCAGACTAGAAATGGTATCCTCTTCCTCAACAAGCCATCAGCTCATTTCCTTCCCACTACCCTCTGACACCCTTTCTTCATTTGACCCCACAAATGAAGAGGAAATTTCTACGCTCTTCTTATCTTCCTACTCTACCTCCTGTCCTCTTGATCCTATTCCCTCGCAAATTGGTAGATCCCTGTCTTCTGTGCTCATTTCACCTCTAACTCAAATCTGTAATCTCTCACTCTCTACTGGCATCTTTCCATCACTATACAAGCATGCAGTGATTACTCCTATTCTAAAAAAACAAAACTCCGACCCAAACTCTCTCTCAAATTACCGTCCCATCTCTCAGCTCCCTTGCCCCTCCAAGCTTCTAGAGAGACTTGCCTACACTCGCCTCACACGCTTTCTTTCCGCAAACAACCTGTTGGATCCTCTTCAGTCTGGCTTTCGTTCTCAACACTCCACAGAGACTGCGCTGACCAAGGTTGTTAATGATCTGATCACTGCTAAGACTGAACGCCATTACTCTCTCCTAATTCTCCTTGATCTCTCGGCTGCATTTGACACCGTTGACCACTCTCTTCTCATACAAACACTGCAATCCCTAGGTCTTCAAGACACAGTTCTATCCTGGTTCTCATCTTACCTCTCTAATCGCTCTTTCACTGTTAATTTCTCTGGAGCCACCTCTGCTCCGCTTCCGCTATCAGTTGGAGTACCACAAGGCTCGGTGCTAGGTCCTCTGCTGTTCTCTATCTATACCGCTTCTCTTGGAAATCTAATAAGTTCCTTTGGCTTTCAGTATCATCTCTATGCGGATGATAGCCAAATCTATCTATCCTCTCCTGATATCTCGACATCTGTGTTGTCCCGTGTAACTGACTGTCTTTCTGCCATTTCATCTTGGATGGCCTCTCGTCAACTCAAACTTAATCTTTCTAAAACAGAGTTAATAATATTCCCACCCGCCAACAAGAGCATACCTGACATTTCTATCTCTGTTGATAACATGACCATAAATCCCACCCCACAAGCTCGCTGCCTAGGTGTAATCCTTGATTCACGCCTATCCTTTGTTCCCCACATTGACTCTATATCTAAATCATGTTACATACATCTAAAGAACATTTCCAGAATCCGCACATATCTCACACAAGACACTGCTAAAACCTTAATTCATGCACTAATCATCTCCCGCATTGACTATTGCAATTCCCTCCTTACTGGTCTTCCCAAAAACAGACTCAAACCCCTAAAATCTATTTTACATGCTTCGGCAAGACTGATTTTCCTTGCAAATAGCTATTCCTCTGTTGAATCACTCTGTATGTCTCTACACTGGCTGCCTGTCTTCTACCGAATCCAATATAAAATACTTTTACTAACCTACAAGGCCATCAACAAAGCTGCACCAACATACATCTCCTCTCTTGTCTCAAAATATCTCCCAACTCGGCAACTCCGTTCTGCAAAAGATCTGCGTCTCTCATCCACCCTCATTACATCCTCCCATTCCCGGTTACAGGACTTTTTTCGGGCTGCACCCACTCTATGGAACTCTCTCCCTCGCACAATAAGACTCTCCTCTGTTCTACAAACTTTCAAGCGTTCTCTGAAAACCTACCTATTCAGACAAGCTTATAATATTCCTCAACCACCATCTTAACCTCACTACCTTTAGCCTGTTACAAAATTTCACACAAGACAACTACCCCCGGAATAACATTGTTGTGTGACAGGATCATTTAGCTTATGAGTCACCCTACCTTTGCAGTCTGGCTGGGCCAAGATGCAAAATGTATACTTAACCTCATGTGTCAATCTCCCATTGTCCCATAGATTGTAAGCTTGCGAGCAGGGCCTTCTCACCTCTTTGTCTGTTTTACCCAGTTTGTTTATTAGTTTATTACGTTTGTCCCCAATTGTAAAGCGCTACGGAATATGTTGGCGCTATATAAATAAATGATGATGATGATGATGATGATTATACTGTCGTTTTGATTTTATTGAAAATATGGATGCTAAATTGTTTGCACATGGATAACATAATTCATTTTTTTCTTCGGACTTTAACTTTATTGTACACTAAGTTATAGAGCTACCACTATAACACTAGTGGAATGTGAATTTTCTGCCTTGGTACTTTTTTTTATTAATGAATGTGTCTGACGCCAGGTTTTGAGGCAGTGGTAGTTCCGATTTTCATTTATGACTTTTGGCTCTTTGTAGTATGAAGAGTTTATAGCCATTAATGTAAAATATGTGAAGCTAGAACAGACCATAGAAAAGTCATCACTTAATATACACCAGAATAAAGTCATCACAAGCATTAGTTTGAATTCTTTTTGAAAGCTTTATTATTATAAGTAAAACTGTTTTGGCCAAGGACCTCTCAGTGAACTATATTATTGCAACACTTTTATCCTTTATCCCCACTAAAGTGTAAAAAACAATCTATTTAGAAAGCATTACATTGATTCATATAATTGTCAAGAAAATTATCATGAAACAGATTTGTTTTTATAAATATTCAGTGTGTGTAATGAATAATAAGAAATTATTCTTCTTTTCATAATAAATTCTAAAAACATATTTCAGTTGAACTAAAAGTGCTTGCAGGATGTTTCTTTATTATCTGGAAATGTGTGCCATCTTTAAAGGCAGCAACTAGCTCTATAAAAAATAATTACTTAAACCAAGACTTTCTCATGCAACCGGAATGCAGTAACAGTGCTTGACAACTGCTTTTTCTTTCACATTTTTCATAGGTTGTGTCAGAGATAACCAACTGTAATCAGCTGCTCAGGTATAAAAATATGGAAATGCATAAAATAATATATTTTATATTTTAAAATCCAGGCTCTGCTAGGTCTAGGAATCACACCTCATGCCAACTCCTGTCTGTACAGGGCTAAGGTGTTGGGGACTGACAGTTTTCTGTATCTGTAGGTGAGAAGTGCCAGAACTGAGAGGAGGGGGAGAGTAAGCTCTGCAAGGTAGTGGCCTAGACAAACAAACAATAAAAAGACAGATGCTGTCTCCTAAATATGTGCTTTTGTCTGAAATACCTGGGATTCAATTGTAATTAGAAGTACTATTCATATCAACATTCCTAACTCAGAACTTTTACATGTCTATAATTATCCCTTGCACAAATCCCTACTTATGACACTAGATAGTAGATAAAGTATATTTTCATTAATGTGCTCTTCATTAGAAATATATCCAGTAATGTGTTCACTACTATATGAATTATTAGAAATACGATTAGTAATACATCCAATATAAAAGTAACCAGTAATGTGACCAAACACCCTGACTCCACCGTTTCCTTCTCCAGTTCTTTTTGACCACTGGTGAAATAGCATTGTCCACTTAAAAGCCAGAAGGGCACCCTCCTGTTAAATTACATGGTGTGTAACACTATGTAATGCATGGCAATGCTATAATCTTACACACTGCTCAGCTCACATACATACTTCACAACTTGGTGTTATTTCAGGAAGCTAGAAAGTGCCCTTTTCAGAAGTTCTTAATTATTATAATTAAGATTAATATTATTTTAGACAACTGCGTTCCTACATAACCATACAAAATAAATTGTCCTTAGCATCACCTTTTCAATGAACTAGAACTCTTCAAAGCTGCCATTTTCCAAGATTTTCAAGTTGACAACCTGTTTACATAAAGCAGAATGAAAAATGTTAAGGTACCAAGTTGATGATGAATTCCCTTCAACAAGAGAAGTCAGCTGATAGACAATGGAAACGTTTCAGCAGATGTTTTCATTAACTTAAGATGTCACTATCACTTTTCTTCCTCTACAGGCATATCTTTGTCCTTATTTGACTAGCTCAAACATAAGCTGCTCCATGACCTCTTTATAGGTATGACTGATATTTTAAGACAATTTGTCTTACAGTATGTGCAACCAAGAACATGTTCTGTTGTTCTTGGTTTAACATACTGATTTCAAGTTAGTTGTGCTATGTTCATAGCACCTGTAAAAACAAATCCACCATAAACTGAAGGATTCACATTCTTTGCAAATTACATAATTCCTTACAATATGATTGCTGATTTTTTTTTATTGCAAAACACTGGATGGAAAGAGTAATAGCAAAATAATGCAAGATAATATGTTTAATAATGAGTCATTATTTAGATCCTCTCTAAACAATTTAGACCTGTATATTAACAAACATACACAGTAACAAGCCTCAAGTTACCAACCCATGATCAAACCATGAGGTTGTCCTTTGATCATATTAATCAGCACAGGCTATCTAGTGTGGAGGTTTACGATTAAAAAGAATATATACTGTACTTAAAAGCTTCTATCTGATCATACCAGATGGGTTGTGTAATCATATTACTTATAAATGTATTCTAGTGACTGTAGCCTAAAATAATACCTTATTCTTCCTCTTTCTATTGGGCTGATGTGGCTTGGGGTAGTAATAGTAGAGGCCCCAGATATGCTAATTAATGACACTGCCAGTGCTTCAGTATAATGGACAAGCTCTATACATTATAAAGTAGAGATGAGCGCACTCGGATTTCCTGAATCCAAACCCACCCGAACGTTGCCGATCCGAGTCGGATCCGAGACAGATCCGGGTATTGGCGCCAAATGAAAACTTGAAACCGAGGCTCGGAGTCATAATCCCGCTGTCAGATCTCGCGATACTTGGAACCTATAAATTCCCCACTAGTCGCCGCCATCTTCACTCGGGCATTGATCAGGGTAGAGGGAGGGTGTGTTAGGTGGTCCTCTGTCCTGGTAGATCTCGTGGTGTGCTGTTTAGTTCTGTGCTGTGCTGTTTAGTTCTGTGCTGTGCTGTGCTGTGCTGTGCTGTGTTCTGCAGTATCAGTCCAGTGGTGCTGTGTGCTGTGCTCTGTCAATTTTGAGTTCAGTGGTGCAGCTGGGTCCTGTGCTGTGTCCTGTTCAGTCCAGTGGTCCTGTGTCCTGTGCTCTGTGCTTCTAAGGGCATAGTTCTTATTTCCCCAATATTCCCAAGTGTTTAAAAAATTAAAAAAAAGTTATAAAAAAAAATACAAAAAACAAATTAAATTTTTTTTTAAGTACAGCAAAATTTGCAAAACCAATCCTGAAGTATAAGCCCATTGGTACTGCAATATTACCACGTTCACACATTCAGCAGTAAAAGTCGAGTGGTACTGCAATATTACAAAGTTCACACATTCAGCAGTATCAGTCCAGTAGTGTTGTGCGCTGTGCTCTGTCAATTTTGAGTTCAGTGGTGCTGCTGGGTCCTGTGCTGTGTCCTTTTCAGTCCAGTGGTCCTGTGTCCTGTGCTCTGTGCGTCTAAGGGCATAGTTATTTCCCCAATATTCCCAAGTGCTTAAAAAATTTAAAAAAAGTTATAAAAAAAATACAAAAAACGAATTTTAAAAAAATTTAATTACAACAAAATTTGAAAAACCAATCCTGCAGTATAAGCCCATTGGTACTGCAATATTACCAAGTTCACTGATTCAGCAGTATAAGTCCAGTGGTACTGCTATTACAAAGTTCACTGATTCAGCAGTATAAGTCCAGTGGTACTGCTATTACAAAGTTCAATGATTCAGCAGTATAAGTCCAGTGGTACTGCTATTACAAAGTTCACTGATTCAGCAGTATAAATCCAGTGGTACTGATATATTACAAAGTTCACTGATTCAGCAGTATAAGTCCAGTGGTACTGCTATTACAAAGTTCACTGATTCAGCAGTATAAGTCCAGTGGTACTGCTATTATAAAGTTCACTGATTCAGCAGTATAAGTCCAGTGGTACTGCTATTACAAAGTTCATTGATTCAGCAGTATAAGTCCAGTGGTACTGCTATTACAAAGTTCACTGATTCAGCAGTGTATAAGTCCAGCGGTACTGCTATTACAAAGTTCACTGATTCAGCAGTATAAGTCCAGTGGTACTGCTATTACAAAGTTCACTGATTCAGCAGTATAAGTCCAGTGGTACTGCTATATTACAAAGTTCACTGATTCAGCAGTATAAGTCCAGTGATACTCTCCTGTGCTGCATATATTTTTTATAGGCTTTGCCGAGTGTGTGTGGCTTAGGGGTACGCTCTCTTGTGCTACATATAATGGAAAACCAAAATTTGGAGGATAAAGTAGGGAAAGATCAAGACCCACTTCCTCCTAATGCTGAAGCTGCTGCCACTAGTCATGACATAGAGGATGAAATGCCATCAACGTCGTCTGGCAAGCCCGATGCCCAATCTCCTAGTACAGGGAATGTAAAATCCAAAAAGCCCAAGTTCTCAAAAAATAGCAAAAAGAGAAACGTAAAATCATCTGAGGAGAAACGTAAAGTTGGCAATATGCCATTTACGACACGTAGTGGCAAGGATCGGCTTAGGCCCTGGCCTGTGTTCATGACTAGTGGTCCAGCTTCACCCAAGGATCTAAGCCCTCCTCCTCCCCCCCCTACAAAAAAATTAAGAGAGTTATGCTGTCAGCAACAACAACAAAACAGCAAAGAACTCTGCCTTCTAAACAGATGACATCACAAATCCCCAAGGCGAGTCCAAGGGTGTTGTTGGTTGTGAACCCTGACCTTCCCATCACTGTACGGGAAGAGGTGACTCCATCCAGCATTTGCAGCATTCCCTCTGCATATGCTGGAAGGATCACCCACAGTCCAGTTACAGATTTGGCTAATGAAGGTGTGAATGTTGTACACCGGGAGGAGGATATTGATGTAGCTGGCGCTGAGGAGGATGTTGATGATTATGATGCAGACAGATACCAAATTGCCTTTCTCAATTTCTATTTATATTCTAGATTATATAACGGCTGAATAGTTTTCTATTTTACTCCTATTAGAGAGGGGATCTGATGCAGACAGATACCAAACTGCCTTTGTCCATTTCTTTGTATATTTGAATTTCTAGTTCTACAGTCTATGCAGGCTGCTTTATTTATATTCAACTACAAGTGTAGGGCGGGGCGGGGGGGGGGGGCATAGATAGCCACCAAAGTAACGTGGTCCATTTAATTTCACTTTCTAGCTCCACAGTCTGTGCAGCCTGCTTTTTTTATCTTCAAAGTATTTACAAGCCTTGCAATCTAAATTAACTAGAGGTAGTGACGTGGTAGAACTCCAAAAGGCAGTTTGGAAGCCCCTGTACAAACTGGCTCTATTTTAACTGAGTTGTCCCCCCTACAGTGTGTACTCGGAAAGAGTTTTTAGTGCAGCGGGGAACCTGGTCAGTGAGCGGCGAAGGAGGTTGCTTCCTCACAACGTTGAAAAAATGATGTTTATAAAAATGAATAATCAATTCCTCAATGAAGTACAGCACTGCCCTCCAGATAGTACAGAGGGACCTGTGGTTGTGGAGTCCAGCGGGGACGAATTGATAATGTGTGAGGAGGAGGAAGTACACACTGTGGGGGGAGAGGAATCAGAGGTTGAGGATGAGGATGACATCTTTCCTCAATAGAGCCTGTTTAGTTTGTAGTTGTACAGGGAGAGATGAATTGTTATTTTGGTGTGGGGGCCCAAACAAACCAATCATTTCAGCCACAGTTGTTTGGTAGGCCCTGTCGCTGAAATGATTGGTTTCTTAAAGTGTGCATGTCCTATTTCAACAACATAAGGGTGGGTGGGAGGGCGGGTGGGTGGGTGGGAGGGCCCAAGGACAATTCCATCTTGCAACTATTTTTTGGGCATTATGTGACCATTCAACAGTCGTTTGCCATGTTCAAAAAGTAAAAGAAAATTAGAAAATGTCAAATTCAAAAATTTAATCAAAACTTAAATGCCCTGTCATTATTTTAAACAAGAGGGTTTGACGTGCTAGAATTAGTGTAGTGTTAATATGTTATAAACACTACACTTGGAACTTGGAGGAGGTATTGTGGCCCCGGTATCCAATTTAGTACTGGGGCCACCCCACTACGCAGTCCAGATACTTGTTTGGTGGAATTCTGACCAGTTGAGGTTGTAACTATTTATTATATTGTGTCCCCGGTATCAAAGTTAGTACCGGGGCCACCCTACTACACAGTCCAGAATTTGTTTTTGGGAAATTCAGAGCCGTGGAGGGTTTTTTATTAATTATATTGTGGTGACCAGACCACTCCTCTACGCAGTCCAGGTACATTATTCATGCGATTCAGACCAGTTGATGGTTTTCTTATTATATTGTGGTGACCTATTCCTCTACGCAGTCCAGATACATTTATTGGTGCAAATGATACAAGTTCAGAGTTTTTAAATTATGTTGTGGTGACCCACTCCTCTACGCAGTCCAGGTACATTTTTTGGTGCGAATGATACGAGTTCAGGGTTTTTAAATTATATTGTGGTGACCCACTCCTCTACGCAGTCTAGGTACATTTTTTGGTGCAAATGATACAAGTTCAGGGTTTTTAAATTATATTGTGGTGACCCACTCCTCTACGCAGTCCAGGTACATTTTTTGGTGCGATTAAGACCAGTTGATGGCTTTCTTATTATATTGTGGTGACCACTCCTCTACGCAGTCCAGATACATTTATTGGTGCGAATGATACAAGTTCAGGGTTTTTAAATTATATTGTGGTGACCCACTCCTCTACGCAGTCCAGATACATTTATTGGTGCGTGCGAATCATACAAGTTCAGGGTTTTTAATTTATATTGTGGTGACCACTCCTCTATGCAGTCCAGGTACATTATTTGGTGCAATTCATACCAGTTGATGGTTTTCTTATTATATTGTGGTGACCCACTCCTCTACGCAGTCCAGATACATTTATTGGTGCGATTCATACAAGTTCAGGGTTTTTAATTTATATTGTGGTGAGTGACCACTCCTCTACGCAGTCCAGGTACATTTTTTGGTGTGATTCATACCAGTTGATGGTTTTCTTATTATATATATTGTGGTGACCACTCCTCTACGCAGTCCAGATAAATTTATTGGTGCGAATCATACAAGTTCAGGGTTTTTAATTTATATTGTGGTGACCACTCCTCTACGCAGTCCAGGTACATTATTCGGTGCAATTCATACCAGTTGATGGTTTTCTTATTATATATATTGTGGTGACCACTCCTCTACGCAGTCCAGATACATTTATTGGTGCGAATCATACAAGTTCAGGGTTTTTAATTTATATTGTGGTGACCACTCCTCTACGCAGTCCAGGTACATTATTCGGTGCGATTCATACCAGTTGATGGTTTTCCTATTATATATATTGTGGGGACCACTCCTCTACGCAGTCCATATACATTTATTGGTGCGAATCATACAAGTTCAGGGTTTTTAATTTATATTGTGGTGACCACTCCTCTACGCAGTCCAGGTACATTATTCGGTGCGATTCATACCAGTTGATGGTTTTCTTATTATATATATTGTGGTGACCACTCCTCTACACAGTCTAGATACATTTATTGGTGTGAATCATACAAGTTCAGGGTTTTTAAATTATATTGTGGTGACCCACTCCTCTACGCAGTCCAGGTACATTTTTTGGTGCGATTAAGACCAGTTGATGGTTTTCTTATTATATTGTGGGGACCACTCCACTACGTAGTCCAGAAAGATACCTCGTTGCAACGTTTTGGACTAATAACTATATTGTGAGGTGTTCAGAATACACTGTAAATTAGTGGAAATGCTTGTTATTGAATGTTATTGAGGTTAATAATAGCGTAGGAGTGAAAATAAGCCCAAAAACTTGATTTTTGAACTTTTTATGCTTTTTTCAAAAAAAATCAGAATCCAAAACCTTAAATCCGAACCAAAACCTTTCGGCAGGTGTTTTGCGAAACAAATCCGAACCCAAAACATTGCGAAAATCCGAATCCAAAACACAAAACACGAGACACCAAAAGTTGCCGGTGCACATCCCTATTATAAAGTGAAAGTGAGTCAGTCAATAACACAGGTTGTACAAATAAACATTTGACATGGGAACCATGGTTGCAAGGATCATACTTGGCATCAGGTTTAATAAAAAAAAACAAATATATATTTTTCTCAGGGGACACTAACTTGACACCAAGCACTTAAAGATGTGTGATTTTGCAAAGGAAAAAAGCATGTTCAGAACTATGTACAAATAGATAATGAATGCGCTAATATGTAAACAATATCAAATATATATTAAAAATGAATATGAAACATTAGTGATAGACACTGATCTTAACTGACTTAAACTACAATTGCATGTGTAAAGCATGAAGTGCTAGCATCTCACTTTCACTGCCCCGGCTTTTTCCGCTGATGATATGCCATTTGGAACAAAGGGGTGGAGAAATGCGTCAAGTGAAATAATCTGCTTTCTGGATTGAGAGTTGGACCCTCAGTCCACCTGTATACTGTGTCTTAGGCTAGCTGTGAAATTGATAACTGCTGTATGTACCAATCTAGAGGATCTTCACAGCTAAATGTCTGTGAAATCAATCAAATTAATACAGGATTGGAAAGTTTTGAACAGTCAAAATTTTTTAGCCATCACTTACTATTATTATGTTGTGACAGCGGCTTTACTAACTTGGTTCTGTGGGCTACCATAATAAAGGCATTCATACATAGGAAAAAGTGGCTAATAATCCAACACTAAGGTCTCATAAAGGATTTCTGGAGCATTCAAGCAGATTGTGTCTTACTATATTGTTCGATGTGTTATAAGAATCCTGGACATTTAATCTTTTATCTGGTGTCTTCTTTTGAATTAATTCATAAGAGAATTTGTCGGTTAAAATCAGTGAATATCACTAATGTTTAATATGAATTTTTAAGAAATATTTGATTATGTTTGCATATCAGCACTTTCGCTATCTATTTGTATATTGTTGTGTTATACAAGAATCAGTACCCTGTTATTTCGAGAGCAGCAGATTGCATATGCACTTTTTTAGTTTATTATTATTTATTATAATAATTTTATGTAGATTTTTTTGTATGTTCAGAACTGACTTGAGAGGACTCAATCATTGCTGCTTTTGCCTTACAACTCAACTACAAATAGCCATGTGTTGTATTAATATTCTTCTGTCACCAAACATGCCTTTAACAGCTCCCTGCCACAATGACCACACCACCATATCATACAAAACTGTACAAAGTATGCCCTATCCATGGCAATATGTCCCAATCCTTGCCAGGATGCCCAAATTCATGCCAGTATGCAGTATGACAAGAGAGGCCATAAAGCCAAATACAATTAAACTCATGTGTTTGTGCGAGTGTCATTCACCCATAAGTCTACTGCAACCTCCAGCCAATAGTATCCACAGAGAGGGCCTTCGACTTCCCTATATATTCTCCCCCAAGTTATTACTGAGCCTCTTTTATGCTGCAGAAAACACCAACCTTTCACCCTCCCTTCAGAAATCACTGTGTTTTTTTCATTTACATGTCTGTGATTAACATTTTCTCTCCCTACTCCAGATGAGGCACTGTAGGAGGAAAAGCATGCAGTCAGTGTGTAATTCATATAGTGCTTCCGCTGATTGTCTGCAGGTCACTGCCCCTTTCGAAGTACAGTGGCTCTTGGTCCTTTTGTGTGTAGGATCCCTTGACCTGCTTTGTGTGGGCAAGTCATTGTGAATCTCTTTGGGGTGTAGTTATTTAGCACTGTCCAATGTTAAAGTATTATATCCTGGGTCCAGTGGTTTCAATGGCCATGTGGACATCCATCATCATCATCATCACCATTTATTTATATAGCGCCACTGATTCCTCAGCACTGTACAGAGAACTCATTCACATCAGTCCCCTTCACCATTGGAGCTTACAGTCTAAATTCTCTAACATACACACACAGACAGAGGGAGAGAGAGAGACTAGGGTCAATTTTGATAGCAGCCAATTAACCTACTAATATGATTTTGGCGTGTGGGAGGAAACCAGAGCACCCGAAGGAAACCCACACAAACACGGGGGGAACATACAAACATCCACTGTTTAGTTTCTGCTATTAGCTTTTAGCTGACTTGCATTACTTTCTCCGCCACCAATCTTGTTTTAATAAAACTGACCTTTATTGCCAAAATGACATTGGTGTCCGTGTGTTTATCACTTACAGTAATAAGTCATAACATGTGAAAGAGGTGTAGATGTTAACAAAAAGAGGTATCAACACTATGCAGTTTATACAAAACAACAGAAAACCCCAAATAACATTAAAACCTGCTGCAATGTCACAATATATATCTGCACAATCAATAACTATTGAAATAAATATACAAATGTTAAAAACATATACAATATTATGTATATAAATCAATCATCATTTGAAATAAAAATTAAATAATAAAATACAATATAATATATAATAGGTAATATGGGCCTGCTTTTACACTTCATATAACCAATTAATATTATTAAAATAAATATATCAACCTCTGCTGGCTAAACTTCAAAAGTCAATTAGAGAAATACAGCAATTTCGGTAACTTGTATTGTTAAGGTTTATCAAAGCTGACACCAGGTGTCTCACAGAAAAAAGGGGTGCACACTGTGGACCAATTCCAAGCCCAGCCACTGAAAAGACTCCATTAACCAGTTCTTGGTCCCCATAAACTACAGTTGGCACTTCTTTATAAAAAAAAAACAACGATTCCCTCTGCTGCTATCAGCTTAGGCTATGAGTGCTTGTGCTGGTTCCACTTTTAGGAGAGGGGCCATTTAAAAATAACAAAAACATTTTGTTTAATTAAAAAAACACAAAAAATGCCAGTCATCATTATCAAGTTGATGTTGATGACTATCTTCTCTCCACCACATGATAAGCTTTAAGTGTATTATTTGCTTTAAGCACATGAAACTTTAAAGGTATCTTCCTCCAGCATACGTATTGTACGTTGTATGCCGAGTTGCATGCATCTTAAGATGCTTAGACCACAGCAAACCCTTATAATTACAAGGGTATTTAGGACACGTTATGTCTGCATCTGTAACGTAATATAATGTAAATAATGATAATAATATTTAATGACCTTCCAAATGCTGTTACATTAAGGATGCAATTCAGCCATTTTGCATGCATCACAGTGGCCTTTATCACTGATAAACTTTTCTAAATGCATTTTAACAGAAGCATGTTCTTCCATCTACAATCTATTTTTCAATGATTTGAGCACAAGCACCGTATCTAAGAAAGAAAACAAGTGTCATTTGTCCCATTTTTGTTTCCTTCCTTGCTACTTCTTTTCACCATTAACATTTTAAACCTGGAAGGTACACTGGTCCCTCTTGAGAGCCATGAAGGTGTTTGCCAAGCATATGTGGGAACGCTGGTATTTATTTTTAACGGACCACAGATGTAAATATGCATTTTTTAAAGAAAAAGTAAGTTCTCGTGTGTATACTCTGGGGGCACTACTGAGCAAAAACTGTTCAAACACTTCAACACATATAAATTAACTTACTATACTAAAGGGGACCACCCTAATATTACTAATATTGACGATAACATGCTATTAAAAGCAAAAACTTGTGAGGACCTGCTTTTTTGCCAGGAATTCCCCACTTTGAAGATGTGTATTTAAACACACACACTCACACTCTCATATCACTGTGATTAAAGAAATATTTAGTATAAAATGATAACTCAAACAACGGTCTCATATCATTTGTGTACAGTGTGTAGTGCTCCCTCTAAAACACATGTTCTACAATTGTAAATGTAAAAGAAAATTGGTCTCTTAAGTATATATGAAACTTGAATTGTATTTTTTCACAAATACAGTGATCAGTCAAAACTACCAAACAACTACAAAGCAACCCGTCCAATTTAACCTAAATAGACAATTTTTATAAACCTGATACAATTTACCAAATGGCAAGAATTGTATTGTTTCCTGTTATACCATGACCACACATGCTCAGACCAATGCAGTTACTGGGTATCCATATTTTCCATACACATAACTAAATTCAGTTTGATCTGATTTGATTTTCATTATACCATACAATAATTTGGGGTCAGCACACACTTATATTATGGTTCCTTTAAATGGGCGATAGAGAAATAGCTTTATAATCACAGCAATGACTTGAACAAAGAAACTACATGTTACATTTGGGAAATGTTGGTAGCGCTGCTAGTTTGAAGAGTATATTTTATTTCTTGGAATTAAACTCTGAGTGTTGACAATCCTTAGTTTTATGATTTGTACATCATAAAGTTAGTGGATATTTACTTTCTTTCTCTCAAAGAGTAAAATTGAACACATCTGAAAGGAGCCTTTGAGAGAAAGCATTCATGGGTTATTTCATCATCTGACAGCTAATATATTTCCTGCATAGTATAAGAAGGGCTCTGTTTTCAAGTTTTTTTCAGCTGGGCAACACTAGCTGGACAAGTTAATGCGGTAGAGGTGTAATAAAACTATTGGTTAATCAAACATTTTCCTTTATTTTAGACTTCTGCTCCATTTTAGCCTGTAATGTATTAACTCCCATACAATTGCTTGCACAATTGTGCACTCTCTATAGCATGATAGCATAGGTCAACTATGGAAATTTCTCGCTAAAACTTAGTAGCGTGGTTGCATTGAATCATTTATAAGCTTAAAAACAATATTTTTCACAAATCGGTTCAGCTCAGTAGGTGACAAAGTAAATTCAGTAGTGATAAAGAACACTTATGACTTCCCTTATATTTTGAACAGATCCCAAAATCTGCTTTAATATATATTTCCATAGAATAAAATGGTTTATTTGGAGCCAGGAGCTCAGGGAATAAAACACAAATGACCAATGCTGTTCGTCAGATGTTTCAAATATATCCCAGTACCAGATGTTTGAAAGTACTGTATTATTGGAAAAATATATTATAGTAAATGAATTGTAGCTTCTTTTGAGGCTTTGGCAAACTGCTCACATACATATCTTTACTTAGAATTCCTGTCTGCAAGGAAATGATACAGTAAGTAAATGTAATTTAAAGAAAAAAGGCACCAGTTCTTAACGTTTATGAAAGAAGTACAGTAAGGAACATAGATTAATGGAAGTAATTAAAGAACTAAGAGGTACAAACAGCTAAACTTATTGGGTTTTGCTTGTTTAATTTAGCTTATCTAAGAAATTCACACGATACAAGCTATGATTATGTTGACAGTGTACGTTTTCTAATTCTCATATATCTCGTGACTGCTTCAGAAGTTGCCCAATGACTTAGAGCTCTGTAATTATGGAAGAGGGTGGAAGAAGGTCGCAATCTTGAGTTTAATTTCATATGTCATCTAATAACAGGAAACAAGTTCAGTGAGCACAACGCCCATGCTTTCTCCTAACATGAAATACAGTTTTTTTTTACCCACCACCCTACAATAAGGAAACTTTATCACAGTCACCAAGGCTCTTGCTCGAAGCTTTATTTTACTTGAAGTTCGCTGCCAGGATTGTTGTTATCCTGGTTCTAAAAATATTGTAGAGACTGTCAGACACTGTCCCTCACTTCTGTGACACACAAAATAATCCTTGTATTAATGTGTGTACCTGGGACCAACACTGGGAACTCATCATTGAAAATGCCATCAACATTATTAATTGTAAAGTGTCCTAGGGTTCATTATCTTAACCCCACCATAGTGACATCCTAGAGTCCATGCTTTTTACTGACCAGATTCATCAAGCCTGCAGAACCAGCAAACACGGAGACTGCTTCTCCAAGTGAAAACATCATCTGCAACAAAAATAGTTTACCAGGAGAATTCTAGGACTTTCACCAAGTTTTCAACAAAAGGCTGACAGAGCATACAATTGTCCCTGAAAATTAGACTATCCAATCAACTTGTTGCTAGACATCATCCACCCCAAGGTCAATAAGTACACTCTCTGCTTGCCAGAGACTGATTCATAACAGAATCCCAGTCACAAGCTGGTGCAGGATTCTTATTTTTTTATCACAATGAACCAGGGCCTGAATTATTTCACTGCGAAAAACTGCTACCATCTCAGATCTCATCTCAGATCTCTTCTATTGGACAGCCATCTGTATGTCAAAAAGTAGTGCTACTTCCAGCAAGCATGGATCAGCTTCCTTGGGTACATCATTTTAGCCCATGGCATGGAACTGGAGCCCAAAAAGATGTCTGCTGTGCTCAACTGGCCATTTATCAGGTGGGTCAAGATCTTCAAGAGGTTTGTGTAGTTCAGCAACTAATATAAACGATTTAGAAGAAATGTTTCAAAAGTTGCAGTTATGCTCTGGTCCCCCGATGCCCCAATACCTGAGCACCTGTGTGAGCAGTGCGGGCACACACAACATGTTGACATCAATGTGGTGGAGGTTACACTGCAGACTGCACAATAATCGGTTTCGAATTATCAGACACTGGCCAGCACATAGTTTCATAATAAAACATCTCAAGTTAAAGTCATCATTTAAAGCTTTCTGAATAGCCTAGTCTCTTCAGAATAATGTCTATAAAATGGGGTGCCGATTTCACCTCTTCCACTATATTCCAGAGTATTTGTTATAAATTGGGCCTGATTCTCTGATATATCTGTTTCTGTATCGTATCTTGCGTGATTCCAGACAGCACATGTCCAGAAATAGACATTACGCCAATGAGCGCAATTGCAGGTAATTAATTTCTTCACACATCTTACACATACGACCCTTTACAACTTGAAAGTCAGAAAGGGGAGGGAAGAGTTGGACTAATATAGCTCTTGTACAGTAATCGTGTGTTAATGCAGATGTGGCTTATTCAGATCCTGTGTTCATCATAAGTATGCTTGTTTTATCTTTTACACCTGCTACCAGGCAGATGTAAATGCTGGATGATAGTGATGACCAACAAGGCATTTCCTCTAACAATCATAATGCCAACTCACCTATACACCTGACACCAATGATCCCAGCAAACACCGCTATATAAGACCATTAGAGGGAGACACCTATTGAGCCATTGCGCTTTTCAGAAGCGATGCGTACATTGTTAATAAGGTTGGTTAAACATTGTTTAATAAATTGAATGCATGTGTGTCAGTAACAGCAAATTGAAAACTGTAAACACTGCACATTTTTTTTAAAGCAGTCGCGTATATTAGAATTTAGGTATTATTTTTATTTTGGTACTGAAGTCTTTGGTACTGAAGTCTTGGTACTACTAGTTTATTGTTTTGTACTGTTATTCCCTGTACTGTCCTCTGTTTGTATTGTGTAAGGCGCTGCGGAAACCTTGTGGCGCCTTATAAATAAATTATAATAATAATAATAATTTTTTAATCTGTCGTGTATGTTAGCATTTAGATTTTATTTTCCTTTCCTTAATTTTTTTATTTTTAACTTACCACTTGGATTCTACTGTATAGCAATGAAAAATGTTGTTATATTAAATATTTTTTATTTGACCCACACAGACCTTTAATAATAATAACATTTCCATGCTACCACTTGTAGTGTATGCACTTTAAATGGTGTCCCACTGGTAATGAAATAGTATGCCACAATAATATAATAAACTAAAACAAAATTCCTTACATATAATCACTAATAAAATTTAGCCCACTAAATTATTCAGAAAATAATATGGAACCCGTAAGGTAATTTATAATAATATTTGCCCCTCTAAATAAGAAATCATGATTACCCTCATAATTAAAAGTTGTATTGTGCATCCTGTTATGTTAACATTGGAAAGCTGATGTGTTTGCAAATCTTGCCTATCCAAAGCAGCGTGTTGACTCTGGTGCTTTCCACAGCAATCTTGGGTGAGTTTGCATCGAGTTTGAATAAACCAACTGTTGGATAGGTATTTTAAATCGCCGGAGATTTGATTTTGGAGTCTCAAAAGTCACGACTAACAATCGCTGATTATCTCGAGTGATTTGCAGCGATTTTGAAATCGTTGAAAAAATTCATACTTTGATACATTCACCCCATGGAGTCAGGAGATGGGGATATTGGCCTTTCATGATGATGTTCTTTATCTCGTTACTCATCTTCACCTTCACACTGGTGCTGTTCCTCACCATGTACAGCTCACATAATAGAAAATATTAGAACCATATTAAAAGCATGTATATGTTAGTCTATTACATTTTTTACATTGGTCATCAATGTTTCATTATATTTTGTACAACATTTGTCATCATGTATGTAGAGATACTTATTAGAAGGCTTCATCACACACATTTATAATTTGACATGTCAAATGCATTGAGCTTTTAACACATATGTATAGGGGTTCACAGCCTTAACCTGCTCTGTCATCTTTTCCCAGTGTTTAGCCTTTTTGGTTAGCTTCTGGTTAGTGCAGGTTATGCACTAAGAGCCAAAACAGAAGCTCCACTTTTTGAGAGGTATAATTGGGCTGGCACCGCTTTGTGGTGGCTTGGCTTGGCCCAGGAGTTTCGTCCTCTGGCTGGGACATGATTTTGAATTTATTTATTCTCATTATAGCACAATAGCAAAATGGATGACAAGTGTCACAAAATGCCAATGCAAACTCCAGCTCTTCTGCTTTATATAGTGTCTGACAAGGCATATGTTAGCACAGTGCTCCTGCCAAATGTTGCGAAGGTAAGCCTTAGATATATATATATATATATATATATATAAAATTATATAGATAAAATTTAATAATATTTATGTATTTATGTAAATGATGATGTTTAAAATGTGTTTTCAACAGAACAAAGCTGCCATTGGTGCCTTCACTGGCAGGCACAGGAGTAGGCCCAGTAGGATATTCTAAATGAGGCCCAGGAAGAGGCAGGGATGAAGAAGAATGTAAGTATCTTCATTTAAAAAGATAGCAGTAAATTTTAGCATGTTGTTTCTGTAGAAAAGTATAGACCGCACAAATTATTTATTTGCCTAGGCAAACTCTTTAATAAAAGGCATTCAATTCCAAAGAGAAGAACATTTAAATGAGGCATTGCTTTTCTCTGGGGCTGGGGGTTGATGAAATGGCTGGGGTGGTGCAAATTAAATGGTTAAGGGAGAGGTCGATGAAATGGCTGGAGGATGAGATGAAATGTCTGAAATGTCTGAAAGGTACAGAAAACATGTCTGAAGGGGGCAGATTAAATGACTGAAGGTGGCTGATGAAATGGCTGGGGTGGTGGGGTGTCACGAGCTGCGGCGGTACGCCGCATCCTGGCGTGAACTAGCAGCCGGACGTGTGCTTTAGTTTCTGTGCTCTGTTATCCTTGTGGCATAGATGTTAGAGGGTGTAGGGACATCCTCCAACACCAGGGGGAGCTCTCATATGATTTAAACTGGTTCACTTATATTTTTATACATGCTTCCTGGTTATATTATTACCTATGCCAGTTCTAGCTTGTAATTAATTAGCTGCCTCCTGAGGCTGATTGTCAGCCCTATCCTCCTCTGTCCTGATTGGCTCTTTGTACTATTTAAGGCAGTGAGCTCTGAGCCTCACTGCCGGTTATAGCGTCCTGTTTTCAGTTCTGCTGCCTGCTACCTTGTTCCTGTGTTGGTGTTTCTACCTCTGATTGATTACCCGTGTATGACCCTTGCCTGTTCCTGGACTCTGAACCTGTGCTTCTGACCCTGATCTATTTCCTGGCCTCTTACGCTGCTGTTTTGCCTGTTTTTGCCTCGACCCTTGCTTGGATTCACTCTGCTATTTGCTCCTACAAACTATCGCTGGGTTCTCCCCAGTCAGTGCACATCTCACGACCCTCTGTTTGTCTGCGGCCAAGTCTGTCCCCACCACTAGGGGCTCCAGTGAACACCAGACTTTCAGAGCAGACTCCGGGTTTTGTCGCACTGGCTGGAGGGGTTCCTAACATGGGGTAGGTAGATGAAATGGCTGAGAAGGGGTGGATGAAATGACTGAGGGGCAGTGTTAATTGAATTGACTGACTATAATGGAGTGCTGTGTTTGAACTAAAGAGCTTAATCATTAATAGTTTGTTAACATTTCGCATTACAATACAATTTTTGCACATTTTTCAAAACTGGGCCAAAACTTTCTAGAAGCCAGCTAAGTGGCAACAAAGTTGCAATAACAAGGCAGAAAGAACAGCCAGAAATCAAAGCTGTAAGAACAGGTAAGAGAGAAAGACACAGTCTGTCTAAATTTGAATGCTGGATAACACTCATATTCAGGAGTATTCCTATAGACCTCTATTTGGGTGAATGGCACTACGGGTATATTAACTTAGGGCAATCAGAACCCTTAATCAGGCCCAGCAAACCTCAAAAGCATAACTACTCTTATGGTGGATTTACGTAACGTAACTCAATACATTCACTTTATTCAGGACCATTGTGTCTAAACATTTAAAAAAAATGTCTACCAACTGAATTTTTCTTCATTTTTATTTTAACTTCCATATTAAACATTACCATCTTCTCTCAAAAAGGTTCAATATGTTTGTACAATGTTACAAAAACAACCTAGACTTCTTATCATAGCACCTTACAAATGAAATTCTTTCATTTACTTACTTATTCTGTAAAAATTTAGCAACAATCTCATTTGCAATCATGCCAAACTGCACATGACCTGAAATGATCTTACTCACTAATTAGTTGCCTCTTAGACAAACCTCTTGGAGTTCCTGAGGATGTAACATAACATATTAATATTATCAGTTTGTTTACAATATAAGTCCATCTGGATTTTGTTATCCACAATAGATGCATTTAAAAAAATGAATCAATCATGCCTTTATCTACTGTAAATTTAATGGTGTCATAGTATTATCCATAATTTATATAGTGTTGTTTACAGCACTTTAGTGTGGTTATTGTGAAAAGGCTGATGCTATTTAATTGATAGGCATGGAGTGGGTGTGGAAAATGTGAAAAAGATGCAAGTGAACAATAAGGTATTGCAGGAAGAGTACTGATAAGTATAGTAACGTCTTTAATAATCCTCTCTTCCTGGGGGTATGGCATAGTATTCCGATCACATATTGTATACTATTATTTGTATTGATTATAATTATTATTAGTATTTATCATTGTTCTATTACATTAATCCTGTAACTGGCTTGACCAAGCAGGAGTCCTCCATTCATTTCTGATCCCCCCAGGCACAACAAACAATCAATATTCTTAAGGTTTTATTCACATCAGCACCAATTCTATGCTACCTCAACTCCAGCCGAGTCTACACTGTAGAGGTGGATGCATCCAAAAGTGGCTCAGGGGCCATCTTGCCCCAGATGGTTGACAAAATCATCCTTTACCTTCTCAAAATGATGCATATCCATCATGGTCAATTATGACACTGGAAACCATGAGTTGTTAATACTAATACTGCTCATTATTTTTTGCTTTCTCTAGTGTGCAATTTGCCTGACACAATTTGATTATGTTATCAAGTACCTTACTGGTTCCAGCATTGTGTGGGCAGATACCCATTCCCAGCAGCTTACACCAGAAGAGGGATGAAGAGTTTGCCCCCATGCCCAAGCTCTTGGATTCAATTTGAGCTGAGAGTGGGTCACTGAAGTTTCTGAAACTGCTAAAGATTGGACCTTTGTGCTTCCTTGATGTCAACTACAGGTTCATGAATAGAGACACTACCCCAAGGTGTATCTTGAAATCCATAGACCTCATCATGACACAATTCTGATGGCCAACTCTATTTATTGATGTAGGTGTGTTTGTATCCTTCTGTACCATTTGTGCCTGCACCAAAGGGCTTGTACTCTGGATTCCGACCTGCCAACTCCAGTCTTCTTCCATCCTCCCCAGTTCCCATTGGCAACACCGCCATTGTGGTGTTTATTTACTGTTTGCCCAACAAAACTATTTCTCAGCCCTAGATAAAACACCAACTGCCCACTAATTCTTTCACATATTCACCATGGAGTTTTGCTAACTGCATGGACTCTCCATGGTGATCATCTCAGACCAGGGAGCCCAGCTTGTGGCCAAGTTATGGAGGGTCTTCTGCAAAGTGTAGGGGATCTCTCTGCATGTCAGACCCAGTACCACAAAGCAATGTGTAAGCAGAGTGGGCTAACCAATCTTTGAGCAGTTTGGGGATCTGACAATCCAGACCCCACATTGTGGTTAACCATTCATCACATGCCTCCTGTGATGTTCCATCCATTGATCAAGATGTCTAAGACCTCCAGGTGCTGTGAAAGAGGCTATAGGGTAGACTGAAAGCAGTTGTAGCCAACCATAAGCGAGGAGACTTGCATAGCCTAGTGTACTCAGTGGGTGAAAAGGTGTAGCTGTCAAGATTGAGCAACTCCCTAAGAATGCTCTCTCTGTGCCTTGCATCCTGCAATACCTTGACCATACCCAATCATCGAGAAGATCAGTTTGGTACATCTGTTTCATTTGTCTGTCCCGAAAACAGTCACTCCTTATCCATTTCCCGAATGAGTGATGGCACCTCCCAAAGCATTGGACAATTGAGTGCCACCCAAAATATATCTGAAGTATTGTGTTATTAAAGCACTGAAAAACATTGGTGTCTTATAGCCATTCTGATGTGGTTTTGTCTAAGAAAAGAAAATGATGCAACTATGCCAGGTGAGAGAGTAAGTGGATTTTCATCTTGAACTGTTTGGCTTCCTATGGCCTAAAGGCTAAATTGCAGATGTTTGCCTTTAAATAAGTATATAGTATTTGGCACTTACACCAAACCTGTTGCTGGTGCTAGTGATGACTGAAAATCAAGTACCTTTGAGAAGCTTGAATCATAAGCTGCTAAGTGTGCTCGAGTTTGACATGCCCTTACTGTACATTGACTACGTGCATACACCCAATCCCCTCCCCGTTCCGTCCCTGAAATTGCAGCCTGTAGTAAGGGTCCTTTGCGCTCGGAGATGAGTTGGACATTGCTGCTTTCTCTTGAGATATTGTTCGTTCCTGGGTATGCGCAGAATGATTTTATGCAAAATAAATCATGTATCAACATTTATGTTTCTTAATGCTTTAGGCCCTGTGTTTCTACTTGTGAAGTCTTTGTCAGAAACAAGATTCCTCAGACTTGTCATCTAGATAGATCAATGCTCCGATCTATTTGTACCAAACCTTGAGTGCACATCTCCATTGATTTTATTGTCAAATTGCACCCATCTAAGAGCCCCTCAACTCTGTCTAAACCTTGACCATAACTGTTTGTCATCTGCCCCTACCTCAGCCTGGACTTTTACCTGTAACAGCCTCCAGCCCTGACCCTTGCTGGTGTTGGGCTCACTGTTGTCATTCTTTTTTATCTCCACTGGGTTTTTTTAATCTCTACACAGCCCAACATAGACATGTATATTTTTGCTAGCTAGTTCCTCTCATCGCCTGTCTCCAACCTCCTCTTGTGCACTTCTTCCAGGGATAAATGTCTAAAATTATGCGCATAAACCCTAAGGTCAACTGGGCACTGGTGAGAACTATAGTAAGGGAATGCACCTGCAAATGAAGTTTACAACCTATTTAGATTTATACACATCTTTAGATACACCTCTTAAGATGCATACCTTTTGCACTGTCCTTTAAGCTAGTGTAAAGATACATGTTGAGGATGATGGAAACAACAGCACATATCTTTACAATGTGTTAAAAGAGGAAATAAAAAAATAATCTAATAAAAAACTTTGTGTCCCCCATTGTTACAGCCTGGTGCTTGTTATCAGTAAAGATGGGGACAAGGAATGTGGATCCTCCCGCTAAAGTGGTAACCAGCACCAGGCTTCACAGGCTAAGTCAGATTACAGTATAACAGGGAAACCCACAGTATAGAGTCCTACTGTTATAATGTGAACCAGCTCTTGCCTGTTCAGCACTGCACTGGAACATCTATGGTGTGCTCCAGAAAAAAAAACAGATGTAGAAATGACAGTGTAAAAACATATGTCGATATTTGGTACACATTTTTTCATTCAGTTTCTAAGTGAGGCCCATAGTATTTAGTGTATCATATATAGAGTTTGCCAATCAGTTTATTCATATATGTTTTTGTTTATTTTTAAATGTTTCTTCTTATTTTTATTTCAACTGCCTCCTACCCTCCAAGTATTTTACTTTTTTACAAATACTGTCTATATGGTTGATTAGTTCCTCTCAAAACATTATGCAGATTTAAATTCTTAAGGCATTCAACTAGTATTATTACAATAATAGTATTATACAAGTTATTATGTAGATATAATATTAATAGCAGCAATACTAATGCACTCAAGCAAGTTTCCTAGATGTATTAATTAATTCTTATTTTATATTCCAGTCTTGTGTTTTTCTTTTTATATATATATATATATATATATATATATATATATATATATTATTTATATTTATATCTAAGCTCAAAAAACAAGCAAGAGATGGGGTTTATGAAAAATATAAATATTAATATATTAATATCTGACATATTTTAATATATACTATATAATAAATATAATATATATAGTATTTAATCATATTGTGCAATTATTGATAATGACATAGATGTTATTCCAAAACTAATTACATGTTAAGATGTTCCATTGATGATTCAAACTTAATCTCTGGTGACTCTTTCCTACCTTATGTGATTATCTGTACACAGTTACATATATTTTAAATACAGAATATTTTGTGGACATTTGGAAGTACTTTATGTGACAGTTAATTTAACATAAGTATGAACTGTTACATTTACACCACCCTTCCTGGGTAAAATTCATATTAAATGAATGTTTTTCTTTGTATTCACTTGACATGTTTGCCAAAACATCTGGAATTGGCCTTATTCCTAACCATTTAAACTACAGACATGCACTGTGCCATATTTTCTTTGTGTTTTGAGGCTGATAATCCAATAAAATTGTAAATGTGTACACATGCTCTTTTTTTGACATGCATTCAATTTTCATCAAATTTGAAGTTGCCTGCAGTTTTCAAGCATTTCAACACTCTGGAAAATAATCATGGAATTTTACAGGAATGCTCATTTACTGCATAGTGCAGTTTGATAACATGTTTATAAACACTAAGGGCCTGATTCAAATCAGATAGCAACTAGCAGTTAAGTTGTGTTTTTAAAAAGAGCATGTATTCAAATCCACACATTTCCTAAAATACGTTCTGATGTGAATACTGTAGTAAATCAATTGCTGCAAGGGCAATTGCGCATGTTTTATGGTCTGTTTTTGCAGCAATTGCACTTCTTTACCTATAAGTGTACTTACTACTAATTCACTTCAGAATTAGTAACTCCTGACAATTGACTAATATTAACTCCTTTACTGCATCTAATTAACCTGCACTATACCATGTTAACAATTGCCCCTTTATCTCAGCCATTAGTATCAAATATGTTTCATTATTACACATTTAATTTTCATGACTAAAACAAACACACACTTTTTGTTATTCAATAGCATTTTTATTAACAAATGAAAACAACAGTATATAAAAACAAATGGATACATTAAATAACATTTAACTGAAGTTATTTTCTCTGTATTCCACACATTAGTATTTTTTTCATTATTTATTTATGTATTATTTCATTTCCAAGATCAAAATTGGCATGGGGCCTTCTCTGCTACCTGTTCATCATGCTGTTCTGTTAGACATCACAACATTATTACATGTTAGAAATATAATTTTTCTCTATGGGTGCAGTTTAGTCCCACATTTCTTAATTTCTACATAGCTGAGAGGTGCTACATTACTATAAATTAAAGATACTCAGGCTCGGTTCTCTGGGAACCAAGCCCACCCAAACTTCGCAGATCCGAGTACCGTGCCGAGCCAGCTCGGTACTTTTCGCACCCCCGGTAGTGAAAACGAGGCAAAACGTCATTGTTGCGTTGTTGGATCTCGCGAATTTTGGATTCTATAAGTACCGCCCTCCACGGAGATCCAGCACCATTTCACAAACAGATACAGAAGGGGTAGCAGCATTGTTGGCAGTCTTCAGTGCAGTTGGACAGTGTCATTAATGAAAGAGAAAAAGGAGGGGTGGCAGTGTTCTTGGCAGCCTCCAGTGACATTGTAGCATGACATAGCTCACACAGAAACAGAAAAGGTGGCAGTTTTCAGTGCTGAAAGACAAATTATAGGGCTGGCAGTGTTCTTCAAAGGCTCCAGTGACATTCTACTGTGCCATAACTCACCCAGAAACAGGAGAGGTGGCAATGTTCAGTGCTGAAAGCAAAATTGTAATGATATGTCTGGCAGTGTTTTTAAAAGTTTCCAGTGACATTCTACTGTGCCATAGCCAGGGGCGGACTGGGCCGGGAGGCAGGCGGACATGTGCCTCCCGGGCCGGTCGGCCACAGTACAGTTTGGGCTGCCTGGTCAGAGGAGGGGGAGGCGCAACACCAACCCATCCATGACCGCAACACTATATTGACTAATTAAAGAGAGCCGAGGCATCCGCTTTCTGCTCACTGCAGTGACCTGACGTCATTTTTTCACATCAGGTCGCTGCAGTGGGCAGAGCGGATGCGCCGGCTCTCTGTAATTAGTCACTATAGTGTTGCGGTAATGGGTGGGTGTTGCTCTAGAACACAGGAAACGAGGAGCTGGCACAGACGCAACACTGAAGAAGTGACAGAAAGAAGAAAAAAAGAAGCTCAGGCAATTAAATTAAGGGGGGGATGGTGAGAAGGGGGGGCTGGAAAGAAGATGGGGCTGATGAGCAGGGGGGCTGGAGACAAGAGGGGGCTGATAAGAAGGGGGAATGAATACAAGAGGGGGCTGATGAGAGTGGGGAATGAATGCAAGAGGGGGCTGATGAGAAGGGGGAATGAATACAAGAGGGGGCTGATGAGAAAGGGGGGCTGGAGACAAGAGGGGGCTGATGAGAAGGGGGAATGAATACAAGAGAAGGCTGATGAGAAGGGGGGGCTGGAGACAAGAGGATGCTGATGAGAAGGGGGGGCTGATGGGAAGGGAGAATGAATACAAGAGGGGGCTGATGAGAAGAGGGGGCTGGAGACAAGAGGGGGCTGATTAGAAGGGGGAATGAATACAAGAGGGGCTGATGAGAGGTTGATGAGAAGGGTGGCTGGAGACAAGAGGGGGTTGGAGAAAAGGGGGGAATTTTTATAGTATGTACTATAAAAACATAAGAAACATAAAAAATGTGAGGAAAGTTGTAACCCATAATTTGATTGTGGGGGTGGTGTGGAAATAGACATTTGTATAACATGGGAATGCTAATAATTTAATGTCGGGGCTGTTGAGGGGTGAGACTGGTCTGTTTGTTAAATGTGGAGGTTATTAATTTAATGTCTGGACTGAATGGGGGGGGGGGCTATGTTTGTTAATTAAATGGGAATGTTAGTAAATGTTATTAATTTATTGTAGGGGATTGGTTGGGAATAAGGTGGCTTTTGATTTAATGTCGGGCTGGTTAGGAGGAAGGAGGAGTAATTATTAAATATGGGTGCTATTAATTTGATGTCGGGGATATATGGCGTAAAATAGACATTACACTTAAATACTATTGACTAAATTCTGGAGTTGATTGGGTGGATGTAGTCCTATTTATTACACAGAAAAAGCTACTGAATTAATGACTGGCTGGCTGTGGGGAGGGAGACCTAGATTCTTCACTCACTGCTCAGCTTTTCAGAAGGTGAATAATAACTCTTTTCCAAACAGGACCCAACATTTCAGAATTCAGCCAAGCAGCAACAAAGCATAAGACCAGCAGGCAGAAGACACCGTCGATGTGTAACCACTGAGCGGCAGCATTTACTTCCACACAGGTATGTTGTGGAGGGAGGGCGAATATGGTGCAGGCAGCCTATGAAGTCCGCACATTGTCGGCGGCATTGCATACTACTCGATATGGCCATGTCATCCATTGATAGAATATTGGTACTAGAGCTTGTACAGTATTCTATCAATGGATGACGCTGCCGAATCCAGTAATATGTGATGGCTGTTTTTGCGCGGATGCATAGACTACCTGCACCACGTTTCTCTAATGACAGTGCTACAGGGCACCTCCCCTAGACTACGGGAGCCCTGTAGCAACAGAGGATTGAGTGTGAGTGCGATCACCACAGTATCGATGGGCCAGAGTGTCAGATTATAATGAGACAAGTATATAAAAAAGGGAAGGAACATATAAAATAAAATGCAATATGCAGGTTTGTTTTTTGTTACATTATTTTAATTATTTCAGATTTACATTTAGAATAATAAAAGTACCGCTGTATTAAGCAAAACTAAAATAACCTCTTTTCTTTTTATTGATAAATATATATATTGTACCGCAAACAACCCTTTAAGGATAGGCTGCTACTTATGGGCCAGTGCTGTGTGCTTGGCCCCCAGGCTGATTCTGCCAACCAGCCCCTGGCCATAGCTCATCCAGAAACAGGAGAGGCAGCATTTTTCAGTGCAGAATACACAATTGTAATAATAGGGCTGACAGTGTTTTTAAAAGTCTCTAGTGACATTCTACTGTGACATAGCTCACCCAGAAACAGGAGAGGTGGCAGTTTTCAGTGCTGAAAGCAAAATTGTAATAATAGGGCTGGCAGAGTTTTTAAAAGTCTCCAGTGACATTCTACTGTGACATAGCTCACCCAGAAACAGGAGAGGTGGCAGTTTTCAGTGCTGAAAGCAAAATTGTAATAATAGGGCTGGCAGAGTTTTTAAAAGTCTCTAGTGACATTCTACTGTGACATAGCTCACCCAGAAACAGGAGAGGTGGCAGTTTTCAGTGCTGAAAGCAAAATTGTAATAATAGGGCTGGCAGAGTTTTTAAAAGTCTCCAGTGACATTCTACTGTGCCATTGCTCATACAGAAACAGGATGGGTGGCAGCGTCCTTGTCCCTCTCCAATCACATTGCCCCGTGCCTTTGCTCATACAGAAACAGGAGAGGTGGCAGTGTTCTTGTCACTCTCCAGTCTTCAGTCACATTGTTCTTGTCATTCTCCAGTCTTATTGCTGTTGGTCGCACAGAAACAGCGGTAGCAGTGGTCTTGTCACTCTCCAGTCTTCAGTCACATTGTTCTTGTAACTCTCCAGTCTCAGTCATATTGGTACTAATCCCTCTACGTCATGTGCTTAAGCATATGTTCAAGTGCACAGTGGTTTTAAGTCAGGGAAACAAAAATATAAAATAACGCTTGTACCTTTTAAAGAAAAAAACAGCTCTTTTAAAGAAAAAAAAGGTGAAAGTTTTCTTTCAAAAAACATAAAATTGCCAACATGCCATTCTACTCAAAATATTAACAAGCATACCAGCATCAGCTAGCTCCCTTCTCTCAGCTAGATCCTAGCACCTGCACTCTACTCTGTCATCATCCTCACCCACATCAGTGTGTACATCATCCTCACACAATACTAATTCCTCCCCCTGTACTTTGATGTAATTGCCGATAATGGCCTTCCCCGTGGAATTTGTAGTTCATTTTACGACATCTCTACTATTAATTATCCTAAATATTATTCTCATTGTTTGCAAAGTGCTAGCCAGAGGACTACATTTTGGAGACACATGCAGATATAGTTGTAGTGGGTTTGTTTTACTTAAGGACAAACAGTTATTATACCCATTAATTCATACACCTGTAAAATAGCAGCATTTGGTTAGACAATTAAGGACTAACCCCCTACCTCATGACCCTCCAGCTAGGCCTCCTTTGTTTCCTCTGGGGCTTCTCCTCTGCTACTCCCTGGCCTCCTGGTGAAGGTGGTGATGGCGAAGTTCTGTTACACATAAATATTTTAATAAATATTATATCTCTGATAGAGTACACCCATTTACCTTACTTTGTATGGTTACAAACAAACAACACACATGGAGCATTACTCCGCCATTGTACAAACTTTTATAAACACCTCTATATCACTTGCATGTGTACTTGACATAGGAGGTGTTATTTAAATTAATTATCTTAAATTTTGCGCTGATTGGTAAGTTTCTGTTTGCTTTCTTTTTTTCTATAGCTGGCGCCTGGCGTGGGCAGGAGAGGAGGACAGAGGGCAGAGGAAGGGGACAGATGGCAGAGGAGGGGGAGAGAGAGCAGAGGAGGTGGGCAGATAGCAGAGGAGGGGGACAGAGAGCAGAGGAGGAGGGCAGATGGCAGAGGAGGGGGACAGAGGAGGGGGACAGAGAGCAGAGGGGGAAGGCAGATGGCAGAGGAGGAGGGCAGATGGCAGAGGAGGAGGACAGAGAGCAGAGGAGGAGGACAGAGAGCAGAGGAGGGGGACAGAGGGCAGAGAGGAGGGGGACAGGGGGCAGAGGAGGGGGACAGATGGCAGAGGAGGGGGACAGAGGGCAGCAGAGGAGGGGAGAGATGGCAGAGGAGGGGGACAGATGGCAGAGGAGGGGGACAGATGGCAGAGTAGGGGGACAGAGAGCAGAGGAGGAGGGCAGATGGCAGAGGAGGGTGACAGCGTGAGAGAGGGCAGAGGAGGGTGACAGCATGAGAGAGGGCAGAGGAGGATGACAGCGTGAGAGAGGGCAGAGGAGGGTGACAGAGGGCAGAAGAGGGGACAGCGTGACAGAGGGCAGAGGGGGCAACGTGAGAGAGGGCAGTGTGCCTGGATGCAGAGGGGGCAGTGTGCCTGGATGCAGAGGGGGCAGTGTGCCTGGTTGAAGAGGGGGCAGTGTGCCTGGATGCAGAGGGGCAGAGTGTCTGGATGCAGAGGGGCATTTTTGCATACGACTAAATAAGTATTTCTGTTGTGACCTAAATACTTATTACAATTTTTTGACCCAACTACTTCTAAAACAGAACTGCTCAGTAATTATTTTGGAGGGGTGACTTGAAAAAATTTGGAGACTCTAAGGGTGCCGCGAACTGCAAAAGTTTGGGAACCACTGATGTAAGCTATGGTTCTCTTCAACACCATAGCTCAAATTGTCTTAATTTCATTTGTCCATACTGGGGTACATGTCATCTCCTATTTGATGATGACAGAGGGGTTATACAACGTCATTAGGAGCATAGGTTGATATGTGTGAAGGAGGGCAGAGGAGGGGGGCTGATATTTGTGACTGAGGGAGTTTTGATGTGACGGGGGGGATAGCTACAGAGTGGAGGTAAGGAAAATAGCTGCAGGGGGGATGGATGCAGGGTGGGAGGTAAGGAAAATGGCTGTAGGGGGGGGGGTTAAAGAAAATGGCTGCAGCAGGGGTTAAGGAAAATGGCTGCAGGGGTTATTTAAAAAATAGAGCAGCTTTGGAGGCATAATCTCATGATTGTGTGGTGGTCACATGGATGTTCTCTGTGGTCTCAGCAATCACTAGAATACTAAATATTAGTGAGATGGGGCTGGTAGATGTTTGTATTTGATTGACCACAAATATTTAGATATTGCTTATATATGCCTGTACAATGGGGTACTTTTAGCTGGGCATAATGGAGTGTTTTGTTTTAACTAAAGGGCCTAATCATTCAGGGTTTGTTAACATTTTGCATTATAATACATTTTTGCATTTTCAAAACAGGACACCAACTTTCCAGAAGCCAGCGAGAGGATAACAAAATTGCAAGAGAGAAGAGCAAGAACAGGTAAGAGACAATGGCACAATCTGTCTAAATTTGAATGCTGGAGAATACACCTGAACATTCATATTCAGGAGTGTTCCTATACACTTATATATTCGGGGGGGGGGGGGGGGGGCGCTGCAGCCGTATTAGCCTAGGGCGGCCAGAACCCTTAATCAGGCCCCGTGTGTGTGTGTATGTGGCCACTGTCTGTGTGTATTGTGTGTGTGTGTGTATGGCCACTGTCTGTGTGTATTATGTGTGTGTGTGAGGGGCCACTGTGTGCGTGTATTATTTGTGTGTGTGTGTGTGTGGGGGGGCCACTGTGTGCGTGTATTATGTGTGTGTGAGGGGCCACTGCGTGCGTGTATTATGTGTGTGTGTATTATTTGTGTGTGTGTGAGGGGCCACTGCGTGCGTGTATTATGTGTGTGTGTGTGAGGGGCCACTGCATGTGTGTATTATGTGTGTGTGTGTGAGGGGCCACTGCGTGCGTGTACTATGTGTGTGTGTGTGTGTGTGTGAGGGGTCACTGCGTGCATGTACTATGTGTGTGTGTGAGGGGCCACTGCATGCGTGTATTATGTGTGTGTGAGGGGCCACTGTGTGTGTGAAGGGGGGGCCCAAACCGATATCTTGCCTAGGGCCCCATGAGGTGTAAATCCGGCTCTGCTTTTATGTCAGCAAGTGATAATACATTGACAAGTCAGGAAATTAAAATAATTACAAATTAAATGACATAGTAACTTAAAAACGTTATAAAAACACCATACAGTCAGGTAGGCACTATGCATTATACATAAACCATTATACATAAAGTTTACTATGTATTTTCAGAGATTATCCCCTGGATAAATCACATTTAAAATGGCTGCATATGTAACGTTGCCACAAAGGTACAAAATGGTAATTTGCACTTTATGAACATCATAAATCCATCTGTTTTCTGGTGCTGTAAAAATGACCCTGTAAATATATATATATATATATATATATATATATATTAGCAAATGTCGTGCAAAGTAGCTTCCAACTTTTATGACCAGAATGAAATAAATGTAATGGACTAAAACGTATATTATTTTAATGTTTCTCACTTTTTCACTATATGAGCTATATATGTCAAGGAATTGTTCCACAATAGAGATGAGGATGAGGAAGGAGATGAAGAACCTCAAGAGAGTGCAGTATCACCATCTCCTTGGAACCAAATTGTCAGTCAGACATTAATGGACATGCAAGCGACCAGCAGCCGTGTACAAACTACATTAACTGACTTATGTCTCCATGTAAAGGAGATGAAGGAGTGTTTGATGAAAATGCTGCAAACATTTGAGGGGTTTTGTGCCACTATGTCATCTAACTTTGGCCAACAGTGGCCCTTCCCACCAAGCCCTGTGGCAACTGTTGTTTCCGGGGAGCCTGTGCATGCAGAGTCGGAGGATGTAACACCTACTTCAGAGGCTGTCCAATCCCCTGCTCTGGTCCTTCGGAGGAAGTTGCACTTCTGCATTTCTGATATTGGACAAGGTGGTAAAATAGTAAAAAAAAAAACACATGAAGTGTGCCCTTAAACTTTCTTTGTGTGTATCACCATTTGGATTGTTTACTTCACTAAATACACTGTTATAAAAAATAGCTGGTTTCCTTTTTAACTTCTATTATTATTGTAAGCATAGAATATGCCTTGAATTCAGCATAGTTCTGTCATTCTGAAGGGCAAGCATTGATGTTGTCTTCCTCCAGAATCAACTTGCGGCTCTTTGTGAGAAAGATGGGAGAGGTGGTTAGTTACCTTAGCATTGAAGATTTTTCCGGGCTCTTTGAAATGTCACATTATAAATAAAAATACCTACGAATAGTGGTGAAATGTACATTTTTCAGGATCTGTATTAAGGATGAGCGGGCTCGGATTCCGCTAATCCGAGCCCACCCGAACAGTGCGGATCCGACGGGATCCGAGCACTGTTCGGGAACTTCCGGGCGCCAAACGAAGCCAAACTGAGGCTATGACATCCAAGTCTCGCGTCGGATCTTGCGAGACTCGGATGTCATAAATACTCACCTTGCGGGCGCCATCTTCATTTCGCCTGACATCAGGGAAGAGGGAGGGTGTATAGTGTAGTGGTGCTCTTTACTTGTGTCTAGTGCTCTGTCCTTGCTGAGTCCAGTGGTGCATCAGTCCAGTGCTCTGACCTTGCTGAGTCCAGTGGTGCATCGGTCCATTTCTCTGTCCTTGCTGAGTCCAGTGGTGCATCAGTCCAGTGCTCTGTCCTTGCTGAGTCCAGTGGGGCATCAGTCCAGTGCTCTGTCCTTGCTGAGTCGAGTGGTGCTTTTGTCCTGTGCTCTGTGCTGCTGAGTACAGTGGTGCTTCTGTCCTGTGCTTTGTTCTGCTAAGTGCATAGTTATTTTAAAAGTATTAAAAAATCTTCAAAAAAATTCCAAAAAATAAAAAAAATAAAAAAATTATACAAAAATCATTTAAAAAAATATAAAAAAAAAATTCAAAAAAGTCTAAAAAAAAATTCTTGCAGTCCAGAAACATTAATACTGCAATCTATTAAAAATTGTTCACTGTTCTTTCTTGCAGTCCAGAAACATTAATATACTACAATCTATTAAAAATTGTTCACTGTTCTTTCTTGCAGTCCAGAAACATTAATATACTGCAATCTATTAAAAATTGTTCACTGTTCTTTCTTGCAGTCCAGAAACATTAATATACTGCAATCTATTAAAAATTGTTCACTGTTCTTTCTTGCAGTCCAGAAACATTAATATACTGCAATCTATTAAAAATTGTTCACTGTTCTTGCAGTCCAGAAACATTAGTACTGCAATCTATAAAAAATTGTTCACTGTTCCAGCAGTATTTAAAAAATAGTAATGTAATACAACGTGTGCTGCATATAAGGGAGTACCAAAATTTGGAGGATAAAGTAGGGAAAGATCAAGACCCACTACCTTCTAATGCTGAACCTGCTGCCACTAGTCATAACATAGACGATGAAATGACCTCAACGTCGTCTGCCAAGGCCGATGCCCAATCTCCTAGTAGAGGGCATGTAAAATCCAAAAACCCAAAGGTCTCAAAAATTACCTAAAAAAGAAAATTAAAAACATCTGAAGAGAAACGAAAACTTGTCAATATGCCATTTACGACACGGAGTGGCAAGCAACGGCTTAGGCCCTGGCCCGTGTTCAGGACTAGTGGTTCAGCTTCACCCAAGGATCTAAGCCCTCCTCCTCCCCCCCTCCAAAAAATTTAAGAGAGTTATGCTGTCAGCAACAACAACAACACAGCAAACAACTCTGCCTTCTAAACAGATGACATCACAAATCCCCAAGGCGAGTCCAAGGGTGTTGGTGGTTGTGAAGCCTGACCTTCCCATCACTGTACGGGAAGAGATGACTCCATCCACCATTTGCAGCACACCCTCTGCATATGTTGGAAGGATCACCCACAGTGTAGTTCCAGATTTGGATAATCAAGGTGTCAATGTTTTACACCGGAAGGAGGATATTGATGTAGCTGGCGCTGTGGAGGAACTTGACGAGGAGGATGCTGATGTGGTTATCTTAAATGAGGCACCAGGGGGGGAATCAGTTGTTGTCCATGGGATGAAAAAGCCCATCGTCATGCCTGGACAGAAGACCAAGAAATGCACCTCTTCGGTCTGGAGTTATTTTTATCCCAATCCAGACAAAAAATGTATGGCCATATGTAGCTTATGTAAAGCTCAAATAAGCAGGGGTAAGGATCTTGGCCACCTAGGGACATCCTCCCTTATACGTCACCTGAATAACCTTCATAGTTCAGTGATTAGTTCAGGAACTGAGGCTAGGACCGTCATCAGTCCAGGGACACCTAAATCCCTTGGTCCTGTTGGATACACACCACCAACACCCTCCTCGTCAACTTCCTCCACGATCTCCATCAGATTTAGTCCTGCAGGCCATGTCACCAGCCAGACTGAGTCCTCTTCAATCCGGGATTCATCCGAGGAATCCTGCAGCGGTACGCCTACTACTGCCACTGCTGCTGTTGCTGCTGGTAGTCGGTCATCTTCCCAGAGGGGAAGTCGTAAGAACGCTACATCTTTTACCAAACAGTTGACCGTCCAACAGTCGTTTGTCATGAGCACAAAGTACGACAGTAGTCACCCTATTGCAAAGCGGATAACTGCGGCTGTAACTGCTATGTTGGTGTTAGACGTGCGTCCGGTGTCCGCCATCAGTGGAGTAGGATTTAGACGGTTGATGGAGGTATTGTGTCTCCGGTACCAAATTGGGTACCGGGGCCACTCTACTATGCAGTCCAGATAGCTGCGTATCAGATATTAAACTACGTTCACTGTTGCTGCCAAATAAAAAAATAATGAAAATGCCCTGTCATCATCGAAAACAAGAGGTAGTGAAGCGCTAGAACTCCACCCTCTATATGCTGAAGAGGATGTAGGAGCAGCCATCTGTGCAGTGGAATTCAGACCAGTTGGAGGAGGTATTGTGGCCCCGGTACCAAATTGGGTACCGGGGCCACTCCACTACGCAGTCCAGAAAGCTTTGTATCAAATATTAAAGTAATTAAATTACGTTCACTGTTGCTGCCAAATAAAAAAATAATGAAAATGCCCTGTCATCAACGAAAACAAGAGGTAGTGACGCGCTAGAACTCCACCCTCTATATGCTGCAGAGGATGGAGGAGCAGAAAAAGGCCATTCAAGCCTACACAGCCACCTACGATGGGCCACGTGTTGTGCCGCCCACTTGTGTCGCTTAGCTTAGACATCCAGCTACCTCGGTGCAACGTTTTGGACTAAAAACAATATTGTGAGGTGTGAGGTGTTCAGAATAGACTGGAAATTAGTGGAAATGATTGTTATTGAATGTTATTGAGGTTAATACTAGCGTAGGAGTGAAAAAAAAACCAAAAAACTGGATTTTGGCACTTTTTATGCTTTTTTAAAAATAAATCAGAACCCAAAACCCTAAATCAGAACCAAAACCTTTCGTCAGGTGTTTTGGCAAAACAAATCGGAACCTAAAACCTCAAGCTAATCAGAACCCAAAACCCAAAACCCTAAAAGTGGCCGGTGCACACCCCTAATCTGTATGGGGAAAATAAAAACTAGACTTAATATATTTTATATAATAATATTTCATAGCCAAAATTTTTTTACAAAAAAATTGCTACTGATTTCTGTATGTTTCTACTGACACGCATGAATGAAAATTTTTTCTACCTCTTTAACAATGGCTGCAAGTCACAATAATGAAACAAAATAGCACAATTAGTGTCCCTTTTAGATAGTGTTGTTTGATTACATGACTGTGCAGATGAATTGGCAATCATCCCATTAGATTGTGAGAGGCCATACCCTGTTTGGTCAACATTATCATACATCAGTTACATCTGCCCTGTAGTGAGGGCAAACAATACGACTAAAAACAAGCGTACTGATGACAAACACAGGACTTGAATCAGCTGCATCTGCATTGGAATGTCCCTACTGTACCTGGACAACGTTAGTCCACTCTTTCCCTCCCCCATTTGCATCTTAAGTTGTAGACGTAGTAAGTGTCATTCGCATTCAGACATGAATTGCGAACAAATGCGCTCATTGGCGTAATGTTTGTTCCTGGGCATGCAAGTGTGGAATCCCGCATGATGCACTATGCAAAAGGATGTACGTCCGAATATGTATCAAGCTACAAGGTGGAATTCAAATCCCCCCCCAATATGTCGTGGAGTTCCTCCGAAACAGTTGTGAAGGCACTCCGTGGCTATGTAACTTCATTGATTTTTCTTTACACCCTTTGCTGGAAAATCAATTCTTGTAGTATAGAACCTAAAAAATGAGCGCACCCAGGCATAGTCGTAATGTCTGTGGTTCATTACAGAGAATTAAATTCCACCCTGAAATATGTCTATAATAAAGAAAGAGTCCATAAATTAACCAAAATATATAGACCTGTATATATGCATTTTGAACAATTCTAACCTAATTAAAATATTTTGCTCTAAATAACATTCCAGTGGTTCCTCATCCATTCTCAATTCTAATACACGTCTCCAACCAAAAGCTTATCACCACACATTCACCACCACTACACTACAGTCATGGCCAAAAGATTTGAGAATGACACAAGTATTGTTTTTCACAAAGTTTGCTGCTTCAATATTTTTATACCTTTTTGTCAGATGTTGTTATGGTATACTGAAGTAAAATTACAAGCATTTCATAAGTGTCAAAGGCGTTTAATGACAATTACATTAACTTTTTGCAAAGAGTCAATATTTGCAGCGTTGACCCTTCATTTTGAAGACCTCTGCAATTCGCCCTGGCATGCTGTCAACCAACTTCTGGGGCACATACTGACTGATGACCGCCCATTCTTGCCTAATCAATGCTTGGAATTTGTCAGAATTTGTGGGTTATTGTTTGTCCACCAGTTTCTTGAGAATTGACCACAAGTTCTCAATGGGATTAAGGTCTAGGGAGTTTCCTAGTGAAGGACCCAAAATTTCGATGTTTTCATCCCCAAGCCACTTAGTTGTTACTTTTGCCTTATGTAAAGGTGCTCCATCATGCAGGAAAAGGCATTGTTCATCATCAAACTGTTCTTGGATGGTTGGGAGAAGTTTCTCTTGAAGGATGTTTTGGTATCATTTTTTATTCATGGCTGTGTCCTTGGGCAAAATTGTGAGTGAGCCCACTCCCTTGGCTAAGAAGCAATCTCACACATAAATGGTCTCAGGATGCTTTACTGTTGACATGACACTGGACTGATGGTAGCGCTCACCATTCCTTTTCCGGACAAGCGTTTATCCAGATGTCCCAAACAATTTGAAACGGGATTCATCAGAGAAAATTACCTTTACCCCAGTCCTCAGCAGTCCAATCCCTGTACCTTTTGCAGAATATCAGTCTGTCCCTAATGATTTTCCTGGACTTTTGGAGGATGGCCTGATGTCAAGAAGGCCAGCAATGAAGCCACTTCCCTCCAGGAAAAACATCAGGGACACACTGATATTCTGCAAAATGTCTGGCTGTCAGTTTATCTGCACACACTAACTCAATCAGCATGACAGAGTTATCTCCAGCCTTGTCCTCATCAATTCTCTCACCTGTGCTAACGAGAGAATCACTGACCTGATGTCAGCTGGTCCTTTTGTGGCTGAAATGTAGTGGAAATGTTGTTTTCGGGATAAAGTTCATGTTATACATACATACATGTACAAATAGATATCTATATCTAGCATATATATATATATTGTGGCAAGGGGGGTTATTTGCCACACCTTTCCTGCATAGGGAAAGGTAGAATCCCACTTAGACACATAGGTGCACAACATGTGCTGTGTGTGTGTGTGTGTGTGTGTGTGTGTGTGTATAAAAGGACTGCCAATGCTGACAAGCAGCCGGACGATAGTCAGGAACTGTGGGCTGAGATAGTGTGACAGGAAGCCAGGGATTGTTTATGTTTATGATGTGCTGTTTTATACTGCAAATAAAACAGCTACTGCTTAAGAAGCCTGTAAGCAAGGAGTCTTTATTTGGTGATTTCTACAAAGTGGTGTCATCGTGGGATCTTAAAATGACATAAAAAACACAGTTGTCCACCCAGCCATCCAGACAACAAAAGATAAGTTTGAGTTACAGAAAAAAATAAGTTTTGTGTGTTTTCACTATTTCCTTACTGTATGTTTTGTCCCTCCTTGGAGGTAAAATGTAGCAAGGTGCTGCTAGTTAAGACATTTTTGAAAAAAGTTTTTTGTGTGTCTCTGCATATCTTTATCTGTTTTTCTACTGCTTGTTTTGTTCCTCCTTGGAGGTAAAATGTAGCAGCGGCTGCTGGCTAAGACATTACTGCTTAAGCTAACATTTAAGAAAAAAAAAGTGGGGTTTTCTTCTGTTGTTGTTTTTTTTTCCATTTGCTTGTCAGTGTATGTTAAGGGAAGCGCAGTTTGACTATCCCGCCAGATCAGTTAGCAAGATGGAGGAAATCCTCCAAGCGTTAACTAATGTGGCAGCCACACAGCAAGCCCAGCTGGGCCAAATGCGAGCCGTCGTTGTCACTCAGGTGGAAAGTAACAGACTGTTGAGGGCGGAGCTAAGTCAGCTCAGATAAAGTGAGCACGAATCCGCTGTCTTGTGAAAGATGACCCCCCCGAGGACATTGAGGCGTTTTTATTATTGTTTGAAAGAATGGCAACTGGTCTTAAGTGGCCAACAGGTGAATGGGTAGAGAAACTGGCTCCTTATTTGATGGGTGAAACACAGCGGGCCTATATGGATGTGTTTGAGGACCAGGTAGCTGTCTTTCAGCAACAAAAGGCCGCTATTTTGGCACAGTTAGGGCTGACAGGGCCCGAGAAGGAGCAATGATTCCATGACTGATGGTTTAGACCAGGATCTGGCAAATTTAGCAAAAATTTGGTTGGAGTTTGACTGTAATACACCAATCAGAATGTTAGAAATCCTGGCTCCCGACCATTGCGAGTGAAATCTGACTTGGAAGTTACAGAAATGGGTTCTTCAGACCGCCCTTCAGTCATTTGAGGCGCTTGCGACAGCTATTGACTGGTATTACACTGTGGAAAATATGGCCCAGACAGCTGAGAAAGTTGTCAAGCCAGACTTCAGGCCAAAACCAATACCAGAGATGGGAACAGATCGTAGGGTTACGGACCGGACAGCCGAGAGAGTTGCCAGGCCAGATCTCAGACCGAAACCAACACCCGAGGTTGGGACAGACTGCAAAGTGATCCCAGCGAAGTGTTTTGAGTGTGGTGAGCAGGGGCACTTCCAGAGACATTGTCCAAAACGTCCAGAACCAATGGATTGTTCGGTGGTTTGACTAGACCCCAGGTTTCCTGCTTGTTTCACAATGTCCTCATCCACAGAGAATCCACTGCTGTTACGGATAACCGTCCTGATACGGCAACAAGCGGTGTTAGCGTTGGTGGACTTAGGTAGTGAAATCACCTTGGTATGCAGCACTGTGGTTCCAGAAGGACCTGGCTACTATCTGCGAAAGTCCTGTGCATTCACGGGTACACCAAGGAATATGACCATATCAATCTTCCCATTACTGTAAAGGGATGAACAGTGCAAGTGGTAGCAGCAATAGCCTCAAGGCTGCCATACACCTTTATTCTGGGACGAGACTTTGCCCTGTTCTGGGAAATTATAGCCGAAAGGATCGGTCAGGAAATGCAGGCAACTGAGTCACTGGGCAGACCTACAACCCTACTTGATCCTGTCTTTCACACCCCGGAACTAGAGATAGAGGCAGAGAAGCTACAATACCTGGAGCCTGAATACCAGGTTTTGAATGCAACTAGGCCGTCGTCGTGTTCCAGAAGACGGGAGAGAAAAGTCCAAGCTGGAGGAAGTCAGGATGGAACAAAAGCCCTGTCAGAGGATGAAGATTGGTCCCCAATATCGAGGATTGTGTGACTTCAGGACTTTGCTAGTGACCAACTTAATGATAGCGCTTTGGAAAATGCTTAGAAATATGTGGTGGAAGTGAATGGAGTGCGGAAGGCTGAGAGACCAGCCAGGGGAGAACTTTTTTTATAATAAAAGGGAATCTGTTTTATAGGGTGACAGTGGTACAGGAGAAATAGTTCATCAACTTTTGGTGCCACAGGTACACGTTCCTTTGGTACTAACAGCCCATACACATCTTTTGAGGGGAATCTGGGAGAGGAGAAGACTCTAAATTGAGTGCTTTTGAGGTTTTACTTGCGGTGAATCTGTATGGCAGTCAAGAGATACTGTAAAGCCTGCCCAGTGTGCCAGCGGATGGCCCCTAAACCAGACTATTGAGCCCCCCTGGTACCTCTTCCTATGATTTCAGTTCCATTTGAGCGAAATGCCATGAACTTAGTGTGTCCCTTTGAGAAGTCTGCCCGAGGACATCAATATGTATTAGTAGTCCTTGATTACGCTACACGATACACTGAGGCAATACCACTAAAGAATATTAAATCAAGCGCTATTGAGAAAGAGTTACTGTTAATGTACACATTACTGGGAATCAAAAGATCATAACAGATCAGGGAACACTCTTCATGTCGGGATTAATGAAGGAGATATGCAAATTGCTAGTGGTACAAAGACTGCAGACCTTGTTTTATTATCCGCAGACCGACGGGTTGGTCAAGCGGTATAATAGGACCCTAAAGCAAATGATTAGACATGCTGTGTATGAGGATCAAAAAGATTGGGACACCCTATTACCCTATCTCATGTGAAGCAATTAGTTAGAAATTAGTTCTGCAATAGTTTGTGCAGCAGGTTTTAAAATATATCCTGTAGATTAATACTGGTATTATTATTTTTATTCAATATTATAAATATATTCATCATATATATTTACATATTATCAATCATATTAAAACAAACAATGCTAGTGCTTTGTTCCCAATCAAATTATATAATTTATACATTTTCATTCAAATTCAATTAAGAACAAATTGACACTAAATAAAAAGTACATCTATGAAGCAATGTCATTGTGAAGGTTATTAAAAATATTTTACTTATTCTTGAAGTAAAACTGAATAAGTGCATAAATTACAAGAAATATTTTAGGGCAAACTAATCAGAATATGAGAATGGTATACATTGCAGCTTCTTTCTGTAAGATATAAAAAGAGGATAAAAATAAAATGGGCAGGCGTAATGATGAATACTAAAATAAAATAAGATAAAAAAAACAGATGTTTCAACAGATTAAAAATAAGCCAATATTATGCCACTTGATTTCTTCACCTTCTGATGAAACTGTCTGATGACAGAGAAACACGTCGAGGAATTTTCAATAGTTTTAAATTTTGTGCCGTTTCTACCCTGGTGGTTTTAATCCATCTTACTCTAGACCCCTGTGGACACTGAGACTGCTGCACTGTGGAGTATTATATGAGAAAAATATCTAAACCGAATGGTGATCTGAGGGATGAGACTGTGTTTTATCTGATAATTTTGTGCTATAATAGCTAAATATCCTGGAGGGACCGTTTACAGTTCCTCATGATTTCCTTTATCTACCACAAAAGTATTCTTTGGTTTCTTCTCCTAAAAACTTAAAACACTGTTGCAGCATTTCAAATTGTGTGTCGAATATATTGCAAAGAACCAGCTTTCAAATTTTATATGGTGGATTGATACTTATTGGCATTTTTGTATTTCTTAATTAAATCTAAACAATTTTTATACATATTTACACTGGTTTCTGTACATTTGTTTCATGCAATTGTATGTTCCACTTTGCGCAGCCATATTAAACGCTATTAGATCCAAAATAAGAACTGCAGCTAATATCCATATTTAAGTTTTTGTAGCTAGATTGTCCAAATAGGAAATATACTTTTATATTATAAACATATTTCCCCTCTCCAGTGGAACAGAACACTATTTAAACCATACACTTTAATTCCATTAGTTTATTATTTTAATCTAACAAATGTGGTGATAAAGGATGGATCGTTTAACCATTTTTATATTTCTGAAATAATGAAACATAAAATATAAAATCTTTAATTACAGCATTTCTCTTCTTATTGTAGGGATATTTAAGGACATGTATAACAAATCTATCATGATAAGTTATATCATTATTAATGTCCAAGTTGTTAAGATTACTGGTACAAAACCTCCATAATTTTAGTACTATTATTTTTACACATTTCTCCATGAATAATCCTTTCCATATATGTTTTTTTTAAACTGCGGTCCAGACATGAAAATAAATATTTGCTGGTTCTTTTCCAGTGATCATCTGTCTGTGTTCTCTGACCATTCCACCTACTATCTTCTAAATTTTACTTCAGCAGTTCTGTAGCATGTTAAGAACAGCCATAATTAAATAGAAAGAAGAGGTTGGTACAGTAATGAGTAATATACACTATTGTAAAGAAGGTTTTTGCAAACACATTATTATTGGAATTCTGAAAGTGTATTTATTGGAATTCTAAATGTGTTGTAGATACAATAGTGAAATTTGTTCTCAGTTTCTAATAACACCACATGTGTTGCTGTCTGCAAAGAATATCTTTTTTTATGCCAAGAGGGGATATTCCATATAATACGCCTTCTGTTTGATCATGATACTAATGTGAATACTAATATTACTGCTTTATTTATTGTTATTATTGCTACAATAAGGATTTTTTCATGCAAATGCAACTGAGGCAGATCAGCATGGATACACGTATATGCCTGCATGAACCTTAATACTCTATATGCAAGATGCTACTTCTCTTGGTAAGAGTGTGGAATTTCAGCTTGTATGACACTGGGGTTACTGTAAAGTATATTAGAAGAGCCCAATGGACCTGGTATATCCCACAAGATACTGGGCAAAGGGCAGAGTATACTTCCAATGTATGCCCTGTCAGACTGTGTCCCAAGTATCTTAGCCAATTTGCTTTATCAATTCCATGTGCCACCACCATTGTTTTGATTATCTGCAGATGTATTTCATGTTGGCTTCTTTGAAGATGGACACATCTCTATAGCCCATTCAGGGTCCAGCTCTCTCCTCATAGCTGATTTGGTTGATGTAGTATGTCAGAGGTGGAAGCCACAAAGACACGTTAGGCCCAGATTTCAAGGTGGAAGCCTTCTTGCTTTCTGCATTCATGGGATCATTGGAGCTACTGCTTCTGGAGAACCCCAGCTTGGATGCATATGGACTCATTCCTGGCATGTCCAACATGTGCAACTTTATCAAAATGAAGCTATATTCACCCTTTTACCCAGAGCACTGTACCACACATATTCTTCCTCGTACAAGGTAGGTAGGGGCCAAGCCTGATGTCTTCCCATTTTGGCAAGCTCACAAAGTCTGCAAAGGCTTGATCTCCAGTGATCCATGTGGTTATCCATAACCAGTATGTGAGCCGTAGCCCATAGGGAGTAATGTCCCAAGCTGAAGCCTTATTTTGGTGGGGTAATACCTCTTTTTATTCCTGGCTCAATTGCCACAGTGGTGCAACTTCACTAGGCAGTCACTAGAGAGCTCTCAATAATTAGATTGGTACCTGCTTAGCTGAGGGGCTTTCATCTAGCTATCCCCTGTGGGGTGGGGGAAGACCATATTGCAAGAAACTTGGTATGTGAGGATGAGACTAGAATGTATGGGAGGTAGAGGCAAGTTTAGGATAAGAAGGGGAAGTGTAGAGGGAGGGGAACTTATTTATTGTAGAGGGGGATATAGCTCATTCAGCTGAATAGAGAGGGTAAACAAGGTAAAGAAAGTTGTGGGACAGGGAGGAAATATGTTTATTAATGAACAATATTAAGGAAATTAAGAATAAGGTAAGTGAGAGTAGAGCAGGTTAGTGTGCAGCAATAATAAAAATGAAAATAAAGGGACAGACAAGAGCTATTCATAATAGAGTGAAAACACAGCCTATCATATGCTAACTTGGAGGGCATTGAGTAGATGAAAAGTGAAGCTTGACAGTGCTTGAGCTGAGCATGGTAGAATAAAAATCACTAGGTGTCAAATAATAAAAAATAATAATTGCAATGAGCAATGAAGCAGAGCACAGCTAGAACTATGCATGTAGGAATAAAAAAATGGTTTGAAAAAATTATTGGAGAGGGCGAAAAGTATGCTGGAGAGAGAAGAATTGAAAAGAAGGAGATGGAAGAAATAAAGTAGATTGAGCAAGTACATGATGGTCTGAAGTACTACTGTGGGTGCAGGAGGTACGGCTGCTATGGGGACTAGAGAGAGTGTGGAGAGTTGATACAGATTAAATAGAAGTGGATGGGAGAAAAAAAATAAATTGAGCAAGTACATGATGGTCTGAAGTAAGCAGTAGGGGAACTACTGTGGGTGCAGGAGGTACGGCTGCTACGGGGCCCAGAGAGTGTGTGGAGAGTTGATGCAGATAGTATAAGGCAATGGAGGAGGTGTAGTTTGTTCTTTGAAAGTCTCTTCTAATCAGCTGCAAAATGTTGATCAATCTCCCATCCAAAGCTAAGTCAAACTGCAGTTTGTTCTCAGATGTCATATTTCAGATGGATGGCAGGCCAGATTATCTATATTCTTAAATAGGGTGTCACCTTGAACAGCTGTTACAGAGTTCAAGGAGGGGATATACAATTAATGTATTGAGCTAACCAACATAGGGGATGTTTAAAAAGAAATGAGATTACCATTGCCTAATGTTGGAGTATGTGTACACGATATACTATAGAAGTGGATATCTATAAATTGCACATGCTATACTAAAAAATAAGAAAAAGTGTTAAAAAAAATACAAATGAAGGTGAAAATTAATAATAATAATAAATAATACAGAAAAACATAGGAGAGATTATTGAAAAGCACTACTTGTAAACATTGTCAAGAGTTTGCAGCTTGCCTCCTCTCCTGTACGGGTGCCACGATGTTCCTGGCCGGGCACCATCTTGCCGGCGGTTCTGCGCATGCGCAGACCCAGCATTTTGAAAACTACTTTTATTTATTCTATTGGCTAATTGCCTTACTTACTCTATCTATTTAAAGTACCTGCTGCAATGCTTAGGTATCAGATCGCCAGATCTCCCTACCTTTGCCTCCCTGCACTTATCCCGCTTGGATTGCTTTCTTGGCCGAACTTCTGCACTCTTCTGTATTTTTCACCATCAGCTGTGTGTAGTTCCGTGAATTTTGTCCTACTTACCATCCAAGACTCTGGTACCTGCTTCCTACAGCCCATCACAACAAGAAATGATCTTGCTTCCCACCTCTCCAGGACTTCATGCAACTTCTCCCTGCAGACCCTCGTGTCGTTGTCCATTTCAGACTTTCTGCACTGAAATAACTTGATTCCTGCATTTCTAGCTCCTGCAGGACATTACACCATTGGCGGATCTTGTCCCGTGACTTCCTAGTTCCTTAGGTCCTCAGTGCTTTCCCTACCTGCAGATCCTATCACCCCCATGTGTTCCTGATTTCATCTTCCAGCGCACCAGGCTTCCTGGCCTCTCCTCGACTGCTGATTCTTGCACCACCGAGTGATCCTGCTCTAGTGGTTCCTAACTCTCCAGGACCTCAGTGCTTCATTCATCCACAGACCACCGCATTATGGTGTTTTCCAGAGTCTACTTACCGGTATCCCTGGTCACCTGGATTCCCTTCTTCAACAGATTGCTTCTCCTTCAAGTGCCCAGTTCCGGGCCCTCAAAGTGGGAAGAAAGTGAGAATTAGTCTTGCATCATTTAATATGTTTCAAGTTATAAAATATACTGTTAAAAAACATTTAAAATAATTTTCACACTATTATAATCCCTAAAATCTCTGGTTCCCTTGCAAATGCAATTCAAATGTGCATACCAGCATTTCCAAATTGCCACTTTGACCACTGTGAAAGTCCTTATCCTAGGAATGTTCAGACCAGTAATGGTAGAAGATGCCAAAATTGTTTAATATCAGATTGCAATTTATTAATTAGTATCTATTAAAATGCATTAATATAACAATAATGCCACATTCCAATTATTATTATCATTATTATTATCCTTTATTTGTTAGGCGCCACAAGAGTTCCGCAGCGCCGTACAATGCACAAACAATAGACAGTACAGGGTAAAACATTACTGAGCAGTTAACAAAAATACCAACACTTCAGAAGCTCCAAGCAGGCTAATGCAGAAAAGACGGAGCAGAAGAGTAGGTAAGGACACAAGAGGGAAGAGGGCCCTGCTCAAATGAGATTACATCCTTAGGGAGGGTGAACAAAACTGAGGTACAAAAGGGAGCCAGTTGACGTAAAGGGAGAGAAAAGGGGACGGGAGGAGGGAGGGGAGAATGGGTTAGGTGGAAGGTTGGTAGGCTTTAAGGAACAGGTGGGTTTTTAGAGCCCGTTTGAAGGAGCTTAGAGTGGGAGAGAGACGGATGGAGGTCATTCCAGTGAAGGGGGCTGCCCGGGAGAAGTCTTGGATTCTGGAGTGGGAAGAGGTAATCACAGTGGAGGAGATGCGACGGTCATTGGCCGAGTGCAGGGAGTGGGCAGGAGTGTTAATGGAGATGAGGTTGGAGATGTAGGGGCAGTAGATTGGGAGAGTGCCTTGTATGTGGTGGTCAGGAGTTTGAAGATGATTCTGAAGGGGATGGGGAGCCAGTGTAGGGCAAGGCAGAAAGGGGATGCGGAGGAGAAGCGGCGAGAGAGGAAGAGGAGACTGGCAGCCACGTTCAAAATAGAGCGGAGGGGGGCGAGGTGGGAGAGGGGGAGGCCAGTGAGGAGGAGGTTGCAGTAGTCAAGGCGGGAGATAATGAGTGCGTGGATGATAGTTTTGGTGGGCTCCTGAGAGAGGAAAGGCCGGATGCGGGCAATGTTGCGAAGTTGAAAGCGACAGGCTTGGGCGAGGGATTGAATGTGGGGGGTAAAGGAGAGAGAGGAGTCGAAGGTAATGCCCAGGCAGCGAAGTTGGGTGACTGCAATTAACACCAAACATAAAAACACTGCAATATTTCATGAGTAATCCATACCTTACAATTTTTGTAAGGATTGCTTGAACTAAACTTGCATGCAAGACATATGTATTACATTTCAATGACTTGCATTTAAGTAGTTTTTCCTATTTAAATTAATAAAATGCATATTGTAGTGTGTGTACATAATATTAAGGTGATATGAAGAGTCCAGCAAGATTGAAATAATATAATGGAAACTTAATTGGAAACTAGAGATTTAATGGGAGCAACAGGATCACTAATGGAACAAACGCAAAGATTTAACATTATTTAAAAACTTCCAAGACAGTGCTATTTCATTTTCAGTTATTTGTGATTACACTATAAACAAAATGAAATTATCTATCCATATATCTAGTTGTCTTTTGTTTTCATATCTAAGTTTTGTATTTTTCTTTTTACTATTATTCTTCAGCTCCTGGGTGTCTCGTGTTTCCTGTCTAAAACAGTGGTTCTGCCTTTCATTATGACTAGGGTCGAGCAATTAAACCTAATCCTTCTTATCCAAATAATGAAGCTATAGGTGAATCAATTTATTTCTTCCTGTTAAGTGAAGCAGACAGGATATGTATTTAGTAATAATAATGCTTTGAAATTTCCTCAGCTTTTCTGGTTCATTTCATAAATTAATAGGATTATTTTCTTTATCAGAGGGGCATAATTATGCTTTTGACTCTACCTGTTTGGAGTTGGTTGACTGAGCTCATCAGGAAGCCTCATACTGAGTTATCCAAATCATTAAATACAATCCTAATTACTGTCATTTGCAAAAAAAGAAATAAATATCTAAATGTTGGCTACAGAAACTATATAATGATGCAATGCAAATACATCCCAAATGTATTAATCTTCAAATACCCAGTCATTGGACTTCACAGCCCTAACTCATATAACTAAACTATCTTCTTTAAAATGGCAACTGTTATTAATTATTGTGGGGTACGCAATAGTGATGACAAAATTTCCGACAAAAGTGAATACGACAAAAGAATTCCGATTGAAGTAATGTAGACACGTAGGAAAGAGCAAGTTACTGAAAAGTGAAACAGAACATTTCTGGTTCTTTTATGTTGACATTATAGAGGCGGCAGGTCCTTGCATTGCCCCCTTAATACTCGCATTTAAAGTCCCGTCAATCTGATTGTCGGCATGTTTTCCAGTCGGTGTTCAAAGCAAGTTTGCCGAAAATGATTTCACTTTTTCAGTAAGTCGCTATTTCCTATGTGTCTAAATTACTGCAATGGGAATTTTTTAGCTAGAAATGTGGTCATCGCACTAATGACTCATTTGTGAACTGATTCTGTTGTGGTCAGTAACAGAAGTAGATATATAGTTTGATAGTTTTACAATTAAAGCAGTAGGAGCAGTGGCGATATGGCACACCACCATATACCAACCCACTTTTTTTTGATAACTATATCTCATGACCAATCATCTGCCACCTTCTCCAATTGGGAATGTTTCAGACATATCCTGGGCTGACCTCTCTTAAATACAGTAATTGGTTGTTAATGCAAGAGGTGTATAAAGCTCTTTTAAGGGAAAACCAAGCAACAGCAGGTGTTCAGTTTAATTAATCTAGTCAGCCTGAGCTTGGAAGAAATGACTGTACTTAGTATGAGACATAGTGTGGCTCCTTCAGTTAAAAACAACAAGCAATAATCATATGTATATATATGTATATATATATATATATCATATGTATATATGTATATATATATAGATATATATATATATATATCATATGTATATATATATATATATATATATATATATATATATATATATATATATATATATACACACATGCTTCTAAAAGTATCAGTTATACCTTGTAAGGACATACTTAAACAAAATGTAATTGATAATTCCAGTACAGCCTGTCACAAAGGGTGTGGATTGCACAGTCCTTGAAGAGAAAAGTTAGGTATTCATCTGACAGTCTGCAGAGCAAGGCTATGGACTGGGTTACACATTTATATAGAAGTACACCTAGCTTAAAGAAATACAGGTGGCGGACATATGTGTGACAAAGTAAAAGTATACAGTGTGATATAACTTACATAATTGGAGGTGGTTTGGATGTATTTTTCCACAGCTAACAGCAGCTGGCAGGGAGTGGCTGCAGTAATATTGATCAAACAGAGCACCTGAAGAAACCTCCTCTATAATGTCCAGGTGGGAGTGACACCTGTACATCAAGCCTGGGGTGGGAGTTTAAAGTATTTAAACTTGTAGTTAAACCTGTATTGTTGTGTTGTGTGCATGACCAATGCCGACCTACTTGGCCGGTGACTAGGAAGGAGGTCTATATCTAGCAAGAGATATGGTCACCTGGTATCATCCTGATAAGAGTGTACTGTGTATGGTTGCTGATGTGTACAATAAAAGAACCATTATTCAAGAGAGAAGGCAATAAATCTGTCATCTGCGGTTATGTCTGTCAGTGTCACAATATATACAGTACAACCAGACTTGTTGGGTAGATTGTTAGGTTTCTTTAACTGCATGAAATGATAAAAAGTCTATTATTATTTTTAAGATTCAACTGCGCTTCAAAATGGTGACACCTGCTGTTGGAGATTATTGCTGATGCAAACTACTCCTGCTCCTTCTCGTTCACCTGCACCTGGAACAGCAAGGCACATTGTGCCCGCATAATTATTTAATATTGTCAAACATTTCCTACATAATGTGTGGAAGGGAGTGAGTGGGATCTGGCCACAGAAGCTTACTAGAAAGGACTTTAAACTATAGCACACTGCTATACAAAACATAGCCATTAGCATTTAAAAGTAAGCCACTCAATATTAATAAAAACATGTGCCTAGACATATTTGTGCGATCTTTAATGTCAAGAAATAAAGATCTCTCCAGTTTGTTTGATCTGTCATCCATGCAATGATTGCTGTTACTATATGTAGGCTCATTCCTACAGTTCACTGATTCAGATGGTTGCTAGGTAAATAGTTATGTTTCCTTCATCTCTCAGTCTGGCAGCATTAACTGTGAAATCACCTACCACCGGTTCTAAATGGTGCTGCTGCCTTTGTAAATCTCTTCTGGCTTCATACCAATGCTGTTAATAGTTCCTGTTTGAACCATTGTGGCTTTGTATCATGACTTGTTTCTGTCTCTCTGTATTTGACCTGGCTTGTTTAAAGCATTCTGCTGTCTTCTCCACTCCTGACCTTTTGGTTTGTTAAATGGATCTGTACCTATATATCTCTGCCTGTCCTGACCTTTAGCTTGTCAGTGTTTTGCATTAACCCCTGCCTATCTGATTGTCAGTTTGCAACACTACAACATCAAGTTGCGCACCTGCTACTATGTGCTGCCCACTCCACCAGGCAAGTGCCAGATCAATTTGTGTAAACTCATGCCTGTCTAAATGTCAGTTTTTAACAATACACCATCTGGTTGCTCACTACCTGTTACCGTGTGCTGTCCACTCCACTGGGCAAGTGCCAATATGATTCTCAATTTTCTTCACGATACCACCACGGTTGCTCATTACTTCCTACCACTAACACTAAACACTAACACTAAATGTTGAGTAGTGAAGAAAATATAATAATAATACAAAATGACAGCATGGACAAATATCAAAGATATATCTGTGAATACATTCTCTTAAGTCGATGATGAATGTAATTCTGTCCATGTATGGCAATTAGGTTGGTCAAGGGTATTACTAGGGATAGCTGCTGATGCTTTCATTAAAACTATTCTCCCAGATGCTCAGCCTTTGCCAGATCTCCATATAAAAAAATAAATGCAATATTTCTTGGATCTTGATATCAGGTTTTAGCATATTTAGACTAGAGGCTAACAGAGAAAAGTGCTGAGTATTTAAATACATAAATAAATTAATGAATGTTAAATTTTATTTTTAGTTGAGAATATGGGGGTATTGGTCTATTTTAGACAACAAGTGTTAGAATTAATACCTATATTTTGCGTAACCCAGGTAAACATTGAGTTTTATCATATAGTAAAATCTATTTAGTTACTTTGGGGCTCATCTAAAGTTAAATACATTTACGTACCAAACCTATTCAGGAGAAGACACAAACAAAAAAATGGGTATGGTTATGTTTATGTTCAGTCGGGTACATTTCAAGTGTCCAGCTAAAAATAGTAGTACATCATGCATTCTTTAAAGATAAAATGGAAATCTTCTCTCCTTCTTTATTTCATCATCATCATCATCATCATCATCATCATCATTTATTTATATAGCGCCAACATATTCCGTAGCGCTTTACAATTGGGGACAAACATAATAAACTAATAAACAAACTGGGTAAAACAGACAAAGAGGTGAGAAGGCCCTGCTCGCAAGCTTACAATCTATGGGACAATGGGAGATTGACACATGAGGTTAAGTCTACATTTTGCATTTTGGCCCAGCCAGACTGCAAAGGTAAAACCTCAAATTTCAAATTTTAATGTCAGTAAATTAATGCAAAAAGACAGCTGAAGTTGATATAATATAGCTGTGATGCTAATTAAGTGCAGCTGGAGGGATCAATGTGCAAGCATCCAATGAGAGGTGCCTAGATAGTGCTGCTGATAATCATCATCATTGTTGTATCATCACCCCAGTCTCCAGTACCTACAAGAAAAACATACGTATCTGGGTATGAATCCACCTATAATTTTGAAGCAGTTACGTGAACAACATTCACTGTACTCAGCCGCCACTAGCCCAACCCTGCCCTCCCCCATTCCACATGTCCAGTTGTAACTAAGCACTTTTTGTTTTTCTCCAAAAATCCGACAAATAAAAAGCCATGCCTTATGCGTTTCTTGGAATACATTTTTTACTAGGCTGCCTTGAGGTAAGACCAATATTGCAATGTGTAATAGCGCACTGTGTGTATATAGAGCAAACATCTCTCCTTATCATTATCAATAACAATCTTAAATTATGCAAACAAGTTAAAAGCCCTTTTGTTGGGGATTTCTATACCTTCACACACTTGTGGTAAACTTTGTGAAAACCAATTCTGCTTCTATTGTCTCTCCAAATAAATTTCATTAATTGTCTAGAAAATTTTTGTCCATCCACATTGCATATACTGATAGGGATCATCTTAAATGGTTATGTAAGCCTTGATAAAGCTACTGATTTAATTAATACAGGCCTGATTCATTAAGGATCTTAACTTGAGAAACTTCTTATTTCAGTCTCCTGGACAAAACCATGGTACAATGCAAGGGGTGAAAATTAGTATTCTGTTTTGCACATAAGTTAAATACTGACTGTTTTTTCATGTAGCACACAAATACTTGATAGCTTATTGTACACTGACATTTAAAGTTGATATTTGTGTGCTACATGAAAATTAGTCAGTATTTAACTTATGTGCAAAACAGAATACTAATTTGCACCCCTTGCATTGTAACATGGTTTTGTCCAGGAGACTGAAATAAGAAGTTTCTTTAGTTAAGATCCCTAATGAATCAGGCCCTACATTCCTATCTTATGAGTGGAAAGGAGTGAAGATTTCCAGTTTTCAAGTGATTTGTAGATAACCTGAAGTATAAATGTTAGGAACAGCAGGTAATTGCTGTTTTCATTCTGTCTGCTGCAGTGTTGTTTTCAGCCTGGGTGTGATTACTTAAACTCCTCTCACCTGCAACTCAATCTGACACCTGCCCTGATTGGCTATTCCTTCTTTAAATACCTGTTAGCTTCACTGAACCTTTGCCGGTTATAGCGTTCAGTTCCTGGTTGCTAAACTTGTTCCTGTGTATTGTGATGATTCCTGGATTGATTTTCTGTGTTTGACCTTTGGCTCGCTTCCTGACTGTGTTTTATTGCTGGTCCTCGACCTTTTGCTTGTGACTCCGCCCTGACATTTGCCTAAACCTTACCTCGCTGCATGCTTCTGTCCTCGGACACCGGCTTGTTCCTGACCACGGTTATCTCCTGTCCTCCTATACCACGCTGCAGTTATATTCATAAGCTTGCACTACGCTAAGTTTAAGACTTAGGGGCATCTGAGTACATGTGGGAGCCATGAGTGCTACGGGAGAGGCGGCTGCTATAGGTGAAGATCTCAACACCCTGTTCTGCAAGTTTATGTTAATCAGCCGTTAGCCATAACTTTCAGCCATTACCTGTAACAATAAGGGTATAGTTCAATTGAAAATGGTTGCCCATTAGTAATTAAGGTTAATACCTAAGTATTTGATATTGCCAGAGGATATCTTATATTACAAGAAGAGAAAGGCAGTGGCGCCCACAGGGGGGGTTTCTGAGTCTCTAGAAACCCCCCCCCTGCGCTAACTAAGTGGCCACTGTCCTATACAGCAGCCGCGGCGCTGTCAAAGAAGCGTCCGCGGATGCTTCTTAGACAGCGCCGCGGCTGCTGTATAGGACAGAGCTGATGAAACGGAGCTGCTGCGCATGCGCGGGCTCTCTCTCGGGTTGGTTTTTTTTTTGGTTTTTTTTGGGTCGGGGGGGGGGGGGGACAACCACCCCCACGACAATCCTCCGTGCGCCCCTAAATGGGATATGTTGTAACAAGGTAAGGGCCCATCAAGGGAAGAAGCTCTGATTTAAATGTATCTTGGCTGCATTTGACAGTAAGACAGTCTACCAACTGTCCTGAATCTGGTGGAGCAGTCTGGAATTTGGGTGACTCTCACATAGTCAGTATTTGGTCTGCCTGGAAGGACGGTTGGGAGATATGTCTTGCTTCACACTTACCTGTGAAGGCAGAGCTGCATGCACCTAACAGTAGTGCACACAGTATTGCCTGTGTATTTGTCTAAAATGATAACTGTTACATCATAGGGGCCTCCCTGTCTAAAGTACCCCAGGCCCCCCCAGAGCCTTAATCCAGCTCTGGGCCAAAGTGTCAGATTGACACCTAGTGCTCTGCTACTTCTCCCAGTAGCACCCCTCATATTTGTTTTATGTTAACCCTAAAACAAATAATAACCTTATTAGTATATAATGTAAAGCAAAAAACAAGCCATTTTGCTGGCAAAAACATCAGTGGGTATATTTGCTAAACTGTGGGTTTGAAAAAGTGGAGATGTTGCCTATAGCAACCAATCAGAATCTAGTTATCATTTATTTAGTACATTCTACAAAATGACAACTAGAATCTGATTGGTTGCTAAAGGCAACATATCCAAATCTGCAGTTTAGTAAATATACCCCCAGGTTTTTAAAGCAAAAGGACTTTATGCATTTTGATAAATAAGCCCCTAGTTCAGTACTGTAATAGAACATTATTATATAACCTATTGCTATATGATTTATACCCATTATAATCAGCCAGGTATGTGTAAAAATAAATAAATAAAGTGCTGTTGGAAGAAGGAACATATAAAATAAAATGCAATATAAAGTAAGGTTTGTATTTTGTTGCATTATTTGTTTTCATTATTTAAGATTTATTATTTATAATAAAGTATTGATGGTTTAAGCAACACTAAAATAGCCTCTTTTTCTATTGATAAATATATATTGTACCAAAAACCACCATTTAAGGATGGGCCGCTATTTATGGGCCAGTGCTCTCTGCTTGCCCCCAGGCTAAAACTGCAAGCCAGCCCCCGCCACCCCTCCCTCTAGAATGTAATCTTTCACGGGCAGGGTCCTCTCTACCTATTGTCCCAGATCTTTCTATTGTCTGACTCCCTCCTACGTCCTGTCACGTCTTTTGCTGCACTCTGTGGGAGTCCCCATAGCATTACTCACACTCATCTGTGCTACTTATAGGTAGTACTTCATCTATTTGTTACTTTTTTCTGCATCCTATGCTACGGAATCTGTGGCGTCTTATAAATAAATAAAAAATAATCATAATTATTACATACACCACACAAATGGGAGATTTCTTATATTGCACATATGCAGAATATATCATATTAGTAATAATAATAATAAATAACAATAATTTTTATTATTATTGTTATTAGACAAGTTGAAAAAGTAGCAGATATTGGTTAGCTATGGATGGTGAGATAAAATTGTTTGAATGAAAAGCCAACTGCAAGTAGAAATTGCAGGATTAGTCCACTTCGGTTCAGGATTTCCATGATAACTTATAATGTTTCCCTGTTATGGTGTATATTAAACTTTTGATGTACTGTAAATGTAGGAAAAAGTTAGTTTTTAATGTAATTTAAAGCCTAGTTCACCTCAACATTTTACTCAAGAGTTCATATTAGGTAGATAACAAGACTTTGTATTATGTAGGGTGTGTCAAACTTTAGTCCCACATGTTTTGAGTAATAGCTATATGAATAAATGTTTTTTTTTATGATCTTGCTTTTAAAATGCAAAGTTAATGGCTGAAACATATAAACTGTTTGTCAAAATGCATAACATTCTTTTTATACACCTTGCCTATATAGCATTTTATCTTAATATAATTTTATTAATGTTTATAAGTGGTATAACAATAATAATTCTCTGTTAAATTGAACAACTATAGTATGTAATAGTATATCAGCATTTCCTCAAATGTATTATAAGCTCTTTTTGCCCTTGGATCTGTTAATATTTATATATTGGACATGTTTCAGTATGACATCTTTTGATTTGCAATTGATTATACTTAAAGAGAGATTCCATATGTTTTACATCTTGCCTTTCTGATGATATCATTGACCACTCTCATAAATATTTTTTACAATATATTTCTTTCTATGTAGGGAAATCTGTAATGACATTTAAAATCCCCCAAAGTAGCATTTTACAGATTCTTAGCATTTTGCTCCTAAAAATTGTGGTTTTTTTCTCTCCTAGTTTCAAACTCCCTGATGAACAGATGGCACAATGTACTATACAAATATGAATGGAATATGGTCCCTGGATGTATTTAAAAAAGAGGGGCCTGATTCATTAAGGATCTTAACTTGAGAAACTTCTTATTTCAGTATCCTGGACAAAACCATGTTACAATGCAAGGGGTGCAAATTAAAATTCTGTTTTGCACATAAGTTAAATACTGGCTGTTTTTTTCATGTAGCACACAAATACTTGATAGCTTATTTATACACTGAAATTTAAAGTTGATATTTGTGTGCTACATGAAAAAACAGTCAGTATTTAACTTATGTGCAAAACAGAATTCTAATTTGCACCCCTTGCATTGTAACATGGTTTTGTCCAGGAGACTGAAATAGGAAGTTTCTCAAGTTAAGATCCTTACTGAATCAGGCCCGAGATCCTGAAGTTTGGTATAATAACTTTTAATTATTTTACTAGGTTCTTCTACTAGGTACTATTAAAAATGCCTTTTTGCCATAGAAACACTATGGAACGGGCAAGCTTAGTACAGCGATCTCATTACCATAAGTGTGACATCATTCCATTAGCCTAAAATAAATGCTCTCCATCAGTAACAAACTGATTGCTTCTATATGCAGAAAGGCTATGGAAACAAATTTACCTAAATAGACAGAAATTAAAATTTTAAGCGAGCACAGGTCCTGGGAGGTGTCTTACACTATTTGTTTAAATCATTCATTTGAACAAGAATGCAATCTCTGCACATTGTTTGAAGTTTACACTAAACAGCTCTATGATCAATTGAAACTTAGGGGATATTCCAGATGTGACCTTTACATAGCATTAAAAAGAGCTTAAGGATAGGCATCTTAATTTATTGAGAATAAGAAACACAAAAGAAGCACAGCTGATTTAGAATCTCCATGACATGAGTCTATTCAGTTTTGAAAAGAAAAAATTAGATTATTTAATGTATATTTTATTTTAAGGAAATTATGAAAGTCTGCTACATCTATGTAAGTCATTTTCATATTACCCTCTGTATTAAACAATCACTGTGATATACTTTGCAATCATTTATATTTTTGTGAATATACTCATGTACCGTTTCCAAAAAGTGTAATGAGGATAATCAGTGAAGAGACTCTTGGAAGGAATTCGTAGTCAGCAATCCTCTCCTTTATTTCAGAATGTTTCAACCAGATGACTAGCCATTTAAAAGTATAGCCTGACAGCTCCCTTACCTGTGTTTGATAAACACAAAAAAAACGTGAGAATGCTGCTTCATTATAGTGACACAAGTTTCAGATCTGAAACCAGACTCTTCACCCGTAGAAAAGTGAGTGTACAGACCATGTGTTAAAGTGTGTAAAATAGTGAAAGCAACACATATGCAGTTCACCTACTACATCAACAAAATGTGTGTTCAAAGTATAGAAGCTATAAAAGATTCAAACAGCTAAAAACCAAAATGGGAACAATGAGAAAGTAAAAAAAGTATATGAAGTGTAGAAGATAATCAGTGAATTCAGGAGTACAAAAATATAGTTGTAACACTCCAACAGTTCTGCTCAGTTTATAGCTGAGTTTCTTACAATGCAATGGTATTTAACTGAGTTCATGGGTCTAGATATAGGTTAAGTTAAATGTAACTTAGCCTAATTATTTGCTAGAACTTTGCAGTTAACCTATCCTGATTATTTGTCAAACACCTCCTGTAAACACTGGGTCCATTATTTAACTATTCACCACCCACCTACTGATTACCAACTCAACAAGTCTACCAAGACCTACAAACTAATACATATCAACTATCTCCATAACATACATTTTTTATGTTCCTATTCTCCATATGCACGCTAAGCATGTAACGTGGATACTTGAGTGCAGAATAAACTCCCATATCCAGACTTTAACCAAGGCACCTGGTTAACTCCCTATTCTAGCACTTCCAACATTTGTTTAAGCATGTATAGTGACAGCACCATCTGGCCAATACATTTCTTTATTCACATAGCAAGAAAAGTTAATATGCATCAGTGTCTTCACAACAACCCTACTAGGAACATAATAATGCAATTCAGCACATTGTCACCAAAACGTCTTCCTATGGAAAGCCTGGTTTACAAAAAGTCATCATCATTGCGTACTTGCACCTGCCTTATAGCAAGTGGTAAACATACACTTCTTAACAGGCATATATGTGTGTTTCTGAAGAACTGCATTTAGTGTACTGCCCTATGTTTGCAGGTTTTTTCCCTCCCTCCCCTGTCCCACCTCTCCAGGCAGGCGTAGGTGTCAGAATCTCGTAAGCATGCATAGGAGAATATGCATAAACCCACTCTTTGGGCATGTGTACAATGATTTAACACAGACCATGGTCTTATCCATGTAGAGTTTGTATGTTCTCCCCGTGTTTGCACCTCCGGGTGCTCCTGTTTCCTCCCACACTCCAAAAACATACTGGTAAGTTAATTGGCTGCTATTAAATTGCCCTTAGACTCTCTCAGTCTGTGTGTGTGTAAGTTAGAGGATTTAGATTGTAAGCTCCAATGGGGTAAGGACTGATGTGAAGGAGTTCACTGTACAGCGCTGCGGAATTAGTGGCGCTATATAAATAGATGATGATGAAATAGATGAACACAGGATATGCTAAGCAAACTGTCATATGTCAACTCTGCATGTTAAAAGTGTACTGCACCATTATAGGTGTAACATTACATTGATTTGGAACAAAGAAATATTCTGCAACAGTTAGAAACCAAATTCCAGTAGTTATTCAACTCCCACAAAAGAAATGTGGAATTGTAACTGCTTAATTCTTGAGCAGAACCATCTTGAGATATGTTGACTTACACACTTAGAAAATCATGTACAATGCACAAAACTGCCATGCACCATGCAAAATACCTTTGGTGGAGTCACCTGAAATGATTTGCACTGGCGCATCAAGTTACTCTACCATACTGCTTGAATGTGTTCCCTTTAACACGTACTGTCAAAAAAATTATGAAAATGGATGATATAAAAGCTAAATTCTTGCCTCTTCATGGTAAAAATAGATTGTCAATGTACCTTTTGTAAAATATGGCCTTATAATGTTGATTCGGAACCCTAATCTTTAGTCCTAAATCCATAATCTTTAATTTTGTGGGGCACAAATAAACCAAGCACTTCAGCCACAAAAGTAACATTTATGTGACTGAAGTTATACTATGTATGTCTGGTGGGTGGTAAAGCCCAAGGACAACTCAACTACAGCTACTTATTGGATGTAGATAATATTGTCCAACTAGCTAGGCAGCCTTTGGCCAATGCTGCTCATAGTCAAAATATTGATAAATATGAGTTAGACAATGCTTATTATTGTAAATACTAATGTAGAAACAAATAATAGCTCAACATTATTTTATCAGATTTTTTTTCTCATTATTTTGGATGAAAAGTATATATTAAATAACAATATCATCTATAATATAACATATAGTATTTTTTCCACATTTGTATAGATCATTCCTAATATAGGTTATTATTCTGATTTCGCAACATCCTACCTATATTTCTCTGGTGCCCTTGTCGAGTAGAGTTTTAGGGCAACAAACTCTTCACTACATCTTGAGAGACGCCAACCCAGAAAGGTGCGACCTAGAACTGGATGAATACTCAAAATAATTGAACATTTCTAAAGAAAAAAAAAGAAAAAAAACTACAGAGCAGAATAATCACCTCAATATAATTTTTATATTATTTTTAATTTTTAAGTGCTGTGTTTTTCTTTTGTTGCAATTAGTATGCAAAAGCTGTTTGTCTCTTGATACAGCTGCTATAGTCAACCTGTTGTTACTCATCGCCATCTAGAGGGGATTATGTGTTCCTATTTTTGTTGTTTGCACAGGAATGAATTTTACTTTTAGGTATCAAGAAAATAAATCAATTCATAATGTCCCTTTATCTTTAACTGTTCATATAATGACATGTTTTTTTTTATCCATTTGACACTTATTGCCACCTCAGTTGTATAGGAAATATCCACATGCTGTATAATTAAATCTCAGTGACAGATTTGTTATTTGCTTAGCTGTGTTTAGCTTGGGATATTAAAGTTAATTGCAAAATAACTTGGCTACCATGGTGCAATATTCACTGCAATATACTCTGCCCCATCTGCAGATCATGTCAAATAATAATACAATAAAATGCCATATTTTACCGCTTTATACATCAGCCAATGTATCACATGCTTAAATGACCTTTCTCAATTTCCTTAAAAAAGCATTTTATTTTTGTATGGCAAGATATAACACGCACATTCCTTCTGAGAGGTAAATGCAGGAAAATAAATAGCTTGGTGGTAAACCTCGATATCTTAAATTTAGATGATCTATTACTAAGTTTTCAGTAGTGACTTTGAAGTGGTATCATTTCAATAGTATACAATGTAAAGGATCTTTTCCATTCAATTCAATTACAAAGTATTCATTCTAATTTTAATTTGCAAATTGGGCATTGCCATATTGGAAGACAGAAAGAGAATGTATTTATCAGTAGGGTTTATTTTCACTTTATGATATGTGTAAATGTTCTACAATACAAATGAGCATATAAGTTCATATGCACAAGAGAACATTATTTTTATATTTAACATTAGTAGAGGCTGCAACAAAGCAGGTTATCGACCATAGACTCCATTGTCCATAAATTATTATAGAGATGAGCGGCTCGGATTCAGAATCATCCAACAAATCTGAATTTTTGTGTACCGAGACGTGGCAAAACGTTATTTCATGTAAAATGACGATATCTTTTATATATATAAGCATCCATCCTGTTCTCAACTGCCATTTTAGAAGTGATAGCATGTGGGTAGGATATTTACTGCAATTCTGTGCTCCGAAAGTTGCTTGTGGATGGTTGGAAAGGGTAAAAGAGGCATAAAACATAAAAAAAAGAGGAACTGACAAGCGCCTAAAAGAACACTATAGGAACAATATAAAAGTTCATTAGTGTATCACAAAGTTCTTAACGACTTCAGGACTCTTCCAGTTCTGGCCTCATATAGTTCACTTACTAGAGTGTAATCAATCAGTCGCCAAAATATAGGGACACCGCTAATCCATGGACGTCCACCTCTCTCGCTACTGCTGAAATCACTTTCACTGTTATCCCCGTACTCCAACTTGATCATGAACTGGCTTTCCCGTGAAGATCACCGCCACCTCTGCTTTAGGTTGTAACGAGTCTCCTCCCATGGGCCAATCAAAGAGGTCCTCAAGTTTTATATCCAGCACCTGGGTCTGGGAGGAAAGATGGACAGCTTGCAATTTGATTGAACTCCCAAAAGACTGACCTTTTCAGTCTTTTGAGAGTACAATCAAATTTCAAGCTGTCCATATTTCCTCCTATTTATGGGTGGGAGGGCCCAAGGATAATTCTATCTTGCACTATTTTACATTATGGCCTTAGTCTATTATCTTGAATAACTAATGCCATTGCAGTCCATCGCATGAGCTCTGATTACTGCCTCTTTACCTTCCATGACACATACTGTCTAACATTGAAAATGTTGTGCCCATGGTCTTTCTTCCACCATGTTTCATCTGGGTGCAGCCCACCTACATCTATCTACTTGTGTAAAATGTCTATTGATGCTGCTATCCTTCTAATGAGATCTGATTAGTCTCTTTATTTTTTCATGACACATGCTGTCTAACATTAAAAATATTGTGTCCGTTGTCTTTTTACCACAGTTTTTCTTCTGGTTGCAGCCTACCTTTGTCTATCTACTTGTCTAAATGTCTACAGATGCCGCTATCCGTCTAAAGAGCTCTGATTACTGCTTCATTACATTCCATGATGCATACTGTTTAATGCATCTGTCTTCCACCTTTTTTTTGGGGGGCACAGCCCACCTTTGTCTATTTACTTGTGTAAAATGTCTATTGATGCTACTGTCTTCTAATAACCTCTGATTACTGCCTCTTTACTTACTGTGACACATGCTGTCTAACATTAAAAATATTGTGTCCTTGGTCTTTCTACTATTTTTTTAATCTAGATGCAGCCCACCTTCATCTGTCTACATGTCTAAATGTCAACCGATGCCGATGTCCGTCTAATGAGCTCAGATTACTGCCCCTTTGCTTTCCGTGACATAAACTTTCTGATATTAAATATATTGAGTCCATGGTCTTTCTTCCATTTTTTCTTGTGGTTGCAGCCCACCTTTATCTATCTGTCTAAATGTATATTGATGCTGCTGTTCTTCCAATGAGCACTGATTACTGCCTCTTTACTTTCCATGATGCATGCTGTCTAACATTATAAATATTGTGTCTGTGGTCTTTTTATCCCCAAAATTTTTCTTCTAGGATTAGCCCACCTTCTTGTATCTATGGGCCTGAGTCATTAAGGAGAGCAAAGCATAAAAAAGGAGTAACTTTGCAACTTGGCAAAACCATGTGGCATTGGAGGGGGAGGTAAATTTACAGCGTTTATATAGTTTAGATTTATATTTGAGATTAGGCATTTCCTAGATCAACTTTAAATTTCAGTGTAAAAATAAAGCTATCAAGTATTTGTGTGCTACTTGAAAAAGCTGCCAGTATTTAACTTATGTGCAAAATATTAACTAACTAATTTGCATCCCTTGCATTGTAACATGGTTTGTCCGGGATTAAACTTACTGCTTTTTTTGCTTTGCTCTCCTTAGTGACTCAGGCCCAATGTGTCTAAATGTCTATTGATTCTACAGTCCCTCTAATGAGCTTTGATTACTACCTCTTTCGTTTCCATGATGCATGTTGTCTAATGTTAAAAATATTGTGTTTATAGTCTTTCTCCCACAATTTCACTTCCGGTTCAGGCACACCTTTGTTTATTTTCTCTTCTAAAATGACCATCCTATCAATAAGCTCCACTATGTTTCATAAGGATTGTAGAATGAGTTGCTCGCAAACCTTGGTTGTTCGAAATTTCTTAAAAAATTAGAGGTCTGTGCAGGAAATGCATTAAAATATCTGCCCATTTTCAACATTCAGTGACTGCATGTAGATCATTGCAGCAGCTTAAAACAATATGATCTGCCATGCAACCAACTGATGCAAAAGGTAGTAACAAGGTGGAATTTTACACTTTATATGCTTCACTGATTTTCTCAAACCATTTCAGTTGGGGGGTGGGCCTACCCTGGAATCAGGGCCGGATTTACCGCTAGGCAACCTAGGCACCTGCCTAGGGCCTAGCGGCACTCGGGGGGCCCAGCTGGGGGGGGACAGGAGCCGCGAGTTGGGGGAGGGGCACACAGGGCAAGTGTGGTGGCTGGTCTCCTCCCTCAGTGTCACATGGGACGTGCACCACATGACAGGTGCCGTCCCATGTGTGAAGGGGATGAAGACTCCACAGCTCCTAGATGGAAAAAGGTAAGTTGGGGGAGGAGTAGGGTAGTATATTAATTGTGTGTGTGTGTGTGTGTGTGTATTATGTGTGTGTGAGGGACCACTGTCTGTGTGTATTATGTGTATGTGAGGGGCCACTGTCTGTGTGTATTATGTGTGTGCGAGGGGCCACTGCGTGCGTGTATTATGTGTGTGTGTGAGGGGCCACTGTGTGTGTGTATTATGTGTGTGTGAGGGGCCACTGCGTGCGTATATTATGTGTGTGTGAGGGGCCATTGCGTGCGTGTATTATGTGTGTGTGTGTGAGGGACCACTGTCTGTGTGTATTATGTGTATGTGAGGGGCCACTGTCTGTGTGTATTATGTGTGTGCGAGGGGCCACTGCATGCGTGTATTATGTGTGTGTGTGTGTGTGAGGGGCCACTGCGTGCGTGTATTATGTGTGTGTGAGGGGCCATTGCGTGCGTGTATTATGTGTGTGTGTGTGAGGGGCCACTGCATGCGTGTATTATGTGTGTGTGTGTGTGTGAGGGGCCACTGTGTGCGTGTATTATGTGTGTGTGTGAGGGGCCATTGCGTGCGTGTATTATGTGTGTGTGTGTGAGGGGCCAATGCGCACGTGTATTATGTATGTGTGAGGGCCCACTGTCTGTGTATATTATGTGTGTGTGTGAGGGGCCACTGCGTGCGTGTATTATGTGTGTGTGAGGGGCCATTGCGTGCGTGTATTATGTGTGTGTGAGGGGCCACTGCATGAGTGTATTATGTGTGTGTGTGTGTGTGTGAGGGGCCACTGTGTGCGTTTATTATGTGTGTATGAGGGGCCATTGCGCGCGTGTATTATGTGTGTGTGTGTGTGTGAGGGGCCAATGCGCACGTGTATTATGTATGTGTGAGGGGCCACTGTCTGTGTATATTATGTGTGTGTGAGGGGCCACTGTGTGTGTGTATTATGTGTGTGTGAGGGGCCACTGTCTGTGTGTATTATGTGTGTGTGAGGGGCCACTGTCTGTGTGTATTATGTGTGTGTGAGGGGCCACTGTCTGTGTGTATTATGTGTGTGTGAGGGGCCACTGTCCGTGTGTATTATGTGTGTGTGAGGGGCCACTGTCTGTGTGTATTATGTGTGTGTGAGGGGCCACTGTCTTTGTGTATTATGTGTGTGTGAGGGGCCACTGTGTGCAGGGGCTCACGGAGGATTGTCGGGGGGGGGGGGGGTTTCTCCCCGCCGACCCAAAAAAAAATTGCGCGCGTGTATTATGTGTGTGTGTGTGTGTGAGGGGCCAATGCGCACGTGTATTATGTATGTGTGAGGGGCCACTGTCTGTGTATATTATGTGTGTGTGAGGGGCCACTGTGTGTGTGTATTATGTGTGTGTGAGGGGCCACTGTCTGTGTGTATTATGTGTGTGTGAGGGGCCACTGTCTGTGTGTATTATGTGTGTGTGAGGGGCCACTGTCTGTGTGTATTATGTGTGTGTGAGGGGCCACTGTCCGTGTGTATTATGTGTGTGTGAGGGGCCACTGTCTGTGTGTATTATGTGTGTGTGAGGGGCCACTGTCTTTGTGTATTATGTGTGTGTGAGGGGCCACTGTGTGCAGGGGCTCACGGAGGATTGTCGGGGGGGGGGGGGTTTCTCCCCGCCGACCCAAAAAAAAAATCCAGAGAGAGAGTTGCTGCGCATGCGCAGCAGCTCCGTTTCGCCAGCGCTGTCCTATACAGCAGCCGCAGCGCTGTCTAAGAAGCGTCTGCGGCGGTGCTGTATACAATACAGCACCACCGCGGACGCTCCTTTGACAGCGCCGCAGCTGCTGTATAGGACAGTGGCCACTTAGTTAGCGCAGGGGGGGTTCTAGAGACTCAGAAACCCCCCCCTGTGTGCACCACTGGTGTGTGTGAGGGGCCACTGTGTGTGTGAAGTGGGGGGAAGGCAAACCGATATCTTGCCTAGGGCCCATGAGGTGTAAATCCGGCTCTGCCTGGAATATTTTCTTTTCTAAAATTACCATTCTATCAGCCAGTGATAATAAAAAACTGGGATCCCTGTGATTGCAGTTTCTTATTAGTCTGCAGAGCCACACAGACACTTACCTTTTCATCAAGGAGAGGACCACTATGTAGTATACTCCATATGCTAAACAGCAGCATAAGCTCTCTCTCCTTTCTGCCACCCCTTCCTCTTATGACCAGTAAAAAACGCTGGGGGGAGGGGGGTACAGGATGTACAGCATATGGCTGGCACTGGAGAGACTCAGCTTTGCCTTTTCACCTTATAAGTGAAACAGAGCTGAGTCTTCACAGTACCAGTTCCCTTCCTGTGCATCAGCCCTTCCAGGATATCTTTCATGTATTATTTCTGTTGATTGCTATTTAAGTATCAAAAAGGAGGAAAGACAGGGCACAGATCTAGATACAGGCCACCCATTTTCAACACGGTTCATGGTTACCATTTGCCCCATAGTGCTCTATAGCTGCAAAACACTTTATTCTGCATCCAGGACAGGGAGATAAGTTACCTAAAGCAGCAAGGGGGTTGCCAAAGTGCCCAAAATGTGCCTGAATTATCAACATTTAAATGAATATGCCATAGATTTTTATAAATCTAAAACCTATTTACATTTTATCTATTGTGTCTTTCTTTGATATTTTCTCTTAGCAACTAACCCTCCCTTTTGATACCACAAAATATTCAACCATGTGGTTTTAAATCTTGTTTCGATTTGTATGGATCAGCTGGATTTAAGGTTCTGCTACTACTGCCACTGCTTCAATTGTATTCACTTTTGCTGAAGGTTTGGATACCCTTAATTCTGGAAAGCATTGTAATCTGTTTAATTTTTGGTAGGGGCCCTAGGTGGAAAAATATATGGTGTAAAAAAACTAAAATGAAGTGAAATAAGATACAATAAAATGATTAAAGAAAACAAAATAAATTTGTCAATAGATATTTATGAATAAAATGTGATGTAAAGATTTATAAAGACAGATAATTGAATCATACGTCACCATTAGTTATTACGGTATATTACAAATTTCTAGTATTCATGATGTGAGGGATGCTTTCCTGAATATTGTGTGCATAGTAATGATAAAGAAAAATTGAGGGTTCTCTTTGTATTGTTTACACAATGTTCCAGTTCAGGTAAGTGATTTTTGTCAAATGCCTTATTTTAAATTATTTTTGGACATAAAACTATTGATTTATTGACACTCCAATCCAAGTAGGTAATTCAATTCTATTTTTACAATGTGTTGGTTATTCTTATTCTCAAATCTCATATGAGCTCATCATATAATGATGAATATTTAATAAATACAGTATAAATATATTGCTTTCCCTTACCCATTTCAATTTATTATATTATTTTGTTTATCTGATAACAGGCTTTGTAGTAAGTTTCAATGACTAAGAATTTAGTGGCTAGCAAAACTCCATTGAATTTCTGGTTCTTTCATAAACATAATCCCTCCAATTATTTCATGTTCAACAGATCCTTTAATAACTGGTTGAGTTGCTAACAACCTATATTTATTACAATGTATCCTGATTTTTGTATCTGACTATGAATGTATGTCACATTAAATAAATTGTACATCATTATTTCCCAATGTGAATATTATTTTCTGTTTAGCCGCTGATTCATTTACACTGCAATATTAATTCACTTTACCCTGAACTAGTTAAGCACCACTAATTTCCTATGTGTGTATCACTTGTTGTTTAAAACCATTGCAGTCTTTTCAAATTCTTACATAACAATTGCTAAACTGCTAAGGTCTTTGATCTATTATAGTTGAGCCTAATCTGTCTCATGTTTCTCTTTGCACAGTATCCATCCTATGTTTGTAGCACTTTCTACATTTTCACTGCACTTGCATAGTAAGTATTTATTTCACATTTGTTTTCATGTCTTCCATTCTATCACTTGAGCTTATTAAGCGTATAATGATTATGGCTTTTCAGCTGATTTCATATTTAAAATATTTCTTTATATTAGCATTTATTAATCACCAGTCATTAAATGGATCCTCTGGATGCTCTAAAAACGCAGCCCTATGTATAACGGGTTTCCCAGGTTCCCTCACATGACACATCAAAGCGTCATATTGCCTTACGTACGTTTCACATTCTTGCATTCTCAAGGGATAGAGCTAGAGAACTCATTTAATTCAGAGAAATTAAAATTTAAAACTACAGTTTGGAAATGGCATTCGCTAGTATTGCAAAAGCATAACTCAAATATTGTATAGCTTTAACATGGCCTGTTCTGCCACAAAACTTGACTTAAACAAAATATTACTGTGATTGCACTCATCCTTACTAATCCATATAGATTGGAATTTAACTACATAAAACACAACAGTATGCACACTATGCTCCAATGGACTACTTTACATATTATACTTTATTATTGTATTACCTTATTCTTCTATTATACGCATGTAAACATGTGTGTAAAGCTAAGCTATGAAATATTAGGAAAGATTTCCATGATTTATTTTCCTTTTTCAACTAGGAAAGGATGTTCCTCTGACCTAATGTTGCTTTTCTGGTTGAAGCAGGTGTCCTAAAAAAATCTTTTACTTTTAGTCACACGATATCTAGCAAAGTAAATATTTCTGCAAAGCAAGCAAAAGCATAGTAACTAAAAATATTTTCATGAACTATTTCATTGTTATATTACCTACTGTAGATAGAGACAAAGTTGAAATGAATTCTTAGGTTTACTGTTAAACTAACATCATGAGCAAAATCTAATGATAGGAAAAAAAGCAAGTACATAAGAGTAATAAAGTAGTTTAGATTAAAATGCAAATAAGCATATAAATGATTTTATTGTGGTATTGCTTAGCATATGTGATCAGTCTGGATGACATTAAAATGCATAGTGTTGATTACCCTTCAAATGCATTCCCCTCTTCGTTTAAAAATCCCCACATATACAACCATAAAATAAAGACACGGACACCGACTTAAGTTTGGAATAAAAAAGGTCCTTTTATTACATTATTGTTTTTAAATTATTTGTTTATTTTTATTTTATTTTATTTATCTTTATTTTATTTTATTTATCAATACTATCAAAATGCTATAAACATTTTGGACCTTTTTCTTCATAGAGGTGGCGAACAGCAAGGGCAGCCAGCTAAAACCAACATAAACCAATACGGTGGAAGATCGCCTCCTTTCCACCAACCCAGGTTAACACCTTAACTATTGGCCGGTACTATACACTATAAATTAACTCAATACCCTCTGAACTCAAACTGGTCAAGCCCTTTCTAGGCAAAAACCTGATACTCCTTACAAGAGTATCAACGAGTCTAATAACATTGAGGGAACCAAGGCTATATTGCCAACACATTAAGTACCGTATGTTTAACAACCTTATGACTGCCATGCTCTCCTGCCACAGCCTAGTGCCCTACGGACCACGCGGGCCGCCACCTAAAGAAAGAACTAAACCCTTGAGCTCTGAAAAAATCCTCTCTATAAACAAAACCGTTCCTACTGGCGACAAATGAACCCCATCCGCTCTAAAAAGATGCCTCTTGTCTACTGTTAAACCAGGATGACTAATGACAACCCCCTGAATGCCCCTAATGTTCTGCCTCGCGTATCCATTTATTTTTTTAACCACCTTTATCAATGTGGCCGGGGGAATAGATGACCTCCAGGACAACCGAGGTATTATGTTGGACCAACAAACCTTCATTGAAGGCCATCGGGCATGTATTTGTGCGAGATCTTCATGAATGTTAATGATTAAATCAAGGGGTTTGCCCTTTCCTACATCATTACCTACCAAATGAATCACCACTATATCCGGGGTACCGTGATCTTCTATTTCTTCCCCTAACGTGGGAATCAAAGCCGCCCATACCATGCCCCTTTTACCCAACCAGCGGATGTCAACTGGGTGTGTGAAACCGGACCACCTCTCCGCTATTCTGTGTTTCGCCGCCCAAAAGATAAACGAATGACCCACGACCCATATCCTTGTCTTCTTCACCGAAAAACCTAAAACAAAATGAATAGTCTCATCAATCATAACCGTATCTGAGAAACGTGCGCCACCATCAACCGTGTTAAAAAACAGAACTATATTTTTATTTTATTTTTATTTCAATTTTAACAACATGCTGAGGTATCCCCTCCCTACCAGAGGGGCCACCCCAACTTAATTCGAATATTGGAAAGGGGAAAAGATCCTATCTTTAGCTCTAAAAGCAATTCATTTTATCTATTTTGTCTCGTTTATTGACTGATTTATTTATTTATTTTTCTTAAACTGAAATTATCTTTATTCTTTAATTCTTAACAAAATGAAATGGAAAATTGGTAACCCATATGAAGGTAAAAACCCCTTATTAACCTCGGGAGGCACACACACTAATCAGGCCTTGCCAAGGAAAACAAGAGGAAAAATCCCTCCATGCCCCCGTTTAACACAGCGAGCAGCATAACTCTGAGTCACCAAGTGATAGATGAGAAAAGAAGAGATGAAAGCGATAAAGAACCATGAGAGACATAAGGAGAGAACATGACCATATATATAAGAGCCCTTACAAGGCTCATTTATCCAGCCGGATATATTTCTTATAGGCCTGCGACTTCCATCTCCCTAACGCTTGTATCTCATTGACAGATGCCCCTCTGGCTGCAGCGGCGGTAGCCGCCCCTATTCTGAAAGAATGCGTGCCATATTCAACAGGGTTAAGGCCAACCTCCCCAAGGGCCCGTTTTAACAAAGCGCTACACTGAAATTTAGTTACTGGTGTATTGTCCGAATGACTTAACCACAAACCTTCCCCTGGGGGCCGAATTTTAGCGAATTGATTGGCCAGCTTGACCGGGCATATGGATGTTTCCTGCTGCTCCGTAATCGCTAACCAATGACCTCTGCCTAACTGATCCGTTTTGGACTTGACTATCTTACAACGTATCACATTAGTTTGTAAAATAACATTTCTAAACAACAAAGCTCCCCCTATGTAGTTCTTAGATCTGGCTACCAACTCACTAACCCTAAAGGCTCCGTGATACGCCATTGAAAAAGCCAGCCCAAATAGCAAAGCCTCGTAATCATCTGTAGCTAAATTATGCAAAACCGCAATCAATCTGGCTAAAATTTGCCCGTCAATCGGCCGGCGAGTGTCATTAGTTATAGGCTGAATCCTGGACCAACCCTTCAGTGCTTTAGTTATGATAAATGACTTTGTGGGATCCTGCGCGCTGTTCAACTTAGCCATGAATGAAATACCAGCCAAAAGGAACCCCAGCTTTGCTCTAGAAACCCCTTCGTTGTAACACTTCCACATAAAACCCGTAATAGAGGGAATCTGACCTGAAGCGTCGCTGTTGCAAGATGTGCAGTAATTCAACCAACGTTCCCATGCCCCTTGATAACATTTTCTAGTTGCCGGAGCCAAGGACGCTTCTGCTAGCCACCTTATCCCTAAAGGACCATCTGCCAAACATAAAGAGGACACTGTAAGCCGGTTAAACTTGCCTGTGGAGCCAGAGATCTGAAACGCTGCCATTCAAAATGAGAAAGAGCATCGGCTATTTGGTTATCCACACCAGGAACATGGCGTGCCCGAAAGGTAATGTCAGACTCTAAACACCTCAACACCAGGACACGGAGCAAATTAATTGCCGTGCGTGAGGAAGCGCTTTGCTTGTTAATAGCCTGCACCACACCTAAGTTGTCACACAAAAAAAACACGCTCCTGCCGCGCAACCGGACAGCCCACAGATCCAAAGCCACAACAATGTGAAACAACTCCAACGTTAACAGATTTCGCACCAAGCCTTCGGATCGCCATGACTGCGGCCAGGGTGCCGCGCACTATTCCCCTTGGAAAAAGGCACCAAAACCTTTCGAACCTGATGCGTCTGTATACAAATCCAAAGATGTACTAGCTACAGCGGGTGCTGGCCATACTCTTACACCGTTAAAAACCGCTAGAAAACGACTCCATATACCTAGATCCTCCCTAATCTCTGCCGACAACCGCACCTGGGAATGGGGACTACGCAAGCCTGACGTTGCTAGCTGAAGCTTTCTACAAAATACTCGGCCCATGGGTATTACTCGGCAAGCAAAATTGAAAGAGCCTAGCAACGATTGAACTTTACGCAACGTGCAAGATGGGACAGCCAAGACCTCTCCTATCAGGGATTGTAACTTAGCCACTTTATCAGATGGTAAACGACAACAACCTTCCATTGTGTCAATTTCGATACCTAAAAACCTCAGGCATGTGGCCGGGCCCTCTGTTTTGTCTACAGCTACTGGCACCCCATCACACGAAATAGCGCTTGCGCAGCATACAATGTTTCCTTACAAAAAGGGGAATTAGCCGGACCTATAAACAGGAAGTCATCCAGATAATGCGCAATGCCGCGATGTCCCGTCCCTGCCACGATACACCAATGGAAGAAGGAACTAAACGCCTCAAAATATGCGCATGACACTGAACAGCCCATTGGCAGGCACCGATCCACATAGTAATCGTTCCGAATTCTAAAACCCATAAATTTAAAGGACTCGGGATGCAACGGGAGGAGGCGAAAAGCCGATTCTATGTCCAATTTAGCCATCAGCGCTCCATTGCCAAATTCTCTCACTAGTGCTAACGCATCATCAAAGGACTGGTACACCACTGAGCTGATTTGTGGGTCAATTGCATTATTAACTGACTTACCCGCCGGGTGAGATAAATGCTGGATTAGTCTAAATTTTCCTGGGGTCTTTTTAGGTACTATTCCCACCGGAGAAATGACTAAATCCCGAATGGGAGGGGATGAAAAAGGACCCACTATGCGCCCAAGGCCTATCTCTTTTCCTACTTTTTCCGCCAGGATGTCAGTGTGCACGAATGCGGAGAGAAGGTTTCTAGCGGCAGTACCTGCCACCCCACTATTTATGGGGAGACGAAAACCAAGTCGAAAACCGCATCTGGGTAAAGGGCCAGCCATTTACAGAGGATTGGGAAAATAATGGGGGAGTCCGCTTTAGACATTACCCCCCGCCCCTCCCCGTCCCCTACCGACTCCACCGGCGCCCCTGGGGCATTCTTTGAGGGGATGACTTCCTCGACAATTGGTGCAGACGTGCCTATACCGGCACGAATCTCCCCTTCCGCATGAGGCATTGTTAAAGGCAAAGCAGCGATTCTTGGAAGACTGGGGAGCACCTCGTCTCCCCCCAGACGGAAACCTGGCTACCTGAGGGGGACCGTACCCTATGCTCACCTCCCATAACTGGGCTCTATTTAATCTTAACCAGATCTCCACATCCTTAAAAGCCAGGGGCATATAAAGCTGACCGTGCACCTTCTCGCGAAACAGCTTATCGTACAACCTCCAGGTACCTGGGCGTTCACAACTATGCATCTCATTAATAAGGTGAAGATATTTCCATACGTCTATGATTGCATCAGGTCTGGTTTCCAAATAGCAAGCTGAGAAAACGCAATACCCTGTCAGCCAGTTTGAAAAGTTCCTGTAGGTATCCTCCCCTACTCCCCCTCGGGTGCACGCAGCTGCCAACTCTTTTTGTGCGACCTTCGTCAGCTCGAATATATCCACATAATGACCTTTCTTAATCTTGTGCCTCATGCTGCGCCTAACTCCTATCAACAATGCCGTGTTTTCACATCTAACCAGGGGACCTCCAGCCGGAGTGGAAGACGCTGCCCAATCTACGCTCTTCCTTTTAGTTCATCCGAAATGGGTGTTAAGGATTTTAATAAGCTTGCGCTGACCCTGCCTAGGGGAAAATAGGGGCTGACTCATCACTGGTGGTAGCTATGCTTGAACTGGTCATGTATGTGTTGCTTATAGTAGAACCGTCATACTCACCGACCACTCCCTGCGCCTCCTGCAGATCCAATCTCGATCCACCTTTGCCATCCGAAACGACTGGCTGCAACCCCTGCTGCCCTGTCGAACTCCCTGCCGCCACCTCCTGGTGCACCTGCGCCCCTGCTCCGTCCATGCCCGTCCGCCCTGCCACTGAAAGTGGCTGCATCAGTGAAACTGGATAAGAAGAGATGTTAGCACATGGAGAAGACAAGTTGCGCAACTGCTGAGAAGGAACCCCATCCGGGGTAGACTCTGGGGGGTTGACCATGAGATGACTGAGGAAACCCGCTTGAGGAGGAACCCCTTGATCCCTATCTCCCAGCTGACTAACCAGAGAAAACGAATCCGTACCAGAAACGGAAGACCTGTTAACCAAGGAGGGTTGAGGGTAAGAATGTAAATACTGACCAGCTAAGGCTGAATAAGGGGCCGACCACAGATTACCCGCTTCAATTACAGACCCATAACCCCTAGGGGGGTATGGCAATGACCAAGAGGGGGAAGGTCCCTCCGTCCTGGGTAAATTGCTGAAATAGTTTTGAGACGGCCCTCCCACGGCAGAGTCAGAAACCAGAGATCTGTTAGCAGCCAAACCAAGAGCAAGGGACGGCTGAGGTGACGGACCACCACCCCCAGGAGGAAAAACAACCGGGGCTGGGCCCAGCAAACCAGGGGCCCTATTGGAAGATACCCCAGCTGACAACAGCTCCCCGACCAAGAGACCCCGAGGGAAGTAGAGGGTTCAAAATAACTGGTCCCAGGCCTCTATAAGGGGACCCCTGCAACTGCCCACCGGCCTGACCCCTATCCCCAAAGGGGGAGACACCTCCTACTTGTGCCCCAGATGAAACCTGTTCAACAATGGCGGCAGAGGGGGGGATTAAAGATGGCTGACGGGAGCTGGGAAACGCCCCGGGAGCAGGGGAAGGAGATCCCCTGCCCCGGGCACTGGCATAACGCCTGATGCGCTGCACAGCTCCGGACGCAAGTGGCCCAGCTGCCCGCTCCGGAGCCCTGGCTCTGCGTGACCGACTCGGCCCCGCGAGAACTTCTCGCGGCGGCCGAGTCACGTGGCCTGCGGACGGAAGCGCTGCTTCCCGTGATAATGTCCCCACCGGAGGGACCTAGAGCCTCTGCTTGTCCCTGGGCAGAACGAGGGGGGGGATATCGGTGGGGGCGGACAGGGATACAGGGGAAGACAACGCTGACAGGGAGGAGGGGGGGGAGGGGACCCCGCGAACCTGGCAGGAATGGACCTGGATCTCCTAGGGCGGGATAAAGACATAGTGAAAAGGGGGAAAAAATCAAGTTAGGGGAAAGAAAAAGTGAGGAGGGAAATGACAGCAACGGGGAAGACAAGAGAAGAGAGAAAGGAGTAAAGAGAGAAGCAAGAACAAACCACAGGGAGATACACAGAGAACAAACAAAAGGGGAGCCAGATACTACGCCTGATGCTGCAGCTTCTCCGGATCCAGGAAACAGGAAGCTCTCTCCTTCTCCCACTGCTTGATATATTCTTTCCACGACACTCCCACTTCCTTCCTATTGGCTGAATACACTACAGCCTTAAACCCCCCAGTGGTGAGTAACATTATCAGCTTCACATCACATGATTTTAAACTCCTTCGGCTAATGGCCTCTCTCATAAGAATGACCAAATGTCCATATTCGCACTACATAGATAAATAACACACATTTTAATTGTCATCATGTGGTACTAGTCCAAACTACACCCCTCAGACTATCCTGAGCAGAAAGGGGTTTTGCATTTGATTTGCATTCTGGAGGTATGGTTTGAGGGGATTAGGGTGAACAAATAATGGACTTTGTCAAATGTAAAATTTTTAGAGGTATGCCATTCCACCCATTTAATTGCAATTGATGACTAAATAAATACAATATCCCTTTTAAATAGTTATTAATTTAAGAGAATACATATACACTAAAACACAGATGGGGTGATTTAGAGTTGAATGTAAAAGATGCTCATTTGCATATGCAAAAATATGTCTTCACACTCACATTTCCTCATCTGTTTTATGTTACATGCATCGAAAGATATGAGCTTAAATTTAGCATGCTGTAGATGTGTCCAAAGCAATTATACAGCAATCACCATCATCAACCCAAAACTGCACCCATCTTAGGTAGGTGCAGAATGTTTGCTTGGCAAGCAATGTATAAGAAAGACACATGTAACCAAAAAAAGAAACATCTCAAAGTGGCATGCTTAACTCGCATGTGCATCTCCTTACTGCTCTGCACGTGGACATGAGTGTCCCTCATACACCTCTCTAAGTGTAGATATTTGCAGCTCAAAATACCAGTACATTATGCACATGACGAGTGCAACAAATTTTGTATGAAGCACAAAATTATGCCACAGTTCTAAATAATCCCTAGAGTTCAAAATTTACAATATAAAGATTATAAAGATAGACTTTCCAATGAAGATTGGTTATATACATTTCTGTAAATAATGTTTGTGCTGTGAAAAATTATTTGACCCCTTGATTGCCTCTAATATTGCATATTTGTGAAAAGTAATGGAGATATGTGAAAAAGTATTTGCCCCTTTACACTTACTAAGTGGATGTGCCACCTTGCAATGGCTGCAATCAAACACTTCTTATAATTCAATATCAGTCTTTTTACATTGCTGTGAATGCATTTCAGCCCACTCTTCCATACAGAACTGCTTTAATTCAGAAACATTTGTAGGTTTATGACAGGGGTGGGAAACGTCCATTTTTTAAACTAAATAAATAAAAAACTTATGTGACAGCCCAGACAGGCACCTGCACCTGTGGAGTGCACACTCCTCCCCACGCACAGAATGTCGGGGGTGACATCATCATGCAGTTCGGATCGCCCAGGGAGCAGCCACAAGAAGACGAGAACAAGACAGAACAGAAGACAGAAGAGAAGAAAGATGGCAATAGAAAGGTAAGTGAATGGGCTAAAAAGCAGGATCAAGGGTACAGTATGATAGAGGGGAGACAGATAAAGGGAAGAAAAAGCAGGATAAAGTTGATTATTTTTAAGTTGATAATTTTGTAGGGCCCCCGAATTAAGATAAAATTATCCAAATGGCCCTTGGCAGCAAAAAGCTTCTCCACCTCTGGTTTATGAGCAAGAACTGCTCATCTCAGATCCTGCCACAGCATCCATTTGGTTGATGTAACTAGGGCAAAATTGCATTTTTACACAGTAAAAACACAATATGAAATTTGTTCATTAAATAAATAAAATAATTTTAAAAAAGAGTTATTTTTTCACTCAGTTTCCCTTTTTCTAACATTAGATTTTGCTAAAGATCTGAAAACACCCAATGTGTGACATATATGCAGTAATATAAAAAATAAGAAAGGGGGCAAAATCTTGTTTACGGCACTGTTGTTCTTTCTGAAATATCAAAACATGTTTATTACACCTTAAAGATCCATCTACTTACCTCTTGCGTCTCTTTGGCCCCTATCATGGACACTACCTTGTTCAGGAATTTCCTGACCATGAGACCATGTTATTGCAACCTCCTGTACCAGGGACCTGTAGAGCAATAAGTTTTCTTTTGAATTCCATGTACCACTTTTTATATTTATCTTTTTACCTCCAAGAGTTATGCACTACCACATATTGTGTATGGTATTCTTCGTGTACTTGCTATAAAAGAAAAAAGACCTCTCTGAATCATTAAAAAAATATATTTATATATTATTAATTCAATATTGTAGAAACTCTACATGTGAAGATATTCCAGCAATTTTGCAGCCATAGTTTTAGCAAAGATAAAACTGACAGGACTTGGCAGGCTGGCCAGCTGATAACATCCCTTGTGCCTAAGGGAAACAAGTAATGCGCATGTTGTGCTGACAGATTTTTGGTTTTCCTTCCTATCTTTCTGACACATCTGTGGACTCTTATTAATCAATTATCAAAGAGGATGACAGGATTCCACACAAATGTCACAGCTAGTAGATTGTTCCCTAAACACATGAAAACCCTAGCAGAAAAATAGTGTGAATTGGTGCAGTTCTTAAGTACAGTATATATTTGCTTCTATTATAAAATGGCTTTAATTTTAATTTATTTGTTTTATATATTTACAGTTTATTACAATCATGTGTATGATTATATAATTCTGTACTTTTATTGCTACTCCCTCTTTATAACACCACCTTTATAAAGCCACCCTTAAAAACAAATGTATTATCTACACCAAAGTACATTGAAATGTATTAATTACATTATATGTCTATCAATTAAAAACATCATCCTCTCTATGTCATAGGTTCTGGCCTGGCTTTTAAGCTGTCTGAAGAAAGAGAAAGCACAAGGTATTGCAGATTGTATTTTAAAGCTTGCGTTCAACTGTATTTGTTATACAACTATCCAATTATTATCAATCTTTTTAATTAAACACATGCCAAGTGTAATAAGCATTTATAAAGTACAGCTTAATATCCCAATAATGCGCTCTGCAACAGAGTGTGGGGGTAAACCATTGCTAGAAAAAAGGAGCAACTTAAACATTTAACATTTAACCAGTTTTTTTAAAAAAAGAAAAAAATATATAGTAGAAAGAAGCAGCAAGGGCAGTGTCACATCCTTTTTCCGGCTTCCTTCCCATCAAATCTGTGCCAGAATATATTAATATCAAAGCAATCTGATTTTCAAAGCTTTAAAAACGTTGTTCCAGTAAGGCCCAATACCTCCAAGCTCTCCAATGTAGGCAATCACCATTATTACAAAGGTGTATTGTTTACCAGTGTTAATCTAGTTCTCAGAATGATGGAGTGTGACAAATTGAAGTAGGATTCTTCCTTCCCCCAAATTATCACTTTAAAGAGCATCCCTTCCATTTAGTCCAATGCATGGCTAGAAATGATCTCGCCCAATTCTCTGCTGCCGCTGAACCAGAGACACGTCAAGGGGACTTACCTGACCTTAAATGATCAGGTGAGTCCCCCGCCAAGTAGCTCTTCACATCCACCCCTGCTCTGGATAGCTCATTGCAGAAGCTGAGGTCTGCACTATTAGTAAGCAATTTGAAAATGTAGTAATGAGCCAACAGCAAGGATACTGTAGGAAAGACTCTCAAAAGTATTATTTTGTGAGAAGCTGCGGTTTAGAAAACAAAGGTGGAATCCTTCTATGACTGAAATAAACAGATATTTTAAATGATGTGTATATTATATTTGTAAGATGAAGATTTACTTGTTTCTCGCGTAGTCAAACATTTGTATAATTTTAGTGCTTTTTACAGAGATTGTCATTTTCAGAAAATTTTCAATGATTGGCCTATACATGTATTCCTGTGGGTAAATGTATCAAGCTGAGAGTTTTCCGGCGGGTTTAAAAAACCAGTCAGATTCTAACTATCATTTATTTAGTACATTCTACAAAATGATAACTAGAATCTGATTGGTTGCTACAGGCAACATCTCCACTTTTCAAACCCACCGGAAAACTCTCAGCTTGATACATTTACCCCCTGGAAGTTTTACTAAATACATAGTTGTATATATCTACATGAAAATATAAATACATAGTGGAAAAATACAGAAGGTACTGAGGTAGATACAAGTACATTTACAAAAGAGAAGGTCCTAACAGTACTCTCAAAACTGAAAGTGGATAAATCAATGGGGCCAGACACACAATACAAAGGGCAGTCATGAGACTGCCACCCTATGGACAATCAATGGGACTAGATGGGATATATCCAAGAATACTAAAAGAGCTTAAAGTGGTGCTGGCAACACCAGTAACAAAATTATTCAACCAGTCACTAGCTACGGGAGAAATTCCAGAGGACTCAAAAAGACAGAAAGTAGTCCAACTGCACAAAAGTGGAGCAAAGACGTGGGCAAGTAACTACTGACCAGTGAGCTTTACATCAGTAGTAGAAAAATTGATGGAAACACTCTTACAAGAAAGAGTTGTAGACTATCTCAAATCCAGTAACTTACAGGATCCCAAACAGCATGGATTTATTTGGGGGAGATCATGTCTAAAAATACTTTTTTGACTGGGTGACTAAATTAATAAGTAAAGGTTGTAGATGTATCTTATCTAGATTTTACTAAGGCTTTTTACACTGTCCCACATTGCAGACTATTAAATAACCTTGAAAGGTTGTAAATGGATTTTAAGATGGTTGAATGAATAAGATATGGGTTGCAGGATATAAACCAGAGAGTTATAGTAAATGGAGTGCATTCACAGGAGGGAAAGGATACCAGTGGAGTAACCCAAGGATCTGTACTTTATTGGTACATTGCAAATGGTGTTGATGGGAAAGTATGCCTTTTTGCAGATGACACAAAGATATTCAACAGGGTAGACACACCAGGAGGGATAAAACAAATGATCGATGATCAAGGTAGACTAGAGGAATACAAGACTATCAGTTTAAATTTATTTTAAATGATAATTGCACAGTGAGTTTCCATTAAATATGTAAGGGCAAAACATACATATTTGCAAATACAATGTTATTAATGTCACATGTCTATAGCTTTATAAAAGAAATTTACAGCACACCAGACACTAATTCTTTGAGGATTATACTAGGAAAAAATGTCCGTGTAAGATCCATGTGACTGCGACTGTTAGTAGGTGAAATACTAGAGGTGTATTGGATGGAAAGTTTTGAACAAATTTTTTTATGGGAAACTAAATCTTTTATTTATATTTGACGAAGAACTCCTTATTTATTTTTGGACACTGGTAGTTCCTAATTAGGGATTCAATGTTACTTGCTGATTAATATATCCAAGCTATATATTAGAAAAATTTTGAATTGTATGCACATGAGGGTCGTTTATATTGCACTTGAAATTATATTAACAAATTGTTTTTTAATAAATAGTTTTTTTAAGCCATTTCCATGCTATGTTCATAAATTCAGACATTTAAAACAATTCTTTACATATATAACTTCATATAGCCCCTTGCCACATCAGTGGTCCATCATACAAAAATAGTAAAACAAAACAAAAAACACAAACACATTTTATTTCAATAAAACACTTCATACTTTATTAAATATCAAATAAAATCTAGTTATTTCTGTCTTGATCTGTGGTAGTACAATAGGAAATAAAATATTTTCTTCTGTTTTTATCTATTGTAGTCCAATGCAGGCCAATTGCAACACTTGGAATGTAAAACATCAAACAGCAAGCAATATCATACGTCACATGCGTGCAGCTTTATAAAATAAACTAAAAGCACCTCAGATACTCATTCTTCCTGGGTTGTACAGGGTAACATCTGTGGATACTCACTGTGACTATTAGTACCCCAGATGGTGACAGAGGGCAGGAATTGGCCCGAGGTAACATAAACCCCAAGGATGTTTAAATATTGTAGAAAAAGTTTTGAGCTTATGAAGTGTTAACTGAGCATGAAAGGATTATGAATTATTAGCCAATGGTTATAGGGTTTTAGGGAGGGGCTAAACTAGCGAAGGATTATGAGGGCAGAAGGTGTTAATTTTCTTCCTTTTGCCTTCTGGAAAGTTCTGGTGAGGATGGATCTGTTGGTGAGTATATTTGATTGCAAATTACATTTATTTCTCACATTATTTTCTCCCTCTGTCTTTATTTATATACTTTTTTAATTTTCTCTACCAGTCCTTTTCCTTTTTTTTTACCCTCTGCATTGTGTATTCATTTTTCCTCCTGTGTATTTTGTATTCATTTTTATTTTCCATTTCCATCCCTTCTTATATCCTTCCCATTTCCTGTCATTTTGCTTCACTTCATTTTCCTTTTAGCTTCCCTTCTTTTTTTTAATATTTACGTTGCAGATAGTGTTAACCCCCCCACGTTAATTGACTTATTGACTAAAAGGCTGTGTCCAAATAGACGATCAGCAAGGTGTTGCCTCCCGCACCCTCGCTCGAGGCGCTGCTTCCACTGTCACCAATGTCATCCCCATCACCTCCGACCCCCCCCGGGCTGCCAATAAGACCCCAGCTGCAAGAGGGAGGGGGGGTCGGTCATTGGTATTTGCAACAGGGATGCAAAAACTCCCTGTTGCCTTTCTGAAGTGCCTCCACAATATGGGTCACTTTACAAAATTGGTAGAGGTAGGAGCCCCTTCTCCCTTAATGCAACACCCTGAATTTTTTATTGCTGTGAATGAAGGCATTTTTCCCTCTCCTGTCAGACAGTCAGTAGCTACTGCCAAGACTTTTCACTCAGTTGCAGAGCAGTTCAGAAGTTCTGCCCCCCCCCTTAGCCCCACATTCCCCAGACTTTGAACCCCCTGTCTGTGGGAATCTCTATGCGCAGTCCATTATGCAGGGTACCCGCCCTGACCCTAATGCTTCTGGGGTAGATCAGTAGCCGAGGCTTCCTCAGTGCCTGTTCCCAGCCCCTCCCCTGTGAATGTGTCCCTTCCCTCACCCTCAGGATTACCCTGGTTTACTGGTTCCACCTCAGTAGAACCCCATTTTTCTGAATTTTCCAACCCACTTTACAATTGCTGAATTTATTAATCTATATGGTTTTCATATAGCCCAGGTACTGCTCCTTTTCTCCTTTCAATCCATTTGGTTTATCCATCTTCACTAACCAGATCCTTCTTCATGGCCCCTATTTTTTCAATGAGACTAGCCCCATTACAGGCATCTGGTTTTGCTCCGCCTGGTTCCCTGGCCACTTGCAATGCACCATTGTTTCCTGGTGAGGGGATTTAGGGATGGATTTAGGGATCAGTTCTACCAGGTTCATTCGGTGTGGTTGGTTCCATAATGCTATTGATGGCTTTCAGCCAAGACATCTTGCGGAGTCACAGGCTCTCTAGGATGCGAATCATCATCTTTCTGGTTGAACGGAAGTAACTGTCTCATCCACTTAACCTCTCACCTCTTCTGTTTCTCCCTGGCTCCTTTTTACTCTCCCCTTTGCTTCACTGGCTCCCTCTTGTGCCTGATTTTGTCTACCCTCCCTTAGGATGTAAGCTCGTATGAGCAGGGCCCCTCTCCCCTCCTGTCTCCACACCTGTTCTTCCGCTCCGTCTTTACAGTATTTGCCTGCCTTGAGTTTCTGAAGTTCTGGTACTTTGTGTTTATTGTTCTGTATTGTTTTACCCTGTATAGTCTACTGTTTGTACCATGTACGGCGCTGCGGATACCTTGTGGCGCCTAACAAATAAACGATAATAATAATAATAATAATCTAGACATGAGATGTCATCTCAACCGGGGAGAGGAGGAAGCTTGTTGCATCTGGTGAACCTGTTGTTTATGCGGGTTTTGAAGATAGCCCGGGTTTTGACTCTTCTTCAGAAAGGGACAGTTCTACTAGGTCAAGGAGCAGTAATGAGAGGCTGACACATCTCCTTAAGCGGAAACTTGGTGGTCCCCCCCATAGTGCCAGGGATTTGGAGGTAGACATGCAGGGAAGTGCGGGTGATGAAATGGTGCGCAGTGCGAATACAGAGGTTCTTAGGGACATTAGAAGCAAGGTCCATGATATATTTTGTGCTGGCCATTATGTGGATATGTTTGCAATTACTGGCAAGGCTAAAGCCACTTTAGAGTAGCTCCTAAAGTGCATTCAGAAATTGGTAAAGATTTGTATAGAAGTTTTGCTAATTGGTTGGAGGGCATGCTGATTTTTACTGCTTGCTATCTAGAGATAAGGCCTGAAGAGTATATGAATGTTGTGAAATATATCTAATTCGTTCATGGGTTGTACATGCGCTCTAAGAGGGCTATGTGGAGGCGATATGATGAGGCCTTTCGCAAAAATCAAGACAGTTTGCAAGTGATAGACTGCAGGGAAGTGGAAGTGTGGTTGGATATTACGCAGCTTCTGGCTGGTTTGATGAATAGGAAGCTGCCAAGCAGACACAAGGTTCCGGAAGGCTGGGTTTTTTCTCTCAGTTCTGAGCGCAGTGCTTTGCCTTTAATTAAGGGCATTGTAACAGGGGATCTTCCTTTAGGTTCAGGCAGGCTTGTTCCACGTGTGGTGGGGAACATGCCATGAGAAACTGCTCTCTGTGACCAGGCCCTACGTCCAGCAATCATCCCATTACAGGGGCTCCTGCTCATTAAAGCTTTTTCCCCTGTGGTGCTGTCAAAGCTGCACAAATGGTTGGGGTAGTATCCCAATGTTTAGGCTGCACAATTTTTATGGGATGTTTTTTTTAATGGTTTTTGGCTGACTGTTAGTGGGAATATGCAGGTTGGTTTTCAACAGAATTTAAAATCGGCCCAGGAGATAACAATCGTGGATCAGGAAAAAGTTTCCAGGGATGTGAGCTTTGGGAGGATGGATGTCCCTTCCCCCATTGCCTGGATTGGTTTTAGCCCTGGTTGGGGTAGTGCCCGAGAAGGAACCGGGTAAGTTCTGGCTTATTCAACACCTTTCCCATCTCCCAGGTATGTCTGTGTATGATACGATTGCAGATGATGAGTGCAGAGTGGTGTATCAGTCCTTTGAGGAGGCTTTGGTGCTTGGACAAGATTGTGGATCTGATGTGTTGCTGGCAAAGTTTGATGTTACATTTGCATTTTAGACTTTATGGTTGCAAGGTGAGTACTCTGTGGACAAATGCTTGCCCATGGGGTGTGCAGTGTTGTGTGCATTTTTGAGTGTCTTAGCTCTTTTCTCTATTGGTGTATAGTTGCTGGTATAGAACATTGGGGGTTGGCTCATAATATAGATTACTTTCTCTTTATTGGTCTAAGTGGGTCTAATATTTGCCAGGAGGGTTTGCTTTTTGCTCAGTCTTTATTTGCTTTTCTTAGAGTACCGATTGCTCTGGGTAAGACGGAGGGTATGACTGTTAAACTGTTATACTTGGGAATTGAAATCAATAGTGTAGCTGGGTGTTGTAGGCTGCTGGAGGTCAAGGTGGCCAAGTTGAGGGGCATGCTGGATTTGTTTGTAGGGGTTCGCAGGGTCAAGTTGAAGCAGGTCCAGTCACTTCTCTGCCTTTGAAATTTTGCATGTCAGGTTATTCCAATGGGTAGGGTTTGTTGTGAAATCTTGAGAGATCTACTGCTGGTGTGGTTAGGGGGGTCACCATTTTGCTAGGCTTTTGAGATTAGGAAAGATTTGGCTATGTGGCTATGTGGTGTCTTTTCTTTAAGCAATTCAATGGGGTTCACTTATGGGCTCCTCCTCCTGCCTTTAATGGGGACATTCAGTTGTTTCCCGATGCTGCTGGGTCCGCTAGTTTCTGGATTTACCTGGATGTTGAGTCATGCACCACTCCTTGGCTCCTTGCGCCAAAATTATTCTTAAAGCAAGACATGACCCTGGCTTCGCTACTGTGATTGCTGATACTTTGTATCATTGTGATTGGTTGAAGCTCCGCTCTTTAGAGCCAGTGACTAATGTTTTAGAAGTTCCCTGCAAAAATTTTCTTTAGCAGATTATCAGACTGGCATATATATATATATATATATATATATATATATATATATATATATATATATATATGTATATATATATACATACAGTCAGGTCCATAAATATTGGGACATCGACACAATTCTCATATTTTGGGCTCTATACACCACCCCAATGGATTTGAAATGAAACAAACAAGATTGCTTTAACTGCAGACTTTCAGCTTTAATTTGAGGGAATTTACATCCAAATCAGGTGAACGGTGTAGGAATTACAACAGTTTCTATATGTGCCTTACACTTGTGATTGGTTGAAGCTCCGCTCTTTAGAGCCAGTGACTAATGTTTTAGGAGTTCCCTGCAAAAACTTTCTTTAGCAGATTATCAGACTTGCTGCCCAAGTTTCTGTGTGAACAATGGCACTGGATCTCTTGGGGAGGGAGGTACTTATGGAATCCAAATCCCACGAGATCCGACAACGCAACAATAACGTTTTGCCTTGATTCAGATCCAAGAATGGGCAAAAGTACCGAGCTGGCTTGCAAGCCTACTCGGATCCCCTAAGTTCAGGTGGGCTCAGTTTTCAGAAAACCGAGACCGAGCATCTCTAATTACTACGGCTTGCACGTCGCAATGTGTTTTGTTTGTGTTTGAGTTGAACTGATCGCATGTGGATGCAAATGTATATAAATTGCTACCATAAATAAACATGCATATAATATTTTACAATAATATTTGATACAAATTGGTATCCTGACCATTACAAAATGTAGCGTACTCTTCCATAATCTAAAAATACAAACTCCACACAGAGAAAGGGTGAGAGTCAGGAGTCGAACTTAAGATTTCGTTGTTGGAAGGTGGATTGGCTAACCACTAAGGTAACATTCAATTAGAAAAATACGTGCTAGAGACTAGAGCAAGAAGCTCAACAATACAGCATGTGTGCTACAGACGTATGAGCTACTTAATAGTACTTCAAGAGAAGAAAAAAACAACACAGCCACTTTTCTTTTTTACCCAAAAATATATGGCAGTTAAGATCTGCACAGGTACCTTAGTGGTCAGCACTTGTGGATCACAACACTGGCATGAGGAGTTCAAATACCAAGCATGGCCGTAGCATCTGTGTGCAGCTTGTGGCCCTTCTTCATTAATGAAAGGAACGCAAGGAACTTTGTCCAAACCAGCCTATGTTTTGCTATGGCAAGGGCTAGTATTAGCATAGTATTTAGCTAATAAGGAAAGCAATGCTTTGTTTTCATGTAAAACACACACACACTTGCTAGCTTGATTTTTACTCTGCCATTTAGACATGATCTGCTACAAGCTCAACCACAATGATAAATATGTCCTCATATTTTACATGTATCTCCCCCTCAAATTCCACTTTCTTAGGGTGAGGTGCATTCTTTATTTATGATAATGTTTGACTTTTAAAAAGGATGATGCCCCACAGGTCACATTCACATTATTGTGTGCATAGTGACATCTATGACTATGAATGGCCTAAGACTCAGAGAGGGTTGGCTTCATTTTGAATTGACTTCCTTGGACTAAAATGTTACATTTAGGGCTAGATTTACTATCAGGCGTGTTTGTAAACCCGCCGACTTTCGGCGGATTTGGCGGCGGTTTAGCCATCGCCGGATTTACTAAGGCTAAACCCGCCGTCCAAACGGCCAAAAATTATGTTTCCAAACCCGCCTCTGTATACATCGCCATGACGGTTTCAACAATGTTCAACATACAAACAGCCGGATTTACTATTAGGGGGTTTATAAAGCCGCCGGAAAACCGCCATTCAAAAGACCAAAATGAAAGCGCTGCTTGTGAGCGGCGTGATGGTTCAAACAGTGTGCTGTTTCAGGTATTTTGCCAATCAGACCATAAGAGAAAGGCCTATTTCATGTCCAATGACCCATTAGGACTGTGTATAGAAAATGGGCAAAGTGTCATGAAATTTCAGGCTACTGTTTTTTTTTTTTTCCATTATTTTTTCACCCAGTATGATTGCATAGTAAAATCTCATTTCACCTTTCCTTTTCTAGTTGTTTTGTACTTTCCAAAAAACCACTAGAATACTGTTGCCTCAAAGAAACTAGGATGGGAATTGTTGCATTACATAGTTAACCCTTATTTTAATGCTAATGCAATCCACATGTGAAAAATGGTTTTTCTGCCTGAAGCAATCACAGACAATCACCGTCTATTGCCCAGCAGTTAATCATGATGCTTACAAAAAGGGCCCCTCATTATTTGGCAGGTGTGGGGTTGTTGGAGAATGGCTTTTGCAGGTAATGTGGTGCATTCTTGCCAGTGTATGTTTGCAGCTTTTTACCTGATGGAGGCAGAAAGGCGCCAGGAGGAGGAGGATGAACAGCAGTTGGCATCTGTTCCGCGGAGCCTGCAAAGACCCCGCACTCCACGTGCATTTCCAGTGCGTTTGAATCTGGAGTCTTTGGCTGATGTGGAGGTAGTACAAATGTTTCGCCTCAATCGTACTAACCTCATGGCACTGTATGAGCAAGTGAAGGATGATTTGGAGCCTACAACCAGCCGCTCTAATGCAGTGTCAGGACTACACAAACTACTGTGTGCAGTTCACTTTTTGGCAACAGGTTCCTTTCAATCTGTGTCCTCCAGAGTGATTGGCATAACGCAGCCGACATTTTCAAGGCATTTTGGACAGGTTTTAGGTGCCCTTAAAAGAGTGTGCCCTAGCTATATCAGCTTCCCCAGCCAGGAGTCACAGTGGCATGAGCTCAAGGGAGCTTTCTATAGGGTCGCAGGTATCCCTAATGTAATGGGTGCAATAGATTGCACTCATATTGCCCTGAGACCACCTCACCACAGGGCAGAGGTTTTTGTTAATCGCCATCATTACCACTCCCTGAATGTGCAGGTTGTCTGCGATGCTAACCAGCGTATATTGAGTGTTGTTGCAGGCTATCCTGGGTCATGTCATGATGCCTTTATCCTGAGACAGTCTACCCTTTATGCCAAATTTGAAAGTGGTGAAATGCCGGAGGGATGGCTTTTGGGTATGTACTTTGCATGTTTTACATATCCCTTATCCTTGCTCAAATGGACTCACATATGCTAACTGCTGTACAACATGCTCAAAGTAAATGGTAGCTAACATTTTACTTTTATTGCAGGAGATTCAGGATATGGGTGTCGCTCCTGGCTCATGACTCCTCTGCTGCATCCTCAGACTCCTGCACAGCACCAATACAATGAGGCACACATAACCACTAGAGGTGTCATAGAACGTACGTTTGGACTCTTGAAAACCAGGTTCAGGTGCCTTGATAAATCTGGTGGGGTGCTTATGTATGCACCTGAAAAGGTATCTGAGATTGTCCTGGCTTGCTGTCTGCTGCATAACCTGGCTTTACATCAACTTACCCCACCGATTATTGCAGTAGACAGTGAAGAAGAAGGGGTACGTGTCACATCTGGTGATGTGCAGAGCACAGAGGGCGGAAGGGAGATTAGAGACCGTCTAATTGCAAACTACTTTACGTGTAAGTACATAGTATGAAAAACATTTTTTGCTACAAAATGTGTTTTATGTGAGTGCAATTTTAGTATTTTATTTTAAATGTTTTGTAACTTGGAACCTTTAAAAACAGGATAGTGTGTACTCCTCATGTGATAAATATGAACATCCCTGGAATGTGACAGTCAGAGGTCAATGTTTAAGTGAAATTAGTGCATAGTTGTTAAAAAATCAGTATACTCTTGTTTAATGTGCAGAAAAGAAAGACTGACACAATAGAAATTTAACTGCATTTATTGCACAACACAATAAATAATAACGTATAATGGTTATAGAAACTTGACAAAACATTAATCAATAAGAAACATTGTGCTAGCGTTGCCTTTTTGCAGGCATATCACTATGCTTGGTGCCACTCTCTCCCCTCCCTCGCCCACCCCTGGTGCGAGCACCTCTCCTTGGAGGAGTACTCTGTAGAGATGTGGTAGGCGTACTAGCGGCACTGGTGGTGGCTGAAGACATAGGTGCCAGTAAACGGGCTACAATTTCTGAATGTAGTTGCCCTGCCAGCCGGGTCACATTGGCATTCCCCTCACGTACTGTGGAATGTAAGGCCTCCACAGCCCCAGTCATTTGGGCCAGCTGCACATTGGTCTGTTCTAAAGCTGTTGCCAGACGGTTGATTCCAGCAGGGAGTTGACTATTGGATCGGTGTATCCGCCTCAACTGGGCCGCAATTTGCGACATGTGGCGAGTTTGCCTGTCCATGAACAATGTCTGTTGCTGCTGGAATGCGCCAATAGACAGCGCCATTTCTCTGGCTGGGTCCATACTTTCAGGTGCAGGTTGGTGGTGTGATGGTTCAGCAGGGCCAGGTGAAACTTCCTGGAGGCCAGACACAGGGGCATCCACTGTTACCAGGGTGATGGTCGTTTGATCCTCTGGCTCAGGGGACATTTCCAGGGACTCCGCCTGAGGTGGCTGGTATGAAGAGGGCCCTGTGTATGAAAAATGACGGTAAGTATATAGTATATAATAAGTTTGTATATTGCATTCTGAACACTGGATAGGAAAGAATATTCTTTAGCAACTACAGATTCTTTCACAATGTTTGCATTCCTGATTTCTAGTCCTATGCTACCTGCTTACGGATGCACTTATTATCCTTTTAATACCCATTATCATTTGGACTGTGTAGTACATGCTGGGTTATTTTGACTAAACTACATGCTATAAAAAGTGGAGATGTTGCCTATAGCAACCAATCAGATTTTAGCTGTCATTTTGTTGAATGCAATAAATAAAGTAAAGGTATATTCTGATGGGTTACTATAGGCAACATATCAGTTTAGTAAAATGTAGACCAAACTTCTCATTGCAAACAATTAAAAAAAAAATAAAAAAAAATTGACAGCAACATTTGCACAGAAAATCAATTAACTCCATTATTTCTCTCCTAAACAGAAATCACGCACCTGCTTGCTCGTCTGTGCCCGAATCTCTCGCTGAAGGTGGAGGTGTAGGTCTGGCACTGGGACTGAACTGCGGTCCTGGCGAATCTGGATGTATTAGAAAAAGCATACAATGTATTTCCATAAAAAACAATTTCCAAATATACTGTTTATTGCACAAATGTGTTTGCAATTTTTTTTTTTTTTTTTTGCTATGAGAAAAAAAAAACCTTTACAAACTATTAGAGTCAAAAATACACTTTGAAAAACAACCAAAAAAAAATAACAAATAAGAAAAAACTTTTGCACAGAGATAAGAGGTTTTAAAAAGAGAAAAGCAGTTTTAAAAAGAAAAAAGCAGTTTTAAAAAGAGAAAAGCAGTTTTAAAAAGAAAAAAGCAGTTTTAAAAAGAGAAAAGCAGTTTTAAAAAGAGAAAAGCAGTTTTAAAAAGAAAAAAGCAGTTTTAAGAAGAAAAAAACATTTAAAATACTGTTAGGGTAAAAAAAACAAATAACTCACCAACTACTTGGCCAAAAGAGGGCGAATCGGTGTCCTGCACATTTATGCCCTCTACAATTTCAGCCGGCATTATCTGGCGCAGCTCCTCCTCGTACGTGGTGTACTCCATACGAAGTGGGGGGCCACCACCCGTGCGCCTTGTCGACCTCCTTTCCTGGGCCATCTTCTCTTTAAGCCTCCTCTTAATATCAGAGAAGCGCTTGCGGCAGTGTGCCACTGTCCGCTTCAGTGGGCCCACCGCGTTCACGGCCTCACAGACTCTCCCCCACAGTTGGTGACGCCGCCTTAGAGGAGTCCGGGCTGCCAGGTTCCCTAGGATGACCTCGTAGCAGGGAATGATGTTGTGCACCAACACACAATTCTCATCATGTGAGAAGCGCACATTCCTCCCTGTCTTGGTCTTCCTGCCCTGTCCTGTCTCCTCAACCTCTCCCTCTCCCTCCTCTGACCCCTCAACCTCCATCTCCCTCTCCTCAGCCTGTTCTCCCCTCCTATCTCTGGACATTTTTACCCAGAAGACAGAAAAACACAAAACACTGAAGGACTTACAAACACAAAGAACAAACTACACTACCTACAGACACACTCTCCACACAGTCACACACAAGTAACACAGACAAAGGACAAGTCAAATACAAAAAATACAAGACAGAAAATAAATGAGAAAATAAATGTACAAAACAGGAAAAAACCACAGGACTACTCACACTTCAATCAGATATCGCTCCACCAATCCACCAAACTCCAACTCTCACCAACTCTCAGCAAACCACTATCCTCCAAACTCCTCTCACAAAACTCCTCTAAACCCTATCAGAGAAAAAAGTGTCAGGCCAGTGGTTTATATAGGGCTTGTGATGTCAAATCTCCTGAGTTTGAAAATAGCCAATAGTAACAGGCCAGGAGACAGGTGTAATTTTCAAAAAAAACGCCTTTACACAAAAGCGCCGTCATTTAAAGCAAAAGCGCCATGTTCTATTCAAAGCCGCCGGCGGCTTTGAGCATTACATCCCGCCGTTACATCGCCGGCGGCTTCAAATTGAAGCTGAAATGCGCCCATTAGTAAATCCGGCTGTTTGCAATGCAAACACACCGGAAAACCGCCGCGATGCATGGCGGTTTGAAGCCGCCTTGCATCACGCCTGATAGTAAATCTAGCCCTTAGTCTTGCAACCTTGTTTTTTCTCAATTTACGGCTTGTATGTCTATGTCATGTGCTCAGCTTTATCAAGAATCTATGCAAACCACAGTGGAGCAGCAAAGTGGTGTAATCGCTAACACTCCTGCATTACAGTACTGTGGTCATGAGTTCCATTCCAAATAATTCCTTTATATCTCTGTACTTTCTATATGCTAGCTTCCATGTTTGTGTGTGTTTACTCTGAAATTCTAAGTTGATGTACGCAATGCTCTTTTTCTATTGTTAATTGGGCCTCATATATAACATTTTATTTACCCTCAAATGCAAGATGTTTTTGATATAGTGTTAATTTGGTTTGACATTTGCCATATACCTTCCTTAATGATTCAGGCCCCCAGGGCACCTTATGTGTCTGATATTACCACAAATTGCCTATCTTTTGGAGGGGTTGTGGTGAAATGCAATTAGCATCTCCCAGCCTTACCTTGTTTTCTTCATCTCCTGCTGTGTGGAGTTAGTGTTCTCCCCACTACCTACTCCTCCTCCTTGTCAGCCTACTGGGCAGGTTCCTGATCCTCCTCCGGTTGGGGAGCTGCTTCCTCCTTCTCTGGCTGGGGGGCCACTTCATCCTCCTTGTCCACCATCTCCTCCTCTGGATGCTGGGCCCACGCCTGATCCTCCTCCACAGGCTGGTGGGCCTCCTCCTCATGCCTCTGATGGACTTTTGGATAATAATATCTATTATTTATGTTTCATAACATATAATTGTTTTGTGGAAAAATGTTCTCCCTGTTTCACAGTTACATACATGTATTCAGCTAATAATGTAAGAGAGATTGAGAAACATGCATTTAGCCATAGAAATAAGGGAGTGTTTTAAACCACAAACCTTACAAAAGCTAAATACACAACACTTTTAGATGGCCTGTACAAAAATGTGCCTTTCCCTTAGGTTACATAAGGATGTTGAGCTGACATTGTCCTAAATAAATCTAAGATAAACATTATTATTGTATTTTTCAGGATTAATAAATATCTACTGTAAATAGTGACAGATTAGTGAGACATATTATAGGAGATATGTGGGTAAGGCCTTGTAACATGTGAAAAACAGCTTAGGCAAACTGTCAGCATTGCCCCCAAAACTGTTGTCCAACTATATTTGCAATATACCGCATCTGCCACTGTTATATTGTAAGTGTCTGGTACTTCATGTCAGCACGTTGCCTTAATGGTTAGCAATTCAGTCTCCAAGAACTGGGGCCAGGAGTTTGAATCCAAAACTGGCCTTATTGCTGTGCAGTTGGTCCTCAATCATTAAGGAAAGTAAATGTTCCAACATTAACTGAGGATACAGGGCCCTAAGTATGTGGCATTGGAGATGGAGTTACATGTATAATCCGGAGGCAGATTTATCGGGGTTTTCCATGTATTTGTAAAACTTTTAAATCTTTTCTAAGAGTTAAGCAAAGTATGTAATAAATTAAGCTGTTATGCTTTTATATTATCACTAGCGTATTGTTAGCTGTTTTAACAAATATCAGCAACTAACTGTTGACACATCAGCCACTTTGGCACAGTGTGATTTATTACAATGGTGGTTGTAATTAAAAAGAGGTTGCTTTTACCAAAATGTACACAACATTTAATGTGTGATATAAACATAAAATAAATTCCACCCCCCCCCCCCCAAAAAAAAAATTCTTAGGTGAAGTGTATTAAGATGTATGTTGTGCATATTTAGTTGTGAATGTTTTAAACGAACAATGCCGTTAGAACAGTTTTTTGTTGTTACTCAATGCTGCTGCTGTAGCTGCTTTGCATTTAAACATGACCCTGAGCTTCCTGAAGTTTCAGCGAGGAGTTAAGATAAAACTTACAGCTTTTTTTCTTAACTATCCGACGGATACGCAGGGAACGCCTACTCTTCTTAAGTCAGTACAAATAAGGCCTACTCTTCTTAACTAATTTCAGATCTCCCATTCTCCGCCCATTCTCTTCCCATTCCCAACCATTTTTCTTACGTGGTCAGAAAACTTCTTAATCTGCAGTTAAGAAGGATTTTCATCTTAACTTGAGCAAATCTTAGCTTACGCAATCGATTGTCCTTTTTATCTCACTTTTCTGAGCATGCGCATAAAAGATTTTTGTATTATCCGCAGAGAACGGCATATCAGATCGCTAATGAATCAGGCACTTGGTCACTAAAACTACTGCCAAATGCATCCCAATAGTCACCACTCTTTCAAAGCCACTGAGATTTCCTCTTGCACCCATGCAAGTCATAATTATGAGCAACCAGTGTAGTCCAGCATTTTTATCTTTCCTCCATAATTGCCTTAGTACATTAACCCAAATGTTTTTCTTTGCTCCTTTGTGTGGATATCCAGTGCCGGAGGATGAACCAGAATCTATCTATCTAGTCTGGTGTGATATGGAGATGAAGAACTCTTTAGTCCTCCTGAGTTCAACAGAGATAAAAGAATTGCTGTGTCAAAGAGCAGTGTAAGGATCCGCGTACAGGGTAGTATCACAATAATGGTCAAAATATAGTTCTAGTAGGATCCATAGTAGATACTAGCGTCAGAGAACATGTAATATCCATAGCAAAAACAAGGGTCAGAGAGTGAGAGTGGTCATCAGGTATAGCCAAAGCCATACACATGGAGCTAAATCTACAATCTGAGAAATGTTGGATCAATGCTGGGAATCAATGATCTGGCAATTTAAGCAATAAGACTGCAATGGATGGATTTAAGACAGGCAGCGGGACAGTGAGCCTATCTGAACATGATCAAACTAAGTTTTCTAAAGATAAGAGCAGAGATAACAGCTGCTTCTGTGGCTCACCAGACAGCACCAACTTCAACAAGACCAGAGAGTCCAGTGAAGTCCTCCTACATTTCTTACAGATACTATATATCTATCTATCTGTCATGAATCAGGGTCTCAGTCCTCTTTACACCACTTGGCGGTATAATATCACCGTGCATCTCCCTTCTGTCAGAATGCTGCATTCTAAATTCAGGGACAAAGCATGACTTATGTCTGCTACACTGAAGGCTGCCATCTTTAGTGAGACATTTTGCTACATCATATCTATTCTGAGCTGACTTCACTCAAAAATGTTCTCCCTCTGCAGACTGTAAAAGTCACCTCCTACACTCAGCTCATTGCCAGTGCAACACGTTTCTAGTTCCAGGTTCCAGCTTACCACTGTTGCTGTTAGGTTGCTGCTTCATTCTGCCTGCTGCTCTACAGACTTCAGCCATTAACCCTCTTCATGTGGATTCAGCTTCATTTTATCGGCTGCTGTAGAGATTCCAGTTTTCACCCGTCGTGTGGATCCAGCTCTCTTCAGCCTATTCCTCTGACTCATCTACTGGCTATTTGGGGTAGTAGGTTACTGCTCTGAGTCTTCTAGCTTCTGTAGCCATCTATGTCTGTGACTACCGGTTTCCAGTTCCAGGCTTGATGCAGGTTCTGAGTTGCCTCGAGCTAGTTCCAGGCTTATCCAGTGCAGAAGCTAGTCATCCTTGATAATCTGCTGCCTGAGTTCTGAGCCTTCCCAGTCCCAATTTTGATACAATAATCTTCTGAGTTTCTGGATTCTTGGGGGTACTGAGTCTCTGGCCGTGGGTTCAGTCCCTCTGTTCCTGCATCCAGGTTCCAGTCCACAGGTCCAGATTTCAGCCACTTATTCCAATACAGAGTCCAGTCCAGCATTCCTCCTCCTGTCATCTGGTATACACGAATAGAGCACATCTTCCCTATATGACCAAGACCTTCTAATTTCTACTTCATCCCTGTCACAACTAGTCCCAAGGGTCCGTAGACGGATCCCAGAAACCCGACTGTGCTGTGACATTATCTATCTATCTATCTCTAAGTTGCACATTAAAATATATTGTGGTATGAGAACTTGCAATGGCAATTAAGCTGAACTTGAATTTATTTATTTCAATATTCCACTGCAAAATATACATACAATGTTACTAAATTTGACTGCTATCCCAATTAAAGTTAATGAACACATATCATGTTTCAAAATTATTTATTCTGCATTTGTAACGTATTTTCTGTACTTTTAAGGCCAGTGTAGTATACTGCTTCAACTGTATGTTTAGGAAAAATGTCAGAAATTCTGATATTATTTATTTCAATCTAGCAAAAAATATTTATCTAATGCAGTTTTGTACTCTTCTTCTTTCCATTTTATTTTTTCAACTATCATCTCAACAAACCAAATTCAACAAACTAACAAGAAAAAAAATCAACTATGCAACTGTATTGCTTACCTGTCCTTTTAAAACAAGTGGTATAAATGCCCACAATCTACTCTCTTAGTCTGAATTTTTTTTCTATGTTCTACTTTTTGGAAATATATCTACTATATAAATGCCTAGTGGCGTGTGTGGGAAAAAAAAAACCAAGCTGCAGCGCCACCTGCTGGGCAGAGTTATACACTGATCTATATATTTCTTGAAGGATACAAAAAACTGTAAGGCGCTGCAAACACCCTTCCAACAACTTGGGCTGCTGCTCTTCAGAGACAGAATCTGGATCTGTCAAATATTCAAATAAAACTTGCCAACAAAGAGAGGAGCGCAAAGCACCAAGTACATAAAATTACAATTTTTATTAGCATGTACAAATAAAATATGAGATAAGCAATTAGCTAAATAAGCTATTGACACATTGGACAAAAAGCTAAATATATAGTAAAACTGACCAATGGTTATAACAAGATGTGGCCAAATTGATTAGCATATGGTACCATATGACGCTAAATTAACTTATAGCCGTTGGATATCCAATCTCAGTTTGATAGTGAATATTGAGATTATAATCTTAATGAGCTGAATCCGGGAATGGAATGGTGCACAACAAATAGTAATTCTGAATCAATTCCACCAATGAGGTACAATGGACCCCGATATCAGTCCAGATGATAGAAGGATAGTGTATCAGTTTACGCTAACAGACAAGGCTGTTAGTTGCATCATGATTATAGGAGAATCCACTAAAAATGTTATGCGCCCCAAAAAGCAGGAATAATTGCTTATATCTTCTACTGCCGATATTTAGTTGATCAGATATTTAGTCGGCAATGGCAATATTCGCTGACTTAGGCAAAGTCCAAGGTTCAAACACAAATGCGGTAAGCACTGTAGAACTGAAAAATGGATACTTAGCTTTGCTATGCTCATCTGTGGATCTCAAGCTCCCATCATGAAAATATTCTGGTAACTCCGATGATTTCTTGAAGGAGAAGTGACAGTTGGGAGTGGTTGGTGATTGCCGGGGGTGACAGTGGGGAGTTTTTAACACCTTAAGTAGCTTGATGAAGGATGTGGCAATGAAAATGAAGGATGAGGTGATGGAGAAAAATGATGAGGTGGTGACATGTGGACAAAACCACGTTAAAAAAGGGCGCTTGCGTCGGGAAGTAACGCTCTTCCACTGAGGAGGCCTGGGCTAGGCCCAAATGCATGACAACAACCTTTTTAACACCTTAAGTAGCTTGATTTGACAAGAATGCATGAGTATCATGCACGGGTTAACTTGTATATATATGTATATATATATATATATATATATATGTATATATATATATATATATATATATATATATAAATATATATATACAAAATATATATATTACCTCTTTTCTCCTGATGAAGTCTGCATTACTGACAGATGAAATGCGGTGAGATATTTTTACTACCTTGGACGTGATACCGCCAGAAATCCACCTCTATCAGGACTTGGTTCACCACCTGATTGAATTTACAGATAAGCTCCTTTTATCTCACTTGAATGTATAAAGTTACTACTTGGATTTGGAGGAAACCTGTCCTGATACAGATTACTGGAATCTATACAGATAAGCCTTAAAGTTTTTATATCTGGTACACAGGTAAACATGAGTGGGGATGGTGTGCAGTGCTTATCATATTTGAGACACACTCCCTCTGGTATATATTTTCTCTGGCTAAATATATCCAACCTTTCTGGTGATAAGTTTTCTCTGGATGTGCCTGTATACCTTAACAATCTGGTATGCCCATATTTCAATAGTGATGAACAACTATACTGCTAAAATACTACACTGTTGTGCACCTTGACCTCCTGTTCCTATTCTATATATATATATATGTATATATATATTTATATGTTCTCATTGCAGATTAAACTGAATTATTTTCACTATGTAATAAAATATATAATTTTGTGATTCCTTACTATTTATTTATTATTTATTCTTGCTGGCCCTGGCAACAATTTGGCATTCATTCTCAGAATACTGGTTGTTAGAGTAGTGGCTTATGTACAACAAAATAATAAAATGAATGCTTTAATCCTTTAACTTGCTCTTTGCTATCACAGTATGTATGATATATACAGTCAGGTCCATAAATATTGGGACATCGACACAATTCTCATATTTTGGGCTCTATACACCACCACAATGGATTTGAAACAAAACTAGCAAGATGTACTTTATCTGTAGACTTTCAGCTTTAATTTGAAGGAATTTACATACAAATCAGGTGAACGGTGTAGGAATTACAACAGTTTCTATATGTGCCTCCCACTTTTTAAGGGACCAAAAGTAATGGGACAAACTAAACAATCCTACATCAAACTTTCACTTTTTAATACTTTGTGACAAATCCTTTGCAGTCAATTACAGCCTGAAGTCTGGAATGCATAGACATCACCAGATGCTGGGTTTCATCCCTGGTGATGCTCTGCCAGGTCTCTACTGCAAATGTCTTCAGTTCCTGCTTGTTCTTGGGGCATTTTCCCTTCAGTTTTGTCTTCATCAAGTGAAATGCATGCTCAATCGGATTCAGGTCAGGTGATTGACTTGGCCATTGCATAACATTCCACTTTTTAGCCTTAAAAAACTCTTTGGTTGCTTTTGCAGTATGCTTCGGGTCATGGTCCCTCTGCACTGTGAAACGCTGTCCAATTAGTTCTGAAGCATTTGACTGAATATGAGCAGATATTATTGCCCAAAACACTTCAGAATTCATCCTGCTACTTTTGTCAACAGTCACATCATCAATAAATACAAGGGAACCAGTTCCATTGGCAGCCATACATGCCCACGCCATGACACTACCACCACCATGCTTCACTGATGAGGTGGTATGTTTTGGATCATGAGCAGTTCCTTTCTTTCTCCATACTCTTCTCTTCCCATCACTCTGGTACAAGTTGATTTTTGTCTCATCTGTCCATAGATGTTGCTCCAGAACTGTAATGGCTTTTTTAGATGTTGTTTGCTAAACTCTAACCTGGTCTTCCTGTTTTTGTGGCTCACCAATGGTTTACATCTTGTTGTGAACCCTCTATATTCACTCTTGTGAAGTCTTCTCTTGATTGTTGACTTTGACACATATACACCTACCTCCTGGAGAGCGTTCTTGATTTGGCCAACTGTTGTGAAGGGGTTTTTCATCACCAGGGAATAAATTCTTCTGTCATCCACCACTGTTGTTTTCCGTGGTCTTCCGGGTCTTTTGGTGTTACTGAGCTCTCCGGTTCGTTCTTTATTTTTAAGAATGTTCCAAACAGTTGATTTGGCCACACCTAATGTTTTTGCTATCTCTCTGATAGGTTTGTTTTGATATTTCAGCCTAATGATGGCTTGCTTCACTGATAGTGATAGCTCTTTGGATCTCATATTGAGAGTCGACAGCAACAGATTCCAAATGCAAATGTCACACCTGGAATCAGCTCCAGACCTTTTACCTGCTTAAATGATGATGAAATAACAAAGGAATAGTCCACACATGTCCATAAAATAGCTTTTGAGTCGATTGTCCCATTACTTTTGGTCCCTTAAAAAGTGGGAGGCACATATAGAAACCGTTGCAATTCCTACACCGTTCACCTGATTTGTATGTAAATTCCTTCAAATTAAAGCTGAAAGTCTGCAGTTAAAGCACATCTTGTTAGTTTAATTTCAAATCCATTGTGGTGGTGTATAGAGCCCAAAATATGAGAATTGTGTCGATGCCCCAATATTTATGGACCTGACTGTATACGTGTGCATGTGTGTGTGAAAGTTATAATTTTTCTACATTTTATACATGCTCAGCTGTTGCCACATTTTATTGTTTGCATAGCTAAAAATAGAATTTTAACATCAACAGTGACTTTAGTCATAATGACCCCTATCTAAACTATTTATCAATAATTTAAAATTAACCTGACATTTTTTTTTCAAGAAGATCAGTGCTCATGCAAGTGAATGTAACACTATACTTGAATGAACCACTCTAACTACTTAACCCCTGACCTCTTTAAATCATACACAATTATATTTGCATTATCAGAGTTCTTTTGTGAATGGAAGTTTTCAATAATTCTCTTAAGCTCAATGCACATGCCATGGTTTAGAATATATGTTTGTTGATTCTGTGTTGCATTCTATCACAGCACAGAAGTAAGTTGTCATCAATGAATCTGGGCTTTCTCAACAAAATAACTCCACAAGGACATAATTATATGTGTTTTACTCTGCAGTGTCAATCACATGTAAACCATGGCTGTAATCATACAATGGCATGTCACCAAATGTGATCATTGCCAACTTGGCTTTCAATTAATCGAGGAAGACAAAAACAAAGTAAGTTAAAATTATAGCAAAGCTGAAAACAATACATGTGGTTTTCATAACATCCTCTTCTGAAGAGGAAATAAAAGTCTGATAAATATAAAAAAGCATAGCACTATAAGAATAACTGTACAACAACTGAGGCAGGTGGTAGAATTTACTGCAACTCTAATGGCTGTGCTGGTTAACATTGAGTGCCGGCAATAATGGTACCACAGTATTCACCAGGGGACTTTTCCAGGGTACTTGGATTTCAGAGATGGGCTCAAAAATCACTGACTCTAGGCATGCCCACACTAGGTAGCTGATGATGATAAAGTACAGAGATTGAATCAGCAACTGGCAAAAAGTTGTTCATTAGAAAACTAGCAGAAATTACAGGAACTGAAATAGTCAAGGATAGTCAGGTCCATAGGAATAGATCAGTTACTAACAAGTCAAGGTTTACTTCATACAAAGAATACCCAAAGTCCAGACAAAGAGCATGTGAATGCCAAGACCTACAGTACTAAAAACACTGCTGATATCAGTAAGGATGCATATAAATTGTCATGAATTTCACTGGCATGTGGCACTCTAAATGTTACTTCTAAGGAATAGCGCATACACATACTTCAGTGAATGGAAGTTAACACCTCAGGCAATATGTAAAAAATGCAATGAGTAAATGAAGATGTTTAACAGATTTTTGCACACACCATAAATTCCATGTTTGTTTTCAAGAATGCATTAAACCAGTGGTTCCCAAACTGTGTGCCTAGGCTCCCTGGGGTGCCTCGGCGATCTCACAGGGGTGCCTCAGCCTGGGCCAGTTGTACAACTTGGTAATTATTTTGGCTTAGGGGTGCCTTGAAAAAAATATGGATACCCTTGACCTGAAAAAGTTTGGGATCCACTGCATTAAACTGATATATAAAATATTTATTTTATTTATGTTAATACTTTATTATAGTGGCATAACTACAGATAGACCCACCTCTTAGTGAAAGGTGCAGATCCCTGTTAGGCTGACTACACACTACATGACAATTCTAATAATGCAAAAGTTTTCACGATTTTACCAATGACAGGAGGAAAAAGTCCTGATCAGCATGTCAGTTCATGTGTACACAATATACACCTTGTTCACTGTTTACCTTCAGATCTGTGCTGTTCATCTGTCATAACCATCAGCTGAAAAATAGCAGCATAGTGTCCTCTCCTGTTACCCAGCTAAAACATGCTCAGCATCCTTGCCAATTGAAAGTAACTGCGCATGCATAAATGTGGAAAGTTGGGTGAAGACAACCGACACACAAATCCAATTGTGGAGGCAAGCCGATACCCATTAAGCAATGTATGCAGGCATGTGTGCCACAGTAAATTCTCTATGGGGGTGTCACATTCCTGGGGTCCTTGCATGCTGTTGCTTACCTGATAATATCATCATTGTGGCCTAAGAATAATTTCTGGCTGTGCTCCCGGGTGTTGTGGACCACCCCTACTCCGGCTACAAAGTACACCACCTCCTTGCCAGTTGTGTAATATAGGTTGTTACGGCACTGATGCCCCTTGTACCCATATACCCACTCCAGGCAAAGCTGGCATCCAGGAGCTGCCCTGTCCACAATGGTATAATAAGGACACTATATGTAGGGGTATAAGGAGGGCAGGGTGTTATCTTCTAGGTGCTGAGGGCAGATCCTCCTCCACAAGGGAAGCCTCTGCTCTCAGGACCTGATTTCCGTATACAAAGAAAAGCTAATGACAGCAAAGCAGCTATCTAGTGCCACCATAACCCCCTGTCAAGGCAGCTGTAAAATATGCCTAGCAAGGAGAGAAGAGATGAGAGAGCATCCATCAATTCCTTCATTGCAAAACCATGCTGCCAAATGTATCTACTTTCCCAATACCTGCACTGTACTTGGAGGGGGTGCCCTGTGCTTTCAAAGAGGGTCTCCAAGTTTATTCCACTTGCAGCTATGATCACAAACAGGTGGGATTTAGGAAAATGCTTCTTGATAATTGATGGTTGAGGGATGACTTTCTAAAGTCCGGCTCTAGGGATCAGACATGCCAGGTCCCCTGTGCAGCAATGATTCTTCAATGCAGCATCTTCTCCATATCCAGTTGTGCAGAATAAATACTGTCACTCAGCACCACAGCTTTGCAAATAGTGCATATAAGTGTTTGCACTAACTATATGGAGAACAGATATGGCTAAATAATATGCTTATGTCTACATATAGATGTAGAAAATAGCTAAAACATCAGAGGACAGAAGGAGAGATAAATAGGTTTATGGATCCAGTGCATGCATCCAATTGCTCCCTGGAGAAATGACATAGTAATCATTGTGGCCAAAAAAAGAATAAACTAATAAGCCACATCATCAATACTCATTATTGACAAAGGATGGATGTGGCTCTGACAAGCACAGTATGACCACTTGAACCATTGGAGGTGAAATAATACACTGTCCTCTATCACAGCAGGTGGAGGCTCTGTACCGCAAGCACCATAAGATACAGATGGTGGACTGCCTGCGTACTCCTCTTTGTGGGACTGCTGATTAGGCAAGATTGCTGTTCTTGCTTGTATTAATAGGGAGCGGGGTGTCCGTGGATACAGAGACGGCTCACTGATTTCAGAATAGCTACTGCAAAAGATGATTTTGCCCGGTGAGCTAGAGGCTTAGAATATGCAATCTCAGTGCCCGATGGGGGTGGGCATGGTGAGGGTACAGGAGATCTATATGAGAGAGACAAAGGTGGAACCGGGGAGCGGTGCTGGTGAGCTGGAGACTGTGTGATAGGGGATCTTCTCTGCGATAGGCACTGTGGGACTGGGGAGCGGCACTGTGAGGATGGAGAATGACAGAGAGGAAGGAGAGTGCTACTGCTTCATACTTACAGCTAAATTGTCATTCCAATTGGAATGACATCGTTTCATCATTGAACGAGATTTTTAGTCTAGTTTAAAAATCTTGTCCAACGATACAATGTGCTTTGGAACAGTAATCATTCATCATTGCAGGGTACACACTACTGTGACATCAGTCATTTATCATCAGATTGGCCCAATAATCGGCTGAAAACACTATAGCGTATACCCATCCTTAGAGTAGGAAATCTTGCAGAGAGGTTCCTAGCCCTATAATCACAGTGTCAATACTGAACCCTGTGTGCACAATGCAAAGTGAAAAGTGCTTTGCATTTACCTCCAGGCAGTCCTGTTTATATTTGTCAAAGCCATTTTGCAACATTAGAGGTTAAGAGTATCAAATTGATTGAGTTTGTGATCAATAAAGTTGTGATCTTGAGAGGAAATCTAAAAAAAATGTCCTGTTTGTGTTTTATGTGGAAAAGATTAAGAAACACTAACACAGTATTCTATGTTAGTTCTATTCTAGTATTTATTCTATACATTGTAATCTCACAAAAATGTGATTTAGTACAACTCATGGTATAGTAATTCTTAGTGGTTGGGCTTCCCAAAACAAGAGGGAGTTTTTGCAATGAGTAATGTTAACATTTATTATTATTATTATTATTATTATTATTATTATTATTATTATTATTATTATTATCGTTTAGAACCAAAGAACACAAAAAACACTGACACATAAGGTGGCTGTGACAAAGGTATTTGCTGCATGAGAATGTAGGAATTGGTGTAGGAATAAAGGTCATGTAGGAGAGGAAGAGAGATAGCCTTTTTATGGGAAGAAATTCTTTATCTTTTATCAAATGAGTTCAAAGTTTTAGGAGATTCTGACTGTGTGCTTCTCGGGGGCCCCAAACTTAAGGCACCAATAGTATGTTTAATTCAATAAAAGAAGGGCAAAAAGTTAATATTGCCCCTTGATAACACAAAACCATAACCTGAGATGATCTGGTTTCTAAAATATTCAGTAAGTATTATATGTATAAATTTATTACAGTAATACAAGCAGATGAAATGTATATAATACAAAGCTTGTAACCATGGAAACTATACATTACAAAACAGTAAGTGGCTTAGCAGGACAAGTATAGTGGGTGTCTAACTAAAATATCCTCTACTAGGCACTAAGATAACCCTAGTGCTGGTGTTGGAGTTAGCCCTTATCCTGGTGGATCCAACTTGCCCCTGATTCTTGTGGCTACTAAGATAGAATTGAATTCAATGTCAAGAAAGCCTGAAGTCCCCATTATGGTCTTAACCCAAATGGTTTTGTGTACCTTTGTAGATACCAGTGTATTACTGGATATCTCAGTAAAATCCAGTGGGCTTCAGTGTGCATCAATCAATGGCCTATTATAAACTCTATAAATTCAGTTGTTAAAGGGCGATGCCTCTTTGCCACAACTGATTCAGTGAATGTATGTCTGTCTTAGTTAATCCTTCCTTGTGTGCACCTCTCTGCCATAATCAACCCTGGTGGAAGCCTTTTCCATGGTCAACTATTTTAAACTCCCTGTTGACCTGAATAAGTACCATGTGAGATTTGAAAATAATTTTTATGTGGCACACAAACTTTTAAGATTGATATGGGACAAACTACTTATTTGCGTTCAATGTGACGCACTCAAATATGGCATGGCAGTTTATATTATCTGTCTTACCGATGGAGCTTTCAGAAATTATAGAACAGCTACTTACCAAGAGGGCTGAGATATTTTTGCTTTCTGTACAGAGCATGTCTTAGACTGCTGCATCTGGGCCATCTAACTTTTTAAAGGGGAGTCAATACCGAATATGCAGTATTTGCTATGAATTGCTAAACATTTGTAGTAACAGCAGTAGTAGTATTATGATAAATAGATTCTCAAAACATGGTTTGTTGAGGTTACTTGAGGACTGGACTGGAGAAACCCTACTTTCCTGGTTCCTTTGCAAGTAGTTCAAAAAAACTACACAATAATAGGCTGATCCTCTAATTTTTGTAAGCTAAAGGTACTTTTTTAAAAAAAAAATTTGGAAGAAAGTCTGGCTTGCATTGATTGAGCTGCAAAAATAAAGACTACATTTTGAGATACTTGCAATAATAAGAAACCTTTTGTAAGGATTTCAGTGAGCTACATTTTAAATAGTTGTCACACATGTAAACTGATATCACACTGTTAAATTTGGCTTTATGAATCATCTAACCTGTATTTTGACATAAAGCAAATCATATTTTAAATGCATTCTTTCCAAGTGTTCTGTGTGGTAAAAATGTGATCATACCAAAGAAAAACAGTTAAAGCAGCAATTATAATTCTTTCTTTTGAAATAGTTTGGCAGGAGACATGGCATTAATGCTGAGGTATGTTCTTTGAAGTAGCCAATTTGTAACGTACATGTAATATCAGACTATTCAATGCAAAGGAATATTTTGGAAAGTAAGATTAAATAACTCCAGACCAGCTAGTCCTATTTTACGTTTGCTTAAGGTTGGCCAGAGTGTCAAGCAATTCCCCAGTATCCTATATACTATTAGGAGGAAAACAATATTAAAGAAACTAAAGCACATATTTCAAGTTGACATGGGCCATGATAAAGTTCAGCTTTAAAGCATTTAACATTTGGACAATTCCCCTTAATATAACCTATGCACCTGTGCAGCAAAGAGGGGAGTACCGCAGGAATCTTCCTTATCAGAAGCCAGGGCTGGATCATGCCAATCCTGCTAAAGCTCACAACATGTATTGCAGTTTATTCATAGCCTTCAGTCAACCTCCATAGCTCTATTAAAGAAACTGGATTGACTGAGCTTTTCAATTGTATAAGCTCATGGTGCATTCCAGCTCCTGACTTCAAGTAACTGGGGCCACAGAGGGTCTTTCCTACTTGCTACATGGGGGTGCCAGTTTATATTAAGTGGGGTTGCACAACAGTTCAGAACCCCTTTATACAAAACTTAAAACTGTTTAAATTTTAATTAACACATAAAACTGAAAACTATTTTGACTGTAGCAATAAAATGAGCATATTTTTTGCATCAAATAAAAAGGTACATTGCTACAACGCACAACTTCATGGTCCATCCAAACAAATGGCTGTTTGCAATACTTAGTGAAATTTGTTCTGTGAATTACTGTATATGCGAAGTCAGCAAAAGTATCAAGTTGGACATATGAACTTCCTTTCACGACAAGCACCATACTCCTTACACTCATCTCTCAGTCTGTGTCTTTCTGCTTGACTCTGTTACCCTCTTCACTCCATAATATTGCCCTGCCCTCTGGAAAATAATTACAAGTATGGACAGAAAATCAGCACATTGACCCCCAAGAAACAATACGGCTGCTGTGAGCATTATCATTTTTTGATTGGTTCCTGGTTGATCTATTCCTGCCATCTCCTATCAAAAACAGGGTAGATATAGAAGAAGAAGAGATGAACCGTGGCAGCAAAAAGTTGCTCAAAACTAGAAATGTTCACTGACCCCGTGATCTGGTTTTGGTTTTGGATCTGGATTGAACTTGTGTTTTGGTTTAGGTTTTGGCAAAACTGCCCTTGCGTGCTTTGGTTTTGGTTTTGGATTCCTATTTTTTCTAAAATCCCTATATTTTTTTTCTACAATCACATAATTTTGTTTTTTTTTGCCCTACATTATTATTAACCTCAATAACACTAATTTCAAGTCATTTGCAGTCAATTTTGACCATCTCACAGGTCACAATATTATTTTCATACACCTTCAAACAAAGACAGCAGCGACCTGGCTGGATGCTAAGCGACAGAGCAATGACTGAAACACATGGCAGTTCCTAGCACATCTAGGAAACATTGGCACACAGCAGTGGCAGAAAACGAAAAGTGGTGCAAGATGGAATTGTCCTTGGATTATGAAACCAGTTATGGTTCATTTGATCGCTCCACTACTACATGGCGACGAGAGCTGACCCTCCCAGGGATGCGTGCTTTTATCAGACCCAGACCAATCCAGGGTGCCAGACAATGCACCAAAAAATGCCATTGTAATTCACAGCAAAAAGCAAGTTCATCACTGAGCTTCGAATCAGCCCCAATTCCCACAAAATTATAATATAGTTAGGTACTGTGACTGGATCCCTATTAAATAACTTTTGGTAAAAATGTATTTAAAGCGAATAGCACAGGGCACTTATTTATGTAATTGCATTTGCACTTATTCTTGTTTAGTGTAAGATAGGAAGTGGTTATTTCTGAGACCAGGGGACAAATTTGTCTCTGTTTAAGCTTGCTATAGGATATGCCTATTTATGATGCATATAACTCGTGTTTTGGTTTAGGTTTTGGCAAAACTGCCCTTGCGTGCTTTGGTTTTGGTTTTGGATTCCTATTTTTTCTAAAATCACTATATTTTTTTTCTACAATCACATAATTTTGTTTTTTTTTGCCCTACATTATTATTAACCTCAATAACACTAATTTCAAGTCATTTGCAGTCAATTTTGACCATCTCACAGGTCACAATATTATTTTCATACACCTTCAAACAAAGACAGCAGCGACCTGGCTGGATGCTAAGCGACAGAGCAATGACTGAAACACATGGCAGTTCCTAGCACATCTAGGAAACATTGGCACACAGCAGGGGCAGAAAACGAAAAGTGGTGCAAGATGGAATTGTCCTTGGATTATGAAACCAGTTATGGTTCATTTGATCGCTCCACTACTACATGGCGACGAGAGCTGACCCTCCCAGGGATGCGTGCTTTTATCAGACCCAGACCAATCCAGGGTGCCAGACAATGCACCAAAAAATGCCATTGTAATTCACAGCAAAAAGCAAGTTCATCACTGAGCTTCGAATCAGCCCCAATTCCCACAAAATTATAATATAGTTAGGTACTGTGACTGGATCACTATTAAATAACTTTTGGTAAAAATGTATTTAAAGCGAATAGCGCAGGGCACTTATTTATGTAATTGCATTTGCACTTATTCTTGTTTAGTGTAAGATAGGAAGTGGTTATTTCTGAGACCAGGGGACAAATTTGTCTCTGTTTAACCTTGCTATAGGACAGTGATGGCTAACCTTTTCAGCTTGGTGTGTCGAAAATCGGAAAAAAGTGTTGCCGTCCTTGGGTCGTGTGTCACTTCAAGAAATTTTCATAATTTGGTGATATTTACAGCCCTAATAAAGAGAGAGTTAAATTTTTAATATATTTGTACTATTTATTAGTTGTAAAAGCAAAAACAAATAATGATTTACCTTAGTGACTTTTCTGTTGCTGAGTTGCATTTGATAGATCTTCAATTGCAGGTTTGTATTTTGTGCACTTCAGGGCCAAGCAAGCGCTGCTAACTTCATCTGTCAGTCTGTTTCTTTTATTTGTTTTAATATTTAATATGCTGAGAATAAAGTCTCACAAAAGTATGTTGAGGGAAAAATTGTGAGCAAAGCCATTCCTAGATTTTTCAGGGTGCTAAAAGTGTCTGGTAATCTGTTCCAAGCACTCCAAATTTCCTGTTCGTAGTGGCAGTCTTCTTCATTCTCCAAACGATTTCATTCCAGATTCTCAAGTATGGACCTCAAATCGACAAACACTTGAATCCAGATGCTGGCTTGAAATTCAGCAAGTTGCATCTCCAAATCATCAATTTGCATCCATTCAAAACTATTTAATTCTAAAGTACTGTAGACTACTAAATCCGGATACTTAATTATTTTAATGGTCTGTTCCAGGTTTCGAAATTGATTAAATCTTTCACGAAACTGGTCAAGTAACGAGTTCACAATATGGTGGTACTTCATGTGCACGAGCTCTATTTCATTTTGTACAGTTGTACTGTTGTTCTCAAAATACTTTTTTACTCGAGGAAAATACTTATAAGTTTTACTTTCTATATCTCGCTTAAAGATTTGAAGTTTACTTTGAAAGGCTTTGATGTATCCAAACATAACATCAATACTTTTGCCAAAACCTTGTAATTGTAAGTTTAGCTCATTCATATGAACAGAGATATCTGTGAAAAACATCAATGAGTTGACCCACTTATGATCATTGAGCTGAGGAAAGTTTGCAAGATCCTTATTCTCCAGAAAAACCTTAATTTCTGAAAAGCACTCCACAAATCGCTCAAGTACTTTTCCTCGGCTTAGCCACCTCACATTATTGAACATCAGCAGTCCACTGTAGGTTGAATCAACTTCCTGTAAAAGTGCAGTAAATTCTCACTTGTGAAGTGGTCGAGCAGCTATGAAATTTACTATTTTTGTTACAACTGACATTAAATCATTTAATTCTGTGAATCCTGCCTTGGCACACAACACCTCCTGATGGATAATACAATGAAAAGGCACAAGTGGACGTCCAATAGCTTCCATAAACAACTTCACAAATCCTACACTTTTTCCCACCATATTGGGTGCCCCATCTGTCGTCACTGAGACAACTTTACACATATCAATGCTTAGGTCACGGAATGTTTGTATAACGACCTTACATATTTCCTTCCCTGATGTACTCTTGGCACTGATTCTAACTTTATCAACTCTTCTCTCATTGTGAGACCATCTGAATATCTAGCAATAATGGCCAACCGTGCATTTGATGTGACATCAGTAGTTTCATCAAGAGAAATTGAAAAATATTTACAATTATCTAAGTCTCCTTTTAATTGATGCTGTATGTTTGTGTTCAATCTCATTATTCTGTCTTTGATGACATATCTACTGATTGGTAAGTCAGAAATTCGCTTTATAATAGCATTTTTATTTGGCATATCGTGAAATAAAATTGGTGCACACCTTAGAAGAGTTTCTTTAATAAATTCTCCTTCACTGAGGGCTTTTCCATGCTGAGCTATGGAGTGAGCAACGCATAAACTTGCTGATGTTAAATTTGTAGAGCCTCTTACAAATTTAAGGAGGGAATTTGATTGGCTCTTATAGAGGTGTAACTGCCTAGAAATGTATTCCTTCCTTTCATCCAGACTTTTTTCCAAGAGCTGGCGATGATTAGTTTCAAAATGTCTATTTATGTTCCACGTTCTGCTTACTACTGTCTCATTACATAGTATGCACAATGATCTGTTTTTTCTGTCTATAATGCCATACATCTCTGTCCATATGTCTTGAAAGGGTCTGCTACTGCTACTGCTACTACCACTCTCTTTATCATTCAATCTTGCTTTTTTATGTTTTGGTTTCTCCATCTCAGGGCTGCAACAATACATAAATAAAAATCAGGGCATTTTCTATAAAAAGTTAATTCATAAATTAACTTGCATTATTTTGTACCAGGAGTCAGTCCAACAACACTGTTACAGAGGTAATTAAAAACCTATTGACCGCTTTATTACCTCTGTAACGGTGTTGTTGGACAGACTCCTGTACAAAATAATTGAAAGCACTACACTACGTACTCCCTTCTGTAACTAGCAGTAGGCAGGCACGTACCTGCAGCACTTTTGGCAGAACTCAGCAAGTCTGTGGAGCAGGAACTAGGCAGGGCTTGGAACAGTAGAAGAGGCTCCAGATGGCAGGACAGGGAAACACAGCCTCCAAAGAAGAAGAACCCTGCCAGGATAAAGATAAAAGTCAAGATGAAGGGCAAAATAAGGGTTGTTTTTTTGAGTGGTGTTTTAGAAATTAGGGGGGTTGTATGGTGCTCTTTGAGGATAGTGAGAACACTCTCTCGAAGCAGGAACTGCAAGAGGTGCTCTGGAGGCAAGTTATATGGGTCTTGAGTAATTTTTGGTATTGTGATGTGAGACACGGGTGGGAATCAGGAAGTATCAGGTGGTGTTGTATAGTAACAGTCTTATACAATGGTAGTACACTTTATTTTGGTATGTATGTATCTATACAGGATACATATGCCAAAATGAACGAGTGAGAAAGAGTGTTTCAGGTTGGAACTTATGAGCAGATGATGAAGACAGAAAGAGGCAACAATAGTGGAGTACGTTAATACAGATCTTATTTTTATGTAAGACAATTGCACTTACAGGAGAGCCACTTGCAATGCTGCGTATCGCGAGTACAGTGTCTGGTTGTTTGCGGTGCTCTCCTTGTGCGCTGTTTATGACTAACTGGGGTGATTGTGCTGGGCTGTGAACCTCGCTGGTCTCCCTGGTTCGGTCTTGATGCACTGCTGTATGACTCACGTTTCAGGGCTGTGGCTCCTTTGCTCCTGTAGGGTCCTTCCTAAGGCAATGACAAACAACAAAACCGCTGTTTATGCCAGTTTAAACTGGTTCTCTGCAGAACTCTTGTGCTAGCGGTGACACCACGCCTCCATGCAACAACCAGGGATTGGAGCAGAGCGCAGCTAATCAAAGGGCATCCTCTGAAACTGGAGGTTTTACCGCACCACCCATTGGCAAATATTTAATGGGGTGTTTACAAATAGTTGAATTCTGAAGAAAGCAAAATAAAGCATAAAAAAATCATTCCTACCACACACTAAGATACTGTACATTAAATCAAACTAAACCCTTCATTAAAATGAGTATTGACACTCCATATTAAAACTGACAATGATATCGCACATTGCTAATGTGTACATTAAAAAAACATTGATAACATGACACAAGTGTGGACATATATATATATATATATATATATATATATATATATATATATCTCATCATCATCATTTATATATATATATATATATATATATATATATATATATATATTTACACATTATATTATTTGTTTTATACAAAGTTTTGATTTAATTTTTTTGCTTTAACAGTTCCATGCCTGCTTTAATTCCATGCCGGTGTCATGGCAGCAAAGAGTAGCACTACAAAATACTGGCTTAATATATATATATATATATTTGTTAGTGGGTTACAGGGTGAAACCAGATACTGGCCACCAGCAATGTTATGTATTGTTTTTATTAATAGACAAAAGCCTCCATTTCTGGTGAGCCCTGCAGGGTATGCAGAGCTGTCTGATTATATATAAATATTGTATTATAGGATAAAAAAAAGTAGAGGATTCCTCTACTTTTTTAATCCTTTAATACAATATTTATATATAATCAGACAGCTCTGCATACCCTGCAGGGCTCACCAGAAATGGAGGCTTTTGTCTATTAATACATAACATTACTGGTGGCCAGTATCTGAGCCACTTTTACAATTTAATATTGTAAATAGGCTTTACAAGCCCTACCGTGCTCCAGGGATGCGCGCCATTGAACTAACGCCGGGAGGTATGCAAGGGAGGAGCTGCTGCGACCGCGCATGCGCAGCAGCTCCATTTCGCCGACGGGGAGATGTGCAGCAGTCGCGGCGCTGTGAAAGAAGTGTCCGCGGCTGCTGTATAGAAAAAAATGTTGGGCATGTTTAAAACAGGCAGTTTGACCTGGTGTGTCAGTCAAACTGCCTCCGCGTGTCACGAGTGACAAGCGTGTCACAGGTTCGCCATCACGGCTATAGGATATGCCTATTTATGATACATATAACTGATACAATAGTCCTTTGTGGACGGAGGTCTTGTGTGTATTGGGATGTATTTAGTATGGAAGTGTCATTGTTTAGGATTTGTAAGGTTGCTTGTGGAAACCTGCAATTAGGACATGTGCAAGGAAGTTTGATAGCAGAAAGTGCTAACGAAGTTTTGTGATGAAGTGTCATGCCTGCTCTGGCCAATGACCTCATCAGGGGGTCGTTACTGTTTGGCCTTTGTTATGCAGAAGAAACCCGGTTCTGGGTGCCGGTATAGGAGCCCAGTGGTGGCAGCTCATGTAAGCCCCTCCTACTGCGGCAAGAGGGCGCTTTTTGGATAACAAAAGGGAACAGTGGCAAAGTAAGTCCAGCCGGTTCCCAGCAACAACAGACAGGGTGGCATAGGCGGTCCATCCTGTCACAGGTACCTTTGACATAAAGTGCAGATTACAAACACTTGATGAAACAGCAGCAAAGCGGAAGGTAATACATATACACATCTATTTAGACATCCATGCTTACATTACTTCTGTAAGCAATGTTGTTCTTTGTTAATAAAACTGTTATCTTTATATTGTTCAAAAAATTAAAAATAATCCTCCACCATTCTTTGGCTGTTGACAGTTGATATTAGGATCAGGTGGAGTTACAGCAGAGGTGTCACTAATTCTGGTCAATTCATTTACAGTAGACAAGACCAGATGACAAAATGATGTGCTGAGTCATCTGCATCATCAATGGGTGTCTAAGATTTTTGAAAAGCACATAACAGTATATAGCACACATAGTTAACAATGGCACACAGCGGTAGCTGAAAGGAAAAGTGGTGCAAGATGGAATTGCCCTTGGGCCGTCCCACCCACCCTTATGTTGGAACTAAAAAAAGGCATGTACACGTTAACAAACCAAGCACTTCAGCCACAAAAGTGCCACTGCTTGTGGCTGAAGTGCTTGGTTTGTTTGGGCCCCCACAAAACAAGGTAACAATTGGCTTAAGGCACCTAAGGTAACAGTGCTGTTAATGAACTCTACTGTGACAAGATGTTGTTGACATCATCCTCAGCCTCATCCTCACCTTCATCAGTGTGTACATCATCCTCACACATTATTAATTCATTACCACTTAAATCCACCATTACAGAAGTCTCAGTATTTTGATGTAATTGGCGGGAAAGGCCTTCCTCGTAGAAATTGTAGTTCATTTTTATAAACATCATCTTTTCCACATTTTGAGGAAGTAGCCTCCTACGCCGATCGCTGACAAGGTTCCCGGTTGTGCTGAAAACTTTTTCCGAGTACACATTGGATGGTGGGCAGCTTAGGCAGTGCAAAGCGAGTTGGTACATGGGTCTTCAAATTCCCTTTTTTTCCTCATAGTATGTAAAGGGACTGTCTGATGTGTCTATTTCTATGCTGTCGTGAAAATAATCCACCACCATCCTTTGGATGTTGATAGTGAGATCATGTAGCGTTATGGCAGAGGTGTCACGTTTTTTGGTCAATTCTTTTAGACCAGACCAGATGTCAAAATTTTGTGCTGAGTCATATGCATCATCCCTGGGTCTCTTGGAAAAGCTAAGTTTTTTCCTAGCAGCAGTTGACTGAGAAACTGATAGAGGAGACGCTGTCCTGTCACGTAACACTTGAGCTGTCATCTTGCTCACCAGGAGTTCCTTGCATCTCTTCAGATCTGGGTCAGTTGGAAACAAAGAGAAGACTTAGCTCTTAAAACGAGGATCAAGCACAGTCGCCAAAATGTAGGGATCCGATTTCAAGATTTTGATAACTCTTGGATCCTGGCGAAACGAATAAAGTACTTGATCTACAAATACGACATACTTAGCGTACTTGCTTTGTTTAATCTCCTCCTTCAGTTTCTCAAGCTGCTTTTCCAAATGCCTAATTAAGAGAATCCCTTGACTCAAGCTAGCAGTGTCTGAACTTACTTCACAGGTGACTACTTTGATGGCTTCAGTGCCTTGCACAACACGGAAAGTATTCTCCACTGCGCTTGAGTAAAATACATCCCCCTTCCTTTCCCAATGTAATGGCTTGTGGAGTAAGCGTGGATGGCTTTTCACTGTTCCTCCATCTGCAGAAGCAAATACAGGGTGGAATTCCACCTTGTCACCACCTCTTGCTTCAGTTGGTGGCAGGGCAAATTAAATTGCTCTTGTAGCTACTGCAATCTCCTACATGCTGTTGCCGAATTCCAGAAATGCCCAGATATTTTACGGGCCACAGACAGCATCTCCTGCATGTCCCTGTCATTTTTAAAAAGCTCTGCACCACCAAGTTTATTATATAAGCAAAACAGTGAATATGATGGAATTCACCCAACTGTAATGCTCTCACAATATTGGAGGCATTATCAGAAATGACATATCCTGAAGTGAGTCCAAGCAGGATAAGCCATGTTGCAATGACATCCCTTAGTTTTTGTAACAGATTGTCAGCCGTATGCCTCTTAGTGAAGCCGGCGATATAGAGAGTAGCCTGCCTCTGACAAATGTGACGTACTTGGGTACATGTTGCTGCTGTTCCTGCTGGTGAAGGTGAATCTCCAACCCAGTGGGCTGTCACAGTCTAATAATCTTTAGTTTGCCCAGTTCCGCTTGTCCACATATGTGTGGTTAAGTGTACAGTGGGTAGAATTGCATTTCGTAGCCCAATAATTAAATTTTTACGAACCTTCTGGTAGAGGTGAAGAATAGCTTTTCTATTGAAATGGCGTTGTGATAGAATTTGGTAAAGGGGATACAAGACCTCAAGTAAATGTCTAAAACCAGCTGTATTAATAGTGCATATTGGATGCAGATCTAATACTACCATAGTCGCCATGGTGTCTGTGATCCGCTTTGCGACTGGGTGACAGCTTTCATACTTGCTTGCTCTTGCAAAGGATTGTTTAACAGTCAATTGTTGTAAACTACTAGTAGTCTTCTTCTTGGTCTGTTTCTGGGATGAAGATTAACCCCCAGCAGCAGAAGCAGCAGCAGCAGCAGTAGGGCTAATGTCCAAGAATTCTTCTAAGGAATGCAGGAGGAGTCATCTAGCCTTTGCAACTTGGATGCAGTACGTTACTGAGGATATTGATGAGGACGGTGTTGTGGTGTAGATTGCAGGTGTCGGGATCTAGCTGACAGAAGGGACCTAGCTGATGATGGACTGCTTGTTGTTATTTTTTTAGCATAAGTTTCTTAGCGTAACATGGATAAGGTTCCTAGATGGTTAAGGTCCCTACTTCGACTGACTGTGGCTTTACATACACTGCAAATGGCTAGACAACTGTTGTCAGGATTTGGGTAAAAATTATTCCACACATAAAAGGTGGATTTTTCGGTCTTATGTCCAGGCATGACAATGGCCTTCTTCTTATCACGTGCAAAAACTGCTACCACCGGTGCTGGACTTACACAAACAACATCATCCTCATCAACATCCTCCTTAGCGCCCTTGTTGGCTCCACAAATATCCCCCTCATCCTTGTGCAATTCCAAAGTGGCATCCTCAATTTGTGTATCACCGGCTACACTTGTGCTGTTCATACACACATCTGCAGAAATGCTGAATGGTGCCTTCTTTATGGGTACACTATCAGAATGGTCAGGATTACACATAGCACTCGTGGATAGACACTCCTCAGGGATTTGTGTCATTTCTGAATCTGAACATACATTTTCCTCTAACCCCTTACTGTTTTCTTCCAGCTCGGCTTTTACACGTAAAAGTATTTGGACACCACTTTTGGAGTCTTGCTTGGTCACAAGTGACCTTACAAGAAGATGGCTCAGTAACAGTTGCAGAACTAGCACTCATAAATAAAGGCAATGGCCTCATTCTTTCCTTGCCACTGCGTGTGTAGAATGGCATGTTGGCAATTTTATTGTTTTCTGCAGATAACTTTGCCTGGATTACAGTTCTTTTTTTCTTGACCAAGGTGAAAGGTGTTTTTTTAAATTTTTGTTTCCCTGACTTACAAACACTATGCACTTTAACATAGGCTTTACCAGATGACGTAGAGGCATTACTGTCATCATGACTTGTGCCAGCAGCTGCTTGGTACTCCTGCTCTTCTGTATACTGCTGTGAATCCATTTTGATAACACTGTACAATTTGACTTCAAACTCAGAAGACCAAGCCTGCCAGCCCTAAGATTTCAATTTCAGCAATGACAATCAGCAATGGAGCTCTTCTCTTTGTGTGTAACCTATATAACACCGTACAATTGGACTGCAAATTCAGAAGACCAAGCCTGTCAGCCCTGGAATTTCTATAACAGCTATGACAATTAGCAATTGAGCAATGGAGCTCTCCTCTTTTTGTGTAACCTATATAACACCATACAACTGGACTGCAAATTCAGAAGACCAAGCCTGCCTGCCCTAGTATTTCAATTTCAGCAATGAGAATTAGCAATGAAGCAATGGAGCTCTCCTCTTTGTGTGTAGCCTTTATAACACCGTACAATTTGACTGCAAATTCAGAGGACCAAGCCTGCCAGCCCTAGTATTTCTATTTCAGATATGACAATTAGCAATGGAGCAATAGAGCTCTCTTCTTTGTGTGCAGCCTATATAACACCTTACAATTTGACTGCAAATTCAGAAGACCAAGCCTGCCAGCCCTAGTATTTCTGTTTCAGCAATGACAATTAGCTGTGAAGCCCTCCTCCTTGTGTGTTACCTATATAACACAGTACAATGTGACTGCAGATTTAGAATACCAAGCAAGCCAGACCTATTAATTCTATTTCAGCAATGATAATTAGCAATGAAGCAATGGAGTTCTCCTGAATGTCACTGGAGACTTTGAAGAACACTGCTACCCCTTATATTTCTTTTCTACCTATGACGCTGCCCAACTGCTCTAGAGACTGCCAAGAACTGTGCTACCCCTACTGTGTCCCTCTGTGAAATGCCTCTGGATCGCCGTGGAGGGCTGTACTTAGAGAATCCAAAACTTGTGAGATCCTATGACGTAACTATGATGTTCTGCCTCGTTTTCAATTCCGAAGGCGCGCAAAAGTACCGAGCCGGGTTGGCTCGGTACTTGAATCTGCTAAGTTCGGGTGTGTTCGGTTCTTGGGGAATCGAGCATCTCTGCTCAAAACCCAGTAAAATTCACCTTAAAAACCTGACCTAAAAATATTGTGACCATTTTTCTCAAGTACTGTTTGTATATTCCTCACTTATGATTAATCTCATATCAGTAATGAGACATGGAGGAGCTGTCTTTAGTTTTTATTGCATTGGTTTATTTGTACTAAAAATGAGCTTGTAGAAATGATATTCTATACTTATTTGTTAAGGTGGTATAAAAGTCAGTTCATGTTCATATACTCCAATTCACCCATGGCCTTCCAATGGTCTTGATAAAAAATTTGCTTATCCGATAAAAGTGCTAAATTAAGTGAAGAAAGTCACAGAACTAGAAGTAATAGCTTTACAGTTTCTCATTTACAGTTTTATGCTTTTTATGAATCTAATATATAAATGCTTAGTGGCGTCTGTCTGTCTGTCTGTGTGTGTGGGAAAAAAATCAAAACAAGTTGCAGCGCCACCTGCTGGGCAGAGTTATACACTGACCTACTAAATTCTTAGTGTGTGTGGGGAAAAAAATTCAAAAAGGGCTGAAATTTGGTAGGGCTCAAACTCATTTTCGTAAGGTAATTTTACCTCATGAACACACATGTGTAGAGGCGTGCGTTAGTGTATGTGTGTAAAAAACTATTTTCTCAGAAAGGGCTCATCCAATTGACCTGAAATTTGGTATACTGACATTATTTGACAAAAAAATTAGAATAGTCAAGTCAGTTAACTTCCATCATCCCCCCTTCCCCCCGTGAGAGGGGTAGTAAAGGCTAAATTTACGAGTTGAGGGGTCAAACTCATTTTCGTGAGGTAATTTTACCTCATGAACACACATTAAAAAGGGCGCTTGCATCGGGAAGTAACAATCTTCCCCTGAGGAGGCCTGGGCTAGGCCCAAATGCATGACAAGAACCTTTTTAAGACCTTAAGTATCTTGATCTGACTAGAATGCATGAGTATCATGCACGGGTTAACTTGTTATGAATATTTTTTTAATTTGCTTTTAAACTGTTGGCCACAATCTATTGCTACAGTTTTATGTATGAAGTATACATTCTAGAACAAATGGACTGTTTCAGATGAAGGAGGATGCTGGATAACATGTCTGGTCCTAGCAGTAGTGGAAATAAAGTATATATGAAATTTCAGTTAGGTGACATTGACTATTCACATCAGTTTGCGGATGAGCATGATGACACTAGGGCTGCAATGTGATACCCACTCTTAAGGTGAGGAAGATGAACATTTATTCTTGTTACATGCTCAAAGGAGATCAGATGAGGATAAAAATATACCACCAAGCTATAAAGCTACATCTGTTACAGGCAAAGAACGGCCAATAGTGTCATATAACCTCACATTGCTAATTATCTTGTACAAGAAAATAAGCAATGCTAAGCAGTGGTAATGAAGCATAATAAGTAATAAGACATCTTATATTCAGAAACTGCTTGTTTAAGCAAACTGTTTTAGAGTTTTCCAGAGAGCACTGGCAGCGTTCCTAATCAAGGGAGAGACAGTAGTATTGGGCATAATCATCCCTTTATGGATTTAATATCCATGTGCGCAGCTGCTTAAAGCTGCTTGAAATTATTGTTTTGGGAGAAAGCTTTTCATGAAGGACAAAGCCCACTAATTAATATATCTTGATGTGTTGTCTTAATTCACTGTTTGATTTAATTTGATATTAACAAAGAATAATAAACTGAAATGCTTTTTTTTTATCTATTAAGACTAGCAAGTGACTGCCTATTGATTCATTCTTTTTAGTTTGGATATTAGTCATATATACTCTATTAAAGTAATTCTATCGTTTTAAAATAAGCATTGCCCAATCAATTGTATGTGTGTCCAAAGCACAAAGTGATTTATTTTTAACAGATGTAAATAGTCAACAATTCAATACATTATTATATCATGATAAAGTACAGTACAGCACAGCCAATACCAAAAGATAAGTACATACCAATGCAATCGCTTGCGCACGCTGCGCACCCACCGGACCCGATGGACAATATTCTGTATAGAATATTGTGTCAGAGTTGACTGAGGCCCCAGTGAGATGCAGCTAATATATATATACAGTCAGTGTTTCATTGTGAACAATAGAGATGACGTAGATTGTTTCTATAGGTCCAGACGTTGGGTGGGTCCAGGCCAGACAGGTAATAGGTTGATTCAATCTAAGGAATCCAAAGGTGGGGGTCTTCTCTCCAGGGGGTCTGCTCCTTTTCATAGCCAGTATCATACAAAGGTTTACTCTCTAATATCAATAACTAAAGTATGCAATGTGCGATCTCTTCGCCGACTGCACCGGACAGCTGCTGATGATTAGGGCTTCAATATGATATCAGGCATGACACCTTTCCTATTACCTAAACCTTTAATAACACTACAATGTACATATAATCAACATATACACACATATATATATATATATCTCTATATATATATATATATATTTATATATATATATAGACTAATAATAAACCGAATACTATCTGCTCCTGAATTACAGTTTAACAGAACCAATATGAAATTATATAAATAACTAACTGTTGTAATGCGAGTGTGTGCGTGCGTATTTTACCGTGCGAACGCACCACATCACGTAACACGTGGCGTACGCTTCGCAATACGCACGGCAAACCAATATTAAACCAATATACTTTCGTTCATCCAATTATACGACTTCAACAGTCCACCCTTTGATAGTACAATAAACTATCACCTTAAAGATGTTATAAGCAGGATCTCGGTACCACGTTTCATTGTTATGTAATACAAATCCCCCTTGGTGTATGTCCACGCTATTTGTAGATCTAAACAAGTTATCATAAGAGAGAGTCTTAATCCTCTAAACGACTTCTTCTTTTACTATAAACCGTACACTTCTGGAGCTTGGAGATAACCTTTTGTATGCCCTTCAAGGGTGCAATAAAACACTTAATACATTATTTGGAAAGGTACACGGTACAGTAGAACGTGTATCAGCTATACAGAATTCTCTACTACAGTTCTTCAAGTTTAACAGGTTCTTCTGTCCAACGCATGTCTTCAAGCTCAGAATACATTTAAACACTTCATGTTCATCAATAGCATCATCCTATGTCTATCAATAATGTCATATGCAATCTCCTTCAGCTTGCGTTAATATACACACATCTAATAATGTCACCAGTTCTTTTCATCAACACTTGTGGGCGGGCTATTGTCTGTTCGTTCTTCCCAGTCTCTCAATACTCAGATTTAACAGTGATCGGCTTGCAAAGCATTGGGAGACTTCAGACTAAGTGACCTAGGTGTCCTACTTTTTCCCTTAGTGACCTCCCGCCTATAGTTCGGGTACCTCAAGAATATTTAGTGGAAAGAGAACTAATCCTACTTGATATAATCACTGAGGCACGTGTGAGCACGCCCAGCACTTTGTTTAATCTAAAACCTTACCCTCCCAAGAATGATAATCATTCTCAAGGATGCCTGCTCAAGTCCGAATACTACTGGACTGGCATCGCTGGGTGTGTCTCTTTTTTAACTATGGGGTCGCCGTACTTACGGACGTAATGCTACTCAGACAATAGCCCCTCTCGCTTTCTCCAAGCTCCAAGGTTTCCAAATTTTCCTTTACCCCCTGAATTGAATAGAGTAATTGGCCGGACTGATTATGCTACTAACTTCTTCCTCCCCAATACCTCCTTATCATTACCTGAACCAGTCTCTGTCACCTGCTAATAATCAAAAGAATTAACCGTCCTGAGAAGAGAGTGAAATGAGAGAACACAAAAGAGGAAAAACTACAACTTCATGCTGGACAACAGTCTTAGCCTTTGGCTCAGGTGCTACTAACTGCATTCGAGGCCTTCCAGTACAAACTCATGAGTGCCCTTGGACCCTTCTCTGAGTGTTGGCCCCTCTGCAGTGGGTGGAATGGGCACCAGTGTGTCTCTGCTACCCTTGAAGCCGTGAGGCTGGTAGCCTACACCTGGTACCTGTCTGGCAAATAACCTAAGCTTAAGAAATTACTGCTCCACAACTTACTCTCTTGATCCAACATCCTGACAGTTAGTGTGACCTTTCAGGAAACAGTGTTTTGGACGTTCTTGGTTACTGTCTCACTATTTACCTTCTCTCAAGGTCTAACCTAGCCTCCTAGTTACAATCTCATCTCACGAGGGGTCAAGAACATTTCAAAAACTGACAGGTTAGGAGTCTGCCCAGGGGTGATCTTTTGGTAGCGGGAAAGGACTAGTGGCACTTCAATCAAGTTCCAACTCTTATTCTATTCAATTCATTCTACCGAGTACCACTACTTTATGTTCACACTGGTTTATGGCTAACTGAAAGTATGTGATTTGTTACCACTACTCATACATTATACATCTATTATCAACAACATGAATACCCCTATCATCTATTATAACTCTAGGACTATCACATTAAATAACAAAAGCTTTGAGTATGATACAGTAATACATTAGACACATTTCAATACACCTCTACCCAGACATATTTCATTGATACACCTGTGTGGATCCTGCATGGTGGTAATTGGATGACGTGTATTTGTTTTACCTGGAGGAAAACCCATCAGCAGGAGGGATATGGGATGGCTCTATTGGTCTACCTTGTCCATCTCTCCAGAGTCCACCAGACTCCTCACCACATCTCTTCACCTTCCAGACAGTTTATCCCTCGGGTAACACAAATCTTCCTATATTAACCAATTTGTGTATGCGTGCATGTGTGTGTGTGTTCACCTTTTTTAAAACTAAAACAATACAACGAAAAACAATATAAAACATAGATTTGTTAGCTGTCACATAAAACCCTGCTGTCTATTTGACAGCTATGTTCTCCCTGGTGTGACAGCCAGGGCCGGACTGGGAGTAAAAATCAGCCCTGGCATTTCAAGCATACAGGCCCATCTCTGTTGATGAGCAGGACAAAACCGTGTGCCGCTGTGCAGCAGCGGCGCCGTCAGGGGCGTGGCCACATTATGTTGGGGGTGTGGTCAACATGGGGCATTGATACATACATTATAATAAAACATTACATTTATCAGGCCCACCCCATCATACCACCCCCCCACCCCAGAAACACATTACAACACCCCCAGCCCACTATGCTTCTGATGCTGCTGACATCCATCAGGGTGGGAACTTCCTGTAGAGTGAGCAGGGAAGCTCTTAGTCTCACAAGATTAATAAATCTCATGAGACTTAGAGCTCCTCGGCTTGCTCTGCAGGCTGTGCCCTGTCCAGGGACTGGGAGCAGCTATCCGCTCCCTCCTGCTAACCAGAGCTGGATTAATGCTCGGGGGCCCTAGGCACTTAAGACAGGGAAACTCCTATAATGTAATATGATTATTAGACACATTTTCAACAAATACACAGGCAATACTGTGAACACTACTGTTAGGTGCACACAGTTCTGCCTTCACAAGCAGTACAATGTGAAGTAGGACATACCTCCCAACTGTCCTTGCAGTCAGACCAAATCCTGACTAAGCGGGACAGTCACCCACCAAATTCAGGACAGTTGGCAGACTGTCCTGGTCTCTCCTACCTGTCTTGTCATTGTCACCACTTGTGGCTGCTGGTGTCTTTAGATCAGTTGCTGCTTTTCTGGATCCTGGAATGTTGGAGGCCCTATTAGGAAAAAAAAAATGGGTACATGAAATTTAGAAAACTCCAACCAGCACCGGTGTTAAATCAATATAGCACCCACGTTTTAAATTTAGGCCTCACTCCAGCCCCAACATTAAAATAATAGTATTCACATTTGATAAATACATCTATTTCCCTCCAACTAGCCCTGACATTAAATAGTATTCCCATTTAATAAGTTAACCTATTTCCCTCCCTCCAAACAACCCCAGCAAGAAATTAAATAGAATTTATGTTTAATAAAAATAACCATTTCCCACAACCATCTCAGGCATTAAATAATTCATAATCACATTCAATAAATATACCTCATTTTCCCCAAGCAGCCCCACATTCACTTAATAGCACACATTATAGTCATATACTGTCCCCCACACACATTATAGTCATATGCTGTCCCCCCACACACATTACAGTTATATACTGTCCCCCCACACACATTACAGTCATATACTGTCCCCCCACACACATTACAGTCATATACTGTCCCCCCACACACATTATAGTCGTATACTGTTTCCCTCCTACAGTCATTGCCCCCTGCAGACATTTTCACTCATCCCCTTCCCCCTGCAGACATTGTCACTCACCCCCCCCCTTTCCCCTGCATACATTGTCACTCACCCCCCCTTTCCCCTGCATACATTGTCACTCACCCCCCCCTTTCCCCTGCATACATTGTCACTCACCCCCCCTCCCCTGCATACATTGTCACTCACCCCCCCCTTTCCCATGCATACATTGTCACTCACCCCCCCTTTCCTCTGCATACATTGTCACTCACCCCCCCCTTTCCCATGCATACATTGTCACTCACCCCCCCCTTTCCCATGCATACATTGTCACTCACCCCCCCTTTCCCATGCATACATTGTCACTCACCTCCCCCCTTCCCATGCATACATTGTCACTCATAACCCCCTTTCCCATGCATACATTGTCACTCACCACCCCTTTCCCATGCATACATTGTCACTCACCCGCCCCTTTCCCCTGCATACATTGTCACTCACCCCCCCCTTTCCCATGCATACATTGTCACTCACCCCCCCTTTCCCATGCATACATTGTCACTCACCCCCCCCCTTCCCATGCATACATTGTCACTCATCCCCCCCTTTCCCATGCATACATTGTCACTCACCACCCCTTTCCCCTGCATACATTGTCACTCACCCCCCCTTTCCCCTGCATACATTGTCACTCACCCCCCCTTCCCATGCATACATTGTCACTCACCCCCCCTTCCCATGCATACATTGTCACTCACTGCCCCTTTCCCCTGCATACATTGTCACTCACCCCCCCTTTCCCCTGCATACATTGTCACTCACCCCCCCTTCCCATGCATACATTGTCACTCACCCCCCCTTCCCATGCATACATTGTCACTCACTGCCCCCCCTTGCCCCCCCTTCCCCCTGCAGACATCACTTCTCCCGTGCAGTAACTTTTAGTTATTGCTCACCCCAGCCCCCCTCCGCAGTACCTGTCACTATCCCCTGGACGGAATACAAAGAAAAACAGTGCACCAACTTACCGAAGGCTCCTGGGCGGCTGCGTCGGCGCGATGTGACGTCATCGCGCGGCCGCGCGGAAGTTTTAAAAAAAAAAAGAAAAGAAAAAATTGTGGGACTGGAAGCGCAGGGACCGGACCGGCCCATACAGCCATCGGCCCTTCTGGCAAATGCCAGAAGTGCCAGATGGCCAGTCCGGCCCTGGTGACAGCCCTGTATGGTTGTGCGTGTAAGTGTGGACCTTACTAGCAGCTACTTCAGTTGGTAACTGTGTCACTGTATAAAGTCCTCTATGTAGTGTCCTAATCATGTGCTGGTATTGCTATAAAACGATTTCTCAGTCACCTCAACATCGCCCTCTAGACTAGAAAAATGCTAAAGACCAATGTATATCAATCGATTTTCCCTCTGCCAACTCACATGTCATTCTCAGTACCTCATATTCAGCTACTTGACTAAGTGGGAAAGGCAAAGGGGTCTCTTTTTATAACACTTTCTTCAAATATAACAGTATCCAGTACATGCCTGTCTAACAGTGGAAATTATAAAACATGAAAATTCTACATTTTCTAGGGTTTCACATTATGTCGTATCTTGTGGTAAAAATCCTACTCCAATGTTCTACACAGAGATGCATATCTGTATGCCTATCCTCTAGCAATCTCCTGTCTCCACCCTTTGTGCATCCATAAAAAGGCACATTTTTGTACAGGAGGCACGAACCAAAACAAAAAAAAACCAAAAAACAGATATGCAATCTATAAAAACATGAATCGTATTTCCACAACAGAACCTTTCTGCTTAAAAAAATCAGCAGTTTCTATACACATGAAAACAAAACCCCTGACTGTTTCTGTAACTCATGTCAATCTAGTGTGTGTATCTCTGAATTTGTCTTATATAAAAACATAAAATATGTTTTAGCCCCATTGTTGAGACTGTCTGATTTTATCTCTACCAGAGCAGAGAGAGAGAGAGAGAGAGAGAGAGAGGGAAAGAGAGAGAGAGAGAGAGAGAGAGGTAGAGAGGGAGAGAGAGAGAGAGGGGGGGCGGGAGAGAGAGAGAGAGAGAGAGGTGGAGAGAGAGAGAGAGAGAGAGAGGGAGCGGGAGAGAGAGAGGTAGAGAGAGAGAGAGAGGGGGAGGGAGAGAGGGAGAGAGAGAGAGAGAGAGAGAGAGGGGGGGAGCGGGAGAGAGAGAGAGAGAGAGAGAGAGAGAGGTGGAGAGAGAGAGAGGGAGAGAGAGAGGTAGAGAGAGAGAGAGAGGGAGAGAGAGAGGGAGAGAGAGAGAGACTAGAGTTTGTGTAAAGAATGAGAAATAGGAAAGCAATGAATGATGGGAATACAAAGGTTTGAATACAAACATACATGTAGAAAGGGAGATTTTTACAACAAAATGACAGCTGGATTGGACTCTGACTCTATGGGGAAATGGCTGTATTCATTCCACTGTTCCCCTTAGCTATTTGCTAACTATGACCCCTCCCCATACTTGACTAGGGGTTCTTAACAGTGCAATCCAGTGTCGTCTGTCATTTGTTCATTAAGAACTCGGTATCTCATTGACTACATACCTTTTCAACGGACTTTTCTAACTTATAATAGAGAAATGTAAAAATGTACTCTTAGTGACTCGTATTTTCTCTGAAATACATAAAACGATATTTTGGAGCAAAGTATGTACATACTTCATTGTTGGATAATGATTCTCAGCCAAACAAATTATCATGAGTCACTGCAGCCTAAAACAAAAGAGTGTTCCAATTGTCTATTGTTAATTAGTCTTTCAAGAGTAATTCTTCTATTTCTCTATCTCACCCCTTTTAAACACTTGTCTATACTTCTTTTGTGTCCCCTTTATCTGTGAAAAGAAAAACAAGATAGTTATCTTAAAACAGCAAACAAAACAAACATTTCTATTCTTTGCCGTCGGCTAGTGATTTAGGAAAACAAACATGTGATAACATAAAACGAACAAACAAAATCAACAAAGATTACTTTAAAAAAAATAAGTTTCTTTCTACATTTTGCACCTTAATGCTCACCACAGATTAACTCTAGAGTCGGCTATATTTCTCCCCTAGAATATTAGTTGTTACAGAGTGTGCAATCAATTAAAGGGGAACCTCTGAGAGAAGTGTACGCCTCCTTTGTGGATGTCTATGTGATTTCCAACCCAGGTATTCATTCTTCTCTCTACACAGTTCCTACTCATGTGTCCCTTCTTATGGCAGTAGAAGCACGTTCCTGTCATGTCTGCACAATGTTTTGCTAGGTGTCCTATTTTATTGCCTTGAAAACACTTCCTCAACTCGTGTTGTTTCTCTTCCTTTTTACAATCTTTCCTAATGTGTCCTTCTTCTCTGCAATTGTAACATCTCACTATTCTGGGTTTCCTGTTATGTGGGTTGTATTCTGGTGGTCGTGTGTGCAGTCCCTCTAGTGCTGGGATACTTATCATCATTACCCTATCACTTAGTGTCTCTTTCTGTTTGTTTATACTTTTATCATGTTCTATAGCTGACTCCCTGAGAACACTTACAGTACTTCCTCTCCAGTATGGTAATGAAGTTTGCACCCTTTTTTTCAAGTTTTCCCTGAGTCCATCCATTAGAACGTGAACAGCAACCTCTCTGTAATCTTCATTATCTTTTATGTCTGGTACCCCAGTATATTTGACCATCTCCATCAGAGCCCTGCAAAAGTAGTCTGTTGCATTTTCACTATCTTTTTGCTGGATACTAAAAATTTTACTCCAGTCCACTATCACTGGGAAATATATAGCCAACTGTGTGATTATATGTCTAATATTGTCCTGATTATCATCCTCGGTTAAGGATTCATCCTCCTCCAACATACAATCATTAATGAACTTTTGTATATCAGTATTGAGAGGAAGACAGGTCTTCAATAATACTCGCCAATCTTTATTAGTTGGCTCATACACATTACCATAATATCTAATAAACTGCTGACATTTGGTCAAATCTTTCCTAGGATCAGGGAAATCAGACAAAATTGAAAATGTTTCAGACCTAGTGCATGGATCATGCTTTGCTACATGTTTTAAGGGAACATCACTATTCCTGTCTGCTTTCCCATTGGGAACTGCTGCTGTGCAGACAGGATGTAAGTCTACCAAATCACTAAAACTAGTTGCTGAAATTGCTGCTGCAGTACAATGGATGTCTACCCCTGTGTTAACCTTTTCATTATTCTCACCACTTTCAGCAGCTGCCCCTGCTGGTGGGACCGTTCCTCTTCTTTTTCCTGAAACATTACTTTTAACATTACTTAAAACAACATACAACTTACTAGTAACAGTTTTTACATTTTTGGTATTGGCTGTACTTCCCGCCCCGACCGAATTTATCGGGGGCGTGTTTGCGCTCAGTTCGACACGCTTTGCAACGCACGCTTCCGGAATGCTTGTTTCCGGTACGCTTACTTCTGCTGAACACGTGTTTTTCCTTACACTCACTTCCGCTGTGCGTTCGCTGCTCTGCCACGTGTTACCTTCCATTTGCCACGATTTTAAACAATGATTATGTGCATTTCTCACTTTCGTTGACTTAATAAACCGTACTTTATCTTTTACGGTATTTAGCACCTCTGCATTAAAACTCCCTGTTGTTGGGAAAGGCCTATCACAATCTTTGGTCATTTCGACCCACGTGTCACAATACACAGTTGCGTATGCACCATATTTTGCACACATGAGAAATCTCGCTGACTCAATAAGACCTTCCTTAGGCAGTAAATTGGCAATCTCTAGCGTATGCCTAGCACCCATGTTGCACAATATACTTTCTACCCGGAACACAGACACACCGCAATGCTCTGTTCCTTCCGGCCAAATGTGAAACACAGACACACCGCAATGCTCTGTTCTTTCCACTAAATAATTTCAACTCTGTTGCTATACTCACCGCTAGAGATCTATTATGCTCGGTGAACGTATTTCCTTTAGCCGCGTTCACTCGCTTTTCTCGCCCCTGGCGAGGATCCCTGATACAGAAATATCACTGTGGGCCCCAAGGGCTATCAGCTCCTCGATACCCTGGCTCAACCACAAAAATCTGCTGAGTTTATTATCGCTGGGAGCGCAAGTTAATACAATCAACCTGCCTTTCCAGTATAATTCCTCCTAGCTGCTTCACCAATTCGCACTAATGGTGCGATTGGATCGCACTGCCTACCAATACTAATTATTAGCAAACCTTGCGATCTATTGGTAGCGCTTTGCGAAAACCCGGTTTTCGCATTCGGTATACCTGCCCTGTATACCGTCCTTCAGTTGGGCAATCCGCCTCGTCAGACAGCAACTGAGCACCTCAACAATAAACAGTGTATCTACGTTACAAAATCGCACACTATACACCTTTTCTGCGCAGAAAATTGAAAGTTCCCAACAACCGTAATAATGTCTCAGAGGCTTTCACAAGTAATTATACTATGCATATAATAACTATCAAAACAATTGTTCAACCACGTGGCAAATCTACCGGAAGTTTGCGAACGCACAGCAGGAAGTACACATACGCACAGCAATGCAATACACTTTAAACCATTAAAATTTTTCTTTCTTGTCCCTAGATTCTAATTAGCGTTCCTTCAGTCTATGCAACAACGGACATTCGGTTTCGCAACACACAGTGAACCACAGGTATTAGACGCATTACGTTCTTTCCTGCTTTATGCGACGCGTCCGTCAATCCACCCTTTGTTGAGGTACCGAATATCGTAAGCGTTGCATACCTGCCGGTAACGTAACTCCAAACTCACGAGCCCCCAAATTATTAAAGTAATTCTATAATTTTAAAATAAGCATTGCCCAATCAATTGTATGTGTGTCCAAAGCACAAAGTGATTTATTTTTAACAGATGTAAATAGTCAACAATTCAATACATTATTATATCATGATAAAGTACAGTACAGCACAGCCAATACCAAAAGATAAGTACATACCAATGCAATCGCTTGCGCACGCTGCGCACCCACCGGACCCGATGGACAATATTCTGTATAGAATATTGTGTCAGAGTTGACTGATGCCCCAGTGAGATGCAGCTAATATATATATACAGTCAGTGTTTCATTGTGAACAATAGAGATGACGTAGATTGTTTCTATAGGTCCAGACGTTGGGTGGGTCCAGGCCAGACAGGTAATAGGTTGATTCAATCTAAGGAATCCAAAGGTGGGGGTCTTCTCTCCAGGGGGTCTGCTCCTTTTCATAGCCAGTATCATACAAAGGTCTCTAATATCAATAACTAAAGTATGCAATGTGCGATCTCTTCGCCGACTGCACCGGACAGCTGCTGATGATTAGGGCTTCAATATGATATCAGGCATGACACCTTTCCTATTACCTAAACCTTTAATAACACTACAATGTACATATAATCAACATATACACATATATATATATATATATATATATATATATATATATATCTATATATATATATATATATATATATATATATATATATATATAGACTAATAATAAACCGAATACTATCTGCTCCTGAATTACAGTGTAACAGAACCAATATGAAATTATATTAATAACTAACTGTTGTAATGCGAGTGTGTGCGTGCGTATTTTACCGTGCGAGCGCACCACGTCACGTAACATGTGGCGTACGCTTCGCAATACGCACGGCAAACCAATATTAAACCAATATACTTTCGTTCATCCAATTATACGACTTCAACAACTCGTCTGTATTTTTTTATTAAAGCTTTTCTAGTTATCATTTTATGTTACCAATTAATCACTCATTGAAATTAGGGTAACCTTTAGAAATAATGCCTTTGAAGGATAAGTGTTATTTTGGGAATTGATGGCTTCGGCAAAACCAAAATGGTTATTACCTAGTTATTATTTTTGAAACTTAGCTGTACCCATTTTATACGATGACATAAAATAGCCCCTAAATTTGAACTTTTAAGCACCCTCTCTCTCTCAGTCTGACTCACAGCCTGTTTTTCTCAAAGCTGCCTATCAGCCTGTCTCTTCCTAAGCTCTCAATGTGTCTCTCTCTCTCTCAACCTGTCTCTCTTTTACCTCTCTGTCTGTGTCCATTTCATCTCTTAGCCCGTGTTTCACTCAGCAAGGGTTGTCCAGGCATAGCTGGTCAAACCCAGAGAAACGGATCAAGCAGCCAGCCTTCCCATAGCCACTAAATAAAAGCTGCAGGCCTTTTAATTTAATACAAGACCTGTAGGTCTGCCAAGCAAGGTCTGCAGCAGCTCACGATGTGCACACAGCCTGTCACTGTTTCACTACCTCCAGGCGACCTCAGGACGCCATTGACCTATCAGGAAACATCCAGATAAGGTCTATGGCCAATTCGCCTCTGCTGAGAACTCATTGTAGCCCAGCTGCAACTAACAGCTCTTGGTATTGTATATCTGCCATATGTGGCTAGACTTGTTTCCAAGGCAGATGTACTTTAAATAACAACTCGGCCTCTGCTTTCGGTGCACAGAGAAGCAGAGGGAGCAGTGCTGCTGTTATGTAGACCACAATTCTGTCAGATCAAACAAGTACTTGGAGATGCTGGTGACATCATCACTGAGGTTCTCTCTATAGCAAAAATAATCTCTTATTTTTTTATATTCAAATGGGCATCCCCAGACTGTCCATAGTCTTGGAACATATTTCTTATGTTACTTTGCTATTTTTAAAATTTTGATGCATGCATTGGCTACACTGTGCTCCGTTTGTTCCTACATATAGCCATGCATGAATTGGCTAACATCAATGTTCTACTACTATGATTGGCTATAGATTGTTCTAATTCCTCACAGTTCATCATCTGGTTGTCTGTATGTACCCAATGTTGACCAGTCATTGCAATAGATACACTGATCCTAGTTAAACACACCTGAGAACAAAAAATAATAGCTCATGCACACATGTGTTTTCCAAGTGCCTGTGGAGTTCACCTACCATGTATACTGCAAAACAGTGTTTCACACAATTGTAATTTAATAGTCTACCCAGTGGATATCAAACTGCATGTCAAATCAAAGCAGTCTCTGAAGCACAAAAGTAGCCCACGATGTGCAAAGAGGTAAAATAAATATTGACGAGTTGCACCGTGCATCTGTGTAAACATCACACCAAGTCCAACATCTTACTTCTTTAATACTGTCACTTTGAATTAAATATGTCTCAGTTTTTCATCTTTGTGTGTGTGAAGCTTTTTCTTACATTGTTTTGGGGTGTGCCTAGAAATGCCATCCCAGTGGTGTCTTCTGCTCAAGGACTATTTTGAATTTGCAGATGGAGCGTCCAGAATCCCTGGTGTGTGTCTAGTTTTCTCTGAAGTATTTGACAACAGTGTAATTGCAAACAGGAAACGAGTGCCTAATGTTGCTGGTACCCTTGCTTTATTCTTCAAAATTATACTCTTTATCAAAGTCACAAACATAAACAATTCAGATGTTATTCCAGCAATTGGTGATGCTCCCTCCCATCAACCTGGGTTTAAGCTGAGGTAGCCAAGTTCTGTGCTGTCTGCCGGAATGACAGAAGACTACAGCAAGTTTATCAAGCCTAAACTTCTGCAAAAAGTGCACCTTTCACAGGAGAAATGAAAGCCCATGGCTGGTAAAAACTATCGCTGTCTATTGCCTTTGGCTTTCTATACAAAGGAATTTTACATGCTTTTATTCTAACAAAATCTGTTTATTTTCTGTGTTTGTGTTATATTATGTTATATTGAATATTACTTTTTAGTATCAAATGAACCTTATTGTTATTTACTCATCCCATGAATTCTGTCATCTGTACATATACTTTTTTTTGTATCAAAATATATTTTTTGTAAGCTATATATATATATATCTACTATATAAATGCCCAGTGGCGTGTGTGAAAAAAAAAAAAACAAGCTGCAGCGCCACCTGCTGGGCAGAGTTATACACTAACCTATATATTTCTTGAAGGAGGAGTGACAGTTGGGAGTGGTTGTTGGTTGCCGGGGGTGACAGTGGGGAGTTTTTAACACCTTAATTAGCTTGATGAAGGATGTGGCGATGAAGATGAAGGATAAGGTGATGGAGAAAAATGATGGTGGTGGTGACATGTGGACAAAACCACGTTAAAAAAGGGCGCTTGCGCCGGGAAGTAACGCTCTTCCCCTGAGGGGGCCTGGGCTAGGCCCAAATGCATGACAAGAACCTTTTTAACACCTTAAGTAGCTTGATTTGACTAGAATGCATGAGTATCATGCACGGGTTAACTTGTATATATATATATTTATATATATATATATATATATATATATAAAAAAAAAAATATTACACAAAAATCATTTTTATTTATCACTTTCAGCGCTGTTTGCTCACCTTTTTTTTTAATTTTTTTTACATATTCAATTTAGGTAGTGGAAACATAGAAATGAACCCGATCTTCCCCTCAGATAAATGTTTGTTTCCTTTTTAAAACATTTGGTCAATTAGCCCAGTAGGAGGTAATTATGTTGAGCAGACCCTTTGTGAGAAGACTAGTTTAAGATATGCAGATCCTAGATATCCATTGTTTTGATCTTGTATTCCACTTCCTAATTGACTACCTTTCAATAGGTAGTGTAAACACAAAAGAACCACTAGATGTAAAATAGAGAGAGCCATATGCCTAGGTGACAATCTTGCAGACAAAGATAGCATTTGAAGGCTGCCTATAGAGGTATACAGAAATATAAACTTCAAAGAAAATTTCATACTCTGGGAAATCTGTGCGCCACTCCATACTGAGGGGCAGAAATCAGACCAGGATTGTGAATTACAGGTACTAGAAATATGAGGGAAAGGCTATAATCACAAGTTGTTGGAAAAGGTATGTCACATTGTTAGAATTCCATCATGTATGGTATTTAAATGTGTGGGAGATTATGAATGGTTTATTGAAGGGGGAGTTATGTCTCTGAGATATATCTGTGGCGAGTTACCAAAGGTCAAAACTTTTGGAATATTTGTGAACAAACTATAGTGACAAACAGGGGACATCCCTGCCCCCCTGTTAGCATTAATGCTGCCCCTGTGAAAGCCGTTCAATTTCATTTTGCTTAAAAAACCTGTGTTGGGAAGGGGCAAATGGTCAGATTCTTGGGGATCAATCCAATTGAAGGACTGTCCATCTTTTCTACCTACCCCCAGGCATACAGATTATTATATGTAAGTGATGCTCTATACTTTCATCCCATTTGTTTTTATATCTGTTTATAATTTTTTATTTGTATGTCAAATCTTTATCTACTTGTTTTTTATTCTCTGCAAGCATTGTACCCTTTGTATATTCCTTTACTGTAAGCTTCCATGTTACAACTGCGCAGAGGGCTGTTTGTGACAGATAAAAGGGTTCAGTAGCAGTTTCCTGACAAAATAGAGCTGATAAATTGTATGACTGTTGGAATATATGGTAAGATATTAAATCGGGGAGTAGCTGGAGAGGGCTTATCCCTGACTATATATATATATATATATATATATATATATATATATATATATATATAAAAAAAAACAGGGATACTCTGCACTCTTCATACACATAATTAATGCTGTACTAAATACTCTTCTATCTTAGAAATAGGGAATGTTAGTTCCATATATTGAAATATATGTTAAGCTGACCAACTCACGCCAAAGTCTTCCCATTCAAATGCTATGCTTTTTTATCTGGGCTTAAGGCTTACCTGCACACAGCTTTTAAAGGCAAGTCTTTCCCAAGCACTAGCAGCCATGGGAGACCTGGGACTCACCTGTCACAAGTTGGAATTAATTAATGATGTAGAAATTATATATATATATATATCTACTATATAAAAGCCTAGTGGCATGTGTCTGTGTGTGGGAAAAAAAAACCAAGCTGCAGCGCCACCTGCTGGGCGAAGTTATACACTGACCTACTAAATTCTTAGTGTGTGTGGAAAAAAAACTCAGAAAGGGCTGAAATTTGCTGCAGCGCCACCTGCTGGGCGGAGTTATACACTGACCTACTAAATTCTTAGTGTGTGTGGGAAAAAAAACTCAGAAAGGGCTGAAATTTGGTATACTAAGATGTTTTTAATTTGTTAATTTAATTTGTTAATTGTCAAAAGTGTTTATAAAGATTTAAAAAAAATATATATATATTTCTTGAAGGAGAAGTGACAGTTGGGAGTGGTTGGTGGTTGCCGGGGGTGACAGTTGGGAGTGGTTGGTGGTTGCCGGGGGTGACAGAGTGAGAGGAGTGTGATACTCAGGACCGCTGAGAGAGATCCCTTTGTCTGGATAGACATCTGGATAGATGTGGCGATAAAGATGAAGGATGAGGTGATGGAGAAAAATGATGAGGTGGTGACATGTGGACAAAACCAAGTTAAAAAAGGGCGCTTACGTCGGGAAGTAATGCTCTTCCCCTGAGGAGGCCTGGCCTAGCCCCAAATGCATGACAAGAACCTTTTTAACACCTTAAGTAGCTTGATTTGACTAGAATGCATGAGTATCATGCACGGGTTAACTTGTATATATACAGTCAGGTCCATAAATATTGGGACATCGACACAATTCTCATATTTTGGGCTCTATACACAAACACAATGGATTTGAAATGAAACTAACAAGATGTGCTTTAACTGCAGAATTTCAGCTTTAATTTGAGGGTATTTACATCCAAATCAGGTGAACAGTGTAGGAATTACAACGGTTTCTATATGTGCCTCACACTTTTTAAGGGACCAAAAGTAATGGGACAATCGACTCCAAAGCTATTTCATGGACATGTGTAGGCTATTCCCTCGTTATTTCATCATCAATTAAGCAGGTAAGAGGTCTGGAGTTGATTCTAGGTGTGACATTTGCATTTGGAATCTGTTGCTGTTGACTCTCAATATGAGATCCAAAGAGCTGTCACTATCAGTGAAGCAAGCCATCATTAGGCTGAAAAATGAAAACAAACCCATCAGAAAGATAGCAAAAACATTCTTAAAAAGAAAGAACGCACTGGAGAGCTCAGCAACACCAAAAGACCCAGAAGACCACGGAAAACAACTGTGGTGATGACAGAATAATTTTTTCCCTGGTGAAGCAAAATCCCTTCACAACAGTTGGCCAAATCAAGAACACTCTCCAGGAGGTAGGTGTATATGTGTCAAAGTCAACAATCAAGAGATGACTTCACAAGAGTTAATATAGAGGGTTCACAACAAGATGTAAACCATTTGTGAGCCACAAAAACAGGAAGACCAGATTGGCAAACGACATCTGAAAAAGCCATTACAGTTCTGGAGCAACATCCTATGGACAGATGAGACAAAGATCAACTTGTACCAGAGTGATGGGAAAAGAAGAGTATGGAGAAGGAAAGGAACTGCTCATGATCCAAAACATACCACCTCATCAGTGAAGCATGGTGGTGGTAGTGTCATGGCGTGGGCATGTATGGCTGCCAATGGAACTGGTTCCCTTGTATTTATTGATGATGTGATTGCTGATAAAAGCAGCAGGATGAATTCTGAAGTGTTACGGGCAATATTATCTGCTCATATTCAGTCAAATGCTTCAGAACTCATTGGACGGCGCTTCACAGTGCAGATGGGCAATGACCCGAAGCATACTGCAAAAGCAACCAAAGAGTTTTTTAACGCTAACAAGTGGAATATTATGCAATGGCAAAGTCAATCACCTGACCTGAATCCAATTGAGCATGCATTTCACTTGATGAAAACAAAACTGAAGGGAAAATGCCTCAAGAACAAGCAGGAACTGAAGACATTTGCAGTAGAAGCCTGGCAGAACATCACCAGGGATGAACCCCAGCGTCTGGTGATGTCTATGCGTTCCAGACTTCAGGCTGTAATTGACTGCAAAGGACTTGCAACAAAGTATTAAAAAGTGAATGTTTGATGTAGGATTGTTTAGTTTGTCCCATTACTTTTGGTCCCTTACAAAAGTGGGAGGCACAGATAGAAACCGTTGTAATTCCTACACCGTTCACCTGATTTGGATGTAAATTCCCTCAAATTAAAGCTGAAAGTCTGCAGTTAAAGCTCATCTTGTTTGTTTCATTTCAAATCAATTGTGGCAGTGTGTAGAGCCCAAAATATGAGAATTGTGTCGATGTCCCAATATTTATGGACCTGACTGTATATATATATATATATATATAAAATCTACATATATAAAATATTTATTATGCAAAAATATTTTTTATTTATTACTTTCAGCACTGTTTGCTTACTTTTTTTTTTACATATTCAGTTTAGGTAATGGATACTCTCCGTACAAATTCAGCTGCTGAATGATTATTGAGAGAGATACACACATATATATTGGTTAATTATATAGCACCTGGGTAATTTCTTTTTGGAGTATTTGTGTTGTTTCATTATACAAAACGGAAGCCTAGTTAATAAGGACAACAGTGGTACTGACCTTTGATTGCAATTGCCATCTCAGCATGGGATAGTTGGGTCTGCTGGTCACAATATTTCTTTTGACATAACATACACAGTGGTTTAAGTAACTGCTATATAGTGGTATGACATACCGGCACTTTGTACTGCTTAGTCTAACTCATCACTTGGTGATCATTACAATGAAATGTGTCTCCAATGCAAAAGCCATTGTGGATGAGCTTTTTACATAGGCTTCAGTGCATTTTGGTTAACAGTCAATAATAGAGACACATTGTACAAGGTAATTCACCTGAAGCTGATATTCTGGCATAACTTTATTTAGGAATTTTTCCTCAGCAGAAGGAGCAGACCAAGATTTCTACTCTATCTATTAATACCACTATCAGCACTTATCTCAGGACATAGGCAGGTCTAGGTATCTGTCTGTGTGTCATTTGTGTATGTGTCATGCAGGTAAGTATATATTCAAAAGGTCAGATGCAAGCAAAAATAAATAAGGTGTAATTAGGCGAAAACAGAAAAACAATTCACAGTAAAGTGTTGTATCCACTGTCTTTTGTGACAACAAATAGCTGAATACATAGAAATGCAATGTCTTGTGTGACAAATCTTCTGCTGCTTTCTTACAGAGCAAGAGTTCTTAATTACAGATCATAGAATATGTTTTTTTAAAACTCTGTGTGATCAAGAACACTGGCACTGTGAGAATGCAGTATAAGGGCTAGATTTACTAAGCTGTGGGTTTGAAAAAGTGGGGATGTTGCCTATAGCAACCAATCAGATTCTAGCTGTCATTTTGTAGAAGGTACTAAATAAATGAAAGCTAGAATCTGATTGGTTGCTATAGGCAACATCCCCACTTTTTCAAACCCGCAGCTTAGTAAATCTAGCCCTAAGGCTTTTCACAAAAGACATTATGGGCCTAATTCACATTCAGATCCAAGTATATTTGCATAGCATATCTTAAGTGAAATAGCTCCGTGCATGCTCAGAAATGCACCTTATGCCAATAAATAAAATTGCATGCAATTCTTGCCTGAATGCAAATGACACTTACAACTGTCTACGATTTGAGAGGCTAAACGGCTATGGAAGGCCATGTACAGTAAGGGCATTCTGACGCAGATGGGGCCGATTCAAATCTGTGTTTTCTTGTAAGTGTGCGTGGTTTTAATCGTATCATTTGCACCCACTGCAAGGCTAGTGTAAAAGCCAACAGATAGTGATGACTGTCAGCACATAGTCTTTGAGTTTACACATATGCCTGCCACTAGCTAGCACAGAATATCTGTATGCCAGTAAGATAGACTATATTTACTGTGGAATGGTTGTTGGTCCCATACGAGTTGTTTCAGTACCTCAGAGACTGTTGATTTCTTGGGATTTTTACACACAACAGTTTCTAGAGTTTATTCAGAACGGTGCTCAAAACCAAAAACATCTGTAGGTGGAAATGCCTTGTTAATGAGAGACGTCAGAAGAGAATGGCCACCCTGGCCCCAGCTGACAGGAATGCGACAGTAACTCAATTAATCATGGGTGGAATGCAGAAGAGCATCTCTGAAGGCACAGCACATCTAACCTTGAGGTGGATATGCTACAGCAGCAGCACCCTTGTGACTGCCACGCAATACAGAGGGCAGTCTGGTGACCTCAACACAATATATAGCACCCTTGGGATCGCCACATAATACAAAACACCCTTGGGACTGCCACACAATACCTAGCACCATTGTAGCCACCATACAACACATAGCCCTCTTGTCACCACACACAATACAGAGAGCAACCTTGTCATCGCCACGCAATACAAAGGGCAGTCATGAGACTGCCACCCTATGGACAATCAATGAGACTAGATGGGATACATCCAAGGATACTAAAAGAGGTTAAAGTGGTGCTGGTAACACCCTTAACAAAATTATTCAACCAGTCACTAGCTACAGGAGAATTTCCAGAGGACTCAAAAAGAGAGAAAGTAGTCCAACTGCACAAAAGTGGAGCAAAAGGAGTGGGCAAGCAACTACCGACCAGTGAGCTTTACATCAGTAGTAGAGAAATTGATGGAAACACTCTTAAAAGAAAGAGTTGTAGACTATCTCAAATCCAATAACTTACAGGATCACAAACAGCATGGATTTACTGGCGGGAGACTGTTAAATAAACTCAAAAGCTTTGGTTTGATGGTTAAATGGATAAGATCTTGGTTGCAGGATAGAAAACAGAGAGTTATAGTAAATGGAGTGAATTCACAGGAGGGAAAGTTTACCAGTGAAGTACCTTAAGGATCTCTACTTGAACCAGTGATTTTTAATATTGTTATTGGTGACTTTGCAAATGTAATTGAAGGGAAAGTATGGCTTTTTACGGATGACACAAAGATACGCAACAGGGTAGACACACCAGGAGGGGTAAAACAAATGATCGATGATCTAGATAGACTAGAGGAATGGTCTAGAGAGAGGCAACTACAGTTTAATGTGAAAAATGCAAAATCCTGCACTGGGTCTCAAAATTCGGATGCTTGGTTGCATAGGGAGAGGAATCAGTGACAGAAAGAAAAAAGTAATAATGTCACGGTATAGGTCATTGGTAGGGCCTCATCTACAATACTGTGTTCAGTTCTAGAGGCCATATCGCTCATTAGAGACTGTAGAAAGAAGGGCAACTAAAATGATGCATGACCTACAGCAACAACTTACCCGGAAAGACTAAAAGATCATAATATGTATAGTTTGGAGCAGAGAAAGGAACTGGGGGACACCAACTGGAGGTTCACATCACCACACATTGCCCAAACCCACCCCCCCCCTCCCCGCACCAGGTGCCCTAACAAAATAAAATTGTAAAACATTGGGGTTGCAGCCTCTATCAAGCCCAATGTTAATATGGCCCTGTAGTGTGCACATTAAGAAAAATACTTTTTTTTGCAAAAAAATTGCATTTTATTATTATTTTTTCCTTTAATAGCATGCTAATGTAACATTTACTAATATGAAGCAATGTTTGGCCATAACTATTTCCTGGTGTTTATTAAAAACAAAAATATTGGATTGGGGGTGGTGTTTCCAAGTAATATATGACTAGCTATTTATCTGTGTCTAATATACGACTGGCAACGAGGTTTATCTCTGTAAATATGGCTGACAGTGAGATTATCTCTGTGAAAAATACTATTGACAATTGAATATCTGTGGAATATATGCCTTCTACACATATTAATTAAAGAATGAATCCTCATATGCCAGGTATGGAATGTAGCTATATAATATGTCCTTTCTTACATAGCGTGCATTTGTGGTGGATATTTTCTATACTTATGAATCCATGTTTTCACCAATATTTTCAGACCTGAGTCTGACTTTTATTTTACACATAACGTTTCCCTTTAGTACAAGGTTAATAAATAATTGCTTCTTTCTTTATTGCCCTGACGAAAAGGGTCTGTTAACTCTCCAAACACATTGGAATCTTCTTTTTGGGAAATAAATAGTTACTTGTTTCTTTTACCCACACCTAAAACAATCTGTCAGTGGCACCACATGCTTTGTTACATGCCATCTACTTGTTAGCTGTTTAATGTTATCCTAACATTACTGTGTCTCCAAACACTGCTGTTTCCTGAAAACAATCTGTTGTTTGCTGGGTTATGGCAAATATCCCACATGGCATCTTCACATGGCAAGCCTCCTAAACTGTAGAGTTTATTCAAGCCCTTTCAATGTTAATATTTATAATTAATGGCACTGCTACCTCTACTTTTCTTCAGTTACTGTTTTCATTGCCACAGCAACTAATTCATTTACCAGTCCCTGAGTAAGCCAATTGCCTGCAGAGAAATGATGGCCTTGTACAGTAAACACATTGCTATTGCCACCGAATTCAGTAAAATACAGGGTTAGTAGTAGATTTACTTAAACATCAAAAAAGCAAAGGAGGAAATAATATGCAGGGATTTATTTTTGTATAGCACTGACTGGTGCAAAAATCTATTTTGTATGCACTTGTCTCTATTGCTTCTTAGTCTGTCCATTCACTGTAATTGTAGCCCTTATTGTGTTAGGAAGACCCAATATCAAGTTTATTGTATTGACGGGCAATTAATTTATACAGAATGTTGACTTGCATGAAGAAAAGTGAAGTGTCTCCCCAAAAAGTGACACAATTCAGTAAAGCCAAACATCTTGTTCTGTGGAATCAAGCACATGAAGGTTTGGAACGGTAAACCCACATTGGCAATTCAGATGATAAAGAAACTTGTGAACCTTTATCATCCCCTTTATGAAATTGTGGCCAGAGCTTTCTTTATTTAGTCAGACCTTTGTGGACCGCAATGACAATATGTCAGGTCCTAGCAATGGTGGAAATAAAGTGTTTCTGAAATAACATTTAGGTGACAGTGGTTATTCACATCAGTTTGAGGACGAGCATGATGAGCCAGTAGTGCAGAAATGTGATACTTATGCTGAGATGAGGAAACTTAATATTTACTCTTGTTGCAAAATTGTATTAGTGCTTATAGCAAATAACTTTATGCAGCTGTCATGAAGTGTATTATATTTATAGACAGAATAAAAACTTATAATGTCATACCAGAAAATGCTGCGCAAACAAATGGTAAGAAAGTTCCCACATTCAAGAGCTAAAAATATGTTAAAGATCACTCTAAAAAGGAAAGTGTAGGTGTTGCCCATAGCAACCAATCCGATTCTAGCTATCATTTATTTAGTGCATTCTAGAAAATAATAGTTAGAATCTGATTGGTTACTATGTGCAATGCCAACTCTTTACTCTTTTAGAAGTTTTAGCAAATATACTGCAAAGAGCCTATGATTTACTTATCCTGGCACACAAGTTACTTTCAACATGTCTGCCCAACCCCTCCATTCTATCCTTGGTTTTCATAATTATCAATATTTGATGTCATATGTAATGCTGAAGAAATGGACAGCCACTAAAAAGTTGATTTTAACATTAATTTGTTTAGCTGTATAGTCATTGCACCAAGAGAATCGGGGTACCCAAACTCCTTTTATAGCTGCAAAAACGTGTATACACAAATAAATAGAGATATAACCAAGCTTGTTGGTGTCTTTTTGACGCGTTTCTCTTCCCCTTTGGAAGGCAGGTTTCATCAGCGGTAAAACACCTCTGATGAAACCGCCTTCCAAAGGGGCGGAGAAATACGTATGCACATTTTCTGCAGCTATAAAAGGAGTTTGAGTACCCTGATTCTATTGGCACAATGACTATACAGCTGTGCAACTCTAAAGTACATCTATTGTAGGATTCACTAAAAGACCAGGAGACCAGGAACTAACTACAGTTCTTGTAAGGTATATTAATCAGTTGGCTCTCAAGAAGACTTTTTTTGTACTTAATAGTGCTAGAGCTCCATATGCAAACCATTTATTCCAACTGTGATACTGTATTATATCTGGGACCTATCAATGGAAATTCCTTGCAAATTTGTTAGTATTTGTGAATCCATGGCTGAAATATAGTGCCTCATATATGATCTTTCGTGATTTATAGTGATATCCAAATAGCTTGTTGATCGTGATTATTGCTATATATTTTTTTTCCAAAAATTTGCTATTTTTAAGTCTCACCAGAGCTGCCATTTATTATGCCTATTTCTATGATCAGTATGTAACAAGCTCCAATACTTGTTACATTTGGTGTGCTGCAGGTGTGACTTATAGTAAATTGTGATATCCTGCTTAAAACATTTGAGTATCCATCAATCCTTACCAGCACTTGGTGTGTTGCTTTTACTCTCTCTTGTTATCCTGCTTTGACCCAGATTGGACATGCAGAGATGGCTGCTGGAAATTAAGTTTAATGGAATGCTGGTTTGTATATGTGAGGGCCTGGGAAGCAATTCATATTAGAATCTGGCTAGTAGGTAAAATGTAATTGAATGGAAGGTGAGGGAATCTGGAAATATACAGTTTTGTGATGGTTTGTAAATGGAGTTAATTTGAATGAATTGTAATGTATTTTTGAATGGGAGATGGCTAAATCTGGATATATACATAGTTATGTGTGATTATGTGTTGGTGTAATGTTTTAATGGAGTTTTGTTAGGTTATTTGAATGGATTTGTCTGAGTTCAGATAAAATGGAGTTAGTGAAGTTTTGGTCATGGTAGCATTTGTTTAATGGAAATTACAATGCTGTATAAAAGAAGTGTATGTTTATAAGTTTGTTTAATGCAGTTTAGTGTAAAGGTATAGTAAGTGCACGGAAGATATGCATGTTAGATAGAATGGTTGTTATGGAAAAGTATTTCATGGGAAAGTGAAGAAACAGTGTACATGGTATATATTTCTGAGATTTTTATTTAGATGGAATTGGAAAGCCTACTATGCTGCTGTTCAAGAGTGTGGCTGAGATGAGGACTTAGATATATAGCAAATGATTGGATTGTTCAGGAAGTGGTCAGATTGTTCAATAAAAAGGTTTCTTAAACTGTTGGTTTAAATGGTAGTTTGTAACTCTGAAACTCTGAAATAATGTAGTTTATTGCTTGAGATACTGAAATAGTTTATATGGCAGCGAGGTGAAATACCATGTGTTTAGAGCATGCTGAATTCAGACAATAGAGAAAATGGATCTAGAAGCTACCACGCTCGTAAAATGGCTGCCATCTAGAAGGTTCCATGTGAAGGGAATGTAGATAGTGAGTAATGGCTGTTGGACTTTTACTGAGATAAGTGAAATTAAATGAAACAATAGATGGATAAATGGTAGAAGTTTTGAGATAAATATGAGAAGATTTGGTTGTGGAATGTATGTTTCAAAAGTGGGATTTAGAATGGAGTCTTGCCTGTGTGTTCTCTCCCCCCCACTGTTCTCCCCCCTCCTCCGTCTCTAGACACACACACACACACACACACACACACACACACCACACACCACACACACACACACACACACACACACCTTTAGACAATAGTAAGTGAAAACACAGACACAATAACTTATATTTTTATACAAGTGGAAATTTTATACAAGCGTAAATCTGTTGAGTTTGTATAAATACACTGTTTACTGTTTTATAATATATACATAAGTTTTACAATTATAATATTAATTATACAACACGTTTTAAATGAAACTATATATTGTGCATAGGTTTTCTTGAAGATATGGGCATAAGTTATTATATGAATATTGATCATGTGAATTTAAGGGAAAATAAGAATTATATTTCTTAGGTAAAATCAGAATTACCTTTGTGAGGAGTTGGTTGACGGTAGTAGTCATAAATAACGTTATTTAATGATCATCCATACATTTGCCAGACTATTAAGGAGATTAAAACCCCAAACACCCTAAAAACCCTTTTACACTGGTGCCCAAACAAGCTCTGCTTTAATTATATTTTCAAAGGCCTAGAGAATCCATTTTTATTTGCAGTGAACCCAGTTGTGATTATGATTTTGAATTTTAATTTTCATAATGTTTTGGCAAATGGACGTTTAATAACGGGAGTATATATCTGTTGAACTATTCTGTATTTATAAGTGTAGTATGTAAAGGTTACGTATGATCTCGAAGTAATCTGATAATTTTTTCATGAGAGCTGCGAGAAATTATGATGGTTATTGTTTTATCTTCACTTATAATACAGTATAGTTGGATGGACTTGTGTTGACTTAGCGATTGTATTTTAAATCTGATTCTGTGGACTGGTTATAATTTTTTACTTAAATAAACACATCCATATTTCTGTCCCTAAGATCATGACTAAAAGTATACATATTTGGTAACACTGTATTTGGTAGAACTAAACATTTTAGGGTAATTTTCTGAGGTTGCTCTGAATATGTAAAATAATATGGTACAATATGTTTTTTTGTGTTTTTCATCTAGTTTCCCCATGATAATTGATGGAGGGGAAACTCTATCCATTTTAATATGTTACCAAAAGAAAACACTTCAGCTGCAATATATGCAATTCAATTAGTTCATACTATTGCTTCAACTTTCACCTAGCAGAATGAAATTATACAGAAATATTTTCTATTCCACAACATTACCAGCATATTAATTGAACTATGTGAGCTACGCGGAGTACAATATATGATAGCAATGGCAATTGACATCATCATAATTCCAAGTACCACTAAGTCCTCATCTCATCATCATCATCCACCGACGGTCATCATTAATCTGATTGCTCATCATCACAAGCTTAGTTAGTTGACATCCAGCAGCAAAGATAATACAATTTTACTTACTCTGACAACTGTTATATTTACAGTCATGGCCAAAAGTTTTGAGAATGAAACAAATATTATTTTTCACAAAGTCTGCTGTCTCAGTTTTTATGATGGCAATTTGCATATACTCCAGAATGTCATGAAGAGTGATCAGATCAATTGCAATTAATTTCAAAGTCCGTATTTGCCATGACAATAAACTTTATCCCAAAAACAAGATTTGCACTGCATTTCAGCCCTGCCACAAAAAGACCAGCTGACATCAGGTCAGTGATTCTCTCATTGACACAGGTGAGAGTGTTGATGAGGATAAGGCTGGAGATCACTCTGTCATGCTGATTGAGTTAGACTAACAGACTGGAAGCTTTTAAATGAGTGTGGTGCTTGAAACCATTGTTCTCCCTCTGTTAACCATGGTTATCTGAAAGGAAACACATGCAGTCATCATTGCTTTGCACAAAAAACACTTCCCAGTATGTCAAGAACTTTAACGAGAGAGGTTCAATCGTTGTGAAGAAGGTGTCAGGGCGCCAAAGAAGGTCCAGCAAGCGCCAGGACCGTCTCTTAAAGTTGATTCAGCTGTAGGATCGGGCACCACCAGTACAGAGCTTGCTCAGGAATGGCAGCAGGCAGGTGTGAATGCATCTGCACGCACAGTGAGGTGAAGCCTTTCGGACAATGGTCTGGTGTCAAGAAGGCCAGCAAAGAAGCCACTTCTCTCCAGGACTGATATTCTGCAAAAAGTACAGGGATTTGACTGCTGAGGACTTGGTTAATGTAGTTTTCTCTGATGAATCCCATTTCAGTTTTTTTGGGGCATCTGGAAAAACACTTGTCCTGAGAAGGAAAGGTGAGCGCTACCATTAGTCTAATGTCATGCCAACAGTAATGCATCTGCACACGCACAGTGAGGTGAATACTTTTGGAGGATGGTCTGGTGTCAAGAATGCCAGCAAAGAAGCCACTTCTCTCCAGGAAAACCATCAGGGACAGACTGATATTCTGCAAAAGGTACAGGGATTGGACTGATGAGGACTGGGGTAAAGTAATTTTCACTGATGAATCCCCTTTCTGATGTTTTGGGATATCTGGAAAAATGCTTGTCTTGAGAAGTTAAGGTGAGCGCTACCATCAGTCCTGTGTCATGCCAACAGTAAAGCATCCTGAGACCATTCATGTGTGGGGTTGCTTCTCAGCAAAGAGAGTCGACTCACTCACAATTTGGCCTAAGAACACAGCCATGAATAAAGAATGGTACCAAAACATCCTCCAAGAGCACCATCTCCCAACAATCCAAGAACAGTTTGGTGACAAGAAATGCCTTTTCCAGCATGATGAAGCACCTTGCCATAAGGCAAAAATGATGACTAAGTGGCTCGGGGATCAAAACATCGGCGCCTAACTCTAACCCTAACCGTAATCCTAAACCTAATCATAACCCTAACCCTTAGATTAAATTGTTCAGTTGCTGGGTCCTGCCATTGCCACTTTAAATTCAGAAGTCTCAATGTCGCTCTGTTTTGTGACATACCACTGGTTAGGATAAATGTCAGATCCCAAAAGTGGATTTTGTGTTCATCCCATCAATCCATACATAACAATGAATTCATTATCAGTACATTGAGCAGCCTTAAGTTAAGTTACTTTTTTATTAATGTATCTGATTTCTATCTGATAATGATTAAAGTAGCATGTAACTCAATTCAACCTCATAATCAACCTACATTTTGGGAATGTGCAATTGTTCTTGCTAGAAAAAACTGTCAACTAGATTGACCGAGTGTATAACAAAACAATTAATGATGATGACTCTCCTTAAAGTAAGGTACTTGGTTACCAACTGTAACAGGTTTTTAGATATATTAGTATTCTTTCTTGTCTAGTAGAATTTGGATTCGGTTCAGGGATTTAACAAGTCTTAAAATGGATAATTTTAAATTTAAAAGGAAATTTGGCTGCTTTAAACCAATGATTTGTGTACACACTGCTTTCATTAAATATCCTACATTGAAACACCCATATGATGGTTCTGACTTTGTGATATATAAAAACATCGAATTTGCTAACGAAAAGACTCCTATTGGATGAGCAAATTGTAGCTGCAGAGGCTTTATTAATTTAAGTGATGCGTAAATACACATTGCGTCAATACTATTATTCTTAGTATTATTCACAGTTGATTAAATGTCACATATTGTAAATTTTAGAAGCACTGCTAATGTTCTCATCTATACAAATGGAACAAAAAAAATTGTATTGTGGTCATTACTTTCAGGAGCTCTTGGAAATAATTGGAGGTTAATTAAAATGATGCTTCGCTAAATCAGGATAATTGCATGGTCTTAAAATACACTGCTATGTCTAAAAACTTAAGGAGACCTTGTAAGGTGAATATTGGCAAAGCCTTGTAAGAGATATGCACAATAGCTATTGAGCCATTACATCCATTAGAAACTTCAAAAGGCTTTGGCGTTGCATTAAAAAAAACCTGTAGGAATATGAAGTACTCAAACTTTTTCATTGAATTTTAAATATTTATCTTGGATGTATCAGCTCTGGAAATATCAAAGTGCATACAAAACCTTTGTAGTTTAAGCATATAAAATTGGACTATTTTCAGTTATAATCTATCAAAAAACTATTTTTAATCACTTTAAAATATTTTTATTAAAACTAAAGAAAGGATAGCGTGATTTTAAAAGCAACATATGATTCACACTAAATGGTAGAATTTTTCTGATGTCCTATAGAACACATAATAAAAGATTATGCTTAAGGAAGTTCATTTTAAAAGAACTCTATAGAACATTACGCAAAAAAACTGTGTTTTTCCTTTTTCCCTGGCAGCTTCTTAAGCCATCACAGCTCTTTTAAAGAATAGGAACTATACAAAAGAAAACATTTAGGAAAAGGAACAGTATGTGACCCAAGTCCATACATTTGCATACAGAACATTAATATATTATGCTCTCTCCCATGTGAACGAGATTTAAAGGAATTCATTTTTTAATCATTTATAAGGGCTGATTCTATTAGTTGTGAAATTCTGTAGTAGCTTCACACGCTATATTTATGCACAACAAAAATCCTAGTGCCCCAGTCATTTATATGAAGAGCCCTAGAAGCACCCCCACGGACTTTGGGGTAGATTTACTAAACTACGGGATGGAAAAAGTGGAGATGTTGCCTATAGCAACCAATCAGATTCTAATTATCATTTATTTAGAACATTTTACAAAATGACAGTTAGAATCTAATTGGTTGCTATAGGCAACATCTACACTTTTTAAAACCTGCAGTTTAGTAAATATACTCCTTTGTACTCTGTTGCTGACTCCCTCTCCCCCTCATTTCACTCACCTGAATCCGCCACCTTTGCTCCTCGCGGCCGCCCATCCTGCTCCATGGAGAGGAACTGTGTCTTCAGGCCGACAGTGCATACTGAGGTGGAAGGTTACCTTACATGTCGGACCACCGCTGATATCGATACGGCTTGGGCTGGTTGGAAATCCTAGGCAGTGCCGGTGGGTGGTAGAGCTAGCCGGGCCTTGGGTGCTGGGTATTCGACACCAGGGGGTCCAACTGCCCTCCTCCACCTTTTGGGTGTGGTGGGCAGGAGGGACAGGCCCTCCTCCCGATGCCCTGCCTCCCGGATCTTTTTCTGCCTCTCTCTGTGCCTCCCTATAAGCACTCTGGAATCCAGTCAGGCCTGGGGGTGGCTCTCGCTCAGTCACTCTGACCCTTCTTTTGTGTTCTGTGTCTGTGCCTTGCCTGGTAGTCCGATGGGTGCTTGACCATTCCTGTCTGTTGTTTTTTACACCTCATTTGGGGACTTTTTCTCAGACTTATCCTAGGCTGCTCCATTAAGATGTGAACTCTTGCAGGTGTGCAATTCCCGCCATATTAACTATGTGAGGCCTCTGAAGGTAACCCATCTGTGGGCCCCTCTGGTCTTTTCCGCTCTGGTTCTCCACTTCAGGCCCTGGCCCCTCCTTGGTGGTGAGTAGTGTTCTGGTGTCCTCTGATGTTTGTAGTAACTCTCCTCTCCAAGCAGGTGTCTTCGCAGTCCACAATCTGGCCACTGATGGGTCCGTTGGCTGCAGGGACTGCGCTCAGTTGTTCTCTAGTGAGATGGGTCTGGCATCTGTTTCCAGCTCCAAATACGGTTTCGTTCAGTTGAATGAGGTACTGTCACTGATGTTTGCCTACTTTCCCTGATTGTCGCAAATTTGCCAGGACCGGCGCATGCCCTGATAAGCTGGTTAAGAGTTTGCGCAAGCAATTTGCCTCAAACGATGGCTTGGTCACACGGCGGCAAAATTCATCTGCTCACAGGGGCCACTGATTCACCCAATGCGAAATGGTGCGCTATGCTAGTACGCCCATTTTTAGCAGGGTACATATGTCAGTGCATGACCAGATCTGCAAGGGTCATTATGTGGACATGTTCATCGTTATGTAGAAGGCTAAGAAAGATGCACGTGGCGCATGCCAGTGGGGGAGGTCAGTTACAAGACCTATCATAACTGGTTGAGTGGCATTCATGTTTTCCCGACATGTTATTTAGAAACAAGCATCCATATGTACATAGATGTGTTATTAACAGTCTAACCTGGTCCTGACAGCATTGTTTTAAACTAGGACACATGTTTATGCAATCTATGTGCACTCTTACAATTTAATTATTCCCTTGACAATACTTCAAATCTATTCTTTTCAGACTGGTACACAAATATTCACATCAAGTGAAACAACTTAATTTATTTATCTCTCATTTATATTCACCATCCTTTCCAGATTCTCACCGTTGCCTAGTGTGCCTCATTCCCAATGGGTACTATTTTGTTTGAATCTTGAAGAGAAAATAAGGCAACCCCTTGGGCCTGTGGCAGCATCAAAACCCCTTCCCCCACCCTAGGGAGCACTTATCTGGCTTTTTAAAATATGAAAGTGTTTAAATATATTGTCACGGGCACTAGGAGTCTTTACCCAGGAATCACCAGATGGTAGGCTTACCAGAGCAATGTAGATGGTAATAGGGTACTCTGGTAGCTGGGTGATCACGGAACATGAAATGATGGCCGATGAGATGCTCAGGAAAGTCTATGACTAGCAACACTGATAATAATGAGGTAATGATACACAAGGAACTGTATGGACAAGGACACGTGAAGGTAGTCAGTGGTCTGCGATAGCAAGTTGTACCACTGCTATAGTGAGGAGGAATGTCCAACAGAAACAAGGAGGTGATGAGAGTCAGCGGTCTGCGGGTAGCAAGTTGTACCGCTGTCTGAGTGAAGGAATGGAATCCAAGTGGAGGTATCCAGGTAGTCAGTGGTCTGCGGTAGCAAGTTGTACCACTGCTATGTGAGAGGATAATGGAACAGGTGATACCGGAAACAGGGATCAGTGGTCTGACATCAGCAAGTTGTACCACTGCATATATATGTGAGGAGGTGCACGGGGGAAGACTGCAACACAGGATATACACAGGCACCTTATACACGATCCACAGTAATATGCACAATATAGGTATATATATATGTAAATGACTGATCAGGTCTGCAATCTAGAAAGTCTCTTGAAGTAGTCCAGCACAATGATAACACAGTCAATGATGGCAATAGACTCAGCGGATAGCAGACTCCAGAGAGAACCAAACACAGTCCAGCAAGATATGCAATACACAGCACAGTCAATGAGAAGTATGCATACCGTGGTTCAGCAGTAGCAGTCAGATGGGATTGCAGCGGTACCTGAGCGGCTGGAGGCCGACTGGATAGGAAGTCCCTGGATAGGAGAAGCAGCGGTCTAGCAGGTGCAGCGCACAGGTGAGTAGACCGACAGGGACACGAATCCACAGGAGTCAGCAACACGTGGAACTGGACTCATAGGAAACCCAGGAGAATGGAGATGATCCAGCAGAGGGTAGTAGAAGAGATACAAATCCAATGCTGACAGGAGGGTAGAGGCCAGTGGAACACGTGAAGGCGTGGAGAGTGGATCAGCAGGAGATGGACGATAGCGCTGACCACAGCGGCAGGACTCAGCGGCACACGGAGGTAACCAGTAGCAACCACAGGAACCAACAGCGATGGGAAACAGGAGTGCAGCGCAGGGCAGGAGCTGTAGATCACGAAGAAAGCAGATGGTAATGAAAAGCGGCAGTCTCGAGGAAGGCACAGCAAAGATGAGATGAGAGTGTAGTGCACGGAGGCAGCGGATAGTAATCAGCTGGCAGTCACGATGTTGAACACAGGCGAGTTGCAAGCAGGAGACTGTAGTGCACAGAGGCAGCGGATAGTAGTCAGCTGGCAGTCACGATGTTGAACACAGGCGAGTTGCAAGCAGGAGACTGTAGTGCACAGAGGCAGCGGATAGTAGTCAGCTGGCAGTCACGATGTTAAACACAGGCGAGTTGCAAGCAGGAGACTGTAGTGCACGGAGGCAGCGGATAGCAATCAGCAAACAGACTTGATGAGAAGCAGGTGAGTGAGGTAAAAGCTGGAGTGCACGGAGGCAGCGGATAGCAATGAGCAAACAGTCACATTGATATAAAATAACGTTGAAGTGGTGTAGAAGACTGTAGTGCACGGAGGCAGCGGATAGGAATCAGCAAACAGTCATGATGATACAGTTGATGGTAGAAGTGGTATGGAACCACAGTAGTAGAAGTGGTTTGGAAACCACAGGAATCAGCAGCACTGAATACACAAGTAATGCAGGAACACCTTCAGAGACTCATGAGGAATGAGACTCCAAGATCAGGCAACGTGGTAGTGACCACAGGTGCTTAATATAGGGAGGTTGCCTGATCTGCCAATTAAGTTAAAGGGGTATACACTGAAGTATAGAAAAGGGCTGCGCATGCGCAGACCCTCAGGATGGTGGACGGCCACGGTTCCTAAATGTCCGGGAAGAGGCACTCACGGTCCGGTGAGTGACAGTACCCCCCCTTTTAAAGGTGGGCACAGAACGCCTGGAACCGGGCTTGTCCGGATTTTTGGAGTAAAACTTCTTCAAAAGGGCAGGAGCATTAAGATCTTCAGCTTTGATCCAAGAGCGCTCCTCAGGACCAAAGCCCTTCCAATGAACGAGGAAGTGGAGGACTCCTCGCGAAATTTTTGCATCTAGTACCTCGGTAATCTCAAAATCCTCCTCCTGATGGACTTGAACTGGCTGCGGAGCTGAGGGAGGAGTTGAAAAACGGTTGATAATAAGAGGTTTGAGCAAAGATACATGGAAGGCATTAGAAATCCGAAGACTCTTAGGAAGAAGGAGTTTCACACATACTGGATTGATAACTTGAATGATCCTATATGGACCAATAAAACGAGGGGCGAATTTCATGGATGGAACCTTCAAACGAATATTTTTTGTGGATAACCAGACACGATCTCCAATTTTTAGTGGTGGAATAGCCCGCCTCTTCTTATCAGCGAAAGATTTATATTTGACAGATGTCTTCTTTAAACAGGTTCTAACCTGAGACCAGATATTTTTAAAGGTCTGACAAACAGTCTCCACCGCAGGAACTTGGGTGGGCGGGAGGGCAGGAAATTCCGGAAAAGACGGATGGTGACCGTAGACCACAAAGAATGGAGTTTTGGATGATGACTCATGGTACATGTTGTTATGGGCGAACTCAGCCCAAGGGAGTAACTCTACCCAGTTGTCTTGATTGGCTGATGAAAATATCCTTATAAAAGTCTCAAGATCTTGATTGACACGTTCGGTTTGTCCATTGGATTGTGGATGGTAAGAAGATGAGAGTGCTAATCGTATGCCCAAGGTTTTACAAAGGGCTCGCCAGAATCTGGACACGAATTGTACTCCTCTATCAGACACAATCTCAGATGGACATCCATGGATACGGAAGATCTCTTTAATGAAATGTTCAGCCAGGATAGACGAGGAAGGCAAACCAGACAGAGGGATGAAATGAGCCATCTTCGAAAATCTGTCCACTACCACCCAAATAGTGTTATGGTTCTTACTAGGTGGTAAGTCAGTAACGAAATCCATACTAATATGGGTCCATGGTTTGGACGGAATGGGTAGTGGTCGCAGCAACCCTGCTGGGGTTCTGCGGGAGGATTTGAATTGCGAACATAATTCACAGGAAGCAATGAACTCTTTGACGTCTCTCCTCATTGAAGGCCACCAGTAACTTCGAGAGAGGATCTCAAAAGTCTTGTGTTCACCGGCGTGTCCAGAAAAACGAGAGGCATGGAACCACGAAAGGATTTTCCTCCTTAGAGTAGAAGGCACGAGGGTCTTCCCAAATGGTAGCGTTTTGGTGGATGAAGCAGCCAGTGAGATACATTTGGGGTCTAGAATGGTATGGTTGGAAACCTCTTCTATATCAGAGGACGTAGCAAAGGCTCTAGATAAGGCATCAGCTTTTTTGTTCTTGGCAGCTGGTTTGAAGGTAATTATTAATTCAAAACGGGAAAAGAAAAGAGACCATCTTGCTTGACGAGGGTTCAAGCATTGGGCAGACTGGAGATATGACAAGTTTTTATGATCCGTGAAGATCGTCACCGGATGGCGAGCTCCCTCCAACAAGTATCTCCATTCCTCTAATGCGGCTTTGATAGCCAGTAATTCCTTGTCTCCGATGGTATAATTCTTCTCTGCGGGTAGGAGACCCCGAGAATAGAAGGCACAAGGGTGGAATTTTTGCTGTTCCGAGCGTTGGGAGAGAATAGCTCCTAAGCCCACATTAGAGGCATCTACTTCTAGGAAAAAAGGGAGTGTCACATCAGGCTGACGAAGGATTGGAGCCGAAGAGAAGGACTCTTTTAATGTTTGAAAGGCTTGAATAGCCTCAGTAGACCATTGCTTAGGATTAGCCCCTTTACGAGTCAGGGCCACAATAGGAGATGCAATGGAAGAAAAGTCTTGAATGAAGCGTCTATAGTAATTGGCAAAACCTAAAAAACGCTGGATGGCACGAAGAGTAGTTGGCTGGGGCCAATGTAGTACAGCATTTACTTTGTCAGGATCCATCTTCAGACCAACTCCGGAAACAATATACCCCAAGAATGGAATCTGGGGTAATTCGAATGAACATTTTTCTAATTTACAGAACAATGAATTTTTCCGTAGCCTGGAGAGGACTTCTGCCACATGTTGGTGGTGAGAAGGCAGGTCCTGTGAAAAAATCAATATGTCGTCCAGGTAGACGACGACACATACATATAATAAGTCCCGAAAAATCTCATTGATGAAGCCCTGAAAAACAGCGGGGGCATTACATAGCCCGAAAGGCATTACCAGATATTCGTAATGCCCGTCTCTGGTGTTAAACGCCGTCTTCCATTCGTCACCGGAACGGATTCTGATTAAATTGTAAGCACCACGAAGATCCAACTTAGTAAAAATACGGGCTCCCTTGATGCGGTCAAATAGCTCAGTGATCAACGGAATGGGATACCGGTTCTTGATAGTAATGGCATTGAGTCCACGAAAATCTATACAAGGGCGTAATGATCCATCCTTCTTTTTGACAAAGAAGAACCCAGCTCCAGCGGGCGAGGTGGAAGGTCGAATGAACCCACGCTGGAGGTTCTCCCGTATATATTCAGATGTAGCTTGAGTTTCAGGTAACGAGAGTGGATAGACCCGGCCTCTGGGAGGAGTCTTGCCAGGAAGAAGATCAATCGGACAATCCCAAGAACGATGAGGAGGAAGACGTTCAGACTGAGCTTTATCAAAAACATCGGTAAATGAAGCATATTGAGGAGGGAGTCCCGGTGAAATAGCTGAAATGGAAGCTTGCTGTACCTTGAGAGGAATGACTTGGGAAAGGCAATGATGGTGACATTCAGGCCCCCAAGACGTGACTTGAGGGGTGCGCCAGTCAATCTGGGGAGAGTGACACTGAAGCCATGGAAGGCCTAGGACAATCGGACTTGTCGTAACAGGAAGAATTAAAAACGATATCTCTTCATGATGCAGAGCACCAATCTGAAGGGTTACTGGAGACGTACTTTGGGTGATGAGACCGTTGATGAGACGTGATCCATCAATAGCCGTCACAGTAATGGGAGTTTTTAAGGTAATCATTGGTAGAGACCATTGATTAACTAACGATTTGGAAATAAAATTTCCTGCTGCTCCGGAATCAATCAATGCCTGTGACTCAAAGGTCTTGGTAGCAAAGGAAATAGTCACATCAAAAGCGCAGACTTTAGATTTCATAGACGATGGAGAGGACTCCAGGGACCCTAACTTCACCTCTCCAGAACTAGTTAGGGCCTGGCATTTCCCGATCTCTTAGGGCAGGAGCTGAGGACATGAGTGGAATCAGCACAATAGATACAGAGTCTATTCTTGACTCTTCGTTTCCTCTCCTCAGAAGATAACTTGGAACGTCCAATCTCCATGGGAATCACAGCGGGTGACACTGGACGAAATTGAGGGTTAGAGCGAAAAGGTGCTTTAGCAGAAGTCGTTTTCTCAGCCTCTCTTTCACGAAATCTCATATCAACACGATGGCATAGAGAGATCAAATCTTCAAGTGACGAAGGAAGCTCTTGGGTAGTCAGTGCATCTTTAATTTTATCGGAAAGCCCCTGCCAGAAGGCGGCAACTAGGGCTTCAGTGTTCCACTGAAGTTCAGAGGCTAAGATCCTAAATTGAATGACGTACTGGCCTACAGTATGAGATCCTTGTCGCAGACGGAGGATGCTGGAAGCAGCGGAGGTCACACGACCTGGTTCATCGAACACACTTCGGAATGTAGAAATGAATTTGGCACTATCTTGTAATATTGGATCGTTCCTCTCCCACAGAGGGGAGGCCCAAGCCAGGGCTTGTCCTGAAAACAAAGAGATAAGATAGGCCACTCTGGAACGATGGGTAGAAAAATTTTGAGGTTGGAGCTCAAAATGGACTGAACATTGGTTAAGGAAACCCCTACAAGTTTTGGGGTCTCCATCGTACTTTGACGGAGTAGGCAGGTGAAGCGTGGAAGCTATAGACACCTGGGATGGCAAAGGGGAAACGGAGGAAAGCACAGGAGCTTCAGTAGTAGCTGTCACAGTCTGTCCAGATGTTCCTTGGGAGGTTAATGACTGATAACACTGAAGTAACAGCTGTTGGCGGGCATCCTGTTGCTCCACACGGCTAACCAGATGTTGCAGCATCTCTTTGGCGGTAGGTTCCACATCTGGGTCTGTCATGGCCTGATCTTACTGTCACGGGCACTAGGAGTCTTTACCCAGGAATCACCAGATGGTAGGCTTACCAGAGCAATGTAGATGGTAATAGGGTACTCTGGTAGCTGGGTGATCACGGAACATGAAATGATGGCCGATGAGATGCTCAGGAAAGTCTATGACTAGCAACACTGATAATAATGAGGTAATGATACACAAGGAACTGTATGGACAAGGACACGTGAAGGTAGTCAGTGGTCTGCGATAGCAAGTTGTACCACTGCTATAGTGAGGAGGAATGTCCAACAGAAACAAGGAGGTGATGAGAGTCAGCGGTCTGCGGGTAGCAAGTTGTACCGCTGTCTGAGTGAAGGAATGGAATCCAAGTGGAGGTATCCAGGTAGTCAGTGGTCTGCGGTAGCAAGTTGTACCACTGCTATGTGAGAGGATAATGGAACAGGTGATACCGGAAACAGGGATCAGTGGTCTGACATCAGCAAGTTGTACCACTGCATATATATGTGAGGAGGTGCACGGGGGAAGACTGCAACACAGGATATACACAGGCACCTTATACACGATCCACAGTAATATGCACAATATAGGTATATATATATGTAAATGACTGATCAGGTCTGCAATCTAGAAAGTCTCTTGAAGTAGTCCAGCACAATGATAACACAGTCAATGATGGCAATAGACTCAGCGGATAGCAGACTCCAGAGAGAACCAAACACAGTCCAGCAAGATATGCAATACACAGCACAGTCAATGAGAAGTATGCATACCGTGGTTCAGCAGTAGCAGTCAGATGGGATTGCAGCGGTACCTGAGCGGCTGGAGGCCGACTGGATAGGAAGTCCCTGGATAGGAGAAGCAGCGGTCTAGCAGGTGCAGCGCACAGGTGAGTAGACCGACAGGGACACGAATCCACAGGAGTCAGCAACACGTGGAACTGGACTCATAGGAAACCCAGGAGAATGGAGATGATCCAGCAGAGGGTAGTAGAAGAGATACAAATCCAATGCTGACAGGAGGGTAGAGGCCAGTGGAACACGTGAAGGCGTGGAGAGTGGATCAGCAGGAGATGGACGATAGCGCTGACCACAGCGGCAGGACTCAGCGGCACACGGAGGTAACCAGTAGCAACCACAGGAACCAACAGCGATGGGAAACAGGAGTGCAGCGCAGGGCAGGAGCTGTAGATCACGAAGAAAGCAGATGGTAATGAAAAGCGGCAGTCTCGAGGAAGGCACAGCAAAGATGAGATGAGAGTGTAGTGCACGGAGGCAGCGGATAGTAATCAGCTGGCAGTCACGATGTTGAACACAGGCGAGTTGCAAGCAGGAGACTGTAGTGCACAGAGGCAGCGGATAGTAGTCAGCTGGCAGTCACGATGTTGAACACAGGCGAGTTGCAAGCAGGAGACTGTAGTGCACAGAGGCAGCGGATAGTAGTCAGCTGGCAGTCACGATGTTAAACACAGGCGAGTTGCAAGCAGGAGACTGTAGTGCACGGAGGCAGCGGATAGCAATCAGCAAACAGACTTGATGAGAAGCAGGTGAGTGAGGTAAAAGCTGGAGTGCACGGAGGCAGCGGATAGCAATGAGCAAACAGTCACATTGATATAAAATAACGTTGAAGTGGTGTAGAAGACTGTAGTGCACGGAGGCAGCGGATAGGAATCAGCAAACAGTCATGATGATACAGTTGATGGTAGAAGTGGTATGGAACCACAGTAGTAGAAGTGGTTTGGAAACCACAGGAATCAGCAGCACTGAATACACAAGTAATGCAGGAACACCTTCAGAGACTCATGAGGAATGAGACTCCAAGATCAGGCAACGTGGTAGTGACCACAGGTGCTTAATATAGGGAGGTTGCCTGATCTGCCAATTAAGTTAAAGGGGTATACACTGAAGTATAGAAAAGGGCTGCGCATGCGCAGACCCTCAGGATGGTGGACGGCCACGGTTCCTAAATGTCCGGGAAGAGGCACTCACGGTCCGGTGAGTGACATATATACACATGAACCATGACATGTATGTGACTTCCAAGCCTGGGATTTGGCTAGAGTATGATGAGGAATTCTGTGCTAAGTATGGTGGCAACTGAGTCTTATTCTCGGTTTCAAGGACATTGAGGTTTGGCTGAAGGCTGCCCAGAAGCGTCGGGCCTTAACTTATAGCCCAGCTATGCAATCCTCGGGTGGTAGGTGCTACGCCTTCAACAACATCCGCGGTCTTTGGGGGATGGTATGCATGTCTGTGCTGTGTCAGGAGTCCCGCAGCTAAATCCTGTGACAAAACAGCCAGAAGTGGTAAGAACAATAGTCCTTCTGCAGCTGCCGCTCACTACAGTGGATTTCCTAGTTCAATTGGCCAACCTGGGTCGATAGTTTTATTTTACCTCATTAGGGTACATATGTGCCCATTTCTTGGATCCACCTGTTTTTGCTCTCCAAGAAAACGGGGCGGAGTTCAACACATGTCAGTTTCACAGTGTGCGTTGTTTAATACTGCTATTCCTGAACGGTTCTGTAGTGTTTTATCAATTATTTGAGACTGCCTTGGAGATGGTTTTCATCTGCTTCCACTGCATCCTGAGTCATTTCCGTTCATGGGTTTTAAGACAACATCCACAAGTGCCTCCCCAAGGGATCTGACATTTTCTACTCATTTTTTGAATGATTTAGTGCATTGGTGTGTTGAAGCGGTACTGGTCATTCCGTAATTGCCCACTACTTGGATGAGTTCCCGATGGTGGGGACAGGTCTGTCATGACCTGTTCGGATACCTTGTTTTCTGTTATTGCAATTTATTGTTCCCTGGGGGTTACCGTTGCGATAAGATGGAAGGCCCCACTACATATCTGTCTTAATTGGGCAAAGAGACTGACACGGTTTTATGGCTCTGTTGGCTGCCTTCTGTGTAGGTTGGTAAACTGCACGCAAAAAACGCTGATGTCCGGGGGTCCTCAAGGGTGATGTTGAAAATGGTGCAATCTGTGTTTGCTTGTAGAGTGATCCCTATGGATCAGATTTTTTGCTGAATGTTCGAATGGGTGACTGCAGGTTTTACCATGCCCCACTGCCGTATCCCCCTTTCTGATGAGATCAGGGAGGACTTGACGGTCTGGGATGTGTTTTCCTGGAATTGCAAAGGGTTGCGCTTATAGCCCAAGCCCCAAGTGTACAGTAGAGAGAAGCATCTGTTCATGGATGCAACGGGGGTGGTTGGGTTCAGTTCCTATTTTCCCAGTGATTGGTGTGCTGCACCTTAACATGGTGATTGGATTAGCTCAGGTTGGACTGCTAATCACATGCTGTGCTGGTGGTTATATTGTAGCCCCTAGGTTTCCAGACAAACAGATTTTCTTCTGTTGTGAAAACCTTGGAGTTGCACAGGCCATTAATAGGCAAAGTGTGCCTTTCTCCTCAGTAAATATCTTGCATAGACTAGTTTAGCGTCGCCTGCATTTTAATATTGACTTCCGGGCCAGGCATGTACCCACTATTGAGAACAGGCTTGCAGTCAACTTGCTGCGAGTGTTATGGGGTAAGTTTAGGGCTTTGGCACCCAATGCGGCCCTACATGGTTCTCCTTGTCCTGCTTCTGTCTGTCAGACTGTCAAGCCGATATAGAGCGGAGTTATCTATTGCTCGCATCACCGTGCGGAAGTATTGGTCAGCCTGGCAGGTATAGGTCGTGTTTCGGGGGCAATGTCTACCGCCTTGGCGGGTATCTCCATCTTTGCTAAGCTCGACGAGCAAGTGGATGTGGCCCGGAGTTTTCTCATTAGCAAATCCTTAAAGGGCTGGATATGTGAGCGCCCCGGTCCTCCCTGACAAGAGGAGGCCAAATAGTCCCACCATGTTGAGAGACATTCTTGTTTTTGTTTAGTTTTTCTTGGTCGGCTCCATTCTTGGACATGTTGGCTAGGCATGTCATTATTGTCATTTCTTCAGTAGTCTACAAAGTGCGCAAGTCCAAAACTGATCCACTATGCCTAGGACAGTGGGTTCCTTTGTCCCCTAGAAGGGATTGCGCAGTCTGCCTGGTAACAGTGGTCACTGACTTTGCTCATACGCGTTCCCATACAGCACAAACGTTGTTGGTGCATTGTGATGGGTCCCTCCTCATGAAATACCAGTAATGGATTGGAAAGGCCACGTCCGCAGCTGTAGATGAAATATTAATTCCAGGAATCCAGCAGTTGGGCCTGTGGAAATCTAACACTGTCAAGGGTTATGTGAGGCGTTCACTGCTATCCTGACTTTCTGTCCTTTCTCCCTGCAGGTTAGGAGGGCTTTGGCTTTGCTTTTGGAAGCAAGGGCACAAAGTGATTTTGCCTGATTTTTCCTTTACAAGTGGGCCTGATTGACTGTTGAGGCCTCAGGGTTTTTATGTTTTTACTTTCGCTCGTGTCTCCTGTTCTTTGTCTTAGTTTCTTTTTTTCTCCCCCTTTTTCCTTTTCACTGATATCCTTACTACATGCTTCCGGCTCTGTCTCCTGCTGCTCTCAGCTGTGTAATCAGGTTTGTATGCTCTGTTAGTGGCTTTTAGATCAAGCATCCTTTAATTAAGTACCATTGTGCTCACCTTTATTGTTCGAATGGAGATCGCTTGACGGAAGAGGGTATTAATTGAGCAGGTTTATAGGAGTTTAGAGATTGTAGGTTTAGGTATGGTGGCGGTCCTTGGCCAAGTGTGGCCGAAAAACAGTAAGAAGATCCTCCATTATCACAAGCTTTAATATTCATTATTGTCTTGCCTGCTGTTGCCAATGCTCCAGAGTATCCTGTGTCCTTTTCTAATCTGACTTTCTGGTATTGACCTCTGCTTGCTCCTCAGCTACTCTGCTTATCTTCTTACCCAGACCCAGGATTCGTTCTTGACTACGTTCCAGTTCATTCCCTGTTACCTTCATTGCTCTCCTGGCTTTTGACCCTTTAGCTTGCTTGACCCTCCTCTATCCTGACACCCACAAAATTATATAGTGCCTGATGCCTCCTGGCAAGACCTTGAGTTCTGTCTACCGTGGCTCTTCTGGTACCTCATGCCTTCTGTGTAATCCAGATTTCCTGACATCTGTGGTTATCTAGTACCTTGTGCCTCACGCTTCCTGAGTCTACCAAGTATCCTGACACCGTGGTGCATCCTGTATCTTCAGTCTTCTCTGATTCTCCAGCCTCAGAGCTAGGTCTGCTATCCGACTACTCAGTACTGCATCTACGAACTGTTTTACCAAACGTGACCTCCTGAGTTATTCAGCTATATTGCCAGTCCTGCTGTTGTATCTGCTGTATCTTAATAGATCGGATAAAGTGCACTTGATGAAAGAGGGTATGGGTTTGTTCATCAGGCAGATTTATAGGAGTTTAGCAAGTGTAGATTTAGGTATGGTGGTGGGCCTTGGTTCCTTTGTGAACCATGCATTCTTTTCTTTTAATAAACTTTTTTATTTGCCAAAGCTATCTGTGGTGTCATTTATTATTAATAGAGTGGTAAGAGGGTAGGTAAAGAGGGGACTTTTTACATGTGAGAACATTAACCATTCAACATTTTATGAAAACTTTTGTAATTTTTTGCAAAATAAATGAGTGATGAATGGATATATCACACAGAGGATCTCCCACCCAATTACCAGCTGTACATTGCATAGAGATCCTCCAATTGCAAGCATATTATGGCATATATTGAACCTAAATTCCTGTTTCCAAGTATCCACCCACTACCTACCTGAGTTCCTCCTAGCACCTTCACACTTTCATTAGTTTCTAAGGTCAAGCAGGGCTGAATGCCTCCAGAAAATATCAAGATGTGGAAGTATCTCAAAGTATATGCCTCATGGAAGTCCTATGACACATTGCTCATATCGATAAATGATCCCATCTCATTGAATCAGTGACCCAGAGATGACGGTTATCTTCCCATTACCTCTGCTGTCAACAGTCAGCAGACAGTGCTCTTTATGTGCTCCTAACCAAGTGTTCCTTGGTTAGCATCATGGAGATGTGTATTAAGCAGACAGTGGTCACATAGTGGCGGGCCAGTGGGTGGTCATTAAGCCTTCCGAACTCTAAGTATTTAGGTTTGTTCTAATAGGCCTATGAATTTGTTATGAGGGGTCAACATTTACCTGTTGGTAGTATGTTCTCTCCTGCTATAGGGTATTGATATACACTTTATATGTCTTTTCCGTAACCTTCTCTGCTGTCATGTGATATCCTTGACACTGAAATAATTTAATACGATATTACGTGCTCTTCTGATGCTATATATTGCTCTTAGATGTTATATGTGCTGTTCTGTTCTATAATTAACTGATTATTTTCTCCTTGATCAATTGATTCAAATGCATTTGTTATGGATGTTGTAAGTCACTTGCCTGATAATGTTTGCATCTATATTGTCATATGTAATATGTGTCTACCTTCACATATCTAAGTATAAATTTGAATTTTACTCCCATATGTTGCTTCTGAGAGAACTACTGGAATTTGATATTAGGCTATTTGATTTGTATTTCAATAATCTTTTAGAACTAGTGTCACTTCAGATACAGTCACATATAGAATTATTACACATTATAGTGGTTGTTTAAAAAGATACACACAATCCAACTACAAATGAGGACAATTTTCAGACAGAAACTGAAATCTGAAAATTTTCTGATTTCAATAAAAAATGTTTTTAGATTGTAATCTGTAAATATATTTAATGTCCTACAAATAAAATAATTACTGACTAATAGGAAAATAAACAATTGCATCAGAAGAAAAAATGGATGTGTGTGTTGGAACCTTAGGTATTTATAGTTTAACAACTCTTATTAATCTAGCACTGATAAAGCTGAACGTCATTCATAAAATACTCTCACATACTTTGCAATTTCTACTAAGCAAGAAAACCTGTTTACATTTAACTTTTATATCTGTATACAATTATGGTAAGGAATGTGTACAGGGGCCAAATTGCTGTAAAAATTGAAAAAAGATTTCTAACAAGGGGAAAAAGGCCATGTGCCTGGATTCATTTGTCCTATGAAAGACCTTCTTGTAAGTGGTTTGCCATGAACGATAACCAGCTTGAGATGAGTCATAAGTCTCTCTTTGTTCAGATTTAAGTGTGAAACACTTAGCAGAACGTGAAATAGACTGAAAGCCTTTTAAAAAGTAGCTACGTCAGGAGGATATTTCAATCTTACAATGTTATGTATCTTCATTAGTACTGGAAGGTGACAGGGTTGGGAGGGCAAGAGGAGCATGGCAGACTGCTTGTTGAAAACATATATAATGTACTTCTTCTTTGAAGTTTCAGAAGTGTAGGATAAAGATGGATTGTCTAAATTATCCACACTATTAACAGATTAAAACTTGTACTAAAGTGCCACAGGTTATGATTCTGAATAATTACACACATTTTGATAGGATTTATGCACATATAGTATAGTTTATACTGGCAAACATTTGTAGTTTAAAAAAATATATTTTGAAATGATGAACATTGGTGGAATGTTTTCATATTTGTTTTCCTGTCCAACCTAATTACTTTAACATTATGGCTTCATTTGGTCTCTGGAATTATTACATTAATTTTATATATTCACCAGTTTCATAGCTACATCCGTTTTGTTGTGTTCTGCCAAATATGACCCGCTGGTCTGGCAAGACATACTGGAAAAGGCCTTGCCACAGCCCAGTTACAGACAAGCCCTGAATGTAATGAAATCAGAAATGTCATTTAATCAGATAGAGTAGTAATTCATAGCTAGAATTATGGCTCGCAAACTAAGTTGCATAAACATAGATCAATGATCCCTGGGGATCATTGGAAACGAAGACACACAAATGAACATAAATGAACACAAGCTCTTCAAATAACTTGGAAACCAAGGATTACAGAAAAGCTGGGACCTGGGATGAACTACATACATAATAATTACAAAGAGGTAACAAAACTAGGCACATATTTCATTAAGGAGATTTAATGCTCGTTTATATAAGAAGTGGAGTTATGGAATTACATCAGAATACATAGCTCAAAAACAAAGCAAAATGAATGTCCAGAGTTTCAATTCATATAGAGTTTTACAGACCCTGTAGAACAGTAGTAAAAGTTGACTTGGCTGAAAAACTTTGTTAAAAAGGTATCTTTTCATTTGCTGACACTGAAAATTAAATTACCTGATGATATAATCACAATTTTTAGCAGTAGAGTAATAATTAAACAGGGAATTGCAAAATAAAAATGGTCTTTCTGAAGAATTTATATGTTAATATACAGTTTTTAATATATAGCACAAAAAACAGAGAATTTAATTAACATCAAATTTAAATAACGCTAAATGGAATTACCAGAATGACCAGACAAATCTTTGCACTTTGATTATTCAAAGATTTGAAATGTGAAAATTCAGCAATACAGTCAATTACTATGATGGAATTATGTCTACTATTTCCACAAGAATATCCCTTAAATAAAGGCCATGTTGGTAAGACCTGTTGCCATTTCACAACAATCTGCCTATTGAACCTGAACTTAGCATGACCCCAATAATTAATCAACCCTGATCCGGAGTGAAATATTGAGAAATGCTGCCTAAATTATGTGTAATATATATGAAAGCAGTTGTGGACCTCACATTGATTTTAAACCTCATATATAAAAATTAAATGTAACCATTCAAATTAGATTGTAAACCATTCTTTTCAGTTTTCCTAAGTTAAAAACATGGTAATCTGAAAGGAGAACTTTCCAAGTAAATTTTTACAGATTAGTGTAGATACTGTTAGTGAAGTAAAATGACTCCCAATAGATTAGTATAAAATAACAAAATAACCCAGAAAACACAGACACAAAAGAAGCATTGATGACATTGAAACGGCGTACTGCCTCTTCCTGATATTAAGCATGAAGAATCATTTGTACATGCAGTCTAATTGTGATAAAATGTATCCATAGCTGACAAGAAGATATTGGATAATGTAAAACTTAAAGTGGTTGCCAATAAAATGAGAGTTGACCAGTGTTACCATTTAGTTTATTAAAAAGAGATGATAAGGCACCAAATAATTTATCAATTAAAGATAGTATTAAGCTACTATGTCTGTGTCTCCATAACACTTAACTACAGCACCTGTCTGTATACAGAACCACTATTCCTGTGATGAAGAGGAGTTAAACCTGGGTGTTGAGTAAGAGAACCTCCAGAGGTAGGTGCGTGCAAGCATGGCACCCCCAACAGATGGTCACATTTGGTAAGTAAATTACATTTTTACACATTGCAATATGTGATTAATATATACTTTGTAGAGTATCAAGGATGCAACATATTAAATTAACGATTTAATATACAAAAGTACAGGGCATACAGATAGAAAAAATAATGAATAAACAATTAATAGATTGATATACACAAGCAAACACAATTTAAAATAAAAGGGGCTACGTTCAGATTGTCACTTACATGAATGGCATACTCTGTGCAGTGGCGCACACAGGAGGGGATTCTGGGTCTCCAAAAACCTCTCCCCTCCATTAAAAAAGTGCCCTATATAGCGGCACTGTACTATACAGCAGCCACGGCGCTGTCAAAGAAGCATCCACGGCGGTGCTGTATTGTATACAGCACCGCCACGGACGCTTCTTTGACAGCGCCGCGGCTGCTATATAGTACAGTGCTGCCTAAACGGAGCTGCCGTGGAGGGGAAAACCTCCTTAAAAATGCTCCGTGCGCCCCTGCTGTGCCATGGGAAATTGGCAAGGAAGATGGACAGCTTATCAACGTGGATTGATTTTCCCAAAAAGTCTGACCACTTGCCCCTTCCCAACACAGGTTTTTTAAGCAAAATGAAATGGGATGGTCTTCACAGGGCAGTGTTTAATGCTAATAGGGGGCAGGGATGTCCCCTGGGTGTCACTATAGTTTGCTCAGAAATATACCCAAAGTTTTGACCTGTGGGTAATTCTTCACAGATATATCCCAGAGACATAACTCCCCCTTCAATAAACCGTTCATAATCTCCCGCACATTTAAATACCAAACATGATGGAATTATGACAATGTGGAAAAGATATGTGAGTATAGCTATTTCCGGATACTGCCAGTACCTGTAATTCCCAACCCTGGTGCAATTTATGCTCCTTAGTATGGAGGGGCACCCAGATTTCCCAAAATATGAACTATGAAGACATTTTCCTTTGAAGCTCATATTTATATATACCTGTATAGACTTTCACATGTTGCCTACAAGGATCTCCAGCTGTGATCGGCCCCACAAAGTCGATTCAGGTGTCCAAAAACTCCATTCCAGGCCAGCATATCTCACAGCAGGAGCCCTTTTGAAGCTGCCACAGGTGACAATCTTATCTTTTCATACTGGAATGTGCAAAGCCATCAAATACATTTACATCAGACTCTTTGACTTCACATTTTACACTTTAACAGCTCAATTTATCCATGGATTCATTTGATATAACCTAGTTACACTGCAGTTATGATTTATCCCTTACAAATAACTGTAAGCTCTCTATGTTCACGACACCTCCCCTTTTTAAGAGATGGCATCGGGATTGACTGACAGGTCATTGCCCAGGCCAACTCCCACAGATTCCTCCTGGTTCAACTACAATTGCTGTTAGCTGGGTCGCAATAGGTTCTCTGGTGAGAAGGGTTAAGAAGGGGTTAAATATCTCATTCAGCTGGGACTTCTGGTCCTTTAATAGCTGTGGGCTAACCTCTGCATTCTTAGCTACACTCTCTGTACCTCTCACTGACTGCGTATGTTTGTGGATGCAGTCTGAGAGAACGCCTCCCTCCCACAAAAAATCCTGTGGGTGGAAACCCCTTAATTCTGGCACAGCAGAAAACATGCTTCCACTCTGCCCTGCTTCCCAGTTACGAAATTCCCTCTCTGCGAAACACAGTATGCAATTTTTAACTGGGAAGCTACTGAACAGGACACTCCCCTCCCCCTTGGATTTATCTATCTGGAGGTGTAGAGTAACAGGGAGTTTGGGCCTCTCATCTACCTCATCTAAACCGTTAGATGGCTGACTAGCAACTGACCCCCCTGTCTCTATAGAAAACTCAGGTGAATGGTCAGAACTCAGATGGAGATCTGAGTGGTGAACATTCGAACTACAGGTCCCAGCAATCATGTCAGGATTGCTGTCACTCTCTTTTTCCCGTTGGTCAGGTCTATGTGTCTCCCCCACATTCTCAACACCCCTGGGTACAGCTAGTTTAGGCTCAGAGCACACGTCTTCACTCTGCCCCCCCCACCCATTTACCTTGTACTCCATATTCTGAGCATATTATATGGGTAGAAACATTGTGTTTCTCTAGCACAACAGAATTAATCACATTATCATCTGTCCCATTTCTAGCAAGCATATTATCTACAGCCGTATCAATGGCAAAATTTGCAGTAACAGTGGCATCTGTCCCTATCTTATGATAAGAGGTCAGTGTAAAAACAGGTTTAGATTCTAATGCAATACTATTTTTGGCATTATCATCCTTACTCACTTCAGGTACAATAGAAGATACCCTTTCCCTGTAACATCCAGGTGCCTGGGAAAAAACGTGGTTACTCTCAGCAGGTTCTGATACTGTAACATGGGTGGCATTAAAATCATTACACACTTCAGGTACAATAGAATATACCCTTTCCCTGTCACATCCTGGTTTACACATTTCAGGTGCAACTGAACAGACCTTTTCCTTGTCACCTCCTGGTACCTGGGAACAAACGTTGTTACTTTCAGCTGATTCTGACACAGTAACAAGTGTGGCAATAATCATTAGAAACATACTGAGAAAGCATTCTTCCTAAATCTGTCCCCAGCAACACATTTGTAGGCATATTATCTGATAACCCGACATCTCTTAGACGTCTTCCAGCACCCTAATCAAGGTAAACCTTGCCCACAGGCACAGTAAGGTGAATTCCACCCACCCCTTGTGCAGAAAAACACTTTCCTGGAATTAGGTCCTCTAAACCTACCAGTTCTGAACCCACTAGCGTAACATCTGCCCAAGTGTCTCTTAACCCCACAGTTACCTTGTCACCCACAGTGACTGTTTGCAGATTGTCCTTCCGACCCCTTTGTGGTCCAGCAACACATAGGAACACTGGAGAAGACTGCAGGCAAGGTACCCCCCAGAGGAGGGTGAAGTGGTCTTCTTTTCTGGACAGATGGTACTGATGTGCCCCACACAAAACATCGGCGGGTGTCTCCCAAAACAGGCTTTGCCCCAACCCTCCCAAAAGATGAATAAACAGTGGGTGATGGTTTTGAGGGGGGTGGCGTTGATCCTTATGGCCGTCCCCCTTTCCAGGCAGACTGCCCTGTTACAAAAGTCCCTCTTTTAGCTGCAGGTACCCGGGTGACAGTGTACTTGTCAGTCAGTCTAGCTGCTTTTGCAGATGATTCAGGGTCCCGATCCATTAGCCATTTCTTCACATCAGCTGGGCACAAAGTGAAATGCTTCTGGATCATTAAATCTTTCAGAGCATCAAAGGTGGTGATCTTTAACCCTCCAATCCACTGTATGAAAGAAGCAGACAGTTGGGCCACAAATACAGAATAAGTGTCAGAGGCACTGCGTTTTAAATCTCAGAATTTCTGTCTGTGTGCCCCCGGCGTGATATTAAAATGCTGCAACAGGGCACTTTTGATTGCCTAATAATCTCCGTCCATCTCAGGTGGAAGATCTGCAAATGCTTTCCCTCGCAAACGAGGGCTTAAATACTGCGACCATTGATCTTTGGCCAGTCCATACTGTTGGCACGTTTTTTCAAATCCTCGAAAAAAAGCATCCAATTTCCCATCTTTTTTCCAATACAGGGAAATTCTCTGGACGGAGTCTGCTGATACCAGCCTCTCTGGCTTCTGGCTGGCGTTTGAGCTTGGCAAGTTCCAGCTCATATCTCCTCTCTCCCTCTCGCTCGGCAGCTTCTCTTTCTGCCTGGTGCTCCGCTTGACGCTCCGCTGTCTCCATAGCAGCGCGCTTCTCCTGATGGTCAGTAGCTTCCTTCTTCTGGAACTGCTGTAAAAGTTGCATTTTGGTTTTAATGTCCGCTGGAAACAAAAACGTTAGGGCAGTTTGCAAATAAACGTTCATAGCAGTGTCCACACCTGAACTATGAGAATCATCCAAAATTAACAGTCCCTAGTTTTGAGCAATATCCACAGTCAGGTCCGTTTCTGACTCCTGGCTGTGCCCTTCCTGGGACACATTTCCAAGTTAGTGCTGATTTCTCTGCACGAGAGCTTCAATCAATTGCTCCTTGCCTTTGCCACTAGTGGGAATTCCTTCATCCTCACAATGTGAAATCAGTGCCTCCTTTGTCATGCGTTTATATGCCGCAGCCATCTCCTCAGTTACATTGCAAAATAAAAGATAGGAAAGAAAAAACAGGGAGATGGGAAGGGAACTGCTTTGCATGTATGTCTTCAAAAAAAATAAATAAGCCATGAGTTTTGTCCTTGTAAAACGATTGTATTCCTCGCAAGATTACAATCATTTTATATAGTCACATATACTTATACCTATGTCTATAGCAATTTGCTTTGTTTGCAAAATCCACAATCGCTATCAGGCATAAATAAAACTTCAAAACCCTCTATACGGGAGAAACAACTCCCCGTCTCGTGCACTAGAAATAATAATAAAAAAACAAACCATTTGCTTAACTATGCACACAAAAGCATAATGAAAGCAAAGGAAAAAAAAAGCATCTATCAGCATCAGTGGAGCATTCACTAACAACCACAAGGGGTTATCTATTGTTGGTGACTGTCATCATCATAAACCACTATTTGCACCTGCCTTTGACCACCCGCAAATAATAAGACCTGGACAGTTTTATAAATGTGTCTGTGTCTTGGTCTACATCTGTTTGCATTTGCTTGAACATAACCTTTGAGTAGTCAGCGTATGTTAGAAAGCCTTATATCACCCATTCTTCATCTCCAAGTGCAAGCGGGCGTAAGTGCCAGGATTAGGCACAGATTAAGTCGCATATACATGCGACCAAATCTACATAGCCGCATATGCATGCACAGAGCGATGTCACACAAGATACACTACGCAAACTGGTTGTCACGACTTTAGGTTTGTGGTTCTATTGTGCAGCATCTGAGAGACATCATAGATATCAGTGCACCATGCCTACTATGATGTCTATGCAACATACAGCAATCCATCTGATAGTCTGTTTCTTCCTTTCCCAGTAACAGAATTACTGTGGGTGCAGGAGATGCAAATGCTATGGGTCCCGGAGATGAGGAGGCCTAGCATTGCAGCCAGAGACCTAACCCCTCAGCACCATTGGTGAACACATATCAATGCCTAATTCTGCTCCACTGCTCTGAAAAGAGCAGAGCAGAGTCCCGTTCTGAGTGGTGCATGCATCATCCTGGAATGCTCAGAAGAGCATTCGTAGAGCAGAGTGGTAGGGCTTCAGAGGTTAGAATTTTATATCCAGACACCTACTGAAACTTTGCTATGGGGCAAGGCGATGCAGTGTTCTAACCCTTCTGATCTTTACATTGTAATTATCATCACTAGGTATCAGCACAGATGCACTCCTTATGTTGGTGTACAATATAAAAATGAAATCATAAATGTAATGTAAATCACACCTGTAAAGAAGGACTGAGTTGCCTGCTGGGTAATATGGCATTGAGGAGATTAAGGTAGATTAATTTCTTGAATACTTCAATATTGGTCCTGAGATAATATCTTTTCTCCTGAGCATTCATTTTATTAGTCAAAATAAGTTTCTATAGTGTAAAAACATGGGAAATGGAAAGGAATGTTTTATTGAAATGAAAGTAGTATGGATGATTGGTCTCAACGTGGGTGGCATCCGAGGACGTAAATCTTCCAATTTTTTACAAGTATGAAATCTTTGGTAAATCAGCACTATGTCATGGAAAGGAAAATGTCACTGTGAAAAGTAAACAAGTGGTTTTCAGGAGAACTAAATGTTTGTTACATAGAGGACATAATATTGGCATTATTAATTGAAATGCTAAATCTAGATGTTCTTGTCTTGCTCACTCACTTCCTTTGTCAATAAATACCAGTGAGCAGGGACCACAAAGTTGATTTCATATTTAAATAGCTTTAAAGCCAAAGTAAATTAATTTCCTATGAAATAAAAATGTTTTGGTCCAATAAGTCCAAGATAGTTTTCACACCTTAGTCAACATTTTTAGCTAACATTTTAACATTGTACAAAAATAGATGATGAATAATGATGATGATGATTATTATTATTAATAATAATAATAATTAATTAATTTATGCATTTATTTATAAAATTACACAGATTCCGCAGCACCTGATACAGAAGCATGTAGCAAATAGATGAGGTAATACACATAAGTAGTGCAGAAAAAGACATGACAGGACAAACGTGTGAGTCAGACAGTAGAAAAACATGAGGCAATAGGTGGAGAGGACCCTGCCAGTGAGAGCTTACATTCTAGAGCGAGGGGTGGTGAGAGACAGTAGGATCAACTGGGAAAAGATGGAGATGGCAGGCAAGGAAGATGAGGTGATGGACAGAATGGTTAGGAGGTGGTAAGATAGGCAAACTTGAATATGTGAGTTTTGAGAGGGTTAAGGGAGAATCAAGTGAGGTGGGGTAGGTCAGTGATTCTCTCGTTAACACAGGTGAGGGTGTTGACGAGGACAAGGCTGGAGATCACTCTGTCATGCTGATTGAGTTAGAATAACATACTGGAAACTTTAAAAGGAGGTTGTTGCTATAAATCATTGTTCTTCCTCTGTTAACCATGGATAGCTGCAAGGGAATATGTGCAGTCATCATTGCTTTGCACAAAAGGGCTTTACAGGCAAGAATATTGCTGCTAGTAAGATTTCACCTAAATCAACCATTTAGAGGATCATCAAGAACTTCAAGGAGAGAGGTTCAAAGTCCTTTTTCGCCATGGCAATGAACTTTATCCCAAAAACAAGATTTCCCCTGCCTTTCAGCCCTGCCACAAAAGGACTGGCTGACATCAGGTCAGTGATTCTCTTCTTAACACAGATGAGAGTGTTGACGAGGACAAGGCTGGAGATCACTTTATCATGCTGATTGAGTTAGAATAACAGACTTGAAGCTTTAAAAGGAAGGTGGTGCTTGAAATCATTGTTCTGCCTTTGTTATCCAAGGAAACATGTGCAGTCATCATTTCTTTGCACAAAAAAGGCTTCACAGGTAAGGATATTGCTGCTAGTAAGATTGCACCTAAATTAACCATTTATCGGATCATCAAGAACTTCAAGTAGAGAGGTTCAATAATTGTGAAGAAGACTTCAGGGCACCCAAGAATGTACAGCAAGCACCAGGATCATTTCCTAAAGTTGATTCAGCTGTGGGATCAGGGCAATTCCAGTACAGAGCTTGCTCAGAAATAGCAGCAGGCAGGTATGAGTGCATCTGCAAGCACAGTGAGGCAAAGACTTTTGGATAATGGTCTGGTGTCAAGAAGGCCAGCAAAGAAGCCACTTCTCTCCAGGACTGATATTCTGTAAAAGGTACATTGATTGGACTGCTGAGGACTGGGTTAAAGGAGTTTTCTCTGATGAATCCCCTTTCAGTTTTTTTGGGGCATCTGGAAAAACGCTTGTCCAGAGAAAGAAAGGTGAGCCCTACCATCAGTCCAGTGTCATGCCAACAGCAAAGCATCCTGAAACCATTCATGTGTGGGGTTGTGCTACGGCCAAGTGAGTGGGCTCACTTACAATTTTGCCTAAGAACACAGCCATTAATAAAGAGTGGTACCAAAACATCCAACAAGAGCAACTTCTACAAACTATCCAAGAACAGTTTAGTGACGAACAATGCATTTTCTAGCATGAAGGAGCACCTTGCCATAAGGCAAAAGTAATAACAATGTGGCTCGGGGATCAAAATATCAAAATTTTGGGTTCATGGACAGGGGACTCCCCAGAACTTAATCCCATTGATAACTTGTGGTCAATCCTCAAGAGGCGGGTGGACAAACAAACACCCACAAATTCTGTCAAAATTCAAGCATTGATTAGGCAAGAATGGGTCAGTATGTGGCCGAGAAATTGATTGACAGGACGAATTGCAGAGGTCTTCAAAAAGAAGGGTCTAAACTGCAAATATTGACTCTTTGCATAAACTTAATGTAATTGTCAATAAAAGCCTTTGCCACTTATGAAATGCTTGTAGTTTTACTTCAGTATACCATAGCAACATCTGACAAAAAGGTCTAAAAACACTGAAGCAGCAACCTTTGTTAAAACCAATATTTGTGTCATTCTCAAAACTTTTGGACATAACTGTATGCATTATTTCTTTTGTTTTTGTCTATGGTCTACTTTTATTGCTGCCAACTTGGCAGACACATTGGCATAAGGATCAACAATTGTCTAAAGCATTTTTCCTCAGTTTATATTCCAAATACAACATATGTATGCAGCTCATGCAGATGTCCAAAGCAAGGTAAACTTTGCAGAAATGGTCATGTACACAGGCCCAGTTCATCCCTAACTGCTTTAATTGTGCATTCACCTATATTTTCCTGGTGTGCTCCCATATCATTATTATGTTTTATTTGTAAAGAACTATCTTATTTCACAGTAATTTCTAATCAAATAATTTGATTCAGCTGTAACCTATAATGTATTTTCTATGTAATAACCACCCAATCATACGGGGCTAAGTTTTAGTCAGAAGTCAATTCATATTTCATGGATCATGGGTTAAAATAACCCAGATGAAAAGCAGCTAAACACGGCAAGAAGACACAAACTAGAACTAGACCCAAGGCCATAATGCTGCATGGCAGCAATGCCAACAATTATGACACTCTGCCTCTCCATTTCTCAAGCTCAATATATGCCTATGCTGTAGACATACAGGGGTCTTAGTTCTCTCAGTATGACTACTCTTTCTATATATGTAAACAAATAATATCCAAAGCTTTCTGATCAAAGCAAATAATATAACATTATGCTAAAGCTAACTTCATTGGCAGATAAAACTTGCTAATGTTTTTTTTCCAGTTGATGATGATGACTGGTGCCTCAATTATGCTGCCACATCATGACACTCTTAAAGTGTATCTGAATGGACTTTAAATGTATCTTCATGCAGACATGTTCTAACACACTTTTTTGAGTTGTGCGTATCTTAAGACGGATTTGTGAATTTTCCACCCCATGTCTATTATTACCTATTATTATGTTTATTATATGTTATGATATGCTTATGTGCTGTGTACTATCACTCTTTCTTTACAAACGGCACACAGTAAGGTGGGAAAGCACTGCAGTCAGCAGCCAAGGGTGGTGCAAAAGATAGTCTTGGAGCACTGGGAGGCCGGGGCACCACCCTTGTGGGGTGTCCAGTGCTGAGCCAGGTAGCGTGGGGTCTTCATGACATGGTAGCGCTGGTGGTGTATGGCTACCCCCAATAGTTTATTTGCTGTTTGGATGGAGCTGATGACTTGCTTTCAAGGCCACTATTTCAGAGATACTTAAAACTGAGACCTCTTTCGTCAAATATGTCTCCCTGTTTTCATTTTATTATAAGATATATTTATGGGTTTGGAGTCATGTACAAAGGGGAGAACATCAAGCGACAGGCAGTTTAAGATAACATGGGGCTGTGGGTTGTGTTAGTATCCATGCACATAGGAGGGTAAAAGCAAAAGATGCAGTTAAAGTTGCGTTGCTGGGTTGATTGTTTGAAATTGCTAGATGTTTGGAGGTTTTAAGGGAGTAGGAGGTTATTTCATTGAGTGAGTGTGAGATCACTTGCTCTTGTTTTTGTTAATATCATCTAGCACAAGTATCTTTGGAAGTAGTTTGCAGTTTGTCAATTTTTATAATTTGCTGTCTATTTATTCTTCATTTCTGTTCATTCTTATTTGTTTTGGGTTTTTTTTCTATTATTATTATTTTTTTCTTCCACTATTTATATTTTTCATTTCTTTTTTGTTGCCTTTTTTTCTACCCTCTTCTGTTACTTGTTTACTTTTCTTTTCTCAAACTTCCCCCTTTATAATTCACACCGTCTCAAGTATTCCACTGCCCCCCTTCCTGTTTTCTAATGTGGCAGGTGATGCTCCCGGTGTTTACTAGCCTATCCCTACATCTACCATCTGGCAAGCTATTGTATATTATTTGTGTGAGCCGAGTCGGTGACCACTTCAAGTTCAACCGTTTCTGCTGCCGCCTTCTGGCAGGCATCTATTTTCTATTCTATTCATCTATTCTTCAATGCCTCTCCACACTCAGCCGCTGTCCTATCTGAAGTCCAACCCACCAAGCCGTCAGTTTTTTCTGGCAGTATTCTGCTGGAAAATTGTCCCGCAGACCTCTCCCTTGCTTCCTGGGGCACCAAGCAGCATACTTACGAGATTTTGAGGCTCCTGCTCCTACCAGAGGCTTAGAATCTCTTTTTCCTTTCCCTCCTTTTCATATTTTTACTGGCCTGGCAGTCAATTCAGCCTTGCCTCTGGACATTCTTGCTGGGTGTCACTCACCGATCGGAGATCGTGTATGGTTATCAACCAAAAATATTCGTTTGAAGGTCCCATCTATGAAGTTCGCTCCTCGTTTTATTAGTCCGTATAGGATCATTCAAGTGATAAATCCAGTTTGTTTCAAACTTCTACTACCTAAGAACCTTCGTATTTCCAATGCCTTCCATGTGTCTTTGCTCAAACCTCTTATCATCAACCGTTTCTCGGTCCCTCCTTCAGCACCGATGGCCAGTTCAAATTCATCAAGAGGAGGACTTTGAGATTACTCACATATTGGATGCAAAAATTTTGCGAGGAGTTCTTCGTTTCCTCGTTCATTGGAAGGCCTTTGGTCCTGAAGAGCGGTCATGGATCAAAGCAGAAGATCTTAATGCTCCAGCTCTTTTTAAGAAGTTTTATTCCAAGTTTCCGGACAAACCCGGTTCCAGGTGTTCTGTGCCCACCTTTAAAAGGGGGGGGTACTGTCACTCACCGGACTGTGAGTGCCATTTCCCGTGTATCCAGGAACCGTGGCCGTCCGCCATCCTGAAGGTCTGCTCATGTGCAGCCCTTTCAAACCTTCAGTACCTGTTGCTTTTAATTGATTGGATGATCAGGCAACCCTCCCTATTTAAACCACCTGTGATCATTACTTGGTTGCCTGATCTTGGAGTTTCATTCCCCATGAGCCTCTGAAGGTGTTCCTGTGTTCCTTGTGTATTCAACTCCTGCTGATTCCGTTTACTGCTATTGTGGTTTCCAGACCACTTTAACTCTCCTGTGTTCATCGTGCCTGCATTCAGCTGATTCCTATCCGCTGCCTCCATTACTACTACAGAGTTCCTGTTCACTTCAACTCTCCTGTGTTCATCGTGCCTGCACTCAGCTGATTCCTATCCGCTGCCTCCGTTACTTCTACAGAGTTCCTGTTCACTTCAACTCTCCTGTGTTCATCGTGCCTGCACTCAGCTGATTCCTATCCGCTGCCTCCGTTACTACTACAGAGTTCCTGATCGTCTCAACTCTCCTGGGTTTATCGTGTCAGCTCTCTGCTGCCTCCACCTCTACTACTGGATACCAGACAGCCTCAACTCTCCCGTGTCCTTCATGTTTCCAGTTCCACTTACTACTGCTTCCTGAGTATTGCTTAGTGGATTCTGGATTACCTGCCGTGCGCTGCACCAACCTGATTACCACTTCCACCCTCCAGTGGTCTCTCCTCCTGCCGGCCTTCAGCCGTTCAGGTATCCCTGCACGTCTCTCTGACAGCCTGCTCTCCTGAACCGCGGTATGCATACTTTCCATTGACTTTGCTTGTGTATGGCATATCCATCTGGACTGAGTTGTGTTCTCCTCCGGAGCCTCCTATCCACTGAAGCTATTGTTACTATTGACTTTGTTTCCTATTGCCTGGATAGTTATTGTGACTTTGTATACTTCAAGCAGTGCTTGTCAGTTATCGTTGTATTGTGGATATCATCGTGGGATCAAGTACTGTGTGCTCCGTGTATACTCTGCTTTACATTCATCTCCTCGTGCCCCTCCTCACATATATATAGCAGTGGTACAACTTGCTGACGCAGACCACTGACTCCTGTTCCCCATGACACCAGTTTCAAGTATCCTCTCACATAAGCAGTGGTACAACTTGCTATACGCAGACCACTGACTTCCCCGTTACCTACCTTCACCTGGATTCCATTCCTTCACCTAGACAGCGGTACAACTTGCTATACGCAGACCGCTGACTTTCACTACCTCCTCGCTACTCCTGGACATTCCTCCTCACTATAGCAGTGGTACAACTTGCTATACACAGACCACTGACTTTCCTCACGTTCCCTTGTCCATCTGGTTCCTCGTGTACATTCATCTACTCATTACCAGTTGCTGCTAGTCATAGACTTTCCTCGAGCATTCTCTCACCATCTGCTGTTTCTCCTGTTCCGTTGTCACCCTGCTACCAGAGAACCATAGTACCAACTCTATTTCTCTGGTAAGTCCATCATCTGGTGATATCCTGGGCAAAGACTCATAGTGCCCGTGACACTGGGTTTCCCACTACTTGCTTCCACCCCTTTACAGCAAATTTTTTCCACAGTCATTGGCATTTCCCACAATTTCTCTTACATACTCCCAGCCCCTTACCCCACTTCCAAATATATCCCTTAATGTTGCCATGCCTGAAATATTTTTACACAATAATGAGGGGTGCAGGCTGACCCGTAATTCATCATTGCAGTTACAGGGTTGCTGAATAACAGTGCAACATCATCTCAGAACTGATTTAACACTTGTTTTCAATACCAGGGAGATCTCCTGAGAGGGACATTGAGAGGCATGAATGGATGGCCCACTTTTGCTCCAACCAGACAAAATGCGGCAGTGGAGGAGCCTAGCCAGGCTATTTTGGGTGATCATCAACCGAGGCCAGTCAGCAGAAGGATGCACCTGGGTCTGGGGATTTGCCAAGTAAACTTATCAAGCTACTTGTAAAACATTTGAAATGTAATAATGAAAGCACAGTGATATAAATTTTTGCTAAATTGAAAGGATAAGTTGACGTGGCAGTAAACTTTCTAATAAATAACAACCAGTTGAAGAAGATATTGGGAGGCCCATAGAGAAGGAAATATGGAGTCATTTAATTCTCATTGTGGAGGAAATAGTGACTGATTAATTCAGAGATGTATTTTCTGGTTGTTTTTTTACATTGCATTTGTGGGCTTTAGAGTTAGGGAGTTGGTTGCATCCTCAACCATGCCAAGCATGCTTTTCAAGAATATGGTAGTTGTTGATCAGACTATGATCTGTAAAATACATACATCCAAGACAGATCAACTGGGGATGGATAGATGGTTCATGTTAATCATGAAAAAAACATATTTTCCGTTCTACTGGCAAAAGAGTATTGAAGACTAGAATCTTGAAGCAGCAGATTTAGTTAATATATAAGAATGTGACTCTGCTAACTCAGTATCAGCTTTGTATGGTATTTAAGAGATGCATAAAATGAATTTGGCTCAGAGTTGGTATTATAGGACACATTCATTTAGGATTGAGCCAGCTATGTCAGTATTGGGAGATGGTTTCTCAACTGAGTGCATACAAATTAGAAGATCGAAATCCAACTGCTATAAAAAACACATTAAGATAAGTTACAGTCCTCCCTGCATGAGTTAATCTTGGGCATATGCTGCTTGACAGTGTTGATTGTGGGGGTTTGAAGGGATTTTAGCTATTTTTTCCTCCTAAAGAGATCATGATTAGCTTGTGGATCTCTGAGGTTTTTTATGTTTCTTTACCCTCATATGGATTTTCTTTTCCTTTCCCTGACTAGGCAGCACTTTTGTTTTGTTCTTTGCTTTGCAACAACAATGATATATTTGTAATTGTACACTTATCAACAGTTGAGCTCAACCTTTACAGTTGAGTCCATGTAGTCTCAGCAAATTGGATTGTGGGAAATTTCTATGTCCACTGGGCTTTCAAGATTTCGGTGACAAGGTCACAACCATCTTCTCAAGGGCAAAGAATATCACATGGTTATAAGTGGCATGTGTTGGAACAGTTTTCAAAGATTGGTGGTTGTGGCCACTAGAAGGTTTCATATTTCCAGCATTTTAGTCATACACTTAGGTGGAATGACCTGGGAACTAGGAAGACCATTGACCTTATTTTGAGTATAAAAGTTATGAATCAGTGGTCAATTACGGGAGTTATTTGGTTAGATATTATACCCCGGAGTTTCTGGAGAGATACCAGTGGTGGTGCTGTCATGGAAGAGGCACAAAAGAAGTACAAGTTTCAGTATGCAGATTTGTACCAAACAGATCGGTGCATCTTACCAATGAGGGCTTAGGTTTGTCTAAAGACCAGTTGTTCAGGGGGGTAGTGGGCTTATAATTAAAGCTGTGACCTCTTTTGCAAAATATGTTTCCTGATTTTCATTGTATTATAAAAGTTAAAGTTAAAGTTATGGGTTCTGAGTCATATGCAGAGGGGTGAATATTCAAAAAATCTGTTGTCACTTACATGTTGATACTTTTATCTAGAACCTATAGCTACAAAAATAAATTGTTTTTAAACTGGATTGAACTTCATGCATTTCTTCCTGAGCATTCCTTGGTCATAAATAAGTGTGGTTCCTATAACAATTTATTTAAGTAACTAAATGTTTGCCCATCCCCTTTTATGTAGACAATTTTTGTAGCAGTAAAATAACAGAACATTTCCCCTTACGATGTATGTTTATATATACCGATTATAGGTCATTACTCCTATATAACAAATAATCCTGGTGCTATACTATAGATCTATCATTAGATCATGAACAGCATGCTTTGGCATTATTTTCCCAAGTGCTTATAAATGAGATAACCAGTTTGCCTATAAAAACATACTATAAGATTATAACTTTATAATCTGAAATTCCGTAAGTTATGTAAGATACAGATTTCACCACAGGCACTTCAATTGCAGAGAAGAATATATGATAATTGAAGTCATAACTTTCATATCCATTATTTTTGTCAAAGAGGAAAATGTAAGTATCTACAGTAAACAAAACTAGGAAGTAATTAAATAGTTTGAACTGCCACAATTAGAAATGTCTAAGAAATAATAACATCCTTCAGATCGTTATCATACTGTATTTATAACAAATGAACACATTATGGGAAGTCAGAGTAACGAATGATCTACAAGTGTCCACAAAATATTTCTATAAAGATTAAAAAGGAAAATTGCATACCTTGTCATTAACTATGCTTCGACAGGTTTACAAATACTCTAAATAGAAAAAGGAAAGTTTTAAAGTTTACAAAATATACTAAGTTAATTATATCGTTTTTGATTAGGTTCCTACTGTTATTTAAAATAAAACATTTAATTCCATGTTAATAAAGCTATTATAAGTCCCTATTTGACATCAATGCATATCAACACCTGTGTATAACTAAGCAAAATAATTAAATATGACAACTAATAGCCCATCTTTATAAATTCTTTCACAGCCCAACAGATATGCCCTTAGTAGCACAACAATGATGTAAAAAAACAGAGCTCCTATAACGGGTGTCTATTTCACACTTGCCACCACACTTCACAACATAAATACAATATCAATAAAGAAATGTGAAAAATTTTGGCGCTGTGAATTTTAGTTTCACAATATACTACTAGCCACATTTGGGGGTAAATGTAAAAGGGGGTAAATGTAAAAGTCGCTAATTTCCGGCGACTTTGCAGGAGAAATTTAATGAGGTAATGGCTTGTAAAAGTAGGTTTACCTTTACAAGCCCTCGCCGCTTTAAATTTCCCCTGCAAAGTCGCCGGTTTCCAGGGACTTGCAGAAATCGAAGCTTCATACATTTACCCCCTCAGTGTCCAATGTTTACCTTTACGTCAGTATTTGTTTCTTCTTTTTTTTCCTTTCTTTTTCTACAAAATAAATGTGAAAAAATCCAATAAACCGAATGCGTGTTTTGAGATAACAATAAAATAAATAAAGAATGCAGAAAGCAATAATTTAATCCGCACTCTCCAACTCAAGAAACAATTCCAGTCACCAACAAGTATCTCTTGTGTATACACTTAAGGTGCTTATATTAAGATGTACGCAAATTCCGTTTTTGGCATGTGATGCACTTTTTTACACCTGGGCAAGCGCGCAAAGCACTAGCTCAGAAATTAGTCATTTGTGCACATGCTCAGATGTACAAAAGTGTAATATATGCCAAGAACGCACTTTGTGCTCAACTTAACCTGAGCCCTTTACCCTCCAATGAATGGGGCTCAGCGTTATAAGGATACTAATTGTATATACTTGAGACACCACTGACCATAGTCCTGATTATTTACTCCCCCAGTCACAAATGCAGTAGTGCATTTATTCTCTGAGGTAAAGAGTGTTGGAAGTCAGGATCAATTCCTGCATGTTTTATTTATTTTATTGTTATTTTATCAAACCACACATTGGGTGTATGTTCATATTTCACTTGAGCACCACCAATCATTGAAAAAACCTCATATGGCATTGTTTACAAATATATAGTAACACTTATTTATCCTGCTTCACTTTGGGGCAATGCGAAACTGATGTATGAGTTGTTTGATTGTGGTCCTCTATGAAGTATACAGACTACAGGTGTATGGATGCTTGGCTATAGAACCTTTTTATTAGCTTTTTTTGTCCTAGACCAGATTGTTCTTAGCAATGGTCTAAAGGCTGTGATTTGTGGCTTTTGTCTGTTATATAAAAGAAGAGAAAGTGCTTTATTAAAGCTTATTTTAATTAAAGTGGGCATGACTGACCTGTATATGTGTGAGCATCCAATTTTCAGGAGAGAGTACTATAAATGCAAGAAACATGAACAACAAGTACCACATAAGCATCCTATAGAATTTGACAATAAAACATTCTACATAAACTAATTTAATATGATTTTATTTATTTTATATCTGGTATAAGGAGTGTGTGCTTTGCACACACATTTAATGGAAACCCTAGACTGCTGGTAAATGTTCCACTAAGAACATTCGCTGGACAAAATATTAAACTAAACCCTGTCCGCCCTTCACTAAGTCTACCCCAGTGTTTCAGAAACCCTCTCTGCTACATGCTAAGCTGAATATGTGCTGCCAGACATAATTATTCTCTCCAGAGAATAAAACAGTATTCACAGACTGACAAGATGGTAAATAATGAGCACATTTAAGAGCTTTGTTTTCAAAAATGTTTTTCTGCGTTGTCAAATCTTTCACCAACATGTCAGACTGTTATTTTGATAATTATTCTTTTAATCAGATGAGATACATAGCATATTTTATTTTAAAACAATTGGATAGTTATCACATTTTTGCAGAATCGTAAAAAAATAAACACATTTAGAGTTAACTCTTGGCAAATATCTCTTGATTGTTTTAATATTTTTTTATAAACACTCAATTTTCTTATTTTATTTTAAAATGACTTGTGTTCTTAATATATTGTGGAAGCAAGATTTCCCTAGATATTTTTAGTACCACAGCGGAAACTACAAAGCTGAAAATAATGTGGTTTAGTTTTGAATATGGAAGATGTACAAATACCATCCACATCTCCACCCATTAATTTATCCCCCTCATACAATTATGGCTTTAAGTAAACCTAAACAGCCTCATCTGACATTTCTTCCTTGTCTGTTGGAATAGGATTGACTCAGGGTCCATGAATCATCATTAAGAAGTCCTGTTTTATTAAAGATTATATATATATATTATTTTAGAAAAAAAACACAAAAAAAGCAAAAAAAAGCCTAGGGGATATATTATTTTTCCACTTGGTTTCTTCAAAATGCCTGGAAAATTCTAGCTAATAGGTATTAGCTGAACACATTTGAATCTACTCTTTTCTCACAGTTTCAACACTTATGAAAGTTTGCAGCTATAAAATATAATGAACACTTATTAGGTCTTGCTGAACAATCTATATGGCAGATTTCTCTTCATAAACATGTACATTTATTTTCTCATTGACTGCAGTGCTGCTTAAAGAAAAATAATATATTGGAAAATGTACAGCTTTAAAAGCAAGTGTGTTGAGTGATATTTTATGCAGGTATTAATATAATTACAGAACAGTTTTGCTTCTGAGCAATGAACAAATAACTTACACAAGTTATTGCTGGGCTTCACGGGTAGTTTAATGATACTTTATGTGCTTGTTAAGTTATAGCATGCCTAGTCTATGGCTCTGCATAAACATTACTTTATGTATATGTCTGGGAGTTTACAGCATTCTTATGGAGGGATTTGCACCTAAACCTATTCATAAAAATCAAGGTGGACTGGAAAAACATACCACAACACAGCAGAGGAAAAAAGCATTAGTTACAAAGACACACACATACAATTATAATAATAATAATAATAATAATAATAATACATTAAGCTACCTGAAATATACCAAATAAGACACTGCTGGCTGCATGCAAAAGGGAGTTGAACAGCCAGATATGTGAGGAATTAAACATGTGTATTAAATATGCACAGAGGGCACATTGCCTCACAGTTTTAAACAATCAAAGAGCACCTGTTTGCCAAAGTAGTAACCCTGTGCCATTTCTACAGTCATTGCCGAAAGTTTTGAGAATGACACAAGTATTGGTTTTCATAAAGTTTGCAGCTTCAGTGTTTTTAGACCTTTTTGTCAAATGTTGCTATGGTATACCAAAGAAAAATTGCAAGCATTTCATAATTGCCAAAGGCTTTTAGTGACAATTACATTAAGTTTATACAAAGACTCAATATTTGCAGTGATGATCCTTCTTTTTGAAGACCTCTACAATTCACTCGGGCATGCTGTCAATCAGCTTTTGGGCCACATACTGATTGATGGTCACCCATTCCTGCCTAATGAATGCTTGTAGCTTGTCAGAATTTGTAAGTTTTTGTTTATCCAACCGCCTCTTAAGGATTGACCACAAGTTCTCATTGGGATTAAGGCCTGGGAGTTTCCTGGCCATGGACCCAAAATTTCAATGTTTTGACCCCCGAGCCACTTAGTTATCACTTTTGCTTTATGGCAAGGTGACCATCATGCTAGAAAAGACATTGTTCATCACCAAACTGTTCTTGGATGGTTGGGAGAAGTTGCTCTTGGAGGATGTTTTGTTTTATTAATGGCTGAGTTCTTAGGCAAAATTGTAAGTGAGCCCACTCCCTTGGCTCAGAGCGCAACCCCACACATGAATGGTTTCAGGATGCTTTAATGTTGGCATGACACAGGATTGATGGTAGCGCTCACCTTTCTTTAACCGGACAAACGTTTTCCAGATGCCCCAAACAATCTGAAAGGGTATTCTACAGAGATGATGACTTTACCCCAGTCCTCAGCAGTCCAATCCCTGTACTTTTTACAGAATATCAGTCCTGGAGAGAAGTGGCTTCTTTGCTGGCCTTCTTGACACCAGGCCTTCCTCCAAAAGTCTTCGCCTCACTGCGTGTGCAGATGCACTCACACCTGCCTGCTGCCATTCCTGAGCAAGCTCTGCACTGGTGGTGCCTCAATCCCACAGCTGAATCAAGTTTATGAGATGGTCCTGGCACTTGCTACATGTTCTTGGGTGCCCTGAACCTTTCTTCACAACTCTTGAGCCTCTCTCCTTGAAGTTGATGTTCCGATAAATGGTTGATTTAGGTGTAATCTTACTAGCAGCAATATCCTTACCTCGGAAGTCCTTTTTGTGCAAACCAATGATGACTGCACATGTTTCCTTGGTTAACAAAGGCAGAACACCACCCTCCTTTTAAAGCTTCCAGTCTGTTATTCTAACTCAATCAGCATAATAAAATGATCTCCAGCCTTGTTCTCATCAACACTCTCACCTGTGTTAACAAGAGAACCACTGACCTGATGTCAGCTGGTCCTTTTGTGGCAGGGCTGAAATGCAGTGGAAATGTTGTTTTTAGGATAAAGTTCATTGTCATGGCAAAGAAGGACGAGAAATTACGAGCAATTCATCTGATCACTCTTCATGACATTCTGGAGTATATGCAAATTGCCATCATTAAAATTAAGGCAGCAGATTTTGTGAAAAATTATATTTGTGTCATTCACAAAACTTTTGGCCATGACTGTAGTGGTTGGTGATCGGATGAGTGCAAATCAGAGGCCGGTGATGGAAGTTGTTTAAGGGAGGATAACTTCCTTGTCCCATTTCTAATGGTTGGTGATCGGATGAGTGCAAAACGGAGGCCATTGATGGAAGCCGTCCAAGGGAGGATAACTTCCCTGTTCCATTTCTAGTGGTTGATGATCAGATGAGTTCAAAACGGAGGCTGGTGATGTAGCTATTCAAGGGAGGATAACATTTGTGGGATGCACATTGAACTATATCTCCCTGCTATCTTCTATATTAATATCCCTATACATTCTAATAAACACCACATATTACAAATAATTCCCCACTACCTAGACTTAAATTTCTAGATACTCACCTACTTTCACATTACACTGTTATCTACTGTCTACACTAAAATTGATCCACTCAGTTATGTCAGATATAACCATATTAAAATACACCCTCCTCTTATTTATTACACCTTTATCATCCAAAAGCCTTTAGCTTAAACTTATATCTGTACTGTCTGAAACAATGTATTAAACCCTTTTCACAATCAAAATCGAAAACCATTCAAATATCAAGCCCATTTATCACAAACTGCACTATGTCATGCAACACTGATGGAACTTCAGTTATGATGCCTCATTCCTACTTTTGTCAACACATGAACTACCCTTGACTCCAAAAAAAAGAAAAGTTATTTTTTGTAAATGTTCTCCCATATATATCACACCAACAGTTGCCTCGATATAAGCACCAAACCAAAAGCACAATAGAGCTTTCCAGGGGAATTCAATGGGTGCTAAGAGGGTTAGACATGAATGTATCACTTGCTTGTAAAATAGCCATGGACATCCAATCAAGAGATTCCTTCCCTTACAGCTCTACTCTGACACCTGGGGGTATATTTACTAAACTACAGGTTTGAGAAGTGGGGATGTTGCCTATAGTAACCAATCTGATTTTAGCTGTCATTTTATACAATGTACTAAATATATGATAACTAGAATCTGATTGGTTGCTATAGGCAACATCTCCACTTTTTCAAACCTGCAGTTTAGTAAATATACCCCCTGGTCTTTTGTGTGTAAAATTATACTATACCGGCAATTTAAATATAGATTCCCTGGTGGTGGCTCTCCAATTTTTCTTTCCCAAGGGATAGCAGGCAGCACTGCCTAACAGTGGTATGTCCATAATTGGACGCCTCCTGTAATCTACCTATCAATTTTAACCATTTAAATTAGCAACTTGTTTCCAGATTCTATAAATCAATAATCTATTCACTAAACTTTAGCAATAACGTACAGAATTGGAACATAATAAGCCTTTACTGCATTTGATTATTCAAATGCTGACCAAATAATTGAAAATGTATTGTACAATATTATAGAGGCTTGTCTTAAGGATGTTTGGTTAGTAGACTACTGTGGAATGGTGAGGACTTTGAGAAAAAAAAACAATACAATTTAGTTCTACATGTTTTTATTTGGGAATTCCATTGGGAAATTAATTTCTAGTTTCAAGTTAAAAGGTCATATTCAAAGAAAAGGGTAAACTAACAACTAAAAAGGGCTTCTCATTACATAGCATCTTGAAAACAATTACTATGTAACCTTTCAACTCATTAATATCATTTGTTTCCTATTATTGTCACCATGCAAAAGATTTAAAATACATTTTAGGGTACTAATTAAATGTATATTACTATTGGCTACCTTAATTTACACAGGATTTATGAAGAAGAATAAAGCTACATATCCAAATCTAATTATATTTAACCTCAAATTATTTAATAGATTTTTTTAAATGTTCCCATGAAATAAAATATTTAAAAACATGTTTAAAAATGATGTCTACCTATGTGGCTTTAACTTTGGAAACGATGACGAGCAAAGAAATGTATGCATAAAAAGTATTTCCCATCAGTCTGAGATGTCATAGTTTAGTTCAATAAAATTATATGTAATTATTCCAGTTGTCTGGTATTAGTCTTAGTACTTGTGTAATGATTTTCTAATTTTTTTTTTGTTTAAAGTCCATGCACTAAGTATAAAGTAAGTACAATGTTTAGAGATTACTAGCCTTTTTCTTTTCATGTGAGTTTACCAATGTATAATGATACTTGATGGGATAAAAGATTTGCAGCTCCGATCATAATATGACAAGAAATACATTGATATGGGATTTCTGTACATTAACTGATATGAAATTACACCAAATTTGTGCTGTTTTATCACCAGGGCCCAAAGAGTGAATTTGGGCCCTGGTGCAGCAACTTATTGGGTCCCTTTCCAAGTGCCAGGTTGTATGCTTGTGAGTTGGGACTGTGCCTTCCATCATAATGCCATATTGCTAATTGTCTGTCTAGTGATTCCATGACACAGTGATGTGTGTGACTTGTCAAGTGACTCACATGTGGGCGCAGGCAGCATATGTTGGCAGGCCTTTTTTCATCTGCCCCCATTGACTCCTGCACAAGCAATATTTTTTTTTTAGAAAAAGTTCCAGTATATTGTACATAGAGCACCAACATGTCCAAGCAGTGTGTACACCCACTTTTTGTACCCCTGTTTACCACACTAGTAGTGTTACTGGTTTTCAGAGCATATGTGATATCTTTAGTTATAGTACATCCAACCCTATTGGTATAAAAAAGGTCTAAATAATTAAAACACATAACAGTCAGTATTATTACGTTATGAGTAAACTTAATATATATCTTTCAATTTTATAATTTTTATTAAAATACTTAACTGTTGATGTTCACACTTAGCAATGTCCCCAGTATCATTAATATACTAAACCTTGTAATTAAATAACAGACAAAATATTGGCCATAGTTTATTAAATATAACAAACATATGGTGGATGAGAAAGCATAGGCAGCTTGGCTATAACCAATGCCCATCAATATCACAATGAGAATCATTTACTCTATTGATATAATCAAATGGAGGACATTTTCCTCCCAGGGAGCACCCTTACCAAATTTGGGTATCCATTACCCCCAAGCATTCAAGAACCTGGGCTGACTGAATGCAACCAACCAAACCCACCCACAAGTGCAGTGCCTATATCCAAAACAAAAACTTGACTTTTCAAAGGGAGGCGGACTCTTCAACTATATAAACATAAAATATGTCTGGTCTTTGTATTTTGTTCTTCATATATCATGTTATGTGTTATGGATCATTGTTTCTGTACATAAAAAGCTGTGGACATCAGTTGGAGAGGGTTTGATCCCAGGATTTGGGTAATTATTTCTAGATTTTTTGTGTCTGAAGTTTCAAGACGTTTGTTTATTCGGTGGATCACCTGCAGGAGTTCCCTTCTCCCACTCTGCAAATTGTAATACAGTGTTGAGTTACTTACAAGTGATTTCATGTTTTTCAGTGATTTTTAAGAGTTGTAGCTCTTATGATCCCTACATTTTGCTGCTAAATTTGGACTATTCTTGGGATTTTCTGTTTGTATTACATGTTGCTTAAGATCTAGGAGGACGCTCCTGGAGTCTTGTAAAGTCTATCTAATCTAGCTTCATATGCATCTCTATTATTGTTTGTGCATTACTATATTTAGTTCATACGTTTATTTAATACATTTTGGTATTAAATTTATGTATTTATGAGAAGTAAATTCTGCCCTCCTTGTTTCATTTTATGATCAGATGATTAGATCGCTTTTTCAGTTTCTAGACATTTTTGTTCTAATTAGGAATATATAGGCTTTTCCTTCCTTCCAGCAGCCTTTTCACTTTTCATTTGATATTTTAGGTAGTATTTTATATATATATATATATATATATATATATATATATATATATATATATATATATATATATCTATAATATAAATGTCTAGTGGCGTGTGTTAGTCTGTCTGTGTGTGGAAAAAATAAAACCAAGCTGCAGCGCCACCTGCTGGGCAGAGTTATACACTGACCTACTAAATTCTTAGTGTGTGTGGAAAAAAAAATCAGAAAGGGCTGAAATTTGGTATACTAGGATGTTTTTAATTTGTTAATTTAATTTGTTAATTGTTAAAAGTATTTATAAAGATTTAAAAAAAAAATATATATATATTTCTTGAAGGAGAAGTGACAGTTGGGAGTGGTTGGTGGTTGCCGGGGGTGACAGTGGGGAGTGGTTGGTGGTTGAGACCTGGGCTATGACCCAAATGCATGACAGGAACCTTTTTAACACCTTAAGTAGCTTGATTTGACTAGAATGCATGAGTATCATGCACGGGTTAACTTGTATATATATATATATGTACATTACATATCTTATAATTACTATATTTTTAACACTTTACTGGGTGTGTTATGCAGTTTCAGTCCATTCTGCGCCAGAATATTTTTGTGTTCTTTTTGTATTGTTTCTGTATATGTAGAGCACTGTGGACCCTTTGAGGCACATTATTAAAAAAAATAATAGTAATAACAATAAAAATGTGTGCTCACCAGGTATTCACCGCCAACTGCCAATGCTTTCTGGCTGACAAGTACACCATTTACTTCACTCGGTGTTGGGGCCCAATGCATCATCATCATCATCATTTATTTATATAGCGCCAACATATTCCGTAGTGCTTTACTATTGCGGACAAACATAATAAGCTTACAATCTATGGGACAATGGGAGTTTGATACATGAGGTTAAGTCTACATTTTGCATTTTGGCCCAGCCAGACTGCAAAGGGAAAAGTGACTGTGACAGATCCGGGCCTTATATTGAGAATATCGTGCCAACCCGGTCTGTCCTCAGTGGGCCAATTGAACAACCATGGCCCACTCTGTTATTAAATGCCGCCACGTGGCCAGATCTGTTATTTTTGTGGTGTCCAGAGAGGGAGGGGGCAGGCAGCTCACAGGAAGTGTGAATCAGCTGTGGACCCTGTGACATCAAAAAGTAGTGGACGGGGTAAAAATGAGGAGGATCAGGACCTTATCTAAAATCAGGAGGGGGTCTCTCCCTGTTTGCTAACTATTGTTCTAGCAACTCTGCAACACAGTCCGAATGGCATCATCGCCGCAGGGGGGAGACCACTGATGTCATGCACTATTTCCACCCCTGTTACCACCCAAACTCTTCACACCACCAATCACAAGAGGACAATCAGTGGGAGGTTGACCCAGGTAGGTGGCCAGGATCAGAGGGCTTGTGAGAAGTGACAAAAAGGAGCTGTCTGGGGGAAGGGGTTGTTGTTGGAGAATCTTGAGACAGCGAGGACTTGGACTGTTTGAGAGTAATTGTATTCTCGCAGGGCCTTAAAGGAATGCTTGAGGCAGGAGCTACTTGACAGAGATCGGACAGTGTACCTCTAGCACTGATTCTGTTACCACTCCATCGGGAGACACTCGCAGATTCTGGGGAGTTGGTGAGCCTACATCGGTAGGGAGACTAATACCCAGGGTCCCACCAAGCTGGTGGAGAGTTGGCCGAGCGGCTGGGATCAGCAAGATACACAGACCCACCTTAAGGATCAGAAACCCTGGCCCACTTGGATTGTCAACTGTGGATTTTATTACCAGGAGTTTGGGCCTGCTAGGACTCTGTGCTTGGAGGTAACCTGCTGGGGACTTTGTTGGGGAGTTTTTACTTGCACTGGTGATTTTCTGACACTTGATATATTTGGTGGGGGAACAAGTTTCTCCTTGGGGAGCACTGTTGTATTTTACTAAGTGTGTGCACTTTGTTTAATAAAAGGGATTATTATTTCTTTCCTGTCTCCTTACATGTGTGACCTGTGAACTAGAGGACTGGGTATCTAGAGAGCTTTGGTTATAACCCCGGTGTTCTCACAGTAAGCTAAATGATCCTGTCACACAACAATGTTGATCAAGGGGTAGTTGTCTTGTGTGAAATTGTGTAACAGGCGGTAACAGGCTAAAGGCGGTGAGGTTAAGAGGGTGGTTGAGGAATATTATAAGCTTGTCTGAATAGGTAGTTTTTTAGAGAACGCTTGAAAGTTTGTAGACCAGAGGAGAGTCTTATTGTGCGAGTGAGAGAATTCCATAGAGTAGGTGCAGCACAAAAAAAGTCCTGTAACCGGGAATGGGAGGATGTAATGAGGGTGGATGAGAGACGCAGATCTTGTGTAGAACGGAGTTTCCGAGTTGGGAGATATTTTGAGACAAGAGAGGAGATGTATGTTGGTGCACCTTTGTTGATAGCCTTATAGGTTAGTAAAATGCACCAGCACAGAAATACCACCAGATCTGCTAAACCGACTATGAAGCAGGTGCTGGCACCCAATGCACCCTTGAAAAAACAATGGTCCCTTGACCTGATTAACCGGCACCTATCGCAAGTGTCAAAAGGGTGTTTGCACACAAAGCACATGTCAACAGTATCTCATCAACCTGCATGGGGTAGGCACTTGCACCTGACGCCCCTCGCAAACGATGTTGGAAACCAAAAGCACCCACCATAAAAATCAATTCAGGGTCAGGAGGGCGATGAACTCGTTCACCAAAAAGAGGGAGATCAACAGCTACACAGGGAAATTTATAATGTGGTCTGATAAGTAAAATCTCTCATAGTGTCATACAATGGGAGTATCCTTGCTAACCTGACATGCCCACTTTCACCACTTCAGGGAAATGAGCCATTTATAGTTTGGACACAAACATTAGCTTTTAATTTCCCTTGGACTGCTCTAGCTCTCAGTTATAATATCTGTAAGAGAAACATAAAATAAATAACAGCATGTTACTAAAAAAAACAACATATGCATATACACTTTTCACACAATTGACATTTATCAAACCAGTCAACATAGATTTAAGATTAAAGAATTCATAACTTAAGAACTTTGCTTATTAAAACAACAAAGAGAAAACATAAATCCTTAGTTGGCATAAGCTACATGTTAATGTATATCATACCAAGTTGTATATCTACTTGTTAATAAGATTAGTTGTAATGATTTGCAGTTATTCTTTCCACATTCTTTCTAATGATTGTTTCTATAATTGGCCATGTACTGGGCGGCCTGACCTTTATCAGATTTGTCCGTACATGCACACAGAAGTGTGTGGCCAAATCTCACAGACAGGACACTATTAGCATCATTATAATTAATGCTCACTTGAATATCTTGTCTCACTATTGAACTGTCTTTTACATTATGTCATATAAATAAGGGTATTATTGTGTCTAGCCTACACTCAGCAAGGAGTGTTTTAATCATCCAAGATTATCCTAATATCTTGATAATCTAAGTCTATGGTAAAAAGGACAATTTTTTTTCATAATAAAATGATGTAAATATGCACTGTAGTAAGTACTGTATATATCAGATCCAACTTCCCCAATTTATCTTCAAGTGCCTCCCACACAACATTGTGTGTTCCCCATGTAGAATCAACCAAATAAAACCTTTTTATTACTATCCAGATTCATCACTGCCACTCTCCACAGAAAGACACTGGAATAGAAGTAGAATAGTTCTGTAATTAGGGTGAGAATTGTAAAGGGTTTACCAACTACTGAATGATGATTGACTGTGGTCTAGAAGTAGTAGTAAAGGACCCTTAGTATGCCACTAATACCCACAAATGTTGAGTTAACTTTGCAAATGGACATGAATTAATTGGGGGTCTGATTCACTAAGACACGTAAATTCTAATACTTGCTGTATTTGGCGTAATATTGCACTGTACATGTCCAGAAATGAACCATACGCCAGGGAATTCAGCAACGTCCAATTCATCTTTGAGCGCAAAGCACCCTTACTAAAGCCTACTATTTGAGGGGTAGAATGGTGAGGGTACTTGCGTTAGTACATGAATCAGGCCGCTATCTGGATTTTCAACTTCTTTTCTCTTCATTTTGCTGTGATCTATTGTCCCCTGAATCACATTAACCATTTCTCTGCCCTGTTCCCTCATTTCTCATCCTCTGACATCCTCACCATCATCAAGGGTGATTTCAAAATCCCTATTGATCCCTATTGATTATCTAAATACTTCTTATAACTCCAAACAACTCTCTATAAGCTCTTCTTTTGGCTTCTCTCAATGGAGGGAGGACTTCAAGTATTTTCTATGTTTTCTCCAGACTTTCCTCAGTCTCTGATTTATTTAACACTTCAGTCCCTCTCTATGACCATCACCTGAACATATGCAATCTGTCCTCCAGCATCTTAACCTATCTGCACTCTAACCCTACCAAGCCTTCATATATCTGCAGAAATCTCAACTCTTCAATATCAATATTTTTGTGCCCTGGTTTGGCAGTCATACATGTTAATTTAGTCCTTAATGCTTTCAAGATTGACAACAATCTCAGCCATGGCACAGCAAGTAAAACGTTGCTTTGAAAAATCTCCTACAAAGTACGCTGTCATTGGCATAACTCTCGTACATTTCATGATTTCCTCAAATATTTTGTTGTCTACTGCCATCCACAACTATTGAAAAGCTGTGGATATTGCAAAACATATATCCAATCCCTGCTCAGGCTTATAACTGCAAACTCCTCTTCAAAACATTCAAATCTCTCCTCAACTCTCCTACCTAAAACCCTCTGACAAGTATTACTGCCCAAGTTCTGATTTCCTACTTCAAGGACAGGATTGACAAAGTTCGTCAATGAAATAATATTCTCTTCCCCAACCAGCAAATTGCTCAATTCCTCTCCAGAACCATTTGGAACATTTTTTTTTTTCATTTTATCCCATAAATTAAGTATCTTCTTTATGCTTCTTCTCCTACCCTACTACCTGTACACTTGACCCTATCCCCACGCAAACTAATTTATTGCTGTCTCATGTGCTCATCCCTGCCTTATCTAACATCTGGAATTTCTCTCCACTTGTATATTTCAATTATTAATCAAACTTACAGTTATTACTTCTACTCTGAGAAAAACAAATTCAGACCTAAACTCTCTCGCAGATCTCATAGCTCCAACTCTTCTCATCTTATTTATCAAACTGCTCATTTAGTGTTTGTTTCTATCACCTCTCAGCTTGCTCTATCAGTTGAAATACCACAAAGCTCAGTGGTAGGTCCTTTCCTATTTTTTATACATTCCAATTATCCTGGTAAATGAATAAGTTCCTTTGGATTTCAGTATGATCTCTATGCTGATGATGACCAACTCTATTAATCATCTACAAATCTCTTGCCATCTTTGTTGGCCTGTGTTACGGAATGTCTCTCTGCCTTTTCATTGTGGATGCCCTCTCATCACCTCGAACTAAAGCTTTCAAAAACTTAGTTAATAATATTTCCACCAGTCAACTGAAGCTACCTACCTAGTGTCTCTATATAAGTGGACAAAATGAAAATAAAACCTATCCCTCAAGCTCACTAATTAGGTGTCTTCATTAACTCAGATCTATCCTCTTTTCCCCATATCCAGTCTATACCTATATTGTGTTACATACAGCTAAGAAACTTTTCAGATTACACAATATCTCACAGGAAAAACTTTAATACATGCGCTTAAAAATCAATGCGGTGCTGGATCCCTTATAAATAACTTATTGCATAAATGTATTTAAATTAATAGAACAGTGTATCAATTTATATAATTGAAAATGTATCAATTTTTGTATTGGTATGTATTTTGTTTGGAAATGTATTGATTTCTGAGACAATATGCCATGATTTGGTTTTGTAACTTTTCTGGAGGAAATGTGTTTTCTGCACTGTCTGAAGGTGACAGACACTTTTTCAGCCTGAAGGCTAAGCAGGATGTCTTTATCTTTGAGTCCTGTGTAGTTTTTCTTCCTGTATCTTAGAACCTGACTGAACAATGTAGACTCAGGATGCAAGTAATTTAGATATCACAGATTGATGTGAATTTCGTAAGTTAAGTTGCGTTAACTCCTTGATTAGAGAATATATTTCCAGAAGAAAGCTGTTCTAGGTGCTGGAAGAGGAGCCTAGCAGTGGCAGAAGCAAGCCCTTCCTACTGCTTTTAAAGGGGGGCAATTTGGGATAAAGAAAGAGGACGGTGGCAAGGCAAGCCCAGTCGGTCCCCAGCAACACAAACAGGGTTGCATAGGAGCTCCATCCTGTCACAAACTCATTGACTATTGCAAATCCCTCCTTACTGGTCTTCTCCTAACCAGACTTTCATCCCTATGGTCTCTTTTGAATGCAGCAGTTAGTCTAAGTTTCCTTGCAAAATGTTCTTTTATTGATGCTTCACTATGTCACTCCCTACACTGGTTGCTTCTACTTTGCTGAATCAAGTATAAAATACTTCTAACATGCAAGGCCATTGCCAAAACTGGACCAACATACATATCTTCTGTTGTCTCAAAATATCTCCCAACTCACTGCCTCAACTCAATATTTAGACTTCTATATGGTGCCTCAGAACACTATTGTACCTTATAGTGAGAAAATAAAGAATAAGACAAATATGTAGAGGACTAACAGACAAAACACAAAACAAGCAAAGGCAAAATACAGGATATTCAAGAAGAATAAATGCAAAAATACCAAGACATTAACCCTAATACAAATACATAATATTTAGTACAAACAAGTGTCCTACAGAACATGCAAGGACCCACAGGTTGATTCAGTGGGAGCAGACAAGATGACAGTAGGACAGAGGGACATGCTAGTACACTCTAATGAGATGGAGCAGATGAGAAAATAGGGGTGTGACAGAGAGTGAGAGTGGGAGAAAAGTCAGTCTAGGCCAGCGAGAATGGTATTAGGTTGAAACTGGTAGGCTTGATGAACAGGTGAGATTGTCATGAGGATGGCTTGATCTGGGCAGAAGGTGAGAGGCCAAACAGAAGGTGTGACAGACCCGGGCCTTTTATTGGGAATATCGTGCCAACCCATCAGTGGGCCAATTGAACAACCATGATCCACTCTCTTATTAAATGTCGCCCAGTGTCCAGATCTGTTATTCCTGTGGTGTCCGGAGAGGGAGGGGGGAGGCAGCTCATAGGAAGTGTGAAACAGCTGTGGACTCTGTGACATCAAAAAAGAGTGGAAGGGGTTAAACACAGGAGGGTCAGGATCTTATCTAAAATCAGGAGGCGGACTCTACCTGTTTGCTAACTATTGTTGCAGCAACTCTTCAACACAGTCTGGATGGCATCAACACCACAGGTGGGAGTCCACTAATGCTATGCTCTACTTCCACCCTGTTAGAGCCCAAACTCTTCACACCACCAATCACAAGAGGACAATGAGTGGGGGTTGATCAAGGGAGGTGGCCGGAATCTGGTGTCTTGTGAAAAGGGACAAAAGGAGATGTCTGGGGAGGGGCGGTTTTTGGAGAATCTTGAGAGAGCAAGGACTTAGACTGATTGAGAGTAACCATATTCCCTCATGGCCAGAAAGGAATACCTGAAGCAGAAGTATTAAAGTAATTCTATAGTTTTCAAATAAGCATTGCCCAAGCGATTATATTGTGTTTCCAACGCACAAGTGATTTATTTTAGCAGATGCAAAGTTTAACAGTTCAATACATGATTATTATATAATACAGTACAGTACAGCCAATACATACATACCGCTGCGCTCCCACGGGTACCAGTTAACAGTAGTTCACCCTTGAATACTGTGGTCAGAGAATGACTGAAGCTAGTGGGAGCGCAGCTATGATATATATACATTCAGTGTTACAGAGTGAACAATGCAGATGAAGGGGCTTGCATCTATAGGTCCAGAATTCGGGTGGGTTCAGGGTAAACAGGTCATAGGCTAGTTCAAACTAAAGAATCCAAAGGTGGGGGTCATCTCTCCAGGGGATGTGCTCCTTTGTTCCCGCCAAGACTCCAGTTACAACTGGTCTATTAGCATTTTGTTGTCAGCATCATATTAAAGGTTTATTCCCTAACATCAATAACTAGAGTATGCAATGTGCGTTCTCTTCGCCGAATGCACCGGACAGCTGCTGATGTAAAGGGGATTAATATGATATCAGACATGACACATTTCCTTTAACCTGAACCTTAAATAACACTGAAGTGTACATATAATCATAATATATAAACTAATAATAAAATAATACTATCTGCTCATATATCGCTGTATAACAGAACCAATATAAATATAAATTATATAAATAACTAAATGTTGTAATGCGAGTGTGTGCGTGCGTATTTTACCGTGCAATCGCAGTATGCCACGTGTAGCGTGGCATACTTAGTGCAATCGACCAATAAAACAATATTAACCAATATACTTTCGTTCATCCAATTATACGACTTCAACAGAAGCTTCTTGAGACACACCGGACAGTGTACCTCTAGGACTGATTCTGTCACAACTACATCGGGAGACACTCGCAGATTCTGGGTAATTGGGGAGCCTACATCGGTAGAGAGACTAATACCCAGGATCCCACTAAGCTGGTGGAAATTTGGCCGAGTGGTGGGGTCAGCAAGATACACAGACCCACCTTACAAATCAGAACCCCTGGCCCATTTGGATTGTCAGCTCTGGGGGTAAATGTATCATTCTCCGATATTTTCAACTCTACGGAAATCGGCGACTTTGCTTTGAAAATTTAAAGCGGTGATGGCTTGTAAAGGCAAGTTTGCCTTTACAAGCCATAATATATAATGTGCTTAGTAATAAAGAGTTTTATATAGCATTGGGACATTGATAAGGAGATAGCATAGATAAAGCTGGACACACAAATAAGAAGAGGTGAGAGGTTGAGGTGGAAAGGTAGATTTGGGTGTGATCAATGTACATTTGTACTGGAGATTGAATGAATTGAATATATTTAATTCCAAAACATCTCATTTGCGAGTGTACAATGCAGAGCTCTTCTGATGACCAGACCAGTAATCAGACCTGTATATAATGCAATGTGCATTGTGCTCCCTAACATTAATGCTTCCAGCTTCTAAGTCTATTAATATTTGTTGCATTAGTGGTATAAAAACACTCAGTGACACATCTGCAGATTTTCTCACAGAAATTAAAAGTAAAAATATACACATGGCAACTCCTAAACTAAGTAAGTGACTTAATATTGAGTGTAAAAGTACGATCTTCTGAGAGAGATAGTTTGTCCAAGCACAGATAGTTTAAAAACCGTTTAGCTGTTGCTGCATGTCAGTGTGTCTGTCTCTGATATGAGAGTCATGATCTTATTTATACTTTAAATTAAGAAAATATGAACCCACACTCCACCCTCTCATTAAAAAAAACTTTTTAAAAAAAATAAATCTGAATTATTTTTTTTATATGACATAGTACAAACACCAGATGCATGCTTTTCACACCTAGTGGTATCCTCTATTTTGAGACTACATAGTCCAACCAGGAATTACAGAAATACCACAATAAAAAAGAGCATCCACACCCCCTTTAGCTGTGACCAGCGCTAAAAGAACAAAGCTGGTAGTTACTTGGTGTTAGGCCAGCACTCCAAACATAAACTCTTAGAACAGGTATTAGAGGTCTTCGCCTATAGCAGCCGCCTTTCCCATGGAGCAAGTCTTGCTCACAGGTATTAAGATGCCCCCAGGTCTTAAACTCTGAGTAGTAGGAGCTTATGTTTGGAAAGCACAGTTCAGGAGGCAGGAGGATACCTGAAGATAGGACAGAATCCCAAGTAATCCTAAGAGGCAGACAGACAAATGGAGTCCAGTGACCAGACAGAGATCAGGGCAAGAAAAAAGCAAGCAGAGAGCGGTACCCAGGCAGAGGCCAGGGTCACAGGCAATCAAGCAGAATCAAGTAATTAGGCTGAGGTCAGGGCAACAGGCAAACAAGCAGAATCCAGTAAACAGGGCAAGGGTAACAACGAAATTTCAAACAGTGGTGAACCAGAGTATCCACAGGAACACAGACAGGAACGGAGGAGCAGGTCAGCAACAGACATGAATCTATGCTATAACCGGCAGGGAGTCTAAGCCTTCCCTGCCTTAAACATGAGGGAGCCAATGAGCAGCGGAAGCCACAGGGGTGAACATCAGCCTCAGGAGGCTGTAATAAGTGGCCCTGAATGCACATGCGCACCCAGCTGTCAAACAAGCTGACCCACGTTGGTGGATGTCAGAAGTGTCGCCATGGCGATGGCCGGGACATACGACGCTAGCAGACAGCGAGCCACGGTAGCTATCGGGGAAACAGCAGCTTGTGGCACTTGGACTCTTATAAAGACCAACCAATCAGAAGCACAGGAGTTTTTCCCATGCTTGTGACTGGTTGGCTGGTACAACCATTTATACAGATTCAGTGTACAAAGATAAAATGAGCTCCAGAGCCAGCTGACACTAAATGATAGCCTCCAGGTAGTTGGCTCCTCTCCTCTAACAGAAGCATTAAGCATTTCCTGTCCAACCTGGGAGCTGGTTTCTCTGATATAGTGATAATCAGCTCAGGCTGGCTAGTCCTGGGGCTGGTTATTTGATTTACAGGGAGGCCGCTCTGCCTGTTTTTCACCATTTTATTTTATACTTTTTTAGTTGTAATTGAACAGATACTGTAAAACCAAGAGGGTGCTGAGGCCAGGAGAGTTATTTTACTAGTTTTGTTTGCCATTTTTTACACCATTATATACTATTTTGCAGTTTAGTGAGCAAGCTATGACTGGCCTTCTTCCTTTGCAGCAGCTTTTTCTGAGGTTAGTTACAGACTAAAATAGTAAACTATGTGCCTGATTCATTAATGAATGTAAATACCAATATGTTCCTTATTTTGCATTATTTCGCTCTGCGCATGCCCAGAACCAGACAAAAGGTCAGTAAACGCAGTAACGTCCAATTCATCTCAGAGCGCAAAGGGCCTTTACTACAATCTATGTAAAATGGACATTCATAATAAATGTATTTTATGAAGAAAATATATATATATATATTTTAAATGTTTTTAAGGACTATGGGCCTGATTCATTAGCGATCTTATCTACCATTTTTTGCGGATCTTACGAAAATCTTCTCTGCGCATGCCCAGAAAAGTGAGAAGGAAAATACTGTAATACACATACTTGGTTTACTTTTAGAAGTGATTTCAAAGATTTCTAAAGACATGGCCTACCCAAACATATCAATCTGCCTCCAGATTAGAAATGTAACTCCCTCTTCAATGCCACATGCTTTGGCCCCTATATCATATTTTTTTTGGTTGAACATTTTCTTTCCTTAATGATTGAGGCCCATACTCCAGACCAATAAGGCATGTTTGGGATTTCAACTTATTACCTCAGTGCTGTGATGCAGAAGTGCTACCCACTAAGGTAATTTGCTGACATTACCTTACAGACATTTATAATATTACAGTGGCAGATGTATTATATTGCAAAAAGAGTGGAACACCATCTTTGGGGACAATACGCACAGTAGGCCAAAAGCAGATTTCAAGGTCTTACCTCCTGTAAAATGTCTCCCTAATATGACACTAATTAGATGTTAAAAATTTGGAATCTCAAAAAAAAAACATTTCCACATCCATAATCCCATAAACAAACCTTGTTACAGGCCATCTGAAAGTGGGGTGTGTCTGTCAAATTTAATTATTTTATTAGAGATTTTCTTTAGATCTGTATTAAAAGGCTTGTTTCACAATGTCAGTTCACATTATTATCAGGTTAGATGTTTATAATTCAGAGGCAGGTTAAAACTTTTACAAGAAGCTTATGTGTAACATTTATTCCAACAGACCATAGACATAGTGCCCGCCAACAACAGGTGCTGGAGGAGGCGCCTGAGGACATGGAGGAGTCGGCAGAGGAGTTGCTGGAGGCGCCAGCATTGGAGGTTGAGGAGGTGGCCCTTGTGGAGGAGGTGGCCCTGGAGGAGGAGGTGTCACACACAGGCAGTGTTGGAGGGGGCGATGGGTGAATGTAAGTATTGAAATTAAACCTTTTATTCCTTTTAAAGCACATTGTAGTTGAGCAAAAATCATTTTCCAAATAGCTAGTTATGCATTCTACAGTTTTCAAGTAATGATGCCATATTAATAATTTTTTTTGTTGAAGTAAACCCCACCCCCCCAGGCCACCACACAAATGTGTATATATAAATACATCTGCCACCCCAAAGTATTAATCCTCTGCCTAGCACTGTGTTTAGCATACCATTAACCTTTTCCAATGTTAAATTAGGTAACACTTCATGCCTCTGGTGATCCCGTCAAATGAGATAAATAAAGTACACCCTTTTTAAGTAATATATCTTTGAACAATTAACTAACCATGTTTTTTTTTTTGTTTTTTTCACCAGCTCAAGAAGACACCCAGGCTGTGGGAGAAATCCCACAATCCAAAGATGTCATCATACACAATATCTCAAAATATCATAGAAAACTCAATAAAATATTCAAAATTGTTACAAAAAATAATAATATGTTGGCTCAAAATTATTAGTTCTTAAAAATATTTATAATGTTGTTGTTTTTGAATATTACGGTTAAAAAAATTGTTATAAAAAAATTGTTGTGTGTGACTTTTGTAATTTAAGTACAGGAAATGTATTGAGGTTATTTTAGCCAATAATGGATGGACATTTAGAACACACCTTAATATTTAATTTACATTGGTCCCTTTGCACTACATCATAATTTATTTAATCATTTATTTATTTATGATGGTACCAGCAACTCTGAGGCGCTGTACAGAGAACACAGTCCCTGGCAAAATAGAACTTACAGTCTAACAACAGATACACACACACACACGCACACACACACACACACACACACACACACAATTTAATGAAGTCAAATGGAGTTGAGGGAGGAAATGAAAAAAAAAACATGGGGAGAACATGCAGGGCAAGAATCGTTAAGAAATGTTAGTCAATAAAAGGAGTAACTTGGTCAAAGCATGTTTGATTGCTGGTATATTGAAAAGTTGGTATATATTTAGAATTGGGGTAAGGCATGTCCTAGATCAACTTTCAATGTATCAGTGTGGTACCTGAAAAAAAGAGCCATTAGTTTTCTTTGGTGCCAAAAAAAAATGTTAGTTAACACTTTATCAATATTCAAAGTTCCTCTAATTTTGGCTTTATATAGCTTAATGGGCCACAAAGTCCACGCTTGTTTTGGTACTTGAAATCATGCCATGTTTGGTATTTGAAATCATGACACCAGTGCTGTGAGACAGAAATACAAACTACTAAGGTAACCATGCAAGTGTGGCAAATGAGTATTCTCTTTTGTTTATAAATTAGAGCAGTGCTTTTTTTTGTCATAGAACTCACCGGAACTGAGTTCCAGCACCTTTTTTTGACGAATTTTACAAGTTTTAAAAGTTACTTTGAATATTTGATGTTTGGTCGACGTGGACTTGAATCACCCTGTCGAGCGTAGCAAGTCGGCAGCAAAATCATTAAAACGGTGCATGCGGGCTGCTTGTGTGTCGAGTCCGATGCATGCGTACATCGTCCGCACTGGTTGTGATGGCACTGCTTGGCCTGTGGACCTGCTCAGCTTGTGATTGGTCGTGTGGTCGCACGCTGAGTGCTTACTGCGGGCGGCGACCGTTATGTTTCGTTACACAACCGACGTGTGTGGGTTGTGTGTACAGTGATTGACTATGTGACGTGAGTTCCGGTACCTTTTTTCTTACAAAAAAAGCACTGAATTAGAGTATGTCTTTTTCACAATTCATGTAATGTTTAAAGCATTTGCACATTACATAGTACACTTAAATTGCACTACAATGCAACATCTTTGGCCTAAACGGCATAATCGAACATTTCTTCCCTTAATTAGCCACATAAGAACACCAAAAAAAGCCTGAACATACAGCACAGACCCTAGGAAAATAAAATCTTTGCTTGTTCTACTTTAAGAGGTACACACATATTTATGGACACCCAATAAGAAACAGACAGCTCTAAAAGTATCTTTGTTTGTAAGAAAGGCCACAATTAAGCTCATCCATGCTTATCACTTTTCAAAGTTCAAGTGTACTCTAACGTTACACACTTGTCCCTGTGCCTCAAACAATTTCAAACAACTAAATTAGTGATTTGCATTTAGAATGTACCTTGGATATTGCATTTTTTTTTATTGAAGGGGGAGGGAAGAAGATGCTTGTGTATGTGTTTGTTTACACTTACCAACAATATGACAAAAATCATCATTTGATTGCGACTTTGGAAACACATTGCTGGGTAATTTGTGTAGTAAACAGTAATGTTGTGGTTTGGAAATTAGTGTTTTAAGTTTTGTTGAGTCAGTGTACTTATTTTACAGTGTACTAACAAACAACAATATGTTACCTTTTTCCATGTCTGCATAATATTTGCAAACAATCCAAACAAACATTTTCAAATAAACGCCTAATTTTATTTTCGTTAGACAATGTCAATTTTTAACATAAAAAAACAAAAAAAAACAAAAAAAACCATTCATTTTTGTCCGTTATTTTCTTCTTTTGATGCGGAAACCTTTGTTTGACTCCTAGTCACCCGTGATGTTGATGGCTTGAGGAGGCATCAGAACTCTCTTGGTCAGCAGGGTGTGCCCGACGGCATGACGAAGGGCCAGGGAGGTGGGCAGTGGGGTAGGTAGGGAGGTAGCCAGGGAAGTAGGCGGGGTGTGCAGAAGCATGAGAAGGGCCAGGAGGATGAGAAGGGGAATAGATTGTAACAAAAGATTAACACATTTGAGAATCAGTAATTAAATTAGAGTCCGTATGATGTGCATACTGATAGAGGTGCCACATGTTCCTAAAGAAAACACACAAAACATTAACAGACACCAACAGTATATAGTCCAAATGTACCTAGGGGAGATCACGGCCGTGTTAGGGTTGGGGCGCTCCTGCTATCAATTCGGCCCACCCCAACCCGAGATTCCTCTGAAATGGCAATAATTGCTCGCTCCTCAAGTGGCGTTAAGATGAGGTCCTGTGGTGTGCCACCACCCGTTCCTCCTTGCCTCTATAAGTTTTTTTAAAAAAAATTGTTTATAGTGAGCCCAGGTGTACAAAAGAAAAAAAATATTAATTTAAGTACTTTTAAAATAAAAACTAGGGAACATAACATTATGTTACAATTTATACACACAAAAAAAAACACACTGACACACACACTGATAAATATGTATTCCTTGGCCTGGGTGGCTGTTTACAGAGAAGGTAAGCTAAACATTTGTACAAATACTCTTTGACACTACAATGCACATTGCCTAGGTACAAATCTGGCCTTCAAATACAAATGACTTACACTGGTTAAATATGTGTCAAGGTAACAGTCGTCAGTCTTGTACTATGTTTTGAGTAATTTCAATTATTTTTTGTTTTTGACAACCTAATAATTTTACCGTTTCTTTACTTCATTGGACGTCCACCGACACGGAGCATGTCGTTCGCTTGTTGAATGATTTATTCCCAATGGTGCTTTGTTCTAAGTCCGACATACGCCTGGTGTACAAATGGAATTTAATCAATGGTCATTTCCACCAGGATTTCTATTTCACGGCCGGTAAAATTTTGTTGACGCCTGGTTCTTGCCCCATGAGTGCTTTGGGCAGCATTAGTCATTTTTTACTATAATATAGAGTTGAAAAAATGTTAAAACAACAACAAATGTAAAACATTTACATTGTTTAATCAACCCCCCCCCCCTCCTCATAAATGTCATTTATTGCATGCTTACACAAAACAATGCATTCCTCAGGCTTTTATATAGTTTTCAAGTACATGGACATTAGTATACAAATGCTTATGCATTTGAATTATAGACCTGTAATGTGTCCCAAAGTGGATTTCAAAAGTCAGAGATTCAACTTTTTACGAGCACTACAATAAAAATTTGGAATTACCTTACATTGTAATCCAACCCCAGATAGTTTGAAAATTCAAAACTTATATATTGGCAAATGCAACATCACCAAATAGGAAAGGAGAGAAGAATCTATACAGCATCAGTACAAAACTGCAAGCAAAAAAGTATCCAAAAATTATCCATGCAGGTGTATGTAATTGCAAATAGTGCTATTCACTTCTCATCTATCAGTAACGCCCCTCAACCCCCTTCTGAGGACCTCATAAATGAAAGAAAAGCGGTTAGATTCCATTCCTGTAGCTACTTCATATGCATTGTTTACGACACAGAGTCCTCACCAATATCCAAATCCTGGGCCTGAGCACGAAAAATCCAAACATAATATTTTTGTAATTAAAGGGCAAAGAATCTAAGGACAGGGCAAAAGAGAGGCATAAGGATTATTTATATTGCTGCGGATATGTATAGTATCACCATGCTTGTGTGAATTTTCTATGTGTCCTTATGCAAGAGTGCTCTTGGTTTAAGTTCGCACAATTTTTCCAAACAATTTTAACAAATTAAGCTGTTATGCTTTCATATTATTATTATTAGCATATTATTAGCCATTTTTTTACGAATACCAACTAACTGTTAGACATATCAACCACTTTACATTGCTATTAATTACAACTGTAGTTGTAATTAAAAAAAGTTTTTTTTAAAAAAAAATAAATCACATTGTTATGTAATATCTCTGAAGACATATCAAACAGTACTCATTGCAATAATGTCTTCCAAGTGTACAATTAACAAATGTGTCTGGCCAGAAACACTCAAAAATAGCAGGACTGAAGGAAGAGCACAATAGCACATAGTGCATAGGGCAGCATGGTGGCTCAGTGGTTAGCACTTCTGCCTCACATCATTGGGGTCATGAGTTCAATTCCCGACCATGGCCTTATCTGTGTGGAATTACATACTAGTAGGGTAATTGGCAGCTATCAAAATTGACCCTAGTCTCTCTCTCCCTGTCTGTCTGTGTGTGTATGTTCAGGAATTTAGACTGTAAGCTCCAATGGGGCAGGGACTGATGTGAATTCAGCGCTGCGGAATCAGTGGCGCTATATAAATAAATAGTGATGATGGTGATGATAGTTATTTGCTGCTACTAAATACTCATTGAATTGCAAATCCAGGTGTACATGTCTCATCCTAATTGCTAAGCGCAGTGTACATGTCTCAACGCTAAATGTTAACACCCCTTCTGCAGAGATATCATGGTTGAATGACAGACAGACATTTTACACACAGGTGTAAAAAAGAAATGTGTGGCTGTGTTGTGTTGTTTTTATTCTTGAAGTACTATTTTCTAACTCTTACATCTGTAGCATGCATGCTGTATTGGTGAGCGTCTCACTCTTTTTTCTAAATGAACGTTGCCTTAGTGGTTTGCCAGTCCACCTTTCAACAATGTAATCAGGAGTTCGATTCCTATGAATCACTTATGGAAGAGTACGCTGCACATTTTGTAACAGTCAGGATACAAATTTTTAGCATATATTAGTTCTTAATATTAATATGCATATTGTTTTATGTTAGTGAATTAGATGTATTTCCATCCACATGCGTTCAGTTCAACTCAAACCCAAACAAACATATTGCACGATCTTTAATATAGGTGAAAAAGAAGGCAGGTTGATCTAGCTCATTAAAAACACTTCAAAGTTATTTGTCCCAGGTTATATAAACAGGTAAATTGTAAAACTAATAATTAGATTACAATAGACCTGCATAATACACTCGGATTGGGTTTTTACATGTGTAAACAAACCCTTCGCAACTCCCATATTTGCTGTTATGTAAAACTTTCTTATGTTTCAATAAGAAGTGGAAGTTCAGAAGCGGATCTTAAGATGAACTAGTTGCTTAAGATCCATTGCACCTTATATGACATTGCGTAAAGGACTGAAGGTGTATTTGAACTTTTGCTTATTGATTTGCGAATTTCTTATCTCCCCATTGTCACGAGCCGCGGCGGTGCCCGGAGCCGCCGAGGCTCGTGACAATGGGGACTCACTCTCTTCTCTGGCCCAGAATCCCGGCCGTCTCAATGACGTCACTTCTGGTTTGTCCCAGTCGTTGCCAAGGCAACGGACAGGACGCTCTTTTGCAGAAATGCTGAGTCCCGGCATCCAGGGCAGCCGGGCGCGTGTGCAAATTGTTAATTATCATCAGCCCCCTGTGGCTGATGATTCCTGCTGTGCCCCAATGATATGATTGGTTGCTACCTGTATATTAGGCAGGAAGGGGCAAGCCTCCCTGCCGGTTATAGTCCCTGCTCCCAAGCATACTTCTCCTGCTGTTGTGTTCCTGCTGTTTTCCGTATTACTGTTGCTGACCTCTGGCCTGGATTTTGACGTTGCTGATTTGCCTGTGACCCTGACCCCTTTGCTTGGATACTGACGTTGCTGATTTGCCTGTGACCCTGAACCCTTGCTTGAATACTTACTCCGCTGATTTGCCGGTGACCCCGAAACCTTTGCCTGGATACTTGATTCCTTCTTTTTGTAATCACCTGCGCTACGATCTCAGGTTATCAACTCCTACTACTAGAGAACAAGACCTGGGGCATCCGAGTACCTGTGAGCGCGTATAACTCTACGGGAAAGACGGTTGCTAAAGGTGAAGGCCTCTGAAGCATTTCTAGGAGTTGATACCTGAGGCATGAGCCATAACACCCGTGTGTTCTTAAAATACTCATCGCAACTTCTACACAACATAAGATCGCTAATGAATCAGGCCCTATGTTATTATAATGTGACATTAATTGAATATTTTTTTCTTTCTGTAGGTTCTTTTTTGACTTTATATGCCACATATGTATTGGACGTATACTGTGGTGTATTGTCTGGTAAAGCAGAGCAGAGAGGACCTAGACCTGTATTCATCAACAGACGTATCTTTACATCCAATCTTTGTTGAATACAGGCATGTGTATGCCAGATTTATCTGCGTTTTCAAAATACAACTCACAATACGTTAATTTGCTTTCCTTATTGATTCAGGCCCTATGTGTCTATGTCTCTGTCTATGGCTGATATTATCAGCCACGAGGTCCCATAGTAACATTGCAGCTATGTTACCAAGTGATTCTGTAGGTAGTGATCTTAACTTATTTTTGCTTGTATCTCATAGTGGTGCAAGCAAAAATTTCCTAAGTTTTCATTACCACAATTGCTGGTACCGTGCGCAGAAACATAGCCGCAAGGTTAATACTGAACTTCACGGCTAGTGAAATTGGCCCCTTATTGTCAGTGACACACAATACTTAATTTCTATCTTCAGGCTCTTAGCTGAACATATGTGATCTCTTGCCAAAAGAGGGGTAAACAGTAAACTCATTTCTTAGTTATATTCATGAGTGCACTTGATATACAAATATACACATGCTGTTAATGAAAAAATGGCAATTAATTGTGTTGCATCTAGTGACATTATTCAGCTTTTTGTAAATTTGAGATTAAAAGACCAACATTTTTGCCGCTAAGCTTTGATGTCTTTGATGCACAGGATGCATCAAACAGTTTTCTGGAGTAATGGAGGGAATAAACAGCAGGTCATGTGAATAGTATCTGAAGCTTTCAACTTTGCAAAACATTTTTCTATAGTGAAATTTGTAAAAAGGAATAAACATGTATATTACATTTCCCCATAAAATATGACAGGGAATCATATCTCAAATATGCAACCAATGGAAGAACATTAATATACAGGTTTGAAATGAAACAAAAAATAACAGAATACTTTTATCACTATAGTACAGGATTCTTTATTCGTATCAGCTGAAGTTTAGTCAATACAATCACCCACTGAGTTAGGCTAAGCTACAAAGTCACCACTGACAAATGGCACATTATATTAGATGTAGTGGAACGGTGGGAATTACTGCTAGGGGAGACTAATTGATTTGGCAGAAACCAACAGGCATATAATGAACTAGGTTGTAGAAGATACAAGTTTGTTTTGCTAGAAACATGTCCTATTAATGGTATGAGAATCCCTTACCGTGTAAGTAAATAAAGATCTTCTATTCATGTGCTATATATATATATATATATATATATATATGTATTGTGGCAATAGCCGGCTACTGCAGAAGCACACGCGAACAACAACTTCCTTTTTATGGTGCTTTATTGTCAGGATGGTAAATGTTTGACACCGTATACTTGTACAGCAATCATGGAGACCCTAAACACTAGCTATACATAGTCCAGCTCTCTCTCAGGACCAGCCAGCTCACCCAGCATTTGTCTCTCTGAAAAAATGAAACAAACAAGCTTTTATACATGATGCTCCTCCCCCAGCCTTAGCTTGATGGACAGATGACACACCCACCTTCTCTTTAAAAGAAAACACCCATCACTGCCTCTGTTTGCACAACCAGACACGCCCTGTCTGTTTGCTGAGAGGAAGGATTTCAGATCATGTAAGTTTAGCAAAATTTAAACTATTGCTTTTCATACATAAGTCTTCACTCTAGGTGCATTACTGCACAAATGTTTTACTCTACTTCCCTGTTTTCTCTGTATATTGCCAGCTAAATGCCTCCTTTTGTTACAGTATATATATATATATATATATATATATATATGTATATATATATATATATATATATATATATATGTGTGTGTGTGTGTGTGTATGTATATATATATATATATATATATATATATATATATATATATATATATATATATATATGCCTTGTCACAATGGATTTGGGAACAAAACTTAAAAGACAACTACAATAGTTAATTTCTGTTTTAAACATAGTCACCCATTGGAAATCCTTACTTGATGGAATATCTATGTTTTATATGAGGGGATGATCTGTTCATTTTAAATGATCAAAATGCCAATGCATTTCATTTATAGACACATAAATCAAAAAGTAATCTTAAATTATCATGAACAGGCTTTATAGTAGGAAAGAAAATTCCACTATAACCGAAGGAAGCATCTGTCACATGCATTCTAATTTTAGCAACTCCATTTTACAGTTTTGACTGTTTTCTGGGGAGAACTCCAGACATCCTGCTTATAATGCTAATCACATATCAATCAATGGCACAAAAGGACACACCTGGGAAAATCACCTTATACTCACCAGTCAATAAAAATAAGCTAACAAGTAAAGAGTTATACAGAAAATAGGAGAAGGCGTGAGACAAGAAAGGAAAGCATACTGTTACAAATAATGAGTGTATCTGCTCTGTTCCCTTAAGCCCCTAAAACTGTCATACTGAAGGATCAAAAGACGCCTATAGATCAACAGCAAAATTAGCTTCCCAAGATCAACACTAATGCTATCTGTCTGAACTTGCTTAATGTCTTCAGGCATCCATGAGGTTCATTCAGAACATATAAAAAACATAGATCTAGCAGTCCATAAAAACCCAGATCACATATAACCATACTGTCCTATACAAGTAAAGGACTGATACGTACATAATTCTCTATATTTGTTACATTTTCTGTGCTATTTCATGTTGGTCGTTCTTCACAGAGTTCTGTTTTTTGTTAAATGTGAGTGACATGTAAACACTGATATAAGCTGCAGCGATTTCTAAAGCCACGTTCAATTAAAATAGAAGTGATTGGAGGCAATGGCCAACTTTTAAATCTGTGTTGCCAAATTAAGGAAAATATCCCAAGAATATATGTTGTATTTGTCCAGCTGCAAAAGCAGTAGCAGCAAAGTGTAAAAAAAAAGAAGCCTTTATAACTTTTAAAAAGCCCCTAGCTAGATCCACAAGCACTAGCCTTGCAGACATTTTATAACTAGAAATAATTAATTATAAACAAATTACAAGAAAGTCTGTGAAATGTTTAACCCTTTAATTATTTGTATTCTTCCATTTGATGGCAATTTTTTCTGATCTTCAATTACAGTAAGGTCAAGAAAAAGATAAAGGAGACCTAAATACATTAACCAAATGTACTGTCTTTATTGAAAACTAGGTGAACCTTTAGCATAATAAACTCAAACTTCAGAAAAAGTCTATGAATAAGAGGCCAGCCAACCAAGAAAATTTGTCTAAGAACAAACTGTACAGAAAGATCACAAATAGCTGAAGAGTCACAACTAATTCATACCTGTCTTGCATTATCTAATGGTAATATTAATGAGTTCAACATAAAGAAAGCACTGAAAAAAGGGCTATGTGCATGCGAAGAGACCAAGGGGTAAATGTATTATGCTCCGATTTTTTCAACTCGCCGGAAATCGGCGACTTTGCAGCCAAAATTTAAAGCGGCGATGGCTTGTAAAGGCAAGTCTTCCTTTACAAGCCATCACCGCTTTAAATTTTAGCTGCAAACTCGCCGATTTCCGACAAGTTGAAAAAATCGGAGCATAATACATTTACCCCCAAGTAGGAAACCATAGCTCTGAAAATAATAACATTTTTGCCACCCACCTCAAGTTTTCCAGAAGTCATCTAGATCAGGATGTACAACTTTATTTGGTCCAAAGGTCTAATTGGGAGATAATCATTTAAAGTAGAGATATTCACTGACCCCCATGTTTTGGTTTAACCTTAAGTTTTGGTTTTGACAAAACCACACTCACATGTTTTAGCTTTGATTTTTGTTTTGGATCTGTATTTTCTTTTGAAAAATTGCTACAATATGCTAAAATCACATAAGTTGGCTATTTTCTGGTCATAAATTATTGTTATCATTAACCTCAATAACACTAATTGCCAGTCATTTCCAGTCAGTTTTGACCACCTCACAGGTCACAATAATATCTTCATCCACTTTTGGCCAAAGACTGAAGCGAGCTGGCTGGACACTAAGCGACAGAGCAACGGCACAAACACACAGTAGCTCATAGCACACCTAGGAAACAGTGCCACACAGCAGTGGCAGAAAAGAAAAGTGGTGCACAATGGAATTGACCTTAGGTCCTCACACCCACCCATATGTTAAAAAGGTTTAATAAACTCACACAGAAACAAGAGGGGTAGCAGGTACAGTTTAACAAACCAAGCACTTCAGCGACAAGGAGTGCCACTTTTGAGGCTGAAGAGCTTGGCTTATTTGGGCACCTGCAAAACAAGTTACTAATGAGCTTAAGGCAGGTAAGCTAAGAGTGCTATGAATGTAAGACTGCAGCAAGATGGCTGGTTACTAAGCGACAGAGCAATGGCAAAACCACACGGCAGTTTATATCACATGTAGGAAACATTGCAAGACAGCAGTGGCAAAAAAAGAAAAGTGTTGCAAGATGGAATTTTCCTTGGGCCCTCCTACCACCCTTATGTCAGATTGATGTAATATGATTTAAGGGCAGCATACTGCAGAAGGTTATAAAGTCGAAAATATAATTACATCGACAGCATTGTTAGGCCAACAATTAAAATGTAGTATTTATTAGGTTGACAATTCAAATGTAGACAGTATTATCCCTAAATCTAACCCTGTCATTGTCCTTGTACCTAGTCCTGTCCCTATCCCTGTACCTATCCCTGTCCCTAACCCTTTCCCTATCAATGTCCCTATCCTTGTCCCTTTCCCTATCCATAGACCTGTCCCTTGGCCTCTCCTTAACCATATCCTTAGCCTTATAATAATACTGTCCACAATTGAATAGTTCACCTAATCATAATGTCTACCATGTGAATTGGCGACTTAATAATGCTGTTGACACCTTGCTTGTCGATTGTTAGCTGATAGACCAAGGTCTAAATGTCAAATAGTGCAAGATGGATTTGTCCTTGGAAATATGTTAAAATGGACATGTACAGTTTAACAAGCCAAGCACTTCAGCAACAAGGACTGCCACATTTATGGCTGAAGTGCTTGGTACCACCAAGTTGATGGGTGTGAGTAAAACAGGGAATGCGATGGAATTCACCCAGCTGTAATGCTCTTACATATTGGTGGCGTTATTAGAAATTATGCATCCTGAGGAGACTTTAAGCGGAATAAGCCGTGTTGCAATGAAATTCCTTAGGTTTTCTAACAGGTTGCCAGCAGTTTGCACCTTAGTGAAGCCGGTGATACACAGAGTAGCCAGCCTCTGACAAATCTGGCGTTGTTTGATAGATGCTGCTGCTTTTCCTGATTCTGAAGGCGATTCACCAACCCATTGGTTTGTAACAGTCATATAATCTTTAGTCTGCCAAGATCCGCTTGTCCATATATCTGTGGTTAAGTGTATAATGGGTAGATTGGCATTTTGTATCCCAATAATTACCCTTCTTCTAACCTTCTGGTACAGGTGAGGAACTGCTTGTCTAGTAAAATGGTGTTGACATGGAATCTGGTAACGGGAATACAGGACCTCAATTAACTGTCTAAAACCAGCTGCATTAATTTTGAATATTGGATGCAGATCTAATACTACCATAGTCGCCATGGCGCCTGTGATCCACTGTGCGACTTGGTGACAGCTGTCATACTTGCTTCCTGTTACGGCAACCAGTGCGGCATAAACCTATAAAACTATTAGCACAGATCTTCACCTTTAGCAGCCGCCTTTCCCGTAGAGACTGGTTATGCTCACAGGTACTCAGATGTTAAGTACCAGCAGAGTCACGGCAAAGGTTTAGAGTCTGAGTACAGGCAATAGGTCAGGGTCACAGGCAAAGTTTCAGAATCCGGGTACAGGCAATAGGTCAGGGTCACAGGCAAAAGTTCAGAATCCGGGTACAGACAATAGGTCAGGGTCACAGGCAAAGGTTTAGAATCCAAGGACAGGCAAAGGTAATACACAGGTAATCAATCTAAGGTTCGACACCAAACAATAGCGCAAGAACAGGCAGCAATACTGGAAACAGAGCGCTATAACCGGCAGTGAGGCTTAGACCTCGCTGCCTTAAATAGTCCTAGGAGCCAATCAGGACTAGGCCCTTAAAGTATCCACAGGTTCTGCCTAATGGCAGCAGTGCTGGTGGCCAATGGGAATGCAGCGCTCAGCTGCATACTAAATACTGAAAACTACCTACACAGCCATAGATGGCTGCCACTTAAACTAAATTAGCCATGATTGGCTAACCCTTAGTGAGTCCTGCGCGCACACCCGGCTGTTAGCCAGCTGGCCGGGCGCGGCGGCAGGAGACCTCAAGCGTCCCGGTGGTTACCCTGGCAACAAGGACACGGAAACCGGAAGTGACGTCCTAGTCGTCATAGCGACGGCCGGGATGCCATCAGGGAGAAACAGAGAGTCGCGGCAGTTCCTGCGGCCGCCGTGACTACTTACACTTCCTCTTGCAAAGGATTGTTTAACAGTCAATTGTTGTAAACTACTAGTAGTCTTCTTCTTGGTCTGCTTCTGGGATGAAGATCCACCCCCTGTAGCAGCAGCAGGCCCAATGCTCAAGAATTTTTCAGAGGAATCCTGAATAGGCGAGGAATCATCTAGACTTAGCAACTTGGATGCAAGACTAACTCCGATCACTAGTGAAGATATTGATGGGGAAGGTGTTGTCAGTGTAGATTGCAGGTGCTGGGATCTACCTGAGAGACGAGAGTTAGCCAATGCTGGACTGCTTGTTGTTATTTTTATAGCATAAGTTTCTGATTTTCCCAAAAGCTTCCTATGAACTCTCATCGTCATTAGCGTCATCGTCAGCTACACAAATATCCCCCTAAAACTAAATGAGTGACAAAGATGCTAATTTTCTTTCTAACTCTACAGATATCCCGGGAAACTCTGTTTCCTTATTCTCAGCTATCAGTTAAGAAATAGGATCATTTTTGTGTGTTAGTTTCCTTCTGTTAGGTATCGATACCTGGGACTCTTATGTGTGTCATTATGCAGTAGTCACTACCGCATATCCGTAATCCGACAAAATTGATAAGATCAGACTTGAAATGATATCATCTCCCTTGACAAGCAATCACAAATTGCTATGTCCCTGTCTCCTGTGCTCATTCCCCCTCTAACTAAAATCTGTAATCTATCTCTTTCTACTGGTATTTTTCCATCACTATTCAAGCATGCAGGGATTACTCCCATTTTAAAAAACAATATTCTGACCCTGACTCTCTCGTAAATTACCGCCCCATCTCCCATGCCCCTCCAAGCTTCTACACTCACCTCACACACTTTATTACAGCAAAAAAACTATTGGATCCTCTTCAGTCAGGCTTTCGCTCTCAACACTGCACAGAGACTGCACTGACAAAGGTTGTCAATTACTTGATTACAGCAAAAAATAATAATCATTACTCTCTTCTAATTCTCCTGGATCTCTTTGCTGCATTTGACACTGTTGACCACTCTCTCCTCATACAAATGCTACAATCCCTAGGTCTTGAAGGCACTGTCCTATCCTGGTTCTCATTCTACCTATCTAATTGCTCTTTCAGTGTTAATTTATCTGGATCCACCTCTGCTCCGCTTCCTTTATCAGTTGGAGTACCGCAAGGCTCAGTCCTTGGCCCTCTGCTATTCTCTATCTACACCACTTCTCTTGGAAGACTAATAAGCTCCTTTGGATTCAGTATCATCTCTATGCGGATGATACACAAATCTATCTATCCTCTCCTGATCTTTCACCATCTGTGTTGTCTCGCGTTACTGACTGTCTCTGTCTGTAGAGGAGGTGCTGCTATACTAGTATATTAACTATCGTAAAGGAGAGAGAAAAAGAGAAATTAGTATTTAAAGGGCACTCTTTTATACAAATACTTGTTGGTTATGTTCATTGATAACTGGTAAAATCTTGATCTTTATTGATAAACTGATTAAAAAAACCAAGCAAAATATTAAAATATGGAAAATTGCTTGTAAACCTAATGCTGCTGCTGTTCCTAATATAGATCTGATTAGTGTGATAGAATAAATTACATATAGTATATTATCAGAAAATACTGATCAGTGTATAGGAGAGCCTGTACTTATGCCTCAATAAATGCTATTGTAAAATGAAGAAGAGGAAGAGATCTATGTAATATATTAACACATTAGAAATAATCTGAGGTAAATATTAGATAGAGTATAATCCATATAGTTGAATATATAACAACTAAATAGTCATCCGATACCATTGAATTTTAATATATTCATTTGATGTAATTCCTAAATAGATGAATATCAATCAGATAATAAAGTTCAAGGTGACCTATAGGATAATTCCCTAGATCCTGGTACTAGTATCTTAAATGAATATGTATTAGAATAATATCGGAATGGCTGATAGTGAATATAATATTGCCCCTAATAAGGACTCCCTCAGTATCACGGGATTATCGATGACCAGATCCTAATATCCTGAACTAATTTGCAATAACTAGCAGGCTTTTAAGTAATATAATAAGACTTAGGAACAGCGTGCTCAGCGTAACGCCGATGCACATTTCACTTGTGAGCTTTAACAAGGCCTTGTTAAAGCTCTAAGTTCTGCTATTAACATCCTGGTTTCTCACTACCTTCTACCGTGTTCTGTCCACTCCACCGGGAAAGTGCTAAATCAACAACTGCTACTATCGTGCTTAAGTCCTATGCAACCGAGTACTGTGGAATGTAACAAGTTCCTTGGAAAGGGAGCTGCTAAAGGTGAACATCTAAGTAGCCTATTAGGACAAGCTTCTATTGAATTTTAACTTTTGAATATAATAATTCTTTAAATTAAAAATAAAATAAATTGATATAAGTATAGGGAGGTGGTATTGGTGAAGAGTTTCATAGTTAGTGAATTGACATTAAAACACAATTTTATCAAATCTTTTGAGAATGTTGATCCAGTAGATGGCAAAACAATATTGTCTTAACTGGGCAACCACCAATTTAAACTTTTGGTGGAAAAACAATTCCACACCGAAACATAATAGCAACCAAACTAATTCCCTGGATCAATTTACTCAGTTTTACATTTGCTACTTATACTGTAGCTACAGATACCATTTATTACATTAAATACATTCAATCCAAACTTAAAACCAATTATCTCTACCCACATGGATTTCTAGAGCCTGAATAGTCTTACCTTTTTCAGTACTGATCAGGGCCAGGACTAAAAATCAGCCCTGGCATTTAAAGAACACAGACCCACCTTAGTTTCAGCAGGAAAGAAACTGTGCCGCTGCGCAGTGTCGGCGCATAAAAGGGCGTGACCACATTGTGTTGTGGGTGAGTCCAACATGAGGCTTTGATACATACATTATAACAAAACATTACATTGATCACGCCCTCCAGCCACATCACGCCATCCCCCCAGGCACATTATGACACCCCCAGCCCACTGTACTTATCTATGCTTCTGATGCTGCTGACATCCATCAGGGCGGGAACTTCCTGTAGAGTGAGCAGGGAAGCTCTTAGTCTCATGAGATTAGCAATGTGGCATCCTTCCCCCCCCTCCACATGGCATCCTTTCTCTCCCCCCCCCCCCCTGTGTGGCATCCTTTCTCTTCTCCCCCCGCGTGGCATCCTTTCTCTTCTCCCCTTGTGTGGCATCCTCTCTCCTCTCCCCCCGTGTGGCATACTTTCTCTTCTCCTCCCCGTGTAGTATCCTTTCTCTACCCCCCATTTTTCTGTGTGGCATCCTTTCTTACCTCCTCAGCTTCTTGTTTTTGTTTTTGTCTTCTAAATTCTTCTCCCATCCGCTCCTTTGACAGCTTGCAGGACCCGGCCGCAGATTTGAATGTGCATCGCAGCGCGTGGCACATGTGATCTGTGGCTGGTTCCTGGGGAGGTGCCAGCCACTAGGAAGCCTGTCACTGACAGGCTGTCAGTGTCTGTGACAGCCCGGGACCCAGTCCATCTGCCCATCTGCCCTTCTGGCATTTGACAGAAGTGCCAGATGGCCAGTCCGGCCCTCGTACTGATGATGAACTGTGTGTGTGTTAGGGAATTTAGACTGTAAGCACCAATGGGGCAGGGACTGATGTGAGTGAGTTCTCTGTACAGAGCTGTGGAATTTGTGGCGCTATATAAATAAATGGTGATGATGATGAAGATGCTCATTCTCTCACACTGAATGCTCCCTTGTGACTTGTGTATGAAATGTTTGTTATACAAATCTTTATGCAGAACTGAGGCACCTTTTTAAGAAAAACAAAATTTGTCTAGTCATTCTGTAGTGCCTGTGGGGAATGGACAGACGCACACAAAGCTCTAATCTTCTTCACGACTGTTCCATCTACAGTTCGTACGAACTCCTCGGCACAGCTCCACACAATTTCAATGTATTGGCATATGGGAATGCACCTGAACATAAATGCTCAGGAGTATTCTCCAGCATTCAAATTTAGACAGACTATACCATTGTCTCTTACCGGTTCTTGTTCTTCTCTCTTGCTTGTTCTTGCAGCTTTGTTGTCGCTGGCTTCTGGAAAGTTGGGGTCCTGTTTTGAAAATGCAAAAATTGTATTATAATGGGAAATGTTAACAAACACTGAATGATTTGGTCCTTTAGTTAAAGCAAAATACTACATTATGGCCAGATAAAACTACCCCATTGTACAGGCACATATAAGCAATATCTGAACATTTGTGGTCAATGAAATACAAACCTCTACCAGCCCTATCTCACTAATATTTAGTATTCTAGTGATCGCTGAGACCACGGTGAGCATCCATGTAACCACCACCACCACACAATAAAGAGATCATGCCCACCAAAGCTGCTCTATTTTTTAAATACCCCTGTCAGTCAATCTTTAGCTCCCACCCTGCACCATCCCCCGAGCAGCTATTTTGCTTACCATTCTGCTTGCAGTTATATTCCTCATCCCCCTGCAGCTATTTTGCTCACCCCGCCTGCAGCTATTTTTTCACATACACACACACATCCTTATTTCCCCCCCACCCCTCAATACACTTACATCATTACAGCAGTCATCCTCTTCTAGGACAGGCAGCTTGCAGGAAATCCCCTTGCCTGTCAGTGCAGTGGCAGAGAATGCTTAGTCAAGTCTCGTGAGAAGTGGACATCATGTGGAGCTCTGTGGCTACACTGACCAGGGGCGGCCCCCGATGCTAGACAGCCACATAGCGCTCCATTTTAAGAAAAGAAAAGTAAAAAATAAATAAATGCCGCACCAAAGCGCCCCCCTCAGACCCAGCGCCCCAGGCTGCAGCCTGATCAGCCTAATGGTTGATCAGGCCATGTGTATGAGATGACGGCTAGGAATAAAGATCCTGCACTCTACCCCTATCACCGACACCTCAATTTGATCTGGCCCTGGGCCCGGGACTATGAATATTTGGGATATGGAAGAAAACTGTCTGAATATCCTACTCACCGATGTACTGGTGAAGGCCCCCACCAAGAGAGAGAGACGAAACGTAAAAATTATACGCACTGGGTAATTGCTGCCTTTTGATGGCTGCCTGCAGTGCCATGATCAGCATCTATAAAAAGGGGTGACACAAGACAGTCCACCCACAAAACTGTCTACTGGGCTAATATGTACTGCCCATACTAGTGTTAAATACAATAACACAAAGCAGTGCCCTGGTCTCAACAACCAAACTATGTGACCAGAAGCTGGGCAACTATAAACTCCTAGCAGTAGGTGTTGGGTACTACACTAACTCAAACCCCACAATTCACAGACAAAAATAACAGAATGCAGAAATACGGATACCAAAAGCCTACCTTTAATGGGTACCTGATTTCTGGATCCTGTAACGGAAAACACTGCACAAGAATACAGTTAAAGGCAATGCAATAAAGTACAGTGACCAACACACAATGGCCACCTATATACAATACAGTGCAATGGGGGAAAGACCAAAGCGTTCTCACAATGACAGGGTACCTCCTAACTATGCTCACAGGCTAATCCTGTACTTTACTTGGCCACAAGCTAATCCTGCAATTAACTTGCACCACAGGATATGCCTGAAATTAACTACATGTGCCCAAAGCGAAAGAATATACATTTTATTTAAACACACCTAATTATACCGGCCTTATGTCCACTAGTACTGCATGGGTTTAGTGCCCGATATGCGCCACAGGCCTTGCGCCTGACCTGCCTAGCAGGGGTACAAGGAGCAAAGTATGAGTGTCATACATATCTACTCCATGCAAATTAACAAATTACTTCACCTCAAGAAGAGATACACAGTATGAAAAGCAGGTTACAAGAACAGAGGATTGTGGGCCACTAACAGATATTATTTTAAACTTAATCTCATAGAAATTAAACATACTATGCCCAATCATCCATTGAAACAGCAATCAACATAGTGTAAATTACTTTCTTCTTTAGTCAATTTTTCTCAAATCATGACCTCATGTAAGTAATATCAATGTGATGGAAATGTCCTTATTTTCTTTAGCCTATATTTGACTGAGTGGGACTGGCTTTGATTCTACACTCCAAGAATTGTAAATGACATTCCCTTAACTCATGAAGAAATTGGGATAGGAAAATACTAGAAGTAGCCAAATAAAAGGGTTAAGTATACATAAAAGCAATGTCATCATTCAATAGACAGTTGGGTTATTAATTCATTTTCAGCAATTTCCTTTTAACACAGAACCCTCTCATTTTAATTGTCTTGATGATACCATGAAAGTTCAATGAGTGGAAATGATAGGTAATCAAAAGACTATTTTAACAAAGTAGGAGCTAGTGGATGAGTCACAATATTCTCTACAGCAAAATTGATCAAACTCCTCCACTTCTGAGTTTTCATACTTCTCATGATGTGTGTATTTTCTTGTCCGAACCCTATATCTCCTTACACTGAGAGATACAGTGTGCTATTTATACTAAACTATTCCCCATTCCAATATTTATTTATTATTATTTAATTATATAGAACCACCTAATTATGCCATGCTGCGCAGAGAATATTGCATAATTCCCATCCTTCCCTGTCCAATTGGTGTATATAGTCTACATTCCCTATCAGTGATAGACTATCACAGAAATACACCATCAAGTAGCCTAACAATATGTTTTTGGACTGTGGGAGTAAAATATAGTACCCAGAGGAAACCCACATAAACATGGGGAGAAAAAACAAACTCCACATAGATGGTGCTCTGGTTGGAATGAAGCCATAGCCCCAGAGCTGTCACGCAGCGGTGATAACCACTGTTTCACCATGTTTACAAACCCTGTCACCTCCCTTTTGATTTCAGGTTACTGGTAGATGAAAGTAAGCCTTAAAGCAGCTCATTGACATTAGCAGCGAGATATTTGCACTGGCAGTCTGAATTCATTGACATGAATGAATTGAGATAGGGGGATTCTATATTAAAAAGAACTTTCTGTGGTAGTGATAAACCATTAGAGGGATCAGTCAGTTGCAAGTGACTTAACTTTGTCTGAGCCAGTTGAATGAAAGCAAATATGAGCAGCCTGAAACTTAACACAGTATTAAATACATGTATTGGAAAATATTTTTACTCTAGAGAGTTCAGCCATGTGAAAGGAGCTGAGAGAAGGGAACAGGCACTTAAATATTCTTATTTTGTCTGCAGTATAAAACTGTATTGCACCACGTGGAATAAGTGTTTTAAATATCAGCTTCCATAAAGACCTTTCATTTCAGACCAGTGGTCAAAGTGGGTCGGTATAGGGTGATATAGTATACTGCCTTTTTCCCACTGCTTCGATTGTATGATTCTGTGAGCTGAGTGTGTCCTCCTTCCCTTGATACTGTCTCCCTCCACTTCTTGTAAAGCCATGTACTTGTTCCTCCTATTGCTTTGCATTCTGTGAGCAGCTGAAATCCCTCCTCTCCCTGGTCTCCTTCAAGACACAGAATACAGAAGTCAAGACAAGCTCTGTCGATGTGAGTTTCTCAAGGTGCTGTCTGACCAGAGTCTGGGCCATGAATTGATAACCATTGTTTCTCTACTGTGCTCCTTCTGAACCCTAGCCCTATTGCTTTTCGGCATTAATCCCTGACTGCTATTCAGACAACCATTTCTAAAGGGAAGAATAATTGCCTTCTTACAGATACAAAAGCTTGTTAGATGTTACATTGACAGTTGGTTAGAAGTTTATTATGTTCCACGAGTGGTATAATTGAGAACCATACTCACTGCATCCAGGAGAGCAAGCTCAGCTGTTTGACACAACAATGTTGACATCCTGGACTGATGTTAACATTCTATTGTGTATAACTTAAACTGCAGATCACTGCTTCTTCTGCCCCCTTGCTACAGCAGCAAATATTGATGTTCAGCAGCTGTCACTTCAAATTACTACAGATCCCACTCCACCATTGTGGGGGGGCCCACAGATGCTGGAGATTCTGTGATTTCACCAATGGCTCCTGGTTCTGTGTGTTTTCCATGCTGGAGTTGCTGCTTCTGACTACAGCATGGGAACACGCAGAGCCAGGAACCTGTAGCTTTTGAACTCAGTCACTGCCAGGCTAAGGAGTCAATAAGAAGAAATGTTATGAACCTGGTATGGACAGGTTGGGGTATGGGTTAATGTTATGTTAATACTAGCCCATAGTTGCCAACTTTAGAAAGTTGGCCTCTAGGAGATCCGGGGAGAGGTAGGTGTGTGGGGGCGGGGTTCGGTGAATCGTGAAATATTAGCTCTGTCTCCTGTGACACAATGACGTAAACATGCCATTTTACCAAGACGGGGCAAAATGGCGCGATTCATGGAGGCTTCAAATTTTGCCCACTTCACTAGGAAGTGGGCAGATGCGGGAGAATGCCCTACTCTCCTGGGAATCCAGGAGTTCTACCCTGAATTCGGGAGTTACCCGGACATTCCTGAAGAGTTGGCAAGCATGCACTAGCCCACTCTCCTGAAATGTCCAGGAGACTGCTGCATTCCAAGTAGGTTTCCCAGACTCCGGGGAGAGCAGGCCATTCGCCATGACCCACCCCTTCAGTTACATCATTTCTCTATGCTGGGAGAGGAAAAAATGACATGATTCATGGCGAACCACCCCTCTATGCCTGTAATTGACCTCCCATCTGGGATGTTACTTTGGTGAAAAATAAATAGTAGGTAGGTGTAGCTTTTATGGATATCTACTTACCTTTGAGAAGGTTTCATTTTTTTCTTAAATAATTATATTGTATATAGAATACAACATATGATGTTATATTGGAGAGTGATTGATTCCTGAGAGTAGATATTTAGAGACAATAGAAAAGTCATAAATAAAATCATCAATTATTCATCACTACATATACTTATTGCTTATAAATTACCTGCCACTGAATTTAATTACTTTAGTTTAGACAGAACATTTATGTTTCTTCCTTCTCATCTTTCTTAGCATGAAACTGAACTCACCAAAGCAAATTATGTTGTTTGAAGCAAAAAGAAGGTTGTCTATTTAAAATACTCCCTGTTCCGCGTAAAATTCTATTTGTTCCATTATCTATGTACACATATAGGTCTTGTGTTATTATGTAAATTACTACAATATCAGTAAGTGGCAGCAGAATTTCTTTGATGTCAGATCTTCTGGAATCAAGGGTATTATGGCTGCTTTCAAAGTACAGTTCATTTTCAGATTAGTATGAGCTATGCTTTTGTTCCAGCACACTATGTAAAGCAGACACAATAAATGAGCGCCTCTGTGTCCACACGCAAGCCATTAATTCCTTTTACAAATTAATGCTTGCTCAAAACAAGTCATGCAGACACAGTTCTCAGTGTGTTTTAAAGACTTGCTCTGCATGTGCAATCTATCAGTGCTGTAGACACTGAGTTAGAGTAAGAATTTGAAAATTATCCAGTTCCTGAAATAATCGACCAGCTGTGTGGTTATCCTCAAACATGTCCTATAAGCAATTACTGTTCTATGGGCTATTCCTAGTTTCTGGATTACTCAGTGTATCAGTGGTTTTTGTCAACATACTTCAGCTTGAAAGACTTAATTTGCATTTTCACAGAATGCTCCCACAGAAATGTTCTAAATTCAGTTGGATTCTGAGATTAAATCAGACTTGCCAACTCTCCCGCATTTTGCGGGAGACTCCCGCATTTTGCGAGAGTCTCCCGGGCTCCCGGGCGAGTGTGGCAATCCCCCGCATCTGGATAATTCTGCCCACTTCCTAGTGAAGTGGGCAGAATTAAGTCCCAAACGCCGCGATTCCCGGTGAATCGCGGCGTTTGGCCCCGCCCCCCGCTGTCAAATGACGCATTTTGCGTCATCACGTCATGGGGGCAGGTCCAAAATGACATCACTTGGAGCCCCGCCCCCCGTCACGCCCACCTCCTCTGCAGGCTCCCGGATTTCACCAACAGAAAGTTGGTAAGTATGGATTAAATACAGTTCACAAACTTGAAATGATATTTCAGTTCTATGTGCTTACAAACTTACCAGTAGATATCAGTGGGGATATTCAGGAGGGGGTGGGTGGGGTCATGCAGGGTTGACAACAAGGTTCTAATGTAAAAAGAGCTTTCAAGGACTAAACCAATAGGTGATTGTTGTAGAAGAGACTTAGGGGTGCTAAAACTTCTAAAAAGGAAAAGTGGAGGTGTTGCCCATTACAAGTAATCAGATTTTAGCTTTCTTTCCTAGTAAGTTCTAGATAAATGATAGCTAGAATTTCATTGGTTTATATGGGCAAAACTTCCACTACCTCCTAGTTCCATTTCATATCAGAAATTCACTCCTGCTAGTTATCAGCAGTACTGCATCTAATCCATACTATTACTAGTTATGCTATCTAATACATTTACAATAGTTTCAGGGACTGTATAGTTTCTTCTTGCAGTGTGCATTGTCACTTTTTTAAGCAAATAAAATTATACAATTGGGCAAAACTTTTTCAATGTAAAAAAATATGTGCTGATAATTCATAGTGTAAGGGAATTGCTATATGTCTTATTGTCTGTTTCTCATCTCTGCTACCTTTACATCTTTGTGTTGTTTCACTTCCCTCCTCTCACCATTGTCCTGCACTGCAGAATTCTATGGAGACATATAGAAGAATGCCAATAATAAATGTATATATTTCACCCTTGTTTTGGCTTACTCGTTCGGACATTTCTAGATTCATAACTGTACAGCAAAGCGTAAGGAAGGCAGGAGGAGAAGAATAAAAGCAGCTCTAGAATATGACACGTCTGCGTGTGGATGGTGCCATCGTGCAGTGTGTATGTGTGTGTGCATATTTGTCTGGTAGTTGGTGATGCTATATAGTAGGGATGAGCGGGCTCGGATATCTGAAATCCGAGCCCACCCGAACCTTGCCGATCCGAGCCGGATCCGAGACAGATCCAGGTATTTCCGCCAATTACAAAGCTGAAAGCGAGGCTCCGAGTCATAATCCCGTTGTCGGATCTCGCGATACTCGGATTCTATAAATTCCCCGCTGGTCGCCGCCATCTTCACTCAGGCATTGATCAGGGTAGAGGGAGGTTGTGTTAGGTGGTCCTCTTCCCTGCTATATCCTGTGCTGTGCTGTGCTCAGTCCAGTGGTGCTGTGTCCTGTGCTCTGTCCTTCTGAGTTCAGTGGTGCTGCTGGGTCCTGTGCTGTGTCCTGTTCAGTCCAGTGGTGCTGTGTCCTGTGCTCTGTCCTTCTGAGTTCAGTGGTGCTGCTGGGTCCTGTGCTGTGTCCTGTTCAGTCCAGTGGTGCTGTGTCCTGTGCTCTGTCCTTCTAAGGGCATTGTTATTTCCCCATTATTCCCAAGTTATAAAAAATTTAAAAAAAAGTTATAAAAAAAATAAAAAAAAAATAATTATAAAAAAAAGAAATAAAAAAAAAATATCCAAAAACAATCCTGCAGTATAAGTCCATTGGTACTGCAATATTACAAAGTTCACTGATTCTGCAGTATAAGTCCAGTGGTACTGCAATATTACAAAGTGCACTGATTCTGCAGTATAAGTCCATTGGTACTGCAATATTACAAAGTTCACTGATTCTGCAGTATAAGTCCAGTGGTACTGCAATATTACAAAGTTCACTGATTCTGCAGTATAAGTTCAGTGGTACTGCAATATTACAAAGTTCACTGATTCAGCAGTATAAGTCCAGTGGTACTCTCCTGTGCCGCATATAATTTTTAAAGGCTTTGCCGAGTGTGTGTGGCTTAGGGGTACGCTCTCTTGTGCTACATATAATGGAAAACAAAAATTTGGCGGATAAAGCTGCGAGAAAAAAGCTCAGTTTTCCTAAAAGACCCGCTGGCGGGGATGCTGATAACATCTGGTCCGGACTGAAGGACCTGCCAATCATTGCAGACATGTCTACTGTTGCTGCATTCGATGCTGTCACAATAGAAAAAATGGTGGAGGATTATTTTGCTGACACCATCCAAATAGACATGTCAGACAGTCCATATTGTTACTGGCAGGAAAAAAAGGCAGTTTGGAAGCCCCTGTACAAACTGGCTCTATTTTACCTGAGTTGTCCCCCCTCCAGTGTGTACTCGGAAAGAGTTTTTAGTGCAGCGGGGAACCTGGTCAGTGAGCGGCGAAGGAGGTTGCTTCCTCATAACGTTGAAAAAATGATGTTCATAAAAATGAATTATCAATTCCTCAATCAAGTACAGCACTGCCCTCCAGATAGTACAGAGGGACCTGTGGTTGTGGAGTCCAGCGGGGACGAATTGATAATGTGTGAGGAGGAGGAAGTACACACTGTAGGGGGAGAGGAATCAGAGGTTGAGGATGAGGACGACATCTTGCCTCAGTAGAGCCTGTTTTGGACTAAAAACAATATTGTGAGGTGTGAGGTGTTCAGAATAGACTGGGAATTAGTGGAAACGATTGTTATTGAATGTTATTGAGGTTAATAATAGCGTAGGAGTGAAAATAAACCAAAAAACTTGATTTTAACACTTTTTATGTTTTTTTCAAAATAAATCCGAATCCAAAACCTTTAAATCCGAACCAAAACCTTTCGTCAAGTGTTTTGCGAAACAAATCCAAACCCAAAACCTCAACAAAATCCGAATCCAAAACACAAAACACGAGACACCAAAAGTGGCCGGTGCACATCCCTACTTTATAGACAAGGGGGTTTCAAGTTGCCCAACACCCCATCAAGCCTAGCTCTCGAAACACAATTCAAAATACCATTTGTCTTGGTGCAGCCCATACACAAGCAGCGCACATGGCTTTTCCCCTTCTGGTCCAGCCCAGCCTGAATCTACAGGCACCTGTGACCTGCTGGGTAGGTCAGAAAATCTCTGCCTGTTGGCAGGGCCGCCGAGAGGGGGGGGGAGCGGGTACTAATTACCCGGGCCCGGCATGTCAGGGGGCCCGGCCCGGGCCCTTGCGCTGCTGATTTTTTTTAATTTTTTAATTTTTTTTTTCCAAACGTTTTTTTTCCTTTCCTTTTTTTTTTTTTTTTTGGCGGGGGGGGGGGGGGGGGGTGGGGGGGGGGCTAGGTCGTTGGTGGGGGGAGCAGGCTAGTTTAAAAAAAAAAAAAAACATACTCACCTGATCGCGGAGCCGGCATCCCTCCTCTCTGCTGCTCTGTGCTCTTTTCAGACTGTCTGAATGCTGGGTGTGATGTCATCATGTCATGCCCAGCATTCAGTCAGTCTGGAGCAATGGAGCACAGAGCAGCAGAGAAGACCAAGAGAGGAGAAAAGGTAAGTGAAGGGAGGAAAACGAGGGGGGCACAGAGGGGTTAAAAAACGGGGGGGGGGGCAGCATGACAGAGGGGTTAAAAAATGAGGGGGAGCACAAAGGGGTTAAAAAACGGGGGGGCAGCATGACAGAGGGGTTAAAAAATAAGGGGGGGCACAGAGGGGTTAAAAAACGGGGAAGCAGCATGTCAGAGGAGTTAAAAACGGGGAAGCAGCATGTCAGAGGGGTTAAAAAATGAGGGGGAGCACAGAGGGGTTAAAAAATGGGAAAGCAGCATGTCAGAGGGGTTAAAAAATGAGTGGGGGCACAGAGGGGTTAAAAACGGGGAAGCAGCATGTCAGAGGGGTTAAAAAATGAGGGGGAGCACAGAGGGGTTAAAAAATGGGAAAGCAGCATGTCAGAGGGGTTAAAAAATGAGTGGGGGCACAGAGGGGTTAAAAAATGGGAAAGCAGCATGTCAGAGGGGTTAAAAATTGAGGGGGGAGCACAGAGGGGTTAAAAAACGGGAAAGCAGCATGTCAGAGGGGTTAAAAAATGAGAGGGGCACAGATGGGTTAAAAAATGGGAAAGCAGCATGTCAGAGGGGTTAAAAATTGAGGGGGGAGCACAGAGAGGTTAAAAAATGGGAAAGCAGCATGACAGAGGGGGTGAAAAAATGAGAGGGGCACAGATGGGTTAAAAAACGGGGCAGTATGGCACAGTGGGGTTAATAAACAGGGGTCAGCATGGCACAGTGGGGTTAAAAAATGGTGGGCAGCATGACACAGTGGGGTTACAAAGGGGGGGGGAGGCATGGCACAGTGGGATTGAAAAAGGGGGGGAGCAGCATAGTATAGTCTGATGAAGGGGAGCCAGATGAAGGGGGCAAAAACAGCATGGAGGGCACAGTGTGATCATAAGGCATGGCGATGATGAAGGGGCACATTATTGTAATATTGGAGCTGGAGGAAGGCCTAATTATTAATCGTGGGTGCTATTGATTTAACGCTGGGGCTGGCTGTAATTTTCTAAATGTAGCCATTTTTTTTTCAAAATAGGTCCTTCAACATTTCTGGATCCGGACAAGCCACAACTAAAGAAAGCAGCAGCCACAGGTGGAGAAAGTGAGAAGAACAGGTAGGAGAGAGCAGCACAGTGTGTGAAATGTTGTGATTCTAGTAGGGACAATACCAATTTTTGGTGAATGTTGTGTCCAATGTAAGGTGTAGGCCAAGACTGAACTGTTTGTGTACACACTGCATTGTTTGTATACTACCCTGTGGTGGTAGATGTCCTGAAAGTCAGGAGTGCTTAAACATATGTGACGCTCCGGCGAATTGAGAGCCTAGTGGTTTTTATGTTAGCCACGCCCCAATGGCACGTTTGCCACGCCCCCAAATGCATGACCGCACCTCCCAAAATTTTTGCACTGCCGTTTGGCTAGCCACGCCCCTGAATATATGACCATATACCTAATCTTTTTTGCGCCGCCGTAAGGCGGCGCAAAAAAATTTTGGGGCTTACTTCACTATGAGGGGGGCCCCATGAATTTGTTGTACCCGGGCCCTGAATTCTTCTTGGCAGCCCTGCCTGTTGGTGGAGCATTCTAGGTTGCCCGACACAATAGAAGGTCTCCTGGATGCTGTGAGTCCCTTGGACTCAATGAGAGTGAGGTACATGGCAGGAGGGGTGCATCTCAGTGGCCTTATTAGAAGTTTAAAAATCCAGAAGCTGTGTTATCACTGGAAGCTGTCAGCAGGTATTACACAATTGTTACTATGTGCTGCCTTTCTCTACATTCACAAGTAGCCTAAGTTTGATTAAATAAATAGTGGATCCTTTAAACGCTGACTGGATGCTCTTCAGCCCACCGACTACTATGTAATAAATTAGATCCTGGCTGTTACAAGAGCCTTTTAGACATGTGAATGGAGGAAGGATTTATCTCAGTATAGTATAGTCATTCTACAATCTTATCTGTATCAAAACACACAAAGATGCTCAGTACCATTATCCTATTTCATCCTATTGTCTGTGGGCCTGGGTTTTTTCTAACCTTCGCCATCAGCAAGTGATTGCTCTGATGTGTAATTGCAGTGGAGAAGAGCAATGGAACATATGCTGGTGACATATGTCTTTACATAAATACAGTAAAAAATAGAGAGTGCTAAATCCTTACTATGGATCTGCATAACAACATTTATTAAATCATGAATACAAAAATGATTCTTATATTAGACTGTTCAGAGTATCAAATATTCTATTGAATACGAGTGGAGTACATATAACTGAATAACAAAATCAGAAAGTTCATATGAGAAGGAAAAAACACAATTTTATATGGAGAAAGGAATCCAATTGAAGACAAAAGCCATAATAATAATTAATAATAATTTGGAACAATGTCCCTATCTTGGTTACCCCGACTTATAAAACCTGTATTTGAGTCACCCTAATATAGGTGTTATGGTTACATTGTGAGATTTTATTATACATGTTTTAATAAATGTTGTTATACTGATTTATGGTCAAAATTTAGTGTTCTCTATTTTTTACTTTTTACTGTACTTACAATCGTAGGAGTAATAATAATTTAAGGAAGCTGCTTTTAGCATATACATCTTTTGGTAAAAGGCAGTGTTTGTGTCCTAGTGCCCGATTTTGTTTGTTGTATTGTCTACATAAATAGCTTGCGAGAGGAGTGTGCTGGACAACAGGTGTATTATATACACATAGTAACCAGTGATGAGCTTTTATAGATTACTATAAAACAGATATATAACACTGCAATTAAATAATAAAAGTATATAGATAATAGATATGAGACAGATACCTATTAGATATGAGAAAAGTAAATATATAGGAGTAGATAGCAGATAAGTGGCAGGTAATCACTTGTCTCAGACCTGGGGAGGAGGATATATAAAGGCACATCTGAAGTGAGAAAACATACCTCTGATGAAACCGCCCAGTTTGTAGGCGAAGAAATGCGTCAGGTGACATGGACTAGCTTGGATACACCCACCATAGCGGTCTTCCGTGTATACACAAGGTTTACAGTCCGGACTTCACCGCTTTTTTACACAACTTTTTTGCATGCTGCAAAGGAGTGATTACATCTCATTGGAACCACCTATTTACCATCAGAGATTCAGGAGCACTGGACACGAGAGAGTACCAAGGGCATTGCAGTTCCAGTAAGGTATCATATTGAGTACATGTGGATGTGTGTATGCCTTCAGTTGCACAATATGTGCGAGGAGCAAGATAGCTCCACCGGTTGGACCTCCCATTCCACAGCAGGCTCTCTCATTATATCCTCATCCTCTGGATGAACAGCTCCCATATCTAGGATATTTGGAGATACTCTACACCATTCCAATGAGAGATATTTGGAGATATTCCATACTTTTCCCAATAAGAGACTGTTCGTTCATTCCCCCATAGTGGTTTCAACATATGTTTGTATCCACGGAACAATATACTTACTTATAGTAGGTTTGTGTAACTATAGGTGATATAGTATCTAGCTTGTTCCACAGATATTCTCATTTATTTTATACATGTTTATTGCCGTCAATATTTTTATATGTTTTAATAAATTGCATTGATTTTTATACATCAGAGCTGCCATTCCTATCTGTATTTTAGGTAAGCACTTGGGGCTGTTTCTTGATGCCCAGTACCCCCCTTTCCTCCTTCTATCCCAGGTTCAAGCATTTGAAAACCCCCTTTAGAAAGCCTGCATTTGCCCCTGTTATGTAAATAAGTCATAATAAATTAATCATTTCTTCTTGCAGAATTAATTTTGACAACTGCATATGTGTATTGTATTGTACTATATACAAATGTTATAGTGTTCAATAATTGTTTTAGTTTGTGTTGATTTAGAACCCAAGTAACCCAGATGAAGGTAATTAATTACTCTGTAATGTAGTCATATGTGTATTTACTCAATGAAATCATTTTGTCATTAACTTGTAGCACTGCCTATTTTGCAGTTAGCATACCTCACAATTCAAAAACTGTACTTCAGAGATCTAAGGAAGTATTAGAGTCGGTATTTAAAGTATTCAAAGGCAATCTGTAACATTGTCACGAAAAAAGTGATTATTCTCCCCTTAGAGCATAAGTCATTCACTGCATGTAATTGCCATGAAAAATCTCAAAAGTTTAAAGGGCTCTCAAGAGACCAAATAGATATCAAGAGCAAGATACTTTATGACCTCCCAACAAAAGAGTCATGCTGTGTCAGGGTTATTTTTATATTATTTATATTGTAGCCAGTGAATGAGCCTTGCGGTTTTACTACCCAGTTATTAAGAGGACAGGATAGTTCAAATGGCTCATATTTCTCTTGTAGGTTATATTTTCTAATATAATAATACAGTATTTCGAAAAACAGGAATATGGATGTGGCTGGTTTACACACCATCATGTATTTTGTGAAACACACCATCATGTATTTTGTGAAACAAATTCAATAATCTCATACATCTGTAAAAAGGGAACTGTTTAGATCAAATATGCTTATATTTTCTTCTTTATCTATGCACTGTTTCCGATGCAGTGTACTTAAAAAACACACTGGAGGTAAATTGTGGAGTAAAAAGCGGTTGTTCTTTAGTACAAATACAGCTTTTGCTCCTCAATTTTGCAATTGTACTTATACGTTTGTTGCAGCACACACGCTTAAAGAGCAGCAATTTACACAGATAGTGGTAAGGAATTGTTGGGATTGAAGGTGTTCCTAATGCAGTACGGAGTATGTGTGCCTCATTTTATGGAGCAGTGGAGAAACAAGATTTCCTTTTGTGGAGCAAAATTATTGTGGAATAATAAAGTAGTTGAAAGGGCATATTTTCAGGGGAGTTCATTGCCACGCACAAACACCCCCTCTGCAAAAGGACTACTGGAGATGGCAGAGATAGAGTTTCATTAGATAGATAGATAGATAGATAGATAGATAGATAGATAGATAGTAAAATAAATACGACCAATATCCTCAAGCAGAGGCAATACTAGACAACCTGTCATTGATTCCACTATAATAGGAAGAATACAAGTTTGGGTTCTCTCTGCTATAGTAAAAATCAGGGTGGTCAGTGCAGGGGTTGGTGCTTCTACAGAAGGTTCCCACAAAAACAGACATACCACCCATCCTAGGACTAATACCTGGACTGTGCATGCCTGGAAAATTAACTACAATGCGACTACTGGAGTGGCAGCTATGTCACCCCAGTTGCCCTAGCATATTAGTATATAGTATAAGAGTTAAAAAATAAATAAATAATGTCAATGTTAAAAAAAACAATTTCATTGAATAAAAGAAAAACATAAACCCTTGTTCATAACTATTACATTTTTAAAAAAAATATATTTTTTAATACTTAAGGAAGGCAGGAGGAGAAGAAAAAAAGCAGCTCTAGAATATGACATGTCTTCGTGTCGATGGTGCCATTGTGCAGTGTGTATGTGTGTGTGCATATTTGTCTAGTAGTTGGTGATACTATATTGACAGGGGGCTTTCAAGTTGCCCAACACCCCATAAATCCTAGCTCTCGAAACACAAATCAAAATTAAAATTGACACTGGTGCCCAATGCAATGCCATGTCACGTGAACTCCTCCAGCGCACAAACCTCAAGACACCTATTGACTGTTCTCACACAGTGAATCTAATTGCTTACGGTGGTCAGATAATCAAGACTGTGGGTATGGCCACGTTTCAGGCCACAGGTGTCCCACTGCAGTTTCATATTGTGGATAGTAATGTCAAACCTTTGCTAGGTCTGCCGGACAGTATTAAACTGGGGTTAATAACGTTAAGTGCTGAAGTGTACGTGCTGCAACAGGATATTCCATAATTAAGAGACTTTGCTTATCTGTTCAATTGCGAGACCATTGGAAAACTCCCCATCACATATCACATGTGTCTTGATGAGACTGTTCCTCCTACAGTGTATGCTCCTAGAAGAGTGCCTTTGGCCATGAAAGATAAGGTGATAGCAGAATTAATTCATATGACAGCATTAGGTGTCATTGCTCCAGTGGCAGGAGCCACCCCGTGGGTTTCGGCCATGGTTGCTGCAGTTTAAAAGGAAGGTTCAGTACCCATCTGCATTGACCCTGTGGAGCAAGAACCGTGGAGCAAGTCATTGCCGACAAGCCAAATGAAAATATATTCACCACTCTGGATGCCTTGGACAAGGAGTCATCCTTACTTACTACATTTATGACACCTCTGGGCAGACATGCATTCCTCCGAATGCCCTTTGGCACTTGTACTGGCAGTGAAGTGTTCCAATGCAGCATGGAACACCTCTATGAGATCAACATGCGGTTAAACCCTTACAAGTGTCGTTTCAGAGTTATTGAGGTCCCATATGTTGGCCACCTTCTAACCTCAGAGCGTGTTAAGCCGAATCCAGCCAAAACACGGGCCATCCAGCAAATGCCCAACCCCACAGACAAGCTGAGTTTGCAGCGATTTCTAGGTATGACAAATTACCTTTCAAAATTTCTGCGTCACTACAGTAATGTCACAGCTCCTCTCTGCCAGCCTTTACACAATGACATTGAATGGTGTTGGTTGGAATGTCATGCTGATGCTATTGCTCTCCTTAACAGAGCCGTAACTAGGCAGGTGCGGGCGGTGCCGTTGCCCCGGGCGCAAGCCCAAGGGGGCGCATTAGCCGCCCGCTACCTGCCTCTGTGCCCAGGCTCAATCACTGCACACAGCGCTCTTACATCCATCTGCCTCTGCCTGCCTGACGAGAAACAACCTATTCCCGGCATCGGCGCTGTAGCTGCGGCTGAGCTGCTTCCTGCTTTGGCATTCCAAATTCCGAACTTCCTGTCAGTGGAACGCACATGTGTTCCATTGACAGGAAGTTTGGCATTTGGAACACAAACTTGTGTTCCAAATGCCAAAGCAGGAAGCCGCTCAGCCGCAGCTACAGCACCGATCACCGCTGATGACCACTGCTAGAGAAAAGTAATTTTTACAACAAACTGCTCTTATAAGAGCATAATTCTCAATTCTATTCCATTCCACTACCATTCTCACTCATCCCTTCCACCTACTTCCTCCATACCCAAACTCCTATTTCAGCCCACTTATACACCACTTCCACCCACCTCTACTCCCACTGAACTCACCAGCACCTTATTTTACTTAATCTCTCTCTATTTCTCAACTATAAATTTAATATTAATTTCTATTTTATAATACACATATTTGCAAATTTATGATAATCCAAATGCATCAGAAATATAGATAGAGTTATAGATCTCTCTCTCTCTATATAAATATATATATATATATATATATATATATATATATATATATATATATATATATATATATTCATGCATCCGGCTTATCATGCATTTGCAAATATGTGTAACAGAATTTTTTCAGTAGCCACACCCCCATATTAGGTTGGCCACACCCACTTGGCAAATGTCACTCCCACTTAGATGGGGGGCGCCGGTGTCCTGTCTCGCCCAGGGCACTAAAGTGTCTAGTTACGGCACTGCTCCTTAAGGCTATGATCACTTCTAATCCAGTGCTCCAGTTCTTTGATGTACATGTTCCTGTGGTCATCCCTGCTGATGCTTCCCAACATGGTCTTGGTGCTGTCTGTTTGCAGCACAACAAACCCATCAGTTTTGCATCCAGAGCCCTTACAGACACTGAGTCACGATACACTCAGATTGAAAAGGAACTGCTTGCCCTTATCTTTGCCTGTCAAGAGTTCATCTATGGACGTCCAGTGATGAATGAAACAGATCACCAACCTCTGGTCACTATTCTCCGCAAACCTATGTACACTGCTTTGCACGTATCCAACGGTTGATGCTCAAGCTCTAAAGGTATCATCTCAATGTGGTGTACAAGCGTGGAAAGGACCTCCACTTAGCTGATGCTTTATCACGTGCTCACCAACCAGACTCAGGTGACCCTGATGCTGACAATGACATGGATGTTATGGAGTTTGATGTCCTTTCCTCCTGGCGCATAGAAGAGCTGCGTGATGCTACACTCAGGGATGAACTTTGCCAACGGTTGTTGCATGTCGTCCTGCATGGTTGGCCGTCTTTCTCCAGGGAATTGCCTTGTGACGTCAAGTCATTCTTTGCTTTCCAAGACGAGTTAACTATCTCAGAGGGCATCCTCTTGCATGGTCAGCGGTTTGTAATCCCATATGCTCTCCAAGGATTTTATGACCAGCAGGCGGGTTACCCCGATCAGGGGCAGAAGGCAGCTTTGTGACGGTCTAAGGATGAATTGTATTGGCCCTTTATGGCTGCTGACATTGAGTGAGTAGTATCTGCTTGTGCCCCCTGCAATGCTCTACGGCCCCATTATGCCAAAGAACCGCTCACTCTCCATGAGGTACCTGATCCATCGTTGCTGCAAACCTTTTTGTGTGGTGGGGAAAAGAGAACCTTTTGTTAGTGGACTCATATTCCGGTTGGTTCGAGATAAACTATCTTCCTAAACTGATGAATGCCACAGTCACTACCAAAATGATAAGACACTTTTCTACTCATGGCATACCACGCAAGCTGCTCACTGACAACACCATGCAATTCATGAGTGGTGAGTTCCAGTACTTTACCAATGAACGGAACATCTCACATGTCACTAGCAGTCCACGCTATTCCCATACTAATGGACTAGCAGAACGGGCAGTACGTTCTGCAAAGCACCTGTTAGACAAATGTTACAGAGATGGTTCAGACGTATTCATGGCAGCCCTTAATTTGATAAATACCCCAGGGGATGAGCTCCCTTCTCCTTCTCAACGCCTTCTGTCAAGACCAATCACACTATCATTTCTAACACCAAAGCCAAGCTTACACCAACCATTGAGACCAATGTGCAGAGTGCTCTGGAGAAGTCCAGGTTATGGCTCAAGTCCAATAACAACAAAACCTGTCATCAATTGAGATCATTGGCCCCGTGGCACACCGTCTGTATCCAGACCCCAGTCGGGTTTGACAGAGTTGGGACTGTGCAAGGATCCTCCAACAGGCCCAATAGTTACGTGGTGCAATCCGACGGTGCTTTGTATGAGCGCAACAGACATTACCTTTTAGACTCAGCAACCCCACCCTATGGAATAACGCCTGAGGGTGTCAGAACACCTATCAATGTGGAAAATGGGTCCTCTAAAGAGGCATCTATTGTAGTACAGGACAGTCCTATACCCCTGACCAATAGTGAGCCCTGTTCAGCACAGGACACATCACTACCTCCTTTCTTTATCATAAGGTCTGGTAGACTCTCCAAATTCTAGGACTTTATTATGTAACTTTTGGTATTGCCCGTTCATGTGTATTTTCATCTGCACACTGTTCTCACATCCAACACTTGTCACACTGTCTTGCACCCACACACCTGTTGATTGTTACTTAGTTCTAAAAAACGGAAGATATAGATGTATGCTGTGTGTAGTTGGCGGAAGTGACATCACCGCCATTCACTTGCCATTCAGAAAGTGCTGGCTGACAGTAAATACCTGGCAGCCATCTTCAGTTCTCAGTATATACCACATAGTAAAGACATGTTCTTACAGTTCTCCAGCATATGCTTTTGATTTGAACTCAGACAGTTCTACATCTACTGTACATAAAATGCATTTTTACAGCTGCTTTTGAGTGCAAACTCATCTTCTGGCATGCATACGCTACCATCATCACTAAAACTCAGCACTTACACCTGACCTGTAGCTGATGCAAATAATATGACTGAAAACACATACCTTTCAGATGCCAAAAGCTTGAACTGAACTTTGCTGCATGTGCTTGAGCATGGCATGCCCTTACCGTACATTGACTACATCATACCCCCCTTAATCTCCCTATTCCGCCCATGAAATCATAGGCTGTTGTAAGTGTGCTTTACTCTCAAAGATGAATTTCATACACTTGCGTTGTCTGGTGTATAGTCAGTTTCTAGGCATTCCCAGTTCAATTTAGCGCACATAAGGCACATATGGGCATTTGAATTCCTTAATGAGTCAGGCCCATATTGTCAAATCAACCACTATAATTTTTCCAAACACACTTTTGCTGTTAGCATCATTTCAGAAATATGGAACAGTGCCTCCACCTGAATCTTGATAGACTTGGGATTAGTACAACAGAATTTGAGCTCTTAGGGGTGGATTAAGGGATTTACCCCTACCTCTTATTTATTAAATAATTAGAAAAGCCACTATAGCAAATTAACTAGAATTAGTTACATAATTAGCAGGTTTTATGACAATAGCACTTTAGCATCAAACATGTACAAGCACATAAATATAAAAGTACCTCACTATCTCAGGAAACCACCTTAGTTAACAAATATCAAAATACTGTGCCCCCATATACTTGATGGTATCATATGTGTCCATTTATATATGTATATATATATATATATATATATATATAGTGTGGAAAATTAACCTGAGAATTATGACATTCAAGCCTTTTAGCACAATTATATCTATATTGGACTATATCTGGGAAATCAATCAACATTGATATGCTGTCCATCTCTCAAACCAATTTCCCTTGGTGCAGATTGTACAACTCGCATGTAAGTTTATAAATTTCGCTCTTTTCTTTTACATGTTTTGCTTGTTTTATGTCATCTTGTATTAATTGTTTTTAGAATATGTAGGCATTGTACTCTTTCATTTATTAAATCTAAAATTTAATAAGTGCTGTCCTTATTGCTCGAAACAAATTCACTGCTTGTTTAAAAAAGGTTGACTGCTTGGCTGTGTTAACCCTTTAAATACCAATGTGGGGTGTGGGAAGTATTAACTCTTTTAGCTATCAGAGCACAGAGTGTATGCATTTGTGTAATTAAGTCATAGATTTTCTACGGGCCGTATAGGTAATTGGTGGTATATGAGAAGTGTGGAAGTGGGTGTCCGTGTTGGAGAAGGGACCAGTTAGATACGTAACATTAGGGATAGGTGTGTGCAAGATTGCTGGAATCATGTGTGTCCCCTTACAGTACAGAATGCTCTACGTGACAGGTAAAGGAGCAGTTTCCTGACAAAATAGAGGTGATATATTGTTTGACTGTTTGATTATCTAATAAGTTATCAGACCAAGGGAGCCGGCAGAGAAAAGTCTCCCTGACAATTAGACTGCCCACCTCAAACCCACCTACTATCCATTAGTGCCCAGGATCTTGCTTCCTACTTCAAGGTCAAACTTGATAAGATCCAACTCGAAATGGTATCATTCCCCTCAAAAAGCAGCACCCTCTGACAACCTCTCTTCATCTGATTGCACAAATAAAGAGTAAGTATCTATTCTCTTCTTATCTTCCTACTCTACCTCCTATCCTCTTGATCCAATACCCTCACAAATGGGTAGATCCCTGTCTTCTGTGCTCATTCCACCTCTAATAACTGTAATCTCTCTTTCTCTACTGGTATATTTCAATCACTAATTGTGTTTTCAATTCTGAAAACACAAAACGCTGACCTAAACTCTCTCTCAAATAATGAACCCATCTCTCAGCTCCCATGTCCCTCCAAGACTTCTAGAGAGACTTGCCTGCACTCAACTCACACACTTCCTTTCCGTAAGCAACCTATTGGATCCTTTTCAGTCAGGCTTTCACTCTCAACACTCCACAGAGACTACATTAAGCAAGGTTGTCAATGCTTTCATCACTGTTAAAACTAAAGTCCATTACTGTCTTCTAATTCTCCTGGGTCTTTCTGCTAAATTTGACACTATTGACAACTCTTCTCATACAGACGCTACAATCCCTAGGCCATCAAGACACTGTCCTATCCTGGTTTTCATCCTACCTATCTAAAAGCTCTTTCAGTGTTATTTTCTCTGAATCCACCCCCTTTCTGCTTCTTTTAGCAGTTGGTATACAACAAGGCTCAGTCCTAGGTCCTCTGCTATTTTCTCTTTGAAAACTAATAAGCTTACAATAACATCTCTATGCAGATGATGCCCATATTTATCTATCCTCTCCTGATCTCTTACCATCTGTGTTGCCCCACGTTACTGACTGTCTTTCTGCCATTTCATCTTGGATGTCCTCTCACCAACTCAAACTCAATCTTTCATCAACAGAGCTGATAATATTCCCAGCCACCAACAGAAGCTTCCTGCCTGACATTTCAATATTGACAACATGATAAAAAATCCCACACCACAAGCCAGCAGTCGATGTGTAATCCTTGACTCAGAACTATCCTTTGTTCCCCATATCAACTCTAAATCATGTTAAATACATCTAAAAAATATTTCCACAATACACACATATCTCCCACAAGACACTGTAAAAACTTTAGTTCATGTACTCATCATCTTTCACACTAACTATTGCAATTCCCTCCTTACTGGTCTTCCTCAAATCAGCCTCCCCTCCAATCTATTTTGCATGCACCGGCTAGATTGATTCTCCTAGCAAACCGTTCTTCCTCTGCTGAGCCACTCTGTCAGTCTCTACATTGTTTGCCTTTTTGTCAACGAATCAAATATAAAATTCTGCTATTAACATACAAGGCCATCAACAAAACTGAACCAACATACAACTCTTCTCTTGTCTCAAAATATCTACTAACTCGGAACCTCCATTCTGTACAATGTCTCTCTCCAATTCTCATCACATGCTCCCATTCCTGTTTACAGGACTTTTTTCGGGCTGCACCCACTTTTGTGGAATTCACTCCCTCACACAATAAGTCTTTCTTCTAGTCTTCAAACCTTGAAGCGTTCTCTGAAAACCCACCTCTTCAGGCAAGCTTATAATATTCCTCAACCGCCATATTAATCTCCCAAGGTTACCCTATTACCACCATCACACAGTTAACACAAGACAACAACCCTGTGATCAACATTGCTGTGTGACTGGATCATATAGATCACTAAGTAATTTTTACCTTTGCATTCTAGCTGGGCCAAAATGCAATATGCAACACTCATGGATCAAACTCCCTTTGTCCCATGGAATGCAAGCTTGCGATCAGGGCTTTTTTTTATCTCTCTGTGTGTATATATTACCCAGTAGCATTTTATTATTGTGTTTGTTCCCAATTGTAAAGCACTACGGAATTGCTTGCGCTATATGAATAAATGTTGACGATCATGATGATAATACTAGCATATTCTATGGCTTACAATGTTTACCATCAATAACACTAGCATTATATTTTACTCAATTTCTCTTCATACCTTAGCATACATATAATAACAGTTATTTAGCAAATATTGTTATTGCATGGTCAGTAGCAAATGTCTCTACTCGCAACAGTGAATGATTGTTCTAATTTTAGCAGATATAATTATCTGTTATGGCGGTGTACTTGTAGTCGGAAGAGTTGCTAGTTAGTTTTGATGAGGATCAATGTTGGTACAAAATAATTCATTTTTGGCTTATACCTGTGCTATTTATTTATTAATAAAAACGTACTATAGCATATACGCCATAGTATATGTCAAACATAATTCGGACCTTTTTGATGGAATTAACGTAGTTTTCATTAATAATGTTTCTCAGTCCCTTAACTTAGCTGATAGTAAGGATGTATGGCTAGCTGAACAATTGAAATACTCTCCCCAGATTAAAAATAGTCTATTTCATATATATATATATATATATATATATATATATATATATATGCTTATTTATATATATTCAGTGTGATGATGATATAAGAGATCAGACTGCCATCACTTCCCTTATCACATTATCTTTACTGACTCATTTAATGATAAACTCAGGTGTGGTGGGAGCCACAGAGGTGATTTCATTGATCTGTTTATCGTACGATTTTGTTCAAGCAGGATTGTGGTCTACATATATGCAAGTTAACAGATACTACATTCTTTGCTCCGTGTATACTATCCTCTTCTCTATCTCCAATCAGATATTAGTTACTCTTATTTTATATTTATTTTATATTTATTTCATTTTTTCTGATCTCTGGGCAGTGGACATTATCAGAAGACATGAAAATATCATGCTGGTATGCAGATTTATTAAACCTAAGTAATGCTCTATTGCTATTTCATTTTAACATTACTATGGTGTTTGCTCTATAATTTTTTTTTTTACCAAAATATATGAGCAAAGTATCCACCTGCTCTCCAGCAGGAGTTGAAGCTGCAATGTGCCCTAAGGTTAGTTTTATGTGTTTTTTCTCATGTTTGCTTAATGTTTGTAAAGTACATTTCATGGTTTGAAAATGTTACATTCTTTTCCAACATTTCCCCCAATTTTGCAGAAGACATGGAATTTTGTCAGCTACACTGGCTTAAAAATTTCATTCACTACCCTAAGCAAAAACCCTAGAGCAATGTACGGTTTTTAAACTTCCTATGGAGCAGGAGGTAATTTTCCTCAATTTCCACAAAAATTCTAGTGCAGTCATCATAGTTACATTATAAATAAGTGCCAAGTCACACACACGTCTAATGACTACATTACAAAACCACAAAAAATGAGCAAACCCTATTCAAATATTACAGATTAAATTAATGCTTTTGAACTGTTTTATCTCTGAACTGGTTTTAAAAATATTGATCTATCTGTTAAGAGGAAATCTTATTATTTTGCATCTGTTAGAGCAATTGTGAATGTCAAGTATAATTTCTTTTTTGAAACCTTGCTGCTCTCAAAGACTTCTTAAAAGATTGTATGTTTGAATTAAAATGGACATATGGCCACCATAGGTTAGCAACAAATAAATTAAATGTCTTTAGACTGTCATCACTGTTGTACTTGAATTCCAATGACTACTCTGACTATGGTGGGTCGACAAAGGTCAAGAATTATATTACTGTGTACTTGCTGCAAAATGCCTATTGCTTATGTCAATAAACACTGAACTGAGAATTTCCTATTCTGAGGCTGAGCTTTATTTATTTGAACATAACCATTCTTGATGACAGTTGACAACTACTGTCATTAAAGTAATTGCTGCATATGCATCTTCATTTTAACCTGCACTGGTACAAATGGCCTTTATCTTTTTGAATAGTTAAGACTTGTAGCAACAATCTTGCATGCATATTTTAGCAGCACTGTTAAATTATTTCTCACTCTATGTTAACTTGTAGACAACAGCTATTTATTTAAGGATTTTGTCTATATGACAGATGAGTCTGTATGCCTGGAGCAAAGCAGAATGAAGTGGACAGTCCTCAATTATACTGCAGAGCTAACGATTTTCAGTAACTTATAGGGGGTCTATGAATATGTCTCCCTGTGATGTCCCCGAGGGGGGCAGTGTATAAGCTAATATGGGGACAAAATTCACACCTGGTTGTGAATCATAGTCTGTTTAGATACACAACAATTTCTTATACCCGCCATATGTAGACATAATTCCCCATTTAATAAGCTGGTCAAAACTTCTCGCACATTTGCATATGAAAAATAATATTATTATGAAATTATGTCTCATTCCGGATATACATGATTTCGGTACTATAATGCATTTTTATACAATTAGCAAAACTTATGCAGTTTTTGTCACTGAGTTTATCTTTGCACAGTGCACGAAATATGGAGAAGTGTGTTTTGTAGTTTATATTTTCTATATAAATACATAGGCAGCTTGTGAGGCATGCTGACAGGAGACTATACCTATGCTACCGACGTTCCTTTGCTGTTACAAGCACACACCACCAGGAATTGTCACTTTTGTGCCTTAGAGCCAGGGAAACTATTTAAGCTGACAACACCACCTTGACAATAATAACACCTTTAAATATCAACATCCCGATTGTCTCCTTAGTTTATCATAAAATGGTTTATCAGACACTATGACATGCAGCATATAAGAACATGCAATATTTGCCCTGCATGCACAAAAATATTGTATTTGCACCACTTGGAATATAACATGGTTTGCACAACTGCAAATTCTGCACTCAGGCAAAATTTGCACCTGATTCTTAACCAGTCATTATGCAATTTTATACTTTTAATATTATTAGGCCACTGGGTGGCACTATTTTATTGCTGTCTATGGATAGTATTCAACTTTACTTTAGAAACATGAAGCATTATGATAGATCTTATATAAATAATATATGTCCACTTTTAGATCAGCATTCCTATAAGTTCAATTAATTTTTTCTTACATATTTAATACATTGACACTACAGATAGTATAACACAGAGGTGGCCAACCAGTCAGAGACCAAGAGGCAAAAAATATAGGTACTGTAAAGAGCCAATTTTACCTTTTATATATGTGTGCATATACATATACAAAGTATAAGCATGTGAATATATAACCTACACACATACACTTAAAATATAACATAATTTACAATAACTTTCTAAGCAAAAAACAAAATATCCAACACATTGTCAATATGTTCAGCATAATCATAAAATCCTCCCCACGTGCCACTAGATCTCACCACATGCCCCTTAATGCCAGCAACTTCCCCACTTGCTATCAGATCTACCCAAAGTCACCATATATGCCATCAGACCTCCCCATATACTCCATAAATGCCCCTTACATGCCCAGTGACTTCCCCACATATCATCAGATGTATCCAAATTCCCAATTCGTGCCATTAAACCTTCTCATATACTTCATAAATGGCACCCCCGCATGCCTATAGACCTACACACATTGGATCATATCTCCCCAAATGCCGGAGGAAGGAGGAAGAGTACGCTACATTCTCTCCTCATCCTTCCCTGATTGGCTTGCCTGTGACACTGTAGCCACTCTGCATTGTTCAATGGAGGTCACAAGATGCAGCTGCTCACGGTCAGTCTAGCAGCTGAAACTTTTCCAATCTACCCCTGCCGGTGCCTGGACAACTATAGGAGCCACATTTCATGCTCAAAGAGCCACATGTGGCTCTAGAGCCCTTAGTTGTCCACAGCTGGTATAACATATACTACAAGGACAACCAGTTTACTAAAGGGAGATACTTTGTATTTCAATAGCACAGGGTGTTCCATACTGTAGTTTAAAGCAAAATCTACTATGCCTCTCATCCCTTGCACAAATAAGCATAAATATTTGTGTTGAATATACAGCATGAAACACAAACATTGTCACATCCTGCTTAGACTTACTGGAGAAAAAACTAATTAAGAATTGCAGCAATAAAACTTTGTAGGGATTTAATTAATTTAATGTCCTTCATTTTGCTGCTCCCCAAAACTTGCTGCTGGACTGCCAACTCCAGCTTGCCTCATTGTTTTTCCACCCTTGTACATGGACGGCACCACACAATATATGTAGCTCCTTACAGCACATATGATCAACAAAGTGTAGGCATTAAATAAAATAGGAAAGTTTTCTTTCTCTGAAACAAATTTTACCTAATTAGCTATTAGTGGGTTACACATACAGGTTGCCAACATTGTTAAAAGAATGAAAATGCTTTTCACATGTGAAAATAATATATATATTCAGTTACAACTGGACTTTGTAACAGTGACAGCAATCTGCAAGGTTGGCTATCAGTAGCGGTTAATGAAATATACAAAACTTTTGCCTATTTCTCTTATCACGTTTGTCCATAAAATATTGCACATTTCATCGGATTTGGGCCTTTAGGGCCTGAGTCATTAAGGCAAAAAAGGAGTAAACCATGTTACAATGCAAGGGGTGCAAATTAGTTTATTGTTTTGCACATAAGGAAAATACTGGCTGTTTTTTCTTGTAGGACACAAATACTTGATAGCTTTATTATTACACTGAAATGTAAAGTTGATCTAGGACATGCCCTACCCCAACTATAAATCTGTCCCCACATTTTAAATTTACCTCCCCCTCCAATGCAACATGGTTTTGCTCAGGTGCAAATGTTACTCCTTTTTAATGTTTTACTCTCCTTAATGACTCAGGCCCTTAGTGTTTAGTGAGTTCATTTTAGTTTCACCTGGAATACTCATATAATTATAGTTAAACTAGACTGCAAAATAAAATTAACCGACACTGTAATTATCCTGTTTTTATAGACTATAAATTCCACAGCATGTAGGTTTACAAATATAATCCAAAATACTATTCCACAGCAAAAGTGGGGCGTAAAGATTGTTTTACCAGAATTTTGCACTTCAGTTCATTTTTCATTGATTTTGTACATCTTTATTTAGGAATTTAGGTTTGCAGGCAAATGGTGACAGAGTTAGCTGTAGATTTAGGAATTGACTTCAAAGGCAACTGGCAGTTAGAGAACAATATTTTTGATTGAAAAATGTAACTCTGTTTTGTATAAGGATACAAAAAAACAGATATAAGACATTACTTTCAAGTGCACTGCATCACAGCTCAGCTGAAACACAATAAACTGTGAAACATAAATCAGACATACTATATAGTACAATAAAAAGCATATAGCATATGATATGACATCCTACACTATACTTCAAGTACTGCACTATGCATGCGACACCTAAACAAGACAACTGTTTCAACAAGCAATTGATGTGAGGGGGAATTAGGAGAATGGAGTAAGGGAGGATTATAACAGGCACTGAAGCTTTATTGATAGACAGACACATATAAGGAGAGAGTGTATAAATAAGGCAAGACTTTCAACAAAGTTAAAGCAGTGCTATGGGGGAAAGGAATGACGGTGGTGAGGGATGGGAAGTCACAGGCCCAAGGTTTTATTGAAAAGCATACACATACAGGTGAAAGGGGGAGAAGGAGAGGTGTTTCAGTCCTCCTATTCTTCCTCATGATGGATCAGCGTGCAGCCTTTTCAAAATTAGGTGATTCTTTGCAAGCCACAAAGTGTCCTTAACAAAAACCTCATGGATATCCCCATATGTGTGGGTGCCAAGAAAAAGTCCATAAAGTACTGACTTATATGATAGGCAGTTTCTGGGCACACTGTCTCTGAGTTCAGTTTCCAGGGTGTCTAACAATGACTGAGCAGATGTACAATCCCAAAAGAGATGCTTTGATAAGGCACCACGCATTGTTTACTTCTGCACAAGTTCCGAGAGTGCATGAAAGTCCTGAGCGGCAAATCCCCCTGTATAGACATCCATTCCAGTTCTTTGTGTCTGTTACTGTGCCTCTTTGAGGCCACATTCTCCCAGACAAACTTTGCAGTAGCAGCATGGAGCCCTGGAATAGACTCCATTGTGTCCTTAGATCTGATGTGCTTGTGGATAATCATTGGTTTCCACAAGTCTAGTTTAACTCCCTCCAGATGGTGCTCCCTTACAAATAGGACAAGTCCAGGTAAAGTATGGCATGTTTCAGTTGTAAGGGAAAGACCTGTCCCATTTGTCCCACCCAAGGCCCCTCCAAAGAGGCAGGAGGTAAAAGCGAGACATGGAGTTCCCAGCAGAGTTGTTGTGTACTTCACAAAGAGTCCTGCAGATATAGTTGCAAACAAAGAAGGCTCTCAGTGGTGGGAATATCGGTTATCTCTTTCCCACATTTGAGGGGCTCATTGTACATAACTGCCTGCTTTTTTCTGTCCATTTTGGAGCCACAGATGAAGTAAAAGACTGCCCTTGTGATTGCTTTACAGGCTGCAACCAAAGGTGGCCATGCATGGGTCGTGTACTGCAAAACATATTGGATATCGTTGTGCAGCACCAGTGTTTTTCCTTCAATTAATTGTGAAGAGGAATGCAAAAGAGGATAGATGCAACTGCCTGAAGAACATTGTCTCTGACTTCCTGAAGTTGACCTTTGCCTGTCACGCTCTGCCAAAGTTTTTTCAGGTCTGGACAAGTGCTGTCTTCGACCATTGATCTGTGCAGAAGATGGTGACATAGTCCATGTAAAGCGAGCACTTGACCTTTTGTCAGTCGGAACCCGGTGCGATGATCCCTCATATCTCTGGTTTCTGCCTGATGCACAGTGAAAGGACTCTATACAACAAACAAAAAAAAAGAGATGAATGATGGTAGTCTTTTCTGACCCCTGACAGAATTGGATAGGATTTCACAGAACAAGAGATATTCTAACCGCACTAGATATTCTACACAGCAATGTTTAAACTATTTTTCCACCCAGAATATCAATAATTGTCACAGTCCACAGGTATCTGTGGAATTCTAGAGCCAGCTAGGTTCAGCGCCACCTACAGGGAGGCAAGACGTCTAATGGGACAGAACATTTTAAACACTAAAACCCACAAGGGAGTTTAGGTTTAGCTACTTCTGTACCACAGGTCGCAGCCCTTCAGGTAGGTACTCAGCGAGGCCCAGTGATAAATACAAGCTCCCTGCCTCCATCAGAACTTCCCCTACCCTAATCTGTCCAGTTTCAAACGGGCTTTAAAAACCCACCTTTTTCTTAAAGCCTTCCAGTCTCCCACTTAACTTCCTACCTTTTCTTCTGCCTCTTCCCCTCTTTCCCCATCCCTTATCCTTATCCTCCGTTCCTCCATCTCTCCCCCGTGTCTCACTGTCTCACTGTCTGTCTACCCCACACCTTAGATTGTACGCTCCTTTGAGCGTACAATCTCCTCCTGTCTTCACCACTGTTAACTCTGCTCTCCAGCTACTTAGCCCTCCTCATTGAGGACCCTCTTCCCCCTTCCCCTCTCGCTACATCCTCTCCCCTTGGGGGTCTCCCTGTCATCCGTGCCTTCCATCTTGGACTCCGTCATTGGCAGACCTTCCCCTCTCCCCCCCTCCGCCCCTCTAGCTGTGCTTTGAGCTCACTGAGTTACTGTGCTTATTATTTACTGTACTGTGCTGTCTCACCTCGTATTGTAATTTTGTTTGTCCCTGTACGGCGCTACGGACACCTAGTAGCACCCTATAAATAAAAATTAATAATAATAATAATAATAATACAGAAAAGTAGGTCTGCAAGAGGTGTACATGGAGGTCCGGGTAGCAACAAGCAGGAGACTGAAACTGGCGGGTAGATAATTTGCAGCAGGTAGACAGCAGATTCCAGATAGGTAAAGTAGGAAACTGGTTCAGCGGGTGCGATGTTCTGTGGCAGGTAAACACCAGGGTCTAGGTAGCTGCAGTTGGAGACTGGATTGGATGGTGCAATATTCTGTGACAAACATACACAGGATAGGATGCTGCAGCAGCAGACTGGATCAGAACGTTCGATGTTCTGCTACAGGTATACACCAGGATCCAGGTAGCTACAGCAAGAGATTGGATCGGATGTTCTGTGGTAGGTATGCACCAAGGTCCAGGTAGCTGCAGGAGACTAGACACGAAGGTGCGATCTTCTGCGACAGGTATACACCAGGGTCCAGGTAGCTGTAGCAGGAGACTCGATCAGAAGGTGCGATGTTCTGTGATGGCTATACACCAGAGTCCAGGTAGATGCAGCAAGAGAATGGCTTAGTCAGGAGGCAGGAAGCACGAGGTACAGGATAAGCAGGGCTCAAGTTCTTGCAAGGAGGTATGAGGCGCTGGAACAATCTGTGGGAGATAGAATAGAGGAGGGTCACACAAGCCAAAACCAGAAGATCCACGAGGGTACCAGGGAATGAGCTGGAGAATAGTTAAGAACAGAACAAGAGTCTGAGCCAAGAGATAAGCAGTGAAGTTGAGGAACAATCTGGGGTCAATACCGAGAAATCAGACACAGGATACTCAGAAGAGCCAGCAACAACAGGTAAAACAACAGTGAACTGCCAAAGATTACTGGGAGAGGTAGACTTATAAAGGCAGCAAAGAGGTATGGGTGCTTATTGGGGAATGAGGTAACTCCTGCAGTGAGGTGGTGGTGCAATGGTGAGACCGCAGCACCTCTGGTGGTAGAGGGATACTGCAGGCAAGATACACAAAAAGGCAAAGTTGAAGCATAGTTCTTAAGAGACAGGAGCCGCAGAAGGCAAGAAGTATCTCAATGGAAGATGCTGCTGTGCAGCCAGAGGCAGATCGTGACAAAAATATATGATAAAGCCTATATAGCGAAACGCGCTTCAGCATTCGGTTCTATCATTTGCAAGGATCACTAATACAATACATGCATAATGTTTTAAGGAATGTTCTCCTAGATAGGGTACATAATCTGCCACCTAGGCAGGAGGGCTAGCTATCAAGGACTAATACTACAGTGTGGATGAGAAATTAGTATTCTACTGAAACCAGCTTAATAGGCACATCATCTAATAGCCATTGCACTACTCGATAACTACTAATTGAATACTCTCCAAGATACTGTTTAGAAACTGCCAAGCAGGAGAGCTAACTAGTAACGAGTGGTACTTCAGTATGAATGAAAGCAGTTTAATAGAATTGTGCTTCTTATTAGCTAACAGCCACTGATAACACATTTTTATGGATACTTTCAAAAGGATAATACAGATTTTACTACTATCAATACATTTTCTAGGTAAGTCAATTATTAAATCTCTCACATAGATATTATTGTGGAGAAACAGTTTATATATAAATGACATTCAGATCTAAACTAAATGTAATATAAGATAATGAGCTTCACTGTCAGGGGAGGGCAAATTTTAGCCCAGGGGCGAGACTAGACTTAGCAGCCCGTTAGGAACATTTTAAAGGGAAAAAAATGCAGGTGGCCCAGTGAACCCAACCCAAGGTAGCCCACTATGGGACTGGCCCTGGGGGCAGATGACCCCCTACTTCCCAGCCCAGCCTGCCCCTGCTCACTGTTAAGAATAACTGAGAACAATATGTTGGGAAGGAATATTGATGCAAACAATAGAACACAACAGAAATATACTGCAATTTTTAAATCACATATTCACAAGTAATGCACAAATACACCTGTATATATTTTAATATTTCGCAACTATATAAACAATCATGAGTTTGACCTATTTTTAATAAGATATTAATAAAATTTGAATATATTTTAACAGTGTCTTGCATATCAGAGTACCCCTCTAGAAACATATCTCTCTTCTATCTATGTGTTAAAATTAAAATTGAAAAAGGGTCAGTCTTCCTGCCATTCGCTAACACTGAGCAACAAGATTTAAGATAGGAAATGGCTGAGAGAGCAGATGGTATATGAGGAAAGGTTACAGCATTAAATATGTGACGATAAAGGGGATGAGGTGTGGGAGGATGCTTCTAAATAAATTACTTTAAAAGTAATTGCAAGGTGGTACAGTATTGATTAGGAGCCATGAGAGTAATGTTACTAAAGTGTGAGCTGAATGACAGTTTGGAGAGTAGAAGATTATTCTGTACAACTTAGAAAATAAATGAATAAAGCTCATTTATAAAAATGCAAAGTACAGTGCAAATACACTTACTTTTTAAAGATAAGTGCATGGACCTGAGTACCTGCAAAACTGCAAACTTAGGTACAGATTGACTTTAATGGTGTCTCAAAGAAGAAGACATAGGAGTGCAACTTGGTATGAACTTTGCAGACAAGTAGGCGCAGTTAGAGCAATAAGAAAAACAATGTCAGCACATTTTGCAGCTCAATAACTCCAGTTAAGCAAAACTTATATTTGGGTAGAAACCACGATGAAGGGTTTCCTACCAATCCATGTGAATATAGCCTAGCGAAAGCAAAGCTCAGCTAGGAGTGACAGATTTATTTTCTCAGATAATGATGTACCTTGGAGGTTAATAATGAGAAGTAAACAAGATGGAACTGAATAGCTTGCTAAAATCAAGACATGATAAGATGAGAGTATGCTAGAGGATTTTAGGTGAAGCTTAGTAAAAAAAAGGGTGGATTTTGACAATGTTACTGAGGAAAAATTGACAAGTTTAGGCCACCGAGCTTATATAAGGGAACAATCAAAGGACAAACACAGGTGCTCAGGTTCTAAATCACATTAAGGTGGGTAGACCACATTCTAAGTTTTAGCTATATTGATTTTGAAATTTTGAAATGTGAATATTGCAGAAGACAATTTAAGATATAGTTTACTGAACAAAAATGGTAACTGTGGCTTGAGACCACATAAATTATTTATTTTCTATATTTAGCACAGATGCAGAGGACTTTCACAGCTAGTATTAGATTGGTTCTGTGGGTGAGAGGGCTGAGAAGTTTGGAAGAAAGGCAAAGAAAAATTTAGAATGCAGTCAAAGCACTTGCGATCTATGCCAGCTGTGGTTGTCTAAGAACCGGGCTGGTCAGTGGTCTCATTCACATTGGTAAACAAGTCAAAATGTCAATCTGAACTCTTAACAGTATGTCTAAAGTACTTAATAAAATGAAAATATTAAGCAATAAAACATGAAATGGAAAAAATATTAAAAGAAAGCACATTGATAACAATATTTTTAATATAAATTGAATAAAATAACTATTATTAACTATAAATTATTACAATAACATTGTAGATAATTAGAAGCATTTGTTTACTTACAAGGTAGAAAGAATTTCAACACTTTCACTGGTACGCTTACATGTTTTGTTTCCAACAAGGACCATAGCTAATGCAGTGCAGCATGAGCACAAAGCTAAGGGAGAGCCAGCTCACATGTGAGTGTGCAGTGGCTTAGGGCGAGTACTGACAATGCCAGTCAGTGTTGCTCCTATCCACTCCTTACTCATTTGCCTCCAGGACTTAGGCTCAATTAGTAGCAGTTGTTGATCTAGCACCTGCCCGGTGGAGAGAACAGAACACAGTAGGAGGTATTGAGCAATTAGGATATATTAGCAGAGCTCTGAGCCAGACAGGCATAGGTTAATGTAGAGTAGTCTGGCACTTGTCTGGTGAAGTGGACAGCACACGGCAGCAGGTAGTGAGCAACCAGAATGTATTTGTCAATACTCAGAGCCAGACAGGCAGGGTTCAGGAATATAGAACATAGCAATATCCTTTAAACAAGCCAAGGGTCAGGGCAGGTAGAGATATCCATTTAACAAAGCCAAGAGTCAGGAGTGGAGAAGACAGCAATTCCTATAAACTATCCAGGTCAAACACTGATAGCAGAAGAGGTCAGGATGCACTCTAGGTCAAGCAGGAACTATCATCAGCATTGGTATGCTGCCAGGAAGAGGTTTATAAAGGCATCAGCACCAATCAGAACAGCATAATGATTAGCTGCATGAGTGTGGTAGGTGATTGCACAACTGAGGCTGCCAGACTGGGAACTGAATGAAGCTTATTGACGCTATATCTAAATCATGTTACATACATCTAAAAACATTTCCAGAATACACACATATGTCACACAAGACACTGCAAAAACTTTAATTCATGCACTCGTCATCTGCCGCATTGACTTTTGCAATTCCATCCCTACTAATCTTCCCCAAATTAGACTCTTGCCCCTTCAATCCATTTGGCACACAGCAGCGAGATTGATTCTTGCAAATCATGCTTTCACTGCTGATCCACTCTGTCAGTCTCTACATTGGTTGCCTGTTTTTCATCAAATACAATATAAAATACTTCTACTAACATACAAGGCCATCAACAAAACCGTACCAACATACTATACTTCACTTTTCTCAAAATTTCTCCCAACTCGACACCTCCATTCTGCACAAGATCTGCGTCTCTCATCCATGCTTAATACCTTCTCCCATTCGCGGTTACAGGACTTTTTTTGGGCTGCACCCACTTTGTGGAATTCCCTTCCTCTCACAATGAGATTTCCCTCTAGTCTTCAAACCTTCAAGTGCTCTCTGAAAACCCACCTCTTCACAGTTCATGCAATACAACAGCCCTTTGACCAACATTGCTGTGAAACTGGATCATATAGCACCACTAACCACTTTTTACCTTTGCAGATTGACTGGACCAATATGAAATAAGTAGCACTTAACCTCATGTATCAAACTCCCATTGTGCCATAGATTGTAAACTTGCGAGCAGGACCTTCGTAACTTTCTGTCTGTCTGTATTACCCAGTATTCTTATTATTGTGTTGGTTCCCAATTGTAAAGCACTACGAAATTTGCTGGTACTATATAAATAAACGTTGATGATGTTGATGATGACAGCTTTAACCATGATTGGCAGATATCCCACATATATGAGAGTAAAAGCACCCTATTAAATGTAGTAAATGGTAGGGGTCATCCCCATATACAGATATACAATTAGAAGGAAATTAGTGTATATAGTACACATGCATGGCTCTACAACAATTCAGAGATTACATAAATCACCTAACAAATCTATTAATTAAAAACTTACTAGCATGCACACATTTTGACCTAGCCATGACTAAAGGATTTTATTAGGATGGACGCAGCATGACTAACTTATCACCCCTTAAGCGAAGTATGTGTAACTGTGATTATAATGTGAAACAGACAAATATGAGAAACTGGAACATCTCAAGCAATAAAAGTTTTATGAGAATCTGCAATTGATTCAACCATATCTATATAGAGTAAACTATTCAGATAGCATATACTCAGAAACCAGGATATAAAAAAACAACTGTTTTAAATTACATAATGCAGAGAAACATGGCAAGAGTCATCTGTGTGATGGTGCTCTGTCAAATGCTGACAGCTTTCCACATAATACATTTCTAGTTCAAACATTAAAGCACATGTACATTATTTGCACCAGTAAAGGTAGACCCAGGATGATCTACAACATTAATTTCAAACTCATCTCTGGTTTCTAGGTGAGTGGGTAAAGGATCCAGATAAGTTAAAGAACATGTTTAATTCAGTAACAAATGTTCTAAGCGGTGAGTTTAACATGAAATGATATCTTCTATTTTCCAGAAGACAAATATTAACCACAATTCATCAAGTGTTTCTAATTTGTCACAAGTACTGTGATCAAAGTATTTGTGTAATAGTGACATGTATTAAGCAATGTATAGCAGAAATACTTCTTACTTGTTCGTGTGAGTCCTCTCTGTTTACGGGTTGGGTACGGTTTACCGCTGCCGAGAATTGCGACAGCGTTGATACCTACCCAAAAAATCCATTTCGCTACAAAAACAACTACAATAAAAACAGATTTACCTGCAAACTGCAGGTTAACCTGAGGGGTCCACACATTGCCACTTTAAATTAACATAGATGTAAGTCGCGATGACGTGACACAGAAGTGCCGGAGAGCTGTATCTTCGGCATCACTTCCTGTCAGCATGCCGATGCCATCGGACATCTGGACCTTCGGTTTGCAGGTAAGTCTGTTTTATTGCAGTTGTTTATGTAGCGAATTGGATTATTTGAGTAGGTATTAATGCTGTCTGAATTCTTGGCAGTGTTAAAAAGATTACCACCGCTGTTTACAGTCTGTTTCCTGTATTAGGTTTAAATCCATATGGTATATTTACTAAACTGCGGGTTTGAAAAAGTGGAGATTTTGTCCAATCAACCAGATTCCAGTTATCAATTATTTAGTACATTCAACAAAATGACAGCTAGAATCTGATTGGTTGTTATATGCAACATCTACACTTTCTCAAACCCGTGGTTTATTAAATATACCCCCAAATGTACTAAACAGGCTGCTTTAATTTATCATAAAAATGATATTTATCTTTCAAAATTAATTTTATTTTACTAAGACACACCTTTACACCTGCTTTTCTGACTTATTTTCTTGATGTATATTACATTAAACCTGCAATGTATATCTATATGTTAGGTGTGTTTTATCAGAATTGACTCCAGATTAAGACAATTAGCAATTCAGCAAGAAAAATTGGAGAAAATTACTGTAATCTGCGGTCAAATGGTTCACATTGGTAGATAATGAAACAAGCTCGGTGATGCCATTAGGAAAAACTAATTAGTCCCCTGTGGCACCAATTTTCAAAATTCCGCTTTTAAACTGCAGTTGATTTTGCTTTGAATAAAGAAACTTTGACTCCGGAATAGTTAATTTTGCTGCTTCATGTTCAATATGAATTTTTACAGCAAGTCTGAGGAACAGAATGTAGCTTGATAATAGATTATGGGAAAAATACAGATGGTGAGACTACAAAAAGCCCACATAGTACTTATGACTTCTTTTGAATCTGGAAGAAAAATTCACATGTTTTTTCCAGTTAGCCCTTGTTATTTTGATAACTGAAACTCACACATTTTTAAAGACACTCAACCAAGGTTCTATTGGTTGGGTAGATTAGTATAAAAATATGTTTCTGCAGAGTTCTCCTTTAGGAGGAATACAGAATGGAAACTAGGGGGTAAATGTATCAAGGTCCGATTTTTTCAGCGTTTTAAAATCTCGATTTTAGTCCCCAAGTTGCCAGATGTATTAAACTGCGATTTTGACTCTGATCTTAAAGATCGCTGGTCATCTCTAGCGATTTGCTGCGATGTCAAAAATTCCCGTGTTTAGCTAACTCTCCTGTGTTTCCTGCGTGTTTAGTAAACACATCATTGTTACACTGTTCTGCCTATGCAGCCGGACCTCCGACAGCTGTCAAATGTTTAAAAATAGATAAATGTTCAAAAAAAAAGTGTGGGGTCCCCCCGTCCTACCACTATTAACCCTAGTACTGCCAGCCTACTGCTGGTTGCGTGAAAATTGGGGAAAAATTTTGCATGGAGTCCCCCCCAATTTTCACTTAACCAGCACTAGGCAAAACAGCCTGGGGTGGATGACCCTAGAGCAGGGGGACACGCGGCAGGGATCCCCCTGCCATAATGACAACCAACCCCAGGCTGTTCAGCACTGGGCTGGATTCCCTAGGGTGTGGGGTCCACTGAAAAAAACAAGCAAGCCCCCCCTCTAGGGACAACTAGCCCAGTACTGAAAGCACTAGGGCTCTTACTACAGCCCTGGCAGGGGGTGTAGGATAATAACGGCGATAGAAATGTAAAAAAACAACGTAGTCAGCAGCAGGCTGTCAGCACTAGGGTTAATAGTGCACGGGCGGGGGACCCCATGCTTTTTTTTTAAAAAAACCTTTTATCTATTTTTAAGATTTTTGACAACCGCCGGACCTCCGGCTGTATAGACAGGGGCAGTGTAACAGTGATGTGTTTAGTAATCACGCTGCTAGGATGCAGCATGTTGTATCTGGCGATTTTTAAAGGAAACTAGGGAGAGTTTGCTTAATCGAAGATTCATACATTTACCCCTAGGACTATTGTAAGTGATAGGGTTTCCACTAGTCACAGTCATACTGAATTGTTGATTAGAATATGCGTACCTTGGTGCAGGAATGAAGCTAAGAAAGAGCCCTTATTATAAACCTAAACTGTCAAGCTCACTACCAGGTCAGGCCATTTGCATAGTGATGGAAATTTGAGCTAAAGCTAATTTGCCCAAGTGAATAGGGTTTATTATAAAGCCTGTGTTATTGTAAAAGGATAGTGTTACTACTGATGTAGTCCTGGTCCTGCAAAGGTTTAGTAACTCTATTTAAGCACTGTTTCAGAAGGCCTTTTGGACATAATTATCCTTTTCTAGCTAATGACTAAAAAGTTTGACACTTTTCAAAAATAATTCATTCAGGTTAGTTTAATTTTAGACACAAAAGTTATGCAAGAAAATGATAATTAGTACTTTATATCAAGTTAAAATGTGAGAAAAAATAAAAGTTGCAATGAACTGACAAAATGTTTAAAAGACACATAACAACATAAAATTGTATGGATAAAAGAAAAGTAAAAAGTAAAAATGTGTTTTGGTTTTCACATTTGACTGACAGTCTGGACACTTGGATGATATTTTTTTTTTCTACTTAAACTACAGCTTTCCATTGATCCATACAGTTGGGGTCACACTTCTTTCTTCTGGTGTTAGTTAAGGCTGTTTTAAGTTCAAATCAGCTGAATAACACCATCCTGATAACTGTTTATGTTTGCTTCAAATTTCACCTCTTGATTTTCTACTCATGGATCTATTGATCTATTGTTCACCAACCCAATCTTAGCAATATATAATGATCCAATGTGCTACTGACACAGATCAATACAATAGAGCAATAAACAGACCAAAATGTTCAAGGACCCTTTTTGTAAGCTTTTTTCCCAACCACATAAATTCTAGCATGTCAGTGTTTCGCAAAATGAAACAGACAACTACCATTTTATTTTTTTATTGCAATGTAACAGAAGAATTTTGAATTTATCCCACAGACTAACATATTTGGTACAACTAACCACAGGCAGTCTTATTACAGGTTGCAGAGTTACAAATATGAGAGAAATTTGGGGGTTCCCCCAGCTGTGAACTCTTATGTCACCTGTAGCCATGTGCTGTAACACACCAAATACTGCTTCTTTTCACTACAGCAAAATTAGTTATTTGCTGGTCATCTATATCTCTTCAAAATAATTCTTTAGGAGTCTTCCCTATAGCTATATGGGTGCTATATTGCACACATTTATTCTGTTAAAGCCTAAAGCTACAGAGCTACTCTGCTCTCAGCAGCTTCAGATAACAGTGATAGTATCAACAGGGGGCTTTTAGTTACTATGGGGGGGGGGGGGTTAATAAAGGTGTAGGAACAAAATACATGTTCATTTATCTTTTTTGCAATCTCAAAACTAGGACTACCTAAAGGGAGCCCATCATACTTACTCCAATAAACCAGGCTATCCAGCCTTTACAATAAGCTCTAACAAGTGAAAGGAAATATTTTACTGCTACATACCTACAATTCTTGGTTGCTGTAGTATGGGTGGAGCACAGTTCATCCAAAAGTGTGTATGCCTTTTTAATGGGTACCAATAGTGTTTTCATGTATACCCCCCAGACCAAATGGACATTGGAAACTACATTTTCCATCATGCCCAATGGGTGTAGAAGGGGAAGTGGCATCAAGGCCCACCATTTGCAGAGAAGGAGAAGTGCAGGTGTGCATTCAGAGAGAAGGTAGATACGGGCATTACCAGAACCTCAGTCTTACCAAGCAGAGCCAATGGAAAGAGGAGAACAGTGTGAACTGATGCTCCCAGTCATTACTGATCACAGAATCGCCTAACTTCCCCTTGGTTTGAATTTTTATACACCTGCCTTTTCAAACCCGTTCCTGGTTGTTGTGATCAGATTGCTTGTTTAAGGAATATCTTAGGCTGGGCTTATCTGGGAGTGACTGGCTCTGATGGATGTGTCCACATTAGTCTCTTCCTTGGGTTTCCACTGTGACAGGCTCCACTGAGCCTTGCATTTAGTTCTGGGAAGCAATAAATGGTAAATATGACCTGATAGTTCCTGAAAAGAGGACAAGCTCTTCTTAATCATACATCTATGGGTAAACTTGATATATAAAATGAAGAATAAAGTGACATTATACTGGTACTAGATGAAACAGAGTCCTCAAACTTTGTTATTAGCAGTGTCCAATACACTCACTTTACAGTAAGTAATATAAATTCTACATATTATGCAGCAAATAAAATAACCAGTGATGTAATCCTAAAAAAAAGAAGTGACAAAGGTATTCCTCCTGTTCATCCTTCTGCCTGAGGTGGTAACTGAAATGGTGGTCCTTAATAGCTATACAATTGCTATAAACCTTGTATACTAGTGTGCACTCTAAAAGACAAATATTGTGATTTAGTCATTATTTATTTACTAACATAATAGAAACCACTAATTTAGCCTTTTGCTACAAGATATCTAGCAGTTTGTAAGCCATTTTGTACATTTTACTGTAATTTAAAACCTGACTGCCTCAGGTTGCGGCATGACAGTTACACCCCTGACCAGATGTCACGGGCACTAGGAGTCTTTACCCAGGGATCACCAGGTAGTAAGCTTACCAGAGCAATGTAGATGGTAATAGTGTACTCTGGTAGCAGGGTGATCACGGAACAGGCAATAGTAGATGATGAGATGCTCAGGAAAGTCTATGACTAGCAGCACTGGTAATATGGAGGTGATAATACACGAGGAACTGTATGGACAAGGGCAAGTGGAGGTAGTCAGTGGTCTGCGTTAGCAAGTTGTACCACTGCTATAGTGAGGAGGAATGTCCAACAGAAACGAGGAGGTGATGAGAGTCAGCGGTCTGCGGATAGCAAGTGGTACCGCTGTCTGAGTGAAGGAATGGAATCGAAGTGGAGGTATCCGGGAAGTCAGTAGTCTGCGGTAGCAAGTTGTACCACTGCTATGTGAGAGGAATGGAACAGGTGATACTGGAACAGGAATCAGTGGTCTGCCTTCAGCAAGTTGTACCACTGAAAATATATGTGAGGAGGTGTACGGGGAGAGACTGCAACACAGGATGTACACGGGCACATTAAACACGATCCACAGTAATATGCACAATATATATAAATGACTGAACAGGTCTGCAAATGTAGGAAGTCTCTGAAGTAGTCCAGCACAAGGTAACACAGTCAATGATGGCAAAAGACTCAGCGGATTGCAGACTCCAGAGGAGAACCAACACAGACCAGCAAGATATGCAATACACCAGCACAGTCAATGAGAAGTATGCATTCCGTGGTTCAGAAGGCAGTCAGACAGAAGTGCAGTGATACCTGGGCGGCAGGAGGCTGACAGGATGAGAAGTCCCTGGATGTAAGAAGCAGGAGTCTAGTAGGTGCAGCGCACAGGTAAGTAGACCAACAGGGACACGAATCCAATGCTGACAGGAGGGTAGCGACCAGGGGAACCAGGAAGACGTGGAGAGCGGATCAGCAGTGGATGGACGATAGGACTGGCAGCGGCAGCAAGACTCTGCGGACCCACGGGAGAGATGAGATGAGGCTGAGGTGCACAGGAGCAGCGGATAGGAATCAGCTTGCAGTCACGATGATGAACACAGGCGAGTTGCCAGCTGGAGGCTGTAGTGCACGGAGGCAGCGGATAGGAATCAGCTCACGGTCACGATGATGAACACAGGCGAGTTGCCAGCTGGAGGCTGTAGTGCACGGAGGCAGCGGATAGGAATCAGCTCACAGTCACGATGATGAACACAGGCGAGTTGCCAGCTGGAGGCTGTAGTGCACGGAGGCAGCGGATAGGAATCAGCTCACGGTCACGATGATGAACACAGGCGAGTTGCCAGCTGGAGGCTGTAGTGCACGGAGGCAGCGGATAGGAATCAGCTCACAGTCACGATGATGAACACAGGCGAGTTGCCAGCTGGAGGCTGTAGTGCACGGAGGCAGCGGATAGGAATCAGCTCACAGTCACGATGATGAACACAGACGAGTTGCAAGCTGGAGACTGCAGTGCACGGAGGCAGCGGCTAGGAATCAGCTCACAGACTTGATGATGAACAGGTGAGTGGATAAGGAGAGAAGGCTGTAATGCACGGAGGCAGCGGATAGGAATCAGCAAACAGTCACTATGGAATATAATAGCGTTGAAGTGGTATAGGAGACTGTAGTGCACGGAGGCAGCGGATAGGAATCAGCAAACAGTCACGATGATATATAATAGCGTTGAAGTGGTATAGGAGACTGTAGTGCACGGAGGCAGCGGATAGGAATCAGCTCACAGTCACGATGATACAGTTGATGGTAGAAGTGGTATGGGAACCACAGTAGTAGAAGTGGTTAGGAAACCACAGAGGTAGAAGTGGTTTGGAAACCACAGGAATCAGCAGCGCTGAATACACGAGGAACACCTTCAGAGGCTCATGGGGAATGAGACTCCAAGATCAGGCAACGTGGTGTTGACCACAGGTGCTTAATATAGGGAGTGTTGCCTGATCTGCCAATTGAATTAAAGGGACATACACTGAAGTATAGGAAAGGGCTGCGCATGCGCAGACCCTCAGGATGGAGGACGACCACGGTTCCTCAATGTCCGAGAAGAGGCACTCACGGTCCGGTGAGTGACAGTACCCCCCCTTTTAAAGGTGGGCACAGAACGCCTGGAACCGGGCTTGTCCGGATTTTTGAAATAAAACTTCTTCAAAAGGGCAGGAGCATTAAGATCTTCAGCTTTGATCCAAGAGCGCTCCTCAGGACCAAAGCCCTTCCAATGAACGAGGAAACGGAGTACTCCTCGCGAAATTTTTGCGTCTAATACCTCAGTAATTTCAAAATCCTCCTCCTGATGAACTTGAACTGGCTGCGGAGCTGAGGGAGGTTTTGAAAAACGGTTGATAATAAGAGGCTTGAGTAAGGACACATGGAAGGCATTAGAAATCCGAAGATTCTTAGGAAGAAGAAGTTTCACACATACAGGATTGATTACTTGAATGATCCTATATGGACCAATAAAACGAGGGGCGAATTTCATAGATGGGACCTTCAAACGAATGTTTTTAGTAGATAACCAGACACGATCTCCAATTTTTAGTGGTGGAATAGCCCGCCTCTTCTTATCTGCGAAAGATTTATATTTGATAGATGTTTTCCTCAAACAGGTTTTGACCTGAGACCAGATATTTTTAAAGGTCTGACAGGCTGTCTCCACCGCTGGAACTTGGGTGGGCGGGAGGGCAGGAAATTCCGGAAAAGACGGATGGTGACCGTAGACCACAAAAAATGGAGTTTCGGATGATGACTCATGGTACATGTTGTTATGGGCGAATTCGGCCCAAGGAAGCAACTCTACCCAGTTGTCTTGATTGGCTGAAGAGAACATCCTTATAAAAGTCTCAAGATCTTGATTGACACGCTCAGTCTGTCCGTTGGATTGCGGATGGTAAGAAGATGAGAGTGCTAATCGTATGCCCAAGGTTTTACAAAGGGCTCGCCAGAATCTGGAAACGAATTGTACTCCTCTATCTGACACAATCTCAGACGGACATCCATGGATGCGGAAGATCTCTTTAATGAAATGTTCGGCCAGGATAGACGAGGAAGGCAAACCAGACAGAGGGACGAAATGAGCCATCTTCGAAAATCTGTCCACCACCACCCAAATAGTGTTATGATTCTTACTAGGTGGTAAGTCAGTAACGAAATCCATACTAATATGGGTCCACGGCTTGGACGGAATGGGTAGTGGTCGCAGCAACCCTGCTGGAGTTCTGCGGGAAGATTTGAATTGGGAACATAATTCACAGGAAGCAATGAACTCTTTGACGTCTCTCCTCATTGAAGGCCACCAGTAACTTCGAGAGAGCATCTCAAAGGTCTTGTGTTCACCGGCGTGTCCAGAAAAACGAGAGGCATGGAACCACGAAAGGATTTTCCTCCTTAGAGTAGGAGGCACGAGAGTCTTCCCAAATGGTAGCGTTTTGGTGGATGAAGCAGCCAGTGAGATACATTTGGGGTCTAGAATGGTATGGTTGGAAACCTCTTCTATATCAGAGGACGTCACAAAAGCTCTAGATAAAGCGTCAGCTTTTTTGTTCTTGGCAGCTGGTTTGAAGGTTATTATTAATTCGAAACGGGAAAAGAAAAGAGACCATCTTGCTTGGCGAGGGTTCAAGCATTGGGCAGACTGAAGATATGACAAGTTCTTATGATCCGTGGAGATCGTCACTGGATGGCGAGCTCCTTCCAATAGGTATCTCCACTCCTCTAATGCAGCTTTGATAGCCAGTAACTCCTTGTCCCCGATAGTATAATTCTTCTCTGCGGGCAGAAGACCCCGAGAATAGAAGGCACAAGGATGGAATTTTTGCTGTTCAGAGCGTTGGGAGATAATAGCTCCCAAGCCCACATTAGAGGCATCTACTTCTAGAAAGAAGGGGAGTGTCACATCAGGCTGTCGAAGGATTGGAGCCGAAGAGAAGGACTCTTTGAGTGTTTGAAAGGCTTGAAAAGCCTCAGGCGACCATTGCTTAGGATTAGCCCCTTTTCGAGTCAGGGCCACAATAGGAGATGCAATGGAAGAAAAGTCTTGAATGAAGCGTCTATAGTAATTGGCAAAACCTAAAAAACGCTGAATAGCACGAAGAGTAGTTGGCTGGGGCCAATGTAGTACAGCATTCACCTTGTCTGGATCCATCTTCAGGCCAACTCCGGAAACTATATACCCCAAGAATGGAATCTGGGGTAATTCGAATGAACATTTTTCTAATTTACAGAACAATGAATTTTTTCGTAGCCTGGAGAGGACTTCTGCCACATGTTGGTGGTGAGAAGGCAGGTCCTGGGAAAAGATCAATATGTCGTCCAGGTAGACGACGACACATACATATAATAAGTCCCGAAAGATCTCATTGATGAAGCCTTGAAAAACAGCGGGGGCATTACACAGCCCGAAAGGCATTACCAGATATTCGTAATGCCCGTCTCTGGTGTTAAACGCTGTCTTCCATTCGTCACCGGAACGGATTCTGATTAAATTGTAGGCACCACGAAGATCCAACTTAGTGAAAATACGGGCTCCCTTGATGCGATCGAATAGCTCAGTGATCAGCGGAATGGGGTACCGATTCTTGATAGTAATGGCGTTGAGTCCACGAAAATCAATGCAAGGGCGTAATGATCCATCCTTTTTGACGAAGAAGAACCCAGCTCCAGCGGGAGAGGTGGAAGGTCGAATAAACCCACGATGGAGGTTCTCCTGTATATACTCAGATGTAGCTTGAGTCTCAGGTAACGAGAGTGGATAGACCCGGCCCCTGGGGGGAGTCTTGCCAGGTAGAAGGTCGATCGGACAATCCCAAGAACGATGAGGAGGAAGGCGTTCAGACTGAGCTTTATCAAACACATCGGTAAATGAAGCATATTGAGGAGGGAGTCCCGGTGAGGTAGATGAGATGGAAGATTGCTGTACTTTGAGAGGAATAATTTGGGAAAGGCAACGATGATGACATTCAGGCCCCCAAGACGTGACTTGAGGGGTGCGCCAGTCAATCTGGGGAGAGTGACACTGAAGCCATGGAAGGCCTAAGACAATCGGACTTGTCATAACAGGAAGGATTAAAAACGATATTACTTCATGATGCAGGGCACCAATCTGAAGTGTTACTGGAGGCGTACTCTGAGTGATGAGACCGTTGATGAGACGTGATCCATCTATAGCCGTCACAGTAATGGGTGTTTTTAAGGTAATCACTGGTAGAGACCATTGATTTACTAATGATTTGGAAATAAAATTTCCTGCTGCTCCGGAATCAATTAATGCCTGTGACTCAAAGGTTTTGGTAGCAGAGGAAATCGTAACATCAAAAGCGCAGACTTTAGATTTCAAGGAAGATGGAGAGGACTCCAGGGACCCTAACTTCACCTCTCCAGAACTAGTTAGGGCCTGGCATTTCCCGATCTCTTAGGGCAGGAGCTGAGAATATGAGTGGAATCAGCACAATAGATACAGAGTCTATTCTTTACTCTTCGTTTTCTCTCCTCGGAAGATAATTTGGAACGTCCTATCTCCATGGGAATCACAGAGGGTGAAGCTGGACGAAATTGAGGGTTAGAACGAAGAGGTGCTTTAGCAGAAGTTGTTCTCTCAGCCTCCCTTTCACGAAATCTCATATCAACACGATGGCAAAGAGAGATCAAATCTTCAAGTGACGAAGGAAGCTCTTGAGTAGTCAGTGCATCTTTAATTTTATCGGAGAGCCCCTGCCAGAAGGCGGCTACTAGGGCTTCAGTGTTCCACTGAAGTTCAGAGGCTAAGATCCTAAATTGAATGACGTACTGGCCTACTGTATGAGGTCCTTGTCGTAGGCGGAGGATGCTGGAAGCAGCGGAGGTCACACGACCTGGTTCATCGAACACACTTCGAAATGTAGAAATGAATTTGGCACTATCTTGCAATATAGGGTCATTTCTCTCCCACAGAGGGGAGGCCCAAGCCAGGGCTTGTCCTGAAAACAAAGAGATAAGATAGGCCACTCTGGAACGATGGGTAGAAAAATTTTGAGGTTGGAGCTCAAAATGGACTGAACATTGGTTAAGGAAACCCCTACAAGTTTTGGGGTCTCCATCGTACTTTGACGGAGTAGGCAGGTGAAGCGTGGAAGCTGTAGACACCTGGGATGGCACTGGGGAAACGGAGGAAAGCACAGAAGCCTCAGGAGTAGCTGTCACAGTCTGTCCAGATGTTCCTTGGGAGGTTAATGACTGATAACACTGAAGTAACAGCTGTTGGCGGGCATCCTGTTGCTCCACACGGCTGACCAGATGCTGCAGCATCTCTTTGGCGGTAGGTTCCGTATCTGGGTCTGTCATGGCCTGATCTTACTGTCACGGGCACTAGGAGTCTTTACCCAGGGATCACCAGGTGGTAAGCTTACCAGAGCAATGTAGATGGTAATAGTGTACTCTGGTAGCAGGGTGATCACGGAACAGGCAATAGTAGATGATGAGATGCTCAGGAAAGTCTATGACTAGCAGCACTGGTAATATGGAGGTGATAATACACGAGGAACTGTATGGACAAGGGCAAGTGGAGGTAGTCAGTGGTCTGCGTTAGCAAGTTGTACCACTGCTATAGTGAGGAGGAATGTCCAACAGAAACGAGGAGGTGATGAGAGTCAGCGGTCTGCGGATAGCAAGTGGTACCGCTGTCTGAGTGAAGGAATGGAATCGAAGTGGAGGTATCCGGGAAGTCAGTAGTCTGCGGTAGCAAGTTGTACCACTGCTATGTGAGAGGAATGGAACAGGTGATACTGGAACAGGAATCAGTGGTCTGCCTTCAGCAAGTTGTACCACTGAAAATATATGTGAGGAGGTGTACGGGGAGAGACTGCAACACAGGATGTACACGGGCACATTAAACACGATCCACAGTAATATGCACAATATATATAAATGACTGAACAGGTCTGCAAATGTAGGAAGTCTCTGAAGTAGACCAGCACAAGGTAACACAGTCAATGATGGCAAAAGACTCAGCGGATTGCAGACTCCAGAGGAGAACCAACACAGACCAGCAAGATATGCAATACACCAGCACAGTCAATGAGAAGTATGCATACCGTGGTTCAGAAGGCAGTCAGACAGAAGTGCAGTGATACCTGGGCGGCAGGAGGCCGACAGGATGAGAAGTCCCTGGATGTAAGAAGCAGGAGTCTAGTAGGTGCAGCGCACAGGTAAGTAGACCAACAGGGACACGAATCCAATGCTGACAGGAGGGTAGCGACCAGGGGAACCAGGAAGACGTGGAGAGCGGATCAGCAGTGGATGGACGATAGGACTGGCAGCGGCAGCAAGACTCTGCGGACCCACGGGAGAGATGAGATGAGGCTGAGGTGCACAGGAGCAGCGGATAGGAATCAGCTTGCAGTCACGATGATGAACACAGGCGAGTTGCCAGCTGGAGGCTGTAGTGCACGGAGGCAGCGGATAGGAATCAGCTCACGGTCACGATGATGAACACAGGCGAGTTGCCAGCTGGAGGCTGTAGTGCACGGAGGCAGCGGATAGGAATCAGCTCACAGTCACGATGATGAACACAGGCGAGTTGCCAGCTGGAGGCTGTAGTGCACGGAGGCAGCGGATAGGAATCAGCTCACAGTCACGATGATGAACACAGACGAGTTGCAAGCTGGAGACTGCAGTGCACGGAGGCAGCGGCTAGGAATCAGCTCACAGACTTGATGATGAACAGGTGAGTGGATAAGGAGAGAAGGCTGTAATGCACGGAGGCAGCGGATAGGAATCAGCAAACAGTCACTATGGAATATAATAGCGTTGAAGTGGTATAGGAGACTGTAGTGCACGGAGGCAGCGGATAGGAATCAGCAAACAGTCACGATGATATATAATAGCGTTGAAGTGGTATAGGAGACTGTAGTGCACGGAGGCAGCGGATAGGAATCAGCTCACAGTCACGATGATACAGTTGATGGTAGAAGTGGTATGGGAACCACAGTAGTAGAAGTGGTTAGGAAACCACAGAGGTAGAAGTGGTTTGGAAACCACAGGAATCAGCAGCGCTGAATACACGAGGAACACCTTCAGAGGCTCATGGGGAATGAGACTCCAAGATCAGGCAACGTGGTGTTGACCACAGGTGCTTAATATAGGGAGTGTTGCCTGATCTGCCAATTGAGTTAAAGGGACATACACTGAAGTATAGGAAAGGGCTGCGCATGCGCAGACCCTCAGGATGGAGGACGACCACGGTTCCTCAATGTCCGAGAAGAGGCACTCACGGTCCGGTGAGTGACACCAGACCTATAAGAATCATGAAGGTGAGCATAAAGGTCATAAAGTTGAGCATGATGCAGCACACAAAGCATGTCCTGGAAAACAGTGGGAGCTGTCATGCAAATGTATCTATGCTAAACTGTGGAGTCATTTAACTTTTGTGAGTAACATAATGCACATATATAAAATGCTCATAGTTTAAATAATATTATCTTAGAAACAAAACCTGTGAATATAATATTGTCACATATCCCAGCATATAGAGCAAGAGAATGTGGATCAATACACAATAAAAGCACCAGAGCCAGCTCAATAAACAGTGGGTCTCTCTTTAAAAGATTCACACTGGATGCACCAGGCAGTCAAAAAGAAAAACCCATAGCTTTGCCTAGGTTAGCCTTGATTACATAACTGCAAGTCACTGTAAGGAACATAATATAATAAAAAAAATATATATTCAATTCCCTCTATGTGTCTTTGTCACTAGAGTTCAGTGTATAATTATATACATCCACATTCTCGGTTGACCACAACGTCCACGTAAGGGTGGTTCTGCAACATAATTAGAAGCTCTATAAGGGTAGACCTCTTGGAAAGCAGACAACTTTCCATTTGAGTACAGGCAACATTTTCTGTATAGTTTTAGTGATAGGTTTAGTGATGTCTATGCTAAATGCATACAAGACTCTTCCAAGTTCACAAAAGACATTGTCTCCTTGATGTGGCATTGTTTTTTTTAACTTTTACTTTAGGAGTCGGGTAGAGTATCTGCAGCTTTCTTAGGATCAGACATTCTTTATGTTAGCAATTAGTTTGTGCGCTAGAAACCTGTACATGAATATAAAGTGATGTAAAAAGAGACAGTTTTTGTAACATATTAGCTAGGTCTGGATTCTTTACTAAAGAAAATTTCAGGCCTGGTTGCTCATGCAGCCAATATTATCTCTTTGATCTTTCTTGAGCATGGTTTGAAACCCATGACCCTTATATTTTATTTCCCCATGTCCTCTGTTGCTTTACTTTTAAATCATATTCTTGAGTCGGAATACTGACATCCATTATTTAGTATGCCCTCTTCCTGTGCGAGAAGGGTCAAGACACTTATGTATTCTTTAGCGCCCCCAGAGACCACTAAGTTGATGGTGAGGTGCTTTTCAGAAGAGAAAACTTTGTCTATAGTAGAATTGTGTAGTACATTATTAAGGTGCCGCTACCTTTTATAACAACCTACCTTTTATTCACAATCCAATATAAATAGCAGACCTTCCGAATTACGATCCTGCATCTATGCAGTATCAGTAATGTTTTTGCTGTAAAATTAGATTTCAGTTTCTTCTATTTCCCTATCTCAAGACACAGGCAGATACCATGCTGCTAGGTTTTTTTCTTTTTAATAAAAGCGCATGCACACGTCTTCATGATGAGCGACTCTGGCCAAAACATATTTCCTACTCCATATTCAGTGCATCCCAGAAGGAGTGGCAGGCAGGGGCGGGCTGGCCCGGGGGGCAGGGGGGTATCGGTCCCCCGGGCCGCTCAGTTTATCCATTGTTAGGGCCGGCCACCCAGCTCCCCCTCCCCACCGGCTGCACTATGACCTAATTATTACCGACGCCTGCATCACATGACACGCAATGTGGCCGCCTCAGCGCACAGGCGGGCGTGTCACATGACACGCGATACGGCTGACATTGACAGACAGTCCACACTTATACGTAAAAAGGCATCACAGCAAGAAGTCTGCAATTTCTCACAAAATTTACTTTTTTGTTTTGACTTATAACATCTGTACAATATGCATGTCTTAGCAATTCCACTAAGTAATCCACAAATCCACTTCAGTTGCTTATGTAAATACAATTCTATTAATATTTTAATCACAACATCCCTCGCAAATTTGCCTCTTCTTCAAATCGTAACAGAGAATATGGTTGTCACACCCCTGGACACATGACTTCATCGTCATCATCATCGTCAATTTATATAGCTCCACTAATTCCGCAGCGCTGTACAGAAAACTCATTCACATCAGTCCCTGCCCCATTGGAGCTTACAATCTAAATCACCTAACATACACATATACACAAAGACCGAGATAGACTAAGGGCAATTTAATAGCAGCCAATTATCTTACCAGTATGTTTTTGGAGTGTGGGAGGAAACCGGAGCACCCGGAGGAAACCCACGTAAACACAGGGAGAACATACAAACTCCACACAGATAAGGCCATGGTCAGGAATCAAACTCATGACTCCAGTGCTGTGAGGCAGAAGTGCTAACCACTAAGCCATCATGCTGCCTTGCATTTTTTAAGTACTAGGCAGCCCCTGACTCTCCTCCCGTACAAATACTATTCATTGAGACATACCTCCCAAATTTCCCACCCGTGGGACAGTTGAGAGGTGTGCCAAAATGTACTACAAGTGAGGACAAACTATTAAATCTTTATTTTTCTCATAAACACATAAATACATAGCACTCAGATTCTAGCTATCATTTTGTAGAATGTGCTACATAAATGATAGCTAGAATCTGATTGGTTTTTCAAACCCGCCGGAAAACTCTCAGCTTGATACATTTACCCCCAATTGTTTCTATTGCTACAACACTGCTATTACTCACATGAACAATAAAAATAATAAAAGGTATCCTGTATTAACAATAAAGTCAATGAACACTTCCTTTTAAAACAAGTGACTTTACACCTGTAACATACATACACATGTACAATATTTTTATCATTAACTTGTATAGCTTACATCATGCATATTATTCGGAGTGAGCTTTTCATTGGCAGCTCTCATTAGCCACAGAATTCTTTACTGTCAGGATACACTTCCTTTAGGAATACTGTAATCCTAAAATCACTGTCTTATTTCTGTACAGCTGTTAATTAGCAAAATGATCTTTCATTGGTGTAGGGTGTGTCACCAGCAAATATAGTAAATTATTACTGTAGAGTTTAATCAATGCAGTGCCAAAATAAATTAGTCACCCGCTATATCCCCTTTGTGCTTGCTTTGTTCTTACAAGTACAAACCTGTTCACATATATTAGATAAAGAACTAACAGAAAACAAACCCCAAAGGACAAAATAATTCTTCCACGCAAACATAGATTTATTGCTCTGCTAAATATGTTTATTCTGTTGCTCTCTAAAATAAACATAAATTACACATTCATCTCCTGTCTCCAATGGTCTGAGCAGATAAAATTTGTTTTCAATTATCCATTTCTTTTATAGTTTAATCTCTAGTGATATATGTGCCTCAATATGGAAATATCAACTAACATACCAAATATCAGATTTCCAATGTACATCACAATTATTGTAAAATTTGTTGCTCCCTGGTGTTTAAATGTTTCTGAGAGTGTGTTCAAAGTTATCTTTTTCTTTTGTTGCAAAATGTAGTTGGAATCATTTATTGTTAGACATGTTGCTTTGTCTCCTTATCAAAGGATGTTCCATAGATCATATGTGGACCTCATTTACTATGAGCAATACATGCACACCAGGAATTATTTTGGTTTTGAACTTATGTATGTAGAAAGAACACCCTGCACAGCTTCTCTATGCTCTATGGAGATGCCTCCGCAAACTAGAAGTGTGCTTTGAAGGGGCTCACCGTCAAAAAGTGTAAATAACATTGGACCAAAGGCCAACCTCTTACCACTTATTGCCATTCCTTCATTCAGTGGTGGAATAGAGGAATTTCAGGGGGTGCTTGCAGGTGGGAGGGGTCCGTAGTTCTGCCAATGTCAGAACCCACTGCTAGCACTGAGCATGCACAGGGAATCCCAAACTGGACTTTACTGCACATGTGCCAGCACGTGTACATGCTCAGGAGAGGACCCTGTATTTAATAAGTAAAACATTTGGGCTGTATCCTAAAATTGGTTTTGGTTTAGCCTCATAAATGGCTTAGGTTAAGGGGACTGCTTTTATTACATATGACACATTTGTATATTACATTTTTAATAACAGTAATACAAGTACAATTTGTAATCTATGATATTTTCCCAATAAGTGAGAACAGACATTTTACTTTTGTTTAAACTATGTACTTTTATTTAGAGGAATATCCAACAAAAGTCCAACAAAACTGCATTTTTGCTCCAAATCAAAGAGTAGTTATCAGTAATTTGCAGTTTCTTCTACCTGAATATATATTGTGATAGGAGTAGCCATAAAGGTAAGCAGAATTTTGGTCAGTGATTAGTATGGGTGCAAACTTAGTTTTAATTAGCTGCCACTGTACTGCAAAATAGCATTGTCTTTTTAAAAAAAGCAAAATAACCATCCCCCATAGTGAGTTCTAAATAAATGATTTGCCCCTTTCTATCAAGTAGAGAAGTAAACAGTTTACCAGTTTTCTCTGTAGTGGATAACACACAAATCCTCAGACCTCGAGCTGCTGAGGTTCTCTTCTCAGCCAGTTACTGTGGGGACTTAGGGCTAGATTTACTAAGCTGTGGGTTTGAAAAAGTGGGGATGTTGCCTATAGCAACCAATCAGATTCTAGCTATCATTTTGTAGAAGGTACTAAATAAATGAAAGCTATAATCTGATAGGCAACATCCCCACTTTTTCAAACCCGCAGCTTAGTAAATCTAGCCTTTAGAGTGGTTCCAGCTCTTCAGAGAAAGGCTGTCCTCCTGCCTTCAACTGGCCCATGTAGCAGACTTACTGATTGACTCTTTATCACAAACATAACACTCAACTGAGCTCCTGTCTGGTTACAGACCTGATGCCCATCTCATGAATTACTGATTGGTATGGGGATCCCCAGAGCATGAACAGATTGTTTGTATCTACTGTATAACAAAATATAGTTATAGGCAATTACTATCAAACCCTTATCATTAGCGAACTCTATAACAGACGAGTGAGCTGCTATGGTGATATTTACACCCTTGGAGCTGTGCCTACAAATTTTGCTAAAATAGACTACTACTAATAAAGGGGGTTGTGCTTTTATTTTGCTCCTGAAAAACCTGGAGAAATATTATTTAAATATTTCTTTTGGTGAATAATTTTGACATTTAGAAGCGACTACTAATACTGCTACTACTAAAAATGATAACATACATCTTTATATATACATATAATATACATATAATCATGGAACAAGCAGGTAGGCTAGTTATTGTGAAAAACATTTCATGGGACATTTATCATTTCCTCTTACATTTCAGCCAATAACAATCAAAAAGTGCCATTTTTTTAATCCTTTTATTGTCTAGCTGTTTAATTATTTTAAATTAAATGTTTGAGGTATGTTGATCATTAGATGTTGAATACTATCTGCATTGAAAATGATAACGATGGACACTAGATTCCATCTAAAAATAATAACTTCTAGCAGCTGTCACCATCATACAGTCATGGCTCTTGGAGACCTTGTAGTCACATATGAACAAAACAAGTAGAGGCGGCACTCCTAGCTTCAGTGTGATAAATTCGTTTTTATTTGGTGATTACACATCGTAGGTAATTTTTCTGGATCACACCCTTTTGGACTTTGCCTATAATTTATAATAAAACATTGCTGACTACAGACACCATGGAGCACTCAACCCAATTTAAAATGCAGAGTTGATGCCATTATACATTTAAGAGACAAATATATACACATGCCTAGGAGCAAATTAATGAGTTTATTCACTATGTATATTTGTGAAATGATGAATGTTTTGCCAGAGGATCGCAACCACACTACAGTCTATTCGCAGACTATAAATATTTAGTACAGTTAGGGGCATATTCAATTGTTTGAATATCCTGCCGCGTTAAAACTATTACCGTTATTATGGTAATAGTAAGCTGGATTTCAGCTTGCGGCTCCCTGAGAAGAAACTCCCCAAGAAAACTACTGTAATAACGGGTTTTACGTGCACTATTACCATAATAACGGTAATAGTGCGTGGAGCGCGAGATTTTCTGCGTTTCCGCCGACAATTGAATATGCCCCTAAGAGTGAAATGTACATTCTGTGGAATGGTAAAGCAAAAGCGGAACACAAAAATGATATCACTGGAAATTCTTACCTCTACGAAATGGGGTTTTCTGCCCCAAAACTCCCTTCAGGCAACAGTTTGCTCATTTCTACTATCAGCTGATTCATAGTCACTTTCTGTTAACAATTCAGTAGAAGTTAAACATATTTAATCTTCCAGTCAGTTTTCAGACTATTTCCCTTCCTTATTTAACCTTGGAACAAAATAGAGATGATTCAAGTTGCAATTCATTAATTGGGATGGAAATCCAAGGACTAAAATCTGTTTTAAGGAAACTAAGACCAAGGTAAACATTCTTTTCTGAAATTACTGTTACTTTTAAAATCACAGTTTGTTTAAACATTTTAAGCCCTCTGAAGAATGCTGGAGCTTTTAAGTGGTTTTATCTCTGCATTTGCTGGAGCATTGCAAGTTATTTGGCATTTCAGGCCAATGTCTAGCCAATTAGGGGGACACCTTGAGGATATATGCCTGAACAGAAACATCTTTCAAAGTCAGAATTAAAAAAATAGGCTTTAGAATTGGCTTTATTTGTTGTGACGGCAAACAGGAATTAGCCTGACCAAACTCAGGGGCAATGTTTGTATTCATTTTTTGAAGTAGTTTTATATGGGTTTCACTTACTACTCTGACTAATCTAACTTGACCTTCAAGCACTTAAATATTGTCTGTGATTACATTCTGCTAGTTAGTAAACAAAGTTTGGAGAGAGCCCAAGCAAATTACAGTCTGGAACTACAATGACCTGTAGTAAATAATGAAAATGCAACTTTTCATCCTGTATTAAATAAATAATTACTGCTAAGATACCACAAGATCAATGCTTTTGTTTTTTTGTAATGTTTCTATTTCATTTTAGCTATAAACTGAATAAACTGCATCATTAACATATTTGAAGTAACAAATACAACTATTACAATAAATATAGTTGTCACTCATTTACATTTACAAATCATTTAATACTGATGGAGAAACTAATTTTATAGGTATAGTTTGAAAAAAGTAAAATCACAATATGCTTATTCATATTTATTTTATAATCAATATTGAGTATGTTATCTGTATAGTTTTTTCACTATGTATTATTAATTCAAACATCATGTTCAATACATGTTGAAAAAAAATAAAGTATAAAAAACTCACACACATAAATACCATTATATATAATATTTATATATATTGTTTTTACCACATTTATAAACATTGTATGATTTACTTTAATAACTAAATTATGTTGTTAAAAATTACATGCTTTATTCTAAGAATAAATCATTTTTTAACACTGTTAACGACATCCTGAGATGACACTGTGATACTTTGCTTTTGCATAGAGGCGCGCACTTAGGGGCCTTTCCAGTTGCCAAAACCCCCCCTGTTTCCACGACTTATTGACAGATTGGTACCAGCTACTTTACTGTTGAGGATCTGCATATCTGCCCCTCAATTCTATAATAAACATTCGTTCCCCCTTTTTCCTGGGGTGGGAAGCACGACTGCAGTCCCACATGTGCATGAAGTGAGAGGCAGACAGAAGAGTCTACCTCTAAGATCAGAGCTGGATGGTAGAAGGTAAGTGTGGGGGAGGGCTCTTACTTTAATGCTGTGGTGGAGGCTTGGTATTAATTTTATGGTGAGGGTGGGTGATAATCATTTAATAATGGGAATGAAATATTAAATTACTTCTGGTGGGGAATTTATTTCATGGTGGGGGCTATTTAATTTAATTTAATAGTGGGGTTATAGCAATGACTATTAATTTAATTAATGTTAGGGTGGATTGGGGTTTATAAATATAATGTGGGGTTGCATTTATGAAGAATTAATACTAATGATTTAAAATTGTGGACATTTGGGGTAAAATATTTAATTATTAAATCGGCATTCTAATTATTTCACAGGTCTGTTTGTGGGGAAATAGGTGTATTTGCTAAATGTGAGTACCATTCATTTACTGTCAGAGCATGTTGGGGAGAATAGGTCAATCTATTAATTCTAAATGCTATTAATTTAATGCTGGGACTAATTGGGGGGGCATAGATCTATTTATTAAATGTGAAGGCAAAAAATTTAATTTTGGGGCTGGTAGGGAGGAAATGGGTCCATTCATTAAATGTAAAGGCTATTAATGTTTGTGCTATTTTTATGAAGGGAGGCCTAATTATTAAAAGATGGTGCTAATAATTTTAACCTCTGGGATGGTTGGGGGAGGGACACCTAAATAGTCCACTTTTTTTTCCAAACAAGGCCCCAACATTCCAGGATTTAGACAAGCAGTAACTGAGCTTAAGACACTAGCAGCAGAACTAGTGAAAGCTGAGAGATTAGCACAGTTTTTTCCTGACTGCAACAATAGATGGGTTGTTTGTTCAGCTTTACAATGTGCTGCTCAGGGAAAACTACAGTTAGATGCAAGCAGATGCAAGCAGCATGCCCTTAATAATCAGTACAGTGTGAAGCAGGCCATGCCTGCCATCTATCCTTGCATTTTGAACAAAGTCTTGACTGAGTGTAAAAGTCACACAAAATTGTGACTGGCCCACCAGAATCAGTACAGTTGGCTACCATTACCCGTGTATTTGATAGGGATGGAAAGAATTGGAGAGAATCCTTGCACTATTTCAAATGATAGCCATTCCCCTTTGTCACGAAACCCCGCCTCTAGAAATACTGCATTTGCTCCTGACATGAGTAGGCTGGTAACCCCTTTGACATATAGGGTGATGGAAATTCCTGTTTTTGCCTGTAATAGAGCTTTACATCATTTAGTAACTCAATCCATGTGTCTCTGAATGTATGTATTGTAACAGGGATAGTTGGAGCTATAGCCAATTATTATAGGAGTGATTATAGGAGTGGGAGTGAGACATGCCCGGTCTTTGTTTGCAGTAAGATTGTCCCTGTTGAAGAAGCTAAAGGAGCACAATGGCGTATTAGGAGATAACTGGCAACATGTTGCCCATGTAACTTCTCTGTGTTGGTTCTTGTTCTGTTTGCTTATGAGCAAAATAATTTTGCAGAATTAAATTTAGTATTCCTAAATCAAAGTAAAAAACAAATTGCATGATGATAATAGGTTGAATGTACTTTGATAAATTGTAAACATTTGCTTTTACAGAACAAGTATAGCATGCAATTACAGATCAGCAGAAAATAGGTCAGAACAGGAATATATTTTTTTACACAAACCCCTGGAAATCCCTCTTTCTAATCATTGCAGATGTCCATGGCTCCAAACTATGTTCCAGCTACATACAAAAATGAATGTTTTCCACCAGTAATTAAAAATGATCATGGCTTTTTTGTCTGTGTCAGTTAACATGAATGTCCCATCAAATCCATCCTCCATCTCCAGCAGGACACTTTAAATATTAAAAGAATAGTAAACTGTAGAAAAAATAGGATACGCCTGTTATTCCTCTTCCCTAGGAACAGACCAATGTAGCTTTTAACAAATCCAGCATTAAGTAGAGATGATGGAAATGTAAGACATTACAGGGCTGCATGTGAATTCATTTAATTACAGCCATAAATAATTAACTTACAATATAAGTTGAATATATTTGGAAACAATATTATAAAGTGTAAGTTTGCACTGTTACCCATTTCTAAATAAAACTCCTACTGCTCACTGCAAATGCATATTAAACTAGTTGCATGTTAATTATGCATCAGCTAGAATAGCATAGGTCCAGGCAAATCCATAAGCTGCAATACCTCTACCTGTTCAATTCTCAAGCCGAGATTCTGAATCTAAAATGTGCCTGAGGGGCTTAATAATAGAGTTTGGTAAGCTTTTAGTATGTTATTATATATGTAAAGGTTAAACAAAGACTGTGAAAATGAAAACTTTAAAAACTATGCTTGAAACATAGAGCCAGTTATTATGTTAGAAATAAGAAATCAATAGAGTGATGTAAGTCTTGAGTGGTTCCCTATGGCAGAACAAACTAAGTTTTATAAAGCCAGGAGCTCATTCTGTAACATTGGATTCGGTCAGACCATCATGTTCTAATTAGCAAAGTGCTTCACAATGTACCACAGTCAGCTCTGCAACAGTCCATGAGTAAGAGAGTCTGTAATAGATGTTAATAAACTTCTGTAATATTGGCATCCACTATTATGGATGATTATAAATGTAATGATAAGGGGTTAAAAAATTATATCACTGCTGTGCTTTGCAAAAATGTTGCAAATGTTTCATAATAAGAATGAAAAAGTATTTGTTAAGTGTAGTCATTCCTGAAGTGCGTTTGATTATGGGGTTAGTGTCTTTTGGATGAAAATTTGGACAGAACTAGTAAATTAAACATACACTAGATACATCTAAAAAAAACAGCATTTAGATTGACATTTTCATCCAGTCCTGGAAACTGAGATAACCTTGATAAGTATATATATATATATATATATATATATATATATATATATATATATATATAAGCACTCCTTCATTTTGTTTTACAAAGCAAAGGAAATATATTTAATCATGTAGCGCCTAATTCAATAAAGAAAGTAACGAAAAACAAATGAGTAACTTTTCATCTTTGCAAAACCATGTTGCAATGTGAGGAACAGATTTATAATTGGGTTAGAGAATGTCCTAGATCAGCTTCAAATGTCAGTTTAAAAATAAAGCTATCAAGTATTTTTGTCCTGCATAATAAAACAGCCAGTATTTTTCGTATGAGCAAAACAATAAACTAAGTGACACCCCTCAAATTGTAACATGATTTTGTCCAAAAGAAAACTTACTACCGTATATACTCGAGTATAAGTCGACCCGAATATAAGCCGAGGCACTTAATTTTACCACAAAAAACTGGGAAAACTTATTGACTCGAGTATAAGCCTAGGGTGGGAAATGCAGCAGCAACTGGTAAATTTCAAAAATAAAAATAGATACCAATAAAATTACATTAATTGAAGCATCAGTAGGTTAAATGTTTTTGAATATTTATTTCAAAGAAAAACAGTAAACTAGCTCTGTAAGTGGAAAAGAGTCAACAAAACCAATATGGTATCAACAATAACTTTAAAAGTACAAAAACCTTAGCTCAATCAGCAACCAAGCTAAAACACAAGAGTTAAAATCCTTCAAAACTGGATTCCTCCTCATCATCTGTATGTCCAAACAGAGCTTCAACTCTATCTGGTGTGAGGCTTAGACATTGTCGTCATCGCATAGTTCGCAGTCATCACCATCACTGCTGTCGTTCTCATACAAAGCGCTGTCTTCACTGCCATCCATAGCATTACTAATGCCACATTTCTTGAAGGCATGTTGCACCATGTCCTCTGGAATCTCTTCCCATGCATCACGAACCCACTTTGCTACCAATTCTATGTCGGGCTTCCTCAGATTTCCAACTTTTGTCAGTTGGGCTTGACCAGATGACATCCATTCATGCCACATCTTTCGCACACGGTCTTTGAAAGGTTTGTTTAAACACACATCTAGGGGCTGCAATACAGATGTAAGCCCACCTGGGATAACGGCCAAAGTAACTTGAGAAGACTTTGCCAATTTTTTTATGTCATCAGATGTGTGGGCTCTGAACATATCCCAAACTAGCAATGATGGTTTTTTCTTTAAGGCTGTTCCTGGACGTCCGTTCCAAATTTCTTCCAGCCATTTTTTTGTTCCGTCTTCATCCATCCAGCCTTTAATATGTGCATGCACTGTAATTCGTGGTGGGAATTTGACCTTTTTAGGCAAGGTCTTTCTTTTAAAAATAATGACAGGCCGCAGCTTAGTTCCATTAGCCAAACATGACAGAACGACTGTGAAATGGTTTTTTTCATTTCCTGTGGTTCTGAGTAAAATAGTTTTTTCTCCCAAACTTGCCACAGTTCTGTTGCTCGGAAGATCAAAGGTCATAGGTGTTTCATCCATATTCCCAATATCTCCCAGGTCAAAGTTATGAATCCTTCTTTGTTTTATGATGAATGAATAGAATGACATCACTTTCTCTTCAAGGTCTTTTGGCAACTTCTGTGAAATCTTTGTTCTTTGCCGCAAACATAAGGCAAACCTATTCATAAAGCGGGTACACCATCCTGCTGACGCAACAAAATTTTCAATGCCTGGTGCTTTTAATTTGTCATCTTTAGCCAATTGAAGGGCACGTAAGCGAATTCCCATACGTGTCACGCAGTAACCATTTTGACGACACTCTATAACCCATTTATGCAATTCAGTCTCTAGAGCTTCATATGAAGTCGTTAAACCACGTCGAGCCTTTTTTGTCTTTGGAATCTTTTCCAAGTCAGCTTTCATTTTCCGCCACGCCCTCACTTGTTTTTCGTCAACACAAAATTCCCTACTTGCAATACTGTTATTGCTCTCTTCTGCTCTTGACACAACCTTAAGTTTGAAGCCAGCTTCGTATGACCTGCGTTTTTGTTTTGGTCCAGGATTAGAAGTACTGGGATCCATTTCTAACAGGATAAAAAAAAAAACATCTAGTATTTTATGCTCATCTTCTTTTTTTTTTTTTTTTACTTTACTTTTATACATTCAGCTGGTAATTCTTTTGCCTTTCTTTCCTTAATAAATCAGGCCTGTAGTCTTCAAAATGTGGAAAATAAACATGCACATACATGCATCACATCTTCCTACAAGCTTATCAAACAGTGGGGTGGCGTCAAACTAATTTAGTTGTTCTTGGGTTCAATGTGGATGGATATAGGTGGTACAGGGAGGAGCCTATACTTCTGATTTTGCTCTTTGAAATGTTGGATAGTATTTGTCATGCAATAGTTACCATAAGAAATTAAAAGCAAAACAACAATAGTTACAATAAACCATCTTTAATTCTTTATTTTTTCTTTGCATCGTAACTAGTATGAAATTCCCCATTGATAGTGGTAGGATAAGTTTCTGCTCTGCATGGAGACAGCTTAAATGGAATAATATAACATAACCTAAATCTTAATATGACCCAATATCTGATGACATTGTGAAATTAATGTAACTAGGAAAATAAGCAAAAGGTCTAGTAATGTGACACTGATTTATCAAAGTCCAGTTAATGATAAAAAATGAATGAAGCACATTTGTAGGTTTGCGACTGTAATGTGTAAATTGAATAGTAATACACTCACCAGCTTCCAATAGTGCCTCTGATAATGTTTATTTTTCCCTTACAATTAGAGTTATGAAGAAGTAAATGGTTCCTAAATAGGAAATGTTACATTGTTATTTTGGAATAGAGCTAGTTATAAAAAGAAGTAAATTAATTTTACTCTAATATGCCTAGATTTCTGAGATGCATTGTTTTATGGAGCAGAATGGAGAAATATGTAGAGATGCAGAAATTTGGACTGGGGAGGAGATGGGTGGGGTAAGAACATTTTCTGTGCAAAGTAAGAAATGGGCACACCAATGCGACCATTTTTGTGGAGCAGGGTGAAACAAGATATTGTTTTGTCGAGCAAGATTATTGAAAGAATATAATGGGATGGAGAAGGTTCAATTTCAAGGTAATTTCCTTATATATAGAGGAATATATGGCCCTTTTCACTCCACAAAAGGACTTGAATTTTGAAGCTCAGATCGGGCCTTATAATATCATCAGCATTTCATCCTCATCAATATCTGTTTATATAGTGCCAGCAAATTCTGTAGCAATTTACAATTGGAAACAAACACACTAATAAAACAATGCTGGGTAATACAGATAGAGAGGTAAGAAGGCCCTGCTCACAAGCTTACAATCGTTAGGACAATGGGAGTCTGATACATGAGGACAAGTTAAACACATTGCATTTTAGTCCATCCAGAATACAGAATGCCTAGTGGGCCTTATGATCCAGGTACACAGCAATGTTGGTCAGGGGCTCAGAGGGTTATAATCTTGTGTGAAATGTGTGAAGGGTGGTAATAGGGTAACCTAGGGATGCTAAAAGGTAGGTTATGGAATACTATTAGATTGCCTGAAGAGGTGGGTTTTCAGAGAATGCTTGAAGGTTTGAAGACAAGAGGAAAGTCTGATTGTGAGAGGGAGGAAAATCCACAAAGTGGGTGCAGCCCAAAAAAAGTTCTGTAATCGGGAATGGGAGCATGTAATGAGATGGATGAGCCTCAGATCTTGTGCAGAACAGAAATGTTGAGTTGTGAAATATTTTGAGACAAGTGAGAATATGTATGAAGTTTTGTTTATGGCCTTGTATGTTAGTAGAAGTATCTTATATTGGATTCGGTAAAAACAGGCAATGCAGAGACTGACAGAGTGGCTCAGCATAGGAAGGAACGATTTGCAAAAAAAATCAATCTAGCAGCTGCGTGCAAAATAGATTAGGAGTGAGAGTTTGTTTTGGGAACACCAGTAAGAATGGAATTGCAATAGTCAATGCAGGAGATGACGAGTGCATGAATTAGAGTTTTTACAGCGTCTTGTGTGAGATATGTGCATATTCTGGAAATGTTTTTTAGATGTATAGAGCATGATTTAAACATTGAGTTGATGTCAATAGAAAAGTCAGGTAAGTAACTTCTGTTAGCAGGTGGGAATATTATTAGCTCTGTTTTTTGAAAGATTTATTTTGAGCTGGTGAGAGGACATCCGAAATGAAATGGCAGAAAGACAGTCAGTTACGCTGGACAACACAGATGGCGAGAGATCCGGAAAGGATAGATAAATTTGTGTATCATCCGCATAGAGATGATACTGAAATCCAAAGGAGCTTATTAGTTTTCCAAGAAAAGTGGTATAGCTCAAAACCAGCAAAGTACCTGTTGTGGTACTCCAACTGAGAAGGGAATAAGAGCAGAGGTGGATCCAGAGAAATTAACACTGAAAGAGTGATTTAGATAGGTAGGGTGAGAACCAGGGTATGACAGTGTCTTGAAGACCTATGGATTGTAGTGTTTGTATGAAAAGAGAGTGGTCAACAGTGTCAAATGCAGCAGAGAGATTCAGGAGAATTAGAAGAAAGTAATGGCCTTGAGTTTTAGCAATGATCATATCATTGACAACCTTAGTAAATGCAGACTATATAGAGTGTTGCGAACGAAAGCCTGACTGAAGAGAATACAATAGGCTGTTTGTAGAAAAAAAATGTGCACGGTGAGTGTAGATAATAATATACTTTTATAATGTGATGCATTTGAACGTTCCAGTTGCACCTCAGGTGCAATTTGTCCAATGTATAAAATGCAAAAAATAGCACATGTGATTAGGGAAATTGTAATGTTCCCTCATCCTCATGATTATTTTAAGCAAAGAGCCTAAACCAAGCAGTATTTTAGGAGAAAAATAATGCTAACTTTCTGTGTATGGGGGATGGGGAAGCAAGAAAGATAACAATACACTGTTATAGCTGGAGTTAATCATGCAAACATCATAGGTAACAAAATCAAAGTATCAGCAGAGTGATATCCAAGATGAATAAATAGTAAACACATTTAAACAAAGTTTCCCAAGAGACTGATTCTCATTTTTTGCCATGTGACATAAATCATTGAGATAAAGAAAAATTCATAAAAGCACATAGTAGATACACATAAATCATTTCCCCAAAGCCACAGACAGACTGTTTATTTGTGGAATCCTAAGTACAGTCACAAATGAGGTGCAAATGTGTAAAACCTGTGATGACCTGAGAAGTGGGCCAAAGCCAGAGCATATGTAATATTGGTGGCTTCACCTTGCCAAAAATAACAACAGGTGGTTTTCTTAAAAATAAATATTTGGATGTTGTTCAAATAGAAATATCTATGACATAGTGTGTAATCAAACTGTAAGTAAGCTGCAAAACAGAATCCGATTACATTTTAGTTCCACCAGAATTTTAAATATAGCAGATTCTGAGCAGCAAGATCTTCTATGGGAGATACATAGCTATAAGAAGATTGTTATATTTGAGTTATCTAGATCAGTGCTGTCCAACTAGTAGCATGCCACTTTTTAGTTGCATTATTGTCATCCATGAAGTATGGATTGAGGGGTAATGAAAAAAAGCATGATCGATGGGGAACTGTCATGAACTATGTCAGTTGTGATGACATCTGAGGCTCAGAGGCCTAGAGTTACTTATATCATTAAGAAGGCACTATATAAGAAGTTTGCAAGAAGTTATTGTTTGCAGACATTTGCTAGATTGGCAGTTGGTAAGAAAACAGTATAAGAGTTAATGCTATGTGCATCTTAATGAACAACAATTTTATGCCGGTGATGAGGTACAAATCTACAGCTATAGGATCTTGTTAGTTCAAGAACACCTTGCCAGATTATTGAGTCTTCCTGTCCAGTGTCCAGCGTACCGGTTTCCTTTTGTTCCTGTGTATTGACTCAGACCCTGCTATCTGTTCTGACCACCTTGCTTGCTTTTATACTCTTTTGATTTGGTTTCTTTGGTTGTACATTTGTGTTATTGCGTGCACTATTGCTATATGACATATGGACTATCCTGAATTCTGCATGAACTATTGCTACTCACTTTTGATTTGAAGTGGATTTTTTTCAGTGTGTGATCTGATCACCTGCTGTATGCCTCACTGCAGATTCGGCACCTGTACTGCTGTGTCTGGACTTATTACCGCTGTTCCGAATTCCATGAATTTAGTAATGCCCATTATTGCTTAGTCCATCATAAAGCCAGTTTCTGTTTGTAGTTACTATCAACTGTTCACCATTGCACTACAGCTACTCCGCTGTAATGTTAAGTAAAATAATGAAGAAAGAAATGAGCGGTAGTAATAAAGAACTGATTGAGAGGCATTAAAAATGAAAATGTTGCTTAGTACTAAAAGAACAAGGGAATTGGTTTTATAGTAAAATGCTAGTGCATAAATGGGATCTTGGAGAATTCATCAGTGGATTACATTTGCAGAACAAAGGTAAGGATTACACCAAAGAAATTGACAGCAACCAATGTGAGAATCAGAGTTCTTCTGACACTAATTGAATTATTGCCTATTACAATAAGGCCCGCCCTTATACTGTGTGCAGTTACTTTGATGCTATTCCCTGACTGTATTTAGCAAGTGTAATACCTTGCAGACATTTCTGACGTTCACATGTGAAACGAGAGCACTGTATTTTATCTGTTTCTCCAACATATAGATAAAAAAATCTTCCCTCTCCCATTCCTAAGAAGCTGGACAGAATAAAGCATACTTGCCAACTCTTTAAATAACCTGTCTGGGAGGGTGTCTGTCGAGGGGGCATGGCTACGCAAATAGCATCATTACGCCCCGCCTCTGACAATCTTTCCCATTTTCGACCAATCGCAATCAGGGATGGGGCCACGATGACGCGTTTAACCCCGCCCCGTCCTACTTCACTAAGGGAGATAACTGGATTCAGGAGGTTTGACTGCTTTCTCGGGAATCCTGGAGAATTCCCAAAAATTCGGTAGTCTCCCGGACATTCCAGGAGAATAGGCAACTATGGTATAAAGTTTGCATGAACTTCATGTTCAAGAAAGTAGCTGTCTGTTGCAGCTTCACTCATTAATAATGAAGCAGAGCTCAGGGCACTATATTGTCATTATGGTATGACTCAAACTGCCTACAGCATTGTTATATGTATGCATGGCACAATCTGCAGCGGGGAAGAAAACTACTAGGCTAGGCAAGGCTTCACTAGGTACGAGGAACCCTGCAATCCTGAATGTAGGGTGTACAACTGCACAATTCAGGATTGCCACTATATATTGTCATCATTATGGAGCACATTTGATCTGGGACACAAACAAAGGATAAGTCAGTTACATGTGGCATAAGTAAACATATTGGAGTTGTTGCCTGGGAGCATGACTCTCTGCAAACTATAATCAATGTAGAGGATGGTCAAATTTAACATACAGTAATTGTACACTTAGGATTTTTTCATTTATATGCCTAAACATTAGTGCAAGTGCTTAAGAAGGACACAACACACAGTCTATGCACTGTTTTGTTATGTACTACATTACAAGACATGTTTAATTTGCAGGTGCTTGTGTGCGTGTACTGTGAGAAATGGAAACACCTTTTTATATTTAACACCACACATACAATGCAGTCATTAAATCATGCCATTGCAAGATAGCAAGGCCACTTACATTATGTTTCAAAATATAAAGGATTTATTTTTACTCACAGAATAAATTGCATTATAATTAATATTTGCACAAAATGGAACTTCTTGATAGAATTGAACTAAATGGACTTGTGATATTCCCAATACCAATGGTTCTGTAATCAAAAGGAAAATTGACGGACTGAGACAACGTATATTTTACTCTTCTTATGGCGACATATACAGTACTTGTTCTAGTCTGCTATGACATGGGAGAACAAGATATGAGAGAAGCTCAGTGCATAAATACTGTTAAGAGACCCATTATGTGAGAAATATGGGAAAATCAGCAAACACCTGCAAATAGTAGTTCCAAAGAGATCTCACCATGGGAATTATGGTCTACAGTGATGCACTGTGGGTGGTGCCTGTCAGGGCACAGATATTCTTTTTTATGTCTACCTCCTGTTGCTGAATGACACCAATCAGCAGCATAGTAGCTTCAAGTTATATCCCTGGGAGATAGTAATAGACCATATAAAATATAACCTTGACATAGCCCATGCTGAGAGAATCTAAGGATATAAATAAACATTTCTATTTCATAAAGGAATTTTAAGAATTTTTCTTTATGTCACGCAACATTTCTAAACTCATGTTCAGGGCCCTAACCCCTAATGTCTGGGGCCTGAATAACATATATTATCCAATGTCAGAGTAATCTAGTGGATGTTTTATTTTCCCAAGCTCCAGGATGGCATGAGATCTCAGAACCTGGAAGATTCTACATCTGTGTTTTGTAATAATAGGCCTTTGTAAGACACAAAAAGTGAATCATCCCTTTAAAAAATGTATATATTCAATGTTGTGAAGTTATGGACACTCCTGCATATATGTTCACATGTTTCTTTATCCTATTTCATATGAATAAATGTTTAATGAATGCATATTTCCAATACTCATCTGCATAAACTATTCCTACAAGGAATATTTTCTTTGCTGATAATATTAAAAGCTAATAAACCCAACAACATAAGATCAGTAGTGGTAAATCTTCTATGAATGCTTATGTCTAGAAAGAAAACTTGTAACCTCAGCATAAAACATTAGGTCCTTACTTTATGCTGTATCCATGAATCAAGAGAATTTTTAAAACATTTAAATAAAATAATAAATTTTTACTAACTTCAAAAAACGTAGAAATGTAGAGCTGCACTTTGATTTTCCTCTATACATACGGTCATCTTTATTAGTATTAAACAGTTTAAAGTAGCTTAATATGAAGCTAATATTTATATTTTACCAATGCTTCATTCTACCAGAGTTTTCTTCCTCTCTCTTCCTTTTCATGGCACCCAGTTCAAACTTTAGCAACAAAAACTGATAGGGTTAAAGTGTTCTCTAGTAACAGCTAACATTCTGTATGCTGGTCAAAGTTGAAATACACGTATGATTTAAAAGAATCAGGGATACCAAATGCATTGTGCAACTGTTGCATTATCTGATACGCCTATAAATTGTAATCTCTAACTAAACAATGGGCTCCCTTGATATGCAAGTTTCTCATTAATGCAATCCTACCTCTGAGATACAACACCACTGAGATTCTGTAATAATTCTTCGTCTTTGACATACAAGCATATCAACTCATCAAACTTGTCTAGACAATTGAAAAAGTGTATATCTGCTAGAGTATATCCACAGTATAAAAGAGTTCTTATAACTGCAGCACTGAAAGCCAGGCTGGGTTTAGCTTTCAGACAATGACATTCTAGGCAGCAGCCATAGCAATTTCTTATTGCATTGGGAATTGAAACACGCAATCTCAGCATGGTGGTTTGTGTCTGATTGGCAGGTCAAGACTATAGTGTAGATTTCTTAACCAGTTCTTTCATCATAGGCTTGAAAATAAAATAATCATTAAACTGTAGATGTTGCCACACGCAAAGTATGAACATTAGTGAGTATTTCTCTAAAGACAATGAATCTGAAAATATTAAGAATATTTTAGGAAAATTTGTATTTTTTGTCACTTGATTTTGTCCAATAGCAAAGTAAGGTAAACAACTAGACATGTCTCTGAATAAAGAAATAATTAATTTTTGCTAGCCTGTTTACTGTGGTCATCAGCCATGACTACATATACTGGAGTAAAAAGAAAGACATATTGCATTGTCAGTGCAATCTAGATAGGGATTAGTAAAAATATTACACAATTCCATACTCCTAGCAGTCCCATTTTTCCATTAGACTTGATTTCATCTGTTGCTTATAAGATTATAAGTATGGTCATTACAAATTGCCTATTATGAAAAGACAGACTGCCAAAGTATTCTGGGTCGATTTGAAAATTACACTGTCTACCCTTTATACAGAAAGGACCCTTTAACCTACGTAAGAGTCACTAATAACACCTAATAATACCTTGGCAGTAGTGTAACCATTTGCTTTGCACATGACAATTTATGTATTACTACATGATTCATATGATAGGACAATTTTTTTTCTGTTATGGCACACTGTATGTTGAAAATTTTCATTTGCAGCTTATTTTCAATTAAAGATGAGCAATGCTTAATGTTAGTGCGCCTATTTGAAATAAAGTTCAATAAAATTCTATTCCAGTGAAGAGTATAATGCACCAATATGTATAATTGTTACCTGACACTGAAAACCATTTAAGAAGAGCAAAACTTACATGGCACATCTATATATGCTCAATAACATATCATTTTAGAGGTCCGGATGTATAAACAGAAGGTGTCTGCACCCATTGAGTATGTTCAAGGTCATCTATGCATCTGGTGTATACAATCACGGCATTTATAAATGTGGAGCTCAAAAGCACGTCTTCTACATGTGAAAAGCTCACTACTAGAATTACCATGAAATTAGGCCAAAAGTTTATTAATGTAAATTTTTGAGTGTATTTTTGCACAGCTAAAGAGCAGAGTCAAAAACATTAAAACATTTCTGCATGTGCAGCACAGTGGCACAGAAGTTATTACTGCCTCAGTGAGATCTTGGGTTCATTGCAGACCTAGTGTTATGCTCAGGGGAGTCCCTCAATCAGTATTTGCACCAGTTCAGAAAGGCGTGGAGTCTAACAACTTCTCAGGTCTTCACCAAGAACTGACGCAAGGCAAGATGGGCTTGGCTGCTGAGAAACTGCTGGTCGCGACCTCTGGTAAGCCTACATTAATGTGGGAGACAGATAGACAAGCGGTAAGATAATATAGAATTGGTACCTGCAGGAGGTGTTGCCAGGATGTCAGGAACAAGCCGGATCTGGTACACAATGGCAGATAACAGCTGTGACAGGATGGACCGACCTATGCCACCCTGTCTGTTGTTGCTGGGAACCAGCTGGGCTTACTTTGCCACCGTTCCCTTTCTTTATCCCATATGCGCCCCCTCTCACCGCAGTAGGAGGGGCTTAAAATGATGCCACCACTGGACTCCTTTACCACCATCCAGAACCGAGTTTCTTCTTGATAACAGACGCTGCTAATGTACCCCCGCTACTGGTCTACCTGGGCTGGTACTCCTGACCGCTTACTATAGATCAGGGTTGCTGTGGATGAATCCCCCCTGGCCTATCACACTGGCCAGAGCTGCTGGGTAGTGGGCAGAGCGGTGGTGCTGGAAAGCTGGGTCCAAACCTCAGACAGCCGGAACGGATTTGATTTTGAGTCTAATCTGTAGGTCACAGGATTTTCAGCATGGAAGACCCCAAACAAGTTATTTCCCCACATTACGATACACAAAATACTTCCTCCACAAAGGCTTATTGTATCAATATATACCTCAAAAATTATGCATTTCCTCTAGCATGGTTAAAACAAGCGAGTTTCTTCCCTGGTCTCAGAAATAAAGATTTCCTTTACCAAAATATACACAATATCAAAAATAGGTGCATTTGCAATTACATAAATAAGCGCCCTGTGCTATTTCCTTTAAATAAATTTATACCATAACTTATTTATAAGTGATCCAGTCACAAAAGCCATGTCAAAGGAAGATCCAATACAATAGTGAGGTCCAAATCGGGTCTGGTACACAATAGCAGAGTTAGTCCACAGGAGGTCTAAGGAGCAAACACAGGAACTAACAAGGAAAGCCAGGAGTCAGATGAGTAAGTTGTTGCTCTGACACAGGGCTTGTGTCAGAGCACAATCTATATACAGGCGGAGGAGGAGTAAAATGAAGGAATGGTACAGCCAGGAAAAAAAGGGGTAAAACAAAAGGCAATACATGAACATGAATTTCCAAGAAACATCTGAATGGAATATTACTTTTAAATCAATGCCTTTTTTTCAGGCAGAAAGGTAAGTGCCATCTACTAGATCGTTATATATAAGGAATGCCACAATCAACACATTTGGACAACATAGTGGCACAGTCAGGGAAGTCTTTACGATTGGGTGCACTGGGCAATTGCCTTGGGGCCCAACAGACATAAGGGCCCTAAAGCAGGGCACGAAAGTAATTAAGAAAAAAATGTCTTATCAGTTTGTGGCGGTGGTGATCCGGCTCCCTCTTTCTTCCCCTTTTCCCTGCTGCACTTGCACTGAATTTTCAGTGAGGAGCACACCAAGAGGAGCTACGACACACAAGGAAAAAAGAAAGCAGAAAAAAATAAAAGAAGAAGGTGATAGAATGGTAAATGAAAGGGGGCAAACAGCAGCATAATGGGGGGCACAGTATGAGATACAGGGGAAACATGAAGGGCGGATAATAGCAGCATAATGGAGGGCACAGTGTGAAATAGAGGGGAGGCAAATAGCTGCATAATGGGGCGCACAAAGTGTGATACAGGGGAGACATGAAGGAGAGCAAATAGCGGCATAGTGGAGGACACAGAGTGTGAAATAGGGGAGACATGAAGGGGGCAAAAACTGATGTGGATGTAAGGGGCATATTGAGAGATCTGATGGGCATGCATGGGGATATTTAGTTAGGATTGATGGCAGGTGGAGTGGTGTTATAGGTATGTTGGCTATTTATGACTTTTTTTTATTGCCAACAATTCCCTCCACAGCGATTGTGAAGTGCTTTGTAGTGTATGTAGCCCTTTGAACCCTTCATTGCTGGATACTGTCACGAGCCGCGGCGGTACTCACAGCCGCCGCGGCTCGCTTCTCATGCGCCCCAGCGTCCCGGCCGTCACCTTGACGACCGGAACGTCATTTCCTCTTCCTGTCCGGCCGTTACCAGGGCAACGGCCAGACGCTAGTACACTAGCGCTGCGTCCCGGCGGTTCTGGTAGCCGGGCGCATGCGCATAGCAGGCAGCCTGTGGGCTGATTAGGCTTATTAACAGGCATTAGCCTGCAACTGTGTAGGTCAGGGGCAAGCCCTGATTGGCCCTGCTGGATACTAGTAAATTAGCCTGCAGGAGTGTGTTCAACTGCTGATTGGTCTGTGTCTGTACTTAAGGCAATGAGGTCTGCTGCCTCATTGCCGGTTATAGCTTCTGTGCTCCAGTCTGCTGACCTGCTTGTTCCAGTCCCTGTATCCTGTATCTACGTTTGACTTCCCGTGTATGACCCTTGGCTTCGTATTGGACTTCGCTTGTGTTTCCTGTGACCTTGATCCTTGGCTTGTTTACCCGTTCTGCTACTTTGCCTGTGACCTCTGACCTCAGCTTGTTCATCATTACTGTTACCTGCTGCGGGCCTTTGACCTCTGCGTGGACCTGACTCTTCTTGCCTGGGTTCTCCCCAGCCGGTACACACTTCACGACCCTCTGTCAGTCTGCAGCCCAGTCTGTCCCCACCATCAGGGGCTCCAGTGAACACCTGACTGGCAGAGTAGACTCCGGGTTGTGTTGTGCCGGCTGGAGGGGTTCCTAACATTATAACCGGCCCACTCACGGAGACAAGATTAGGATGGATGCAAGTGGATCCACACCGTCTCCGGCACAAACCCTAGCAGGCCATGTTGAGTCTTTGTATCAGATGATGCAGGGATTGGCTGAGCGTATGTCTGTTCAAGAAGAAGCCACAAAAGCTTCACAATCTCCTCCAGATCCCATCTGTGAGCCCAAAATGAATTTACCGGATCGGTTCTCCGGAAATAGAACCTTGTTTCGGAACTTCAGGGAGAGCTGCAAGCTCTACTTTCGGATGAGACCCCGCTCCTCCGGTTCAGAGCAGCAACGAGTTGGGATTATTATTTCCCTTCTACAGGGTGACCCCCAGTCCTGGGCGTTTTCTTTGCCACAGACCAGTCCGGCCATGCAGTCCGTAGACTCCTTCTTTGAGGCATTGGGTTTACTGTATGATGACCCGGATCGAGTGGCCTCCGCGGAAGCTCACCTACGGTCCTTGAAACAAGGCAGACGGTCGGCAGAAGAATACTGCGCGGAATTCCGTAGATGGTCACCTGACAGTGGATGGAACGACCCTGCCTTACGTAGTCAGTTCCGTGTCGGCCTATCTGAACAGATTAAAGATTCGCTGGTGCAATACCCGTCTCCTAGCTCTCTGGAGGATCTGATGCACCTCTCCATTAAAATTGACAGGAGATATAAAGAGCGGAAAACTGAAAAGGAAACGTCATCACCTCCATCCGCCTTCGTTCCTATCTCCCAGGATGGTGAGGAACCAATGCAATTGGGAGCATACCGTCTTTCCTCTGAGGAGAGAGACAGGAGACGGTCACAAGGCTTATGTTTATATTGTGGCGCAAGAGGCCACTTCTCCCGTTCTTGCCCAAACAAGTCGGGAAACGAGCATGCCTAAGGAACGAGGGGAGAGTTCACTTAGGTCTACAAATTGTCTCCCAGAAAAATGCACTATTGGTCCCTGCACAGCTCACGTTCAGTGCTCGTTCTAAGAAACTATCAGCCTTCATTGACAGTGGAGCTGCTGGCAACTTCCTTGACATCGAGTTTGCCCGCTCTGCTGGTATTCCACGGATTAAACTCCAATCTGCCATTACGGTATGTGGCTTAGATGGTAGTCCGTTGCCAGGCGGCAAGATTACTTGGGAGACCCCACCATTACAGTTGAACATTGGCGCTCTCCATTCGGAATCCATAGTCTTACGTCTTATCGAATGTCCTTCGGTTCCTTTAATTCTGGGCCACCCTTGGCTATTCTGCCATAACCCCGTCATGGATTGGGCAAAAGGAGAAATTGTCCAGTGGAGCCCCCATTGTACACAGTCTTGCTTGACACTACCTCTACGTATTATTCAGTCTATTCCGGAGCAGCTCCCTTCTCAGTATCATGACTATTGGGATGTTTTCTCCAAAAAGGCTGCTGACACACTACCACCGCACCGCAATTTCGACTGTGCCATTGAGCTCATTCCGGGCTCTAAATTACCCAAGGGACGCTTGTATCCTCTCTCTGGTCCAGAGACCAAATCCATGCAGGAGTACATTGACGAAAACTTGGAGAAGGGCTTCATCAGGCCATCCAAGTCCCCAGTAGGAGCAGGGTGTTTCTTTGTACCCAAGAAGGACGGTGGACTCAGACCCTGTATCGATTATCGAGGGCTGAACCTTATTACGGTTAAGAACACCTACCCCCTTCCCCTCATCTCCGTTCTTTTTGATCAATTAAGAGGAGCCACTATCTTCACAAAAATTGATCTTCGTGGGGCCTATAATCTCATACGTATTAGAGCAGGTGATGAGTGGAAGACGGCTTTCAACACGCTCTCGGGCCATTACGAATACCTAGTCATGCTGTTTGGCCTTAGTAATGCTCCTGCCGTATTTCAGGACTTGATTAATGAGGTGTTACGTGAGTTCCTGGGACACTTTGTTGTTGTTTACTTAGATGACATCCTCATATATTCAAAATCGTTGTCTGTGCACCAGGGTCATGTCAGACAAATCCTACAGAAATTACGGGAACATCACCTCTACGCTAAACTCGAGAAATGCGAGTTCGAGGTCCAGAAGGTATCCTTCCTCGGTTATCTAATCTCCTCAGAAGGTTTCTCCATGGACCCAACCAAGGTCCAAGCAATTCTGGATTGGATACAACCGAATAACCTCAAGGCGGTCCAGAGATTCCTGGGATTCGCCAATTACTACAGGAGGTTTATTGGCGGCTTTGCTGATATCGTGGCTCCTATCGTCACCTTGACCCGCAAAGGAGGTGATCCAACTGTTTGGTCACAACAGGCAATAAATGCATTCAAAACCCTGAAGAAAGCTTTTGTGTCTGCTCAGGTTCTCAGACATCCGGATCCTAGGGTACCGTTTGTTCTTGAGGTAGATGCGTCTGACGTCGGTGCTGGGGCCGTCTTGTCACAAAAAGACCCCCAGACCCACCGCTTACATCCATGTGCCTTTTTTTCCCGTCAGTTCTCATCAGCGGAAACCAACTATGACGTGGGAAACCGAGAATTGCTGGCAATTAAATGGGCCTTTGAGGAATGGCGGCACTGGTTGGAAGGCGCTGCACACCAGATCTCCGTTATAACGGATCATAAAAACTTACAGTATATACAGTCAGCCAAACGTCTGAACCCCCGACAGGCTCGGTGGTCGCTGTTCTTCACTCGGTTCAACTTTATTATCACCTATCGTCCTGGTTCTAAAAATATTCAAGCGGACGCCCTGTCTAGAAGTTTCCTGGCACATCATGCTCCGGTCACCTGCCCAGAGCCTATTGTTCCTGTGTCTATGATTCATGCCGGATTAACTCAAGATTTGAGCTGTACCTTACAAAGGTTCCAGAGGTTGGCTCCTGATAACACTCCGGCAGGATGTTTGTTTGTCCCAGTTCATCTAAGGAAGACAGTCCTTGCTGAGGCACACAACAGTCGGACTGCTGGGCATCCTGGAGTCTACAAAACACTGGAAATCCTTTCCCGTACTGTATGGTGGCCGTCTCTGTCTGCTGACGTCAAGAGTCACGTCCGGTCCTGTGAAGTTTGTGCCAGGAACAAAGTTCCCAGGACTCGCCCGGTAGGTCAGTTAGTTCCGTTGGCCGTCCCTGGTAAACCTTGGACACATCTGTCTATGGACTTTATAGTCGATCTGCCACCCTCTGCGGGACACAATACCATTTGGGTCGTGGTAGACCGGTTCAGCAAGATGGCGCATTTCATTCCACTCACTAGGCTTCCTACTGCTCGAGATTTGGCAATCTTGTTCATTCAACACATTTTCCGCCTCCATGGACTCCCTACAGACATCGTCTCCGATCGGGGTTCCCAGTTCATAGCGCAGTTCTGGAGATCATTCTGTACCCTCCTGGGAATCAAGGTCAGTTTATCATCTGCATACCACCCTCAGTCAAATGGGCAGACTGAGAGGGTTAACCAGTCCTTGGAGAAGTTCTTGCGATGCTACATATCGGAGTTCCATGACAACTGGTCCTCCTTGTTGCCCTGGGCAGAATTTGCCTGTAACAACTCCTGTCACTCATCCACGAAAACCTCTCCGTTCTTTTGCAATTATGGTTTCCACCCCAGATCTAACTCTTTGTATTCACTCCAGTCCGTTGGTATTCAGGAGATCCGTTCCACTGCCAGGGATCTCAGAGTTGTCTGGAAGAAAGTACATTCATCTTTAAAACAAGCCTCACTTGTTGCAAAAAAAAATTCGGACCGACACCGTACCCCCTGCTCTCTTAAGGTTGGCCAGAAAGTCTGGCTGTCTACAAAAAATATCAGGCTGAAGCAACCTTGCAAGAAGTTGGGCCCTAAATTCATCGGGCCGTTTCCCATCATCAAGCAGGTGAACTCTGTTGCATTTAGGTTAAAAATTCCGGGCTCGTTAAGAATTCCAAACACATTTCATTGTTCTCTGTTAAAACCAGTTCTTTATCCAGCTCAAGCCCAGTCTTCAGGCAAGCCACAGAGGTACAGTGTTCAGAAAATCTTGGATTCCAAAAAAGTGCAAGGACAGGTGCACTTTTTGGTACAGTGGAGGAACCGCGGGTTAGAAGAACGCTCTTGGGTTCCGCAGAGACAACTCCATGCTCCCAAACAATTGAAGGAATTCTTCAGGAAATTTCCAAGAAAACCTGGGTGTCGGGGTCCCTTGACCCTTCCTCAAGGGGGGGGTACTGTCACGAGCCGCGGCGGTACTCACAGCCGCCGCGGCTCGCTTCTCATGCGCCCCAGCGTCCCGGCCGTCACCTTGACGACCGGAACGTCATTTCCTCTTCCTGTCCGGCCGTTACCAGGGCAACGGCCAGACGCTAGTACACTAGCGCTGCGTCCCGGCGGTTCTGGTAGCCGGGCGCATGCGCATAGCAGGCAGCCTGTGGGCTGATTAGGCTTATTAACAGGCATTAGCCTGCAACTGTGTAGGTCAGGGGCAAGCCCTGATTGGCCCTGCTGGATACTAGTAAATTAGCCTGCAGGAGTGTGTTCAACTGCTGATTGGTCTGTGTCTGTACTTAAGGCAATGAGGTCTGCTGCCTCATTGCCGGTTATAGCTTCTGTGCTCCAGTCTGCTGACCTGCTTGTTCCAGTCCCTGTATCCTGTATCTACGTTTGACTTCCCGTGTATGACCCTTGGCTTCGTATTGGACTTCGCTTGTGTTTCCTGTGACCCTGATCCTTGGCTTGTTTACCCGTTCTGCTACTTTGCCTGTGACCTCTGACCTCAGCTTGTTCATCATTACTGTTACCTGCTGCCGGCCTTTGACCTCTGCGTGGACCTGACTCTTCTTGCCTGGGTTCTCCCCAGCCGGTACACACTTCACGACCCTCTGTCAGTCTGCAGCCCAGTCTGTCCCCACCATCAGGGGCTCCAGTGAACACCTGACTGGCAGAGTAGACTCCGGGTTGTGTTGTGCCGGCTGGAGGGGTTCCTAACAGATACAATGATGTAAGAGTTGCACAGCATGTTTTTTAATGTATAAACACGGATTTTGGCTGTGTTGGGCACCAGTGCACTGTTTTGCCCATAATGCTGTTAAGATGGCCCTTTGTACAGTGCTTAATTTTGCTGCCTCACAGTGGAGTGGAGGATTATGGAGTTTGAATGTTCTCCTTTTTTTTGTGGTTTTCCTCCAGGTATTCTGGCTTCCTCTAAGAAGTTTAAAAACATACTGATAGATTAATTGACTGCTGATAAAATGAACCCTAATGTTTGTGTGTATGTAGACGCATGTCATAGGGAAATTAGAATATAAGCTTCAATGGTGCAGGGACTGTGAATGATAGTCTCTGTACAGTGCTGTGTAATTCGATTGGAGTTATATAAATACATGATAATAATAATAATAATAATAATAACAATAATCTAGCCAAAATGTATTGCATTTCTTGCAAAATCAATCTTCCTGTGAAAAGTCAACCTCACAGGCATTTTAAAGCTTTCGAGGTGAGCATATTGTAGTTTGATCGATTGACAAAATAGTGATCATTATGATAAGTGGTGTTACAATTACTAGTGCAGTTTTAACAAATGATGGATGGACCGTGAATGCAGTAATTTGGACCCATCCTCCAGCTGGTATATATTAAAACGGCAGAGAGTACTGTTAAAGATTTAGTCTTAGTGATCAGTTGCCAGTTGGTAGGAGCAATATAGGTAAATGCAAAGTGAGAGGATGGTAAATTGATAGAGTATAATCTAAACGATATGTTTTTCATGGTAAGTGCTCTAGCGCTGAACTTTATTACAATTACCGTAGTATACAAGAATTTAGTCTGAATAAATTCTACTAAGTTACATTCTCTGTATGTATGCAGTAATTTTTTTATGTAGCAGAAAGTGCATACTGGTCATATGTTTAGAAATATTTATTTTTTAAGGATGTTGAATTTCCTAGTATTGTATGTACCAGCTACTAAAACAAATATATTTCAACTGTTTATTGATACGGAGACCTTCCCTTGATCTTTTAAACATCCATTTTTATTAATAAATATATTCAATAATGAGGTGATTACTTGCTCAAGTCCTTGTACTTACTATTAGTTTGAAAATTGTCACTTTGTTAGTTAGAATGTGTTAAATGTGGCACTTACCTGTCAGCATGTTGCCTTCTGGTTAAATTTACTTAGTTCCTGCTAAGCCAGTGCTCATAACAACCTTTGCAAATTCCAACAATCTTAATGACAAATGTTTGCGAAATTCCTTATCTAATTTGTGTAACTTAACAATTCTTTCCTTTACTTTGAGATAGAGTTGAGTCGACATAGAGTTGGATGTAAGGCCCAATTTGAAGCATAAAATACACTTTATCGTGCTGCGCACAAAAAATATCCATATGCTTTTTCTAATCCCTGACTTGCGTCTCCTTCGTCTGGAGGGGCAGAACAGGGAGGGAAGGAGCATGTAAATGTAGGTCAAGTAAAGTAAAGGTGTGTTCACAAATGTGTTCTCTAATGAAGTGGATACAGCCGCAGATACACCAGTGAGAAGATGTATCTGTTGCGGGTGCTCTACGCCTGGTGCAAATATTCAAGCTGATGATGATTATCATCAGCAAAGACCTTTGCTGTGTTAAAATAAGACCTTTAAATAAATCATGAAAAAAGAACAGTATGCATCCCCCCAAAAGAGATCCAAGCACCAGCTCTAATAGCCAGGGCTGGTTGCAACAATTGCAGGGGAGACAAACAACATGGGGTCCTCTCACAAAAGCCACAACCAGCACCAGGCTGTGGCAGACTGGGCTGGTGACACTATAACAGGGAAACCAGCAGTGTTGGATCACCCTATTATAATGTCTGAGAGCAGCACAGACTGCTCATCCCCATGAAGACAAAGCCCTGTGCGCACATGTGATTGCGAAGGGGCACAATGTTATGATGATGGGGCAAAGTGTTATTTTGCAGAGGCACAGTGTGATTATGAAGGAGCACATGTGATATTATGAAGGGGAACAATTTTATGGTGAAGGGACACAGTGTGATGATAAAGTGGCGCAGTGTGATGATGAAGGAGGGCGCAAAGTGAGGATTTTTGTACATATTGTTGTTTTATTTTTGTTTGATCTTAATGAATGCTGTAAATTATTCTTTGACAGAAATAAAATTGAAAAAAAATATATAAAAATATTATTTTTCCTTGGATTTCTGTGTATTATTTTTACAAACAACATAATAAGTAGTTCTGTCCTGACCTAAATAATTATTACATTATTTTAACCCAACTACTTATAAAAAGAGACTGCTTGGTAATTATTTTGACTTAGGGGTGCCTTGAATAAATTATGGAGACCCTAAGATTGCCTCGAACTCAGAAAGTTGGAACTACTGCTATAAACAATGGATAATGCTCACTACATGAATGACAGACTGGGAGGACTGATGTTGCTAACTAATATAAACAGCTTTGCCCTGATTGATCAGAAGTTGATAATGTCACTCTGATTAGCTAGTAATGGTTAGACCCCACGTGGGGTCTAACCACAATGAACTACATTGATACATATACTAAACAAACAAATAAATGAATTACTAAACTTAATAAATTTATAGGTCACAAACATTAACACTGAAATATTTAAATAGTCATTTTGAAACACCTCACCAGCTCTCTGTGCTGCCGGCTTCTCATATAGACATTGCAAAGTGACTGGCAGGAAGCGAGATGGGTGAACCAGTATTTGGATCTGGAAATGGCTAATCAGCACTATTTGCAATGCTACATTTGCTGCACCAGTTGTAGGTTGGGGAGATTAATAATTTTATTATTTTTAGTCTTTATTTATATCGCACCTACATAGTATGCAGCACTTTACAGATACTATTTAACCATTCATGTCAGTGTTGCACCATAGCAGCTTGTAGTCTAAATTTTCTATAACACCAACAAACATGCACACTAACATTAACCTATCAGAATATTAATATTAATATAACCATTAAATAAGTTGTTACCTGCTGCTAATGACACTACCAACTGTTGATCTTACATCAGATGAGACATCCCCATTTTGGCCAAGCTAATGGAGTGACTTCTCTTTTTGCTCAATGCAGAAGACACATTGACCTTAAGACCTTGAGTATCTTCAAACTGGAACCAAAATTGGCTTCTGGATGGCAGTGCAATTGTTAGGTTTATTAATGATAGTTGCAACTGTTACTGGCACATTTATTCAGTTAGTTAAGTGTGTGGTAGGGTACTACTTATTAACATAAACCTACACTCTGCAAACTCCAGTACCACCAGTATCTTAACTATATACGTTAAAGATGATGAAAATGAAAATAAAAATGTTGCCTAAAGGGGAAATCCCTTTTTCTATCTCTATTTCTGCTAAGTGCAACAAACACTTCCCAAAACAGTGTGGACTTTGAAGTGACATCACAAATGCATTTTATAAACACAAGTTACATTCCTTCAACCCCTACTCAGATTACAGACATGGTGCCAATAGCTGAGACAAATGTTTCACTTAAAGACAATTTTTTGCTACAAGGACCAAATAGTTTGCTGAATTGAACCACAGGATATTTATTAAAAATGTAAATTCTTGTTTTTATACCTTTGTTGTAGAAACAAGGATAAAACAGCATGAAATACAGCTCAGATTGCAGTTTACGGACAAACTCTAGGGCATGGATTAGAATTGGCCACATGCCCAGGCTGTGTGATAGTTGATTCCCTTTGCTGCCAACTTGGTAACATTGATGACAGCTTAAGTTTTCCTTTCAGACCAGGAAGTAAATATTTTACATAATAAAGTGGTAGCTTGTTTATGAGGTAGAGGAAATTGTTTGGTAAATAAAATGATAGATAATTGAGGGCTTCTATTGGTATTGCATTGGTGGAAAATATCTTCATTGGTCTTAGATAAATTCTGATTTTGTAATAGTATGGCTATTCATCCTGCTTGATAAATGCTTTTATAGAAAAAAATATTTCTTAAATATTGTTTGTTAAAAAATGTTTGCAATAAAAAGTGGGTGTGAGGAGGGGTTACAGGACAAAAAACTATGTGGAAGAAGAGTGAAGGAGGAGAAACACATTTCAATCCAACAGTGTAACACATTCCAGAACATTCATAAATTTTGGGATCTATCACAGTTACATGTACAACAGATCTGTGTCAGATTATACATTTCTGCTCAGAGAAGTATTTATACTGACTATAAATCATGTACTATAGACCTGCACATAGAGATGAACAAATCTCCTGCAGTTTGGTTTGCATGACAATTCACAATATTCTGGAAAGTATTGTATTTGTGCAAATCTATTCCAAAATCTTTTATTACATGTTCAAGGTACAAGGACATTTCAGAAATGAAGTATTAAAGAATAATGACACACAAAACTAAAAGAGGTGTCGTTAGGCAAAATAAATAAAATGTGAAAAGGTTACTTAGCTCTGTTTCTCCTATACTTTATACCCCAATGACTGTAATGGTCCAGTAGGAAGCTCAAGGTGGGAGGGACTTCACAACACTGCTAGGAATTTGAAAAAGACCTGTCCCAAGCAAGAGAGTGGATTTCCTGCTGGGACTGTTCCAGGCATTGGGGGATCTATTGAAACAGAGATAAATAAATGTACTTATTTTATTAACATCACCCAAAACTAAAACTTTAATATTATAATAATATATTAAATTTGTTTATATATTTGTCATTTTGAAATAGAATTTGCTGTTTTTTAAAAGCCAAGTTCACTTTGAATATATGAATGTAATCCCTATATTATCTCTAACCCTTTCCTAGATATACTCTCTAGAAAAGCATATAAAGTTTTTACCTGTACTGCAGCTTATGCCATCATTGGGTGGCCTGGCACATTGATTGAGTTATAACTCAGATAGTGTGAAGATTTTCCGTGGGCTTTAGTCTTAAAACAAGTTTGTTCCTAACTGAATATATTTTCATTCAGATCTTCATGAACTGATTATAAAAGACACTTCATAAAAACTAAAATTTTACTGTAACATTCTGGTAAGCTGGCCAGTTATGGGGTCGCTTAAGGCATTTTTTTTAACAAACAACAGTAAAGCACTCTTTTTTTGCTTTACTTTCCTTAATGAATCAGGCCCATTGTGTTTTACTGTTGTTTGTACAGTTCAATAATATTACTGGATTACACGTTATTGTATATGAATAATATTATTTTGTGCTGGGTAAGATTCAATGCTTCTTCATTGTTTTTGTTATATATTACTTTTATTTAATGTTTTACCAGTGTTGGAAATTCCAATGGCTACTAACTACACACTAAACTACACACTAAATCTCCTTACCCCATCCCCACTCGTTCTTTCTCCCTGCAACCGGTGGTGGCTGGCTCGGCGCACCGTGCGGTACTGAGCTAATTCCCTTCTGTGGCATTCAGCATGATAGAACATTTGTATTAGCCATAAGGATATATTCTCTCAGTCAGGGATTTAGTGGGCTGCCCCACTTAATCTTTGTTGTTTATGGAACAACCTTCTTAGTTCTATCAGGCTATTCCCTAGCCTGCAAATCTTTAAAAGATCCCTCAAAACCCACCTGTTCAGGATTTCCTACCATTCCTCCATCTAACCTCTCGCCTCCTGAACCCCCTTTTTTATCCTTCCTCACTATCTTACACCTCACCTTCTGTCTTTCTCCTTTCCTCATTTAACCAGTGTTTATTCTGTCCTCCATTCACATTTCTAGTCCCCTTACTGCTCTAGTCCCCCCTTTCCGCTCAACTCCCTCTTGTGTTTCCTGTTATTCTGCCACTTCTCCTAGATTGTAAGCTCCCGCGAGCAGGGCCCTCTATTGCTTGTGTCCTCCTCCTCCTGTCACCTCCTGTTGCTCCCAGCACCCCAGCTTCATTCCTCTCTCTTGACTATGGGTTCCTGACTTGGTACCTCCTCCCCCCTCCCCTCCATTACCGGTTCTGGTCCTGCTAGTTGCGCCCACATTCGTGGGCTCAGGTCCACCCTACTTTAGTTCACTCTCCACCTCTCTTCCTTCCTCCTTCTGGCTCCCAGAGTTCTTTATTCACTCATACCTCTCTGGCCTGTCTACCAGTCCTCAACCAGGTTGTGCATTATAGTTGTCTATTTACATTGCATTTTGTCTTGTTTTTCTTTTACTTCCCTGTATTCCTTGTTTTGTTTTCTCCTACACACTATATACGGTGTTCTGGAACCTTTGTGGCACCATTTAAATAAAAGGTTATTATAATAATGATATCTTTGGGTCAGTGGGTAGTTGGCTGATGTCTCTGAGACAGGTTCTTTCCAGGTTATGCTGTGTTGCAAGAGAAAAGAAACCTGACCGCCATTTGAAAAATTCCAACATCTAAGAGAGTCCTGGGGCTAGATTTACTAAAGGGCAGTTTGGTGAAACCGATTTGCTAAAGCCTAAACGGCCATTAAAATAGCCAGAATTGACAATTTTTAAAATCACCACTTTACAAATCGTCTTCCCGATTTTTTAAATTAAATTATTTTTGCACCTTAATCAATAAATAATGATTGCCCAAATAATTTAAATGTCAACGATACTTTTCTTATGTTCTAAATGGAAAAATAGCTCAAACAGCAAGTTTCAGCTATCAAGCCATTTAGAAGCAGGTATTAAAGCTGTCCTGTTCTGTCTTTTGGATATGGTTTTGATGGCGGTTTTTCAATCCGCCACACATCGCCATCCATTTTAAATTGCAGCCTCAAGCCGCCCTATAGTAAATGCAGCAGTTTGGACCACTAAACTGCCAGTTATTCTTAGTAAATCTAGCCCCAGATCTTTAAAAGAGATCCAAAATTTCATGGTGGAATCAGCAGGACATAGCCTATGGTAATCAGGTGAATTTCTGACACGTGAAACCTGGGAGACTGGGTGCTAATGTGGAGGGGTGGTGTTGGTTATTGCTATAATCTAAAGAGAGACGTATCTCGATTTCCCTGTATTTAGAGAAGTGGGGGGTTATTGCCATAATGTGAAGCGGCTGAGTGGTATTGCTGTAAAGTGTAGCCATTGAGTGGTATTGCTGTAATGTGAAGGAGTGGGGGCTGTTGCTGTAATGTGGTGGGTATTGCTTTAATGAAGGGGAGTTTATTGTTGACTGTGGGCGTAATATAACTGATTGCTGTAATTTGGGGGTGGGGGGTGTCACAGTAATGTGTGGACGGTATAGCCAATTGCTAAACCCTTTGCATGCTGGTTAATCCTATATCCAGCACCCTGACAATACTCACAATGGAGACCCGCTATAACTTATACTTTTAACATATGTATTTTTTGTATTACAAAGGGAATATTGCTTTCTCAAAGTTACAAGTTTTTTTTTTATTTTAGATTGTTTGTAATTTTTTATAAATATACTGTATATCTATTTTTTTCAATTTGGTTATATCATTGTTTAAAATTGATTCTAAAAGTATTTATAATACAAATTAAAGACACCACCATTAGTGATATTTTAAAAGAATCATAAATGTGTGGACATGACTAATATGCAGCCCTTTTATTTTCTACTTTCCATTACCTATCCACATCGTCCGGCATTTTCCAGGACTACACATATAAAATCTGTTCTTTCTTTTAGAGACAGATTTAAAATAGCTACGGAAAGAAGGAATAATTCCTGTACTTATATTCCAGTCATGGTCAGTGAGTCACTAATGTCAATGTTCTCCTGTTAGGACTACAATCAGCTGGGATCATACACTTCATTCATTTTCGTCTTTTTTATTTAAAATTAATAAACTCTGGAAAATACTGTTATACTTCGACTCTATAGAGAAACTTATTTTTATAGTAACCTATGAATTGTGCCAATATCTTCACATCTGTAGTTTCCAAATTAAAAATAGCTACATTATTGTCTCTAAAACATCCATATGTCCAGTTTTATTATATTATTTGATTATTCCAAGAGAAAAACAGAACAAATCTGTAATCATTTTTCCATCACGGGAAAGCATTTCCACTTCTATCATTTCTGTAGTGTTAAACAAAAATGAAAAAAACCAAAACATTAATATTCAAGGATTACACTAAATTTTAAAAGTAAGAACGTGTCATGTACAAGAACTCAGTAAATATTAATCTTGAATCTTCTAAATGTGGTGACAAGTGATCCATCTTGTTGTTATGACAGTCTACATTTGCAAAGTGATCTCTACACTTCATGCAGAGATATGAAAATTGGAACAATTCTGGTATGTTATAAGTTAAAAGAATCCTTTGCAAATTGAAACCATACATGCTTGTTGGCAAACACCAGAAAAGTTGGACGCCTTTTTTTTCTTTCATATACACCACAATGTGACTCATCTGCAATATATTCTTAGATTAAGCTGGGCAAGTTGCTCATTACAAAAGGCAGGAATGACATGTGGCTATGGTTAAAGAACCAGTTCCACATACTTGACAATTTTTAGGTTAATTTGCGAATCCAACTTTTGAAAGTTGAGCTGGCATTGTCCCATCTTCTGCACTTATTGTAGTAGACATAAGCTGATATCTGAAAGCAAAGGTCAAGGGTTTAAAGCACCAACAAGATTAAAGCTATTCTCTGCTTCTTAAAAATGACATATTAGCTTCCAGTGGAACATTTCTTGCATAATAGCAATGTATCTTAATTCATGCTATTTTACCACATAGGTATGTAAGTGATCTACTGCTTGCTACACAATATTAAAATGATTATGTATGCACATCTAGCTGATTTTAAAAAAACATTGAGAAGTTAACTTAAACTAGAGATGAGCAGATGTCTCAAGGTATGGGGTCCCAGAATGATTAGTGATACTGGGTCAATATTTCTATTTTCTGCAAATTGATTCACAAATCTTTTATTAGTGGTTCAGACAAGAATATAATTTAAAAGGCATACATATGTTTTAAAGATAAAACATTTTTTGTTATAATTCTTACTTAATGTTGGTCAAGTACATGCTTCAGTAAATTGTACAGTAAATAACAAAGAGCAAATGTAAAGTAAAGTATATCAAGGTTAAACATGAAAAGGTATAACAAAAGTTTCGACAAAGAATAAAAAAAATTAGGAGTGGAGTGGATAGGGTTTGAACAGATGGACAGGAGAGGACGGGTGAAGCTACAGGAATAGGAAGGCGAGGGGAGTCTGTCCTGGTTAACACGATTCTAGCGCCTGGGGTGAGAAAGACAAATGCCGCCTCCTAGCTCTCGATATGCCGCCCCTAGCCCTCAATTTTAACCAAAAAAACATAAAATATTCCTAAAATGCGCCCCCCTTCCGCGTTGCGCCCTGGGCGGTCGCCCCTATCGCACAGTCCTAGTTACGGCCCTGTAGTAGGGTATAGCTCAGTGCTGGGTTTATAGGGGGGTGGTCTCATAGAGCTGAAGGTGAGTACTAATGCTGGGTTTCTTCTCACCATGCATAGGCAAAGCGAGGGGGATCAAGGGGCACAGGGAAAGGAGGATAGAGACTTGTTCTCTGTGAACAGCCATGGAGCCCGCGGCCTCTTTCATGGAGGTAGTGGGTTATTTCCTCTGTTGCTGCTATATGCCAAATTTGTTTCTCAAGTGGGGAGAAGAGTGGTGGGTTCAAGGTTTTCCAATTTATGGCTAATAGACATTTAGCTGTTGCTTGAGGTCTTGGGGGGAAGGGGCATTAGTATAATAAGAATGTCTAGAGGTCCTTTGTTACTGGGGCCTCAAAGAATATATAAAGATTATACTTTATCCCGATAGTGACTTATTACAGGGCATGATCACCAATATGAAGCATGGTGCCTCTGTAACCGTAGTTACTCCAATAATCAGATAGAACAGAGGGAACATTTTGTTGAGACTTGGTGGAGTATAGTACACCGGTAGCACACTTTGTAGGAAGTTTCCTTGTTCTTAGTTGAGATGGAGTTTTTGTAGATTATGAGTCTTGTATACTCACAGGTCTCCTCATTTGGTGGGGTGGGGCAATGTCCATATCCCATTCTGCTTTATGATAGTCCTGCAAAGGTAGGGCAGTGTCGAGCACAATACTTACATTTCGGAGATCAAACCCTTGCCTCTTGGGTGGTGTCTGTAGATATTCTTAAATGGGGTAAGATCACAGAGAATGTGAGTCGGGGTAGGGAGTACATGAAATTTCAATTCTGGAAGAATTGAAATGGGCTCAGTACCTTGGAGGGGGACCTCTGTTTAAACTCCTCCAGGGACAGCCATTGGCCATGTTTTCAGATATCAATGGGAAATTTAAGGCCAGCTTGGATTCAGCTACAGAACTTGCCCGAAGATGACCCCAGGAGGAATGTGGGTTTCCCAAGTTGGGGAGACATGTGGTGAACTTCAGTTTTAAGTACAGTATAGATTACAAATCTTAGATATGAATTTAAGTGTTGGGAGTAGCTTGTTAGCAGGAGGCTTGGCTTTTTGGGTAGGCTCCTCATTGGGGTTAGATCAGGCCAATTTAAGCCTAATTCTATATCCAGTAAAAAGGCTTTACCTGGGGATGAGGGTTATGATGTGATCACTTAGGAAAAATGTGCCGCCAGATAGTACAATTTTTTTTCATCATTTAGACCCCTTCCACCCTGAGTATTAGGCTTCTTCAATATGTTACCTGAGAGTCTTGGGGTTGTTAAGGTTCTGTTGTTCCAGTTAAAGTGAGTGAGGGTTTTCTGAATATTGTTTAATAGGAAGAGGGGGGCAGTCACCAGGACAGACTGAAAGAGTTAAAGCTTTTGGGGGAGGATATTCAAATTAACTGCTATGATTGTGTAGTAGTAGGCTGTAGCAGGATATAAGGAAAACCCCCAAATATTTTATCTTGTTAGACTGCCACTTAAATTAAAAGTTTGTCTTAAGAATGTTGGTGTCCTCAGGAGAGACATGAAGCACAATGGCCTCTAATTTTGAGTAATTGATCTTGTAGCCAGATAGATCAATATAGGTTTGCATAAGTTTGTAGGGGTTGAGCAGGGACATTTTTAGCTGGGACAATGAGTAAGATGTCATCTGTGAAAAGTGACATCTTTGAGTTGGTGCATTCCCTCGATTGTGGGGTCAGACCCGATTTGCTACACAAGTGGCTTAATCACCAGAGCAAAAATCAGAGGGGACAGTGGGCATTCATGTCTAGTGACATTACATATAGACACCTTTTCTGAGTGAATGCCATTCATCATCATGTATTTATATAGTGCCACTAATTCTGCAGCGCTGTACAGAGAACTCACTCACATCAGTCCATCAGTGGCAATGTTTGGACCCTTCAGGCTTACTGAGGGGTCCAAACATGAGGCCTACTTTTTAAACAGTAAGCCTGAGGGGTCCAAACATTGCCACTTTAAATTTATATGAATGAATGGCGCACTGACGTCCAAGTGAAGTCACGGACAGCTGCCTCATCGGAATGACTGGCTGTCTGCAGGCGCTGCCGTCGGAGAGCTGGATCTTCGGGTTTAAGGTAAGTCTGCTTAAATTGCCTTCTTCTTTTTCAGGAATCATCATTTTAGTGGAGGTGTAAATCGTGTCGGGGTTCTCGTCCCCATTAAGACGTACCCAACCCATTACAAATATATTACATCATTAATGAATTTACTACAGTGTATTATTCTTCTTTGTTTTGTTTTACATGTCTCCAACTTTTGTTTGAGGATTAATCCAAGGAAGATGGGAAAATATTTTGAGGCTCATTACTGATAAACTTTGAGTCCATATATAGAGATTTTAAAATGAGACATCGTTTGACTTTGTGAAGACTATAAACTCCTGTTTTGTTATGAGAAGATTACAATACCATTTTTTACTTAGGCTGGGTACACATTACAGGTTTTTCAGCCGACTATTGGGTCAATCATACGATAAGCGACAGCTCAGGCCAATATAGCATTAGTGTGTATACTAAACGATGAACGATAGTCGCTCCAAAGTAATTCATTTGATTATTCAGCAGAATTATAAATCTGGTTCCAATCCTGGAGTATGAATGCACTCACAATCAGGATCTCCATACAGAGTCATGATCTTTTCAGTCAACGGTTATGACAGTTGAAGAGCACTGATCTCAGGGTAAATCTTTTAAAACATGTATAGTGTACGCATGAATCGGCATGCTGATTGTGACTTTTTTTTCAGTCGTTGATAAAATCGTTGTAGTTAACACATTGGTCGGAAAAATCTGTTGTGTGTACTTAGCCTTACCTTGTATAGATTGTGTATTTTACAGGTTGGTGTATTCCTTTTAAGTGAATAAGTCAACAGTTCTAGATAGCGCTTGCGAAGTACCATATTATCATTAAAGACATACACATGTATTTGTTTTAACTCATCTCTGGCAACACAATATTTTTGCCTAGCTGGAAAAATGTTCTACAAGCAAATATTATTAAAATTCCTGGGTTACATAACTTCTTAGTCTGGCTTACAGTTGGATCCTCTGAGAACCAAAGCCTCTGAGGATGGCCTTTTTCTAAAGATGTGAAAGATGTGCAATGCTTTATTGGATTCGCCAACTATTACTGCTGCTTTTTATGGAACTTTTCTAAAAAAAAATGTATCTCTGCATTGACCCACAAAACTCTCACTTTCAAATTGTCTGCAGAAGCTCAACAAGCCTTCACCACTTTAGAGAAAGCATTTACCACAGCTCTGGTCCTACTTTACCTTATGATGTGGAGGTAAATGCACCAGACAAACCTATAGGAACCATTCTGTCCCAAAGACAAGAAGAAAATATGCTTCTCCATCCTTGTGCCTTTTATACATGGAAATTATCACCAGGTGAACAAAATTATGTAATCAAAAATAAAGAGCTTTCTGCTATGAAAGCTACTTTTAAATAGTAGCAACACTTAGAAGTTTCAGTTTCCGTTGCTGTCTTCACAGACCTTAAAAGCTCTAATATCTTAAAATTACTAAGGGGCACATTTATCAATATTAACATAAAGTGAAAAATAGTTTTCAATCCTTATCGCAATGATAAGGATTGAACTATTTTTTCACATTTATGTACAACCCAGCACAGAAACAGCAGTTCCGAAAAACTGCTGTTTCTGTGATAAAAAAAATTATACTTACCCCCCTCTTCGGAACGTGATGTCCCTGGATCACCTCCTCGTCCTCTTCACTCTTCTCCTTTCAGCAATTGCGCATGTGCAGTTCTAAGAACTGCAAATGTGCACAAACATCTCGCTCGATCTCTGCTACTATAGTTGCAGAGAGCGAGCGGTGATTGACAGGGAGGGATCACATGATCCCTCCACACATGCGCTGTCCAGCTCTGCTCTTCGGAGCAGAGCTGACAGCACTGAGATTTCTCATATATGATAATGTACGCCAGCTTCAAGACAAGTTCCCGAAAAAACTATTTTTCGGAACTTGTTAGATTGCGAAGAGTCAGCATACTATTGAATGGTGACTGCTCCCCAAAACGAAGCAGAATTCAAAGCAGCAGATATCCACGATATCTGCTGCGATGCACCTTTAATAAATATGCGGGGGACACATCGGGGCATGGATTGTACGTTAAGTGCACAATAGTGCACCATCACAATTTGTTAAATATGCCCCTAAGAGACTTAATTCTCATCAGGCACTGTTCTTTGTTTGCTTTCAGTTTCATGTTACGTACCGACCAGGTTTTTGAAATTCAAAAGCGTACACACTGTCCCAACAAAGTGCAACTTTGGAAACCTCTCTCAGCCACTAGACTATATTCTTCCCAAAGAACTTATTCTTACAACTATTGGTTTTAGTCCTTTCTACACACTTTTATTACAACAATCAGGAAAGGCCACCTATACCCTGATATTTAAAAGATGCATACTGGGATCAAGATACAAGCAAATTTGTGTCTCACAAATAAATCTATATTTTGTGTTCTCACTGTGAAATTACAAAGCGAGGTCTCACAGTAAAATCGTAGTGCTTTAACTGATGGTCACCTAGGAGTCTGTAAAACTATGGAGTAAATCAGTCGACAGAAAGTGGTGAAAAGAGAACATACTTAAAACATGGACATACAAATAGAAAAAATAAATGTAGAAATGAAAACAAAAGGAAGGGAGTGTTCTGCTCATGAGAGAGCTTACATTCTAATTGGAAGAGTGCACAACTGAAACAAGAGGGACAAGTGTGGCTCAGAGTGGGGGTTGTGTGGGTAGTATAGAGAGGCATAGAGTAAGCTCTAATAATGAGATGTTTTCGGCATGGTAGAAAATACCACACATGAGAAGTCTTATAGGCTGGAATGAGAGTTGGTTAACAGAGTCGAGGCAAGGAGCAGATGAGAGGTAGATCTATGAGGGTGCATGGGAAAGTATATTGAGATGAGATTTAAGATGTATGCAGGGTTGTAATTGTTGAGGGCTTTGTAGGTAAGGATGATTCATTTCAATTGAATTCTGGAGGATATCCAGTGTAGGGATTTGCAAAGTAATGCAACTGTTGTGAAGTGACAAGAGAAGAAGATCAGTCTAGACGCTTGTGCCAGGAACAAAAATTCTTCATTCTTATCCAGCCAGGTTCCTACAAGCATGACCTGTTTCTTTAGGACAATAAAAACATATATATTGACACCGTTAAACAAACACTTGTATTGTAAGCTTAAAAAATAGTTTTTATGCATATAAGTGGCCAGCAACATCAAAAACAGTAACATTTTTTAACATTTAAGAATGTACACAATCATTACTCACATAATAAAGTAAAGAAATTAAAGAAATTAATATAGACAGCTAGTATCTCTCTATGGACCCCTCTGACCCAACTAGTGATGAAAAAATATCATTGTCCAATTAGTGGATCAGAAAGACAAATCAATATGACACACTTAGTCCCAATTGTTTGCAGATCTTATAGGCGTGCCAGAGAGAACTGTATTACAGCATTATTGAAATCAGGAGAAAGGAACAAACACAGATAAGTCAGCTTGATATTGCTCATGGCCTATGGGATTGCCCTCATCATCAAACGTTTTTGGGCCAGCGTCTGGAGTTTCATTAATGACCACCTGGTGACTTATTATTCCACTAACGGCTGAGTGAGCCATTTTTGGAATTTTGCCTGGAGATCTCAAAGTATCTAAGGGTAGGAAATTACTGCCAGCTGTCTCAGCAGCTGACAGGAAAAGTGTTCTCCTGATGTGGGCCCAACAACTGCCTCCTGCTCCAGCATTATTTCAGGCAAACCTATACCATATTTTCTGCACGGATTGGGTAGAGGCCTCTATGACAAAGGAAAAGAGTATTTAGGCCTTCTTTCAGGTTGTGGAAATGTTTATTGACACTCTATTGGACCCGCTTAAGCACCGTATGCAACAGTGCTTTAGGGACACTGTTTGGTTTCAGACCAGGATGTGTATAAATGATCCACCGATCACTTACTCCTGATTTTATTGTACTTGTGCTCATTGTCTCTGGGGTGGCTCTCATGTTCGATGTATATTTTATGTTTCACTTCACATATGTTACCCCTCATTGAAATATATATTATATGGCTCTTGTAATTCTATTTTTGATACCCTGGCTCATTGTTACTCACCGATATTGATGCACTACTTCTTGTTTCATATACCATTTTCACCGTAAACTGTATGCCTGTTCCGCATTGTCTCTCGTTTGTTCTATGTATTTAAACATGCTTCAAAAAAAATAAAGAAATAAAAAGTATATAAGTTAGCTCTCACAGCTGTCGAAGTCAAATAATTGGATGAAGTAAATCAAATTGATTGATGTCGTTTTACCGTGCAATTGCGATTAGTACGCCACATGTTATGACACGATTGCACAGATAAATAATGCACAAATATACTTACACTCACACATTCTCTTGTAAATAGTTTACCTTAAAATAGGTCCAACACACAGTCGTTTATAGTCAGATTTAGTAGGATTTATATTTAAATATAATAATGTTAAAAGCACTTTATTGAGATCTAAGGTTCAGGATACAGGAAACATATCATGTTTGGTATCATTCTAATTCCCTATTTATCCTCAGAGATCCGTTCCTATCGGCTAAGAGATCGCACCTTGCGTATGCAGGTTATGGATGATAGGGAATTAATGATCAGAATGATATTGTGTGTATAATGTAAATAGACCAGTTTGAACCAGCATTTCGGTGGGAAGATACAATGCAGCTGTTGTAGAGTTGATCCCCACCCTTGGAGGGCATCGTTTGAACTTACCTATGTCCTGCATTATACCAGACTGTCCTGAAACCTGAACCAATAGAAACATGCCAAACCATTTCTATTGTTTTCAATGTAACATCAACTGTATATATACTGAACTCTGGGACTAGCATACAGTCTTCTTGACCACAGACTTCAGGATTGAATGACTCTATTCTGGATCCAGGGCGCTGCGTATGTAATTGGCTGTACTTATTTTATTAAATTGTTATTTGTTGCATCCTGCTATATTTTGCTATTAAATTTAATTTTGTGTTGGAACCACACAAATCGCAGCGGACAATGTTTTATTGGTAAGCGATAAAATAACTTTAATTTTACTTTCCTTAGTAAATGTGTAGTTCTCCATTCCTTCACAAGATTAAAAACATGTCAAAATAGTATTGTCACAATATAGCTCCCAAGTAAAAGTTTGCACAATTTATGTACCGTGATGCTTTTCTCTGCTTAGCTTTGTGGCTTCACAAGGGTCTTTTTTCAGACCCATTGAGATTGTAAGATCATGAGAGTCTGTGGATTTGATATCACAGTTATCTCCCTTTTATGGTTATGATACATACTAGTAATTGTGGAAAAATTAAATTTTTTTCCTCTAAAGGGTCTCCTCTAGCTCCTCTCACAGCTCGTCTTTTTTTTACACAAATGGTTATCCAGAGGATATCATATCTGACCAAGCTGTTCAGTTTACCACACAGTTTTATAAAGCTTTTTTTGATATGCTCCGAATAGATAGATACTTATTCACCACCTATCATCCTAGTCCAACAGACAAACAGAACTAGTAAGCTAGATCTTGGAGCAATACTTGAAAATACATATAGATATGTTTTCAGCAAGATAATTGATCTCAGCTACTACCGATAGCGGATTTTGTATACAACAAAGCTCTAACGTAATTCACCACCAAGACACCATCCTTTGCCAACTATGCATACCATTCTTTCTGAACTGGATGCTCCCTGCCAGCTATTACTGAACTATTCATAAGATTCATTGAGTCATACTTCAAGAGGGCTCAATAGTGTTACAAGCACCAAGCTAGACTTGGTCTGCACCATATCCTTACCATGTAACTTCACTGTTCATTTTGAAATTTAGTTCTTCAACTAATTCCATTAAAAAAATATCATGTGTCCTTGCTACAGTCTGCGCATCCATCATTAAAGCTTCCAAAAGCTCCACTACCAGGGTTATTTTATCAAGGCTGCTTTCCCACAATCTCTACACCCTGCCAGATGTCTGACAATTTTGTGTGTCACCTCCTGTAAGTACAGTAATAAATCTCTATTAGTAGGATCCGTTTTATGGTCTCTTTAAAACAGACAGGGGTGGCTGCGTCTATCGTGCGGAGTTAAGGAGATAAAGGAGTCTTATATGGTGCATTATTTACCCCACCAAATATGTAGTGTGCCATCTATGGAAGGCTAGAAAACAACTCAATTTTGACAATACTTTTTGATTTATTTATTTGTGGCCTAACAGTTCATTTTTCAAGACAGTTTTTTTGAGAGCTGGGCTATCTTCTATAGTTCTAAGACAATAATCCACTTGTCTTGAAAAATGAACTGTTAGTCCAAATAAATAGTATCTCCAAGTATTGCAGAATTCCACAATGTATATTATTACAATTCAACTACTATAGCTATGACATTACATGAACCAGCTCACAAACTGTACTACAAACTATTTATATTATAGGCACAAAAGGACCATTTACCATTTTACCCAGCCCAAATATTGTTTGTTCTTTTCCTAATAAATGCAAATAGGTTGTACCTCATTCTAATGAAAGCAAACAGCTTTACATGAGGTCACTACTATATGTTTATATGGACATTGTAATACCTTCCAGGGAATGTTTGGCAGGCAGAGTATACTTTTTTGCCCCTTTTCGTAATTTAAGATAAATGGTGGAAATACATTCTTTATCAAACAGTATACAGTACATAGCTTTTTCAGGAATTTATAAACACATAGTCTACAGAAATACATATTTAAAAATATGATTCATTTATTTCAAAATAATTGTAAATACATTACCAAGAAAGTGTTAATAACACACAGTGGATAATAATATTTAATAGATAACTAAGAGAGAAAATAAATGTATTTGTCAGCATAACTTTTTAAGTTACTGGAATTTATTGTCCTGTGTTTATATGAAATGAACTTGCTGTGTATGCGCAAATGTGAAGACCTTGTAATCCATGTTCTGGACAAAATGAACAAAGAGAGGCTGTCTAATAACTACAGTACTTATACTGTCAATCTGAAAAATCTGCTGTAAGGTAAATAATTCAATTCTATGCATGGGGCCCACAGAGCGGCCAGGGCTGATTACAAGGCCATGTGCGAAGAAATACTATTATACCAGGTAGCAATGGTTATGTTTACATTGCAAATTGAAACTTGATATTCTGGAGTTTAGGAGCCTGATTTAAAGTGAACTTTAAAGATGTCCTGTATTTGTATAAGATACATCTGTACACTTGCGTTTCCATGTCTGTGTTTGAGTTACACGCATCTTAAGATCTTAGCTAAGATAATTCATTTCAATATTACCTTGCATCAGCATACCTTCACTGTACTGCACTTGCATGTTACATGCTTGTTCTGCCTCTCTGAGTGCAAGGGGCCACAAGTGGAACTCTAAATACGGATACAAGTCTTACACATGCACAGTTCATCATTTCGCTCTAAGTTGTATCTTTATGTCATACAAATGCACAATAAGGCCCTAGGTATTTTTAGTGGAACCTTGAATCATGGTTAAGACTACTGAAAGTGTAAAAAAAAGTTATTGTTAAACAGAATGTGATTTCAGATATATTTTCATTAACAGGGTCCTCCACAAAATAATAACTATGTACAGATAGTGGACAGTTCAGGATAATGGCACTTGTGGGCCCTCAAACATCATTGGTCTGAAGCGGCAAAATGACAATCTCAGGTGACAAAGTCTTATGGCATATTTTTCTTGAAGTGTTTATTTGAGGATAAATTGTGATATAAATATATAAATTGTAATATCCCCAGGGGCAGATACACTCTTGGGTGGGGTTTCCTGTTGCCCAAAAACCCCCCTACCCATGGCCTGATTTTTAGCCCCGCGGCCTGCTTACCAGGAATTCTCACTGCATTTGCATTTTGGCTATTTAAGAGTCAGCTGCCACAGAATTGACTGAGCAGTACAGTGCCCATTTCTGATAGGTGATGGCCACTATTTCTTATTCTTCCCCAATGAAGCTATGTATTGGTCATGCTGATGACCATGACACAGGAAAAGAGCAGACATGTCAGAGACAAGTGTAGCACAGCAGAGGAAATTGTGTACTCAGTCGCAAGCAGCTATATCCTCCCCATACTACGCACCTGTGAGAAAACATTGTGTAGGTCCGTGCTAACCAGGCCAGATATGCATGATTCTATATATTAAATGTGACTAGTCATTTAAAAAAAACTTTATAATACATGATATATTTATAAATCCACTTAGATCTGAATTCACAATTCCATTTTGCCAAAATAAATTCAACAAGTATGACTTCATAAAATGTATTGTAGTCTCTGGCCAATTCTAAATTGTTTTATTACTTTTATTACTTTTAAATATAAATATATAAATAATATATTTCGGCATACTAATAGGTCTAATCTATGCAAATCAAATAATGGGATCTTTCTATTTGCTAAATAACAGCGAAAATACACAATTCCTGCAAAATAATGAGCGGACAGACACAAATATATTAGCGCTAGCACTTTTATTCTTTTTTTTCAATGGTCAACATATTATTTTACCTAGATCAACTTTGCCAGTTAAGACATGTCCTTCTTTTATTTGCTATTTATAAGTGTTCATCAGTGTTCATGGCACTAACACACTAGTTATCTAAACTCCATTAGGAGTACATTCAAGGTGTTTTTTACTTTAAAAGAGAAACTTTATTTCAGAGTTTAAAAAGATTAAAATTTCAGTCCAATAACTTGGATTAGTATAAGATAGAAATGGTACGTTTTATTATATATTTGTCTTTTTACTGATTGCTTTTTAAACATTTTATTTTTAACTGACACAAATAATAGTTACAATTGGCTCAATAATAATTACTGTTTGCTTTTGAGTCTGAAAGTAAACTTCACGTTTAATGCTGTCCTATTAGTAGTTGTCTAAATATCGGTTCAAATTATGTCATGTGTTTTATGTCATATCTTGTATGCTAACATTATGTTAATATGGTTCCATTACTAGCACGATAAAACAGCAAGCTGCAGTAAAACAGAGTAGCCTAAGGTATATATTTACTAAACTGCGGTTCAGACGAACTGCTGATTCTCTGCGTTTTTCTGTCATTTTTTAAAACAGTAACTTTATTAAAGACAAAATCGTTGGTATCGCGGTTTAGTAAATATACCCCTAATAAAAACAATTCCCAATGGGTTTTTTTGGGGGGATACCTCGTGAGATATTTTGGCCAGCAGAGCAAACAAACACATTCATTTACATTACTCCCAGTGAAGTTACAAAATTGCTATTTTGCTCCAAACTAAAGCGAAACTACAAAATGTTCTACCTAATATTTTTACTTATACGTGTGTCAATATTTTAGATTAATAGCACTTAATTATTGAATCCCGTTGCTTCAGGTAAGCCTAAGTATATGGGCAATTGACAGACAGTTGCCTCTTATTCGTCAGGAGTTTCTTGTAGATTATACAGACATAAAAAAAACCTGTGATTATGTAGTTTTGGGGCTGCCTATGAAAGAAAAACAAGCAATGCGGATGCTGAACGTAAATAGGAATTAAATCAAAACCACAGAACACAAACCGGGCATAGCAAAATCAACAATTTGGAATATCTAGAATAAAAGAAGGAAAACATTGGTTCAATCCCTTCCTGTATTTGAGCTTACTGAAGATTTTAATCAGATGCATTGATCTCTGTTACATGTAAGTCCATGAGTTGAAAGTGGAGAAGTTTAAGGGTGGTTAAGTCATTTCTGCAAAACCTACTGCTTTAGAGGGATATGATTGAAAAATATAAACGTGTGTGCATTCTAGGGAACAAGATTGTAAACATGGAATTTTATGTATAGTTCAGTAGTGTTAGTGGGTTAATATATTTACTGTTTTTTGTGCTGGCAGATAGCAATGTAATATATTTGCTGTCTGTAAAGGTATTAACGGTTGGCAACAATGAGTTTCATTGTTGCAAGACTGTCATGGACACCAGATTAAAGGAGTGCACATTTTTATTTTAAATTTAGTTTTCCGTACAAATATTGAAGGAGTAAACCCTTTACAAACATTCACAATTTTACATTTTGCAGCTATCAAAGGCAAAGCTTCTTCCACTTGAGAGGAAAGCTAAACTTAAAGCCTCTCTTGTACTCTCATTAGCTGTAATCTGTATAAAAAAAAAATCTGACATAGAGTGAAAATGGATGTCACATCAGCCCCTCTTCCTGTTCATTGCACCCTAGACCAAAAGCAGTGAAAATAGCTGGTGATTACCTTAAAGATAAAACATTATTTAAGGCTTCTATCTACGTTAACGATTTCAGTTGTTGAGTAGGTGAAGGTGCAGTAACATAAGGCAGCCAATCAGATGCTCGCTTACAACTTTTATTATACAACCTGCACCAGTGTAATCAAACCTAAACTCTGATTGGCTAATATTATATATATAAATATATATATATATATATATATATATATATATATATATATATATATGTCTGTATGTATGTGTGTTCTGATGTGAGTGAGTTCTCTGTACAGCGCTGCGGAATTAGTGGCGCTATATAAATAAATGGTAATAATAATAATAATATATAGCTGAACATTTACACTATAACAGAAGTTGTAACACACAGGCCCCTTGTACTCGGACATTGTTCAGTGCAGCTGACAGAGTTCTTTGGAATGCTTTGTGATCATTTACCTTTGAAATAGTTTGTCATCGGGTAAAGAACTGCAGTAGGAAGAAACAGAGGATATGACAGCAAAGGAGCATTGTAACTGAGGAAAACAATGATGCATTGATGTCATCAGGATATGTACATCTGACATTTCTTCTTTGTATTCTTCCTACTTTGTACCAGATATAAATAATGTTATGTAGAAATAGTTAAATGAAATCTGAATGAAAAAGCTGAAATCAGTTTAGTGAATATGATTGTTTTGTAATGAACTGGATTAAAATTTAAATTACATCCTAATAAAAGGTGTATATAATATTAACAACAAACATTGCTGTATATTAATAACAGAAATATTTATCTAACAAACAATTTAGTGGGGCATTATTTACATTTATGGAGTGTGTTTTTAATAAAAATGTGTGTGATATTTTGCACATTATCCCAACACAAAATGACAGCGTATATATCCCGTCTTTCATTAAACAATTTCCATAAGCATAGTCACGGAAAATTGCAAATTAACCTAAATAACATATATCAGTATCTCCATGACCTTAGCTTGTACCTGCACTCTGAGTGCTACATTGTGAATTCATACACAGTGCTACCCTGTGTATGAATTAACCACAGTAAAACTAACATGATCAGTTACATACTGTGGAGTGCTAGAAGATTTTATGTTGCAGTCCAAAAGGAATTTTTTTTGTTTATGTTATAATCCACTACATATTTTAATTGTGGATTTTTCAGAAACCAGCGTTATTTTTAATTTGTTGGAAACAATTGAATTCAGCCAAAAATGCATAACTCGTTTATGATCTTAATAATAGTGAGCTTGCTGATTAAGTATGCATTGCAGTGCACAATTAAATACAGTTTTGTATTAACTGTATTATTTGAAATGGATGTCTAGTCTACAAAGTTTTTCCCTAAGCTCTGCTTTTCTGAGTAACAATACAGTGGGGCCTCTACTGGGATCATTACCAAGATACAGGCTGTTGGCAGTTTTCTTTTTCTAAGCATTACTGCCTGAAAAACAAAGAGACAGAGGGGTAAATTTATCAAGCTGCGGGTTTGAAAAATCAGATTCTAGTTATCATTTATTTAGTACATTCTACAAAATGACAGCTAGAATCTGATGGGTTGTTATAGGCAACATCTCCACTTTTTCAAACCCGCAGTTTGATAAATTTATCCCAGGGACTATTTTCATGGCAGCACTCAAATGAACAGGCATTGTGGCCTCCAATTGAGTTCCTCCTTCCTGCTGATACATATAAGGTCCCTGGACATGGATGGTTGTGAAAACAGTGGCAGAATAAGTGGGATGTATCTCAGAAACAGTGGAATCCCATGGAGAAACTCACTGCCTCTTCTATATAGTTTTAATGCATGTTATCAGTAGACATATAGAGATGAACAGTGCTATGTGATGCCTACTTAACTGGGAGAGTTATTTTCACCACATAATAATAGCTTGTGGTGGACCACATTGTTTTACAGTATGTAAAAAAGCTAATGGAAATATAGCTACTGATTTGTTTTTCAACATTGAACCATTTATTATCTATGTGGTAGGTACAGTTGAATGAGATTAAGTTTCTTTGAAAAGGTGATTGTTCTCCCGCAAACTTGGTGTTAACCTCTTAATTGTACAATGGGTAATAAAAATGTACCATTCAATAATTCATGATGTATTTATAAATAGAAATCTTGGGTGGGTATTATTATTTGGTAGCTAATTATTTTTCTTTACATTTCAAACAGCATAATGTGGTTGTACTCTGCCATATGTATTACTATAGAAACAACCATGATTTTGTAGACGAGATTCCCTAACATCAAACTAATTTATAGAAAGAAAACAGGACTACAGTAACTAGAAAATGCTGTAGTGCAAACTGGGTAATGTTACATTTTCTAATATGGCAACATGGAGTATTTTTTTTCTTTTTTACAAATCATGAAGGTGAAATACATTATTCAGTGTTAACCTGACATCCCATTGCAGCTCAATTAAAAAATAAAGAATTAACTTTCCACTCCATTATAGACAGCAGCAACTCCTCCCATATTGCCAGTGTCCACATGGGATCTGAGACAGGCCAAACAGTTGAGTTGCTAGGATATCATCATCATCCCCATTTATTTATAACTCCGCAGCGCTGTACAGAGAACCCACGCACATCAGTCCCTGCCCCATTGGGGCTTACAGGGACAGTATGTTCTTGGAGTGTGGGAGGAAACCGGAGCACCCGGAGGAAACCCACGCAAACACAGGGAGAACATACTAACTCCTCACAGATAAGGCCAGGAATTGAACTCATGACCTCAGTGCTGTAAGGCAGAAGTGCTAGCCACTTAGCCACCGTGCTGCCCACTGTGTATGAATAAACAATGCACATTATGCATGACTGAGCAAACTGCCTAGCTGTTAATCACTTTCTGCGAGTTTAGTTACAGAAGCATGCCCCCTACACCCGCCATACGTGGCAACTTGCTGCAGGATTGTGATAGAGAGCATGGTGGGCATTTTTAGGTTAGTATAATCTATTCAGCTCAGTACAGCTTTTATGTATATTAAAGTCAAACTTGTTCTTTACTTTGCATTTAACTACATTGATAGAAATTAAGGATTTCATTAAGTGGAGGTCTGTATAAAGGGATGTGTTTACTGCGGGAAATGGAGTGTGTTTATTTTAATAAAATATCAAATTAGGGTTTTGTAATTTTTATTCTTAATTATGTAATAAAGTGAATTTTTATTGACCTCTTACTCATTGTTCTTAAGTTTGACATAGAAAGCACTTTCACAGCCTGACTTCCCATTGATACAAGAGAGCTACTTTAGCTGCAATCATTATTAGTGTATATTTGTACAGAGACATCACATTATGCAGTGCTTTCCAGAGAGTATAGAATCATTCATGTTAGTCACTTCCCCTACTAGTATATATGGTAGCTTAATTGGCTTTCTGCTTTCACTCTGATCATGAGATAGTAGAGTGGAATGGGAAATGTGTGATCACTGAAATGATCACTGAGTGGAATAGGAAATGTGAGAGCTGACCCTCCCCAAGACATTTTTACAATAAATGCATGTATGATTTTACACATATAACTTCATTAATACAGTCAATGAAATTCCTTCTCAAAGTGGTCAGCGGTTACCATTGAGCAGTGCCGTAACTAGACATTTTGGTGCCCTGGGCGAGACAGGGCATGGGCGCCCCCCATCTTAGTGGAAGTGACACTTGCGGAGTGGGTGTGGCAACCTACTGTGGGGGTGTGGCTAGCGCTTTAACTTCTATGTGTCTCACTGATAGTTCTGAAAGCTGATTCAATAATAAACCAGCTGTGAACCTCACTGAGAGTGGACACCCTGCCTCAGTGTAATTACGTGTTATATATGAGAATTTGACTTACCGTCCCTCAGTGATGGGGTCCAAATGAAAATGGTCCATCCACTGTGCCATGAGACAGGTCAGGTGGCGTGTTTCTCCTTCTCTAGCTGTTTTACCTGGTCCTGGTCTGGGGCACAGGGGTAAGCTGTTCTAGAGAGGGGTTTCAAAGAAAATTGGCTTAAAATAAAAATCAGCAAAACCTCACCAACTCTCCCCATTACAGCCAGTAGCTGTACCAACCTCACCCTGCACCAATGCCAACCCCTCTACCCACACTACACCAATGCCACCTCCTCTACCCACACTACACCAATGCCAGACCTGTCCTCACACTGCACCTTTGCCACCCCCTCTACCCACGCTACACGAATGTCAGCCCTGGCCCCACACTGCACCAATGCCACCCCTTTACCCACACTAAACCAATGCCAGACCTGTCCCCACACTACACCATCTCCTCTACTCACACTACACCAATGCCAGCCCTGGCCCCACACTGCACAAATTACACTCCCTCTACCCACACTACATCAATTCCAGACCTGTTTCTACACGGCACCTATGCCAGTCCAATTGTGACATGTAGGAGGGTAGAGGAGGGTAGAGGAAGGGAGACAAAAGCTTCACTTACCTGGTGGGGGAGATAAAAGCTGATACCTGAGGGGAAGGAGGACAGAAACTGTCACACACATAGGGGGTGGGGGGTCAGAGGCGGGCAGAGGCTCTCACAAGGAAAGGGGTGGAGACAGAAGCTGTCACACTCAGGGAGATATCTTATGGAGACAGATATACATTTGGACGAAGCCCTGCCCACTTTCAAATAAGCCATGCCCCTCCAAGGTCCGTGAATCGGATGGTATGCCAAAGCTGTCACACACACAGAGATGAGGTGAGGGGAGAGTGTTTGTACAAGAGGCGTGGAGGAGAGAGTCTCACACTCTTGGTATGTAGAACATGGGCTCTAAAGAGGATCCGGGTGCTGGACACCATTTTGGAATCACTGAGTGCCGGTAATCTGCGGTCACAGAGCCAGGGCACAGAGGCAAGTAGCGGGTGGCTGTTGCGCCTCTTTGGGCTTGCGCCCTGGGCGACAGCACCGCCCACAGCACCCTAGTGATGGCTGTGCCACTGAGTATGGATGCTCGGGCTCGGTTTTTCAAAAACCAAGCGTCCCCTGAACATCCCAAATCCAAGTACAATGCCGAGCCGCCTCTGTACTTTTCTGCATCCTTGGAGCTGAAATCTAGGCAAAACGCCATGATCGCTTTGTTGGATCTAGTGGGTTTTGTATTCCATAAGTACCTCCCTCCCTGCAGATTTGGCACCATTTCTCAGACAAACACAGGAGGGGTAGCAGTGTTCTTATCAGTATCCAGTTTTCAGTGCCATTGCTCTGTGTCATTGCTCACACAGAAACAGTAGGGGTAGCAGTGTTTTTCTCACTCTCCAGTCTCCAATGCCATTGCTCAAACAGAAACAGAAGGGATAGCACTGTTCTTGTCACTCTCTAGTCTTCAGTGCCATTGCTCAGTGCCATCGCTATGGATCATGATCAGTTGACATAATAGCAGGAGCACCAATCAGCTGCTGGCATTAGTCATGATGATACCAGTCCTTGTACATCATCCTTTAAAGCCTATGCTCAAGGGCATAGTGGGCTAAGTCAGGGGAACTGAAATCCAAAACACAAGCTTTTACATTGGTAAAGAAAAACAGACCTCTCTAATAAAGGGAAAGTTTACTGTAGAAAAGCCTAAAATTTCCATTCTACCCAAAATAGCAACAAGCAATACAGAATCAGTTAGCTCTATTCTCTCAGCTAGATCCCACCACCTGCAATCTGCACTCTCATCATCCTCACCATCATCCTTACCCTCATCAGTATGTACACCATCCTCTAACAATTTTAATTTTGTGAGGATGGAAGTCTGTGTACTTTGATATAATTGGCGGTAAAGGCCTTCCTCGTGGAATTTGTAGTTATTTTTACGGCAGAGCTGTCATAATTTTTTTGGCAATTCTTTTACACCATATCAGATGTCAAAATGTTGTGCTGATTCATTTCCATCACCACTGGGTCTCTTGTGAAAGGTAAGTTTTTCCTAGCAGAAGTTTCCTGAGAAACTGAAGGTGGAGACTTTGTCGTTTCATGTACCACTTGAGCTGACAACTAGCTCACCAGGATCTCATTGCATCTCTTGATGTCTGGGTCAGTTAGAAAGAAAGAGAAGACATAGCTCTTAAACCTAGGATCAAGCACAGTTGCCAAAATGTAGTGATCCAATTTCAAGATGTTGATAAATCTTGGATTCTGCCGAAACAAATAAAGTACTTGATCTACAAGTCCAACATACTTAGCCTAATTGTTTTGTTTCATCTCCACCTTCAATTTCTCTAGCTGCTTTTCCAAAAGTTTAATTAGGGGAATAACTTGACTCAAGCTAGCAGTGTCTGAACTCTCTTCACAAGTGACTACTTCGAGTGGTTTAAGCACCTTGTACAATACGGAAAGTATTCTCCACTGTGCTTAACTAAAGTACATTCCCCCTCAAATTCTATTGTTCTTGCAGCTATCACAATCTCTTACATGCTGTTGCAGAATACAGAAAATGACCCAAAATATTTTGGGACACAAACAGGATCTCTTGCTTGTCACTGTCACTTTCTAAAAAGCCTTGTACCACCAAGTTGACTGTGAGAGCAAAACAGGGAATGTGATAGAATTCTCCCCACTGTAATGCTCTCACAATATCGGTGGCATTATCAGAAATCACATATCCTCAGCAGAGCCCAAGCAGGATAAGCCATGTTGCAATGACATTCCTTAGTTGTTCAAACAGGTTGTTAGCTGTATGCCTCTTAGTGAAGCAGGTGATACACAGAGTAGACTGCCTCTGAAAGATCTGACAATTCCTTCTTGCACTGTTTTACATTTTGGCCTTGGTCTATCAGCTTGTGTAACAGTCGACAATTCAGGTGTCAAAAGTACTGTTAGGTCACCAATTCACATGATGGACAGTATTATTAGGTAGACTCTTCAAATGTAGACAGTATTATTAAAGGGCTAGGGATATGGTTAAGGACAGGGATAGGGACAGGTCTAGGGATAGGGATAGGGACAGGTCTAGGGTTATGGAGAGGTCTAGTGATAGGATTAGGGACAGGTCTAAGCATAGGGACAGGTGTAGGGGATAGGGATAGGTCTAGGGATAGAGTTGGGGATAATACTGTCTACATTTCAACTGTTGTCCTAATAAAACTGATACTGATCCAAAACCAAAACCAAAACACAGGGGTCAGTGAAGATCTCTACTATTGAGTAACTCTTTTTTTATCTTGTGATCAACATAAAGGGGCCTACAGGAGTAATCATTTTTAATATTTGTCATGATAAATCTATTGTACTAAATTGATTCATACAATCTCTTTTCTACATGATTAACATTTAACTGAAGGCATTGGTTAAGACAAGTTGCTACTATAGGTGCCATGGACCCTCCAGTCTTCCTCTGGGAACTGGTTACGATATTTCAACTGTAAAATCCAAACAATTTTCTTGCATTTCTGATTTCATGTACCAACTTGTCCTGTATTGTCACAATAATTATAGTGCCTTTATCTCCAAGAGTCAAGTTTTCTTTTTCAAACAATTCCACAACTGTATTTTTTTAATCATTTAAAAAGTAATGCTGTTGAGGGCCATCTATATATTATGCAGGATTTTTATTTTTATGTGGCTTTAAATAAAACTCTTAACTTAGTGGGGGTCATTTACAAAGCAAAAAATAACACTTCTCCTTAGATCAAGGCAAGAATGGCTTTTGATTCCTTGGACATAGTACAATGAGCAATAATACACTTTGCCCATTTATTGTTCAGTACGCTTATTGTCTGGTATACATGCAGCTTCATTGGTTGCAGTGTTGTGGACATGAAAAATCTATATATTAATGTAGTACCTACCTGCTCATTTGGATCATTTTGTTATCTCAATAAACAGCATGTTGGTGGTAGTAAGGGGGCACTGAAGCTGCCTTTATGTCAAGTGTGCTGTTTATTCATTTTATATTTTTCAATTGCACTGCCTTCACAGTGCAAACATTGTATCCCATTAAAACTGTAAAATACCACCATCTCCTAGGTATCTGGAAACCAGGTAGTATATTCCAATTTTCCATATTTCTCATTGCAGCGCTTTAAATTTTTTGTGCACAAAATCTTTTAATGGCAATTTTAGTGTAGAGATGGTTGCAAAAATGCAATAAAGAACAAATATTGGAGCTCAAAGCACAATATTTCACACACATGTTAGCAGGTAGAATAAAAGTCATATGACCTGATCAGACCCACAACATACTATTTCTGGGCAAATAATTAGTTTATAAAAGCTTAGCTGCACAAAAGACTACAAAGGTCCTTTTCTCCACACCCAGGTGTATGATCACACACAGGCTGATCTGGATGTTCAGCTCAAAGCGACGGGACCCCTTCAGTACTTGGGCAAAAAGCCATAAGGGGTATAGGTATGTCTGTTCCCCCCCTATCTTTATGCTGCTCACGTAGCCCACCTGGCATCCATCCCCCTTTATCCCTCTTCAGCGACATTGCTGCGCCAGTGATTCCCTAATCCCTCCCACTGGGGATAGTTAGCATGGTCAGAGGATGTAGGCACGTACAGGCTGAAAGCATTCATCCTCTATCTGTGTCTTCCAACATGTCCGATTCTTATCTGAATATTTTAAATGTAATTATTATTGAAAATTACTCTCATTTTGAGATTACGATTGTGGGTTATATTCCAGCAAGTGTGATAAGCATTAGAACAATAGGACACTTCAGCTATTTACAACCCAATGCTATCATTTGCTACTAAGTTGGACTTTTCTTATTTATATACTGACCACTAGTTCACATTAATTTAACTCAAGTTAACTCTACTAATAGTGTCCATTAACTACTAAACAATAGCCAAGTTGCTTTATGCAACCTTACTATGGCTACTATTAGTATTACTGGTATAACCCTGGCTTCACCAGTATCTCTCATGCTGCTGCTACTGTAAATTTTAAGGGCCTGATGCAGAGTTGTTAGCAAAAAGGACATAAATTACTGTAAAAAAGAAAACAGAGATTTCACACATATGTAGAACTGTACACATCTTTAGATACGTCCGCTTCTGCATCGGCAGCATATGCGCTTGGTCTACAAGTCATCATCATCATCATCAGTGTGTTTTTGCATCTGTCCTGCAGCAGGTGCAAAGCATATGCCTCCTAACAGGCATATATGTCCACATTTGCCATAAACACGCCCTTATTACACCGCTTCATCAAGGGGTTGATTGGATACTTAAAGTGGCCCTGGAAAGAATTCTGAAAGTGGCCTCATGTAGGCAGGACCAATTCAACTCTAGGCGGTGCCAACACCAAAGTAGGTGGTGTTAGCACACTGTTATTCCTAGTCACGACAGTGGTAGGTGAGGCGAATGCAACACGCAATGTTAGGCGGACCTAAAAGGCAAAATATATTGCAAGACAAGACAGTATTATACTGCTCTGCATGTTAATGTAGCCATTATTAGTGATAGATATACAATACAAAGAGCATACTGTGCTTGCTATACTATACAGACGGCATCCTAGTGACATACATAGTGATATACAGTATAGAGAGCATCTTTATGACCACCATACAATACAAAGAGCAACCAATTGACCACAATACATAGAGCAACCTAGTGACCACAATACATCACAGAAAGCATCCTAGTGACCACTATGTAAAACAAATGGCATTTTGTGACCGTCACACAATACCATCCCTCTCATCATTAGTTACCCCCTCCTCGAAATCATTAACTCCTTCAGCATCATCATAACATATGTACTGAGAGATATTAAAATGAGTTGTTTACACACATATGCGATTGCAATATAAACTGGATGATCTATCAATGTATAGGTTATTGTATTTTTAAGCAATAATATTGTGCTGGGTATTCTAATAGAGATGAATTGTCAACTGTGAATACATTTGAATGGCTACAATTCAGTATGTGGCTCTTTATTTCAGGGGCACCCAATAACAGATATATACAACAAGTTATACAGTATGTACTTTCGCAATGCATTTAAAATAATTAACAAGTTACATATATTATGATCAGAAGAAAATCTTATATTTTTAATGTATTTAGGACATAGATATGTGATGTGGAATATTACTGTGATATACAAGGAGATCTAAGACACTATAAGCACTATGTCAGTGGTTCCCAAACTTTTGCAGTTCGCGGCACCCTTAGAGTCTCCATAATTTTTTCAAGGCACCCCTCCAAAATAATTACTGTGCAGTCCTGTTTTAGAAGTAGTTGTGTCAAAAAATTGTTATAAGCATTTAGGTCAGGACAGAAATACTTATTTAGTTGTATGCAAAAATGCCCCCTCTGCATCCAGACACTCTGCCCCCTCTGCATTAAGACACTCTGCCCCCTCTGCATCCAGACACTCTGCCCCCAGACACTCTGCCCCCTTTGCCACAGACACTCTGCCCCCAGACACTCTGCCTCCTATGCATCCAGTCCCTCTGCCCTTTCTCACGCTGCCCCCTCTGCCCTCTCACGCTGCCACCTCTGCCCTCTCACGCTGTCCCCCTACTCTGCCCCCTCTCACACTGTCACCCTCCTCTGCCCTCTGTCACACTGTCCCCCTCCTCTGCCCCCTCTCATGCTGTCCCCCTCCTCTGCCCCCTCTCATGCTGTCCCCCTCCTCTGCCCTCTCTCACGCCGTCCCCCTCCTCTGTCCTCTCTCATGCTGTTCCCCTCCTCTGCCACGCTCCCTCTCTCTGCCCCCTCTGCCGCACGCCAGCCATAGAAAAAACAAACAACGTTTTTGTGTTGTTTGTTTTTTCTATGGCTGGCCCGCGGCACCCCTGTGACAGCGCCGCGGCACCCCTGGGAGCCGCGGCGCACACTTTGGGAACCGCCGCACTATGTGATTAATGTACACACATATTCTAACTCCACTGAAACAATCCTTGCTTGATAACCATTATCTATATAATAGTAAACAATAATGATACATTTTGATAAATTACATGCAGTGTACATTGGCAAGTGAATAAACTGAGTGCCATTATACATATATGTTTTGAATTCTAGATTATTTTGTTTCTGTCCCAAAGAATCTTTATTTGATCAAAGATTTTCTGTACAATAAATTAATATCTACTCACTGATAGCATACTCATTTTACATTTAGCAATATCTTGCTTTGCACACAGTGGCGAACTGGGGCATGAAGGGCCCACAGGGGGAATATAATTTTAGAGGCCAACCAGATGGGGTATGGCCAGCCACTGGAGAGGCATAACCAAACCACTAGAGATGGTGTGGTAAGCCCACGATGGACAGCTAGCACCATAGTGTGGTATATAAAGAATGCAATGTGTATATAAAGAGAACACAGTCTTGACCTGCCCCTTAGATTGGGCAGAACAGTCACCAAAAATCGGGATTGTCCCACTAGAATCAGAACATTTGACAGACTATCCTGCTCTCTACTACCTGTTCTTATCACTTTCACCACCTGTGGCTGCTGGTTTCTTTAGTTGTGTCTTGTCTGGATCTTGGAATGTTGGGGGCACTACTTGGAAAATTCCAACAAGCCGCGGCGTTAAATCAATAGGACCAACGATTAATACTTAGGTTTTCCTCCAGCTCATGCTCCTCAAACTCAGCTCCACATTCGATTAATAGCCCATAAACCACCCCATCTTAAATTAATAGTCCCCACTATAAAATGAAATTGCCCCACCTTCACCCCACAAGCAAAAAAGCACCCATTAATTAGCCACTATCTACCTCACACACCAGTGCCGTAACTAGACATTTTAGTGCCCTGGGTGAGACAGGGCACCGGCGCCCCCCATCTAAATGGGATTGCCATTTGCCGAGTGGGTGTGGCCAACCTAATGTGGGGGTGTGGCGATGGCACTGCTTGCACCTGCCTAGTTACGGCTCTGGCCTTACAAGAAGCATTACTGAATTCTGAACATGTAAAATTGACACCAGATACATTTATTCATCACCAATGACAATACTGACACACAGTAAACAGTAAATTTAAATAGATTTACAAAGAGTGCTTTGGAGAAACCCCAACCGTTTAGCAACTGTCACTCCCCCCTCTCCCCAAAGGAGAAGTAAATCAATTTAAAACAAAAAAAAAGTTGTACACATCGCAAATGGTGCAAAACTGCAGAGGTCCAATCAAAAAAATCTCACTAAATTCTAACAATTATAAAGTAAAAGTGTTATTTCTGCTGTGATTACAGACTATGTATGTACTGTACTATCTAATCACTAATATAGGCTTATAAATTGTGTCCCCTTAAAATCATTAAACCAAATCGAATTGTTCACATTAATAGGTTAAAAAATGCATGTAAAACAAAAATACATATTTACAATAGCAGTGCCACCTACTGAAAACATTCCACTAACAGGCTGCTCCTCCTAGCCGAAGTCCTCTGTGCAGCCAGCCATTTTCTTGGGGCTCTGCTAGTTCTGTAAGGACCAATCATTATTAGGTAACAAGTACCAACCTCAGTAGTTGTCTATTGCAGTCACCGATACCGGTAAATTAGAAAGTTGTATCCGGGAGCAGGGGCAAACGCAGGATTTCAAAAGGGGGGAAGGGTTCCAAATGTTTGTAAGGGGAAGCCTATTTAACATGCATCATGGTGGTAATTGCACCGCCAGAATACCTTTTCTGTTATTACCATCACAGGATGGAGACAACAGATCAATATAGTTTGAAAACAATTTTTTCTTTGAATAAAACATTTTTAATGAAAGGTTTTAAAATAAATATATATATTTTTTATTAAATTTAATCTATTTCTTTAACCGATTTTTTTCCACAGTATTGTAACTGAAAGCCCTAAACACTTAGTATAGTTTACAGCTATAAAACTCCTACATATCGCTGAACTGGGGGCCCTATTTGTAAATAGGCCCCAGTGTCTCAAATATAGTTTATAGCATACTAACAGCCACTCATCTATCAGCAGAAATACTGTCGTCCCTGTTGTGGGGGTATAAGAGGTGCCACCTCTGCTGTGTAACACTCAGGCTGCGTCACGTGATGGGCATGAAATCACCCATGCGCCTCTTTTTTTCTTGCTTATCTTTCTGCGACCGCAGACAGCTTCAGCATACCGTGCAGATTCCGCTTTCAGGGTGGTTTGATTTGAATGTGAGGGGGTTCTGGACAACTGTAAAATACCCCTAAGTGCCACATGCCACACATATGTAATGAGATACACACAAAGGGGAGGAAAATAAGGGGACACAATGTAGAAATATACTTATAATCACAAGGGGGGGCAGAGAAACACACATGGGGAGACACAGGCACACAAATGGAAAGGCAGACATGGATATAAACACACAAAGGGAGGAGCTATGCACACATAAACAGGTGGGGGCACACAAATACATAGGGAGAAAGAGGGATAACACAACCAGGGACAGAGGAGGCTGATACAGACAGACACACTAGGAGGGGGGAGTGGCATGATACACTGATACACAGTACACACAAACATGGGGGGAGACAGGACTGGGCTGCTGAAAAGTTTGAATGAGGACAGGCACCTGCTACTCTGAGTAGTGGATCTGCTCTGTTTACTAGCAAACATGGATGAAAGTATAAAGGAAGGGGGAACCCCTTACCATTTCAAAATATCCCTTATAACCTAAGTTCTACCTTTCTTTACTCCCCAGTCCCCCCTCTCATTTAGTTTATCCCCATTTCCGTTCCTCTGTCTCTTCTTCTTACATAGCAATTACTTTCACTTACCTCTTGCTGTTTCCTGTAGTGTGTGGCAGCCATGATCTCCTTTCTTCTGTTCCTGCAGGGCTGTCAGTAGGATCCCTGAGCTGCAGTAATAGGCTGCACGGTTCCTACAGTCATGAATATTTTCTGGCTCCGGCCACTTTTTTTTTAATATTGATTTAAAAAAATGCAAAAATACTCCAATTACCGGAGGTAGGGATACAAGCACAGGGGAAAGGGATTTCTGGGCAATTGAACCCCACCCTCCCCCCCTTCCCCCCTTGAGTGAGCGCCAGTGGGAGGTTCATTCCATGCATCAGAAGCAGTCACCTAAAGCAGGAAGTTCCAAATGCTGAACAAGCTGCTTAAGGTGACTGCTTCTGATGCAGGGAATAAGCTGTTGCTTGTGGCACCGTGTGGAGCAATTGAGCCTGGGCATAGAGGCAGGTATCGGGCGGTTGCGCCCCCCTGGGCTTGCGCCCTGGGCGACGGCACCGCCTGCACCTCCCTAGTTACGGCTCTGTCACACACACACACACATACACACACACACTGCATTGCCACAAGCCCCCTGTGCCATCACACACACACTGCATTTCCACAAGCCCCCTGTGCCATCACACACACACACATACTACTTTGCCACAAGCCCCCTGTGCCATCGCACACACATTACAATGCCACAAGCCCCCTGTACCATCACACAACACACTGCAGTTCCACACGCCCCCTGTGCCACACACACATTACTGTGCCACTTCATCACCATGCTGTGTCCCCATATGATCACACTACACCCTCCATGCTGCTTTTGCCCCCCCCTTCACCTGCCCCCTTCATCACACTGTGCCATGCTGCTTTTGCTTCCCCCTTCTCCTAGCCCCCTCTTCATTACCCTGTGCCATGCTGCTTTAACTCCCCCTTCTCCTGGCCCTCCTTCATCACCCTGTGCCATGCTGCTTGTGCTCCCCATTTATCACTCTGTGCCATCCTGCTCCCCCCTCTCTTCATCACTATGTGCCATCCTGCTTCCCCCTTCATCACTCTGTGCCATCCTGCTTCCCCCCTCCCTTCATCACCCTGTGCCATCCTACTTTTCTCCACCCCTCCCTTCATCACCCTGTGCCATCCTACTTTCCTCCCCCCTCCCTTCATCACTATGTGCCATCCTGCTTCCCCCCCTCCTTCATCACTATGTGCCATCCTGCTTTCCTCCCCATGCCTCCGTTCTTTTAATTACCTTCCTATTGGCTTCTTTCTTCTCTTCTCTTTGGTCCTCTTTTCTTCTTGTCTTCTGTCTTCTTGCTTGCTGGCTCATCTCTGCACCACTCCTCACTGAATGTCGGGCATGATGTGATGATGTCAAGCTCGACATTCAGTGCAAACGGAGCAGGGAGGAGGGGCACCGCTATCAAGTGAGTACCCTGCTCCTCCACTAATGAAGAGGACGGAGCCATCAGGCATCGGTGCCCACCGTGGAATACCCCAGCTCCTTGATTGGCCAGTCCGACCCTATTTGTACAATTACAATTTTATTTCATCTGCTCCTATTTCTCCTCTCTACCCCCACTTACCTGATGCTTCTCCTTGTTCCTGACAAAGGAATGGTGGTCCCGCTGTGGCATTCTCGAAGGAGGGGCCACCAGTTTTCAGTGATCCGCTTCTGCTGCCAGCATGGCGAATCACGAAGCTGTCAGAATCACAGCATCGCCAGTGATATCAGTCACACTGGGAGCTGCTTTAGCCTCTTCCCTATGTAGGGGTCGTGCAGCCTATTGGTACAGTGCTACAGTGGTACAGTCTTTCTCATCAGGATCCAACATACCTAGTTTCATCCTCTGTCCCGCCACTCCAGGTGCAGTTGGGAGTAAGTGTAAGAATTGAGTACCAGTTTGCGTAGGGATCTGTCACAGGCAGAGCACATGATCGCAGGGGGAATGATTCCTCCACCCCTGTGATCGCATTCTGGTGCCTGGCTGTCACGGTGACAGCCAGGCTGAAGACTGAGTAGCGGAGACCAGCGGACTGCAAGACAGCGGGCCCCCAGGTAAGTATGTGTTGTGCTGTTGTATCGGGCCCCCTGGTGAGCCCAGGCCCGGTACAATAGTACCCCCCGTATCCCCCTGATGGGGGCCCTGACTGTCCTTGTGGGAATGTGGAGAGCAATTTTATTTAAGATACACTATGCAAACTGGCATACTTTCCTCTCAGCATCATCCCCGAACTCTCAAAGCAGGTTCAACAATGCCAGAAATAAGAGCTAACATTTTACATTATTTATTGAGCAATAAAAATATTTAGGTGACAGCACAGAATTTGCTGAACCCCATCCTAACCGCCATTGTTTATCTATGTTAGCTTAGTGTATGTATATCTCTGAGCTGCGAGATAAACATAAAGATAAATAAACTGTGGCTGGCAACAATGGACAGAGGTTGCTGCTGATAATACAAAGGTCCAAGGGGCAGGGAACAATCAAATAGTCCATCAATAATTGAGAGAGCAGAGTGCTTATATATTCATTGAAGGAGGTAAAGTTGGAAAACATAGTGATGTCACTAAGATGTCAGTCTCCATGATTATCTATGATGTGGGAAGCCCTACGTAAGTGCAGATAAGATCTAGGGGTAAATGTATCAAGCTGTGATTTAGCATTTTCCGCAATTTTCTCGAGCGAGTTTAAACTCGCCGATGTATGAAACTGCAAGTTAAAAGTAAATCATCAGTAAAGTGAGTTTTTCTAAACCGCCATTAAAAAATCGCTACAAAACGCAGTCCCGATATTTTGCCACTGTAACAATACAAGTTGCAATATGTATGATGTGCCCAGGTGCTTGCTGCCACTTGTAGTGCCACAAGTATGTACTATAAATGGAGTCGCCATCTGGAAATATAAAGTGTTGCCATATCAGAAAAACATAATTAAATTATGCCACTTTAATATAATAATATAAAAGAAATTCACTTACATATAATCATTAATGAAATTTGTCCTACTGATTTATCCATAAAATAATTTGTCCTCCATAAAATAATTAATAATAATTGTTGCCCCTCTAAGCAAGAAATTATGATTATCCTCATAATTAAAACTTGCATTGTGCCTCCTGTTATGTTAAGCAATGCGAGTTTCACTTTCTATTGGATCTTGGGCGAGTCTGGTTGAATCTCCGGCGAGTTTGACTAAGACACTAGCGGTATAGGTGCTTTAAAATTGACACATATTGGCAGATATTGACTTTTGGAATGTTAAAATCACAGGTTAATAATTATGGTGACTTTGCACATAAAGTTACCGGTGGTCTTGAGCGATTTGCAGCAATTTTAAATTGCTGAAAAAAAAAATAATGTTAGATTGCAGAGCAATCATTCCTCTCATTCCAAAAAGGTTTCACGAGGGGAAAAAAATCTGAAAGCTCCATCCTTCTTGTATCCCATTTCAAGTACAAGATTGCTGTGGTATTGGGGCAAATCATGAATAAAATAAAAATAAAATATAATGTATACATATCTTCCTAAGCCTTTTGCCAATGTAATCCTTGGTTTAACAAAAAGTACACATACATGGTATTCATACACACAGGAACATTATCAGATTACATTTTCCTGTTATCCAATTTTACAGTGTCCATATATTACCCTTAGATAGATTACAACATGAAATAACAATTCCCTTCTTGAAGGGTTTAAATTGAACTAATACAGATAAAAAAAACAAGTTTTAATATATTCCAGAATATCAAAACAAAAATATAATTCAGTTGCTGCTCGTTGTATTTGTGCACATTATTTCTATGAAAGTTCATAATACAACACCCTTCTATCTGCATAAACATTATCATTTTACTTGTATTTGTTTACACTAGTATAAATGACTGTAAAAATGCACACCAACGCACAAACACATTCAATTTGAGTTTGATATGCATTTTTACTTACATTTTTACTAATATTTATAGGCTTCCAAATGCATTGAAATGCAGAAATGCATGTAAATTAAACATGTTACATTCCAAAAGATGTTTGCCACATTGCAAGAGACAACATTACAATAAAACAGTGCAGTGGCTTAATAGTTAGCACTTCTGCTGCACAATACTGGGTTCATGCGTTCGATTCCCGACCATGGTCTCATCTGTGTGGAGTTTGAATGTTCTCCCTGTCTTTGCATGGGTTTCTTCCCACACTCCATCATCATCATCATCATCATCATCATTTATTTATATTGCGCCACTAATTCCGCAGCGCTGTACAGAGAACTCATTCACATTAGTCCCTGCCCCATTGGGGCTTACAGTCTAAATTCTCTAACACACACACACACACACACAGAAAGACAGCGACAGACTAGGGTTAATTTGTTAGCAGCCAATTAACCTACCAGTATGTTTTTGGAGTGTGGGAGGAAACCGGAGCACCCGGAGGAAACCCATGCAAACATGGGGACAACATACAAACTCCTCACAGATAAGGACATGGTCGGGAGTTGAACTCATGACCCATGACTCCAAAAACATACTAGAAGGCTAATTGACTGCTATTAAACTGACCTTAGTCTCTCTCAGTTTGTGGATGTAAGGGGATTTAGACTGTAAGCTCTAATTGTGCAGGGACTAATGTGAGTTCTCTACAGTGCTGCAGAATTAGTGGCGCTATATAAAATAGCTGATGATGATGAGGTAAAACACCAAACAGTGTCAGACCCAATTGTCTAAGTTTTACAAACATTTTGGGGGCAATTTAATTTGGTGCAAGGTTTCTATTTTTTCGGTTTATATTTCCTATATGATTGCGAATACTTCTTGGCCTGTTTATATGAAACATGTTTAAGCAAATTTTAAGTGGAATAAGCTAGAAAAACATGGAGAATGTGAATGTTAACAGCAGAAAAGAGAAATGAAGTAAAGTGAGAAGACTTTGAAGGTAGGAAAACTTTTGTGTGATGTAAGAAAACTCAATACACAATTAATGTATTCAACTTTTATCGTCCCAATTTAACTGTATATGTGATCAACTGGGGAATTATAGACATGAACTTTCATACCTTGACTTAATTGATCTTTATTTAAATTAGTCAGAAGAAAATATTCTGTTCAAAGCCTTTTTATAGCAGCTGGGAGGGAAAAAACAAAAGAAATTTAAAGGCAAAATGTGCATGCCAAAGACCCCTTGCTTAGAAAAAGCAGTCCTTCTTTTAGTAAAGTAACAAGTACTGAAGGCAATCAGAATGTGACTACTTAGTCCTTGTTTTCTTATGAGCTCTCAGAAATGGAAAGCATGTGCAACGTAAGTCAAACAACCTGACGTGACCTTATGTTTAAAGTTAGGTTCTCAAGAAGGTTAAGCCGATCATATATGGCAACGTAAATTATATTCTGGGTGGAGTACTGAATTTATTTCGAAGTTGAGGTTAAATCTAAATTTACATCTGAAAATCAGTCATGCCTGTAGAAGAAAAAAAGTTGATCCTTTAAGTTTTCTTGACTAAAATGAAATGTAATTTTTATACATTAGTCTGTACTATATTTCTGAACTAGTTTATATAACGTTAGTTACAGTAAATGCCCTTAAGATTAAGCTCTATTTACCTTTGAAACATACTAAATAATAGTCTGTAAATGTTGAATTGTAGCACAGTAATAAAGTCAATAATACTCAATAAACAGAAATACATTGTGCTAATAACAATAATATAATTTGCCATTAAAAAGATGGACCACCATTAAACAACTCAGGCTCTTTTTATCAGAGGATGAAGACCCTTGTTGCTTTTATGTTTTTATATTGCTCTATCAAAGGGGTTAGCGCCAGCAATATCCCTCTTGCCTATGGAGATAACACAGCCAGCATTGTGCCATCTAGCAAAGGCTCCCCCATGCTTTTACACAGACAAACTTATTTATTGTGTTTCCCGACGATAATGCCTATTCTGATGATGCCATCTTACAAGTTAAATATTAATCTTAGAATATTATTCTTAGAATTAAGCATTATTTTACATGCAGTACTGTTTCTATAATGTTACTGTAATTATTAAAGTAAATAAAATAATGTTTAATAATAAATGTAAAAACTCAACAACTTTATATATAATATTTTATACACATTTTTTATTTATTTATTTTAACTAATGGAAGTGAAAGCCCAAATCTGAGCTTTCCGTTCCATTGCACATGTGCGAGCTGATGAACAGGCCTCCGTATGCGCATAACAGAGATTGGTCTAGTAAAGTGGTAATAAACTATTGTATTACACCACTGGGCAGTATAGCCGGGACAGTTTATATATAATTTCTTAGCACTTAGCATTTTCTTGATTAAACAATTTCAGTTATCTCCACAGTAATTGCTATTTTAATAAATAGACCCCTCTAAGCTAAATGATTTGGAAATTTAAGAGTTAAAAGCTTACCCTAATGGGAAATCTTCGTAGCATCGGCAGACTGGGCTGGGGGGAAGGGGGCATCTGCCCCCTGTGTTGGTTCCATAGTGGGCTACCTTGGGCTGGGTCACTGGGATCCCTGCATTTTTTTCCTTTAAAATGTTCCTAATAGGCTGCTCTAATCAAGTCTTGGCCCCCTGTACTAAAATTTGCCAGCCCTCCCCTGCTATGTAGTATTACTAACCGTCAGACAATTTAGTGCCAGTCAGTAAAAACACATGTTTATCCATCAAGAAGAAAAAACTTAGTGGCTAGTAAAAATCAGACCCCCTGTCATCCTCACAATAATAAAGATAGATAAAGATAAAGATAGATGTGCATTTAAGTTTGTAAATTTATTTGAAACTATCAGCCAATTTCTTCTACTTCTACTTAAATGACAAAATTTGCAACAGTATAGTATTGACAACATTCAATATGGGATAATGCACTCTACAACAGACTGTATGGATATTAGAAATCACTAAGAAGTTCCATGTACAAATAAAATATGTGGCTTTAGATCAAATATTTTCATACATTCACAGAAATCCATGGTGACTTCTAATAGTAATAATGTACCATAAGGAATTTACAATTCCTTATAATAAACACTTAGGGGTAGAACTATAAAATATTTCTAAAAAGGAAAAGTGAAGGTGTTGCCCATAGCAACCATCAGATTCACACTATTTTTGTTCAGTGTTTGCCTAATGGTGGATTCATGAACAATGACATTAGCCAATGCAAGAGAAGCCTGCATATCCTTTGAAGTTACTGTGGGGGGTTTCTGTTATCTCCTGGAATATAATATGCCTTGCTCTTCAACTGAATTTGTTGGTAGATCATTCCTCGGGAGAGTAACAAGGGTGTTGAATTTCTCCATTTGTATACTGTCTGTCTGACGTGGATTTGCCCAAAGTCTTTAAAAATCGTTTTGTAACCTTTTCCAGCCTAATGAGCATCGACAACTCTTTTTCTGAGGTTCTCAGTAATTTCCTTTGATTGAGGCATGGCAAGCTTTCACAAACCTGTGTTGTGAAGACCAGTCTTCTTAGTGAAGACTCAGGTTTATGGTTTTTAAAATTCACACCCAATTGTCATTATATTTATTGATACTCCTGAATCTAATTATCCTCTTAACTGAACTGATAATCCTAGAAGTTCACATGGAAAATAAATTTAATGTTGGATCATTTTGATCAATAAATTAATGAAATTGTATTTCCAATTGTGCGTTATTTGATTTATTGTTATGACTTAAATGAAGATCTGAACACATTTAAGGTCAAATTTATGCAGAAAATTCAGATAATTCTAAAGGGTTCACAAACTTTTTAGCAATACTATATAATAACACAATTATGTATAATTACTACCCTTAATAAAAGGCAACTCAAATCATGTTAACAGATCACATTTATTTTCCTTTGTTTTCTTTTTATACCTTAATGTTATCATATAGTATCTATTTTTATTTGTAAAATAGCAATAGTATTGTCAGTAAACAGCCATTTACTGTTTTATGTGTATAAACAATAGTTGTTCCTGTCTCTTTAAAGAATTATTTAGTTTGAAACAGATAAACAAATCACCTCAGACTTAATTCAAAGGAAGAGTTGTGTCATACAGTTTACCATCAAACTCAGAGGGCCGCAGATAAATGTTAATGCAAATTGTTTCTGCAGCACAGACTTGTAACGTTTGTGTGCCACTGCATATATTTTACAATATGTGTGTAGTATGTAAATAATACATTAAAATTACATTATTAACCAGTGTTTGCCTCTGACATTTTCTGAGTAATCCTTTATTTGGATTAAAAAACTGATGCAACATTGCCCAAAGTGAAGCATACGGTAATTATCAGAAAAAAAAAAATCACTATTATATATAATTATTACATTATATTTATCAGACCAAATCTGAATAGATGTGGTGTGGGTATATGTTTAAATCATAGAGGTGTTGGCTTTAAAAATAAAAATAACACTTTTAAAAATTGTTATTAAAAAAACAACATAAAATAAGTAACAATTGTGATTAAAGAAAAAGGATATGTAAATTACAAATCCAAACTTCAAATTGATTGCATATTATCGCACAAGAAGCCACATCAAAAAGGTTCACTATTGCCAGATATATAGAGCGTATTCACCTTCAAGATCACCTTCATCATATTGCATGTCTAATCAGGTATGGCAAAAAAAACAACTTTTAAATACAGCTGATTAAACATATTAGAGACGAATTCAGATCTGCCAAGTCTGCAAAGGTTGGATGATCATAGAGCTGACTAACAGCTTATAGAAAGGTAGGTAAAGCATTCACAAAGTTAGTGGTGCAAGTAAAAATATAATAAGAGGAATATCACTAAAGATGAGCAACATTTGCAAAAATGATGCAGTGAAATATTTGCTTCATTCTGCATTTGGGTGCAAGATGTCATATGTTTCTCCTGCTGCAGGTGTTCCAAACGGAATTTCCCCTATTATTTTATTCTGCCCACACTTCCTTCTTATTGCTTCAATTCCACAACATGAAATGTCACAGACTGCTCAATGTAACGCAAAACACAATATAAAAGGATGAGTCTTGCTAACTGCTGATATGAAAGGCAGCAGAGTGAAAAGATGCTTAAAAAAAAGTGTGAAAAGGAGAAAGAGGGAGAAAAAGTGTTAAAAGGAGAGAAAAAGAGCCAGAACAGGAGAGAGACTACATTACGAGAATGGTAAGACAGAGATGTATGGAGAGAGAATCCTCACCAAAGCAATGCAGAGAGAATCCTCACCAAAGCAATGCAAAACAAAATTCCATCATTTTAAAATGGCCACTTCTGGCATGGGGTTCCTGATGCAATTATGACATGTGCCATATTAGTCCCTGTTACTGAGATATATTGTGGAGGTGGTGTGTGTGTGGAACAGGAAGTCTCTCTTGAATGATATACTTTGTCTCCCAGGCAGAGGGCTGTTTCTAACATTGTTGCTTGTTTGCATAGTGAAACATTGGGCAGTGAAGGAACCCTAGGTATCAGAGATACTAACTCCATTCCCATTGACCTTAACACATTCTCTGGTATTGTAGAGGTAAAGAACTGGTTCTTCCTGTCTTTGACTCCTCAGCATGGAGTTGTTAACCTGGCCTTGGTGACCCTGTCCATGAGCTTGAGACTGAAACATGGAGTAGGTATTGATCCTCAGGTAGCATAACATTCATGTGGGGTACCTCACACCACTGCATGATGGGAAGGTGCATGTATACCACCCTACCGCACTCCTTCTGTTGGAGTGACAGGTGGTCACCTGAAAATTCTTTGACCTAATAGACTGGTAGTCTGTAAGGAGTTCATAAAGGATCCGATTATACTAATTATGTAGCTGATATTAAAATTGCAATTTGGAACAAGCCACCACAGGTTTTTTCCATTTGGAAATGTGTTGTGATGCACATCATATTATTATAATGTTGTGCAGTACATTACACAATCCTTTCATTGTGCCAGCTTCTGTTACTTCCCCATAGCAGTTTGTTTTAACCAGTTTCAACATTGTGCATTTGCACTTCTCATTGGCCTTTATTACAGCATCTGACATGAAATTAAAGTCCTTTCTTAATGTATCCCCCATATTTTGCCATGTTCTTTACATTTTAGTTTATTTGAATTACGCCATACATTTATAAAATAGCTTACTGTTCATTTTATTTGGAACTTCAACATGGAAACCTAAAGAAATATGAAAGACTACACATTAATGTAAGAACTTAAAACTGCAATTATTTAGAAAATTGGCAGTTGACATGAAAGATCTAATAAAAGTTAATATGCGTAACAAAATTTAAAATTCAGCAGTATTTATTTTGAAACACGTCAAAAACAAATGTAAAGCCCATTGCTTTTGGTGATAATCAGCACCAAGTTTAAGATTGACGATGTATTTGTCCTAGTCAAATTGTTGGAGCATGATTATCTCTGTTTATTTGTTGGCTTTGATATCTGCAGCACATTTCTTTTTTATTATTATTATTATTATTACTCCTTTATAAGAAAGGGTCTGCAGGTCTGTACAATGGGGGAAAGCAAACAACATGAAATAACACAAAGAACATCACAACATACAAAGTACATGCATAGTACAAAACAAACAGTTGCACAATAAATGAAATAGCATACCAGCTGGAGACAGTTGTGTGCCCAAGAGCATGGGTAGAATAAACAGGGCAAGAGAAGAGAAAGGCAAAGACTAAGAGACCAGGTGGAATGCTGTACTAAACATGGATATACAGATGGATAGGTTAAAGAAGGCAAGAAAACTTGAGGAAAGACGGTCCTGCTCTTGCACACAAGAAGGAGATCAGCATCTCCTCAAAGTGCGTGAGCAGTCAGCAAAGGTCTCACAATGATTTCCCATTGCCTAGGATGTTAGTAGGCACCATCCAGGAGTCTGGATGCACCATGATTAAACTGAGCCTCCTAAGACCTTGAGCTCTGGATTCTGTGTTGCTGGTCTGTCGCGTTGTTTGTTTGCCACTACACAGTTATTCTTTGAACTTCAGTTCTTGAGAGCCTATTCTCAGGGATTTCTTATTATGGTGAGTGTCACCTGTTCCTAATCAGTGGCCATTGAGATGAAACTCTGGTGTAATTAAACCCAGCAGTTTTCTCTTCCTCTTGCCTGATTATTTTGCCTTGTATTTGTGTTCTCCCCTAACTATTTCTGGTATTGTTACCTGTGCACTGTATTGCCTGTTCCTTGACTCCTCTGCTTGATTATCCGTGTACTGATTTCATCATCATTATCAACATTTATTTCTGTAGCACCAGCAGATTCCGTAGCGCTTTACAATTGGGAACAAACAATAATACAAAATACTGGATAATACATGCAGAGAGGTAAGAGGGCCCTGTTCGCAAGCTTACAATCTTAGGGCTAGATTTACTAAGCTGCGGGTTTGAAAAAGTGGGGATGTTGCCAATAGCAAACAATCAGATTCTAGTTTTCATTTATTTAGTACTTTCTACAAAATGACAGCTAGAATCTGATTGGTTGCTATAGGCAACATCTCCACTTTTTCAAACCCGCAGCTTAGTAAATCTAGCCCTTGTTTAACTATGCTCCACTTGCCATGACCTTACCTTGTTCCTGATTTTTTCCACATTGGAAACCACTTCTAATGTCAGATCAGTTACAGACAAAGTTATTAATGGCCTTTTGTTGTTCATGAAGCTGCACAAGCATATTGAAAGTGCTAATCCTCTAGATTCAGCTGGCGCAACTCAATTTGTTCATAACCTGGAGTATATGTAACATGTAATCTGTGTAAGATTGATAGCAGATTTTGTGTGGCAGCAACAAAATGCTTTGCACATTAGAAGCACTGTATGCTAGGGGACCGGAACCGATGTCAACCTTGGGAACAATGCCTAGGGAGAAAATTGCAAACTAACATGATCTATTACCATCATAACCATATTTGATATTAATGTATTTTGTGCTGTTCAGTGGTATAATTCCCAAACATATTCATTTTTATTCCAAATTAACATTTTGAATATGTCAAAAGAGTGTACAATTATTATAGCATATATGTATATATATATATATATATATATATATATATATATATCTACTATATAAATGCCTAGTGGCGTGTGTGAAAAAAAAAAACAAGCTGCAGCGCCACCTGCTGGGCAGAGTTATACAATGACCTATATATTTCTTGAAGGAGAAGTGACAGTTGGGAGTGGTTGGTGGTTGCCGGCGGTGACAGTGGGGAGTTTTTAACACCTTAAGTAGCTTGATGAAGGATGTGGCAATGAAGATGAAGGATGAGGTGATGGAGAAAAATGATGAGGTGGTGACATGTGGACAAAACCACGGTAAAAAAGGGCGCTTGCGTCGGGAAGTAACGCTCTTCCCCTGAGGAGGCCTGGGCTAGGCCCAAATGCATGACAAGAACCTTTTTAACACCTTAAGTAGCTTGATTTGACTAGAATGCATGAGTATCATGCACGGGTTAACTTGTATATATATATATATATATATATATATATATATACTCCATTTAAATATATAGTATATATATATATATATATATATATATATATATATATATATATATACACATATGTTATATATATAAAAATAGAGTAAAAATATACCCTTATTATAAATAGATGTAGTACATGGACTTACTATTGAAATTTCAGCACAGCGATAAGTTCCCATACATTGTAAATTTGTACTGATTATAGTGAAAAAAAGACAAACAATTACACTGATACATGTGAATCCCACCTATCCATAACATTCACATCAGGTGAATCATTTGATTAGCAATTGAACAGACAGCTTTGCTATTAATTTTAAAGTATTTGAAGTACTTTGTGAAATACACCATATTTAGTTTGTTTTCTTTTTTGAAACACTGTAGAAGTTGGCTGAATGGCATCCCTTGCAGCTACAAGTTTCTCTACAGATCTAATCCTCCCTACTGCTAAGATAGTGATCTACATTACTTGCCTCTGACTTGTCCTCACCAAAAGTACAGATCAATTTTAAGATAGGTGATTCATCATTGTTATCATAAATATTTATCTTTATCAATACATAAGCGAACCCTTTCTGACGCTTCTTGCTTCTCCTCCCACTTCAATGTCACCATAACTATCTTCAAAACTAGAACATGAACTCTTCAGAATTGGGTAACTGTACCAATTGTATTGTAAAGCTACACAAAGAATTCCCCCAGCACACTGCTATAGCCAGCAAAAGACCTGCCATTTCTACTGTAGATAAAAATGCAAAAGTCTTAGTTGCACACATTTGCAAATGTTTGTTAAAGCCACCCGCCACTCCACGGCACTTTTGCTAATAGGGTGGTCCTAACTCTAAACAGTGAGAGTCCCATATATTTGGACCATACATATGTGTTTTTAAATTGAGAGCTAACTTACCAAAGAGGTACCCCAGAAGCCTCCAAATAGCAATCCAATGTCAGCACCCCCCCTCAGCTACTGACACCAACATGCCTCTCAGACAAATACAGAAGTGGAAGTTGCTCAATCAATTTATAGGTCAACAATTGACAATTGGGGGTTGACCGAATTCTGCTATTGTTGGTGCTTCGGAGATTGTTTGAAGAGGGAAATTAAATGAAGGCATTATGTCCGTCTGATTCACAGGTGATGCTGCAAAGTGTGTCTCATTCTAGCATAATTATTTTGCACGGACCACACTGCAAACCAGAATTAATTGACTGCCACTGTCACCAAGTTTGTTTCACTGGAACTTTTGTAGTTAGTTGTGCTGTGAACTTAAATTTACACTAAATTTGTCGCCATTCTGGTCATCTCTAGGCACAAGTGTGAGGCAGATTCAACAGTCCTCTAGTAATGTAACACTAAATGATCTCTGGTACTGTGCTTTGGCAAAGAAGATGGAAAAAATTATTGAACTATAATTAATCCTTTCCCATATGTATACCAAATAGGTTGATCCCTCGAGAAACTCATATTTTAAAATATGAGCCAGCTGTCCATCTAAGAAGAACATAGATATCTATTTTCTAAATGTATCCTTGTAGCCCTGGTACCTAAAAAGGTAAGTAGATGCTACCAACCCTTACAGTCTGTGCTCACACCTAGCTCACATACCGTCCTGATTAGACAACATTAAGATGCTTTGCAATGGTCTGAAGAGTGGCTGAACATGTTGATGCAGTGTGCATCATTTATATAGAGCTATAAAGTTAAGGGGTTAAAGAGGGAAAAGTGATTAGATAGATAGATAGATAGATAGATAGATAGATAGATAGATAGATAGATAGATAGATCTGTGTGTGTGTGTGTGTATACTTGTAACGCTGATACCTCAAGATGCAGTTGACAACCAACATGACAGTCAATGTTTACATCTAACACTCACTTCCTGTTTTTAATTCTTTATCATTGTAAGTTTATGTCCCTGACAATGTTTATATATGCTTTTAACATCATAGAGGCATGTCTATGGGAATTGTATTCAAGTGTTAGTAACTCTTAAATGAAAAACTAGATAACTGGCATTTCAAACACTTGCTGTAATTAAGGGGTTACCGGTTACTGCCCTTTTTAGGAGAAGAGAGGAAATGTTTTTGTTCTCACTCAGGAAATTTGTGTTAACAAAATATTGAAGTCAGTAGTAGATATCCACAGGAAAACATAAACAGCAGCATTTGTTTCTGGCTGTGAGCAGTTTTACCTCTTCAGTTGCTGGACGTCTGATATTTCTCCAAGCAGAAATATTTAATGACTGCAGGCTATTGACAATATGATGGCAGAACGTGACCGGATCATGTGACATCAGTGAAGCAAAAGAAGACAAAAAGTAATGGTGTTAAAACTATTCAGAATAAAGAGAGGGCAACAGATGGAAAAGAAAAGAAACTAAAAGGGCACTTATATAATGCACACCATAACAGGAATTCAATTAGCCAGAAACAAAGAGAGTAAGACAAACCAAAGACCTGGAATTTGATAGACCAAGCAATGAAACAGAAAGAAAGTATCTGCTGGCTACAAACACATCATTGGTCAAAGCCAGAAAAGTTGCAAAGAAACTTATAAAAAAACAGTGTCTATTATGAACAACTGCTCCATGCATATAATATATTTATTTTACAATGAACAATGTGTATAATATAATATGAAGACTATACTTGGGCAGGATTCGAATATATATATATATATATATATATATATATATATATATATATATATTAATATGTTCAAATCCACTTCAATATCTCGACTGCAAAACATTTAAGAAGTTTTCATTTTCACACTACAACCATAATACTACATATTATGTTCTCAACCTATTGTGCAGAATTTCTTTATGGGAGAATATTGCTTATAATTAGTTATTTTATGTGTGTTGTGTTTTGACTGTCACTATTTTTAGGCAAAAGCTAACTTTGCATTCTGTGATGAATTTGGATATAACATATGTCCAAGTTAATCTGGTTGTATGGGCCTACTACCAGAGGTTATTTTCAGTGGCTCATACAGGGTTGACAATCTGAATCCAGTATACAAAAACTGTTCATAAGATCTTGCTTTATAATAATGTTTTAGAGATATTTATGTCTGAAGTGACCTAGTTCCATTTCAAGTCAGAATTTCACGCCTGCTCACTAAAGATACAAAATAAACATTTTACATTTAGAAGACACTTTTTATGTTGTATGTACACTTTTACTAATAAGAAAAAATATAGAGAATTATTAAATAAAGTCAGTTCTCCTACGTTTCTGTTTGCAGTCAACTTCCTTCAATTGCTGTCATCTGTTACACTGCTGCCATACACCATGCTATCCCCTACTAGCAGGGCTGCCATCAGAAACTGTGGGGCCCAGTACAAATTAATCTGGCAGCCCCCCCCCTCCCCATACATGTGCCCCCCTCCCTCTTTGCCATACATGAACCCCCTATCCCACATCAGAGTACATTCCCCCTATCCCTCATCGCAGTACATGCCTCCTCCTACTCCCTCATCCCAGTAAATGTTCCCCTCCCCCCAAAGTAAATGTTCTCCTCTCCCCCTCCAATCACAGCAAATGTTCCCCTCTCCCCTTTCCCCAAAGTAAATGTTCCCCTCTCCACAAAGTAAATGTTCCTCTCCCCTCCTCACAAAGTGAATGTTCCTCTCTCCCCTCCACCCAAAGAAAATGTCCCCCTCTCCCTCCCCCTGAAGTGAATGTCCCCCTCTCCCCTCCCTGCAATCACAGCAAATGTTCCTCTCTCTCTCCCCCTGCAGTAAATGTCCTCCTCTTCTATCTGCCCCCCCCCCCCCTATTAAATGAATACCCAATTAACTTATCCTCTATTTCGCGATGCTGCAGCTCTCGGTCACTGACAGACTGGGAGCGCGGCACACAGTGATGACGTCACCCGCCGCGCTCCCAGCTTATCAGAGCCTGGAAGCTGCAGCAATGCAGAGAAAAAGGGGCAGAACGGTCGGTCAGACCGAGGGGCCCGGACAGTCCAGGGAGTCCGGACAGATGGAGAGGTCTGTTCGGACCCCCACAGCTGTACTGGCCATAACAACCTGATTGCGACCCTGCCTACTAGAAAGCAGTCACATGAAATTTCCATCCCTAGTTACAAAAGTCCATTGGTCTCCAAATAAACCAAATATTGTGCCCATACCTATAACCAGTTCATACAATTTCCAATGATAAATATTCTTTAAATTATATAGTATCCTATGGGAACAATATATCAAGCATGGTATTTAAGCCACTAAGTTGAATAATTTCCTATTTGGAAGTTATATTATTCTCTGTTGAACTCATTTAGGGTTATGTCACAATCATATTAGAGAAGTTGAATTCATCACTGTAAATAAAGGTTTACATAATATATAAAACAGGAGTAACATAAATTGCAGAAATTACCACTTAGTTAGAAACTAGTTATGAAGGATTAATATTGTATGAGTTTAATATGCTGTTAACCTTATATAAATTACCGTATATACCCGTGTATAAGCCGAGTTTTTCAGCACATTTTTGTATGCTGAAAAAAGCCCCCTCGGCTTATACACGGGTGAACTTACCTGGTGTCCGGTCCCTCAGTTGTTCAGTTCCGCTTTAAGGTAAGACACTCCGTTAAAAAAAAAAAATAGAGAGAGATTTTTTCAGCCTTTTCCTTCCTCCGCAGTGGAACGCATGTGCGTTCCACTGACAGGAAGTTCGGCATTTGGAACGCAAACTGATGCCGTACGTCCCAAAGGAGTGCAATAGTGGCTGCAAACGTGTGAGAGTGACCCTGGAACTCAAGTCCTGACAACTGACAACCCCACCAAACTGCAAGTAATAGATTTTCAAATTTCACAATTTACACACTTAATAATTTATTTGTATTTTATGTGTATACATATTCTTATTTTCCACAACAATGTACATAGGGGGTGAAAGCATACATCAAAATGACAAAATAGCAATAAACTGAAAAACACACATGATATAAAAATGCATATACAGATGTAAATTAAAAACATAATAATGAATAAATCTAAAAAAAAATTACCAGTAGCTGCTGCATTTCCCACCCTAGGCTTATACTTGAGTCAATAAGTTTTACCAGTTTTTTGTGGTAAAATTAGGTACCTCGGCTTATATTCGGGTCGACTTATACTCGAGTATATACGGTACTCTACATAACTTTGCATGTGCATTTTACATCTGCATGGTAAGAGGCTTGTAATTGAATACATGTTTCCTGTATAAGAAAGAACAATTTATTTGTACAATAATTGACATTCAGACAGTAATATGCTGATCATTCTTCCTGGAATTATGAATTTATATTAATCTTGATAATCTCTGTAGGGCTGGATGTCTCACAACACATCCCTTTGGAGTGGATGGCTGGATCCTAGCGGACCAGATGGGCTTGACTGGTGCTCAGGTTCACTAAGTGGTGCTACAGAATTCCGGGGTCACTACACAAGTAGATCATACTTACGATATTACAGCAACACTGCAGTGCAGTTCATCTCTCTGCTTCTGCCTTTAGCAGACACTAAAAGCCACTAGAGGGCATCAATAATTTAAAACCACTAATGTTATCCTAGTACAGAAGTAATGATTTTAATTCATCAACGTTAGACGTTAATACAAGGGTGATTAATCGTAGTGCAGATTGCTGTCTGGTAGTTTTATTTCCATTTACCAGCTTCAAAACCAAAATAATAATAAAATAAAATAAAAGCCTTTGCAAAATCAATAGATTTTTCTTAATACACAAGTAAAATCAACATTAATAGTGCTACAAAAAGGATAAGTGACATTTACAGTGCAGACCTGAAATTGAAAGATTTCTAAATGACCGTCATAGCGTGTACAGGTCCATTATAATCAAACTATACTCTGTGTTAAACTATATTCAAACATACATTCAATTATACACAGATGTCACTTTATGCATCGTTTCCCTTTTGAATAGGAAGTTTACTTTCCTCCCTATTAATTCATTCTTATCCATTTTAAGTAAGTGTATTTACTTCACTATTGCATATTTTAAAAACTTGTTGGAGTATTGCGTGCACAAAATGAACCAGGAGGCCATGAAAGGTTTTCTCTCTAGCATGCACTATTGATAAGACATTTTACAAAGGGGGTTATGGTGGAATTATTTGTCATACAATAGCACTTTATGATAAAGACTACAAGGGAGGTAATGGGAGAAGAAAGATTGCATGATAAACTGTATATTATAATGCATTTATGGTTACTTTGGCAATGAAATATACCAGGACAATACAAATAACTAAACATTTATATATCTTAAAGAATGGTACCTGTACACAAGATATCATCAATCCCTATATGTGAGTTTATAAACACAGTTGTTGTTAAATGTTTATTAGTAAAACAAATAAACAGATTGACTTTCCCTAATCATGAGTTAATGAATTTTAATGTGTTCTCAGTACTTAACCTGTTCCTTGTAGTCAGGGCCTGATCAGCCAATAGGCTGATCAGGCTGCAGCCTGGGGCGCTGGAGCCTGGGGGGGCGCAGCTTCGTCGAGATGTATTTTTTTTCTTTCTTTTTTTTGTAAATGTAAGAATAAGCAAGAGAGAAGAACAAGAACTGGTAAGAGAGATTGTACAATCTGTCTAAATGTAAATGCTGGAGAATACTCCTGAGAATTCATATTTAAGAGTAGTCCTAAACGTCTATATTGGGGAAAGGATGGGGGGGGGGGGGTTTCTACGGCTGAATTAGCCTAGTCTAGTTGTGCTGAAGTCTGCTTCCTCTTCTGCCTGAACACAAGACTGCTGGTGAACCAGTTTTATTTAAAATGTAGTACCAAAGACTATTGCTACCTATGTCTATTGATCCAATGAAATCCCAGCTTGTCTTGGAAAGTCAATATTCCACCCCATCACAATGGGTTAATCTCTTGGTTTTTGACTGGGGTTGTGGAGGAGCCTCAGGAAAAATGGATACAGTTAATAGCCCTTGGGTTTCACATTAGGGACTGGGGTCTTGCACTCTCTTTTCAATATGTGGTAGTGCAGCTTTAAACAATGACATTGTAAGTGTCTTATGAGTCTGAATTGTTTTGTTTCAAATTAAATAGACTTTAAAGGGATTCATGATGTTAAAACCCCTCTTCGACCCTTACCTGTAATACTATGAGGGCCATTTATAAAAACAAATAAATGAAAATGATATGATTTTATTTGCACATTAGTTTCTTATAAAAGTAGCACATTTAAAAAATAAAGTATGTGTAAATTTTTATTTGCTGCGCCACCTGTGCCTCCTGCTTAGTGGGGGCTCAATTGATGTTTAGGGCCGCAGCAGCATGCAGTCAAACTTCTTGTTAAGATAACAGAGCTTAGAGTGAATGGCACCATCTAGTTTATGATGAGCAACTCCTCACATTCTTTCACTCCATTTCAGCCAGAAACGAAGGGCTGCCTGGCGTAGAAAAGAATGTTTCTGTTTTAAATACAGCACAATAAATCAAAGTGTTTCTGTTACCACTTGAACCATGAAGAGACAAATTATAAATTAGAAAATATATTATCAAAGCACTGGGTTATCTGTGCTCACATACAGTTATGACAGAACAGAAAGAAATAACAATCCATATCACTAGGGGTTTTCTGTATAACTTGGACTAACATAGCGACATAGTAGGACTTGGCAAGGTCACACACCACTCCTGCTGATCTTAAACCGAAACATCAAACTTCAGCAAAAAAGCCCTTACAGTGTAAAATGTGATAATATCATCCTGCAATAATATTGTTTTGCAGTTATAACAGATTTGCAGCCTTCCTCTCCTGTAGTCTGAAAAAGCAACACGCATCTCAATTATGACACTGACATACCATTTCTTTCACTGCATTACTGTAGTTTGTCTAGGGTTGTATGAAGATCCAGAAATTCTGCTCCACAATTCTGATTAATTTCAGCTTTTTTCATTTCGTTTTCATTATCTAGCGCAGCTTCAGTCCTAGGGGTAAATTTATCAAGCAGCAGGTTTAAAAAAGTGGAGATGTTGTCTATAGCAACCAATCAGATTCTAGCTGTCATTTTGTAGACTGTACTAAATAAAAGATAGCTAGAATCTGATTTGTTTCTATAGGCAACATGTCCACTTTTACAAATCCACATCTTAATAAATATACCCCCTAGAATGATCATTGTGTGTATCATCATCAGTCTCATCACAATAAGCAAAGCCAACAATGCTAGATGCACAATTAACAAGTTAATTTTGATTTTTGCAAAAACCATCTGGTCTGTTAGGTTAATAGCACAGAGTGGCTAATAGAAAGTCAAATACTCTAATGAACATTTAATAGCTAACCTCATTAATTTACCACTACTAAAGGTATTTTCCAGTTTAACCAAGAAATAATATTTCTTTCCTGCTCTCAGTTAACTGTATTAGATATATGTATCTCAATATACTAATCACATACATGACGTAGCAGGCATACTAAACGTGGGACTGTCAATCAAATACATGGTACATATTAATTTCCTTTTAGCTCCTTACACACAGATTCTGCTATACATTCATACAATATAAATAGATAACCATATATGCTTAGATACATGTAACACATCATAAGGACAATGATACTTTCATTAGGAAAGACTGTACATATATACAGGGGAGGGCTAGCAAAATTCAGCCCTTGGGAGGCAAGACTCGACTCAGCAGCTTATTTTAAAGGAAGTAAAAAGCAGGTGCCCAGCGACCCAGCCCAAGGTAGCACACTATGGGACCAGCCCGACTGTCCCTGTATATACATATATATATATATATATATATATATATATATATATACACACACATATTATTAAGTCTCCATATAAGCCTCATATGTATATATCAGCGCTGTATTACAACCAGGGCCAGACTGGGACTAAAAATCAGCCCTGGCATTTAAATAAGTACACAGGCCCACCTTAATTTCAGCGTTGGCCCGAAAAGGGCGTGACCACATTGTGTTGAGGGTGTTGCCAACATGGGGCATTGATACATACATTTTAACAAAACATTACATTTATCACGCCCCCCCACCCAGCCACATCACGCCATCCCCACAGGTACATTACAGACCACTGTACTTATCTATACTTCTGGTGCTGCTGACATCCATCAGGATGAGAACTTCCTGTAGAGTGAGCAGGGAAGCTCTTAGTCTCACGAGATTCAGAGCTCCTCGGCTTGTTCTGCAGGCTGTGTACTATCCAGGGAGCAGCCCCTATTATGTAACATGGTTATCATTTTAGACAAATGTTAGACAAATACACAGGCAATATTGTGTGCAATACTGTTAGTTGCACGCAGCTCTGCCTTCACAAGCAGTACAGTGTGAAGTGAGACATACCTCCCAACTGTCCTTGTAGTCGGACCAAATCTCACTAAATGAGACAGTCACCAAATTTCGGGACAGTTGGCAAACAGTCCTGCTCTCTCCTACCTGTTCTTGTCACTTTCACCACCTGTGGCTGCTGGTGTCTTTAGTTGCTGCTTGTCTGGATCCTGGAATGTTGGAGGCCCTATTTGGGAAAAAAATGGGTACATGTAATTTAAAAAACTCCAACCAGCCCCGGTGTTTAATCAATACAACCCATGTTTTATAATTAGGCCTCCCTCTAGCCTCAACATTAAAATACTAGTATTCACATTTAATAAATAAATCTATTTCTCTGCCTCCAAACAACCCCAGCAAAAAAATAAATAGCATTTACGTTTAAGAAATATACCTATTTCCCGCAACCATCACTGCAATTAAATAATTAATATTCACATTTAATAAATAGATATTATTTTTTCCTAAACAGACACAATTTCAATTAATAGCCCCCAAACCACCCCAGCATTAAATTAAATTAAAGGTCAAATCACCCCTTCTTAAATTGCTAGCCCCCAATATTAAATTAAATTAATTAAATATTAAATTAAAGTGACCCACATCACCCCACAACTAAAATAGCACCAATTAAATAATTAGCCTCCACCTAAACCCTAGCATTAAATTAATAGCCTACCTTCCACATTATATTAACACTCTCCCCCTTCCCTCATGCCTGAGTATGTGGCCCCAATTGATATTAAGCCACCACAGAGCCCACAAATCATATTATGATATACAGTTGTGACCCCAAATTATATATAATGCCATAATAGTGCCGCAGTTCATATTATACCACAGTAGTGCCCCCAAATCAAATTATACCATACAGTAGTGCCCCTAAACCATATTATGCTACCTAGTAGTGCCCAAATATCATATCATGCCACAACAGTGCCCCCAAATCATATTATGCCACATAGTGATCATATTAACACCACTAAATTATATATGTATTAACCGTGAGTTTATATAAATATTCATTAGGAATAATTATGGACTATACAGCAACACCCCCCCCCCCCCCCCCTGGTTTTCTGTGTGGCTGTGTGGCATTCCTTCCCCCCCCCCCCCCCCCCCCATTTTTTTGTGTGGCATCCTTACTCCACCCCCATCCTGTATTTCTGTGTGGCATCCTTTCTCTTCACCCCCCCATTTTTCTGTGTGGCGTCCTTTCCTTCCCTCCCCCCCGTTTTAGTGTACTTACCTTCTCAGCTTCATTTCTCTTCTTGTTTCTCTGCCTGTTTCCAGCTTGCTGCAGGAGTCGGCTGCAATTTAGAAAATATACTCTCATATGTATACTTCATACAGTAAGAGGGAGATTCAGTTTGAAGCAATGTGTCTCTGGATCAGTCCGCGGATAAACTCCAAGGTAATGTCTGGCCTGATATATTCATGTCATGTGATCTGGTGGCTGGTTCCTTGGGAGGAGCCAGCCACCAGGATGCCTGTCACTGACAGGCTAGCAGTGTCTGCACTGACTGCCTGGGACCGGCCCTTCTGACCATCGGCCCTTCTGGCATTTGCAAGAAGTGCCAGATGGCCAGTCCGGTCCAGATTACAAGTACTAACCACAAAATAAACCATATGCTCTCAATGGGCCTGATTCATTAAGGATCTTAACTGAAGAAACTTCTTATTGCAGTCTCCTGGACAAAACCATGTTACAATGCAAGGGGTGCAAATTAGTATTCTGTTTTGCACATAAGTTAAATACTGACTGTTTATTCATGTAGCCCACAAATACTTGATAGCTTATTTGTACACTGAAATTTAAAGTTGATATTTGTGTTCTACATGAAAAAACAGTCAGTATTTAACTTATGTGCAAAACAGAATGCTAATTTGCACCCCTTGCATTGTAACATGGTTTTGTCCAGGAGACTGAAATAAGAAGTTTCTTTAGTTAAGATCCTTAATGAATCAGGCCCCATATTATCATCTCAAATTATATACCAAGTCTACAGGTCTCAATATCAGCAGCAATGTATCACACTTGCCATATACTCATACATCTCACTAAATATCAAACGCGAAATACTAAGTATCAATCACAAACTCCTATAGGCCATGGGGTATATTTAATAAACTGTGGGTTTGAAAAAGAGATTCTGCCTATAGCATCCAATCAGATTCTAGTTGTCATTTTGTAGACTGTACTAAATAAAACTATAACTAGAAATTGATAGGTTGCTATAGGCAACATCTCCACTTTTTCAAAACCTGCAGTTTAGTAAATATACTCCCATATGTATACTTCATACACTAAGAGGGAGATTCAGTTTGAAGCGATGTGTCTCTGGAACAATCCGCGGATAAACTCCAAGGTAATGTCTGGTCTGAAATATTCGCTCATTTTGCCTCAACCTCTGAGAGGTGTGCAGGAAAATGATCGAAAATTCCTTACTGTAACAGGTGGCAATGTGCACAGCCAGAGATTGCATTTATGTCTTGTGACACATCGCTCTGAAATGAATCTCCCCCAACGTGTCCCAGCATTAGCTGCATAGTATCTGCAGAGTATCTTCATATGCTATATTCTCCCAGTATGTCCCATCATGTTCCCATATGCCATACTGCTGTATATTTTACTTACACAAGAATATTACAACATAGATTATACAATACCAATGAGTTACCTGGCCCAAGGAGTATTACTAGGCCCTAGTAGTAATGGTTGATGATTAGCTCCTGTGCGCCTTTCTATGGTCAAAAGAAGTGAGAGAGATAAAATACCATGTACCCCTTTGTCTTGCTGCATGTGTGGGGGGCCGAGCCTTTGTTCAGGAAATGGTCATTGATCTATTGATGTGTGATAAGGTCCCAAAAATTATTTGTTTAACTACTGAGAGGGGGATGAAATCTGTGTCCCTTAACAGTGTGTTGGATGATGATGGTTTGTTCCTTGCAAACTCTCTGAAAACATTATGGCTTTTATTTCTTGAATAGGTGACTTTTATTGCTTGCTGTGTGGCTGTAGGTGACGAAGAACTAGCAGCCATAAAATGTGGTTGGTGAGTAGGCAATTTTGTTTTTTAGCACTGCTGATTGGCAGCTGCAGCTAGTTGCATCACCACTTGATATTCCATGCCAGATTTAGGCTTATTGCTTGGTGGTGCATTTTCATCCCCATCTGTCCACAGTTATACATGGGATCAGAGTAAATGTTCATTCTCATTATCCCTCTGAAGCTGATTACCATACAGCAGTACACTGTCTCAGCATGTTCATTCTCAAACCAATGGAATAGTAGCTCTAGGCCCGGCGCTCCCATTAGGCTCCCATTAGGCAAGTTTAAGCAGCTGCCTAGGGCGCCGGGCTCCGGAGGGCGCCTCTGAAATTGTGCACATCTATAAAGCTGTCTGGCAGCCATGGAAGTTAAACTCACCGCCGGTGAGTTTAACTTCCATGGCCGCCGGACAGCTTTATAGATGTGCACGATTTGATCCATGGCGGGGGTGGGATGATCGATTACCGACCCCCCCCCTAACACTGGGACGCGCTATCTCCTCTTTCCTCAGTGACTGTCGGGAGTGACGTCATCATCATCACGGCCCAACAGTCACTGAGGCGCCCGCCAGAGTGGAGCAGAGCATGGAGAAAACTCCATGGTAAGTAAAGACAGAGAAAGAGAGAGAGAAGAGAGAGAGAGAGAGAGAGAGAGAGTAGAGAGAGATGGATGTGCTGCGCTGCGGGGGGCATGTTCAAGCAGGGGGGGGACAGAGGACATGGTGATGCAGGGGGGAGAGAACAGAGGACATAGTTCTGCAGGGGGTGGTAGGACAGAGGACATGGTGCTGCAGGGGGGGACAGAGGACATGGTGATACAGGGGGGAGAGAACAGAGGACATAGTGCTGCAGGGGGTGGTGGGACAGAGGACATGGCAGGGGCGGATCTAGAAAATTGCTATACCCGGGGCAATTTAGGGGGGGATTTAGGCCCCGTCCCCTTTCCGACATCGAAGGCTGCCGGCGGCTGCACACTATGTGCAGGTCCGCTCGGCAGTGACAGTGTGCTGCCCGGCTGCTCTGATTGTGTTTAAGTCCCTGCTAGGGGGGGGGGGGGGCGATTGCCCCGATCGCCCCCCCCCCCCCCTGAATCCGCCACTGGGACATGGTGCTGCAGGGGATGATGACAGCGGACATGGTGCTGCAGGGGGGGGCAGAGGACATGGTGCTGCAGGGGGAGGACAGAGGATATGGTGCTGCAGGGGGGGAAGAGAGGACATGGTCAAGCAGCGGGAGGGGGGGGCAGTGTTCTGCAGGGGGAGCAGTGTGATGGGTCATTCTCACAAGTTTTTGTTCCCATATCTAATACTTGGATACTTCCCCTCTAGAAATCCTGTGATTGCCCCTGGACAGCAGTGGAGTCTGGACAACGTTCTCTACGAAACATCACGGCAGCCAGACCGCTGTAGGAGGTAAGGCTGTCACTTAAATATTATTTTAGTGTTCCTTTTTTTTTACCTTTGCTAGGACCTGAAATATTGTTCTCAAAGTCAGTAAAGGTGTGATCAGGTGGGGTACAGGGAGTACAGCAGTATGGGGCATGACCGGCCCTGGGCTTAAACAGAGTTATTAGGGGATCGGGACCTCTACAGTGAATTAAGAACCATGGCAGGATCCCTTTATAGGCAGCAGCTGCTTCTGAGATGGGGGTGGGGGGATGGGGGAGTCTCCATGCTTAACTAAGAGAAGAGGCAGCAGCCTCCCCTTGTAAACAGTGAATGTGTTTCTACTCCAAAGATGTGAGGGGCGCCATGGCTGCCACCATTTGCTCCAGTCTCAGCCCACCAGATGCGTATCTTAATGAAAGAGAGGGGCCCGATTTATTTACAGATAGCCGCAAGAAGGCAGAGAGGCTCTCTTCTCCCTGCAAAGTTGCTAACATCACAGAGCTAACTACGTCTAAATACTGCCAATGAAGAGAAGCAGCAAGGAGTCAGCAAGAAAAAGAAGAGAAGAAGAAGGGAAGCAGAGAGGTAGGTAAACTAAAGGGGCTGGAGAGAACGGAGGGGAGGGATAATTCAGAATAGTTTAAAATGAGGGTGGATTGAGAGAAAGAAGGGTTGATGCCCTGCCTGTTACATGTGTACTGTGCCCCAATTCAGGGCCATCTTTTCCATTGGGCACAATGGGCAGCTGCCCGGGGTCCCCACAGGCAAGGGAGCCCCATAGGCACGGCTCTTAATGAGAATAAATAATCCTGCAAAAGAAAAAAACCTGCAAAAAAAACCTACAAGGGTCACTGAGCAAGTACATCTATCTATCTCTATCTCTATATATCTATATCTGTATACATCTATATATCTATATCTAGGGGCCCCGGTGCACTGCTTTGCCCGGGGGCCCATAATGTTGTTAAGATGGCCCTGCCCCAATTTCTGGTGGAAGCCCTAAAAGGGAATAATAGAGATTTAAAAGTTTGATTGTTATCTAAACAGCAAACATGGGTTGGCCTGTCCATAATTGCATCTGTTTTCATCTACAAAACCACAGCTTTGGTTTAGGTTTGTCATATTTTCTTTGCTGCTGTTTTAGACAGGTTGCCATTCTCTATAAATTAACAAAAGCCAATACAATAAACTTGATAATGGCACTTGTCAATACATAGGGATTCAGAGGGGATCCAGAGGGGTTAGACACACTAACTAGGTATTATGACAAAAGCAGACACAAATAGTGCTTTGTTGTACCAGTAAAGGCATTCTAAAGAAAAACACCACTTTAGTATGTATTAGCTGTGTTTTTGAAGCACTATATGAGTAAAGACAAATATATTAACAATGGGTTTTGGATGTATTAAAGTACTGGATGATACAAAAGCACAGTTTTTATACTGGAAGAAAAATGTACATAAATCTGTAGTACCAAGTATAATGCAAATGTACTAAGGATAGGTACGCACTGGAGCTTTTTTGTCCAATCATTGTGCAAAACAGCTGACATAGGACTGTTCATTCGGATGTCGGCTTACTGTGTATAATAACACAATGGTAAAAAGTTACCCCAAAGTGCAGATTGTCGGTTCATTTGGTTGGTCGCACTGTTTAATAATCTTGTTCTAATCATCTTACGATCATGTAATGTGTATAGATTTCTGATACATCCACGACCAACTGTCGATAATTTTTTGAGCTGTGACTCCTTTGGGGCGTATCAAAATTTCTGAAGCCTGTACCTCTCCCACGTGGTGCGGTGTCCGCACGTCACTCTATTGGTAACTAGGTGCTTCTAACAACAACTGCTGTTCTTCAACAGTAACCACAATAGTAAAAGAATTTGTGGCTGTGCGGTTGCGATGGAACGTACACTGTACACAACTATGTTAATGAATGAAGAAGACGAGTTTCCTTCTCCTTTTAAGAGTTTTTGGGTGGTTCTTAATGAACATGCTCGGCCCATTATTTAAATTTCATGGAGATATCACTACAGGGACCACATATGTCGTTTCAATGTGTACGAAATGAAAATCTTTTCACACGACAACATAGCTGTGAAAAGACGCTACCCAGACGGTTCGTCTTTCATTCATCATTTAAAACGTGTCTAGTATGTACGCATGAATCGCCCAAGTAATCGGACCTTCAGTTGTTAGCATGGCCCGATTAAGGGTTCCGGGCACCATAGGCTATTTCAGCCATAGCATCCGCCCCTTCCCCATCCTTCCCCCAGTATAGACTTTTAGGACTACTCTTGAATATGAATTTTCAGGAGTATTCTCCCCCCAGGCTCCAGCGCCCCAGGCTGCAGCCTGGTCAGCCTGTTGGCTGATCAGGCCCTGGTTATTAGTAAAATCAATGTAGATAACACTTTGGATGGAAAATTCTTCAGTTTGTGCCTAGCTTTAGTGTGCACAGAACAGAAGTGAAGATAAAGAATACAATAGTCAGAGGCCAGGCCACTGATAACTCACAGCTCACACCACAAGTCACAATCACAAACAGTAGCATTAACAGATGTTTTCCCCTAAAACAATCCAAGAGAATGAATGCAAGAGGTGCTGTAAGCTCCTTTTATAAGGATGTAGACAGGTGACATTTGTTGATCCTTTCTGGTTTGCTTAATTTTATTTTCCATGCACTTCAATTGGTCTGATTCTCCAGGGAAGTGTAAATTATTCTGCAAATTAGGGGTAAAACTGGATCAATTCACAAATTGCTTAAATTCGGCAGAATCAATTCACCCATCTCGTCTTTGCTCTTAACATTCGTAACAAGAGTTATCATTAGCATAAGAAAAGGTTACAATAACATTTAAAATCCAAACTGCAAGAACCATGGGCTTTAGTAAGCTGGAAGTCTCAGTATATTCATTGCATGACTCAAATAATTTTCAGTTATTTAATACACTTTCTCTATTATATTCACTGTTTTATGTGGCACATTTGGAGTTAACATGTACTTGCTTTTTATTATTGATTCGATTTATTTTATACTTTTTATTGGGGAAACAATAGCACTATTTTATATTGTGTTATGTCTATATGTTTAACCTGCCGCTGGTAACAGTTTCTGAATGATAACAGACAAAATCCACCTAATCCCTATGGTAACACTAGAGTCATGATATGTAAAGGGTTTGCCCCATAGATTAAATATAACAATATACAGCAAAGTGTTAACCACTTATTTGCCAGTTTGCAGTGAGTTACGCTACAGTTCAAATTGATAGCCGGATAAAACTGTCAACAAGCATTAATAACCCTTTCCCTGTGTCACAAATATTTAGGTAATTTAGCACATTTTCAGACACGATTGGTAATATTACTACTGGATTCTCTGTCCTCAGAAGAGTTAATTTGAACAATGCTTAGCAGCATTAACTCTTGGCAAACCACGTAAGTGCCAAAGCATTTATGTCATTTATATTAGTGTTGTCATTTAAGACTAGAAAAGTCGGGGCTGACCGAGTACGCTTCTAAACAATGAATCACTGTTAGAATTTCAAATGTATATCTCATATTGCGGTCTCAGTAACAACACTTTGCTTTTTTTACCGTATGCGTAAGCCCAAAAAGCAATCAGAAGCTGTGCCAGCAGAGCAAGTGGTTGACTTGGAGAGTGTTTGTGCCTCACTCCTCCCACCCTCTGCACAGTATACGTCTGTAATTGGAGTCACTCATACACAACAGTGAGCTATGGTTTGTTGACAACGTGCATGAATGAGTGGATGAACTCAGCCCAGTCTGACATACCCACCACAACCATCAGAGGAAGAGGACGTCCAGAGGAGACCTAGCTCAGCACAGGCTAATGATCAGGCTTCAGCTAATGCACCTAAGTAGGACCTTTTGCTTGACTTTTTCTATCCTGGCGAGCACTGGATTGGATTTATTAGGCGTGACAGCTCTCTGTGTAAAACCATAGCACACACTGCTCCGTTTAGTGCTGATCATCTCATGAAAGAGGACTGGATGACTGCGGGCAGATTCCTTATCTAGAGGCAACTTTTATCTTCCAGGAACTCACTTCATTGCCTGCTGCATTTATAGGTAAAGCACCTTTGTCATATTTCACTTTACAGGGAGGGAAACATTTGGGTTAAAATTTAGATTAAAAATAGGTAGTCATAGTAAATTTCTGTTAATAATGTATCATTTGTTTCACTGGGCTAGACACACCTGTGCATACAGTAATGCTGAAACATACTTTAACGTGAGAGATATTACATATATGGTATCTCACGAGCTTCATTGAAAAGCACTTAAAAGAAGACATCTGTCTGATAATGTGATATGATGCAATGATGTGTGTACAGGGAACTGCACTGGATTTATTCTAGAATGGAAATATTTTAGGTAATGTTTTTGATTGCTCACTCTGGTTTCATAACTGTCCTGCAATGTATTATATAACGTGCACTATAATTATGATGTTGTCTAATAATTACAGGTATTTTATAGTTCCAACTTCAGTACACTCCATTTAAAGGTAGAGTATGTGTATAAATTTCATCATTACTGTGTACTGATTTTAAGAGAATTACGGAGTCCTCTAAATATTCAGAGTGCTTTTTTTTCTTCTTAAACATTGGCAGATACAGTCATTTCCTAGTTGGTGAAAGTCTGCCAACATTTGCAGGGAAGTCTACATATTACAGATTGAGGATAGACATTACCATGACATATTTCTTTGCCAAAATATATTTTTAATGAAATATGCTGGAAGCATGCTTTTTAAAATTCCTAATAATGGCTTATGACAGAGCTTGTAGTGAATTTGTCTGGGGCATTGCTTTTTATTGTAATGTAGTAGTGCATAATAATACTGCAAAATGCTTGGCTTTTTGATAAGTCAATCTGGCACCTGGGGTAAGATGTAAAAGTATATTGAATTATGGCAAAATGTGCAAATCAGATAAAATATGGCTTAAATAAATACTTTTTTTTTTTTTGTGAAATTATCATGAGTGACATAAATGTAAGGTAACTGAACAAAGTATTACATAAAGAGATTACTTCAAAGCCAGTCTGGCTTCACATGATGATATTACTGATAGAGATACCAGTGCCTTTAATGTCATTTGCAATTAGTGTGTTGCTTGTTTTGACCTAATGTATACTGGAAGTCAAATATTGTCCAAACAGGATATTGCTATTTTAGTAGTGGGGTTCTCAGTTTCTGCTTTGTATCACTACTTCTGAATTCATGTTAAGCAATACTATGACAACAAGAAGTGGCATGGTTCTAATGTTCTATAAGTTATAGTTAAATTGTCTTAAAAAGAACTTCCCATTTTTCTAGGGAAACTACTGTAAATCTTAATCTAATGATATTACATATTACATTCAATTGGTCATTGGTTAATATTTAAATTGAATGAATTGAAATATTACATTATTTTAAAAGGAAATATATAGTGTTGCAAATGACATTTGTTTGATGAGTTGATTAACACTAGTAACATCCGTTACATTGTTCAGGCTTATAGTCATGTCTGCAACACATGACTTCAGCTGTAACTTTTCACTGACAGTCTGATACCAAATAAGCTGTATGCCCTAATCACACCCCAGATACATCTCTGTTACTAATCCTAAGTAATTAGACCATAGAAAAACACAATGATTTATCCTGTAGCAATGTGAAGAAGCCTGTTGAAAATCATAGTCGTCTGTGGTGTATTGCTGACTTTAACCATTGCATGTAATTTGAAGTATAACAGAACAGTTACCCTTCAACATCATGTGAGTGATGTTTTATTTAACTGTCTTGCTAAGACCTAATAGACACAACAGTTCCCACCTGCATGTCTGCCAGGATTTAATTGTCCATTAGTAAAATTTGCAATTAATAATGTATCTTTAAAAACCTATAGACCTATATATATATAGGTCCTATATATATAAACCTATATATATATATAGATTTACCTAGCTGATTTTTCAATTATATTGAGGGTTGCTCTAGCTTGACATATTTTTTCTCCTTTGACATGACACTTTTACAACTCCTGTCTCAATAATGACCCTTATCTTCTTCATGCAGCACTCACCAGCGTCTTAACAAACAACAATTGTTCAGTGGTCAGGAATTTAGCAAGAACCTAGGAAGCATTTATACTAGTGCATGTGTTGTGTGCATCTTGCATGTAATTTGAAACTCATTCTTCAAGATCTTTGAATTACTTAATATGATGAGATTATATTTGGGTAGATTCTATGCAAACTATGCGGCCTATTTATCAAAGTTATCCCCCCTGTTAAATCCCTAGAAACTGTTGTTTTCGGGGATTTATCGGTAAATCACTATATATTATTGTAGCATCACGATATCTGCTGATTTGCATCTATTAGTGTTTTTCTGAGCACTCCCCATTAACACTATTATTAAAGTGTGCCCTGTGATAACCTTCTCCTTTTCTACATGTTAATGTACGCCATCTGAAGCTGGCATACATTAACATAACTGAAATCTTTCACAGCTGTCAGATCTGCTCTGAAGAGCAAAGCTGGATAGCGCATGTGTGGAGGGATCATGTGATCCCTCCCTGTCACATGACTCACCTTCTTGCCATCCAGAATGTTAGTGCTCATGCCCGAAGTTTTCAATCGGCGCATGCGCACTACCAAAATAGAGAAGTTCAGCGCAGCTTTCTTCGGATGAGAAGAGACTGCGATGATCAGGTGAGTCACTTCTCAGGGAAAGCAGGTTATCGGCACTGCTGTCCCTGAGATCTTTTTTGATACATAGCCGGAAACTTTCAATCCTTATCAAGGAGATGAGGATTGAAAAGTTTCAACTAAAAAAAATGAAGGATGATAAATAGGCCCCTATAGGAGCTTTGTGTGGTTAAACAATGTGATGCATGCAGACACTAGTTTATGGCACTGGGAGCTACATGGGTTAGACTACATAATCAGTGTAATTTGGGTATTTAATTGTCATTTGCTGAACTCTTTTCTGCAAACTATACATTCCTTCTTATTGTTATACATATGTAGGTATCTAATACAGATGGAGAACAATTGTTTATCATATGATGCTCTGGAGATGAGCTGAATTGTGTCAAAGCGTAAATTGAGTTTCACAACGGAACTTGCCTTTACAAATGGAAGTATGAAGTTATAGCGATACAATCTTTCTCTATGAATAGGGTTGGGGTGACGATGGACAATTCATTTTACTGTGTGGTGTGGCTAGTATAGACTGTGAACACTTAAGGCCACATTCTGTTGGTAAACGCGCCAAAGTCAAATGTGGCATGTAACAACTATTTCGAGAAACAGTTTTGAAAATGTTGCTTAGCTCTATGGTGCACTAATTGCATTGCCAACATCAAGCTGTGGCACACTTGCATAGAGTTGTCAATGCCGTGCAGTAGGACATCACATGCTTTCATGACACTTTATAATTAAAGTACACTGTAATGTTACACTATGAATGATTATTTCTTTAGCTTTTTGCGAAAACCCGATGTTATTTGTGTGTTTTATGTGTTTTCTACTAAAGCAAAAGAGAAGCCAATTTAGTTGTCCTGCGTAAATAGTCTTATTTCAATACAAGTTCTTTATTTTAACTTGTGTGAATGTATGCTAAGCTATTCCATGCTTTCTGAAATAATGGGAAATAGCATCAGCTAACGGCAATAGAGCAGGGGTGTCAGTGGTAAGAATATCGTACATAATATGTCAAGATCGCTGCCAGGGCAAGGTCCAATGTGCAGTTCAGAACACTGCCATATCTGACCAGGACTCCACAGCATTTTAGATCAATGATATACCCAGTCTGTGTATAATAAAGGTGAATGTAAAACACTGTTTCCCATCACATCAAAGCTATTCCACCATCAAAACTCTGAATGCAGCGATTTGACAATGCAATAGCTTAGGTGTGAGGGAAACAGTGTTCTCTGTTCACTGTAATGTTACACTTAGTGAGCACAACATTGCTTTAAATCGCCGTTGTTTTCTGGTCAGAATATCACGTTAAAACGACTGACTGACCTCACCTGCTATCATTACCACATAATACATGTTGTACAAAATATTATCTTGATACAGTAACACTAAATAAAAGTTATAATGACAGATTTTTTGTGGCGTATATTTTCCTATATAATAGGCATGGGTATGTGTGTGTTTGCACAGAAATGGGTGATCTCTTTCAGACTTTGGGATAATTGTTCCCTGATATTAACATTGACACATTATTTGTTTAAAAATATCATGTACCAGAAATCGTGACTAGTTTTACAGAATGGTGCAGTAGATCTTGACCGAGGCACAGTAAACGTGCAACATCTAAAGTGTTTGAAATTAGAAATTCATAGGTCTTTTTCCTGTTTTTTATTGAGCAGGAGCTCAGTATTATATATTTTCTAACAATTTTTTCTTCAATTTTAACCTATTTCTTCAATAAATTAAAGGATTCAATTCATAAATGTTAGTTAAAATACATATATACATCTGGATCATCCTCTTATTAACACGTAACATATTCTGCAATTCTGTAAAGTACAGAATTAAGACAAACATATATTGATACAGGAAAACATCTTGTAAGAAAAGGTAAGAGAACCCTGTTCATGACACCTACAATCTATACAGAAAACAAGTATATGATATAAAATGCACATGTGCATGGTTTGAGCAGCTAACTTGTTATGCTCAAGAGAAACGAACAGAGATAAAAATCAGCAGGGTGTCTCTCTGAACACTGAAATAAAGTGTTTTGTGTGGCAGATGTCAGTGGTGGATATACAAGATTAGAGAAATAATACAGTTATGTGCAGAGGTATGTGGACAAATGGACTACATGACTGAGTAGATAAGAAGTGTAATCCTTGTAGAGCTGTGTTTTCAGGAACCATTTAAACTGTGAAAGTTAGGGGAAAATACCAGAGTATAAGTATAGCATGGTAAAAATGGTGCAGTCTAGAGTGGGTTGTTAATAGGTGACATTGAAAGGTAAAATATACAGATGGAGCTTGGTTCTTACAGCCACGGAGCACAATCGCTGCTGTATGCAAATGTGAGAGTGGGGCTAAAATAACTAATTTTCTTAATTTATAAACCACTGGATCATCTGTAAGTCCTTGGTAGATTGAAACAGGGAAAATATCTGTATACAATAACTGTGAGATACATATATTAAGAGTAGTCTCAGTCTGTTTTGCATAGAAATAAAATGGGTTATTTTTTCACCTTATTACCAGTGATATTTCATGTTGACACGTGTTCTTGACATGTTCAGTAGAACTCATACTTGTGGTATTAAAAGAGATTTCCACACAAATTAACTGCAGTTGCTTTGTTATTGTGAAAGAGTTTCTATTGGGATTTACAGTTTAACATGAGGATCATAATAGTTTAATATGAAAACTGCATAAGTTAGAGATTTTAAAAACAAGAAAGAACATTAATATATTCATATGAGGCAACGATAGATTATGGTATCACATTGTATTAAAAAATAACGACTGCTGTCGCTGATATTCATAAAATAAAAGAGACTGCTATTACTGTATTTTTCATCTCTGTTCAGTTTACAATTTAAGACCCAACTGTGTCTATGGAAGTGGAAATACTTGGTCATATGCTGAACTCTTTCCTATGAACCATATAATGTGACCAAGAACTACATCTGCACCTAGTTACAGCTGCAAATAGTTCAGACACAGAGGTTCATACAGATCATACGCTGCCTGTAATATAGTATAAGTGTAGCTCTATGTTCACTAGCAATGTGTGGTAGGTGCATCCCACGTCACCTACCTCTCGATTAGTCTTTCTCAGACTAGCTGATTTCTCTTCATTTCAGCTTTGGTGGGTTTTACCGTGAACAGGAGCTGCTGTGTATGCAATTTTAGTACTAAGGTAGGTGATAAGCAGCTGACAAAGGTTTAGTAGCACAGTACACACAGATTTGTTAAGAAGTGTGGGCCCCAGGCCATCTCTCAGAAATAAATGAACAGATTATTTCTATTTCTATTCTATCCTTCACATGTTGGCATTTGCTCACACAGGTAATCTCCAAAATTCACTCTACCTCTCAGCTCTACAATGATGGCCTCTGTATGCCTCCATCCAACCCCCAGCACTCACTTAGCAGCGGGTATCTTTCTGTCTGCTGTCACCTTGTGGCTTCTCACATACACATGTCCCAGCTATGTTAGGCTTCATAGACCTCACCTCTCAATTCCCTGATACATCAGGTTAACTACACTCTGTATCGGTCTCCTATATTGACTTCTCATGCACCCAGAATCTCACAACTCCCCATGGAATTCTCTGAGTTCCGGAGCCATCCTCTTGTAACAAAAGCTAAATGTCAGCTCATCCGACATTTACTATTGTAGAATGTGGCCTCAGCAGTACATCAGTCAATCAAGGTCATGGCTAACTCATGGGAATATGAACTTGACTTTATCATATACTACTTACTAACCCATGGGACGTCACCCAAGTGCAAACTGGTGGAACAGAGGAGAGACTAATATTGTCACGGTGAAAGCTGAAAGATGGTGAGCTCAGTTTTAGACATTTTGAGGCTTAGGTTGCTGGTAAAGGTGCGGGGCGGGTTGAATCACTACATTATTGTCCACGCTCCCACTATGCAATGATGTAAAAGTGTCATTTCGCTGTAGGAGACGCGGCACACCGTAAATCGTTCCATGGAGGCTCCCATCCTGCCCACTTCACTAGGAAGTGGACAAGATGCAGGAGAATGGCCTGCTCTCCCAGAGTCCAGGAGAGCTATCCGGAATTCAGGAGTCTCCCAGACATTCCCGGAGAATGGGCAAGTATATCCTAGACAGACGTTTCTCAATGTAAATGAAATATTTGAACTAACAAATGTCTATCAGTAATCCTGATATGACTCTCATAACTAATTTAAGCCATAAATGAGGCTAAACTGAGCAGTATTCTAAGAGAAAAGAGAAAAAAGTTTACTTAATGAAAAACGTGGAACTAAAGTGCAGGCTTCTCTTGTGAGTAGAGAGTAGATATGAACCTTGCCGTGTGTGTTCAGGAGATCATTCAGGTGCAAAAGTGTAAAAACAAGGTTTTAAGGCTGTGCAATATGTGCACCTCCTAAATTATACCCATTGCATATTTATTTTATGATAAACTATTTAAATCTCAACCTAACCAACACTTTGTAGACTTTTCTGGTAAGCTATATGTTTTTGATAAATTGTTTTTAATCATATCTCAAGAGTTCACGTAAATGTTTCAGAATCCCCCTACAGGTTTTTGGAATTGCAATCCACAAATCTCTATCCTCCACAAATGTCCTTGCATATATAATTTCTTAACCTATTGACCAAAGATTAATAAAGTAGCACATTTATGGTCTTGCCTCTAGCAGAAAATTAATGTGGGAGACTGCCGCATAAGAACAAGAATTATGGTTTTATGTTTTTTGCTGAATAACAGGATTTTATGAAGCCCGATTGTAGACTCATGTGATGCAATTCTTTGGAATGACCAGATCTTTTTGTAATTCTCAGCAGCCCTGTAAAATGGCAGTGTTTATTGCAAGTTTGGCTTTGTTGGTTGTTTATTTCCCTTATGGGATTTCTTAGTTTAAAGCACATCTTTTAGAAACAATCTGGAAATTACTAGTTGCCATGATGAGTTTACTTGTGGTGAGCCTTGAAGCTTTCGTCTGAACTCCGCTGTATGTACTGTTAAAGGGCGTGACCTGGAAAACAGGATGCTGCTTTAAGGCATGTTGAGTGTAATTCATACAAAGTATGTTGTGAAGAGTGATGAGGTTTTAGGCTGTAAATGCATTACTGTTTTAGAGCAATTACATCAAAAACATATGTTGTGTTTCTTGTTTGTTCCTAATAGCTTGTTAGACATTTTAGCCCACAGCGTTTCATGTATGTAGGCAAATTAATAGGGAAATCCATGCTTAACATGTTGCTGTAAGTATGTACCCAAAAGTGAATGTACAAAAGTACCTGCAATTTCCAAGATTATATATGCAGTAACATTCATTTTTAGGATGTCAATGCAAAATTTATGGTGCATGCATATATGTGAATTTCCCTCATTTCCCATTGATTGTACTCATTTTTATTTCATACACTTATCATTGAAAGTCCATGTGAATGGCCTTTGCCATGTATTCATGTGAATGGCCCTTGCCATGACAAGACCCATCTGAGGTTCATTTTTGCTCCATGAAGAATCACTAACATTGGGGATTTCCTTTTTGTATTAACCCTAGGGCAGTAGAAATGTACCTAGGTCTCATCAGCAATCTGCAGTGTTCATTGCACATTCATTGAGATCAGCTTGCACAGATCTGATTGCAAAGATCATTGATTTCTACAAACACATTGACATTTGTTCCAGGGTCCGGCTGGACCATAAATACTACATGTTATCTCCTTGTTGTTTTCGTGGCGCGACCTGTGAGTAGAAAAAATAGGGGAGGGGGGAGGGAGAAAGAGAGAGAGGGGAAGGGCGAGAGAAAAGAACAGGCGAGGCAGTATACGCGATTGCGGCCGGGATTTGTTTATAGCTCCTTTCGCAATTTAGGTCCTTAGCTCTTAGGCCTTGGTTATAGCTCTAGTGCCGTGTATACTGTGGGATACTAAGGGTGGTAGGGCTTAGGTGGGCAAGGGGATTTATATGCCCTGCCTCAAGCTTGTATTAGAAGCTTTTGCAGGCATATAAATCCCCTTGCCCACCTAAGCCCTACCACCCTTAGTATCCCACAGTATACACGGCACTAGAGCTATAACCAAGGCCTAAGAGCTAAGGACCTAAATTGCGAAAGGAGCTATAAACAAATCCCGGCCGCAATCGTGTATACTGCCTCGCCTGTTCTTTTCTCTCGCCCTTCCCCTCTCTCTCTTTCTCCCTCCCCCCTCCCCTATTTTTTCTCCTCACAGGTCGCGCCACGGAAACAACAAGGAGACAACCAACAGAAACCGGACCTGGAACATCCGGACCATCCGTCAAGGCAGCACCCACCCTCACAACAACAACGAAAAAACAAAGCGCAGACGTCCTAGGTAAGCCCTCCCAAAAGGGTCTATACCACCCATCTCATAAATACTACATGCATGAAACAAATGTCAGTGTGCACTGAGAGTGCTCTCCCCAAAGAGATCAATGATCTTTATAATGGGATTCATTTAAGACGAGGTCACAGTCTGATAAACTCAGCTGATTAATGCTTTCAATATATTTTAATGTGTAGGCATACTTAATGTATAATTTACTTAAAATGTTAAGTAGACACTGTGGTTTGTATCTGGGTTCTGCTAATTGAGTTTCTTTTATATTGTTACTTCGGTTTCTCGTATGTCAGCTTTGTTGTTTAGAAATCATATCAATGTCCATAAAACCCAAAAAGGAAGTCTACATTTGTATATTCCAATCCTTTTCGCTTATCTACTTTTTTTTCCTACTTATGTTAGAGCATTATTCTGCCTGTCACATTTCATTCTGTGGTGGTATGCTACAGAAGCAGGGGGCAGATAATTATTTGTAACATAGTACTTGTTGTGGAAATGGATTTATATGATCCAGAGGCAAAGCAGCTGCCATTGATTTTGTGCACATGAAGTTGCCATGATTTAACTTGGTTACCATGTTTTTTAACCCTAAATCTCTAAGTTATGTAGTAGGAAACGCCCATCTAGAAACTGACATTTACCATGGGGGTACAAAGTTAATGCTTGTAAAGATCATATATTTCTTTTCTTTAGTAAGACATGTATAATTGTCATTGCATGCTATAAAAGTATTAAACCTATAAAATCCTTCTGACAGAACATGTGGCGATCATTAAATATATCTGACTTAAGATTCAAATCACAATAGAACAAGATGGAAAGCGAGAGAGAGTAGCCAGAGGGGGTTCATTCCTTAACGAGATGAAACAAAGGCAACAGAGACAGCGAGATGTCCATGAAAGACAGATAAGATTTTAAATGATTGGGTATAAAACAAGAGAATGACGTAATGCTCCTGGCTTAAAAAGGAAGACACATAGTTTACAATCTAGATGAAATGAATGTACCAGTTAGTTTGGAGACAGGGGAGCTTTAATTACCAGATAAGAAAACAATAATATGTGCAGGTTACGCAATGCAATTGTTTCAATTCTATTTCCTAAATACCTTAATTGCTGCATTATTTAATATGAAATGATTATTCTAAAGGAAGGCTATTATTATTACTTTAAAATGTATTTAAAAACTCACTGTAGGTTTTACTGTCAGGAAATAAAAAAACTACTAACAGAAGAGCACATTTTATTATTTTTGAATGGCTCATAGAATGTTCATAAGACCTTGTGATGTTGAAATCAGGGGCTGGGGGGCTGGTCCCAGAGTGGGCTTCCCTGTGCTGGGTCACAGGGCTACCTGCATTTTTCTCCCTTTGAAATGCTCCTAATAGGCTGCTGAGCCGAGTCTCCCTGCCGGGCTAAAATTTGGCAGTGAGCCCCTGATTCACTTTTTATAGACTATTGATTGCACTATTGATAATCTAAGATTGATACATTTTACTTTAGCTGTAAGCAATAAATTTCAAATCACACAGAGCTTAGCACCTTTTTATGTACATGAACATCAGGGGGTAAATGTATCAAGCTGAGCGTTTTCCAGCGGGTTTGAAAAGTGGAGATTGCCTATAGCAACCAATCATATTCTAGCTGTCATTTTGTAGAATGTACTAAATAAATGACAGCTAGAATATGATTGGCTTCTCAAACACGCCGGAAAACTCTCAGCTTGATACATTTACCCCCAGATATACATTTTATATTTACATATACGTCTATGTAGCAGAAAAAAATCATTAAGGCAGACTCTGGCTGTTCATTGTTACTGTTGAATCAACTGGCACGCCCAAAAGACTTAGTGGGCTCGTATGATATGCTTGGCACAACAAAATATGGGAAAATTACTCCTGCTTTACTCCCGTTATAATGTTTTTCCTAAATTTCCATAGTTTGTATAGTAATGTAAGTTTATGTAAAGATTTATTTTTCACTTAATAGTGGCCTCCGATAAACATTATCTTGCATTAATATGGGCCTGTCAGCTTTACACAGTGCAGGCAGCCATTTGTGAGCTGAACTTAATCAGAATATATCCTTCACTGGAATTAGTTTCAACACTATGGTCTAATGCACTTTGCTCCTCATGTCTTACTAAAGTCACTAGTTCCTACTGAATTTATAAGCTAAATCTTGTTGCAGTACACAAAATATCTATTTCCACTGGGTAGGTGGTAGGTCCACTTTTAGGTAATTCTGAATTCATACTGGTACCCTTTAATAGCAGGATACATTGAAAGCAACAAAACTCACTTATCACTGGTGTTAATGTCATTTAAGTCAGTAACAGTTATTGATAGGTCAGGGATGATGTTAGTGTTTAATGGATCTCACTCAAAGCTCTAACAATGGGATCCATTCATATGGCTCTGTTTCATGATTCCTTAATGGGTTTTACAGTATACCATAGTCTACTTTTTATGATTTTCATATGTATTTTACAGCAATATTCATAGATTTGAAAATGGTCTATATGAGAGGGTGGTCCTTGAAGACAATGCCAAATATTTAACGTTATTTTATGGAGCCTACTGCACCATTTTTACAGATGGTTATATCTACAGACCACTTTCTCTCTTTCTCTCTCTCTCTCTCTCTCTCTCTCTCTCTTACTTTTTCTCAATCTCTCTTTATCTCTCTTTCTCTATCTCTGTATAAAATGTACTTGCACCTCCGCAACTGACTGAAGATGAATTCATCAATTATTAATTAATAATATAAGAGAAAAATATTTTTTTTAACCAGGTGTTGAAAAGGTTAAGTAAAATAACTTTACAAGATTTGTTTCAATTTTCTTAGAAGACAAAAGAGAAAGTGATAGAATTATAATTTGTCTTTGTGTCTGCATTTGAACAAAGTGGAGACTTTTCAATTGCACACAGAGCCAAAATACAGTATATGTAAGTATATAAATACTTTGTATGAGTGAAAGTGATGACACCATATGAGGGCTATTAAGACTTCAAAGGACCTTTAAATAAACAATGGTGTAAGGTTTAGTGGTGGTCCTCAATCTTAGTCATCACAGACAAAAAAACTGCTTATGCGTGGTTTCTGCTGTCAAAAAGATATCAACACAATCCATATATGGTATCTCCATGTATGCTGTAAATAATGTCAGAACAAATAATTTCAGTGTTGTCCAGGCAGTATTATGTTAGATGAGATTATTTGATAATACAGAATATTATAAATATGAAAGGAATTTCAAGAAAGATGTACATGTTGGGTGGTATGCAGACCGAACAGATGTTACGGTTGGGTCTTGTATAGGGTACAGTGGCTCCATCATCTTTAACTACTTTTTTGAGTTTGTGTTTTTTGTTCTCACAAATTTAGAGAACACCAAAATAAAAGAGAAATCGAGTAAAGTGCCCCTTAAATAGGTCTCATGTAGAGTTGGACATGATTGGAAATGTATTGGGTCTCCTGAGGGGCGCTGATGTATTTGAACCTCAGTCTACAGTACAGAAGTTGCATTTGCTCCAACATGGCCTTATACGCCCCCTTCCATCTCTGCAATCATAAGGGGCCGCAAGCAGCTGTAAACACAAGATGTGACTCGGTCTATATATGGTTGCAAACAATACTAATGCTTTATAGCCATGCACAGAAGTAAGGAAGCTTATGGTGATATGCTTAAAGAGTTTCATACAACTAAAGCATATTATACACTTTTAACGTATCTTAATGCAGTAAATGCATTTAATATAGTATGCTGATTCACACGTATCTTAAGATATATGCAGCACTGCATATAGACGTAAGTTATTCTTTTTTTCAGGTTGCATTTTTACGTCTGCATTTTGTATGCAAATTGTGTCTAACTCTACATGAGACCCTCTGTTGTTAGCTAAAACTTGACCATTTTAATATGCTAAATCCAGTCTGCATTAATGTTATTGTACTGTAAAAAAATATTTTCTGTTGCTAAATTTGCGCAGTTGTTGTAAAATACTTGGCAAGTATTTTTAGCATTAGACATTTTTTTTTACTAAAATAAATTGTTACAACACACACATCATGCTAGTATAATAGTGTATACCAGGGGTTGGCAACCTTTTTCTATCGGAGTGCCAGCTAAAATCCAGTCAAGCCCAGGTGTGCCGGTTGTGTGTGTGTGTGTGTGTGTGTGTGTGTGTATGTCTCTATATATATATATATATATATATATATATATATATATATGTATACAGAGCTGCCTAGAGAGATTAATGGCCCCAGTACAGCAACTCCATGGGTCCTCTTTTATAGTTGAGCATGGTAAAAAAAATGTTGTTCCGCCACATTTTTTTACCATGCAAGTGGTCGTACAATTGGGTGTGTGGCAGTACATCATTGGGGGCATATCTAGCAGGTGAAAAGCACCAGGCCACCCTCTTACAGAAAAATGCATTACTCACACATGCCCCCTTGTTCAGCAGCTTTGCTCAAATATGTCCCCTCTGCCCACATGCTTTAATCACACTTGCCCCACCTCTGCCCAGCACCTTTTGTGACACATGCCCCTCTCCATCACCTTTCGTCACAAATGCCCCCTCTCCAGCACACCTTCTTCTTACCTTATTCTCCACTGCACAGCATGTAAAATATTCAGCAGTCCGTCGAGCACCATGTGACCACTGCAGTCACATGACCTGGCGTCTGAAGGTACCTGAGCTGAAGGTGATTTAGCCACTACCGATCCCCCTGCACTCAATAAAAAAAGATAGGTCTCCAGAGGGGACTCGGGCCACCAAGCAGGCCCAGGCAATTTGTAGCCGCCCCCTCCCCTCTCGGCGGCTATATATATATATAATTATGTCTCATTTAATGAGGCTAATATCATATTAACAGTAATGGAGCAGCAAGAAAAAACGTTATGCCACACAGTAATGCCCCAGTTCACATCATACCTCATAATTGTGCCCCCAATTCATCTTATGCCACATAGTTGTGCCCCCAATTCATACTTTGCCACAATTGCCCGCAGAAACACATAGTATGCCACAGTTGCCCTCCTAAATACATAGTATGCCACAGTTGCCCCAAGAAACACATAGTATGCCACAGTTCCCCCAGAAACACATAGTATGCCACAGTTGCCCCCAGAAACACATAGTATGCCACAGTTGCCCCCAGAAACACATAGTATGCCACAGTTGCCCACAGAAATATATAGTATTTCAGTTGCCCACAGAAATACATAGTATGCCACAGTTGCCCGCAGAAATACATAATATGTCACAGTTGCCCCCAGAAATTCATAGTATTTCACAGTTGCCACCAGAAATACATAGTATGCCACAGTTGCCCCCAGAAATTCATATTTCACAGTTGCCCCCAGAAACACATAGTATGCCACAGTTGCCCCCAGAAACATAGTATGCCACAGTTGCCCCCAGAAACACATAGTATGCCACAGTTGCCCCCAATACATTTTATGCCACAGTAATGTCCCCAATATCTTTTATGCCACATAAATGCCCCCAATACCTTTTATGCCACATTAATGCACCCAATACCTTTTATGCCACAGTAATGCCCCTGTCACGGGCACTAGGAGTCTTTACCCAGGTATCACCAGATGATGGACTTACCAGAGCAGTATAGGTGGTAATATGGTACTCTGGTAGCGGGGTGATCACGGAACAGGAGACAGCAGATGGTAAGAGAATGCTCGTGGAAAGTCTATGACTAGCAGCACTGGTAATATATAGATAACTGTACACGAGGAGCTGGATGGACAAGGAAACGTGAGGGTAGTCAGTGGTCTGCGGGTAGCAAGTTGTACCACTGCTATAGTGAGGAGGAATGTCCAGAAGTAACGAGGAGGTGATGAAAGTCAGCGGTCTGCATATAGCAAGTTGTACCGCTGTCTAGGTGAGGGAATGGAATCCAGGTGAAGGTATCCGGGAAGTCAGTGGTCTGCGTTAGCAAGTTGTACCACTGCTATGTGAAGGGATACTGGAAACTGGTGACTCAGGAAACAGGGAACAGTGGTCTGCCTCCAGCAAGTTGTACCACTGAGATATATATGTGAGGAGGAGCACGGGGAGATAAATGCAATGCAGAGTATACACGGGCACACTGAACTTGATCCCACGATGATATGCACACAAAAGTAATAACTGAGCAGCACTGCACAAATATACAAAGTCACAAGAACTATCCAGGCTAAAAGGTAACACAGTCAAATGATGGCAATAGTCTCAGTGGATAGGAAACTCCAGAGGTGAACAACTCACAGTCAATGAGAAGTATGCATACCGTGGTTCAGGAGAGCAGGCTGTCAGAAAGGAGTGCAGGGATACCTGAACGGCTGTAGGCCGGCAGGATACGAAGTCCCAGGAGGGTGGAAGCGGTAACCAAGTAGGTGCAGCGCACAGTAGGTAGACCAGCAAGGATATAAACAATACTCAGGAAGCAGTAGTATATAGAACTGGACACCCGGAGAGCACAGGAGAGTAGAGGCGGTCTAGCCGAGATGAAAGCAGCGGAGCGTTGATCCGATGCAGACAGGCGAGTTGACACAAGCGGGAACACTGTAGAAGCACGGAACAGCGGATCGGCTGGCTGCAGATACGAGGAGTACTGGAGGGTTGCGATGAGCAGGACACTGCAGATACACGGAGGCAGCGGATAGAAATCAGCTGGTGTAGTCACGATGAAACACGGGAGAGTTGAGATAAGCAGGATACTGTAGATACACAGAGGCAGCGGATAGGAATCAGCTGGTGTAGTCACGATGAAACACGGGAGAGTTGAGATAAGCAGGATACTGTAGATACACAGAGGCAGCGGATAGGAATCAGCTGGTATAGTCACAATGAAACACAGGAGAGTTGAAGTGGACTGGAAACTGTAGAAGCACAGAGGCAGCGGATAGGAATCAGCTGGTGCCGTCACGATGAAACACAGGAGAGTTGAAGTGGTCTGGAAACCACAAACGAACAACAGGAATCAGCAGGAGCTGAATACACGAGGAAACACAGGAACACCGTCAGAGGCTCATGGGGAATGAGACTCCAAGATCAGGCAATGAGGTATAGAACACAGGTGCTTTAAATAGGGAGTGTTGCCTGATCAGCCAATTAACTAAAAGGAACATGTACTGAAGGATTGAAAGGGCTGCACATGCGCAGACCCTCAGGATGGTGGACGGCCACGGTTCCTAAATACACGAGAAGTAGCACTCACAGTCCGGTGAGTGACAGCCCCCTTCTCTTCACACTTCAAAGTGCCTCAAAATATTTTTTAGGCCACTAATAAATTAATAAAAAATTATATAATTTTATACTTACCTCTGCCAGGCATCCACAAAAGGTGCTTGGGAGGAACTGTGCAGCCGACACTGAACTGCTGCGCAAGCGCAGCAGTTCAGCTCTTCTCCGGCTGTCATTTATTAAAAATGACAGCCGGAGAAGAGCTGAACTGCTGCGCTTGCACAGCAGTCCAGTGTCGGGGAAGGAATGACAGCCGGAGAAGAGCTGAACTGCTGCGCTTGCGCAGCAGTTCAGCTCTTCTCCGGCTGTCATTTAGAACAGTCGGACGGCCGGCATGCCAGGACTCAGGGGGCTGCGTGCCACCCCCGGCCGACCCCTGGTGTATACAGTCAATGTTAGAAATCTGGGTATGCTCTTGATGCATTCATTGGTTTACCAGCATATAATTAATGCTTTTTAATGGATTTTGCTAATTGTGATATATTGCAGATATTGGTAATTGTGGATATCTAGTTGATCGTGAATGCTGGTGTATAGCAGCATATATATTTATACGTCATTGCTTTCATGAAAAACATTAGTAGATTTCCCCAATGTTAATGACCCATGTAGGGAAGAGTGTACATTACAATATTGCCACACAGTTAGCTGGGGTGTGAAAATCATCATGCACCATCATGCATCTCTTCATTGGTATAAAAGCAACACACACACAGTGGTACATTAACCAGCCTAAGTGCTGACATTGGTTGTAGCCTAAAGCATCAAAGTGAACTTAAACCAATCATAGTTCACTACGACAGCAACATGGCTATAACCAATGGTTGTGGATCTTACAAATTAGAGTAGTAAGATCAGCATCATGGTTCTAGTGTAATAGAGAGTAAATATGGGCCTGGGCTGTAGTGGTATTTTGGTGAAATTATATGGCTAAATGAAGGTAGGAGCAACTGCATCATCTGGATATCTGCTTATAAGGAATTATGTTTTGGTCTTTTATGAAACCATATTGAACCGCCTAGACAGAGCATTTGGCGCTAATAATGCAATGAAGGTGACTACATAATGGCACTGAGGTTACATATGGCGGCAGAGTATAAAAGGAATACGGTGACATGATTGAACTGAATATTTGGGTATGGAACTATATATAGTGAACACAGGGCTTTTATGCTGCTAATTTAACTATATATTTTCAGATTTAGGCTGTATGTATTTGAAAAGTAGATGTACTGCCATGCTTGTCAACCCGGAGGGTGGTGAAGTGTGAGGACGGAAGGTGGTGACGAACAGCGAATTGCATAACTTTTGCCTGGACCTGTGATGCAATGATGCAAAAGCATCATTTTGCCGCGGCCAGTGGGTCCAAAATGAAATGCTTCAATGCGAAGCCCATCATAAAGGCTCCCATCCTGCACACTTCATTACGAAATGGGCAGCATGCAGGAAAATGGCCTGCTCTCCCGGGAGTCGAGGAGACCTTCCTGGAAATCAGGAGTCTCCCAGAATTTCCGGGAGAGTGGGTAAGTATGTGTGCTGCATGTGCTGGGCATTGAGCTGTATATGATAGACACATACTGTAAGTCGGGTATACAACGTATTTGGTTTTTTTTGCCGCAAACACGAAACATTTATTTATTTGACATACTAGTCACCTTTCCACTGCAGCTCATACGCAAAGCTGCAATGACTATATCGTTTTTCTCCATACCACGTATGTTAACTACCTAACGACACACAGTGCTAACCTAGTCTAGCATCACATTGTGAAAAAAATATTCATGTTGGGAAGTATAATATTTTAAAATATAAATGCAAATTTTGACTAATAAAATGTTAAACTCCATGAATATACTGTAAAGTACTATAACATACTGAACATTTTTTGTGGTGCAGGGAAAATGCTTAGCTATTTCACCCTACATTTTTGAAGCTGTATTGAAGCTTTTTAAGGCTGTTTACAAGCAGTAATTGCTGTATTGGGACATTCACAAATTACTACATTGACAAACTCAGGTGGCATAATGTTGCCGCAATGGATGGGCCAGACATTGTGGGTTGCTGCAGCAATTTCTGGATACCAGGTCCTTCATTCGTCCCTTTTACTCAGAGGAAGATGGTTCCATGAAGGGATCTTCATCGTTAAGGTATAGAGAGCTTCTTTTAAAAGCAGATTTTAAAAATGGAATAGCCCTTTAAATCTATTTGCCCCTAAGCTTAACTCTGGGAGTACAGCTTGTTTCACACACAGGGAAATATATAAATATGTGTAATAAATAATATTATTTTCCGATTTACATAGGTCCCCTGTAGTTTTATGTATTGGTGATCCCTGTATTCTCAATTCCAAGACTAAAGTAACACAGAATTCTTTTGTTTTTTCCTGACGCACATTAAGTTTCAATTCCAAGATCAACACCGCTCACATTCTTTTGACCCAGCATTTGAGAAATTTCTGAAATAGTCATTTTCCCATATGTATAACAGATGGAAAATAGTCATCATCTTTAATACAGGTGGGGCTACCTGATTATGATAGATTTGTGTCTCACTACCTGTTGTTTTAGCATTCAGTCTGGGAAAAATTCATTTTCTATTGAAGTGTAACAGCCAATTGTAGGGTTATTGCCAGCAATGAAAATTCATCACTTTATTGTAACATAGAAACAAAATAAAGGAAATAGCAGCATAACATTTGCTCTTTATTAATAGACTTCCAGTTGTAGGGGGCTGTTTTATCACCATAACAGAAAACATCAGTTGTGAAAGAACCATGTAACGTTTTCATGGCATGAAAATCCCTTTTTTCTGAATAAAGACATTATAAATGCAATCTTTAAAAAGCACAATGGACACAACTGTTTACCAGGTTTATCAGTTTTGAGTGGAGCTCCCTAAGTTAAACATCAATGCAGAATATTACTTACTTGGAGCCTGACGGAGGCAGAGAAAGCTGTCCTGTTTCCTGTCAACAGCATGTTGTCAACAAGCAGCTTATATGAAAAAAGGCTGCTTCAATAAACGTGAGGATCGCTATCTGTTGTGCTCCAGGGATGCGCTCCTAACTCCTGCCAAGGCAGTCATTTATCATACCAGTATAGATAATACCCTCTGGCAGAAGTGAGGGCAGCATCCCTTGACCATGGCAGAAATGAGAAGAGCCACCGGATTGGGTGTATTGACAGATCCCATGTAAATAATAATCTGAATTTTTATTTAAGCTAAATAATCATTTTAATGACTCTAAAATAATAATTTTTTAACATCAATATTCTAGATAGCAGATGGACAGAACTACTCGTTTTTATCAATGTTATGTCTTAATGCTTTTTATAATGTCTAGGGACTCTCAACTTACTAGATGAGAGTAGAGTATATCAAATGCCTAAATAAATGAGTTTTCTATGCTTGAAAGATTTATTTATTGAGGCTAAAACCTTGATGTAACTGGTTGAATGAAGTGGAGTTTAATCCTGCATTAACTGACATCCAAGTTCATTTCAATTAAATTAGGTTTAAATTTTTGAGGTAAATCATTGTGTACCAAATAGATGAAAAATTCCTGGGTGGAATTACTGAATAAAGATATAAATTAAAAACAGTCTCTACATTAGCTATGCCGTGATGCATTGCAGCATAAAATGTAAAGTGTTTTGATTTTTGATTTTATTTGTAGGATGTCAGATGGGTGATATGGGCACGAACACTTGACCAGCTAGAAAAGCACTAGCATGCATAGCGCTCAGATCATTCCATGCTGTTGTCACATTGAATTGAATGGCACGCTCAACACACTGGTTAAGGTCTGAAGACTGAGCAAGCAATGTTTTCTGAGCATCTAAGTTTCCTTTTTAGAAAGGTTGATAAATCTACAACTTAGCCTCTTAAGAGGAGGAAAACACTACTGGAAATCAAAGAGAACAAATATATACCTGGAAGAGTGGAAGTGTTTATATTTAAGTAGTTAAAAATACCCCATTCATACTGCACCAAAATCCCGGGTTTTTCCCGGGGCGAGCTCAAACGAATGGTACAAGTGAAAAATCCTGGGTCTAAAAACCCGGGTCTTCAACCCGGGATTTATCGAGGGGTAATTCCCGGGTCGGACCCGGGTTGCCTGCACTATGAATGGTGCAACCCGGGTTTTTGTATAGTTGCATGGGAGAGAGAGAGAGAGAGAGAGAGAGAGAGAGAGAGAGAGAGAGAAAGAGGTTTTTTTTTCCATATTCCAGCTTTCAGCCAATGAAAAGTGCTCTGGTGATGACTCCCACAAATTGCCAGGGCACAGACTTGTGCAGTATGAATGGTGTTTCTGAGCTGGGACGCTCCGAGACCCTGCAAAAACCTGGCTTCAAAAACCCGGGATATTGCAGGGGCGGCAGTATGAAAGTGGTATTAGTGTGTCCAGCATTCTATTTTGTCCTATCTGATAAGATTAAAGCTTATGAGCATTGAGTAGACAGGCAAAAGAATCTTGCCAGATAAATGTGATGTTCTTTAGCCAGGGGCAGGCTGGGCTGGGGGGCAGGGGGTCATCTGTCCCCCAGGCCGATCTCATAGTAGGCTATCTTGGGCTGGGTCATTGGGCCACCTGCATTTTTTTTCCTTTAAAATGTTCGGAATAGGCTGTTGAGTTGAGACTTGACCCCCGGGTAAATTATGCCAGCCCTCCTCTGTCTATAGTTCCTATAGTGACATTTAGTCGTGAATGGAAAACACCTTTCCTTGCTGCAGAAGAAGTGCTTCTCATGTGGCAGAGAAACTACAGTATATCTCCTTTAACTGCTAGGCAAGTCCATCTGTTCAGGGGCTAGAATAGTAAATTCTGCACAAATAACTGACTTAAGTGAGACTTTCTGACTGACTCACAGGCCTCGTTTAGAGATATGACCAAGTCCAGGTAGAAAATGCAATTTTGCACCTTGGCGAAACTATGACGCACCGCAGGAGGTGGCAAATTTAAAGTGTGTGAACAGATTTGGAGGGGGCATTTCCAAGCTCAACCCTTAATCAGCATTTTAAAATGAATCTTGTGTGCTACATACAAAAGCAGACAGTATTTTCCCTGCATGCAAAAAAAAAAATACATTTGCACCCCTTACATCACAGCATGGTTTGTCCAGGTACAAATTTGCTAGGTTTGCTCTCAACTCTAAATGAAGTCCTGTGTGTCTTTCACAGCTCAACAGTTTCTGAACATGTTATTTCTGCTTGTTTATTAGCTGAATAAAATGCGTAAATGCTAACTTCTTCCTTTCCCTGTGAGCTTCAGACACTGTTTAAATGAAAGAAAGCATGATAAAGAAATGTATTCTGGAAGTCGGTACACTACCCAGGACCGTAATCTGTCTCTAAATAAATTATTCAGCCACTTTATTTTGTATGGTTCCACAATTATCATCTCCCCTTGCCAATTACATTATATGTGTAAAATAAGCATTGTAAGATGTAAGAAAAATGTTTGTTTTGCAAAGTAAATCTGTGATTTAGTGTGAAGCCCAAAAGATTTCTGGCATGACAGTAATAACGTGTTAAACATGACTGAACAAAAAGTAATAACAAGAGAGTCGAAAGTAAATTTCATGTAGGAACCAATACCAAGTAAAAAAGTGACAAAATATTTTTTATTGTAACCATTTTTATTTGACATCTGTCATTTCAATAGAAATCCCATCAAAAATGCAAGAAGCCATTGTCATGTAATATGGGTTAGTCACCCATTAGCAAAATTACTTTAAAAAGTGCTGATGACCATTAACTCTGTGTCAATTATATGAACTCACATAAAAGTACTGAGTGAAACACACTCGTATACCCTAAACAAAACATTAAAGATGCAATTCCAATTAATTACTATGAAACATACACTGTTGCCAGTAGATAAAGCCCATTTGGTCTAGTCAGTTGTTTTTTCATTATTGTGTTATTAACAGGGCTGCCAAGAGGAATTCAGGGCCCCGGTACAACAAATTCATGGGGCCCCCCTCATAGTTGAGTATGGTAAAAAAAAATGCGGAGGTGTGGTCATGCATTTGGGGGCGAGGCAAATGCGCCATTGGGGTGTGGCTAACAAATCAAAATCACTAGGCTCTCAATTCGCCCCAGCGTCACATATGTCCAAGCACTCCTGACTTTCAGGACAACTAGCACCAAAGGGTAGTATAGAAAAAAAGCAGTGTGTACACAAAGAGTTCAGTCTTGGCCTCCACCTTACATTGGGCACAACACTCACCAAAAATTGACATTGTCCCTATTAGAATCACAACATTTCACATACTGTCCTGCTCTCTCCTACCTGTTCTTCTCACTTTCACCACCTGTTGCTGCATGTTTCTTTTGTTGCGGCTTGTCTGGATCCTGGAATGCTGGGGGCCCTATTTGGGAAAAAAATAGCTACAATTAGATAATTCCAAACAACCCTGGCATTAAATCAATACCATCCACGATTAATAATTAGGCCTTCCTCCAGCTCCATTATTACAATAATGTGTCCCTTCATCATCGCCATGCCTTATGATCACACTGCGCCCTCCATGCTGCTTTTGCCCCCTTCATCTGGCTCCCCTTCATTACACTTTACTATGCTGCTCGCCCCCTTTTTCAATCCCACTGTGCCATGCCTCCACCCCTTTTTAACCCCACTGTGCCATGCTGCCCACCATTTTTTAACCCCACTGTGCCATGCTGACCTGTTTTTTAACCCCACTGTGCCATGCCGCCCCGTTTTTTAACCCCTCTGTGCCCCCCTAATTTTTTAACCCCTCTGTCATGCTGCCCCCCCACCCCTGTTTTTTAACCCCTCTGTGCACCCCCTCATTTTTTAACCCCTCTGTCATGCTGGACCCACCCCCCGTTTTTTAACCCCTCTGTGCCCCCCTAATTTTTTAACCCTTCTGTCATGCTGCCCCCCCCCCCATTTTTTAACCCCTCTGTGCCCCCCCTCGTTTTCCTCCCTTCACTTACCTTTTCTCCTTTCTTGGTCTTCTCTGCTGCTCTGTGCTCCATTGCTCCAGACTGACTGAATGCTGGGCATGACATGATGACATCACACCCGGCATTCAGGTTATTTTAACCCCTCTGTGTCATGCTGCCCCCCCTTTTTTTAACCCCTCTGCGTCATGCTGCTTGGTTGGTGGCCCTTGGAGCACTACAACCCCTATCATGCCATGTTTTATAAATTCGATTATGACATAGTTTTTATAACAATGGGTATTCTTGGGTTATTTGGGTTATTTGAGGCAGCATAAATTTAATTGGAGACTTTAAGGCTCATTTTCGTACTTCGCACTTAGGTACAAACTGTGCATTGAACCACAGCAACCAGTCAGCATTTAACTTTTATCTGTGCAGTGAAAGTTAGAGAATTAGAAAAAAAATGTCCAATTGATTGCTATGGTTTCATTTTGTACCTAAATGCATGTTAATGCTAAGGTAAATAAACTTTTTGCGTCTCATTTTATCTATTTTACATATTTTTACTTTATCTAACCTGTGCCTAAATCAGTGTTATCAGCAACCACTACCTGTATTGAAAATATTATATTTAAATATATGTCTGCATCATACATAGCGACACAAAAGTCCTAAACAATATTATAAAAATATATTGTAGAAAAGCACACAATTTCTGTACAGTCATTCAATAGGAAACGTGTTTGCATAGTAATTTCTCACCCATCCATGACCAGTTTAATTGTACTTTTATAAAGAATATAGTTTTTTGAAAAAAGACAATGAACCCTATTAGTACATGACAGTACTCCCTCTCGTTTTCCTCCCTTCACTCACCTTTTTTCTCTCTCCTTTCTTGGTCTTCTCTGCTGCCCTGTGCTCCATTGATCCAGACTGACTGAATGCTGGGTATGACATGATGACATCACACCCGGCATTCAGACAGTCTTAATGGAGCACAAAGCAGCAGAGAGGAGGGATGCCGGCGCCGCGATCAGGTGAGTATGGTTTGTTTTTTTTCAAACTAGCCTGCTCCCCCCACCAACGACCGAGCCCCACCCCACCCCCTGCAAAAAAAAAAAAAGATTGAAAAAAAAACCGTTTTGAAAACAAAAAATCAGCAGTGCAAGGGCCCGGGCCGGGCCCCCTGACATGCCCGGGCCCGGGTAATTGGTACCCGCCCCCCCCCCCTCTCGGCGGCCCTGGTTATTAATAGTATATTCTTAGATGGGCAGCAAGGTGGCTTAGTGGTTAGCACTTTTACCTTACAGCATTGGTGACTGCGCTATATAAATAAATGATGATGATGATGATGATCCAAAGGTGCAAAGCTGTATCCATACAAAGGTAACAACCATGAACCCCCTTAAATATCGTAAACCATAAAAGGGTATGTTTACTAAGCTGCGGGTTTGAAAAAGTGGAGATGTTGCCTATAGCAACAAATCAGATTCTAGTTATCATTTATTTAGTACATTCTACAAAATGACAGCTACAATGTGATTGATTGCTATAAGCAACATCTACACTTTTTTTAAACCCGCAGTTTAGTAAATATACCCCAAAGAGCCTGATTTACAGTTAGGAGCAAATCTAACTACTTTGTGGGAAATTTGCACAGGAAAAAACAATTTGTGCAGCACAGGAGGAAATGATACAACTTGCTTCATATATCCTAGAAATAATGCTGCCAATGTGGATGCATCCAGCTCCGCATTGGCAGCATATCCGCCAAGTCATCATCATCAACATGTATTTGAACCTACCTTCTTGAAGGTGCAAAGGATGTGACTCCTAACAGACGTACATACATGTTTCTGCAGGTCTGCATGGGCTGCATTGCTAGAACATGCCCTTACTGTACTCGGCCTTCATTTGCGTTGTGCTTCCCTCCGCCATTTCTCCTCACTAGTCGTTAGGAGGTGCAAGTGCCAGATACGCGAAAGTCTGCAATGTTCCAAATGCGCCCGTTCTTTTTGTAAGCATGTGCAATGCAAATTTGCCCAATTTACACCCAGAAAAATGGTGTAAGTTTAATGCAACACCAGGCCCTGAATATATAATTGCAAGTACTAAATGTTCATGTTCATTTATAAAGCATGCATTGCAAAGCCGCCACTGTCAGAAGCAAATCTATTTTTGAAAGGTTCACATTTCACTGTCTTTTTATTGTTTTCTGGATTCTGTTTAGTTAATACTAAACTTTAGCATTTTTTCATACCTTTTTGCATTGTTTCTGGGACCCCAAACTGGCTGAAAATTTAAGATTAAGGGGTCTAATAATAATATTAATAATGCTACCCATATAAAGAGTTTCTGTAACTGCAACGCTAGAAAATTTTTGATTGGGCTATTTACCATCGGGGTAGCTGAGCGATGCTGAATCTGGCTGTCAGCGGTAAGGGTACTTTTACCGCATGCCAAGCTAGAGCAGGACCCGCTGCACATAACTTAGCTGGCATGCTTGCTCTTGTAAAGTCCCTATCGGAGATGTGCCTCACAGGGCGACTAACTCCTAATACCTCCGAATTTACCACGATCCGCGTGGATGACTGGATCCCACCTCGGTCCCGGATTGGGTTTTCTCCGGACGCCCGCAAGTAACACCTAAGAGGGAAAAACACAATTAAACCGAGTCTACCAAGTAAGGGCTGTCCGAGACTACGGCAAAGGACAAGGACACGGTCAGTCCAAGCTCCTTGCCGCCTCCTCACTTTGTTCTTGCCAAGACGCGGGGGACTACAGGCACTGAAGGCCAAGACTAATCCGAGGACTAATCCCGCCTCAAGTACCTCACACACCTGCCGGTGAGGGCCTAACCGAAAGGGGGAATCGAGCGTGATACTCACCGGGACACTCCCACTTCCGATCCGGTTCTCCTGCACCTTCCCGACTCCTGCGGATGACAAGAACACACAGCCTCCCTCTACGCTCTCCGTGAGACTAAGATGGCACCCACAAAACTGGACTAACTACAACGGCGACCCGACCCTAACAACGTTCTAATGGTCGGCAACGCAACTAAGTCAAACACTATGACTAACTAGGTGTGGTGCACTAACGGAACTACTCACTTACACGCTACGGGGAACACCAGCCGGTGTTCACAGCCTAAACCGGAGGGCGGTTCCTAACCCCCTCACCCAGGTCGTACCAAGAAGCTGCCTTCTTGCTATGGAGTCACACACAGGCCCTAAGTACGGGTTCTTTAAGCCCGGCTGAGGCTCAGTAGAACAGCACACTAACCCGCGGGCCGACTGCCGCACGGAACAGCCGATCGAACTGAACCGCCCGACTGCCTGTACTCGGGTATCTCACACGTGTCCCTACGTCCGGAACCACAGGTCCACCTGCACGGAACCGGCCTTGAGGACCCTTGATCAGGACCACGGCCGCCCCTGGAACTGCCTCAAGGTGTGCTGCACTGCCACCAACTCACTCAGCCACCCCCCCTGGGTACCAGTGTGACCCCGGGGACCTAAGGGACAGGAAAACTACGTGTGTTCTCCCCCGGACTATGTGTATGCTGGTACTTACACTTGTCCCCCACAGCACGGGTTAGCACAGGAAAACCACAGGAACAAGAGCCTACCTTTAATGGGGGCCTGACGTCTTGCCCCTGGACACAGTTATATAGCACACCAAAATACTGTAATGTAAACTACACTCGCCACACAGACAGAATAAATAAATACAGTATACAGTACCTTGCCCGCTACTTACCCGAACACACCGCTATTAGCCAACCAGCAGGTTGCTACAGCACCACAGGAGCCTACGCTCGACCGTACCTCCTAACCACGTGTGCTCACCTCACACTGGGCCGCGCCTACTCTCACGAGGCTCCCACGCCTCTACCACACACCACCAGGGCCTTATGCCCTACACACCATGGGTCTCTGCCCAGCTACACACAGAGCCTTGTGCTCTGATTAATGGGCCTCAGCCCCCTCTCTACCTCAGGGCTCTGAGCCCACTCACTAGGGCCTTATGCCCTACTACCTAGGGGGTCCTAGCCCCTGCCTGAGGCCTGTGGCCTCCCTAACTAACTGAGGGCCTTGTGCCCTTAATAGCCTACAGGCTACCAGCCTCTAACCAGGCCCTCTGGCCTTCCTATGGCCTCTAGGCCACTCACTACCTAAGGGCCTTGTGCCCTTGTATACCTGGGGCTCAGAGTCCCCCTCACTAACTAACAGGGGCTTGTCCCCTTTATCATATGTATATGGCCTACTGGCCCACTAACTCGTTGGGGCCTAGTGCCCAGGTCCCTGGGCCTTGTGCCCCTACTTTAGTGTGCCACGGGCCTTGTGCCCGACTTTATTCCGTGTACTGCGGGCGTGGGCCCGGGATAGGAGTTGCCTGGCAAGGCCTTACCTGGGGCTGTCTTCGGGGAGCTTCTCCTGGACTCCTTCCCCGCCTGCCGCTGCTTCTCTGCTCTGCCGCCGGCTTCTGTTCTTGATCCCGCCGGTCTTCAGGCAGCAGAGGCGCTCTTAGCCCTAACAAGGGCTCTCTGCCGCCGCTGCTGGTCTCCGCTGGCTTCTCTTCTGGTCTTGATCCCGCAGCTCTCCGCGACACGTCCTCTTCTGGATCTCTCCGCCGACGAACTGCCCATGGCGGCGCGCGCGCTGACTTAAATAGTCGGCGCCGCGCTAACGTCATCACGTAGCGTCGACGCGACGCCACGTGATGACATGGCGGGCCCGGATTGGTCCGTCGCCATTTTTCTTTTTGAAATGGCCGGGAGGTGAGCCCTGATTGGCTCACCGTCCCGGCTGAACGGAGGGAACCGCCGCCCGAGGGACGACGACGGCCCCGGCCAGGTAAGTCCTCCACACTCTCACATGTAGACTTGGGCTTCCAGTTCCAGATTCAATTTAAAAAAAAATGTGGAATAACATTTTTTCTATACAACTTTATAAAAAAAGAAAATACACTGTATTTTAATAATGAATATTTGTTTCTATTGCTGTCCCTGGATAACGCCATTTTGCGACTTGTACCACAGATATCCATGATAAATAGGATTCACAGGATTAGGACTTTTGTCCCTTTAAAAAAATTAGACCCCTAAGAAAGTAACATTAAATACTGCAAAACAGATGCTGTGTAATTTGATCCATAAATAAGTTATCTAACCTCAGACACAAAAGACTTTGATTACTAATAAATGGATTTAATGCCTTAATGATGATTTTACATTTGTTACAAAGAAAGCTGCAACATTTTAATGTCAGACAGTGCCTAGGACATTTACGTTAAGAGATTGCATATTATGCCAGATTTCTGTACTCTGCACATGTTTTTTTTAATGTGTTTCCATTCTACTATGTTATTTATTAACTAACTTATTCACTAATACCACTTTCATACTGCCGCCCCGGCAATATCCCCGGGGCACAGGGCAGTATAGATAAGAAGATTCCTGGGTCGGGCGGGTTCATACTGCACCTGCCCGACCCGGGTTTTAGAAAAAAAAAAGTGTAAAAAAATGTTTTAATTAAAAAAAAAGACATAACAAATGTTTACTTAACTTATTTTCAGCCAGCGGTGTCTCCGGTGCGTTGCCGGCTGTCAGGGGGACCTCTGGGTACTAAAATGACGTCATTTCTAGTCCTTTAGAAATGACGTTATTTTAGTACCCAGAGGTCCCCCTGACAGCCGGCAAAACGCACTGGAGACACCGCTGGCTGAAAATAAGTTAAGTAAGCATTTGTTATGTATTTTTTATTAATTAAAATCTTTTTCTTTTACTTCCCCATTTTTTTTTTTTTACAGTATGAATAGTGATACCCGGGAATTACACGGGTTGCACCATTCATACTGCAGGCGAGCGGGGTCCAACCCGGGAATTACCCCTCGCAAAATCCCAGGTCTAAGTCCCAGGATTTTAGACCCGGGATTTTGTGGTTGGACTATTCATACTGCACCAAGACCCGGGTTTTTCAGCGTGCCTCTGCAAAAACCCGGGTTTTTGGTGCAGTATGAATGGGGTATAATTCAGAGATTCCTGGCTAAGTTTGTTTTGCTTAGGTAGGAAATCAGTTAACTCTAATGCCCTTTTCCTTTGTCTTCTTACTGGAGACAAGATAGTTAATGTTCAAATTTTGTCCTTGTTAAAGGGGAGAGAGAGAGAGAGTTATATCTTAATGGCTTTATAATATACAGGAGGACCGTACCATTTCAAAATTACAAAGATCACCAATTGATACAAATTATTTAAATTTTAATTGAAAATGTCAAAATAATGGAAGGACCATCATAGCTACTGCTCAGTGTATTACTTTGGGAATACAACTAGACAGATTACATACCATGGGTTATTTGTGTTTTTTGTTATTATTATTTTTATTATTATTATTATTATATTTTTTTTTATTGTTTTTTTAACATTACAATTCTGTTTCCATATGCTTTCACTGTTAATAAATGTAAATAAAATACAATGCAGTACCTATTTAAATATTTCATATAGTTCTGTGTGTTTTGAAAAGAAACACGAACTAGGAGGAGGAAAATACATTTTTATTAAAAGAAAATCTGTTTTTGTCATTACTCAGTTAGAGTATCTTTATTCCCCTTGTGTTAAATCATTCAGGACCAGCAAAAAACACTTAAACTCTGACTTGACTCACTTAGTTTGGTATGGAGGATAAATAAGCCACGTATCAGCAGTCTGAGAATTGTGATGATGACTTGTATTGCAGACACTTTTTATTGTCGGTGCTTAAATTATGTATGTGTAATCTTTTTGCCTATGTTTTAAACTTCTTTGAGAAATATACTTTCTGTAGAAGGGACTCAGACTGTGCCCCCTTAGATAAGGACATACATGTGACCACTTACATAACACACAGCTAATTCTATCTGGACCTCACTTACAAAGCACACGTGATGTGCACTGAAAATCTCTTTGGTTTTGAGCCAATGTCCAACATCTTACCACTTAAGGACCATCCCCTTACACTAACAGCAATTTACACCTCTAAAATGTGCACCCTCCTTCACCCCTTTATCTCACTTAAATAACATTGCTCTGAAATATTAAATCTAACTTTTAGCACTGCTCTGCAAAGAAAGAGCACCGGTACTTTACAGGACATGCCCTCTGCCCAAATCCTCCAGTTGGCCAGTGAAAATATATGTTACACCACAAATGCTGCCATCATGCTCTGTAATTCTATACGCTTTGGCATGAAATTATTAGCACTTGCACAAATTGAGGGACATGGCACTACCAAAGAGAATTCTCCACTTGATAAATGAAGCCCAGTATGTCTGTGTGGTCCAAGACTGCTATTTAATATAACTGTTACTTGTATTTATTTACATTCAAAACGTTTAGTCCCTACAGCTCTGATTCTTGCAAAATAATCTGGGTTTGTTCTATCTTATTGTGTCTGTGTGCTATCACTGGGATTTCCCAGTATATCCTCATACTGCAAGTAGGTGATTCCCCGGTTTTACAAGCCAAGCCCTTCGGTAGTCTACAGGTATATTCTCAGAATAATTTCTGTAATTATCATTTTGCTTCAAATAAACTTCTATTTGATGTTTTCATGTTTGGGCTGGCCATTAAATTTACCAATTTATTAATGAAGATCACGTTTGATTTGGTACAGGAGCCTGTTTAAAACAAATATTTAATGTTTTAGTATCATTCAATAACACTAACGTGCCTATTTATGATGACAGGGTGGTAACTTAGATTTTCTGTCGCTGCTTGTTGTAGCGATAGAAAATTAGTTTCACCCCGAATTTAGAAACCATTGATACTGCGTCAGCTGAGTAATGCGCAGCTCCCCAACAATAATGGCTTGTAGCGATAAGATGACTCTTACCGATTGCTAAGCCAATGCAGGGACCCTCTACTCACGTATGACTACTGCAAATGGAAGTGTTATGCACATTTTGTCGCTATTTAATAACGATTGTCGAATCTCGATTTGTGTTTCCAACACAAATATTCTCAAAAAGTAGCAGAATAATTCAAGTGAAATAATAATAATTACAGCCGTTACTTATCGCAGGCGCTGAGATGAACACTAGATGAAAAGCTCCTGCTTATATGCAAACAGAAATACAGTAAAACAATGCAGAAGGTGTGGCTTGCTTCTATTGGTCCAGGCTTCAGGAAGGTCCAGGGAGTTGCCGATCATAGGCTAGTTCAAATTAAAGAATCCAAAGGTGGGGTTCATCTCTCCAGGGGATGTGCTCCGATCTTCCCACCAAGACTCCAGTTTCAACTAGTCCATTAGCATTTTATAGTCAGCATCATATTAAAGGTTTATTCCCTAACATCAATAACTAGAGTATGCAATGTGCGATCTCTTCGCCGAATAAACCGGACAGCTGCTAATGAATAGGGGATTAAAATTATATCAGACATGACACATTTCCTTTAACCTGAACCATAGGTTTTACTAATATGCATATAACTTATAATATTAAACATGAATACTACTATATTTCGACATAAATGACTATGTGTTGCAACTACGGTTAATGTGTACTATAAACAACTGTATATGTTTGTGCGAATGTGTGTAAAAGTGTAGACACTGTTCATTGCCACGTGTTGCGGCTGGATATGCCCTTCCACGCCGTAGCGTGCTCTACGCATATTTTCGGACAAAGACAACCAAGTTTGCTCGATATTAATTGAAATGACTTTATGAAATGACTTTATCCAATTTGCTGACTTCGACAGAAGTCTGGACTATACATATATATATATATATATATATATATATATATATATATAAAAGAAAAGATAAATGCTTTATTTTGCTAATAGCAGGTAGTAGCAATCAAAGGACAACAGCGGTAGTGCCATGGGGAAGCTTTGCTGGATGCTCCCAGGTGAAGTCTACCACCGGCGATAGTCCTTACCAGCACGAGGACTTTGATAAATAGCCCCAATACTGAAATTAGCCTGTCTCCTGACAAAAATGCCATTTTTGAAGGAGTTAAGGCTTGATATATATAGGTCCCTAAATCTAAAATACAAAGTGCATTAGTAAAAGCTTGTAATTACAAATATATATTTAAAAATTACCATCCTTAATCTGATGCTTTATACATATATATTTGATGTGCAATCTACCTGCAAAAGACTACCTAAAAAGGCTGATTTCATTATCTTTTATTATGATTAAGCTGGTCACACATGAGCTAGTCCTGTCACTTGGTCCGAGTGCTGAGCAAAAGGGTCATTTTCTATTTTGGCCCCACATAATAATAGCCAAATGGACCACATGACACAGAAGGATACTATTGTGCTTGGAACAGGTGACTGAAAAATAGGTAATTAGGGGTCAACTACTGAGTGTTTTTATGGGCCTGAAAATGATCCAATTAGTTTCAATTAGATAATTTTTGGGTATACCAATTAATTTGGGGCCACAAATGTAAAGATTTTAGACCAATTTCATGATATTGCTGTGTGTGGCCAGCTTTTATTATTATTATTATTATTAATATTTATTTATAAGGCGCCACAAGGCATCCGCAGCGCCGTACAGAGACAAACAAAATCACAATACAATGGGAGACAGCACAGTACAGTAAACACAGCAACTCAGTACGCTCAATGCACAGCTAGAGAGGGCGGGGAAGGGGGAGGGAGGATCCGCAGACGACGGGGCCCAAGAAGGAGGGCGCGGAAGACAGGGAGACCCCCAGGGGGGAGGAGGGAGCGAGAGTGGACGTGGGGTGGAGGACCCTCGAGGAGGAGGGCTAAGTAGCTGGAGAGCAGAGTTAGAAGTGGTGGAAACAGGAGGAGAGATGGCCCTGCTCAGAGGAGCGTACAATCTAAGGGGAGGGGTGGACAGACAGAGAGACGCAGGGGAGAGAGAGAGAGGGGGACAGAGGCAGAAGATAAGGTAGGAAGTTAAGTGGGAGACAGAAAGGCTTTAAGAAAAAGGTGGGTTTTTAGGGCCCGTTTGAAGCTGGACAGATTAGGGGAAGTTCTGATGGAGGGAGGGAGCTTGTTCCAGTGGAGGGGGGCAGCGCAGGCGAAGTTTTGGATACGCGCGTGGGAGGAGGTTATAAGGGGGGAAGAGAGGCGACGGTCAGAGGCAGAACGGAGAGGGCGGGATGGAGCATGAATAGAGAGGAGGGTGGAGATGTAGGGCGCAGTGGAGTTGGCGAGGGCCTTGTAGGTGAGTGTGAGGAGCTTAAAGAGGATTCTGAAGGGGAATGGGAGCCAGTGAAGGGCTAGGTAGAGGGGGGAGACAAAAGAGGAGCGGCGAGAGAGGAAAATAAGCCTAGCTGCAGCGTTAAGGACGGATCAAAGGGGATCGAGATGAGAGTGGGGGAGGCCAGTGAGGAGGAGGTTGCAGTAGTCCAGGCGGGAGATGATCAGAGAGTGGATAAGGCATCTTGGGAGAGGAAGGGCCGGATGCGAGCGATGTTGCGCAGCTGGAAGCGGCAGGATTTAGCAAGAGAGAGGATGTGGGGGCCAAAGGAGAGAGAGGAGTCGAGGATGACACCAAGGCAGCGAAGTTGGGGGACAGGGGAGATAGAGGTGTTGTCGACAGTGATGGAGAGGTCAGAAGGGGATGGGGTATGAGAGGGAGGAAAAACTATGAGCTCAGTTTTGGCAAGGTTAAGTTTGAGGAATCGAGAGGACATCCAGGAGGAGATGGCAGAGAGGCAGGCGGACACCCTAGAGAGGAGGGAGGGAGAAAGATCAGGAGAGGAGAGGTATAGTTGAGTGTCGTCAGCATAAAGGTGGTAGCTGAAGCCGAAGGAGCTGATGAGTTCACCCAGGGAGGAGGTGTATAGAGAGAAGAGTAAGGGTCCCAGAACAGAGCCCTGAGGGACCCCGACTGGAAGGGTGGATGGGGGGGAGAGAGACCCAGAGGTGGTGACAGAGAAGGAACGGTGAGTAAGGTAAGAGGTGAACCAGGACAGGACTGGGCCGGAGAGGCCGAAAGACTGGAGGGTGTGAAGGAGGAGGGGGTGGTCAACGGTGTCAAAGGCTGCAGAGAGGTCAAAGAGGATGAGAAGGGAGAAGTGGCCCCTGGCTTTTGCAGAGAGGAGGTCATTGGTGACTTTAGCCAGGGCAGTTTCAGTGGAGTGGACAGGGCGGAAACCAGACTGGAGAGGATCAAGGAGGGAGTATTCAGAAAGGTAGGAGGTGAGACAGCTGCAGACGAGCCTCTCGAGAATTTTGGAGGCAAAAGGGAGAAGAGATATGGGGCGATAGTTCGAGAGAGAAGTGGGGTCGAGATTAGGTTTCTTAAGAATGGGGGATACGAGAGCATGTTTGAAGGAGGAGGGGAAGATGCCAGTGGAGAGGGAGAGATTAAAGAGGTGAGCGAGGTGGGAGCAGGTGGTGGGGGAAAGGGAGCGAAGAAGGTGGGAGGGGATGGGATCCAGGGGGCAGGTAGTGGGGGGGGGAGGATAAAATGAGAGAGTGGACTTCCTCGCCGGTGGTGGGACGGAAGGAGTGGAGGGGAAGGTGGTTGGGGGGGAGGACAGAAGAGTGGGAGGGGTGGAAGAGAGAGTGGAGGAGGAGATTTCAAGTCGGATGGCCTCGATTTTAGAGGAGAAGAAGGAGGCGAAATCAGAGGCAGTCAGGGAGGAGGGGGTGGGGGGAGGGGAGGGGGCCAAGAGAGTGCTAAAGGTGGCAAAGAGGCGGCGGGGGTTAGAGGACTGGGAAGAGATGAGGGATTTAAAGAAAGATTGTTTAGCGAGTGAGAGGGCAGAGCTGTAGGATGAAAGGATGAATTTAAAGTGGAGGAAGTCAGCCAGGGAGCGGGATTTTCTCCAGTGACGTTCGGCGGAACGGGAGCATTTTTGGAGGAAGCGGGTAAATTTGGAGTGCCAGGGTTGGGGTTTGGAGCAGCGGGGGTGGACGGAGTGGGCAGGGGCGACCGCGTCCAGAGCGGAGGTGAGGGTGTGATTGTAGAGGGAGACCGCCTGGTTGGGGCAGGCCTGGGAGGAAAGGGGAGAAAGGAGGGTATCGAGAGAGGAGGACAGAGAGGCAGGGTCAAGAGCATCGAGATTGCGTATGGACAGAGTAGGTTTGTGCAGGGGGAGGGGAGCAGGAGAAGAGGAGAGAGAGAAGGAGAGAAGATGGTGGTCGGATAGAGGAAAGGGAGAGATGGAGAAGTCGGAGAGATTACATAGGTAGGAGAAGACAAGATCAAGGGAGTGACCAAGGCAGTGGGTAGAGGAGGAGGTCCATTGGGTGAGACCAAGGGAGGAAGAGAGGGTGAGCAGTTTGCTGGAAGCAGGGTAGGTGGGGTTGTCGATGGGGATATTAAAGTCACCGAGAATGATCGAGGGGAGATCGGAGGAGAGGTAGTGAGGAAGCCAGCTAGCAAAGTTGTCAAGGAAGAGGGAGGTGGGGCCAGGGGGGCGGTAGATGACAGTGACGCGGAGATGGATGGTGTAGAAGAGGCGGATGGAGTGAGCTTCAAAAGAGGAGAAGGAGAGGGAGGGTTCAGGGGGAATGACACGAAAAGTACAGGTGGAGGAGAGGAGGAGGCCAACTCCACCGCCAGGGCGGGCACCAGGCCTGGTGGAGTGGGTGAAGGAGAGGCCACCATAGGAGAGGGCAGCGGGGGAAGTAGTATCAGAATCGGAGAGCCAGGTTTCAGTAACGGCAAGAAGGTTAAAGGAGTTGGATAGAAAGAGGTTGTGGATAGCAGTCAGCTTGTTGCGGACGGATCTGGCATTCCAGAGGGCACAGAAGAAAGGGGGAGAGGAGAGGGGGGAAATGGGGATGAGGTTAGCAAGATGAGCAGCGCGCGGGGGATGGCGGGGAGGAACGGGAGAGGTAGGGCGGGGGGAGAGTATGGGTATGGAGTGAGAGCGGGGAGGCATAGTAGGATGAGAGAGTAACAGAACAGTGAGATAGTGGGGACAGTGAAAAACAGGTAAGATCAAAGGCAGGAAGACAATGAAAAGGTGGAAGATAATAACGAATTAGGGCGTGGAGGGCATGGAACAACAGTACAGTGAGATAATAAGGACAATGAAGACAGGTAAGAATGATAGCAGAACAGTAAGATAGTAAGGACAGCGGATAACAGGTAAGAATAAGCAGGGAGACAATAGCAAGATGGAGGACAATAACCAATTAGGGCATGGAAGGCAAAGAATAATAGAAGGAGAGGTAATAAAGGTAAGCTTTACCAGTGGCTTTACAATTCCTAGTATGCACTTGAGCCCATGTGCATGCTGGCACTTGTATTTGTACAAGCGCCAGCACGCAATAACATTCACTAAAGTTTAACATTTTAACCCTGATACCCAATGGCCAGGTGAACCAGGACCAGGCGGGGACTAGTGCTACCCAGGGATAGGGATTTTAATGTAAGGGGTAAAACTGGATGTTTAACCGCTGCTTTGTAAATTTTCAAATACAAGTTGAACCCGTTGCTCCTTTAAACCCTGCACCTTTGAAAGTCACAATGTTTATCTAATATGTGAAAACTAAGAAATGTATAATCCAGATATGCTAAACTGCCAAATATTTCATTTTATTATAGTCACCTGTTTCTGGATTTACTAGTGACTTTCTCAATGAATTGGTCTTTTAGATCAATTGATTTGTTGGTCCAAGGTTAATTCAATGTGATAAATATTGGAGTAGATAATCATCTTGTTGCTGTCCATGATAATCTGGTGTGAACTATTATTTTTGACAGTTGGTAAATAGTTCTTAATTGTACACCACAGAACAATGTTTCAGGCTCCTTAAAGTCACATACTCCTTAAATAAAAGGATTGCAAAGTATAAAACAAATTGAACATTATACTCAGTGTGTGGGGTTTATGTGTCATGTTACATTTCTATGGTATGAACAAATGGCACCATTGTCCAAATAATGTACATTAATGTACAATTTGCAAAGTAGATTTGCTTCTTCCCATATTGCTGAAACAAAAACAAAAAAAACAACAAACCGCATCAGCTGCCTATAGTATTTTAATACATATCATGTCCAGTAGGTGCTTTTTGTCATTGTTTGCTTTTATCGTTATTATTTTACGTGTCATATGTTGTAAACCCATACATAACACAGTAGCCAGTAGCATAAACCCCCTTTTATCTGAAATGATCAAATGGACCTAATAGCTGTGTAAAACCATCTCACTTTTTTGATCATCATTGGGTCTTTATAGCTGTTAATATTAGTTAATAAAAAAAATTCTACTTTTATAATTTTATTGTTTATAGGTGATGCTTTATTGGCCCACTGTGCGTTTAAAGATTTACCAGCGCTGCCATTTGTCTTTTCCCTTTCTCTATTGATTGGTTTAAGAAGTTATAGTACTTGTTTTATGTGGAGTGCTGCAGGTGTATCTTAATCACCTTTTTTGATTTATCCTGCTATAATTATAGTTCATTGAATTTGATATTATTATTTATTCTTAACTAGTACCTATTAGGTTTCTCTCTTCTTATATTATTATCAGGTAACAATAATTGAAAAGTTTTTTTTTTTTATTCTGTGCGTTCTTTTGGGACTTTATATTTTACATACGTATTGTACATATCCTGCAGTGTCTTGTCTGTTAGAGCAGGGCTGAACTGGACCCGTATTCATCAACGTAGGTATTTTTACATCCGCTCCTTGTTGAATACGGATGTGCGTAGTTTTATGTCATCCTTCCCATGCTCCCATGCAGTCTACTTTGTGACCATGCTGGAACTAGCCACACTCCCCCATCTAGAAGATTATCAGACTGCTTGCAGTTTAATACATGTACCTCATCCAGGGTGATATTGTACTAAGGTTAGCCACGCTGCCTATTTGAGGTGGCCCCCCTTTCTTTAGGACACTTCTCACTCAGGGAACTATCACAGTGAGCTCTTTTTACCTATTTCTATGAGGACTTACTTGCAGGGAACTCACCTTTTGAAATACTGGTGCTCCATGTTGCAGACAGGCAACAGTCTACCACCTTAAGGCCTGGGTTTCTATCACTGCCCTCCGTTGCTTAGTGATGCCTCCCCATCTGGTGCAGTTTGTTTATCTTCTGATGTAACCCTGAAGGTGGGGATCACCCTTTGTGCATTATTTATTGTAGCCTCAGGACATCCATATACCCTTGCCAGGGAAGATGACCACCTCTCCCTGAATGTGGGAAACATCTTAAATAGAGCCTCCTATAGGTGGGGCCAGTGCTTCACACAAATCCCCACCCACTCAGTGACATGACTGTCTGCATGACCAGCTCTAAGTGAGGCTAGCGCCTCTCTCCTAGGTGAGGTCACCGGGAGGCAAGCGTTACTAATGTTGGGAGCATTACATATGGTTGCAGAAGTATAAAACTTTGAGCAGACAGTATGTGTAATTCTGTTTCACATAACATTGTATATATAAGATAGTATTGTATTGTTTGTCAGTGCTGTAGACTCCAAAGAGTAATTATTTCTCTTTAGGTATTTCTCTTAAAAACCTACGTGGTTTTAATTAGTTAGAAATGTTACAATCAGCACATGACTCTATATAATTAGAGCCATTTGTTAGAAACCATAAAGCAGTCACAAAGCTGGATTCAGGACAACATCCTGGGAACACTCACAAGGATGATCAGGGTGTTAATAGACATACAAGGAAATTGGAAGATGAGCAGTATTCGGTGCCTGCGAGCATTCACTCTATAAATTGCATAACCCATCATCATTGTTCTCTTGCATACACAGAACACATTCTTGTCTTCCACACAAACCTAAATAGAAAGGGGTCTTTTGAAATTATTTCAAGAAACATTTAATTCTCATGGGAATGTAAATTATGCTCATAACACAGATTGTTCGACTGCAGCTGGAGATAACAGCAGCTGGGAGGGATTGTTAGGAATTTTTGAGCATTAACTTTTGTTTTTACTTCAAAAGATCCCACCTAAGAACTGAAATTCTATGCTATTCACCAACCTGTAATTGTATTACTTAGCTGCATTAGATGCCAGAGGATTTCATGCGTCTAATAACAAAAACATTTCTTGGGAATTGTGTGCTGTAATTGCATCCTGTTTTATTACTATATCCACGAGAAACATCACCCTTGAGAATAGTAAAAGTAAACAAATATGACATGGTGCACAATGATCCCATTCTTAACAAATAGGTTTATAGCTCTGGAGATAGCACAATGTACTATGTGAATTGATTGATGCTCTAGGCTGGTTGTGCTGTCTGTTATTAAGTGAAGACCATGAACTGGCGTACAATGTATCTCATTCTCACCAATCATACACAAACAGTTGTCCAAACATGGTGAGGCAAGTACTGAAGGTATGTTGATGTTATAAAAGCAACACAAACATTGTGTGCTAGTATTACCTAAATACTTACAGAAAACTTTAAAAATGGTTTTCTATTTTTCTATAGACTCTCTGCAGTCACTTTGTTAGATTCTCATAGCTCCAGAGCTGCCCAAAAATTGAAAGAGGTCCAAGCTATAGTGGTATTATGCTCAATAGCGCAAATAATGGGAGTTGAAAGTGAGTAACCCCCACCATAGTAAATAAACAGGAAGGGAGGATATTTAAAAACAGTCTATATCAGTGGTTCCCAAACTTTTGCAGTTCGCGGCACCCTTAGAGGCTCCAAAATTTTTTAAGGCACCCCTCCAAAATAATTACTGAGCAGTCCTGTTTTAGAAGTAGTTGGGTCAAAAAATTGTAATAAGTATTTAGGTCACGACAGAAATACTTATTTAGTTGTATGCAAAAATGCCCCTCTGAATCCGCCCCCCCTGCATCCAGACACTCTGCCCCCTCTGCATCCAGGCACACTGCCCTCTCTCACGTTGCCCCCTCTGTCACGCTGTCCCTTCCTCTGCCCTCTGTGCACCTCCTCTGCCCTCTGTCCCCCTCCTCTGCCCTCTGTCCCCCTCCTCTGCCATATGTCCCCCTCCTCTGCCCTCTGTCCCCTCCTCTGCCCTTTGTCCACCGCCTCTGCCATCTGTCCACCTCCTCTGCCCTCTGTCCCTCTCCTCTGCTCTTTGTCCTCCTCCTCTGCCCTCTGTCCTCCTCCTCTGCCCTCTGTTCACCTCCTCTGCCCTCTGCCCTCCTCCTCTGCTCTCTGTCCTCCTCCTCTGCTCTCTGTCCTCCTCCTCTGCCATATGTCCCCCTCCTCTGCTCTCTGTCCTCCGCCTCTGCCCTCTGTCCACCTCCTCTGCCCTCTTTCCACCTCCTCTGCCCTCTGTCCACCTCCTCTGCCATCTGTCCACCTCCTCTGCTCTATGTCCCTCTCCTCTGCTCTCTGTCCCCCTCCTCTGCTCTCCTCCTCTGCTACAATCCCTCTCCCTCTGCCCTGCGCCAGACGCCAGCCCTAAAAGAAAGAAAGAAAACAGAAACTTACCAATCCGCGCGATGCCGGGACCCAGCAGCCTCCTCTCTCCCGCAGCTGTCACTGAATGACGTCAGTGACAGCTGCGGGAGAGAGGAGGCTGCTGGGTCCCGGCGCCGCGCGGATTGGTAAGTTTCTGTTTTCTTTCTTTTTTTTAGGGCTGGCCCACGGCACCCCAGTGACAGCGCCGCGGCACCCCTGGGAGCCGCGGCGCACAGTTTGGGAACCGCCGGTCTATATGATATAATTATGTGAACTAAAGAGTTTCTCCAGCATCCTAATTTTAAACCAAATTGCTGTCAAATATAGCAGTACGGCTTTACACTGGGATTTGTGATATGGACAAGTGGGAAATTTTAAATTGGTTTGTCGCTGCTTTGGTCAAAGTACGCATACTGCCTTGCCCTCTACCGCTCAAAGCGTACAATATAAAACATAGAATCCCCTTAAAGATGACCTACCATACCGAATACATCTATACAACTATATTGCTGTCTGTAAAACATCTAATAAGAGACTGTTTGGTGACTGGGTAATAAAAAAGAAAGTAGCCTTTAAGGTTTACCTTTCTCCCAAAGCTTTGGTGGCAGTGGTCGTCCTTTTTTTTAAACTACTAAAATGCTGCTGAATCTATCTTTTACTTTTATCAATAGATCACATTATTTAAGAAATAATAAATGTGCCAGGTGCACCGTAAAAAAAGAAAAACAGCCGAGTGATCTATTTATTAATACCTGGTGATAGGTTATAGGAGATAGAAAATCAGCCCTATCACCATAATTTATTTTTAAAATCTCGTCAAGTCAGCTGAGTGATACTCAGCTGCCTCGGTGACACTGGTCTGGAGCAGTAAAGGTTAACTTACTGCTGTGCCGGGCCAGTCAGAAGGGTTATGTGCATGTATGACCTGGCTAGTCAATCCTCATATGCACAGTGAAACTGAAAGCCTAGACTGGGGCATTCAGTAGCTCTAAATTATTATTATTATTATTATTATTATTATTATTATTATTATTATTACTAATAATAATAATAATAGTATTATTATTAGTATTACTATTATCATTAATATTACTAATAATAATAACAAAATAATAACTTAAGTGTAAAAAAATTGATTAAAATGTTTATTTTTTAAAAAAAATATATTTAAAAATTTTTGTCTGAAAAAATTAAAATAAAAATTAAAATAAAAATTTATTCTAAGAATAACGCTTTTTTTTCATTCATTTTCTCCTGTTATCACCATCTTGAGTTGGAGATAACAGAAGGATTGCAGCGATACTTGTACCACCATTAATTCTCTTAATCAGGTTTCCAGCTCAAAATGTGGCTATCACTTTAAATTGGTGCAGAGTTATCTCAAAAGGGCCCATATAGATGTCTCAACAACTCTCTCCCCTACAGCATGCCCACTTGCCCGCCCCCCATGGCTAATTCACTAATGCCATAAATCCAAGCATTGCCCTCCTTTGCCTTGACAAAAACCCATTAAGGTATGTGGTATAAATCTAAACACCAGTTTGCAAGGAACTGTATAACCCAATCAACAATTAGAAAGGGAGAAAACGAACGAGAGCCCAAGAACAATCAGAACTAGGAAGGTAGCCAGAAAATAGTACATACAGTTGGAAAATGTATTGATTTCTTGGATTCCAGTGAGAATGTTTTCTCAAAGCCAAGTGACTGGCTTTGCACATTATCATCTTCCTATAACAAGTCATACTAATGGCATATTTCTATTTGCAGACAGACAATCCTTGAGAAGAGGTGCCAAATACAGCGCCATGAGAAAGAAGTGTCACAAATGTCCCGGCAGATGGCTTAGACCGCAGTATTTCTCCACAATGCTATCAATGGTCTTTCTAATGTGTCTGCCAGCAACTGACAGCTTGAAACAGAATATTCCTCGGCTCAAGCTTTCTTACAAAGGTAACAGTCTTTCACAATGACATTTTTCATGTGCTGATTTTTAATTTGTCATGCCATTATTTGCTGTACATATGTTGACATATAATACCCTCTAACAGACCTGCTGCAAAAATAAGAAATACTTGGATTTATGTGTATTAATAGTGTAAGAATGTAGAGCTAGCTTATTTTCACATTCCTGCTCTACATTTGTCCATAATAATATTTTGTTTTATATACAGTATTAATGCTTTTGGGGTTAAATTCACAAATCAGCAAGTTGACCAATCCATGCCATCCTGGTATTTGTGAGAGTTTGGTGTTAGTGTGTGGTGCAGCCACAGAATTTCATGAAAACCCAAAGTCTGCTGTACAGGAAATGTAGCACTTGCAAGCACATGTGCCAAGAAATGTGATACTTAAATAGTATTTGCATTTTAAGTACAGAAATATTTGTATTTTGCAAATAACTATTATATAATAGGTGAAAATAAAATCAATACAGTGGCTGTCAATTAACATTCAATATTCCTACATTTAAGAATGTGTAAATAATTTTAAAATGTCTCAGATATTCGCCCGTCAAGCTGTCCAAACACACACAGCTATTTGGATGACCAAATTTATCACTTTACACCCAATTGTATGGAGCTGAATCCTTGTGATAGCTTAGAAACAAAATAATAATAACTTGGAGATGAGGAGTCTATTTCTCAAGGCAACACTAAAATTGGCGTTGACCATGATTCTTTAACGCTACTTATCTCAGCAATAAAGAATGTTGTTTCGTTGCAATTTATCCAAACAATCCCTCAGGAACTGTTACGGCAAAAAACCCTCAATGGCGGTGAAGTTCCGCCTTGTCATTTCCTGCTGCGATAACCCAAAGCTGCGGTAAATGTCAATATTCATTTTATCCTTTGTCCCTCTTTTTCCCATGTAAGGACAGCTGTAGATACAATACAACAGAATACAATAGAATAGTAAAATACGATAGAATTGCAGCATTTATGTGGTGAAAGCCATGGGTAAGAGCTAGAGCAGAATTGGTTACATATCTAACAATGATCAAAATCACTTTGCTGGATCAGATGGGTAGACTGCACAGGGGGCATGAGATATAGCAGTAAAAAACTATATTAAGTATTAATAAGGCAGGTCAAATTTACACAGCTGGTTACTGTAGCACTATACAGCAAAGCTAAACCGCTGCCATAAGTGTGCAGCACTTAAACACACTACATCTACAATGAACATTGTTAACTGTTGTGTCTATTAATGAGAACAAGAGTGGTGGCATGCACCCTGCTGGGGAGGGGCCAGGAAGATCTTCCTCATCAATGATTCTCCTCTCTGACGGGTCTGAAAAGTTAGCATGCAGGTGTTTAACGCCATCCAGAAGCGGTGAGAGATATGTTTTTTGCTGCTTGATAAATTGACTCCTTTCACCATCCTCATAGAAGTTTATGGGTACAGCTGTAATTGGTGGCAACTGAGTTTACGCTGGTGTTACAGTAACACAGAGAGAGTATACAAAGGTTCAGAGTCTGACGTACCACCAGTCTTCAGAGACCCCCACAAGGAGCTCTGCTTCAAGGTGACACCCAGGTCGTGGCCCTCTGCTGGGGACTCAGGCATAACAGACTGAAAGCACAATAGCCAATAGGGTACATCAGGACAAGTCGAGTAAATAATAGACTTGCAGAGAATAGTACAAAATTGGAAGTGTTGGAAACGCTACAGTGGAGAGAAGATGCCCAAATGGCTGGGAGATGGGACCTGACCTGCAAAAGAAGCGCACCGTACCCTGGACCCAGTGAGCGAGCACAGAACTCTGGATCCAGGGCGTGAGCCTTTCTGCAGTTAGAACAGCTATCTGAAATAAACATCTGATAGAAATTGATCAGATGGCAATTGAGACCACTTGAAAATATCTCCTACGGCCTTATATTGCCAGTGTATTGATCTGTCCACTTTGGTTAACAGAGTGTATGGGTCAGAGCTGGATTAAGGTTCTGGGGGGCCCGGGGCACTTAAGACAGGGGGGCCCCATATTGTCGAATATGATATTCATTTTAAACAAATAAACAGGCAATGCTATGTGCACTGCTGTTAGATGCACACAACTCTGCCTTCACAAGAATAACAGTGTGAAGTAGGACATACCTCCCAACTGTCCTTGTAGTCAGACCAAATCCTAACTAAGTGAGACAGTCACCCAAATTCTGGACAGTCCCACCATATTGAGAACAGTTGGAAGATGGCCCTGCTCTCTCCTACCTGCTGTTGTCACTTTCACCACCTGTGGCTGCTGGTGTCTTAAGCTCAGTTGCTGCTTGTGTAGATTCTGGAATGTCGGGGCCTATTTTGAAACAAAAACAGGTACATAAAGTTTAGGAGTCCCCAAAGAGTCCGGTTAATAAATCAGTAGCACAACCTTTAATAATTAGGCCTCCCTCCCTGCAACCAGCCCCAAATTTGGAATTAAATTAAATTAATACTATTCACTTTTAATAATAGAACTATTTTCCCCAAGCAGCCCCGACATTAAATTAATAGCGTACACATTTAATAAACTTATTTCCCTCTCCACCAAACAGCCTGGTGTAAATGAATAGTATTTACATGTAATAAATAAACCTATTTTTCAAAACCATTGCCAACATTTTATAATTCATATTCACATTTAATAAATAGCACTCCTTCTCCCCAAACTCAAGCACACATTAAATACCTCACAATCACTCCACAAATAATTAACAAAATAACCTTACTATATGTAAGTATATATTGGTTATCCCTAACAGCCTAGTCCAGCTAAGCACTAGCAGGCCTGATTTGTTGCAAGGCAACAGAGCTAGCATGGAGGCATATTACATTTTGTACATTATACGTTTCCATATAAAGTAAGTGTATGTCCTCTTTAGGAGAGCTAACAGAATGAGTGGCCATAATTTTGTCATTTTTCCCATAATGCCCACTTTTAGAAATGCTACTTCCCTGGGGCATGGAGAGAGGGTCCACAATAAATAGACAATCTAGGTCTGAGCACATCGTACTTCTCTGTTCTCCATTTATATCCCCAACATCCCACTCCTCAATCCTCTTCTTCATCTTAATCCTCTATCTTCCCTCTCACTCCTCATTCCCCACCTACTTAGCATCTTCAATCCCCTTCTCATCAGCGTTGGTTTCCCTTCCTGGGTTGTCACTCTGCAACCCCCTCTATTTGTATAATCACATCCTCCTTGTCCATAATCACCCCCTCTCCTTGTCCATAAATCACCCCCTCTCCTTGTCCATAAATCATCCCCTCTCCTTGTCCATAAATCATCCCCTCTCCTTGTCCATAAATCACCCCCTCTCCTTGTCCATAAATCACCCCCTCTCCTTGTCCATAAATCACCCCCTCTCCTTGTCCATAAATCACCCCCTCTCCTTGTCCATAAATCACCCCCCCTCCTTGTCCATAAATCACCCCCCCTCCTTGTCCATAAATCACCCCCTCCTTGTCCATAAATCACCCCCTCCTTGTCCATAAATCACCCCCTCCTTGTCCATAAATCACCCCCTCTCCTTGTCCATAAATCACCCCCTCTCCTTGTCCATAAATCACCCTCTCCTTGTCCATAAATCACCCCCTCTCCTTGTCCATAAATCACCCCCTCTCCTTGTCCATAAATCATCCCCTCTCCTTGTCCATAAATCACCCCCTCTCCTTGTCCATAAATCACCACCTCTCCTTGTCCATAAATCACCCCCCCCCCCCTTGTCCATAAATCACCCCCTCCTTGTCCATAAATCACCCCCTTCTTGTCCATAAATCACCCCCTTCTTGTCCATAAATCACCCCCTCTCCTTGTCCATAAATCACCCCCTCTCCTTGTCCATAAATCACCCCCTCCTTGTCCATAAATCACCCCCTCTCCTTGTCCATAAATCACCCCCTCTCCTTGTCCATAAATCACCCCCTCCTTGTCCATAAATCACACTCTCCTTGTCCACAATTATCCCCTTCATTTTCATAATCACATCCTCCTCTGGCTGAAACACACACAGACACAGTCACACACACACACACACACACAGAAAGTTTCACACACACAGAAAGTCTCATACACACAGTCACACACACAGAAAGTCTCACACAAACACACACACACAGAAAGTCTCACACACAGCAGATCTTAACTTACCTTATCCCCCACAGACAGGCAGGGCAGCTCTTCTCTGCTCCTCCTCACACTGTCATCTACACGCAGCTAAAGAAGCCCAGAACACTCAAAAAAAAAAAAAGCAAAAGCATACCTGTGCTTATAGTGCCGACAGAGCACTTAAAAACGGAACCCTGTGCTGCCCCCTGTAGACTGACATTTGGGGGCAGCAAAAAGAGCCGCAGCTGGTCCGGGGGGCCCCCTGAGAGAGGGGGGCCCGGGGCACATGCCCCCTGTGCCCCCCCCTTAATCCGGCCCTGGTATGGGTAGCTCCGGTGTTGTGTTGTCAGCAGCAGCAGACACTTGAAATAGTTTTGTGCTTGAAAGTGAGCAAACAAAAAAAAAAGCAAATGTCAATCTCAAAGAATAGTATTGTGTCAGTGTAATATAGAATGTATTATTGTTTGAAGTACATTCTTTAATTGACCTATGTATTTTAATCTCCATAGTGACTTTTGCAACGATCAAATAAATTTTCACCCACACAGCATTATTGTTGTTCTAATACATTTAACAAAATGAGCTGGCTTGAACATTTTCTGAAACCAAGCCAAACTTTTATAGCATTCTGTAATAAATGTGTAGGTGAGTAAAAGTAAAAAAATGTTACACCCATAGAACTGTGAAGTGATTGTTTAGCATTACAAGCACTGAGTCATAGACCAAAAATGCAGGAAAACAGACTTATAGGAGTAACCCTGACTATAATTACTTTTAGAAATTAATGCTGCTTTAGGTTTTATAAAAAAAATGGGATGTTCAACTTTATATACCCACCACACACACAAAATAATAAACAAAGAATATATTTATATATCTATTAACAGTGGACATACCTTTCCCTCTGGAAACAGTCTTTTACCATTGATGTGTTTTCCTGCAAACATGCATACCTCTTCCACAGCAAAACTTATAGTGGTGCTAACTCATGCTTGAATATGCTGCATAAGGGAGCACAGGACATTAAAGCATAATTTTAACATATTGCCGTCTCTTTCTGTTAGACTGTTAAAGGAGACCCAGGGGTAAATGTATTATAATCCGATTTTTTCATGTCGCCGGAAATCGGTGACTTTGCAGCTAAAATTTAAAGCGGCGATGGCTTGTAAAGGCAAGTTTGCCTTTACAAGCCATCGCTGCTTTAAATTTTAGCTGCAAAGTCGCCGATTTCCGGCAGGATGTAAAAATCGGACCATAATACATTTACCCCCCAGTGTTTGCAGAAGAGCACTACACTAGAAGAGGAGTGTAGCTCAACATTTCTGGGCCCCATAGCCTAATTGTGTAAGGACCCCTATGTACCAATGGTCCATGACTAGTACCCAGGCACAGGGGAGGGGGAGGATCACAGGGGAGGAACATCAACATGCACTGCTTTAAACAGGCTGAGATGTAAGAGAGTATAGAAGTGTGTCACAACTATCATGGACACCAGTGGATCAGGCAAACAACTTTCAAACTACAATATAGTTTTTAATTTTAACGTGAACTTCAACCAAAACTAAATATTTGTTTTAGTTTGGATTTAGTTCTTACTAAGCTTTTACAATATGCAGGATAAAACAAAATGAGAATTGTAACAAGCAAGCAAAGCAATTGGTAATATATGGCATAAAATAAACATATACATTTTCAGAACCATAGGTGGTTTCTGGACAACTTTTGAAGTTGTTTTTTTTCTTAATATATAGGTATTGTGACAGTAGCACTGGGAAAGTTGTGAAATGCAGATATGTGTTCCAGGTTTCTGTCTTGTGTGTTTTAAATCTCCAGGGAGATTATTTGAATTTGGGAAAGCGCTTCCCTTGCAATGTTTTCTGCTGTAAGAAAATCCAGTGTAAGGGTCCCTGGGGTTATGAATGGAGACAGAATGGCAGGCTCAATTCATCAGGTACATTACAGGGCTTCCAACCTACCATACTCTCTGCTGCTAATCAAGCTTTACACCTGTGTGGTGCTGGTAAAAAGCTGCTAGGCAGTTCCCTCGGTCTGTCACTACTTGCGTAACAGGTCAGATGCCTGCTGAGAGACACTGCAATTTATTACCAGTAAGTTCTGTTATTTTGTGTGTGTGTGGGATATTGGGTCCTTCACTTTAAAGAGGGTGTTCCTGTTGTATTAGAAGCCAGACAGTCTAGGACTTTTGTTTGTTTTGTCTATTTTCTGGAGCTGCTAAATAAAACTAGCTGCGGCTACTTGAAGCAAAGCACTGGGCTGGTGTGATTATTGTTTGGCTGATGCATAGGAAGTGCAGCCATTTTCCCAGGAAACGGCAGAATTAATCCAATCTAGCGGGGATATTACTTAAACAACAAAATAACTTTAAAACACAGGACAGATACCTTTGAGTTTCTTGACACTCTTTTTCTTTGATACCTTCCTTTTTGTTTTTAAAGACCACAAGAGAGCAAACAACGACAAGTAGGAGATATGCAACACATTCTGGTAGCTCATCGCTCATTAGGATAGCATCCAATTAGAAGGCTAGTGAAATTATATATATGTATATATATATATATATATATATATATATATATATATATATTATATATAAATAGCTGTGTTCCATTGATGAGAAGGGAGAATCACCGGTTTTCTCCAGTTATAGGTATTTTGCCGTATAATAAAGCAGACCATTTAGCCGAAATGCCAGGTGGAGTTCTTCAGCACTAAACATCAATTACCTATTGCAATTATCAGGAACACTATACAGATATCACTGGCCCTTTTAAGTGGTGAAGTTATGGTTCACTATTGCGCTATATCATTGCCCCTCTAAACACCACGGAAGTGTCATCACGTCGATGTGACGTCATTGACAGGCCCTGCGCTCCCATTAGGCAAGGTTAGGCACTTGCCTAGGGCGCCGGGCTCTGGAATGAAAATTACTTTAAAACTGTGCGGTGACCGCTGACCATACCTGTCACGGCCGCTGCACAGCATTCAGATGCACGGGGGAGGGGGAAGAGGCTATTGCTCACCACCGCCGCCTCCCCCGGTCGTCCTCCCCCTCCGCCTCACCACCGCCGTCCTCCCCCGGGGGAGGAGACGGTGCAGAGAGGCGGCAGTGGTGAGGTAAGGAAAGATGGGGGGAGGAGGGCGCCGATTGTTGCGGGGGGGGGGCTGGGGCGCCGATTTTGTAAAAGTGCCTAGGGCGCCATGGAGGCTAGCACCGGCCCTGGTCATTGATTAGGAGGAGGGCCCGAATCCTCCATTTCAACCTTGTCCTGGCTCCGGCCTTTCAGGCGTTTTTGGATTTGCTGGTTCCAGTAATTTGCCTTGGCCTCCATATGGTGCTGGGTGGGGGACAGAGGTGATGTGTTTTGACTGCACAACTTATACAAAGTGTCATACCTGCCCCCTTCTAATACAGATTGCGGAGTTTGAAGTGGGATACCCAGGGCCGCCGAGAGGGGGGGGAGCGGGTACAGTTTACCTGGGCCCGGCCATGCCAGGGGGCCCGGGCCGGGCCCTCGCTGCTAATTAATTTTTTTTTTTAATTCTTGCGCTATTTTTTTTTAACTTTTTATATTTTTTTTCCCGCGGGGGGGGGGGGGAGGGGTTCGGGGGGGGGGTCTTGGGTTTCTTGGGAGCTGGGAGGAAGAATAAATTAAAAAAAAAAAAATACTCACGTGATCGCGCGGCGCCGTGTCCCTCCTCTCCTCCATTCACACTGACTGCCGGGCGTGACGTCATCAAGTCACGCCTGTCAGTCAGTGAGGAGCGCCGCAGCCAGCAGGAAGAAAGAAGACAGAAGAGGAGACAGAAGAGCAGAAAAGAAAAGAAAGAAGTTGACAAAAGGTAAGTAAAGAAACGGAGAGGCGAGGGGAGGAAAACAGAGAGGGACAGTACTATAAAGAAAGAGACAGAGAAACAGAGGAGGAAAAAAAGGAGAGAGCCAAAGAGGAATAAAAAAAAATTGGGGAGAGAGGAACAAAGGAGGGGAAAAAAAGTGGGAGAGAGGAACAGAGGAGGAAAAAAAGGAGAGAGCCACAGGGGAATAAAAAAAAATTGGGGAGAGAGGAACAGAGGAGGGAAAAAAAATTGGGGAGAGAGGAACACAGGAGGGAAAAAAAATTGGGGAGAGAGGAACAGAGGAGGGAAAAAAAGGAGAGAGCCACAGGGGAATAAAAAAAAAAGTGGGAGAGAGGAACAGAGGAGGAAAAAAAGGAGAGAGCCACAGGGGAATAAAAAAAAAAGTGGGAGAGAGGAACAGAGGAGGAAAAAAAGGAGAGAGCCACAGGGGAATAAAAAAAAAAGTGGGAGAGAGATACAGAGGAGGAAAAAAAGGAGAGAGCCACAGAGGAATAAAAAAAAATTGGGGAGAGAGGAACAGAGGAGGAAAAAAAGGAGAGAGCCACAGAGGAATAAAAAAAAATGGGAGAGAGGAACAGAGGAGGAAAAAAAGTGGGAGAGAGGCACAAAGTAAAAAAGAAGGGGGAAAAGCAGCATGGAGGTCGCAGTGTGAGCATAAGGGGGTACAGTGTAGTTGTGATGAAGGGGCACAGTATTGTGTGTGTGATGGCACAGGGGGCTTGTTGCAATGTAGTGTGTGTGAGGTAGGTGGCAGCTAATTAATGGGCGCTATTTTGTTTGTAGGGTGATGGTGAGGCAATTTAATAGTAGGGACTATTAATTTAAGATGGGGTGGTTTGGGGGCTATTGAATCTTGGGGTGAGTTTAGGGAGAATGAGGTCTATTTATTGAATGTGACTATGAATTATTTAATGGCAGTGATGGTTGCGGGAAATAGGTATTGCTGGGGCTGTTTGCAGGAAGGGAAATAGGTTTATTTATTAAATGTGAATAGTATTATTTTAATGTTGGGGCTGGAGGAAGGCCTAATTATTAATCGTGGGTGCTATTGATTTAACGCTGGGGCTGGCTGTAATTTTCTAAATGTAGCCATTTTTTTTTCAAAATAGGTCCTTCAACATTTCTGGATCCGGACAAGCCACAACTAAAGAAAGCAGCAGCCACAGGTGGAGAAAGTGAGAAAAACAGGTAGGAGAGAGCAGCACAGTGTGTGAAATGTTGTGATTCTAGTAGGGACAATACCAATTTTTGGTGAATGTTGTGTCCAATGTAAGGTGTAGGCCAAGACTGAACTGTTTGTGTACACACTGCATTGTTTGTATACTACCCTGTGGTGGTAGATGTCCTGAAAGTCAGGAGTGCTTGAACATATGTGACGCTCCGGCGAATTGAGAGCCTAGTGGTTTTTATGTTAGCCACGCCCCAATGGCACGTTTGCCACGCCCCCAAATGCATGACCACACCTCCCAAAAATTTTGCACCGCCGTTTGGCTAGCCACGCTCCTGAATGTATGACCAGAAACCTATTATTTTTTGCGCCGCCGTAAGGCGGCGGCAAAAATTTTTGGGCCTTACTTCACTATGAGGGGGGCCCCATGAATTTGTTGTACCCGGGCCCTGAATTCTTCTTGGCAGCCCTGGGGATACCAGCCCCCAGACTGGTGCTAGGACCCTAATCTGTCTTGCTCCGGTGGTGTAGGCAGTGTGGGAGAGAGGCTTACCAACCCCTCGCCTAATGCCTCTGGTGCCTAGTATACTCACTGTCATTAAGAGATATTGAGCTGTGGTTTCTCTCTTATGATGTCAGCTGGCACTGTAGCTTTGTAAATGATAAGTGGGGTTGAAATTGCAATGGAATTATATTACATTGTAGACATGCAATGGGTCTCACAGATCACATCACTTGCATGACAGGACATTATGAAGATCTTTCTCTGTGATTTTACTTTTACTTAAAGGCATGTCTGTCTGTTTTGAATGCAGTTAAGAGATGTAGCAAAATAATTATACTGTACATCATCAACTACTTGGAAAGTCTATTGCAAATCTGTAAATACTCATGACACATCTCAAAGTTTATTAAGGAAAATGTATGTAAACATATACTCATTTCCAAACTTTAGTTTACGGTTTAAATAGCTTTACATGGTTAAAATGTTTTGCACAATTGCCATAATCAGCTTATTTGTTAATAAACACAAGTTGTTTAAAACTGTAAATGTGTGCCAAATAAAACAGTCGGGGCTAATTGCATTTCTAAAATATCAGTGCTGTTTCAAGGGACTGCACTGTCTGTTCTTCCACTATTTGTTGGTCTCCATTACTGGAATGAAAGAAGGTCAATCATAACTGTTCAAAGATTAAGCATTTACTGAAATATGTTTTCCAAATGGGAAAGGTCAATTAACATTTTATAAGCATGGAACATTTCCTTTAAGCATGTTTTTATAACTCAAAAAGCCAAACAAGTTACGTAGCTCTTCTGTAAGGCTCAGCTATAAAAATTGATTCATGAATGTATATAAATCTACTGTAGGTTGAATTAATGTCTTTGTAAGACAGCGTTATTTTAAATTACCATACGTTTTAATTCAACGCAACATTAAATCAATAATTTTTAGATTTCTGGTTGCTTGTATCATGATGTCTTTGTTCTCTTCTAAAGAACTTGGCTCTTTTTTTCCACTTCTTTGTGGAACATATTTTAACTAAATAAACATCCAACATTACTCTGATATTAAAAATCTAACTCATAATACTCCAGTATTAACAAAGTATATGCCATGTGACACTATTAACTCAGATAATGTATCCCAGATAGGCAAGACTTATATGTTGCTGAACTATACAGTTGATCAAAGCAACAAGACCTGCAAGCTTTTGTTTCAGTTGTTCCTGTTTAGGTTTTAATGTATGAATTTATTCTTTTGCTTAACTCAGGCCTGTCCAACCTGCGGCCCTCCAGGTGTTGTGAAACTACATGCTTTGCCAGTAGAAAACCAGTAGATAGCTGGAAGGGCATGCTGGGACTTGTAGTTTCACAACATCTGGAGGGCCGCAGGTTGGACAGGCCTGGCTTAACTTATCAAGGATTGGAAACAGATAGTGATTATATATATATGTGTGTATGGAACCATCCCCACATACAGATATATGTATCCGGCACTGAGCTGGTCATTGAAAACAAATGCTCTAGTTATGTCGCAGCTGTTATAAAAGGACCCACTATCACTGGAAAAGAAATTTAGGCTATACAGCGCTGTCCACAGCTCAAATAATATAATAATCAATGTAAAAAATATATATCTTAATGTATTCTCTCAATTTAGAAAAATCTTTATACAAATAATGAATAATGAAAATTATGTTAAAAAATTAATTCAAATTTGGCACAGTAACGAAACAGAATAAAAACAGCATGGTTCTCTATATAAATATACAAATTTATTGAACAAAATAAATAAAAACTAAACCAAAGTAGATGATATTATTGACAAATGATAATACTAGAACAAAAAACAAATATAAGCACTATGCTGCTGATGACCAATAATGAAACTGGGAACCTATATCTTACAATCGATAAAATACAGGTGCTGCAACTACATATAGTCCACAATATGTGATTAAAGATATTACCCACATTGTGCAGATTGAAGAGCTCTCACATCCTTACATCAAAGGTAATAGATTTAATTAAAAACAATAGTATCTGAGCTTATCAGGATAATTAGTTGAATCCTTCAATAAGAAGGAAGGCAGAGAGTTCCCTTCACCTCTTGCCATGGGTGAAAGGAGGGCAAAGGTCCCCGACTATATGCAAGGGAACACAGAAGCACCTGTTAGGGACAAAGTCTTTGATATTCAAAAATATTAGCAAATATAAAGCTATTAAATGCACAAAAGTTCCTATTAAAACAAATAGCAATCACTGAACTAGTCATTACTAAAGCAAAATAAAACTGTTGAGAGGATGTGGTACAGGAATTGCAGGAATGGATAGATAGACCTCTTTGCAATGGTGTAATGCATATGAAAAGCTTAGTGCCCACTTGTAAACATTCATTTTTATATACTTTCAGCCTTTATCCCCAAAAGTCTCTTGCAATGCAACACACTGGTACATTAGGCTGGGTTTATACTACAGCGGGGGTTGCCTACCAGTCACAGACCAAGAGCCAAAAAATATGTATAGCTACCGCAAAGAGCCAACATTAACTTTTATATGTGTGTGCATATACATATACCCAGTATAAACATGCGCATACATACCTTACACACATGCACTGAAATGTAAATTTACAATCTCTTGCTAAGCGAAAAAGAAAATATCCAACACCTTGCCAAAATGTTCAGAATAATGATCAAATCAGCACAAATCTGCACTGCACAGCTCTTACCTTGCTGCTGTGTGCAGCGGAGGAGGGTTCAAAGGATTACTTATAGTCTCTTCACTGTAGCTCACACTGCAACTGCATCCACAATACGTCAGATGTCTTAACGTGCTCCTCTGACTTCTTTACATACTGATCAGATCTCCCCATATGCCCCTTAAGTGCCATCAGGCCTCCCCACATGCCTGTTACATGACTATCAGATGTCCCTTACATGCCTATTACATCTCCCCAAATACTATTATACCTTACCACATGCCCCTTAAATGCCATCAGACCTCCTCATATGCCCCTTTAATTCCAAGAGACCTCCCTACACGCTCCTTACCAGCCCATCATTTCTCCCCCCAGCCATCAGGCATCCCAATATGCCTCTTACATGCCATCAGACCTCCCTTCATGCCCCTTACATGCCATCAGACCTCCCCACATGTCATCAGATCTACCCAAATGCAATTACATCTCCTTACATGCCTATCAGCCTCTTCACATGCCATCAGATCTCACATGCTCCTTACTTACCTTTTCCACCTCCCACCTTTAGTTGTTGGAGCCTGCGCAGATGAAGGAGAAATAGCATAATATACACTCTCCTCCTTCCCTGATTTGATTGCCTGCCCCTGTCAGCGCCTGGAACACTATACTTTGTTGAGGCTCCTGGCCAGGAGCCACATTTCAAAGCTCAAAGAGCCCCTGGTTGTCCACCGCTGCACTACTGTGTTTTCAGCTGATTATTAGGTCAGTCACATGATAAACAACCATTAGGCCCGATATCGCATTATTGTGTATGCTGTATTGATGAACGGTTATCGTTCCAAAGCACTTCATATTGTTTCATTTGATTTTTAAACCGGACCAAAAATCTTGTTGAATGATGGAACAATGTCGTTGCAATTCTGCAGTGTGTATGCACTCATGCCTGCTAGTGTCCATAGATCTCTAAGGAGTGTGCAGAGTCACAACCTTTTCAGCCGATGGTTATGACAGATGAGGAGCATAAATCTGATGGTAGATTGTGTAAAATGTGTTTAGTGTGTACACATGAATCGGCATGCTGATCTGGACTTTTTTTTTTTTTTAAATTGTTGGTAAAATCATTAAGGATATCGCATCTGGAGAAATTTTGCACAGTGTGTACCCAGTCCTACTCATCATGTGTCGAAAGTTTAGTTCTAGTCTTGTTTAGGTATTTTGGATTTGTATACAAGAAAAAAAAGGTTTAAGCGATATGTTTTATGCCTGATGATCGCAAGCTGAGAAACAGGATCTAACGTTGGCATCTAAATTGAACCGGTTCAACTATTAAGCACTGTGGCAGAACAGTCAGATCCCCTGGGGACTGTTTGCCCGGTGTGCAGGGCACGACAAACACATTCATACAACAAGCAGAATTTCTGGCATGACTGAAGATCCAAACAACTTTAAAAAGGTTATTGTTGGTAAATTTGCTTGTCTACAAATGAGGTAATATTAGGGCAGTTAGAAAGTTTGTCAGTTTGCTGATGTTGCCAACACAAACAGTGTGTGTGGCAATCTTACATGCATTATACTTTAAATCTGCTGACTGTATCATGTTTATGTGCTGTTCCTTGTCCCCAATCCATGACTAACACAAAAACAACTCTCTGTGGCAATTGTCTTTCAGAGAAACCGGGCAAAGACATTTATTTATATTGATGTACAGTATCAGCATACATGTCTATGATATCAATTTATCTCTCTACATGGGATTAGATGCATTCCTCCATACCATGTATGCAACTCAACCTGATCACACATGGGGGTAAATGTGTCAAGCTGAGAGTTTCCCGGCGGGTTTGAAAAGTGGAGATGTTGCCTAAAGCAACCAATCAGATTCTAGCTATCATTTTGTAGAATGTACAAAATAAATGATAGCTAGAATCTGATTGGTTTTTCAAACCCGCTGGAAAACTCTCAGCTTGAAACATTTACCCCATGATGTTATCAGAAAGTCTGCATATTATACTTGATATTTGACAGATCCATGTTGCTCACATCTGTCAGCTTTCTGAATCTCACTTTCCGAGTATCAATTACAGCAAGTAACAGCACAGCTGGGAACAAACAAATGGCTGACATAATGATTTTAGTTTACATTAAAACAATGCTAAATCATTTTGCTTATTGTTTACTTGTAAATGCCCTAAACTTTGTTCTGTCATGTAAATGTTTATGGATTGCAAAATGTTTCAATAGAAAATGTTACCATTCTGTAGAGAAGATCATGTTTGAGCATCAGTTCAGAACATTTTATTATTTTACCAAAACCACAGATATATGCTTTCATTACTCCCAATAAATACTTCCAGTTCATTATTTATAGGTTTAAACAGTCATACCGAGTTCCTTGTAGAATACATATCACAGCTCTCTTATGTTTATGTTTATTTATGTCACCAGTTCCCAAGAAGCTATGATATGTACCACCTGCCCACAGCCATGTTCTGATTTAGACAACCACAAAATGTGACCATGTATTTGAAACTGAGCAGGATTAATGCATATTTCCTTGGATATGTTCTTTAAGAGCCCATGTTAAATACTGTACCTCCGGCTATTCCTCTTTTGAAAGTCTTTTTTTGTATATGACAAAACCTAATATCCCTCTTTTATTCTCTATTGTCCATTTTTGGGCCTACGTTACAGAATTGTTTTCATGCATTTATCACTTCACTGGCTGCCAAATATGATTATTGGTCTCTTAAATTCAACAAAGGTTTACCGACTAAGAGATTTATTATTTGTTTCAGCATGTTGTAATATTAGGCCTTTTACTGTGGTTAGAAGATACCGCGAACTGTGAGATATTCCATTTCTCCCATAAATAATAGTAGGATGGGAGACCTGACTTTACTTATTAAGATATTAAACTTTCCAAGATAATAGGAATGTGGTATACTGCAGCCAAACATAGGCTATTAGATAAAGCAAGCATTTCAGCCTCTTGTGAAGCACAGTAAACATTCCCTTTAGCAGTTTAGATTGGAATTTGTAGGCAATATTTCACAATTAATTATTAAATTAATTGTATATTACATAGCTATACAATATAAATAATATGTCGTAAAATATCATTCTGAATAAATATCTGAAAATGTCAACATTGTCTAAGGATTTGTGAGCTTTGTTCATCTACTTAACTTCTGATCATTAAAGACAACCTCTTTGTTTTATTATTTAACGAAAAGTGAGAAACAGATTAAAACTTTTACATTCAGTTATCTAATAAAGAAGTGCAACATATTTCCATCCCACTCGATGGAAAACATATATGCACATAGGACATGGTATGTAAATACATACAAAGTCTGTATCTGGAGCTCACAGCAAACCTTGAAAATGCTCACAAGTCACCCCCCCCCCCCCCCCCCCAACCATTTTTTTTTTAAAAAAAAAGCTTTTTATTTATAACAACAGGAAATACAGAATATAAGCTGCATAAACACAGTTGCATATCAGAAATTCAGCAATATAAAACTTTCAAATAAGGACTTTATATCTATAATAATACTGACATTGACATTCTGGAAAGTACAGTTATATGTCCTACATTCAAACGCCCCCATTTAGTATAATATATGTTAAAATAGTTGCACAATAGATGTTATAATGTCCCAGTGAATATTAGGGCACATTCTTAGTGATTGCCACTGCTATCCAGTTCTATTATACTAATTAATCCAATATAGAAACAGCTAGGACATTTTAACATTGAGGTTGAGGGGACAGGAAAAAGCCCTGTGTGGATTTATCTAATCTAGGGGAAACCAATTGAACATATAGTAACTTCACTCAAGTTCCCTTTAATTTTCCTTTGACCCAACTTAGATATACCTGACTTCATCTATCCTGTTGCCCACAGCCATATCCTGCTCATAGCTTGATAGTGTGAGCAACATGCCCCTGTACCTTTGTACAAAATTATGGAAGTCAAAATATAGACATTCTCCAGAAATGTGGATTTTAAGGGCTAATTGCCTTAGAAATATCTGTTAAGCCAGCTCTACCATTAACTTGTTTCTTATTGTGCAGAAATGAAAGGGACCTGGTTTCCCCACAGTAGTTTAAGGAATCCTGAAATGTACTCTCCGGCAGGTGAAGGCTTAACGATAAATCCAGTGTGAGCTCCAACTGAACGCCAAGATGACTAGACTGATGTGATTTCACTCCACATACACATGTATTATATGACAGACACTACAATTACCATTGGCCAGTACTGTGATCAATTGAAGTGCTCATTTTCCACATTCGGCAAAAGTGTAGCTTAATTCCATACTATTTTCTGCTTTCTCAGCTGCTTCAAATGAATTACTTATTATATGTCCAGGTGGTCTTATTAATTGTAGGAAAATATTTTTCTACAGTTAAGTAGACCTTTCCTGCATAAATCTCAAATTGCAATCAAATATTATTTACCCATACTTTACATTTTCAGTTTATTTCAACACATTTAAACCACCAGTCTTTGTTATGTACAATTTGACATGATATTTTGACAGAATGTAACATTACTAAAAAAATGTGGTTATATAACAAACTTCACTAGATTATTTACGTGCATGAAAAAATTATACTTGGGAAATTCACTGCCCATTGAAAACTAGAGAACTGTCTTAATAGCTTTTTCGTGCACAGATAAAAACAAGTTATATTTCTGTTTTCTTTCAATGCTTTCTTCCATGGAATTTCGGCAGCTTGTTTGGTGGGCAGTTCTTCATTAGAAGTGCACAAGCTCTTTAACTTCTTACAGTTTTTATTAGAAAAATATTATTATTAAATTATTAATGCAATTATTCATGAGATGAGTGTGTTTTGCCACCCGCACAGATTACATATGTGCTGTATGGGACCAAGAAAAGCCTATATGTGTTTATTGAGATCAATTTATCCTACATAAAATTGTAATAATTAAATATATAAAATCTAACATTTTATTTATATCTATTTTTATATTATATATAAATAAATTCTCACATTCCCATGATTTTATGTACACCAGCAGGGGCAGGCTGGGCTGGGGGACAAGGGGGCATCTGCCCCCCAGGCCGGTCCCAGAGTGGGCTACATTGGGCTGGGTCACTGGGCCACCTGCATTTTTTTCCCTTTAAAATAGACTGCTGAATCGAATCTTATCCCCCAATACAAAATTTGCCAGCCCTCCCCTGTACACCAGTCAGTATTTGCTAAATGATGTACTCTGCCAAGGCACTGACAGTCCTCAGAAGGTCAAAATAAGTGCTGAAATATTCATAGGTTAGGATATCAAACTCCTATGACTGTGTTCATCTCTTTTATATTTATAATTTAAGGTAGACTTGCAACAAGTCAAGGGAGGAGCAGGAAACTTCCAGGCCCCATAGCATATTTTTGGGAGGTGACACATGTCCAGTACCTTCATAGACTTAGGACAAGATTTACTCAACTGCGGGTTTGAAAAAGTGAAGATAGCCTATAGCAACCAATCAGATTCTAGCTGTCATTTATTTAGTACAATCTACAAAATGACAGCTAGAATCTGATTGGTTGCTATAGGCACCATCTCCACTTTTTTAAACCCGCAGTTTAGTAAATACACCCCTTAGGTTCTATTCTTCTATGCATGTTCAGTGAAGCCTAGCTACCGTTCCGCCACTGCAGGATGTGCACTATTTTCAGTGTGTATAAATAATTTCTACTGTGCAATAATATTACATCTTTTAGGCAAACAGAAGATAAATGCATGATGATCCTTTAAGCAGATGAGTTATGTATAAAATGTTTTACTTACAAATTAAACATTAATTTTATCATTATTACATTGTTCCACACTGATCATTTGTTTTGTTTATTGTTCTTTTGCAAACTTGCCCTTACTGTCTTGCTACAAAATTAAGTCACTTGTTATGTTTTTATTAAATGTGAACTCAACAGAAATAAACATAGCATCCTAAAGTCTAAACAGTTGATTGTGCAGCTGTTATATCCATTAATTAAACCTATATTCAAATTTATATAACAGGAGTGTTTGGCCAGTCCTGGGTTATCTTAAAGGCATAAAAATTAAACGAGATTCTGCAATGCTAATATTGTGCTATTGAGCTATCTCACTCTATGTAATCTTTAAATTTTTTAATAGACTTGTGTCACCTCCAAACTGAGTTATTAAACTGTACCATGTATTCAGTAAAGCAGTTCTGGAACAGATTATTATCCTTAAATGATAAAACGCCAATTTACTCATCAGCGCCGTACAATAATTTTCTTTTCCACCTACTCTATTTAGCATGGTGGTGACCATGACCCTATTAAGCCCCAAAAGTATCACTGCTGAAAATTAGGAGACAGGGCTCACAGACCTTGCAGATCTGGATATAGGGAAGCCTGGGAGAAAGATGCTTGGAGGGCACTGGAACTGATGTACCACACCTTGATATACACTATTGTATAAGGATTTTTTTTAGTTATGCTGCTTATTCAATGCTTCAACTTCAATAAATGTTCTTAAAATAGGAGTGTTAGTTTCCTACTAGGATTGAACTTTCTATGGTTTATACAGTACCTTGGAACTAATTATCATGCAATGAAGGACACGTATGTGTATATATATATATATGTATATAGATATATATATATATATATATATATATATATATAAATATATATATATATATATATATATATATATATATATTATATATATATATATATATATATATATATTATATATATATATTTATATATATATATATATATATTTATATATATATATATATATATATATATATATATATATATATATATATATATACATACATGTGTGTGTGTGTATATGTATATGTATATATATATATATATATATATATATATATATATATATATATATATATATATTTTTATATAAATATAAAATCATGTTTTCTTCATTGCATGCATTGCATGACAATAAGTTCCAACTCACTAACTCTGCCTGCTAGATACAGCTATTTCATCTACATAGAAACTGGTAAAATTTGCCAAAAGATTTCTGCAGGTGATGTTTTGACTAAGTCATGTACATGTGATATACATAAATTACAGAACTTTCAACTAACTGTGTTCATACTGGAAACAGTGCTCTAAGGCCACAGAAAATAAATGAGTTAACTTGAAACATTTGTGCAAGAAAGTAAGGTTCATCTAGTGCTAGTAAGACTTGCTACTTTGTAAAATAAACTGCTAATTAATCCTCTAAAGTCTTTTAAAAATAATCTTATTTTCACACATTGTGGATTTTTTTTCAATTGCACTCATATAATCCTCTAGTATGTACATAGTTCTAAAATACTATACTTTGTCTGTCTAATAGAAATGTTTTGTCATTATGCATACTTATACAAACGAGAAAATAGAAGACAATTTAACAGCAACAATTAATTTCTATATTTGACACACACTCCTATATACAGATCATTATTTAAAGTTTTAAATACAGTAGTGTTGTTTTCCAGGTCTATTTTTATCTAGTTTTTGAACATTTGTCCAAGTGAGAAATAAACAACATGTTTTCAAATGAACAGATAAACACTGATTCTATGTACATATGAGAAACCAAAATTTTAATCTGGAATTAAACATCAAAGATCCAAAGAGCATATCCATTTCCATGTTCCTCTAAGAATTAACTCTGTTTAATGTATTTCTGTTTTCTAAAATAACTTTGATCATCCTTTAATCTTTGATAAATTTTAACAGCTGAAACCCAGATGAAAAAAATACTTTATATACTTTGCCAATCTTTCTATTTTCTATACATATTGATTTGTCATTAATCTGTGCTTCATTAGCTGTGTCTGAAAATCTAAGAAGGAAGGCTTTCTTTTGACCTAATAAATACCTTATGGCCCTGGATCTGTTTAAAACATATGTCATTAAAATGTGCAAAGTATAGCTAACATATTTCTTATGAAATATTAATCAGCAATCCAAGGATTTTAGATTTTAGTTTTTCAATTATAAACCTCAAGGACTTGTGAACTGTGATTTAAATGTAGAATAAATAAATGATGAAGAACTAATTAGCCGAAATGTACAGAACATGGTCACATTTTTGTTAACTAAGCTTAAACATACTTGCCAACTCTCCCGGAATGTCCGGGAGACTCCCGCATTTTGCGAGAGTCTCCCGGACTCCCGGGCGAGTGTGGCAATCTCCCGAATTCTGACCATTACACTAGGAAGTGCCCCACTTCCTAGTGAAGTGGGCAGAATTAGATCCCAAACGCTGCGATTTCTGGTGAATCGCGGCACTTTGCCCCGCCCCCGCTTTCAAATGACGCAGGGCCAAAATGTCTGGCTCCCGGAAGGGAGCTGAAGAAAGTGGGCAAGTATGAGCTTATATTTAGATTTCAGGTGTTCAGGTCACTAGTTTCTAATATGGACTTTTTAATATTGACACTAAAGCTTATTTATAACCTGCAAAAATGTGTAAAGAGTAAAACTGTTACTACAAAGTGAAACCTACTACCACATTTGGACCACTAAATGTGAGAACAAAGCAGGGGCCTGGGAGAATGGAACGGCAGTGCCAGTCCCTTTTTGCTATGGGATCTATTAATGCAGTTTTCTGCTTCTGCTCCCAAAGCAAAAAAAAAAAACAAATTAAAAAGAAACAAAGACTTTGCCATTTTTTGTCCTTTCCTGTATATAATGCCCATGAAATAAAAATATATTTAACTCAAATGGTTACCAATAGAACGTTTTAATAAAATAAAGCAAAAAATGTAATTCACTTGAACCCTCGAGCTGACATAGGCCCCTGTGTGGCCTCACTAGCAAATGGCCTTCTTGCACAAATGCACAGTTCGACCTGTTCTAGAAATGAGTAATTGCCATATTTTCTCTCCATGTTTTAGCATGGACTTGACCGGGCTTTTAGTGATATTTAAAGTAATTGAAATCTTTTTATTTAATTTCACTGATTGATGCTTTTCAAACCCTTTTTAAATGTGCTTTGAATGTGTTTGACTGTAGAATCCCTGACAGACAGGTGTGTTTATTTTTAAATCAACCCTTTAAATGCACACAGATGGACCCCAATCAATTACTGATATGACCTTTACAGACAACTGATTGCACCAGGGTTTATTTAAGGGTACTAAGGAGTGAATAATTATGTAATCAGTTAGTGTCGGTTGATTTTTGTAATTACTTATGTACTTTAGAGATTTTTGTGCTTAGCTTATCAGTGGTAAGATTTACCAAATATATCCACTTTGATTCTATGATGTAAGAATGTGAAAAATGCTAAAGGGGTGAATACTTTACATTAATCAATATTTGCAAGGAAAGATGGGAAAGAGTGTTCTGGAGCTCACCCTCACCTGTATTTTTAATCCTGCCATCTGAAGAGCATACAAACATTGTTTTTTTGAAAGACCATCTGTACAAGTCTATATCATACTCCATTTTTCCTAGAGATGCTCGGAGAACCGAGCCCACCTGAACTTTGCAGATCCGAGTACCGAGCCGAGCCGAGCCAGCTCGTTACTTTTGCGTGCCCTTGGAATTGAAAACGAGATAAAACGTCATTGTTGTGTCATCAGATCTCTCGAGTTTTGGATTCTATAAGTACGGCCCTCCACAGAAATCTGGTGCCATTTCACAGAGAGACACAGAATGGGTAGCATGGTGCAGTTCACGGCAGAATCATATCTAAAACAGAAAGAGGAGGGGTGGCAGTTTTCTTAAAAGTCTCCAGTGACATTCTACTGAGTTATAGTTCACACAGAAACAGGAGAGGTCCCAGTGTTGTTGCCAGTCTACAGTCTATGTGGCATTGTTCCATTGCTAATTGTCATTGCTAAAATAGAAATAATAGAATAGAAATAATAGGGCTGTCATTGTTCTTCAAAATCTGCAGTCACATTGTACTGTGCTATCAAAATGGATTCACAGCAGTACACAGAAGACCAGGAGCACCAAGCAGCACCACTTTTCCTTTCAGGTACCACTGTGTGCCAATGTTACCTAGATGTTTTAGTAACAAAGAACAATGTTGTTTGCAGAAGTAATGTAAGCATGAATGTCTAAATAGACGTGTATATGTATTACTCAAACCTTCCACTTCGCTGCTGTTTCATCAGTATTGCACAAAGTGTTTGTAATCTGTCAAAGGTACCTAGCTATATTTAATTTTTTTGGGGATTGGGGCCGATTCTAAGGTCAGTGATGACCTTGCTTTTGCTGTGAATGTCAATGGCTGTTTAGTGCACTGTCTGGAACAAGATCTGATATACTCATGTCAGAGTGATTCAGCCAATTTTTGGACAGCTGGCGGATTTACCCTTCTGACGTTTGCTTTTCAATCATCCTTTCTCTTGTACGTCTAAACAATTCCCCTAGAGCAATGTTGTCTAGTTACTTGTGTGACTTTCATATTGTCATTAAACTATGCATGGAAAAGAGTAGGTATAGGAGCAAGACACAAATAACTACTATTGGTCTGTGTCAATTTTAATCTGTTACTTCACATGGCCATCAAGTTCAGTAGTTCACTTGTACATAATGTCAATTGTCTTTTTTCAGTAAATTTCTCTGAATGATATAATTGCAATTGGACTTCATCATGGACCCAATAGAAAAATCTGTGTTTTGCTAAAAAAAAAGTAAAGAAACAAACAAATGTACCATACTAATACATAGTCTCCTTTTGTATCATTTTACAATGTTTGTTAAAACAGACTTGCACATTTATTTGCTTACTTTGTTATTTATTTATATTTTGTTAAGTAATATTGGCTGACCTTCATATCCCTCTATCCACAGCTAACATTGGTAGTACTTATTGGAAACAAATGTATAAACCTAAGATTGCTCAATATATTGTTACGTGGGGCATGGAAGTTACTGGAATTATACAGATATTTGGCTGTTTCTGAGTTCTGAATTCAGATTAATTGTATTGTGGCGTTCTAGGGTCTGCTCAGAGCTGCACAATGTTCTTTTTTAAAGGACTCATTACACTTACACACAATAGAAGCTCCATTGTTTTGATGAACCCATAAATAATTTCAGAAAACTATTACATTGTTTATTTTCATTGGGAACAAGCTGTACAAATATACAGTTTTTTTAACTGGTTCCTGCTGTTTATTGGTTGGCACAAAAAAGGATCTGTGTAATTTCACCACCCAAAGGAGTCACCAAAATGATTTCAGATCCAGTTGCTCAACAATCCGGACTATAAAGCAGAATGTACTATGTGTGGCTAGCTTTCATCCTAATTTTTAATACTATTTTTTTTGCTTTCAAAAATAAAAAAAATCTTTGGTAAATAAAAGCATAAGGACACCAGAAGGACAAGCCAATATATTTAGTAGAGGTTAAAGGAAGCCTTATAATAAATTAAAAATGTGTGAAAATGGAAAGATTGCAAACTCTTAATGACCCTGCAATGAGTTTTAGCTGCTGTTAGTGGGAGTATTCAGGAGACAAGGAGTTTGAGCGATTTATATGAAATGTACCATAGTTTGTTAAAGGGCCCAGATGCTTATGGTGTTTGCATAGTAATGATAAAGCCTTACCCTCTAGAAAAATACTTTAAGTAATTATGTTTTATTCCACTTACACTGTTTTGAGATGCATACAGTAGCAGGATTGGGATTTCTTAATACATTGGAGTTGGCAGAATGAATAAGTTATTTGGTTATCTGAACTGTAACCTTCATGCTGGCTTAACATATTTATAAGGGATACAAGTGACTCATAAGTAAACATTTTCATTCTAAAGATTGCATTCCTTTTCCCATAGACCTACTCCTGTCAAACAGCTGTATCCCATTCTTGGACTCAACGGCTGAGAGCTTGGGTTTTCAAACCCTATTGCTTGATGAAGAGAGGGGTCAACTTCTTCTTGGAGCAAAGGATCACATCTATATGCTCAATCTGGTCGATTTAAACAAAAATATGAGAAAGGTCAGTCTGTTTTAAACAATGGTGTTTTGATAAATGTCTTTTCAAACAATTTTCCTACATTGCAATTACTCCCCTCGGAACACCTTCAATGGCTTAGGTCTGTTATACCTACTTTATGTACACAAAAGGACAGAGACCCTTTTCTCATTAGATGCGAACACAAAAATGTTATAATATAGACCGTGCTTCTCCACATCATAGATATTTGGCTACCTTCTGTTGAATTCAGACTCTTCAGTAGTAAGAAGAAGAAAACACCTATGTATTGTGCATAGGAACATCATGGAAACTGTACTTTTTAATTTTGCTTGTTTTTCCATATGCAGTGTCCATAAATTACACATTTTTATTTTACTGTGTTGCTAAAATAAAGTATCACCTGTCTTAAAAATAAAAACAAAATATAAGACTTAATTGAGTAGAGTAAAAAATATCTTAAAAATATTCCGGGTGATATTAACCTATGCAAAAATAAAAATGAGTCCTCCTGTCATGAAGGGGTTACACAGAAAATGAGCACATTCATGTACAGTAGTTTATTATAGCCTGTATGTTATTATGCTAAATGATATAACTAAAACAAATGAAGTGTTTATCTTTGAATACAATTGTCCAGTATGCAATCTGTCACATCTATTTGTTGACACTTCTTTGACATCTTGGAAACTCTAGGAGAGAATCCCTCTGTCTTTGTATTACCCGGGGATAATGAAGAAGCCTCTGTGTGTCTGTTTTACAGGCTTACATTCTACAAGTTGCTAAAAAAAACTTTTCAAAAGTTTGTTGATTCAGACACAAGGGCATAACCAGTGATGCTACAGCAAGCTAGGTCACATTGCATATTGTTTTACATAGTTATTTAGTCATTGTCTAATAGGATGTAACATTTACTGTGTGTAGTGGAGTGAGTGAAAATTTTTTTTTTATTTTAAACAAAGATGCACAGAAACATGAGGGTAGCTCATACTTGCCAACATTTTTTTTTCTTTTTCCGGGAGATGCCGGCTGGGACGTGGGCGTGTAGGGGGCGGGGCTGCGAAATCGCGTCATTTTGGCCCCGCCCCGTGACGGAATGACGCAAATCGCGTCATTTTACAGTGGGGGCGGGGCTAAACGCCGCGATTCCGGGTGAATCGCGGCGTTTAAACTAAATTTTTCCCCCTTCCTATCAGGGAGATTGCCACACTCGTCCGGGAGACTCTCGCAAAATGCGGGAGTCTCCCGGACAATCCGGGAGAGTTGGCAAGTATGGGGTAGCTTGATCGGAACAGAATATTTGATTTTACCTTAAAGCCATAGACTTGCACAAAGGGTGTTTTAAGATGTACTCAGGATCATCCTAATTTTCTGCCCTGCACCCTTTTATCTATTGTTATAATGAACTGAGCAGTGGAGCAGAGACCTCTGTAATGAGTTTTCAGCCCTGACTGCCAACGCCAGTATCAAATTGATGCCACAGAATGCCGTGAGCATGGCTTACATTCTCCACAGCCAAATGTAAACTTGCTCACAGGGTTTAATGAAGGATGATGATGAAAGTGAGTTAATGATGGGGGATGAGGGCTTAAAGATTGATGGATGAATGTTCACCTTTTAAAAAAAAAAAAAAATGTCTTGGGTGCACACCCTAATGAAATGTGCTGCACATAACTATGCTTAAAATCTAACATTTAGAATATTTAAGCTTAGTTGTCCTTTAAGGTTTTATCTTGAAATGAGTATATATTTTACAACAAAACTTTTGAAACTAGAGACTCTGGGCTTCATTTAGCGTTGGACATATTTTGCACTCCAAAGGTGCGTTGAACAATTTTGATGCAAAAGATACACCCAGCTCAAAACATAGCAGTATTTCTATGTCAGGCTTTTGCATTTTGTTATGCATGCACAGTAGAAATGCGTATATATTTATGCTACAACAATTGATGTAAGTCCAGCTTTAAATGACACCCTTTGTGTCCTCTCAGTCAATACAATAGAGTCTAACGCTTTACTCATACTTGCCTACTTTCGGCAAGTACATGCCGGGAGAGGGGCGTGACTAGAGGGTGGGAGGGGGCGGCCAAACGTGTCATTTTGGCCCTGCCCCCGCAACGGAAATTCCGTTTTGTGACGGGGGGGGCGGAGTCAAAATGATGCGATTCACCGCAAATCGCGCCCTTTTCTCCAGGCAATTGCAGGATGCGGGAGACTTGCCTGCTCTCCCGGGAGTCCGTGAGACCGATACGAATTTTGGGAGTCTCCGGACATTCCGGGAGAGTTGTCAAGTATGGTTTTACTGTTTTTTTGCATGATCCTTGGAAAACCACCTTGCAAAGAAGTAAATGGTCTCATATCTTGTGTCCTTTACAGAGATGTGCTAAGTGATCACAAAGCTAAATTATGACATATTAAAGAGGCCCAAACGGGGATTTGTGTTTTCTGGCTTTCTGTTAAATAATAGACACCAATATTATCGAGAGTGGTAGAAGAACAATCTATTTCTGTTTCACAAATCCTTTCTTTTCTTACTTTCACAAAAATAAAATAGAAAACTCATTACATATGAAATGTTTCATTCATCTCCAGTCCTGTGGTAAATACCAGTCTGTCCGTTTAGTTTATCACAAGTGCTGGGAACTAAAATACTATTCAGAAATGTAATCTTGTTTGCCAGTGGGGAAAAGCAGTGTCATGTGTGAATAGCACTAGCAGGACATCTGCCTCCAGCTATTTTCAGTTGTTCTATATCTGGACCTTGGTAAATCCAGTGCTGTGTTCCATTTGTACTCTATTAAATATAGACATGTCCCTTCTGGATTAAGTATGCTTATAGGGCTTATTGTTGAAATATTGCATCCAGCAGTCTTCCTACCTATTATAAATGGTATTGATCTGCATTACCTCCGAAGTAAGTTTATATTGTTTAAAGGACAGAAGTAATGGAAAATAAACTGGTACATTTTAATGATAATTATTTTGCCTAGTGCAAGCTTAGAAACGAAAATCAAAGCAGGTATCATAAAATGTATCTTGATTACAAAGCCAGTTAAATATATAATGCCAAAATGAACTAAAATAATTATGTAACTTTTTACAGTTATTACAATATGAAGTGTACAATTTTTAGAGTACCTCCAGGCCAGTCCAAACCTGATGTCTCAGCTATAAAAAAAAAAAACAGATTTTTACCCTGTAAGTGTTCTTGTGTTTTTGACAACAGTTACCGTCTACTGTATATCCTTCTTCTTTAATTTGGCAGGAAGATGAAAACACCCTTTGTTGTCAATTGTTTTTCCCCCAGCCATATGACAGAATTGTAGTAAATGTAGAATACAACACACTATTCATAGTATTCTCCTGTCGTAATTCCCAGCAATAGCCCCAGGTTTTAAAGATTTGTCCCTGAAAATATTCTAATTATGCAATGCTGAGCGACCACACAATATTTTTTCTCCTTTTTGCGTATGTTAAATGCAATTATTGTTCCAAGCTTCTTATTCTGTGGGCTTTTTTACTTAATAGTTACTGAGTAGGAATATTTAACATGCAAAATGTATGTTATAAGTCAGTAATAATGATATAATGGGGACTTTAGTACTTCTGCTGTCCCGATTTTAGACCTTGAAAGAGGTAAGAAGTAGGTGGAGTTTCACCATAAAGTGAGCATTGCTGGTTGGAAAGTAAATGTGATTGGGTGGATTGAGGTGGAGTTTTCATGAATAAGGAGGATGTGGTTTGTGCAGATCTTGTATATGCAAGATGCTTATTTTGTCCTGATTTTGCCTGGATAGATATTGGGTGATATGACCACCAGCTTGAAATCCCCCCTCCCCATCCCCCCTCAATTTTATTAATATATTGAAGATTTTATAGTAATTATAGAAAGGAAAAAGTGACCTATGTACAGAACTGAGAAAGGGAATTTGGTTACAGGGGGCAAAATGGATGAGGGTTGACATGCATTAAACCATTAAGAGTACTGGATTACTGATGACGCCTGGAAGGATACGCAGTCAGCAGTCATTTTAGAAGCTGTGGTGCTTTTGATGCCAATGAAGCCTATAATAAGCTTGGTGCCTGGTGGAGTTTAATACTACTCCTTGGTGTTTCATAGCACAATGTGTTGTTTACGTTTGTATGCTTATATGTAAGTTGCCTAAACACTAATTAAACAGTCTCATACAACATAAGCAGACGTCATGAAATGTTTCCTATGACACTGAGTCGAACAAAGTGCTTTGCACACAGCTTGCCAAACACATGACAATTTTATTTTCCAGTGTACCTTAGAAAGCTTCACAAAAATTATTTTCACGTCAGTGTATTTGATTACGCATGGCAGCGATTCTTTATATTATACCTTATTGATTATTTGAATAGGCCTACTTACATAAAAACTAAAAACCCTTAATGGTGGTTTCAAATTCATGCCACAATTTCAAAAACGATGGTTTATCTAATATGTGATTTTAGTAAGCATATAGGTAAGCATGTGGTGTCTTGTGATATAGTAACTGTTTAGCTTTAAACTGCAATTTTGGATGGAAAAGGGAAAAAAATGGTTTTAAAATGCTGTCAACAAGAGCCTGCAAATTTGACCTGGGCCAAAAGATTGATTTTATCATGATGAATGGAATAGTTTTTTCACATGGGAAAAAAACGAATATATTGGGTGATCAGAATAAGTAACTATTCCACATTAGTGTACCTTCTTGGAACAGGCTGGTTTAAACCACTAGCTTGCCCTCAAGAAGCCTGGAAACTCAAGAGTGCTGGAATGGAGGAAGAAGGACAATTGATGGCAGTAAGTGATTATTATTTTGAAGGCCAGCAAAGAGAAAAGGTGGATTTTCATCTTTTGCACTAATTAGTGCAACCAGTGTTGCTCAATCACTGTAAATAGCACATATCTCACTGGACTTATCAGCTGTTACATTAAATCAAATATTTATAAACCTGACTATCCTGTGGGAGAAGGTGGCAGGTGACTTATCGTGACTTACAACCTTTTCATTCCTTACTATTATAACCTTTTCTGGATTGTGTTTGTTAGTGTTTATGTGGTCATTTTGTCATGCACCAGATTACAGTTAGTTTTTGAAAATGACATATTATTGGACATTCACAGTTGGTGGGCACAAGGAAAAATCAAATTTCACCTTTTGCTTTAAAAATAGAAATACCATTATTGTTATTAGCCTTCCGTTACTTACACAGTCTGTGGCTGGATGCTAAAAATAGATTTATGTAGAAAGAAGGAAAGAAATAATCAGTTCGTTGGTGCATTGAAACTACTTTCTTGGGCAAGTGTCTGTATAGTTAATTTATATTTCAAACCCACATCTACCATTTTGTTTATTGTGCATTTACACTGTTCAAGGTGCAAAGCTAAGATTACCTATTGATCTCACCAAACTCATTATACAGTCAGAATCTAGTTTTGTGTGCATCTGTACACCTATCTTTGGTAGTATAACTGGTTGCAAACACACTAATGGACATTCTCAGCTTTTCTCTTTGGAGAATAGGTTTTGTGAGCTAGATATTTTCACATCCTTTCTGTCCAGAAAAGTTTACATGTTTCACATCATATAATAATCTCTATGCAATATACTTTTTAGTCATTTTATAATGTGAGGTGAAATCAAAACATTATATAAAAATACATTGCAATACAATACATAGTAGTTAAATAAAACATTGTTGCCAGCTAGCATCAATAATGCATAGAGATAGCTAACAAACTGCACAGTCATTGATACAAACCCATAGCTCTATAATCAGTGGTGAGTGATTCCAATTAAATTAATTAAATCTAGCTTAAGAAATTTGACCTGGAAAGCGAGTCTCTCCAATTAGACCACACACCGATTAAATGAACCAGATTTGAGCCCATGTGCAAAAAGTACTTTAAATCAACTTAGCAAATATGTGCAGTATTATATTTATAATATCACAACTGATAAATAAAGATAACATAAAAATAATGCAAGAGTTTAAAAAAAGTAATAACTTTAAAAAACATTTAAATATGAATAATTGTTACATTAAAATTTGTACAACTGCAAATGCATTGAATGGAAAAAAAATAACTCACTTGCCAATTTTGTTGTATTGAAATATTTATGATAGCATCAATTTTCCAATCTCATTAGAGGACATTCTCTTGTACGCAGCTCAGCGGCTCTGCCGTTGTGATTTACTGTTAGTTTAATAAACAGCTGAGATGTCTTTTACTGTACGTCAGAGTCTTTGCCTTAATCTTTGATGGCCATAAAAGATAATTCTTCTTCTTTGTTATAAAACTTGGCTTGCAGTTAGCAAATCTTATAATGAAAAATGGTCTAGGGCTTTATACAAAATTATTTTTATCTTTTTGACTAGTTATGGCTTCTGAATGCTATTGTACTAGTCTGTTGCCAACTACATATTACATTTTAAATGTAACTTATACTTGAGCTAAAAAAATACATTGTTCATGGTGTTTAACTTTGTAAAGGCTATATGGAGCATTTCTAATCAAAATGTAATATTCACTGGTATCAATTGTAAGCCTATTTATGCATTCCCTTATACTGTTCTGTATTAACTTATGGGTTTGTATGACTTTATTTTTTGTTGGCTTACTGTTTGTAATGAATACAATAAAAAATGGTAGATTGCATGGTGTAATTGTGTAAATAAATAATAGGCACCGTTCTTTGCTATTCGAAGAAAAGGAGCCCATGTTAAGCTGATGGCATACTGACTAACAACATTGATTAGAAAAACTGGACAGATTAGGCCAAATCCCAGATCCACCTCAACCATACCCCTTCCCAGTGATTTTATACACCCCTTTAGCACTGCAAAACTCCTGGGGGTAAATGTACGAAAGTTCGGTTTTTTTCAACTCGCCGGAAATCGACGACTTTGCAGCTAAAATTTGCCTTTACAAGCCATCGCCGTTTTAAATTTTAGCTGCAAAGTCGCCGATTTCCGGCGAGTTGAAAAAACGGACTTTCATACATTTACCCCCTGGTTGGAGATATTCCTTGGCTGGGTACTGCTGCAGGATTAACGTTATGTAATGCCTGACACCATATGATGAAATCTGCTCTATGACAGTGTTAATGAGTAAAAGCTACAAACTACTTTGGTGCTATGCTAAATGACTTCTTACTGTACTGAGTGCATCTCAAAAGAAAGTCAACTTTCATACAGAAAATGAACATGAGCCTGGTCTGTTTAACAAGTGTTCTCATATCCATATTTCCACCCCCGCAACCCCCTGTTTCATTACCTTTTATACAGTTGAGCTTTCTCTGACACATTAATATTTAGAATTCACAATCACAATCAAGATTTTAGGCAAATAAATCATCAGATGATCCATAACAATCAGAAAGTGGATTACATTTCAATAATGTTATACTTGGATTGATAACTAGACATTGGCACAGATAATTCAGGAAACAGGTGTTCTTATTAAAAATCAGTTTCACAAAGGTCTGTCACAACAAATAATAGTAAATTTATAGCTTAGACTGGAAAATGACATTAGCACCCAATATAGAGTAGTGAATAAAGATGTAGATCAATCAGCAACTTTTTCTTAAAATAGAGTAACATTGTTTCAATATGTATGTTTTATCAACATGGAGGCAGCAGGTATTATTGTATTTTTCACAGGAAACCATTCATTGTTATATAATGACATAATATTTGCCACTAAGGGGTCTTTCTAATATCAAGTGGCAACAGAGCTCCACAATTTGCCAAGAAAATATCACCAGAGTAGAGGAGTGATACTTAACTCCCTGGCAATACTGGCTGGCAACAGTAAAAGTATTCTTATCAGTCTTCGGTAAATCTGGGCATGTATGACCTAGCTTGCCAGGTCACAAATGCGCAATGGAACCTGAAGCCCTGAAGCTTCCAATTTAACTAGTATATTAAATAAATAATAATAAGTAAAACAAATATGTAAAAAATACAAAAATGAAAATAATTTACAAAAGTTTTGGATTACAAAAATGCTTTATTTAAATAAATAAAACATTTTTTTTCATTCATATTCCCTGCTATTGCCATACTGAAATGACAATATTTCCTGCTATTGCCATACCGCCGTACTGTAATCCTTGTTAACTAGGCTTCCCAATTTTGCTTTCTGCAAGACTGTAACCCTTGATAGATAGGAAGATTGGGTCCTATTAACAGCAAATAGCACCTTCTTTCCCAGAGATAGAGCTTTTTTATTATAATAAATAGATTTGAAATTTAAAGTTTTTTGCAATCAATGGAAAAAAACTCTACACTTATAGCAGCAGATGAAACAATCAATAGTACAGCAATGTTGTAATAACACTGCTTGATATCTACGTCAGTATTGCTATGATACGTAAGCCCTTACTTCTCTATTTTCCAAAGATTCCCACAATACACTGATATGTACTTCTTGTGGAGCATTGTCTCCATATACTAGAATTAATCTCTACTCCTGTTGATGATGGCTTTACAGTAGTTTTCATTTACAGTAACTGCTAGCTTAGTTGTATTTACTATCACACGTACTGTAACAGTGATATTTTAAACAGATTACTGCTGAGCACCACTGCACTAATGCATTATATATAACAAACATACAGCCATGATTACGTCATTGGTTAGACAGTTGTATGTCGTAAAATGGGCAGTGTATTCATGTCCCTAGGGAAAACACGTCATCCTTCTTGGTCAAACATAAACTATAAATTAGTATTGAACTTTGTAACAAATAACAAAATCCATACATACAAAATGAACATTGATAAAGAAAGTTTAAATATGCATGAATATTCTAATGTATAATTTTAATGTTTTCAGATTCACTGGCCGGCGCCTAAAGAAAGAGTGGAATTTTGCAAACTCGCTGGAAAAGATACAGATGTGAGTGTATTACTAGTCAATGTCTCTAATTTACATAACCAGAAGTAAAATGAATGACTGTTTAAGAAAAAAAAAGGTACCTTTGTAATATAAAATGTAATGCTAGAACATAGTCACACAGTACAATAACACATAACAAACAGTTTTCTGTACTAGTTATCTGTTTGTGTGTACCTATTGGAATTTGTCCATCAAAACCTACTGGAAAGTGGATTATAAATAATAAAAATAATAATATTAATAATAATAGTGTTTACATTACATTGCATTGCTTTCTTTCAATATTGACAGCAGATAACATACTTTCATTATATCAGTATGATACACACATTGCTATTGTGGCAAATTCTAGAATTTATATAATAGCAGTTATGTCAGTACAAACAGGACCATCTACAAACTAATGTTTGTAAAGCAAAAGAGAACATGCTGATGCAGTACAACTTAATGTATAATATCAACATTATATACTTATTTTGCCTCATGATCTGCAATAATTTCTTATGTTTGTTATTTTTCTTCTTATCTGGCTATAGTATAGCATATGAAATAATGTAACTATGTACTACAATACATTATGGAGATATTAGATGTCAAGATTTAAGGTACACTCATGTAATGATTTAATTAATTTTAATCAAAAGGTCTTTCCACAGATGATGCCCCTGGGGCTTTGTTGAAGGGATTGCTGGGTATAGTGACTTTTTTTATCCCTGTCTAGGATGATAACTACACCCAAAATTATACATATAGTTTTGAGTTGAATTATGTGAGTGGAATGAATGGGAGCCCCAGTGGAAAGTGACTGTGATAATACTGCTAGAAATGTGAAAAACACGGCCTAGAGTAGGAGAGAAGCTCTTCTGCTGTGACCATTAAAGGGATCCACTAAATTGGAAGAAAGTGATCCTTTAATTATTATTGGTTCAAACTATCAAATGTGGAAATACATAATTCTTATCTTACCCTGATTATAGGCTATATGAGTATCACGAAAGACAGAATTATATCATGTATGGCAGAATTATATTATCATTATTATTATTATTATTATTATTATTATTATTATATTACTCTGGCAAGATAACTATGGAGACGCAGCCATCCAGCTAAATATTTAATATTGCGAACAATACATTTTCTCTACACAAAGCTTCTAATGCTAAGCATTCTGTCAAAATGTATAGCATAGCTGTGAAATGTGCAACAGATGTTTGAACACTAGTGGATATGTGTTAAATCAATATCTATAGGTTGTGCAACTTACAGTTGCGTGTGTATATGATCCTCTTGGGTTTTTTTGTTGTAAAATGTTGAAAAGGTGTGTTGGCGTGTTGCAGAACATTTTGGAAGTAGATAAAATAACTGAGAAATAATTGGTTAACAGAAATTCACCTAGGGAAATAGCAGTATAAGCACAATTCAAAGGTTTATTGTACAGTAACGTGCATTCCTGCATATAAACTAAATGTGAAAGTACTTCTCTCTCTTTATTTTAGGCTGAATGTGCAAATTTCATTAAAGTCCTTCATCACTACAATAAGACCCATGTATACACTTGTGGAACTGGAGCGTTCCATCCTCTCTGTGGGTATATAGAAGTTGGAAGCCCCAAAGAGGTAAGGTTATCTGTCTGTTAACATGCCATAACACTAAGATTTATCATCTATCACCTTCTCCGTGAAATGTTGCAACAAAAAATAATGATCTGACAAATGATGAATCATAACGTTGCATATTTGCACGAAACAGAGTACATTTGTTCACACCTCTCAGATGTGAAATTCTCACCCTATGGTAAAACTAATACTTCTTCAAGATTTCAGGGAAAGAAAATATATAAAGAAGATTAATAATGTGATGACGTTGGTGCTCACATTGTGAGTCCACTTCTCACTTTCCAGGTTTGTCCATGCAAACTTGTTTCTGTTTATCGAGTATATGTTTCACTATATATATATATATATATATATATATATATATATATATATATATATATATATATATATGCACACAGATTTTGGTAAAGCAGAGAAAATTGCAGTAGCATAGGTAGCATGTACTAAAGTGTACAGCATTGCTGCTTTAAATGAAAGCATCTCAACAAAATGACTGAATTTGCTAAGTAGGAGTGTCTTCCAATAGCTAAAATATGTCAGCTGCTTATTATTATTCTTACATTTTAAGTGGTCTAAAGAGCACTTATTGGCAGTAGTTATTATTTGTTATGGTGATAAAACAGATTGATAAATCGTGTTACTGATAGGAGCCATCTTTCATGTACAATCAATTTCATACTGTAATACTTGTTTTTTCTCTTTTTTTTTCCTCGCAGGAAATAGTATTTAAACTTGACATGCAAAACCTGGAGTCGGGAAGGTTGAAGTGCCCCTTTGATCCTCACCCTCCTTTTGCTTCCATAATGACAGGTAAGACACAGAGAGGCCAGTAACCTTGAAACAGTTATTCTGTTCATAAATCTAAAGACAATAATTCCATTCACATGCATGCAGTTTCCAATAATGACAAGACAAAGAATGTGCCTCTTATTGAAACTTATGAAAGAGATGATGGATGGTAGTGTCAAAGATAAAGTGTATCCTTTATTTTTTTCAAAAAGGTCAAATTTATTGCACATTACAACATTTTATCTCTAAGTAAATAACACGCAGGTGTTGATTGTACACATTTTTTTTTTCATAAATTGCAGGATCTGCTTTAGGCATGAATGCAAACCTTCAAGTGCACGATACCAAAAGATTACATTTTTGTGCATAATGTATTTTTATATTAAATGTATTTATGTTACCATGTCCAAATCTGAGCTCATTATCTTTTCCCATACTATTGTCACTATCCCCTTGCACATTTCCCTTACCATTGACAACACCATACTGTTCCCCACGCCTGCTTACTTGATACACTCATTGACTTCGCCCCCAGCCTCTCTCTTCACATCCAGTCCCTATCGTAGTCCTATCACCTACTCCTCCACAACATTTCCAAAATATGTCCCTTCTTCACTCGTTCCTCATTTCCTCACGTCTTCAATCATAAAGCTACCAAAACCCTGGTCCATTATCCATTATCTCTAACCATGGTTACTGTAACATCTTCCCTTAAGTTCTCACCTTTCCCCTCTACAATCCACCCTGATTGCTGAGGCTAGACTTCCTCTACCTTTGCTCCTAAACTGTAAATCCCTTCACTGGCTCCCCATTTCTTTGCAGATTTCAAGCTGTTCACTGTCATCTAAAAAGCTCTCATTTAAGCATCCCCTCCTTAAATCTCTGATCTTGTCACAAAATACACCCCAGCTGGTCCACTTTACTCCAACTATGGTCCTACTCTCATTTTTTAACCCTCTCTCATTCTTGCCTCCAAGACCTCCAGCTCTGCTCCGTACTTCTGGAACTCCTTAACTCACCAGGGCCACCTTAACAACAGTATCAGCCCCCGGGCACAGCAGTGCACAGGGGCCCCTAGATATAAAGTATAAAAAAAAAAAAAGGATATATATATATATATATATATATATATATATATATATATATATATATATATATATATATATATATATACCCAATTTAAACGATCCATACAATTTCAACTATAAAAGTAAAGTCTTTTTTTTTTTTTTTTTTTTAAATCCCCCTCTTAACTTACCTTTAAATCGCGAGAAGTTGAATCCTCTTCGCTGTGCTCCTCCATGCTGTGCTCGCAGTGAATGTCTGGCGTGATGATGTCATCATGCCCGACATTCACTGCGAGCGCATCACGGAAGAGAGGACCAGGGAGTGAGCCGGATCGTCACCTGACCTGAACGGTCAGGTGACCGCAAAGGGTAAGTTGTTTTTTTGTTTTTTTTTCTATTTTTTTCTTCTTTACAGGATTTTTTACAGCAGCAGACCTGCCAGGGCCCCCTTTCCCCCTGGGCCCCCGGGCACCTGCCCATCGTGCCCAATGGGAAAGACGGCCCTGTAACTCACCTCACAAGACTCAAATCCCACCTCTTCAAGGTGTCTACCCTACACCCTCCTAGACCTTAATTTCCTCTCCATCCACTTCCTTCACCTGCTATGTTCACCTGTGTCCTACTTACTCCTACTGTCTTCACTTCACCTTCGCACTACAATGTAAGCTTTCACAGGCAGGGTGCTGTCTACCCTATGTCAGATGTCTTTCTATGTTTCTTGTTTACCCCCTGTGTTGTCCTGGGCTGAATTATTTGTATGACTTTGAGTTTGTATGCTGATTGTCTGCTGATTGTTTACTCATAAATATGGAATTCTTACTGCTATTATGATTATTGTATTTGCTGTTATACTTATGTTTATTCGTGTATTTTTTATGTTGTAGTCCTGTAGCTGTATGCTGACTATCTAGGGAAAAATGTTTATAAATAAATGATGATGATCATGTATATTCATACACTACATGTATATGTAACTTGTTGGTTTCAGGAAAATATAGTAAAACAGAGCAAGGGCATATAGGTAGCCTATTTAGCTGTCTTTGTCTTTTTCCATCTTTTTATTCTTCATCTCCCTTGTTTACAGCACATAGATTAGCCAGATATAGTCAGATACAGTATGTTATGCTTTCATATTATTGTAGTTTGTATTTTATTGTGTACTAATGCAGGTGTTGCATACAGTACAGTAATTCATGTTTTAGTAATGCAGAATAAACAAATTCTAACCTGCAGTCTATAAACAGTCTATAAATGTATGCTCAGAATAGGACAAACTTAATTTTTTTGCTACAAATTAATGTTTTATGTTATGATACAAATATTAAAAGTTATGGAAATCTAACCCTGTGTAGCCATTTTACAAAGTGATACAAATTATTTACCAAAATAGGAGTGAGGTACACTCAAATACTACTAAATAAACCAGAACATAGGAACACATTACCAGCAAAAGTGAACACAATAGCACAATTGATATTTTGAAATTAACAGAACATATATGCTGACAAAACATAGCATTGCTTTTTTTGTTAATCTGCATCTCTCCAACAAGAATTCACTGTGCATGCTCCAGAGCAGAGTGAGGGCCTTTAGAGGGCTGGATGGGATTTGCCAGGATCTCCCCCAAATTTTGCTGTAGGCACAGCCATGCCATGCTCATCCCCTGCATGTGCAAGAAGATTTTAAGCCATGCCTCAGCTGTTTGCACTACATAAATGACATCCAGATCCTAATTCATTAATAAGTAATCTTGCTAATATCGAGCAAGATCTGAATCATAGGTAAATTCTATCCTCTAGGGACATGTTACATTTTTAAAAATCAGTTGTATGTACAGAGCATGTCAAAGCATTTATATTCAATATGAAATAAGGAAAAAGGTTTAATATATTTCTAAGACCCAACCCAATCTCTCCTGCCAAAAAGTATATAGGAGAAGCCAAGACTTTAACCTGTTTTTAATGGGGATGTTCTCCAAACCATTGGTATGGAAGCTTTCAATAAATATTTAATTTTATGAGTATGTTAGAATTGATTAGGAGTACCGGATACCGCATAGTTTTAAAAATAACTATGTGTGCTATTGAGTTCCAACAAAAATCCAACTATAAACTGAGGATTTGTGGTATCTTACAGAGCAATTATCTTCATTAAATACATTTTACCATATGTTTATTCAGTAATTTTTGTGTGGCTTCTGCAGAACTACATAATCTAATACGTACCGCAAAACAAAAACTTTCAGAAAATATATTAAACATTACATATATTTTATAAAGTTATACCATTCATAGAAGCTAGAACTGTGTGCCATCTGTACCTTTTCTTTGGACTCAATTATGTTTTATTGAAAAACAACAAAAATGACTTCCTTGATTTTTTAGCATTTCTAGGTAACAAGAATTATCCAAAATACCACTCCGGCTTTATTGGGATGGTTCATAACATACTTCTAATATAAAATTCAAATATTTAAAGCCTGGCAGAGTAAGACGTAATTAGCTGCATGTCAATCTTTAGTAAATAAACTGCTTGTAAAGGTTATCTTAATCTTCTTTTATTTTTAAAACTAGCTGTGCTGTAGAAAAACTTAAACACAAGATTAAAATCTAGTGAAAAAAAATCAGGGGAGTAATCATCTTACACTTGGTGCAGACGCCAATAATAGAAAATCAGAAGCATTTACTTGTTTTGTAGTGAGAACATTGACAGATATGATCAGTGGGACGGACAAGATTTTAAAGTTTTTGACAAGTACAGTGTTTGGAGGAGTAGCTAAGATGGTAGAGGTTTAGCCAGTGTGCAAACTGGGTAGAATGTTTTTTTGAGGACGTAGCTATGCAAATTTATTGCCATGGTTTTATGGTTGTTTTGAATTTTTACTAACTGAGCAATACACAGCACACTATGTTAAAAAAAAAATACTAACGATGAAATAGGATATATTTAGTATGCTGTACATAACACGGCGCACGGGACTGTGATAAAGTAAACACTTAGCATAGATGGTATTACACATAAGGATATATGTAGTGTGCTGTTCATAGCGAAGTGGATAGTACAACAAAAGAAGGAATACTAAGCATGGGCAGTGTTACAAAATAAGTACACAATTAGTATTTTAAAATTATTAATAAATAATATGCATACACTCCTAATGTTTACCATATACAGTTCAATGCCCCAAATGACAGAGCCATGCCTATAATTTTGTCTATCATAGGCAAACCAATTTCACATATACAGCTCAATGGCAATATTCCCAACAATATGTAGTTTGCCAAGTAAAATGCACAGCATGATTTAATATGCTGTGTAACAAGCACAACTTGATTTAACACAGCAAATAATAAGCCCAACAACATGTAACATGCTAAGTAATAAGCCCAACATGATCTATCGTGATGCCCTGTGCTGTGCCATGGATGTGCCCAAAACATGCTTGTGACAACCCTAGCAGTCATGTACCTCTATATTGTTGCAGGTAATATTAACATGTGCTCTGAATAGTACTTTAGTTTGCTAGAAAGAAGTTTTTTTAAAATACAAAATGTTATTTAAAACCTATGATAGTGTAGTTCTAGGACAGTACAGAAAGCTATAAGCTTTACTTTTAGAGAAATAACATTACTGGTTCACCTGTAGAGTCCAAAGAGATGTAATATTGTGCTTTCACATTGGTATAGAATACCTGGCATAGGTAATGTTTTAGTGTGAAATTTCTTCTGAGCTGCCAGACAGCAGACCTGTGTGGTCTAACATCTGGTGACATTCTGTATCTGTCTGACCTCCACATTCAAAGCGCACTGAAAGCCTCTTTTGTCACTGAGGTTTCAATGCTTCTGTTTTTTTGGCTCTAAGTAATCAACATTTATATTTCCTAAAAATATACAATGATTAGATGAAAGCTAAACATATAGAAGTTTTTGATTATAGGAAAGAACGTTCAGCATCTAATTGCATGCCAGAATGACCATTTTTAGTCACTAAACGAGGATTTGGTAAGACAAATTTCAGGCATGACCCAAGCCATGTTGTGCTTCCTTTAATTTGTTCGATATGTTACATGGTTCATCGTTCCCGTAACCAAGAATAAACTGTTTGTAACTATAAAATAAAAAACTGCATTTATAGGTATACAAACATGCTATTGTTATATTACTCTGGAGTACCAACTAACTACAATTTACAAAAGTAGCTCATTATAGGATATGATTCTAATTGGGTTGTGATACAGCAAATCTAAATCTACATGAGAATTTGCTGAGAAATTTCATGCAAAGTATTGAATTAAAACGAAATCCACATGGTATATAAGTAGAATCCACAATTCTTCCACGTCCCAAACAGTAGGACTCTTTCCTACAAAAATAAAAAAAATCCATATGCCATTGCAAAACTATGAATGCATATGAATATCTCACACACGTATGTTTACTTAAAAGTGGAAACAATGTGGTTTTTAGTGGTTAGCTGCCAAAGACACTCAAGGCATAGCAACCCTCCCGATTCTTTAATCACATATTTAAATTATAAGGATTAAAAAGATGATTCATGTTGTGTTTTTGTGCTTTCAAACTTTACAGCGATCCCAAGCCCATGGGTGGAGACAAAAAAGAATTTAAACGGTTTACAATGAAGCAATACATTATCATTTATACATATTTTTAAAGTCCCAAGACCAGTACTCAATAGAACAAGAAAATGATCTTGTTACAAGTTATATTTATATAGAATAAATAAAATGAAAGCTTTTACAATTTATGAAAATATTTGCCTAAAAATATTTTTTCCCTGTTAGCATATGTGAGATATTTATTTTGAGTTTCAGTGAAAGATACGTATTTGTAAGACAAACAGACATGCTGTGTTTTTGCTGTAGTGGAAAAACTTCTAATCACGAAGTATAACATTTCACCAAAGAAGTGTGAAATACAAAACCAATATGTTATGCTATATGTGCCTTTGACAAAGTAAGGAGATGAAAGATGTTGCAGACAACTTTGTCTGCAGCAAGAGCTGCCTCAAACAGATACATATGTATCATTATGCCGCACTGAAAATTCCATGTCAACAAAGGCTTGTTAGTGACTGAGCTGTGGCTATCAAGACTCTGTGATGTGGCTAACACAAACACTATCAATTATTCATTGTGACATTCACTTTTCATAGTTTGACAACTGATACCTTTAAGCTGTACAAATGTTGTTAGAAGAGTGCAACTTTTAAAAATAATTTGAGGTGAATAGTTTTCATAGATCGGAAATGTGTGTTTGCCTACAGCATTAATAATTTCACGGACAAAAAGGCAGTTGGTTTCAGTTGACTGGTTAATTAAACTAAAATATTTAGCAATAAGTGCAAACAACACATGTGTGGCTTTATTACAAATAAACTTCCTGCACAGATGATGGCAATAAGGCTTTAATTTGCAAAGTTATTTATGGTAAAACAAAGTTAGATGTAATATTGTAAATGTGTATAAATTTCTGTTCAAGAAACATTGTTCAATGAGTTTATGAAGTCATATGTAACACATACTATGTGTTATTATTTATTATTACCATTTATTTATATAGCGCCACTAATTCCGCAGCGCTGTACAGAGAACTCACTTACATCAGTCCCTGCCCCATTGGAGCTTACAGTCTAAATTCCCTAACATACAGACAGACAGAGACGGACAAACACACACACAGACTAGAGTCAATTTGTTAGCAGCCAATTAACCTACCAGTATGTTTTTGGAGTGTGGGAGGAAACCGGAGCACCCGGAGGAAACCCACGCAAATACAGGGATAACATACAAACTCCTTAGAGATAAGGCCATGGTCGGGAATTGAACTCAAGACCCCAGTGCTGTAAGGCAGAAGTGCTAACCACTTAGCCACCGTGCTGCCCACGGAAATGACCAAGGATTCATTCATGAGCTCTCTTAATGTATCTTTCAGATGAATATCTCTTTGCTGGGACAGCTTCAGATTTCCTTGGCAAGGAGACAACATTTACACGTTCCCTTGGACCACCTTACGATCATCATTTCATCAGGACAGATATCTCTGACCATTATTGGCTTAATGGTGAGTATTTAACCTTGACATATTTTAATAAAGTAATGAGTGTTTTTAACATATTCCTTGTTAAAGGATAACTCCATCCTTTAGTAGATTCCTCCTTAATCAAGTATGCCCCATCCCCTTGTAGACATAAGCACTATTGAACTGAAGGGGAAAGATTTGCTATATTTTTAGCTACAGGGACTGAAGGTGAGGGGAACATGGCAATCTTGGGTCACCCTCCCAAGGCCAGAACAAAGAGTGGACCTCTTCTGAACACGGGCTGTTCCAGCATATGCATAGTAAAATTGAACGCCTGACCTCAGTGCTGCGAGTCAGCAATGCTATCCACTGTGCCACCCTCATCGAAACCAACATTCTAAATAATGATCCTATTAATTTCAATATATGGATTGTTTGAGATCATTGTCATTTTGGTACCACATATGTGACAAAATCGGGCTGCTGGTTTTTATTGTTAAAATTTACTGAATATTACTCTAAATTAAAACTAAGCTACAACACATTTATTACCCAACTCTTTCTATTTAATTTAGAGCACGTTTAAATATATTAATCATACCAGTTTCAGTGGATTTAAAGAAATTAAAGTAAGATTAGAATAATACACATTTATTCGTGTTTATTATTTAATTTGTCTTATATGTGTGTGGATTGGTCTATCTATCAGCCTATAATTGCTAATATTTAAAAACAACTTGCATTTCTAGTTTTCATCTAAAAGTAAATGATTCATTAATGACTTGTAATATCTTGTTTTTACAGTAATATAGAAAACGTGCAAAATAAGGCAAAGCCGGAATTGTTAGATTAACACAATGCTCAACAAATTATTGTATACCTTTCTAGTGACATATGTACATTTTCTGCACTCTTATTGTAGGGGCAAAATTTTTTGGTGCCTATTCTATCCCTGACACTTACAATCCGGATGATGACAAGATTTACTTTTTCTTTCGGGAAGCGTCTCCAGAAGGCAGCGCTTCTGAAAAAACAATATTTTCTCGGGTTGGAAGAGTCTGTAAGGTGAGAATGCTTATTTATGTTATACTATATAACATAAAGTACCTTAAGCAAGTTATATTTTGATAATGTCATTGTGTGATAATATGTGGTATAATTACTGGTTATAAAAATGACATGAAGTCACCTGTGCAACATTAAGATAATCCTCAAAGCATGGCAAGATTTTGACAGCAGGATACTGCATTGGCATGTTTAATAATTCACAAAATCTTGTTTGGATATTTTTCAACATATGTGGCACAAATGCCTTGGTTTATTACGCGTCCTAATCATGTGGATACCATGTAATCTCTGTCACAGTATTGAAAGCACTGAAAAATACTACATTGTGTCAGATTCGGGTTAAGCACTTATTGGCATTTCAATGCACTTTTACTGGCACCGCAAGCTGGGCACAGCTTTAAGAGATTTAATCACAGAGATAATTGATGCTTTATCAATTGCTGGATGGACCCTTAACATGTCATGTTCTATTTGTGATAAACCCAGTACTTCACAAATTACATCAAAACAATTTAAACTTTGCACTGTAGAAATTCAATGTAGTCCAAATCTAAACCACCATTCATGGCAAGGTTCACTTCCAAGTGTACAATTTAAATATAAAGGAAGGAAAGAGAAATGGAAAAATGATTCCCCATTTTCCTATAGACACTCTTGTATGGAGGCATGAAAAAAATCATTAAATGAATAAATAAATGATAAACTGCGGAATGCAAAAAAATATAAAGATATATTTGAATTATTAATATATGAAAATAACACATCAAGTAAAAAACCTACAAATGCAAAGCAGTTAAAAACAAATATAAAATATAGTAGTTACCCTTTATAAACAATCTATATAAAAGTCATCAAATATTCAACAATTAAAGAAAGTGGGGTAGGATGAGCCCCAAAAAAGCATCAAGACCAGATGGTAATTTAAAAGCATATTAAAGTGATTGTGGGTAGGTCGTTAATAAGAAGATACCCATAGAAAATACCATAAGAACACTAATTGTGAGTAAATAAACTACTCAATTAAAAAAGTGTAACAATCACTACAAGCAAAGAAATGTAAGGGGAATGTCCGCCAATGCATTACACCATAATCTGTAGCATTATAAGGGGCATATAAACTAATAAAACCAGATGACATTATATAAAGTTGTACCGGATGTGGTATACATTATGATACCGAATCCAAATATACGTAAAACTTCATAGCTATTTACAACGTGAACAGAAAATGGAATAGACAAAAAATATAGGCTTGCTCCTCATTGAAATAGGGATAAAGTAGTGAAAAAATAGATGGTGGTACATAAAATAATTACATCACAACATCTTTTTGAGAACAGTGTACTGATATAAGCATGGAAAGACCGTTATGCTTTGGGAAATCATCATGTCAAGTGGCTTTTCCATTCTTATTTTTATGGATGTTGGACCAATAGGAAATATTGAGGAAATATTATTTAAAGTTATCATTTTAAATACAATAAAAAAATCTGAACAGGTCAAAGAGTTTAAACATGTCGGACCTGAGTCATTAGGGAAAATAAAGCAAAACAAGGAGTAAATGATCTCCGGGACAAACCATGTCACAAGAGCTGCAAATTACTTTATTATTTTGCACATAAGTTAAATTCTGGCTGTTTTTTTCATTTAGAACACAAATACTTGATAGATTTTTTTTTTTACACTGAAATTTAAAGTTGATCTAGGACATGCCCTATCCCATCTATAAATCTGTCCCCACATTTTAAATTTACCCCCCTTTCCCAATGCAACATAGTTATGCCCAGGTGTAGAGTCCTTTTTTTATGCTTTGCTCTCCTTAATGACTCAAGCCCGACATGTACAATCCATATATACACCCCATGATTACTCACAAGCACTGGTTTGACCTAGAGTACAGTAAAATCCAGTATATTGTGCAGTAATTGTGAAATGATCCCTCAAACCTAATGAATTATAAGTTAATGGTGATAGTGGGACATTCTACATTTTAACCATATTTGTAATTCATAAAGTGGTAATAAATGGTATGAAAATACTAAAGTGAAGGGAAATGCAAATGTGCAATTGTGTAAGTAAACTTTTTACTAGTTTTCCAGTTTGCTAATGAAACATAATCTATCGGGTCGTTATATACAAACACAGCAGAGACATACTCTATTTAACCTCTATAATTTTGTGCTGTTGGAAGATTATAACAAAATTATAGGTACATTTGCTGAAACAATTTAGGATTTTGAAATTACCTTTAATTTTATATCATAGAAATGCCTATACCAGTAAGCACTGGCCCAATTCCTGTCCTTCTGATCCCTTCCCTAAGGGAACAGCTGTTGCGTAATATAGTCAACTTCCTATTTGCTTTAAGGCCTAAAAAATTATAGAAATTTTAGAATAATTCGCCTAGGGACAAACATCTGTTGCTTTCACGGTTTAAATGTTGGATGTTTTACAATATATAACCTTCAAATATGTCTCCATTGCAGCGTGAAAAATTGTAGTATTTTGTTCTAATACCTTAAAGATTTTTATGTATTGTATATGATTTTCACAACACCGCAAAGGTTTGTAGAGCAAAACGGTCACATATGTGGAGAAGTATAACTATGCACAGGCAGAGGGGAGGATTTGGGAGGGGTGAAGACACTTCCTTGTTGTTCCGAGCAGTAAAGAAACAAGATTTTAATGTGTGGAGCGAATTTATTGCAATGAGATAAAGGGCTGGAGGGGGTGCATTCCTTGCTATGTCCAGCCAATTCCCCTCTGTACTCACCTTCACTGCTGGATTTTTACAAACATTTTCCCACACTGCCTAGTAGCCTCTGGACTTACTGTTATCCCATAGAAGCACCAGCCCTGCATTGCTCAGCCTGGATGGAGACATGAGGACTGTTTTATTACAAGTGCACTTTAGCATTATTTATAGAGTAAATAAATCATGAAAGTGCACAGCATTTTCGGAGAAAAAAACAGAAACCTTTATTTAATTGAAAGAGGTGGCACTAAAGGGATTTTACAGAGCACCCCGTGAAGACTTTCCTACCTCTTCACACTTTGGGGCACCCTTTCAGTATTACAGAAGATGGACATTGATGTGCGCTTTGCGGACCTAGATGTTTTGCAGCACTCATTATTACGTATGTATTTGTTTAGTTATGTATATATAACTGGCATTCCCAACACCCATGTATCCCCACTGCAATCATTCTTAAATGCTGCTGCAACACTGAACTTCCTCCCTCAGCCCTCCACATCTGCTGCACCACTTTGCAAATCCCTACACTGGCTTCCTGTGTCCTCCAGAATCAAATTCAAATTACTAACCTTTAGCTACAAAGCCATCAGCAACACCACCCCTTCATACAGCTCAAATCTCATTGCAAAATACTCATCACTCTTCCACTTAGAATGTAAGCTAAGGAGCAAGGCTTACCATCCACCTTATTTTGTTGTCTGTATTTATTTTGTCTGCTTTGTATGTCCCTGTGTTATGTATGTCCTGTTCCCCACTGTACGGGACTGTGGAGGATTGTGGTGCCTTACAAATCCACGTTAAAATATATATTCAATCAACCTCCAAACGTATATTGTACAGTTTACATTTAAACTTTCATTGCCATTGACGGTGAGCATTTTCCAGCTCCATTAGTTGAAAGTTGGGTAGGTCATTTAAAAATACATATATTTTTTCACTAGGGTTATTCTTTAACTTCATATTTTTACAAGCAGCAGTATGTGAAGTGATGTCTGCACAGAGCTTCAAAGGGTCATCCAAGGGTAACAGTACTGAATTGTAACATTATTGCATTCATTTAATAGGTAAATTCAAAATAGAGATGGAATGGTACATTAAGTGAGTTCCTTTAGGAACAAATATTACAAGTCTCATCCGTCAATTACCTAGTAATTTTCATATGTGTGTGCTGGCTGTACATAGAAACATGAATTCCAATGCTAATATTTGATTTTTCATATCCTCTTTCAGACTGGTTGGTGTGTATCTATGTGAATAAAAGTGTCTGCTAGAATCTGGCAGGTCATGCTCAGGCTGACAGCTCCACAACAGCTGGAGACTCAGTATTGCCTGTCTCTGTCATGACAACTGACATTACTCCCATTTAACTTGCTATACACTGATCAAGCTAATGTTTGATCATGTGCAACGAAATACAGCACATTGGTGTTGTTTGTACCATGTTATTTTAAAAACATTTTATGTGCTGTTATTTACCAAATGTACGTCTTGTGGTCGACTCAAATTGGTAAGTAGGCTGCATTGCTACATAAATTCTAAGAAAAATACGTCTGCTACATGTGCTTGGATGATAAGCCCTGACATAGCGTGCAGTTATGCAGAAGTGCTGAAGATAAGATACTCTGTGTGCACTCGTGGCATAACTTCATAACAGTCATTACTACAACAAAAACGTCTTAACATAGACATTTTCAGATGGCTTTAGGAAGATTTGGATATGATCTATAAAAAATATATACACATACATTAACACAATGGTCTCCCTCTTCTCTCTTATTCCCATGGTTAAACATTAGCTACATTGAAGTCTGGCTTATGAGCTAATGTAATTAAATACACATTGAATGCCAATATTTTATTCTGTACTTACAGGGAACAACTACAACATTGTTCTGATTTGTTCCAGTTTATGTAGGCATTACCAACCAACCATATTATAGCGTATAGTGTTACATTGCAAGATCATCCAAACATATTTTAATAACCATGGGTTATTAATTCCTTCCCGATTTAGGTGAAATGCGTTCGTCCCAAATATAAACTTGTTACTTAAGTAACACGAAGTAGATTCACAACTGAGCATAAATTATGTTAAAACCCAGTCATAAGGGAGAGAGGGGATAAGTAGCGCTAATTGTGGGTGCAGAAATTCTCCTAAAAAATGTTTTTTCTATACGCAAGTAGGTTAACCCTTTCTAGGTCCACATGTACATATTATACTTATGATGTTTACGTGATAACAATTATGTAGGTGTTAGTTTGATGTTTAATCTCTTTCCTAACAATAGATTTTTAAAGACCTGACAAATAGGCCTGTGGCTACTGTTTGCCAGGTCTTTAAACAATTGGTGCTGGCAGTTATTTGCTCAGCAGCTTTAAGAATAGTCCTGTTTCCATTTAGTAGCTTCCAGTTACTGCCTCCAGTGTAGGACCCATCCACACTTACAAAATGAATCACTCTCTGTTTTCTTCCGTAAATAACAGGGATGTCACAGAGGCACTTTCTGCAATGTTCAGGCATATGGAGAGAAACACACTGGGTTCCCTGGGACAGTTATATACTGGGCACAAAAATCTTCCATGTTACACAACCTTTAAACAATATCTCAAACTTAACTTTTGTAAAGAAGATTCCTACCAACTCTTTTATTCCAACATCTCAAATAAATTGGTTTAAAAATATTTGTTTTCTACATCCTTAGAATTTAAAAGAAAACACAATTTAAGCATAGGACCAGGAGACTACCGAATTTTTGGTCTTTCTGCCCTGTTCGTTGGTGAAGTGGGTGGGGGCGGGGCTAATCACGTCACCCTGGCCTCGCCCCCTGCTGTAATAGAAATTGGTATGGTTTAGCAGAGGGGTGGGGCCATTTTACATGACCACGCACCCAGGACTCAGCATGGAGATCTCCCCTCCTGGGTGGGAGATCTCCCAAGTAGGCAAATATGATTTTAAGCGGCTTCAAAGATTGCCTGTTGAGTGTTTCTAGTGTTTCTTGTGTATATCTCTAGTTAGCTAGCTGTACTTTATTTCCACAATAAGACAGCAAAAAAATAGTAATAATTTGCATATCAACAATTTATAGTATGTTTGTATTGTTTGTACTTATTAGAGTGCGCATTCGAATGATTGTTCGTTATATTTTATAACTTATACAGCAATACTCTATCACATACTTTGGCAAACGGTGCTTCTGGAGAACGGGGTGGGGGGGGGGGACTCGGCGAAATGCATCATTTGGAACCACCTGCTACACTATCATCACATTTTATAACCTATTACAGCAGGGGGATGACCCACGATGATGCACAAATCACGTCCTAATCCCCACCTCCTGCCACTTAAGTAAAGAAATAACCAGGAACCGGGAGGTTGCCTAGCTCTCCCAGGAGTCCAGGAAGACTCCCAGAAATTCAGGAGTCTCCTTCAGGAGTCTCCCGGACAATCCGGGAGAGTAGGCAACTATGCTCTACCAGTCATGGAGGCAAACTATACTGTTTAGAAGCAGATACTATGGGCATAGTTTGTTTTAAAGCATATGCAAAATAAATCCTCAGTTAATTTAATTTCTGCCAATATTACACATTGTTACAGAAAATTAAATTGCACTTGTAGCAGGCTTGGATAAGCTGAATCAGTTCAGGATGACTCTTATTTAAAGGGGGAGTACACACAAAAGTGACGGATGATTTCACACAAATTAAACTGATTTTGTAGCATTGCCACACACATAGGAGCACAGCTGTAATGATTCACTGAACTGAAGGAATCATATATAAACAATCATTGACTATTTCATAACCAATCTGTAAAACATACAGTAAAAATGCTTCACAGGCCAATAATGTTTCTAAACCATAACAAAAAGAAAAGGAAACACTTTCTCATGTATTTGGACTTATTAGAACAGTGCTCTTTAATACGATATAGCACAGCATGACAGGAATTCAGGGACCCCCATCCTTCCCACTGGCAAACTGCTCCCTATCTATAGAAACAATCGACACAAAAGGACTTCAAACCACAAGCCGGAAAGTAGAGGGAAATAATCCCAGTGGCGGCGGTGTGCAGACTATAAAGTTCATCATCACCGTGGTGGTATGAGGAGCTGCTGCCTGCTGTTACACTTGATTGAAGCAGGAGCAGAGTGTGTGTGATATTCAATGCCCATTTATAACTAAATCCTTAAGTTTCTTTTTTAGGTTTAGCTGCAATACATTTTCTCCTATTTTCTTTTCATGTCACTATTTTTTACTTATTAAAAGCTGTGTACTGTTTGTATTTTTTTTTTTTTGCTTTTTTTACATTTTAGCATATACGGTAAATAAAAATCAAAAAAACAAAAAGATTGGCTCAGTTTGAATATAAAACCACTATTGCAGAGGCAGTAGAAGTTATGTGTGTTTTCTGTTTGTGAATGATTACTTTGTTGACTTGTAAAGGCCCATCTTACTCCATATGTTTTTTTTATGGCAGTAGCAAATGTTGATGATTTTGAATTGTCTGTAATAAAAGGTATTTTAAAATTGTACCCAGGCAAGTGAATATGTGCTGGTATTTGTCAGGTTTCTCTTTTCCTTTTTACATATGCAAGTTAATGGCCAAACACTCACTACGTGTAATGGTTTTATACTCACACTGAATTACTTTTCCAAACTCAGACAGTTTGTCTGTTGTTTTATTCTATGCTTTAGGAGTAGTTTTCCCCCAGTAACTGCATGTGGCTTTTTTGGTCCCATCAATATAATTGGACAAGTTAACCCGTGCATGATACTCATGCATTCTAGTCAAATCAAGCTACTTAAGGTGTTAAAAAGGTTCTTGTCATGCATTTGGGCCATAGCCCAGGCCTCCTCAGGGGAAGAGCGTTACTTCCCGACGTAAGCGCCCTTTTTTAACGTGGTTTTGTCCACATGTTACCACCTCATCATTCTTCTTCATCACCTCATCCTTCATTTTCATCGCCACATCTATCCAGATGTCTATCCAGACACAGGGATCTCTCTCAGGGGTCCTGAGTATCACACTCCTCTCACTCTGTCACCCCCGGCAACCACCAACCACTCCCCACTGTCACCCCCGGCAACCACCAACCACTCCCAACTGTCACTTCTCCTTCAAGAAATATATATATATATATATATATATATATATATATATATATATATATATTTTAAATTTTTATAAACACTTTTAACAAGTAACAAATTAAATTAACAAATGAAAAACATCTTAGTATACCAAATCTCAGCCCTTTCTGAAAAATTTTTTCCACACACACTAAGAATTTAGTAGGTCAGTGTATAATTCCGCCCAGCAGGTGGCGCTGCAGCTTGGTTTTATTTTTTCCACACACACACACGCACACGCACACACACACACACACACACACACACACACACACACACACTAACACATGCCACTAAGCATTTATATTATAGATGCTTAATTTGCCCATTGACATAATACATGTGAGGTTTTTATTTAGCTCTTAATTACTGGCAATCATGCGGTGTACACTTGATAAAAATGTTGAATCAGAAATACATGCCGATTTAAAGTGTGAAAAAGCAGGAGAGGAAAATAAATTGTCAAGTTAATTAGAACAGTTATATAAAAAAAATAAATCATAAAAACTGGTGTTAAAACATGTAGAAAATGTGATATTATTAGTTTGGAGGCTTATGCTATAGTTAAAATCGCACAAGGGGATTAAGGAAACATCACACTTGCAAGTTATATACAGAATAATAGGTCTATCTCAAAGTGGAAAGATGAATGCCTTTGATTTTGACGTGCAACTAGATTTATGATTAATATCATTGAGGAGGAGAAAATACACATGCAAGAATTACAAAAGGAAATTAATGAGAGTTTACACAAACTAAATATTTTTAAAGCCATTAGAATGTCAAAAAAACAAACTGAACTGACAAATGAAGTAGATAGAGCTCAAAAGAATATCATGAAGTGATTTTGGAGACATACACACGTCTGCACTTGAGCTGGCAGGAGATGCCTAGAGTGTATGCCCATCACCCTTTGATCTTGCTACATACATGTAAATTATGTGCTGGTGGTAAAAAGAGGGCCTAGACAAATTTGTGCTATGTCCCAAATGAATCTGTTAAATCCAATTGGTTGCAAAAAAACTAAAATAAAATATTAATATCATTCTCCAGGCTGGATGCCATCATGTTAAGACCCAGATCTATGTGGATCAATTTTTGAGAATCTATCAAAATTTTACAGAGGACCATGATTTTTGGAAGGAAGCATAGGAATTAATTTCTCCGATTGGAATATTAAATAAAATATTAGAAAATCATTGGTACATCTTGAAGCAGCTACCATCATGTTTTTAAGTCACTCTGTGACCGTTAAAAGGAAATGTAGCAGCAAGCATACCTTGACATACGAAGTACAATTATGAACAAAACTTTTGAGAGTGACACAAATATTGGTTTTCACAAAGTTTGCTGCTTCAATGTTTTTAGAACTTTTTGCCATTCCTGAGCAAGCTCTGCTCTGGTGGGAGTGGGCTCACTCACAATTTTGCCTAAGAACACAGCCACGAATAAAGAATGGTACCAAAACATTCTCCAAGAGCAACTTCTTCCAACCATTCAAGAACACTTTGGTGACGAACAATGCCTTTTCCAGCATGGTGGAGCAAATTGCCATAAGGGAAAAGTGATATCTAAGTGGCTTGGGGATCAAAACACCAAATTTTTGGGCCCATGACCAGGAAACTCCCCAGAACTTAATCCCATTGAGAACTTGTGTTCAATCCTCCAGAGGCAGGTGGACAAACAAAAACCCACAAATTCTGCCAAACTCAGTACGTAAGTGGCCCAGTAGTTGAATGACAGCATGCCAGGGGGAATTGCAGAGGTCTTCAAAAAGAAGGGTCAACACTGCAAATATTGACTCTTTGCATAAACTTAATGTAATTTTCCATAAATGCCTTTGACACTTATGAAATGCTTGTAATTTTACTTCAGTATACCATAGCAACATCTGACAAAAAGGTCTAAAAACACTGAAGCAGCAAACTTTGTGAGAACCAATACTTGTGTCATTCTCAAAACTTTTTGGCCATGACTGTAGTGCTTTATGTTCTTGTGCACACTGCTATGGTCTTACATGGAGGTGATACAGATTATGGAGTCTGGCAAATCAACTGAAAATGTCTTACTACAGAATGGATTCCTTATAGCATATACAGGGTTTGAATTGGATAAATAATTATTTATCAGTAGAGTGGGAGGTTAACATAATTATCAATTGTATTGTCACTCCGAACTCTGATAGTGTATTATATGGGCAATCGGTATCACTAGCCATAATTCATAAATCATTTTTAAGGATGCACATATTTCTCTAACACAGAAATGACTTATGTGGTTAAGTTAATGCCCAAGTTTGGTGGTATCGATTAATCCCTTGTGGAATATGGAACTATATATTCATGCTAAAGGAATATTATTACAAGCAAGAGGATATAATAATTATCTTGCAGTTGACTAATAGTGTCCCACACTCTTCTTATGGTAGTAATGGTTATAGATTAACTATATTTGTTCATCATCCATTTAGAGGCAAAATAAAATAAATTTCTATGATTAACTATTTAGTTCACTTGAAAAGGCAACATTGTCTATTTTAACTGTCATGTTTTTGAGCTAATACTTGCAAAAGATAGAACTGGCATCATGGTTGCACAGTGGTTGGAACTGCTACCCTGGGGCCATGGGTTCAAACAGGACCCTATCTGTGTGGAGTTTGATTGGGTTCCCTCTAAATGTTTTGGTATCCTCTGACAGTCCAAAAGAACATACTGGTAGGATAACTGACTTCTGAAAAAAATGTATTCTACTTTTTAACTGTTTGTGTGGAAAATAATTTAGACTGTAAGCTCCGGTGGAGCAGGGACTGATGTAAATGACTACACATTTTCTGTACAGTCCTACTTAATATGATGCAGCTATATTAATAACTGATAATTGTCAGGCGCCGTCCCGCACTCTTACCTGGTGCCGGGACGGACGCCTTCTCAATCCCCGCTCGTCCCGTTGCTAGGCAACGGGACGTCACTTCCGGCCCCACAGGAAGTTCGGGCACAGACGCCCAAACATCACGTTCCGTTGCTAGGCAACGGAGACGCTTAGAAGAAGTTCCTGTCGGCGGTCAGATCAGCTGACCGCCGACCTCCACTCCACCAATGGCAAGACTGGCGCTTATATTTAAACTAGACTCTGGCATCACTAGGGTGCCAGAGTATCTAGTCTCATACCTTTTCTCTAGGCTCCCCTGTTTCTTCATATCTCTCCTGCCTGCATTCCCCGGATTTGACCTTTGCCTGTTTGACTACGCTTCGGATTCTCCCTGGTTCCTGTTTGGATTTCCTAGTTCTGACCCTCGGCTTCCTGACGTTTCTTCTGTCTCATCCTTCTGTACTTCGTTGCCTGCACGGATTTGACCTTGGACTGTTCACTACGTATGTTCACGTTACCTCGCTGGTGGCTACCTGGGAGAACCGCGACCGACACGTCTCAGCAGCTAAGCCCAAAACTCCTTGCGGGGTTCCCTGGTGAAGACCTGGGGCATGGTTAGACTCCGCGCCTCCTTGCGTAGCAGCGCTAATACCAGCAGGTAAGGCCCTCCAATTACTTAGTTCGTGACAGAATACTCTGGCCATGACCACGGACGGCCAAAATGAACCTTCAGCCCAGGACCTCTTATTGCATTTGGCTCAAAAGGTTGAACGACAGGATGCCGAGCAAGCCAGGCTTCTCCAGTGTATCCAGGGTATAGCTACCCGACTGGACTCCATGCAGGTTTCACTAGCTGCCTCTCAGCCTGCTGTTGCCACTCCTCCACAGGCCATTTCTCCGGTCCTCGCTTCTTCTCCAGGGGTGTCCTCCTTGCTACGGCTGCCTACGCCTGAGAAATTCGATGGGGATCCTACTAGATGCCGAGGATTTCTTAATCAGTGTTCCATACACTTTGAGTGCAACGCAGGAGCCTTTTCTACTGAATGTTCCAAGGTGGCTTTCATCATGTCACTCCTTTCTGGACAAGCCCTGGCCTGGGCCTCGCCACTGTGGGAACGAGATGACCCTCTTCTTCTGAATGTCTCCTCCTTCATCACAGCATTTCGCAAGATTTTTGATGAGCCAGGTCGAGTATGTTCAGCAGCCTCCAGCCTTCTCTCCTTGCGCCAAGGCTCTCTGACTGTGGGCCAATACGCGGTGCAGTTCCGCACCCTCGCTTCTGAGCTTAACTGGAACGATGAGGCACTTGTGGTGACCTTCTGGCAGGGTCTTACGGATCGTATCAAGGATGAGTTGGTGTCCCGTGAGCTCCCAGCGGATCTTGACTCTCTCATATCCTTATGTAATAGGGTGGACCTCCGTTTTCGAGAACGTACCCAAGAAAGAGAGAGATCCTCTCCCAGACGTTTTTTCCCTCGCCTAGCCCCTCGGTTCCAGAACATAACACCGGCTGTTCCTGATGAACCCATGCAAATTGGTCGCTCCCGGCTATCTCCCGAGGAGAGGGAGAAAAGGCTCCGGCAGAATCTCTGTCTCTACTGTGGAGAATCCGGACATCGGTTGCTGTCTTGTCCTAAATGGCCGGGAAACGCACCATCCTAGTCAGTGACAGGGAGGCCGTGCTAGGAGTGAGACTCTCCACTCCCTTCTCCACCTCCAATCCAGACTTCCTAATGACCATCACACTGGACTCTCCTAGTGGCCCCCGTCTGACCTCTGCCTTCGTGGATTCCGGCGCTGCCGGAAATTTCATCTCCGCCACCTTGGCATCACAACTCCAAATTACGATTCTTGACTTGCCTCAGCCGCTATTCCTAACTGCCGTGGATGGAAACCGTGTCTCCAATGGCTCCATCTCCAAGGTTACTGCACCGGTTCGGCTGACGGTAGGGGTTCTGCATTCTGAACTGATCGAATTTTTGGTTTTACCCCAATCCATCAATTCAGTCATCCTAGGTCTCCCATGGCTTAGATTACATGTGCCCCAATTCGATTGGAGTTTAGCTAGGTCACCTCCTGGGTTCCCCAATGTCACAAGAGATGTTTAAGTTGGGTCAAACCCAAGAAGTTATGCCTTTCCTCCACATCATGCCAGGCGCACTCTCCTCATCTGGAGGTTCCCGCTCCTTAATTATCGTTTTTGGATGTGTTCTCCAAGGCAGCTTCTGAGCTTCTTCCTCCTTACCGTCCATGGGACTGTCCTATTGAGTTACAACCCGGGATTCCCAAGGGCAGAATCTACCCTCTTTCTCTTCCCGAGGATCAGGCCATGTCTCTGTATATCTCAGAGAACCTGCAACGTGGATTCATCAGAAGATCTACCTCGCCTGTGGGGGCGGGCTTTTTCTTTGTGAAGAAAAAGGACTGTACCTTACGTCCCTGTATCGATTATTGACAGCTTAATGCCATCACTGTTAAAAACAGATATCCGCTACCCCTCATTTCCGAACTGTTTGACCAAATTAGTGGTTCCAAGATCTTTTCTAAACTTGATGTACGGGGTGCTTACAATTTGATCCGGATTCGTGAAGGCGACGAGTGGAAGACTGCCTTTTGTACTCGCGACGAACATAACGAGTACCTCGTCATGCCCTTCGGATTATGCAATGTTCCCGCTATTTTTCAATCGTTTGTCAACGAGATCTTCAGCGACCTCCTCTATAGCTCAGTAGTAGTTTACTTGGATGACATACTAATCTTTTCTTCAGATATCACCTCTCACAGGTCTCACGTCTCAGAGGTCCTACTTCTGCTGCGGCAAAACAAACTCTTCTGTAAACTGGAGAAATGTATCTTTGAAGTCCCTCAGATACCATTCTTGGGGTATATCGTCTCTGGTTCTGGATTGAAGATGGATCCGGAGAAGGTTTCCGCTATCACCAATTGGCCTCAACCTCTGAGCTTGAAGGCTATTCAACGCTTCATTGGATTTTCTAACTATTATAGACAATTCATTAATCAATTCTCTACATTGATTGCACCCATAACAACTCTCACCAGACGATCTGCTAACCCGAAGGTTTGGCCCCCGGAGGCCGTTTCTGCCTTCACCTCCCTGAAAGAAGCTTTTCTATCTGCCCCTGTTCTATCCCAACCGGATCAAGGGGAACCGTTTTTTCTAGAGGTGGATGCATCAGCTGTCGGAGTAGGAGCTGTTCTCTCCCAAAGATCTCCCTCTGGGATTTTTCGGCCTTGTGGGTTCTTTTCCAAGAAATTTTCCTCTGCTGAGCGCAACTATGGAATTGGCGATCAAGAATTATTGGCCATCAAACTAGCATTTGAGCATTGGCGTCACCTTCTTGAAGGGGCAAGACACCCGGTGACGGTCTTTACGGACCACAAAAACTTAACCTATCTCCAAGAGGCACGCTGCCTAAATCCTCGCCAGGCTAGATGGTCTTCTTTCTTTGCCCGATTTGATTTTAAACTTACCTTTCGCTCAGTGCTCAAAATTCTAGGGCAGATGCTCTTTCCCGGTCCTTAAATGAATCTGATGACACTCCTGCAGCCGAACCTCCTCACATTCTGGAACCTTCTAGTATAGTCGCCCTAACTAGGCCAAGACTCCCCCAGTTGGCCGCTCCTATTTTGAACCCCACCTTTGTTTGAAAGCCCTCCGCTGGGCTCATGCTACTAAGTTTGCTGGCCACGCCAGATTCAAGAAATCTTGTTCTCTCCTTTCCCGAAGCTACTGGTGGCCTACTCTTCGATCGGACCTCAAAGAATTCATTAAGTCCTGTGTTACATGTGCCCAAAACAAGATTCCTAGATCCCATCCCTCTGGGCTGCTCCTGCCTCTACCTGTACCTGATCGCTCCTGGACTAGTATTTCCATGGACTTTATTACTGATCTCCTGCCCAGTGAAGGGTTCAATACTATTTGGGTGATCGTCTATAGATTTTCTAAAATGGCCCATTTTGTCCCCCTTAAAGGTCTGCCCTCTGCCCCTAAACTGGCTCAAGTCTTCCTTAAAGAGGTGTTCCAGCTCCATGGCTGTCCTCAAGAGATTATATCAGACCGTGGGGTACAATTCATATCTCGATTCTGGAGGGCATTCTGCAAGGATCTTGGAATTAACCTAAAGTTTTCCTCGGGTTATCACCCCCAGACAAATGGCCAGACAGAGCGTGTTAACCAGGATCTTGAGATGTTCATCCGCTGCTTCTCCTCCGGTAATCAAGACGACTGGTATAATTTGCTCCCATGGGCAGAGTTCACACACAACAATCATATACACGACTCCACGGACTCCTCTCCCTTTTTTATTGTCTTTGGTGCTCATCCCATCCTCCCTGATTTCTCCCGTTCCCCAGCAGCTTCGGTTCCGGCAGCCCATTCTCTGGTTCAGGATCTGGCCCACATCTGGACATCTACTAAGGAGAACTTGTTGAAAGCAACTCAACGATATAAACTAACGGCCGATCGCCACCGTAGATGTGTTCCCATTCTCCATATTGGCGACAAAGTATGGCTCTCTACACGGAACCTTAGACTTCGGGTACCCTCGATAAAACTTGCTCCACGATTCATTGGGCCATTTCCGGTCACACAAGTCATCAACCCAGTAACCTACAAATTACTCCTTCCCCCCTCTCTGAGAATCCACAATTCCTTCCATGTTTCTCTACTAAAACCTTTGGTGCTCAATAGATTCTCCCGCAAGACCTCTTCTCCTCAACCTCTTGTTACTACCACCGGTGATGAGTATGAGATCAGCCACATTCTGGATACCCGTAACCTCCATGGACGTCTCCAGTATCTGGCCCACTGGAAGTGTTTCGGACCCGAGGAACGGTCGTGGGTATTTAAGGCGGATCTTCATGCCCCCCGTCTCCTGGCTAAGTTCATCAAGAAGCTATCCTCGAGGCCTGCACCTCTTCGACGGAGAGAGGGGGGGGGGTACTGTCAGGCGCCGTCCCGCACTCTTACCTGGTGCCGGGACGGACGCCTTCTCAATCCCCGCTCGTCACTTCACTTCCGGCCCCACAGGAAGTTCGGGCACAGACGCCCAAACATCGCGGCAGTTCCTGTCGGCGGTCAGATCAGCAGACCGCCGACCTCCACTCCACCAATGGCCAGACTGGCGCTTCTATTTAAACTAGACTCTGGCATCACTAGGGTGCCAGAGTATCTAGTCTCATACCTTGTCTCTAGGCTCCCCTGTTTCTTCATATCTCTCCTGCCTGCATTCCCCGGATTTGACCTTTGCCTGTTTGACTACTCTTCGGATTCTCCCTGGTTCCTGTTTGGATTTCCTTGTTCTGACCCTCGGCTTCCTGACGTTTCTTCTGTCTCATCCTTCTATACTTCGTTGCCTGCACGGATTTGACCTTGGACTGTTCACTACGTTTGTTCACGTTACCACGCTGATGGCTACCTGGGAGAACCGTTAGACTCTGCGCCTCCTTGCGTAGCAGCGCTAATACCAGCAGGTAAGGCCCTCCAATTAATTAGTTTGTGACAATAATAGTGTTAAGAGGTTGAAGTTTGTTGTGTTGTTTGCATAGTGCTCCTGGAGATTTTTCTGCCTCTCCGCACATCTATGCATTTAGGGCCTGATTCATTAAGGATCTTAACTTAAGAAACTTCTTATTTAAGTCTCCTGGACAAAACCATGGTACCATGCAAGGGGTGCAAATTAGTATTCTGTTTTGCACATAAGTTAAATACTGACTGTTTTTTCATGTAGCACACAAATAATTGATAGCTTGTTTGTACACTGAAATTTAAAGTTTATATTTGTGTGCTACATAAAAAAACAGTCAGTATTTAACTTATGTGCAAAACAGAATACTAGTTTGCACCCCTTGCATTGAAACAGGGTTTTGTCCAGGAGACTTAAATAAGAAGTTTCTTAATTTACGATCCTTAATGAATCAGGCCCCTAGTTTGTGAAAAGGCCTTCCAGAAGCAGTGAGTGGGCCATCCCGGAGAACAGGTGTAAATCCAAGGTATTCTGCATTGAATGCACTTTGTCAATGACCTCCAATAAAATATAGTCAGACCAGCAACAAAGGGGTAAGAGAGATTTGAAACCAAGCACTTCATCAGGATATGAAATGTTGAGAGCCCTGAAATTAAAGATTGCCTAGGGCCCAATACAGTCATGATATGGTTCTGTTTGTAATTAATTCTCAAGGGTACTTGACACAATGATTATAGTTTTGTTCAGCATTTATACAGTGACATATCACAAAAGTGCATTTTTTCCCTGAAGCTATGATTTAACCTTTCCAATTATTGTAAATGTAAAACTGAGCACTTGCCCGAGGAGCTTTCAGAATTCCTTCAGATGAATACTGTGCTTTTCTAAGACACCATGTTATACCCTATTTAAGTCTCATAGTTGGTATGCTTTTATTATTTTCCGACACATTTTTGGCACAAACCAGGGCTTTTCAAATAATAAACTTGCTTTAAAATCTTCGACTTACTCCAACATTAATTATATTTGTATAAAGTGGGTACCTTTTAAATCAGACCAGTAACAGACACCAGTATGCAAGTTGTATTTTTAGTGGTTTATTCCCCTAAAGAGCATTGATTATAAAGTCTATTGGCACATACTTAGCTCTACAGTTTATTGTTGTTTGAATAATTGCATATGATAGTGCCACTGGCTAGGGAGTCAAAATATTAGCACTGCCAAATATGTCCTTTGTTTAAAATATTTTCGTTCTCTGCTGCCAGTTATATACCACAAGTCTAGCATTTTGCCCTGGATTTTAGGTTTCAAGTTCAACATTTTACATTGAGCATGTTGTCTTTAGCATTTAATATTATTTTTTTAGTACTCAAGTTAATGATATTCTTTTTATTTCTATGTTATGCTATGCAAATGCATATATTCTGTTAGTCAGATTAAGCTCAGAATGGTAATACCAAGTTTAGCTATACCCATCCACACCCCATTCAAAACATGTCAAGCAAGTCAGTGAATAAAGTCTTGATGTGTGGAATAAATGCAGGTTTTTGTCTATTATTCTCTGCTCTGGAAATGATTGTCTGCTACCTGGAATAACAATTACGCAACATATATGATAAGATATTAATTATCTTGAAATTTTGTGAAATAAAGTCAAGTCACAGTAATTAGTTCACCTGGGTCAAAGGTCATAGGAAGCCCTATTACATCAATCTATTAAACAAAACATCATTCAGAAAAGGGCAATAAAACAGATTGCACTACCAATAAATTGTGCAATTATATGAGGTATATCCAGAAATAATTACTAATCTATTTTTAGCAAACTGAGTAAATTAGTAACATTTTAATGAACGTGAAATTACAGCAAGTTAATATTTCTAGGTAAGTTTAACAGGAGCCATGGCTTAATAAAGTCCATCTTTGCATTTTCACTTTCTTTCTCTAACAACATGTATTACCTGTTATGTGTAATTCTGTTACAAAATTGTAAAAATATTGATTCGACAGCACCAGGCACTTTATTTACACATCCCCTAACTTTGTCTATGTGGACCTATATCTGCAGGATATTCATATCGTTTTTATCCTGAGAGGTTACACATACAATCACTAGTGTGTAATTGGGGCACTCAGAGATGTTACTTAATGGATAAAATGTAATTCTTTATTAGATTCTAAATGAGAATTACATTTAATACATTAATATCCCAGGGTATCACAATTAACACACATATTTTTTTCTCTTCTTGTGACAAGATTGTAAAAGACAGCATAAAAACATAAATAATGCTTAAAAAATATTTGTTGAAACGTTTAGGGCAAAATGTAAATGCGGAACATTGCTGGAATGTTCCTGAACACAAGGTCTCCTCTCAGCGGCTGACTTAGCCCATTGGGTTAGTGGAGAGGGAAAAGCACCAGAAGGTTTTGTCTTCTGAAGTGGAGGGGAGAGGTCTTGTCTGCAAGTTTACCAATGCGCATGGAATTGTTAAGTCCATATCTACTGGCACAAACTTTCCCTGCATGTTACAGGCGATCTCCGAACTGCCAGCAGAGGAGGCTCTTAACTGTAGTTTTCCTGAATCATTCAGTTTCCTGTACTTGTTTCTCATACCCCCTTTAGGCAGACCTTGCATTTTCTCTTGATACACCGACAAGTTCTTTAGAAGTATTCGTTTTGCCTTGACAGACCATGAATGCAAACAGCAGCATTCATAGTCCATCAAGCATTCAGGAAATTGTCAATATGTACTGACATATGTACTGACATCTTGTTTCCTATAGTCATCAGTGATATGTCTCTCACAGACACTCAAGCTGTATTGACCACAGCTTGAAGTGAACATACAAAACAAGTGCCTGCAAACCAAGTGCTTGTGCTCTTATGTTTCCACAACATCCTTTCCAGTACACAATTATCAAAAAGCATAAGCATTATTAGGGAACTAAATTTGCTTTCCACATGCAGCATACAGTACCATCCAATTTAGAAATTCATCACACCCACCAGCCAATCAAGACATAGTTTGCAGAACTTATAAATCTGTATAATTTGCCTATTTGTTTCATTTACATTTAAATGTTTTAAAATAGGTATTTTCCTTTCCTGAATTTAGTTTGAATTTAATATATGTTGATTTATCAACTAACCTTATAGTAAGGTACGTTAATATTGTAAACTTAGAGTATTTAATATAAGTACTTAGTTCCTAATTGCATTATCTTTTTAATATATGACTATGGATTATTAAAGAGACTCCTATTACTGATTACACACTACTCCCAGACTTTCCTATGTCAGACTTCTGCTGTGTTAAGCACTTTATCTGTAAAACCACACTAAAGAATTTGATGTAGCTGTACTTATCTGCTCCGAGATGTGCAGGTTTGTGCAAGACTCCACTATATCAATGTACTATATATTAGATTCTTGGTTTAGAAATGACAACTTTAGAAATGATGTCTGATAAATGCTTACATGTCACTTTTCACAATTATTGCAGCAATAATTTCAGAAAGTATTTCAATTTTATTTTTTAAGGGGAGTATCACTCAATAAAGTAAAGTAATAAGGAATAGTGTATTAAAAAGTTCTGAAACCCAAACAATATACTGTAGTTTATCTTTCTATTTTCTAAACTATATTATCATTCTCCTTTCCTCCTTGCACTGAAACTCGGGGGCACATTTTTCAATATAATAAATTTTAAAGACTTGTCTAGAGTTAAACATTTTATGGAAAGTATTAAACGTTAAACGGAAAGTTCAATCAAATATTTTGTTTCTTTTTTATATGTAAAATATATAGAATGAAAGAGTTAACTAATATAACTGACATGTTATTGTTTCATTTGCCTTATATAGAGGACATTATTTAAATGACTTAACCTTTTTATAACAACAAAGAACACTATTGACACATGGAAATGATACTAAAACACTGCCTAAAATGTCATACATACATACATACATATCATTCTCCTGCTAATATAACTTTTGATATATGCAGATATGAGAATATTGGATGGTCGGGTTTCAGTGGCTTACAAGCTATGACAAAAATTCCTGTCAAATTTTTTAATTGAACTTGAAATGCTACATTTATTAAATTGTGATCTTCAGACTTCAGTTCCATGCATTTTTTTATTCAGTTACTTTAAGTGCAATAACATAGGTTAAATTATTTACTGTACATTAAAGCTTAAATATTCAGTATACAAACAAGTAATGTTATAAGATTTCTAAATTTCAGTGTTAACTTATTAGTTTCTACATACTGTCCTGCAACTTATCATCTTGTTTTCTGTCAGTATGTTTCGCCAAAGCCTTTGTATCAGCTAAACAGAGAAGTTTACTTTCATTGTCCTTGGATATGATAGAAATCCTCTGTGGATACAATTGTATCTTAAGCTGGATACACACTACAGGTTTTTCATTCGATTATCAGGCCAATCACATGCTAAATATGGCTCAATATCGCATTAGTGTGTACACTTCCACGATCATTGATTATCATTCCAAAGCACATCATATTGTTGGATTTGATTTTGTAAATGGACTAAAAGTCTCGGACAACGATCTAACAATGTTGTTCCAATTCTGCAGTGTGTATGCACTCGCGTCCAGCAGTGTAGGCAGATCACCGTAGAGTTTACAGAGTCGCAATCTTTTCAGCCATTGGTTATGGCAGATGAAGAACACAGATCTGAAGGTATATCTTGTAAAACATGTACAGTGTATAGACATGAATCTGATCGGGACTACCAGTCATTGGTAAAATCATTAAAGATATTGCATTGGGAGAAATTTTCTGTAGTGTGTACCCAGCCATAGGCCAGCTTAACATGTAGCAACATCAGTGACTCAGTACTGACTGGTTGAATTTGTAATATCTGGCCACCCACGTGGGCTGTCAAATTGAAAAGTGATCTTGTCGCTTGAGCCAAGCAGCAAGATTGCATGTGTATTAATAGCATAGGTAAACTTATTAAAACAGTGATGGGCCACAGGTCACCCTAGGGCTGCATGCCTTTAGGCAGAGCTGTTCTTATAAATAAAATACAGACCTCTGCGCACCAACTCTTCCTATATATATAACAGATTGGCGTGCAGCTGCAGTGGGAGATCCCACCCTCCTAAATAACAATAGATTGCAAATATTCTGCAGCGCTCTGCCAACCAGTGATTCAACTTCCGATGATAATAAACACTTGGCAAAATAATCCTGCAGTAATATCTCAAATTGAAAGCAACACAATAATGAAAAAACCTTGTAAAAACCCCCAAATTGAGTCCAATAACGTCCATATCCTCTATTGTATAAGAGCTGTCTTAATGTATAGGCATGCTGGGCATTTGCCTGAGGGCCCCATGAGCATAGGGGACCCTTAGGCTGCCAACTGTTCAGTATATTATTCCAGGAGATTTATTCAGAACCTTCAAACCCTCTTTATTAAAATGTTTAGGTGGACTAATCACCTCAGTCTCAGCTGTTATCTGTACATCTGATCTTGCTGTTACGAATACATATCTTGCAATATACTGCAATATAATACTTGTTTATGTGTTTGTACATAGGGGTAAATAGAAGTGATTTTGCATGTATGTATATTGCAGATTTTGTCTTAGCTGCCTTACTAAAAGGTTGCATTTGGCCATGAGACTTGCAAGTATAATCAAAGAATTAGTGTTTACATAATATATAATGCGAATGCAATACACAAGTGGGAGACATTTCAGCAGATGTATTAATGATATATCTATTGATCAGTAATTAATTCATGTAAACACAGATCTACAAGTGTTGAAAACTTGACCATTATTTTGAAGATGAATGAATTAGTAGTAAACTTATAAACATTATTTAGACACAGTGTACACTTTGCATTCTATGAAATATATTGGTTTAATGGTTCAAATATAAAAATTGTGAACTTGTATTTTGATGTTTAACTATTGTAAAATAAGAAACTCTATTATAAGAGTAGTCACTTCTGGTATTATTTACAAGGCATTTGTGTCATCATCAGAACCGCCATCGGATAAAATATTGACTTCAAGGGCTGCCATGCAAGTGGTATTTCCAGAAGTGACTTGCTGTATAATTTTGAAAAGCATTCCAAGTGATGGTTACTGTATTTTATTTTTGCCCTGCACAGCATATGGTTAACATGCATAGACATATAATGGACATATTATTCACTTGTATGCTTTTGGTAGATATGTGTTAATGTTAAATTGTATTCTAATAAACCTTATAAATATATATATATTTTCTTCTAGAATGATATTGGAGGCCAGCGCAGTTTAATAAATAAATGGACTACGTTTCTAAAGGCACGCCTAGTGTGCTCTATCCCTGGTGCAGATGGAGGTGACACATATTTTGATGAACTACGTAAGTTATAAGGAATCTTTGTCATTACTCATCTTTTTGAGATGTTCATAAAACCTGTTGGATTCCATCAGGTTGATTTCAGCTGTAAATTATAATAGAATATTTCATATTGCTTCAGGAACAGTATAAATAAATCTCACTGACATATAGTGCTGTCACATAAACTGTTATTGCTGGGGGACAAAGAAATATTTATATTAATAATGTCAATCAAGATATGCTGTCGTACATCCAAGAACATTCTAGAATTTAAATCTAATTCCATAATGAATAAATATTAATTTGGCCACCTTTCTATTTGTAGACACATGTGATAGAGGAAAACATGCATAACAAGGGCACTCTGTAATGATCATTTTATTTAAAATATATATTTTATTTGTGTAGTCTAAAATATATTGTTCCCAAAATAAGCCTAAATATAGTAGGCAGCGAAATATTAAAAGGAAAAAAGTAATGAAAATTAAAGATTTAAAATAAAGATGATTAATGTTAATATTAACATCTTTATTTTAAATCTTTAATTTTCATTACTTTTTTCCTTTTAATATTTCGTTGCCTACTATATTTAGGCTTATTTTGGGAACAATATATTTTAGACTACACAAATGAAAGGTATATTTTAAATAAAATGATCATTAAAGAGTGCCCTTGTTAGGCATGTTTTCCTCTATCACATGTGTCCTCAATCTTAATGTTTTACATGTAGAGGTGCACCAATCCAGCCATATAATATTACTAATCAAGCAATTTAATATCAGTCTGGATATGTAAATTAGTACTTAGTGCGGTGGTATATATCTTTCTTTGTTCACCTTTCTATTTGTGTCTGACTACAATAGTCTGTTAATAGTGTGAAATAATGTATTATTTTAAAATATAGTTTTAGGTTCATTATTTCTACTGTACAGATTAGTTCACAATACCCCCAATATTATTTTTTTTTAAATTCCATCTAATCGCATTCTAAATATAATTACATTTAAATATAAATTTGGAGGATAGCATTTCCCAAGATAATGGGTATGAAATTCAGGGTAGCTTAAGGTATCTTTATGGACAATAAATTGATGTTCCTAGAAATCTTATGTGGAATAAGTCATATTATATTAATTTCCATACTAAATTTTACATCTGTTTAAAATTATTGACACTGGTGTTTCAGTAAACACTGCCATAAATACAGTAAATTCTATACACAAGCAGAGAAAACAAGGAAATGTCCACACACACACATGTCCTTGATAGAACTTAATGGTTCAATAGTACACTTAGTTCAAATAAACTCTTCAGAGTGACAGCCTTGAATGCCCACATTTTTATAATTGATATCATGGATTAGTTGAAGATCACACTGCTTCTTGTTCCCTCGACATGGAAAAGATCCAACTTCAATGTCATCCCGCTTTTAGCAGGCACACACATCTACAAAATCCACAAATGAAGGAAGAATACTGTTCCAGTGTCAGTTCTTCTCTATAGTTCCAAGCATTGGTAGCCCAGCAGAAGCTATAACTCATAGCCAGTTCTGCGTTAAAGTCTCACTGAGCTTCACATCCATTTAAGCTCCCCCCTGGTCTTCAGGCACAACATTTTATCTGGTCTGCAGTTCCCATGCTTCAGGGCAGCGCTCCTACTTTTGTCTCCCCAATTGCTGGTTCTTATCTCTAGGGGGCTGGATGGGGATTCATGCGCTGCCCATCTCACTCTGAGACCTCCTGCTCGTGGCAGCTCCACAATGTCGGCAGATAATGAGATTTATTTAATGATTGCTTCCTGCCTTGATTAACCTACGGTAATTATTGCTTTGGGCAGATTCATGAGCTCTGAGATAAATGGTGCTGCCAATGAAATCTAGCTGTCCCTCTGGATAGACAGCTCCGCTACCAGCAGTGGAAAATCTGGCACTCAATGCACCTCTGGAGCAGACTATTCTTGGAAATGTCTTTGCAGGATTTTTCTCCCCCCAGGGTTGCTACAGTTTTCAAAGACATTGTACTTACATTTAAATATAGTATACATTACATAATATATACATAAGGGGAAAACATGAATGGGTTGCTGAGAAGAGAGGGGTTCTTAGTGGGATTAACCATTATTTAAACATGGCTAGCAGACAACTTTTATTAACCATGGGAATAGTTGGGGGAGGTAAAGGGGTAATAAGTATCCTGGACACAGTCCATTCATTGTGGGAAACGACACATGACAGTTTAATGCCTTATTTCACCACATACCCTACTTTATATCATACTGAAATGTACCCTAGAAACGACTGGTTGTAAGGACTGCACATACTAGTGGGTTCTTTGAAATCACCTATGCAGATTGTTTCAACCGAAATGCAATTTTGCCACATATCTGTATTGCCACTGTAGGTGGCAATACAGATATGTGGATATACAATCACCAGACATTTGCAATTCTTGGCAGGTATAGCATACACATGTGATGGAAACGCAGTTCCTAGTCACCAATACACGAACACCCTTCAGTATTCAAACACAGGTTATATCCCCTTCAATATTAGGGCGGTAGATTGTGTTAGGTGGGAAAATGATAAGACTTAACCCTGAGAAAAAACTTAACTCCGCCATAGTGGTTGGGGATCATTGGCTCCCTGTGGAGATGGTGTCTAGGAGTCTAATCCAGAGAACTAATATACTGTATGCTATACCTTGAGCTGCCCTGTTTGCTAGTATAAGATCTACATACACTAATTGTTTAACCCAGACATCTTGTTCTCTCTTATCACGGATTAAACATTCTACCTGGCGACATTTAAAAATATTTTGTCTTACTTGCATAGCAATTAATTAAATATGCATGGCATACAATAAAATATGTTAATCAAATGCACAGGAACAACAAATGACAATAAACTGTAAGGCTGCGAGTCGATGACAGTTCCGAGTACACAGAAAGGGGCGATAGATTGAAAGTGTCTCTTTGCTTTACCCATACACCACCCTCTCCTACACTGGCCAGATAGTAGTTATCCTTATGTTTCCAAGAAGCCCAGGAAACTACACCTTATATTTCCATTTATATACTGTATGACAAGCTTTAAATTTTTTAAAGCGATCATTAGTTCTGAATAGGAATGTATAGTCTATTGCGTGTCAATCACATATTTATGGAATTGTTATTTGAAAAAAGGGGTATTTAAAAAGTTAATGTTGTCGTAGTTGATCAACCAAATATATGTTACACTTTATGTAAGCAGATCGGCACTCAATGTACTGATCATAAACATGAATCATGGTGCGAGCACTGTTCAAGCAACTCGTATATCATTTTTCCTGTCTAGAATAAATGTTTGGCTATGCTATATATTTTTTGTTATCATTCATTAAGTGAATACACTTTTTACCCTTTACAGAAGACGTATTTTTGCTTCCAACAAAGGATGAAAGGAACCCAATGGTGTATGGAATTTTCACTACAACAAGGTATTGCCAGGGCCGCCGAGAGGGGGGGGGAGCGGGTACTAATTACCCGGGCCCGGCATGTCAGGGGGCCCGGCCCGGGCCCTTGCGCTGCTGATTTTTTTAAATTTTTTAATTTTTTTTTTCCAAACGTTTTTTTTCCTTTCCTTTTTTTTTTTTTTTTGGCGGGGGGGGGGGTGGGGGGGGGCTCGGTCGTTGGTGGGGGGAGCAGGCTAGTTTAAAAAAAAAAAAAAACATACTCACCTGATCACGGAGCCGGCATCCCTCCTCTCTGCTGCTCTGTGCTCTATTCAGACTGTCTGAATGCTGGGTGTGATGTCATCATGTCATGCCCAGCATTCAGTCAGTCTGAAGCAATGGAGCACAGAGCAGCAGAGAAGACCAAGAGAGGAGAAAAGGTAAGTGAAGGGAGGAAAACGAGGGGGGCACAGAGGGGTTAAAAAACGGGGGGGGGGGCAGCATGACAGAGGGGTTAAAAAATGAGGGGGAGCACAAGGGTTAAAAAACGGGGGGGCAGCATGACAGAGGGGTTAAAAAATGAGGGGGCACAAAGGGGTTAAAAAACGGGGGGGCAGCATGACAGAGGGGTTAAAAAATAAGGGGGGGCACAGAGGGGTTAAAAAACGGGAAAGCAGCATGTCAAAGGGGTTAAAAACGGGGAAGCAGCATGTCAGAGGGGTTAAAAAATGAGGGGGAGCACAGAGGGGTTAAAAAACGGGAAAGCAGCATGTCAGAGGGGTTAAAAATTGAGGGGGGAGCACAGAGGGGTTAAAAAACGGGAAAGCAGCATGTCAGAGGGGTTAAAAAATGAGGGGGAGCACAGAGGGGTTAAAAAATGGGAAAGCAGCATGTCAGAGGGGTTAAAAAATGAGTGGGGGCACAGAGGGGTTAAAAAATGGGAAAGCAGCATGTCAGAGGGGTTAAAAATTGAGGGGGGAGCACAGAGGGGTTAAAAAACGGGAAAGCAGCATGTCAGAGGGGTTAAAAAATGAGAGGGGCACAGATGGGTTAAAAAATGGGAAAGCAGCATGTCAGAGGGGTTAAAAATTGAGGGGGGAGCACAGAGGGGTTAAAAAATGGGAAAGCAGCATGACAGAGGGGGTGAAAAAATGAGAGGGGCACAGATGGGTTAAAAAACGGGGCAGTATGGCACAGTGGGGTTAATAAACAGGGGTCAGCATGGCACAGTGGGGTTAAAAAATGGTGGGCAGCATGACACAGTGGGGTTACAAAGGGGGGGGGGAGGCATGGCACAGTGGGATTGAAAAAGGGGGGGAGCAGCATAGTATAGTCTGATGAAGGGGAGCCAGATGAAGGGGGCAAAAACAGCATGGAGGGCACAGTGTGATCATAAGGCATGGCGATGATGAAGGGGCACATTATTGTAATATTGGAGCTGGAGGAAGGCCTAATTATTAATCGTGGGTGCTATTGATTTAACGCTGGGGCTGGCTGTAATTTTCTAAATGTAGCCATTTTTTTTTCAAAATAGGTCCTTCAACATTTCTGGATCCGGACAAGCCACAACTAAAGAAAGCAGCAGCCACAGGTGGAGAAAGTGAGAAGAACAGGTAGGAGAGAGAAGCACAGTGTGTGAAATGTTGTGATTCTAGTAGGGACAATACCAATTTTTGGTGAATGTTGTGTCCAATGTAAGGTGTAGGCCAAGACTGAACTGTTTGTGTACACACTGCATTGTTTGTATACTACCCTGTGGTGGTAGATGTCCTGAAAGTCAGGAGTGCTTAAACATATGTGACGCTCCGGCGAATTGAGAGCCTAGTGGTTTTTATGTTAGCCACGCCCCAATGGCACGTTTGCCACGCCCCCAAATGCATGACCGCACCTCCCAAAATTTTTGCACTGCCGTTTGGCTAGCCACGCCCCTGAATATATGACCATATACCTAATCTTTTTTGCGCCGCCGTAAGGCGGCGCAAAAAAATTTTGGGGCTTACTTCACTATGAGGGGGGCCCCATGAATTTGTTGTACCCGGGCCCTGAATTCTTCTTGGCAGCCCTGGGTATTGCTATTGAACATCTACTTGCTCATGCTGTGGATAAAACTTCCATGCCTGAGTTTTTTCCGATGGAATCACTTACAAGTTTATTATCATTTCATTATGCAAACATATATGTCACCAAGGCAAAAGTATGACTAAAGTAAATATAAGACTGATTAACTAAAACAATTAGTAAAATAATAGGATCTACTGCTGTCTTCCTGTTTGGGACCTGTATCAGCACTGTATCTGTTCGCTCGGTGTCATATATAATCAACCATTTGATTAAAATGATTAGACATTTGACACTGTAGTTTTTATTTGCTACTTCTGAAAAAGACTTGTTGAACATTCCGAGTGTGTTGGTTTTAGAATGGCCTTGCTATGGTGCTGCCCAAGAGGAAGTGAAAGTAAGACAGAGTTAGGTCAGGTGGGACAATTTGATCTCTGACACTCAATATGTGCAACAGTTTGTCTAGTAGTCTTACTATATTGTTCAACTTAGATGATGTTTATGTCATTTAGTTACTTGTGGGAGGTAGAATAGGTAGGTTAAAATATTTTATGTTTGCAATTACATTGTAATTGCAAACATTGTATGTTTGCAATTAAATTTACAGACAAATTCTAAACATTTTATCACACAGTTCTTCATATTGCAAACGGTTAATACTTTTAATTTGATTCTATTGTCTCATGCCTTAAAAATGTATTTTCTTCCCTGTTGAGCAATTTATTTTAATAATGCCAGTCTCTTTAATTTGATGCAGAGTGCACCAAAGGAAGGTAAAGGACTGAGATTGTCTACAATTCATTCGCAACACTGAGAATCACAAGAATAAATGACATCCAGACTAGTTTGAAGAAAGTTGTAGTTAATGCTAATAACTGCTGCTTATTATTTCACCTGCCCTCTAAATAATAGGAATAATTATGGTTTTAGCATATGGACCATTAAGTCTACGTGATGTATAAGCCAAGAGCTTTGGTATGATGTCACACTGAACCTTTATAAATCAACATGTATTAGGGAGTCACTTGACTAATTAAGGTGGGATGCCAAAATGGGTGGGGACTTCTCTTACATATGTCTTCATTTTTAACTTCAAGTATTCACTCGCTGAGTGATCTAGTTATTCCTTCTTGTTGTTTTAGTGTGATGCATGACAGAGTTGACAACATTGCACAGGAAAAGATTTTTGTTCAGGTTTTTCGATTAACTGGAAAATTCATTAATTTTATACAAAACTATTAGTCTTTTGCTATTTAGAAGCAGTGATCATTAATTATTTGCCATTCTATTCCTGGACAACTATACTAAACACAGATAGTTTCCTAAGTCAAAGCAGAGGTTAGAATGCTTTACGATATTTTGCAATACTCTTAATACCAAACTATATCAACATCTGTCATTTATTTTCTCTTTTCTTTTAGCTCTATATTTAAAGCATCTGCTGTATGTGTCTATAGCATGGCGGATATAAGAGGAGTATTCAATGGCCCCTATGCCCATAAAGAAAGTCCAGATCATAAATGGGTGCAATATGACGGAAGAATTCCCTATCCCCGGCCAGGAACAGTATGTATCTGTTTTGTTTTACCTGCAATCTACAGTAGACAATGTGAAGTACTGCATGATCATTGCAAAGTAATGGATTGCATTGCCCAAAGTATCTGCATGTAATTTGATTTTTCTTTTAATATTTTTATTTTGATATTTTAAAAAGGTTTTTAGTGTTGTAGGCGCACCCTATACCCTTCTGTCCTAGGTGGACACCAAAATTCACCCAGTTATTCAAGCAGTGACCTGCATATATCTGCATAGTTATACCAGTATTCATATGTTCATCTGAGCATTCCTCCTATATTGCTTTCACCAGAAGAGACCCCCTCCCCTATCCCCTGTGTTCCAATATTCATTAGCTCAGTAGCTCCTCCTGGCTGACAGCAGCATCATATCCGTATTATACTGGTATTATCCCTATATTATTAATATCACCCATGTTTTATACCAGCAATTCCCGATATTATGCTAATACTATACCCATGTTATAAAAACATTGTCTCCATTCTATATCAGCGGTGAACCCATATTGATTACACATTGCAATAAATTTCTGCTCCAATAAAAGATTATAGTGTGGAGGAGTGATAGGTGATGACCCATGATATAGAGGCTACTTTTAAGTAATAATTGCAGGGTTATGCACTGGCTACTTTGATGATGTCACAGACGTGTGCGTATGATTATCATTGCAAATTGCATCATCACAGCCCTGCCTCCGCTGTGCAATATTTCAGTAGCATCATTGTGCAGTAGTTAGGGGAAGTTAGGGCCATGATAACACAAGTCACATCATCAGGATCTGTGCCAGGGAAGGTCTGATGATGTGGATCCCGGAGGGTAGTCTACTCTCCCGGGAGTTTGGGAGGTAGTTCTGGGAGAGTAGGTAACTAGGACACATGTTGCTATCTTTCTTCTTACTGTGCTAACATCATCATCATTTATTTGTTTAGCGCCACTGAGTATGGTATCTATGTTTCAAGACCCTTGTGTGGTTTTGGCCCCTCAATACAGAGTGGCATCCGAATTTCCCAAAATATGAAAAATGAATTAATTTCCTTTCAAGTGCACATTTCTATATACCGGCATAAAGACCATAGAGGTTTTATACAAGAGTCTCTAAGATCCTCACCTAGGCGTCTGGCTCTCCAATTTACACCTAGGGGTTAGTTTGTGTTTATAACCCTATTGAAAGGAAGTCCATTAGCTAGGGAAATACAGGATCAAATACAATGGATGTCTGTGATCTGCATATCTTAAGCTGGTCTCTGCACAAAGGGTTTACCTAATTCAATTACCTCCTCCTGGGCTCAGTTGGTCACACATTTATCTGAATTGAAGATCAGGTTAATTTAGGTATTCATGCAAAGATTTCTTTTGGGTCCTGACATCCAATATTCTATTTCAGCATATCAGATTTATGCTCTCATCCTGACACACTTATTTATATTTCTATGTGAAAATAGTGGAATATTAATAATTTGTATTCCATGGTATTGATTTTCCCTAGCTTATTAATACACAGCTCTTTTGGATTTTGCAGTCTCCATTTCAATGGTTAACTTGAGGAAAGTTGAGTTTGGCAACTGAAACACAGAAACGTCTGTATCCTTCACTGAATTGAAGTTTTACATTTCCTCTAGTTTTCTTAGTCACTTTAGGTGGGATGCTATCCAAATACAAATTTCCATCTTTTTAGTAATGTATGTCAATTAATCACAGCAGGAATTTAAAAGAGAAAATGCCATACAGAATTATGTTTATTGATTTGCTGCATATCAAAGTGAAGTTATAAGAATGTGCTTATATTTTAGCAAAGTGCTGTAATGAAAGGATGCCAGTGCAAACTATTGATATGTGCTGGACATGTTTGCATGCAAGTGGCACAGATCTTTTCACATTCATTTCTATAGCCCATTTATTACAACTGAGTTTCCAGCATGTGTTTTAAATGCAGAAATCCCCTATAAATTAAAGGACTAATGAAATAAATGAGAGGCACTCAGTAAAATAACAATACATAAAGAAAATTGGACATCGCCCCCCCCCACACACATTTTTTTCTACCAGCTCTAGCACTTGACAGCCTGGGCCTGTTCTCATTAATGCAAGAGGACATTGAGAGTGGGATCCTCTTGCTAGAGTAGAAACCATTCCCAGGCTAGACAGGAAGCCTGTAGAGTAGGCAGCATGGGGTTAGAAGCTCTATGAGGAAAGGGGAGCCTCCTCTTGCTAGAGTAGAAACCATTCCCAGGCTAGACAGGAAGCCTGTAGAGTAGGCAGCATGGGGTTAGAAGCTCTATGAGGAAAGGGGAGCCTGCAAAAACAAAAACACAATATGGTACCTCTATCCCAAAGACTACCTTTTTTGTATTTGATTTCAATGGCATTCCTACATGTACTGCACAGTCCCATTAAAGTAGATGGGCCATAGGAATGACCATGACATAAAAGGAAAAATACAACAAATCACTGATTAAACTGTTTGTGTTAATCCCTAGTGGCATTTTCAGTAGAGCAGAGTGAGGTCTATCCTAGTGGATGGAGAAGCATTGCTGGCCCTCCTAACTGCCAGACACCATAGACATTGCGCCCCCTTCCTGTGCCTAGTAGGTTTGTACACAATGCACTCTAATGTTGATGAATACATTTTATTCAAGTACTGTGACATGCTTTAAACACACTGAAATGAAACAAGCAGTGTAAACGAATTGCTGCAATGCAACGCATGCAGTATCAAATATAAATGAAAATAGACACACAGAACCTGATTCATGCCAGAAATGGACTGTACGCCAATGAAGGCAAGTTTATGCAATTCATCTTCGAGCACAAAGGACACTCCCAACCAACAGCCTACAATTACAGGGGCGGAACGGGGATAGTAAGGGGTGTATGCATATAGGCAGTACGGGCGTGCCACACTAGAGTGAATGCAGAAGCGTTCAATTCAAGCTCTGGGCATCTCCAAGATGCACGTTTTTCAGTTGTATCACTTGCACAAGCTACAGGTCAGGTGTAAGTTTCGAGTGATAGTGATGATGGTCGTGTATGTAGGCTAGAACATGTGCCCGTAATCAAGAGCAACTGTAAAAAATGCATATTATGTATAGTAGAAAACAATAACATCCTGATAAATGTATGTCACGGAAATTTATATAGATTTTTTTTGTAAATGTTTTTTCATTAATGACTATATTACTAACAGGTGACAATAATCGAATATTGTTTATTCTATGCATTCTGCTGGACTTTATATTCCACATAGGTTTTATATGTATCCTGCAGTGTATTGTGTCTGTCTCAATATGGTGTCTGTCTCAATATGCAAGTGTCGTATATGCAGAGCATACCTGCTCCCGTATTCAACAAGAGCTGTTTCTTCAAATCTGCTTGTAGTTGAATACAGACGAGTGTATGCCCGAATTACGCGCATTTTTAACATCGCACAATGGGCCTGATTTATTAAGGAAAGTAAAGCAAAAAAAATTTGTAACGTTGCACCTTGGCAAAACCATGTTGCATTGGAGGGGGATGTAAAATTAAAATGTGATGGCAGATTTATATTTGGGGTAAAGCATGTTCTTGATCAAATTTAAATTTCAGTATACAAATAAAACTATCAAATATTTTTGTTCTAGATGAAAAAAAAGGAAGTATTTAACTTATGTGCAAAATAATAATCTAATTTGCACCCCTTGCTTTGTAACATGGTTTTGCCAGAAAAAAACGTACTCCTCTTTTTTGCCTTACTTTCCTTAATGATTCAGGCGCTATATAGTCATTTTGTGTGTCAGGGGCGGACCTAGATTGTGTTGCTAGGGGTTTCGATTTAGTGCCCCGCCCCGTTTTTGAAAACCGCACAATACATTCAAGTGCCTGTCGGCAGAGACCAGGCAGAGTATGCTGCCCTGCCGCTCTGATTGTGTTAAAAATTGTTAAAACACAATCAGAGCGGCTGGGTAGGATCTCTGCTGACAAGCACCTGAATGTATTGTGCGGCTGTCAAAATAAAAGGGAGGTGGGGCACTCACCAGCATGCACATGCTAGGAAGGGCGATTGCCTCCCCTGAATCAAGCAGTGTTGTATGTCTTAATCGATCAAGCCCTTCGTATAGAATGGGTTTTATGTGCTGATAGTGTTGCTAAAGAGTCTACAGTGAAACACTTTAGTAATTGCAGCAAAAGATATCACTGGAGGAGGCTGACAACTGTCACATCACTGTCATAGGAAAAAGTTAAATTAATGAAGGGGTGGTCCTTAATTAATATTAGGTAGGACTTTGAGGTGTCATTTGTACTCTTTCTATAATGCTTGATTCCAACTGGATTCACAAAATACAATGCAAGCAAAGGGTGATTTTTCAGGGCAGTTTGCAAAAATGTGAGTGTGCATCTATGTTGTGCAAAGTGGACAAACTGGCGTATATGTTCAAAATGAACTGCACTTCATAAATGACCTCCAGTACCATCTTCATTTATGGTGCAATTATCTTTCCTACCAGTTGTAAGATGTTTATGACTGCAGCTGTGTAATTTTAATCATAAATGTCCTTGAAATGCATCAGAAAGGGCAGCCTTATTGCTAAACCCTGGACCTTAATACAGTATGTTTGCTATTTAAAAAGTGCTGGAGAACACTTTTTGTGATGCCATTATTAATGTGAGGCCATTACTTATTTACATATGTTTTTCCTTTATTTTAGGCTAGAATTTCAACATTGATTTAAATTTTTTTGTAAGGCTATTTATTGACTATAAGAGTTATTTACACTGACAATATGTGTAATCAGCAGACAATTGCATTGTTGTCTAACTTAAAGTAGACAGATAAAAGCAAATTGATTGGTTGCTATCGTTTTAGTGAAGATGTGTATCTTAAAACCAGGGCCGGTGCTAGCATGTCTGGGGCCCTCCTGTAAAAATAAATTTGCACACTCCTCTTTTATAAACTCTTGTTCATTCAATACTTTTTCTTTTAAAATAAATCATAAAATAAACTTTACTAAAGAGAGTAATACAAATAAATACTTTAAATAGCAAACATGAATTGCTCTATGAATAATATAAATGATAAATATGTATCCTTTGCAATAAGATTTTACATTTCTGGCAAATTAGTTGGTTGTGCCCCCTCCTTCATCAGACTTTTTGTCCTCTCCATCCACACTGTGCCCTCTCAATCATCACACTGGACCCCCCTTCAACATCACACTGTGCCCCCTTATGATCCCACTGTGCCCCTTCAAAATCAGCATCACACAATGCACCCTTATCACACTCATCACACTGTGCCCCCTTCAACGTCACACTGTGCCATGGTGCCATCTTTATCACACTGCCCCTTTATCATCACACTGTGCATCCTTACCACACTGTGCCCCTTCATCATCACTGTCCCCCTCCTTCATCGTAACCCCTCCTTATCCCACTGTGCCCCTGCTTCACACTGTGCCCCCAACTCATCCCACTGTGCCCCCTACTCATTCCACCGTGCCATCTGCTTCACTGTGCCCCCTCCTCATCACACTGTGCCCTCTCCGTCATTACTGTCTCCCCCTGATTCACCACATTGTGCGCCCTCCATAGCTGTTCCCTGCATCACATTGCTGCCCCTCTGCTCTTTTTTTTTTTTTTTAATTCAGCGCCCCCTCTGTTCTTTACTTACCTATCTATGACCTTATTTTCTTCTCTTACTCTTCAGCTGCTTCTCTTCTTCTCTTCTTGCTCTCACAGGGTGCTGCTCCTCTCTGTGCCTCCCTTCACTGACAGTGTCGGAATGTAATGACGTCACGCCCGACACTGTAAGTGAGAAGGGAGCAGAAGGGAGGGGGTGGAGGGCACCGCTGTCTTTTTGTTTTTGTGTGTGCCATCGGACAAGCAGTGATGGCAGGCAGGGGGAATCGCCTATAGCAACCATCAGATATAAGCTGTGATCGGCCAACAGAATAAAAAAAAATTGTAAATGGTTTCAACATCTTTGTGATATTAGCACCATGTTTTATGCAGAACTTTCTACAGCACCATGTCACCCAGATTGGTAGAACAGTGAATTATTATTTTTATAACGGTTTAATAACTTTTTTTTTTTTATCCAGCGCTCCCTCGGTTCTTTACTTACCTATCTATGACCTTATTTTCTTCTTTTCCTCTTCTTCTGTGTTCTTCTCTTCAGTCTTCTCTTCTTTTAGTGTGCTACTCCTCTTTGCGCGCTCTTTACTGACAGTGTCAGGATGTGATGAGGTCACTCCGGACACTGTCAGGGAGAAGTAAGCCGAGGGGAGTGGGAGGAGGGTGTCGGCGGATTATTTTCTATCTTTTTTTTCGTTTGTACCAACGGACAAGCAGGGATGGCTGGCGGTTGAGCGCCTAACAGGCATGGCGCCCCCCCGCCTTGCTTACCCCGCCGCTTACCACGTTCTGCCAGGCCTGTTTAAAGCAATGTTATTACATAGCATTTTTTGTGTCAAGATTGTACCGTGTGACACATAATCACATCTCCTCTTTGGACCTTAATTTTAATTACATCTAGCTGCTGTGCGACCACATTTGTTGCCATATGTTAGATAAGTAGTGCTTTGAAGAAATGTAAATTTCATAAGTTTGCTTGATTAAATGTGTGTTGTTGCATTGTAACTTTTCATGTCTCTCTCATTCTATTAGTTACTAGGACTCTTCTTTGAGTATTGTCTATCTATCTATCTGTCTGTCTGTCTGTCTGTATGTCTATCTATTTGTTAGATAGACAGACCTATATGTCTGTCTATCTATCTATATATTCATCTATATATCACTATAAATGACAAGTCTGACAGGTTTCCCTGAGGTCAAAAGGGAATTTAGACTCTAATCCTGTGGTCTCGTATACCACTTGTTACAACTTGCACTCAATTGTTTCCCTTGTAGAAGAATGTGCATGTGATAATGCACAAGTCAGTCCATCTCCAGAGCAATTGACTTTCACGTTTTCAGGGCACAATATTCCTAAATACACAGTATGCATTAGTAGAATACACAGCACTAATAACTGTGATAACAAAAGAAACACAAATACTGTCTGTCAAACTGTTGTCTCTGATGAACGATCTCCTCTTCAAAATGCATATTTTACTTAAACACCTGGAGGTATATTTGCTAAACTGTATATTTGAAAATGTGGAGATGTTGCCAATAGCAACCAATCAGATTCTAGTTATAATTTATTTAGTACATTTTACAAAATGACAGCTAGAATCTGATTGGTTGCTATAGGCAACATCTCCACTTTTTTCAAACCCGCACTTTAGTAAATATAGCCCCTTACCTCAATTAAATGATGTCTTGTATGCACGTCATGCTATTCATTTTATAAGTTAAATACAGAATATCTTACCTTTGTTACACTTTAAAAAGAATTAAGGATTGATACAACAGAAATTTGGCAATATTTGAAGTTTACTTTATTTTTCTATCAAATGGACACATCATCTTTGTATATAATGTATAATTATGTAGAAATACAGCTTTAAGGAGTTATCTATTTTGTGTGGTTACAATTTTGCATGAGACAGCATCTGGATGGTTGTTTAGCATGCTGGAAGCAATTTGACATTTTGATGCTATTTACCCTATTGCGATTCTAAAAAGAAAACGCTCCTAAAAACATACAAGTAACTTGTTTTAAATCGCCAGATAAAAAACAACAACCCAGATAAGCCCAAATGCCTTAACCTTTATTATTTTATTTTTTGAGTTACATTTTCTATGTCACAGAACTGCAATTGTTTTTGCTGCAAACCTTCACCTTCAGTCTGAATGGTTTGCCACATTTCATTGTGCTACAAACCATAAGAAAGAGCAATAATGATGCCTATAGCCTAGATACGCTTCACCTGGTTAATTAAATGACTGGAGCATGAAATATGCACAGGTGAGATATATCTGACTGCTGTACAAGTGCACAGATAATGGTGCAGGAATGGTGACAAGCAGAGCATGTCCTTCATTCCTTTGTCCATGTTCCATCATTCAGCTTTTTAAAAAGCCCTTGTGCACTATCAGTCATCTTCTATGTTGAGATCCATGATCTCTACATCAGCATCTATTTCCCCTCCTTCAAAAAACAGAATGAAGGAGAGATGGATTAAAGCTGCCATGTATATAAACCATACTTTTTTTTCGCATGGCTGCACATCTTAATAGTACAGTGGAATTCTATTTGTTTTTAAATACATCGAAAGACATCAAAAGACTATTGATGAATAAATATATAAACAGTGTTTTCTGGGATGGCTAAAAACAATATTATTTTTCTTAATCTGAATTAATATTGTTTTCTTAATTACTACATTTTGATAATAGAAAGATGGTAACCTCTGATTATATGGGACATTGTCTTACAGGACACATTGAGAATGTATTAGAGTAAACAAAGTTATATTTATACAGCTCTTATCTCCGCAGGCATCAGGATATAAAATTTCTAAAGAAGACGATCATAAATTCCAGCAGTTTGATTATTTCCAGCATTTTATTTAAAGACTCAGTTGTATTATTGTTGCACAACATATCTCCTTGAATGGTTGTTACTGTATGATTAAAGGAAATGTTTTGCTGTGTAAAATAATATAATTAACTAGATTTATTAGTGTAATGCATCTAAAACATTTGCGTTTTAAAGCTATGTTTGTAGTTCTTAATCACTATGTATAGAGCATGAAACCAGTATTGTTTTCTGAAGGATGTTTACGTATAACCTAAAATATCAGAAAATTCATTTTTACTATATGTTGGAGTTTATCAACATATTTCACTAATATGGTCTTATGGTAAAGGTTATTTACTTTCTTTAGTACTTTTATTGTGTTTGTCAGTTAAAGATTCGTTGTAGACTGCTCATTACTACAACCCTCTCCCTTCTCACAATTTTCTGTTGACAAACGCCTCATTTCCCACTGCACTGATTGTTAGGCGCACATCAAAAGACAAGAATACTAACCTTGCGTAATTCGTTCCCTCTCAAACAGTGCAATGTACTTTGGCTTATGTAGTCTAGTTGCACATGACCAGCACTTAAGGCAGTGGTTGGTAGCTAAACTGAAGTAATTGCTAGTGAGTCTAGAGATTTGTCGAGAAACCACAAAACTCAGAAACTATTCTAAGGCACAGCAGGGAACTACTAAAATGTACTTTATTCACAATAGTAAATACATTACAAACTATTGAGTTATGTGCCATGTAAGGGTACCCTGTACCTTTTATGGATTCTAAGGCAGTCAAGCAACAACAGTTAAAAAGTACAACACAAATGCTAGACAATACAGCATTAAATAAATGCAAGGTAAGTTTATCACACTAAATATCCCTTACCCCAATACCGCAAGGACTGCATTCATCATAGCTCTATTTCCCCTTGGTTCCAATATACTTCCGTCTACCAGCATGGTAGGAGTCAAGCTCCAAGTCTCCCTGCTCCAGTAGGTTCACCTGGCAACATTTAAGAATAAACAGTAACATTGCCATAATGCAATACATGATTACATTATCAAAATACTAAAGGTAACATATGGAGTAAGCTGAACACACATTTATGTACCAGCTTAAGACCGGGTGTCCAGTGGATGCGACTTGTTATTTACACGGGCCGGACACTCTGCTCTAACCACAAGAAGGAATATAATTTTTTTTATGTAGCTAAACTATTGTTATATTATTATTACAGAATATGCTTTTTTGTAGTATATAAACAGGAAGATATACGCACAAAATTGGAAAAAAGTTATTGTCGATCAGTTAATAAAGCCCTTTTCATTTTTAAACAGGAGCAAATCCAGTTAAAGGGTGCATATTTGTGATGCAAGTGCAATTTATTTGCATACAGAAAATATGCTGCCTGCTTTTGCATGTAACCCACAAATACTGTTCAAGTTTATTTTTTACACTGCATGCACTCCGCTCCAAGTTCTAATTCTCTATGCACATTATAATTCTCTTCCCTAGAGCACAACTTATTTTATACATTATTTAACACAGTTGTAGGAGTGGAAATAATGGAAATATCTTGTCTTTCACTTTACTTATATGTTTTTTACTTCTTAAATTTTAATATCATGAGACATGATGAGAGATTCACAGAAGATTCCAAAAAGTTTCCCATATTGTCAGCAATGGAACATCAACATGAACTAGCGCTAATAGCAACGGGAAAGGCAATGACAAATCCACTTGCACACTGCATGCATTAGTTCATACCAGTAGAAGAGTTCAGACTTGGTTCTCCTCAGCACTTCCCTGACCTTGCCTTCCATTAAGTGTTAACTTGTGATGTCACAAGATTCCCTGTCTAATCAGAAGCACGTTGCTCTCCCACATTAGAAACAAACAATATTCAGTTTTAACTCTATGTACAACAATTGGGGAACATGGGAAGAGAATAAAAAAAAAAAAAAGATCCCTGGACCCGAATCTGGACCCCCAGGCTGCTGGAATGCTCAGGCTGCTGGAATGCTTGTCAGTACATGGAAGGCATCTTTAGTAGGTTTAAAAAGCTTGAAACAAAAAGAACTAAATTCCTCTCCAAATCAGCTTATGACAACCATCCACAAAAGCTATAAGTATAATAAAATTATAATATTTATTTTCGTAAAATAAACATGTATAAAGTACAAATTAAATTTACCTCTAAACATAGATACATATATAAAATATGATTCACCTTTTTTTAAAGGAGGAAAATTACAACAATGCTTATAAAATCTCCAATTCTATCTACATCTTGATTCCGATGCACTTAACAAAACCAGTCACATGATGTCAATAACTCGTAGAATGAATGACTTTGTGGAAAATAACTTTTTTGACAGGACAATCGCTAAAAAAGTTCAAACAGCAAACTTTTACTCTGCTCTCGCTTGTAACTGACATTCTACAAGTTAGAATGTTGTTTAATTTCCCCATTTTAAAAAAAGGTAATTACTACCATGCCTCTTAGAAAAGTAGTATTTTTTCTTTCATTTATTGTATCTTCAGAATACCATATACTGTTATGGATGTAACTTAGCAACTTTGAATGTTTTACATAAGAACTGATTTGTAACATAATGACAATCAAAACAAATTTAAAGAAGGGTCTTATGATACATCTTGTGTTTTAACTATATTTATCGCTTATAACTATAATGTACCCAACTGTGTGTGCTTCTCCAAAATGACTCCTTTTCCAGATGGTCTATTTAAAGAATGAATTACATCTATAATAAGTTAGTGTAAATGCTGTAGAACATACAGTTGCATCACATTTTCCATTACCTGTACATTTCTATATAAGGGGTTTCTAGGTTTGACAGAAAGTAAAATAAGTTGAAAGTTTTTCCTATCAAATGCACAGTCTATAATCCCTGATTCTATTATGTGATTTTTGCCATTCTGTTGCTTACCCTTTAGAACAATGATAGACAACCTGATACCCTTCAAACAGGCTGTACATTACCCTTCATCTCAGTAAGAAGTAAAACCAATGCATTTAATCAAAGAGATACCTATCTGTAATAACAGATCAGCAGGAATTGTAAACAAGTGTTACAAGCTATAACAAACACACCTGACAGTAAAGCAGGATGGATCTGGAGCTGTGGCTCAATCGCACTTTTTAGAACTTATATAAGCAGTAATCACTCATGTTATCTCTGAGAGCTCAATACTTTAGTTTACATTTTTCCAATGTGTGTGGGGGAGTAGAGGGGCACTTTTTTATTTTGCAGACCCTTTCATTCACAGATGCCTTAAGAATGGTATGCCTCAGTGATCTAATAGCCAAGAATCATTTGAACTGATTATTGGTACTAATGTGGGCAAGCTACCTAACACAAAGGATGTATTGTGTTCTATATAATGCTGCCTAGATTGAATATATTTAAGGGTGTGAAATTTTAAAAAATAAACATTTAATACTTGAGAACTCCAGGACCTAAACTGTGAAATTCTCAAATAACGCAATTTTTGCGTCCAGTTATTCTGCACTTGACCATCATAAATATTTCCCTTTGTGTATCACTATATAAAAGAATAGGTGCTAACATCCATACATTGAGGAAGTACAACATTTATTCATAGCTGGAGAACAAATACATTTAAACACCATAAGTTTCAACTTAAAGTGATTTGGATCACTTTTTATTTTACAATTATTACATGACGGAACTTGAAGATCCTGAAAACGAAAGATAAATATCTTGTACAAACAGCAGCAGACGCCAGAGCTGAAACTCCATACTTTCAAAATGCGTCACTGGCTAGTAAACTCTCTGTAGCTCTAATGTCAGCAGAGCAGCAGAGAGTTTATGTCTCTCAAACAGAGACATAGGAACTATTTATTAATCTACTTGCGTAAAAGCTATTTGAAATTATCCACATATTCAAGAGCAGGCTAAGGGCAGTGGCAAGTCTATAATTACATAGTAAACGGGATTTCCTGGGTAAATATATGCCTTATTAAAGCATATTTGCTGTTTATTAAATGCACATTTAGATTTATTCACAATGGGGATTGATAGGACTGAGTGTAGTATTTCCAGAAATCTTGCTGTGTGCCTTTATAAAAAGACTGCTGCATGTTTGGAAGACAATTGTTGCACAAAAAAATAGCTTGACCCAGTTAATTGAAGTGATTCTTGAGTAATCCAGTGTTTATTTTCCCACTACAGTAGATACTGTTATTCATATAGTACATGTATGGCACATTTATTTTCTTTAAAGTAAATATTTCCAGAGAGTGAATATTTACTATTCCAATTATCATTGGGATGATATGGCAACATTTGATCAGTTAAGTATTAAGCTGACACACATTGGTGAGCCTGCTGCTTGTCTTAAGCATGGAGCAAAAAGGATCACAGTCCAACTTGGCTACACCTGTGGCCCATTTGGATAATAGCCAGCTGTTCGTGGTTTTGGCCAACGTCCAGAGCAGTTCTGGCTCAGACGGCTGCCATTAGCGACTGTTATGCATCAGTTGCATTTCCAACATGTCCTGTAATGATTGACTTTAATTGAGTTAATATCAGACATGTCTTGGCCACATTATTTAAATGTTGTGTCAATTGCACAATATTGCTGATTATATTGTGGTGTATGCGGACAAATTTAGACTAATGAAACCAAATGTCTGATTGGTTGCTATGAGGTACAGCACCTGTCCACCTTTGCCCTCTGTTACTAAACTACTCCCATTGACACTTGATAAAGTCAGACAAACTCTATAACATTGCTCTGTAACATATATATATATATATATATATATATATATATATATATATATATAGATGTGTATGTCCTGATGGCAGATATATCCCATATTGACCATACAATACAAACAAATTGAGTACTAAATAAATATGTAAATAAAGTGTGGCAGAGACTTTTGTGCCAATTTTTAAGATATTTTATACATTTTTAAGCTTCTGTGTTGCATTTGTCCTTTTCAACTTTTGAATGTTGCTAATTTCTTAAAGTGATGTCAATCTTTGAGGACTTGCAGAACATATACAGACTGCTCAACAGTGTCTTTATCAGGCGAGTACTTGATGAGCTTACAAAGGGGACAAGAATATGTCGACATAATGGTGGCATCTGATTGGATGGCTGCATTCCTGGAGAATGTTCTCCAGCCTATACCTCTGCAAAACTGGGATTCCAAGGGAGGGACCAACCTGGTTCTAAAAGGAGTCAGAAGTAAAAATAAATGTTAATATTTACGTTAGGCTGGCATAATATATTAATTGACACTATCACAATCCTAATATGTGAGTCATCCTTGATCCATCCTTTGTTATTTCTTTTTCCTTCTGCCCTTTTCTGTACTTTTATCCCCTACTTTTCATCTGTCCAGTTTTCAAATTTATTGAACACTGAATTTGACCATTGAGTTCTAAATTGACATAAAACACAGAAAAGCTAGTTGGTTAAAAACTGGACAGATGGAAAATCTATTTCCCCATGTAGTCTGCCCATAAATGCTATTTGTGCTTTTGTCTCGTGCCAATATGGTTGCTGCTCAGGATGTTTGTAGTCAGACTTCTACTATATGGAAACTTTAAGATCTACTGTGTGTTTAATCCACCACACACAGTCAATGTAAACATAATTAATTGGGAAAAATGTTAGTGGCAAACCAAAACATCTGGGTACAGTTCCAACCAAGACAATCTTTTTAAATAAGGCTAAAAATGCATATAAGTTTACAAATATGGTTTTTAACTTCTATATACATCATAGTATAAATGAGTCACATACAATGCATGTGAAGAGACTTGTTCTGACATCTATCACAGTTAATACACACCTTACTTTCCACATTGTAAAATAAGTTTACGATGCAGCCGTTTGCTGTTTGTGGGAAGGAAAATGCCCTACAGATAGAAACTAGGATGAGTACAACATATATAAATGAGCATATTAGAGAGAAAAATGTATTTGCAGGTGGCCAATTGTTAAATTATGGAGCCGGTCAATGTATTGTAGAGTATGTTGTACTGCAGGTAACTTTCATCATCATCATCATCACCATTTAACACATCAGTCCCAGCCCCATTGGAGCTTACAGTTTAAATTCCCTAACACAGACACACACAGACAGACAGACAGACTAGGGTGAAATTGTTAGCAGCCAATTAACCTATCAGTATGTTTTTGGAGTGTGGGAGGAAACCAGAACACCCGGAGGAAACCCACGCAAACACGGGGCGAACATACAAACTTCTCACAGATAAGGCCATGGTCGGGAATTGAACTCATGACCCCAGTGCTGTAAGGCAGCTTTCAAGCCTTGCTGTACTTAATCATGCAAAACATTAAAAGTGATATGGTGATGTAGGTGACACACAACTACTCACTGGATTATCTTTATTACAAATAAATTAGTCACCTATGTATTATTAGCATAAGTACAACTTTTATGAGGGACTTATTTTTATGATGCCATTGTCTGAGCAGGACATATACATCATATACCAAATTAAAGCTCTTGGTCTGTAGATTTGCAGAAAAATCGTTGTAATCGGTTATATAATTTCAGAGTTATTTCGCAGAATGTCCACTCGCCATTTAAAACAATGCATTACCATTGTCCTCTGGAAAATAGGACAGTTGCCAATACACCTGTGCATCTGCTGGTTACTCTGGAAACTGTGACAGTTTGTAAACTTTTCCTGTGCACCTGCTGGGTGACCTGGAACATGTGACCAGCTGGGTGGTCTGGAAATTGTGACAGTTATTTTCAGCCACATATATCAGCATCTCTTGCAGAGATCATGCCCAGCAATGGAAGAACTTATACATATATTGTAGTATATAAAGAAATTCTTTAGTTCCTTTAATATAGTGATTGATAGTATAGTTATTTATTCATTATACTCCATTGTTAAAATGTCTACATGTAAAGTAGAGTATAAAAAAGTTATTGAATTCTGAAAATAAAGTAACTTAGTCATTACATTTCAGTTTAACTTAAGGCGATTACTGCCAGGTTCCTCTAGTTTGTTTGTGATTCTGTTTCATTTCAATGCTTGTGTATCTGAATTTGATATCAAATAACTCAAATGAACTCATATTGCAGGGACAAAAATTATTAGTGATTTAATATTTAAACATATGTATGCTAGTTTTCTGTCTGCAAAAAAATGTCTTCTTCCAATTAGAGTAAGGACCCAGTATGTGGTTTATATAGTTTAAATAGCATATGCTGTGCTGTTATATATGTACTTCATTTAGTTGTATTTACCTTTTATTACTTTTATTTTTAAATGACTGTGTCTCCATATTGATTTAACTAGCATGTCTATAAAGATTTAGTCAATGACCAATTAATTAATAAATAATTACTATGTATGGTTTTGTAAAAAAACAAGTTATCTCTTTGAGGAAGCAGAAACATCTGCTTGCGATCAAATCTATTAATGTGTAGGAGGCACCATATTTGTCTACTTATCTTTCATATAAGGACAAATATTGATAAACTAGTATGCAATCTCCTATCTGATAACTATTTCCTCTTATAATCACTGTGAGGAGATTTTAGAAACTTTAAATTCCATAAACTATTATCCCAAAAGCTGTATACTTCTGTATACTTCTGAATAATTATGAATAATTATGAATAATTATGGGCAGCACGGTGGCTTAGTGGTTAGCACTTTTGCCTCTAAGCACTGGGGTCATGAGTTCAATTCCAAAGATGGCCTTATCTGTGTGGAGTTTGTATGTTCTCCCCGTGTTTGCGTGGGTTTCCTCAGGGTGCTCTGGTTTCCTCCCACACTCCAAAAACATACTAGTAGGTTAACTACTATTAAAATTGACCCAAGTCTCTCTATCTCTGTGTGTATATATGTTAGAGAATTTAGGCTGTAAGCTCCAATGGGGCTGGGACTGATGTGAGTGAGTTCTCTGTACAGTGCTGCAAAAATAGTGGCGCTATATAAATAGCTGATGATGATGAATAATAGCTTCCACATTTGTTTTTATTTTTAAATTGGGTTACTTTGGTGTAATTATTCCAGAGAGAGTTTTCACCGGTTTATCCCCATTAATTGCTATTAATCTATACATATAAATTGCAGCCTCAGAGTTTATATGAACAGAAATGAATAATGCTAATGATTATGTAACTTTAAAGTAATTTGTAAAACATGTTTATATACAATAAATATGTTTTCTCTTAAGTGTTGTGTAAGACATGCATGGGAATTGTGTTGGTAATTCTGTTCTTCTTAAGCTGTTTATACTATGACATAATACTTGAATGTAAATAGCTCTGTTGTCTAGGATATTAGATAAACATCTTTTCGGCTCCAATGTATATAGTTATGACCTATATGGAAATGTCAGGTCTTTCTTATGACACTTCTTAAACACACATGGTTGTTTTATTTTACCTATAAAATAATCTGCAGATTGTAATGTTGAGTGAACTGTTTTAAATACTGAAACCTAAATTACCACCAGTACATTATGGATGACATGTTTGGTAGAGCAGAGATATTAATACATGTTTTGAAGCGTTCTGGCAAATAAATTGTTCCCATAGATGCAATTGCTTCACTCTCTTAGTCAAGATCTTATCTTTCTTTAAATGTCTCTCTCTGTACATTGTATTGTACACTGAATATCTTCCTCTAACAGCATATTTTGATTAGGCTGCTATATCACAATAAAATTCAGTTCTTTTGTAGGCTGCCACTTGTTATGTATCCATGGTACATTCAGACTGAGCTGCTTCCAGCTACATGATGTAGCATACATAGAGATCATAGTGAAGGATGCATGGACCATGGCTGTAAGACAATACACCAAATAATGATTCAAAATTCTTATATTCAGAAAATTCCATAATGGAGGATGAGTTGTAGCATAGAGTTGACTTTTAAACCCAAAATCTATCTGTTGGTTTGCTTCATTTTCTTTACACCGTAAACATCAAATGGACAATACTCAAAACATGAGAGTGAATTAATAAGAATATGTTTCAATGACTTTGAAGTATATTAGTCACTTTTGGTGTATTATTATTATCATTAACCTTATAGAGCATCACATGTGGTCCACATACAGAGGGCAAACAGCAAGACGGTATATGGTATAACAGTACAATACAGAAAACAAATACCACTACAATTTTTAACACAGCTACAGATAGCTTGGATGGGTAATCGGGTGCAATGGTATATTCAGCGCAAGCTGAAAACTGAATAACGTGCCCATGTGCATGGGCGCATCAAACACTTTTAGAGCCACAGAAAGAGGTGTAAAGACAATGGAGAAGTGGAGTTAATGGGCAGAGAGCCCAAGGAGGAGGTGCGCTGTGTAGCTGGTGAGCATAAGTTATAGTTTATGAGAATAGGAGGGAAGAGGGTCCTCCTCACTGGAGCTTACAATCTAAGGGAAGGGAGCAGACAAACAGGTGACACATGGGGTGAGCCACTCTAAGGGGTTCTGAGGGCAAGAAGAAAGAGTGGGGGAGATGGAGGATTATTACTTTTATATTAGCATTGCACACATTTATGCCCAATGGAAGTCACTACTCTAGGATGGTATTGGGCTACAGTCTACATACACCTTGATAATCTGATTTCTAATGGCATGTCAAATGCTGCCTACTTCTGTTGTCTTTGCTCACACAAATCATTAAATCATTAAATCTATTTTACTTTAATATGCATATTACACTTACTGTCATTACTAAGCTGAGAGATCTGCAAATTGTAATGTTAAAAATTAACCTTAGTAGGAAAAATCTTAAGTGCAGGTTACCAGCAGATTTGAATGGCAGCACTAGACAATGCTCACTGAAGTCAGTGGAGACCTCATTAGGCTTTTTACCTCTTAATTTCCAGATCATTAAGCTTACAACAGGAAACACAAGTTACGCTTTTGGGTAAAGCTAGAACTTTGAAGTCACCCTTCACTCTCCTCAATGAGTTGCTCAGACACCTGCGTCTTCTTCCTCCGTTGCTGCATCTGATTGCACTTCACTTCCCACTCAGAGAATAAAGGAACACCAGAGTTCCCTTCCCTCTGAGCAAAATGAATTTTTTGCGGTGTCAGCAATCATACAGTAGGGGGCTTATCTAGCTCCTTGTTGACCGGGGACACCACAGAAGGGAGCAGGACCCGAAATAGTAAGGGTAAAAGCTGCTATCCCGTTAGTTACCCTCCTGGATGTAAGTTATGTATGCATGGTGAGCAACCTCCTTTCCAATAAGATTTATTGCCAATAGGGAAACAGGTTTATTGACATTTAAAATGTACCCAAATAAACAACAGGTTAATTAACATAATAAAAATTACCCAAATAAACCACATGTACAAGCACATTACACCTTGCGACTGCTTCATGGATTAATATTTGTGACATCATCTTAGAACCGTGGGGTTCCCAACATGCACTGTAATGTCAAGTATAGACCAATGCAAGAGAGATTATTTGCTAGCATTGCAATTAGGTGCAACTGTGAATTAAACCATCAATCAGCTATTAGCTTTTATGTTTCTAAAGTAAGTTAGACAATGAAAGTCTCAATTTGTTTATATTTTTAGTGCAAATTTGCACCTGAATACAATGATTACAAATAACTCTCTGTGCATTGTGCCCTCACGATCCTAAATTACCAATTGGTGATAATATATCATACTCTGTGACTAAGAACTGTTGTATCAACATGTTCTTCTTTTCTCTATAATAACTATAGGACAAAATTGTATCTTACTAACACCAAAGGACCTAAAATGTATAATTTTCTGTGACTACCATGAGTTACATCTTTGTTATAGACTAAATCACAGCACATCCTAACATACAGGTCATTAGTGCCAGCATAGTACACAATCAAATAAAAAAGCATATATACTGTACTTCAAAATCTGATCATACTTTCACAATTAATACAGGTGTACTGCTTTATATAACAAAATTCCAGTTGCTAAATAACACTATTGTAGCAAAATGCTTACAGTAAAGATGTTTTGTTTTTTTTTAAATTAGACATATATTAATTCTAATCAATATTTCACACTCTAATTTCATTACTTATATTATATATAAAATGATATTTGTGCAAACGTCCACTAAATAATTGCTTAAAACAAGTGATATGCTTTGTGACCACAAGATGGGGCTATGATCACGTGAATTATTTGAATTCATGGTTTCATTCCCTTGTTTTATACTGTATTCTGTTTGCTCTTCTATAACAATGTGCAAAGTTGCTGAATTCATAGCAGTTCCTTCTTCATATATATTTGTTATGTATATATTTCCAGATATATTTTTGCCTAAATTCTCAATATTTCCTTTATTATTACAGTGTCCAAGCAAAACCTATGACCCGGTGATCAAATCTACCAAAGATTTTCCAGATGATGTAATAAGCTTTGTGAAGAAACATCCTCTTATGTATAAGTCAGTATATCCTCTACATGGTAGACCTGTGTTCACTAAACTGAATGTGGACTACAAGCTGACTCAGATCGCTGTGGACCATGTTGTAGCAGAAGATGGCCACTATGACGTCATGTTTCTTGGGACAGGTAAAGCTCTGTCTTTAAATTGTATTCATTATATTTTATATTACTATGATATTCATTTTTAGAAAAGTGCAGCTAAGATATATTTATATATTTATGATGATACTTTACACATTTTAAGATGGTTATTTCTAGAATATAATCCCATAGATTGTAAACTTGCGAGCAGGGTTCTCTTACCTCTCTGTCTGTATGTATTACCCAGTATTGTCTTATTAATGTTTCTTCCCAATTGTAAAGCGCTACGGAATTTGCTGGCGCTATATAAATAAATGTTAATGATGAAGATGATGATGATGAAATACATGTGTATAGTCACTAGTTACATTTGTGTACTATGGTTTGACAACAGAGGGAGCCACTGCATCATGTAAAAGCTTGTCCTTAGCAAGTAAATGTCAGTTAAATGAATGTACTGCAGTATGAGTCTGTGTAATTTGACTTTATTTTGTTAAATGTAACTACTCATTAGATTCAATATTGCATTTGTGCAATATAAGACATCTTTAGTACTGTATATTATTATACACAGGAGTAATCAGCACTAAGTAGTGTAGGGGGATATTATAATTTAATTAGAATAAGGAGCTACCCTAGGATAAAGAGAGCAACTGTGATCTCCCTGGGGAGAGCTCTCTAAGAAGAATACACACCCCAAGGACTCCTGTGTGGAAACACACTGGACATCCTAAGATTATACAAAATAAAAAGTAACAAGCACAGAAATACCAATGATCAGTCAGGAATGATATCAAGTAATTCTTATCCTTTACTCAGCTATGCTCTGTATAGATTAGTGTAAAAAGCAAATGTTGCACAAGTCCAAACAGTGACTGACATGTCACACCATGGTGTTTGCCACTGTCCAGGCAGTGTGATGATTTCATTTGAATTTTGTATGTTATATATAGAAGGAAAGAGGCATGGGTCAAATAAATCAGAAACTCAGTTTATAACTGTGGGCAAATGTATTGAAATATTCAACAGGAAAATAGTACATGCATAAAATATATTGGTGGCCATCTTTGTTACTGGAATGGTCCACAATGATGGCTCATGTGTGAGGGAAATTGCAGACTTAGTGGTGGCCATTTTTATTGCTAGTTATGTCCCAATTGTCCAGTCCCTTTTAAAATCTCCTTTAGTTCCAAAAGTGGAGATGCGGGACAGTACAAACTGAATCTGAGTTATGTCTAAATTCCATCGAAACACCACTTGGAAAAATAAACCTAAGCTCCAATGTAAATAAGATTTGTGAAGTTGAGATTTATTTTATTTATTTAAAGTTATCAAATAAATACCTGAGGAGGTTGAGTTTCAGGAATTTTCCTCTTTTGAATATGTGGGTTCATATGTATTCTTTGAACAGACATGACTGCAAAAAGGAAAATTAATATGCTATGTAATATTTTGACATATCTTCACTGAATAGAGAACAAATGTGCAGGGAAATTAAATAAACATCTTACATTTTGAAGCTTTAAATAAAAGTAACATGAATATAGGTGCATCAGCTATAAAATTCAATTGCTGCTTAATACACCATGTGGAATGTTTGTGTGTTTAGATGTTGGAACAGTCCTCAAAGTGATTACTCTTGCAAAAGATATCTGGAATATGGAAGAAGTTTTGCTGGAAGAACTGCAGATATTTAAGGTATGAACCATAATATATTATCTCTTATCTAGTGTACTTGACATTTATACACATTTAATATCACATACTGGGTTGCTACTTTATAACTCTTTGCATCAATGCTTTAAACTTGATTTGTTTTTTTATTTATAATCTATCAGTAGTCTGTCATATAAACAGTATGCACATATTAAGTTCGTTTACATGAGATGAGTCGAAATGGCCAGGACTGCTGGCTAAAACATTGATTCAAACAACCATATAACTGTATGTCCTCATATATGCAATTATCTGGTCTTAACTCATTAAGCCAGGTTAGAAAATTCATTATTTGGGCAGGTAATTAATGTTTTGTAGTCAAAATAGTGTCAGACGGGTAGAATAAGATTTATAGAAGCAGGAGGCAGAAACTGTCAGCTTGTGATTGACAAGAGCTAACATGGTGTTTTCTGGAGGAAATATGGTAGATCTTTGGTGAAATGTTAGCATTGATGGGAGCAGGAAATGTTAATAGTTTGTTTTAGTGTAAATAAAGAGTGAAGTCTTTGATTAGCCTCTTGAAATGTTCTGTTGGAGAATAATGTATACACACATTCTCAGACATACCTTGCAGGTCTTTACTACAGTCATTAATAACTCTAGTGACAGGTAGTTTAAACTCAGTGTTGGATGCCTTGAGCTTATGTTTAAAACCAGTAGGGTCAGTTTATAACTTGGGGCTGATCACACTTTTTTGAAAGAATCCACCCTCTATTGTCTTTTACCATTGCCCTGTGTGTTGCAGGAGTCCATTCCGTCAACATTTAAGTTGCATGTGCCTATCAGGCAAATCCATAATATAATATGAATGTATGTATGATGAATGTCTGTCAAAATCACTTAAATATGTAACCATAAATAATGTATTTTGGTATTTTGCTTATTTTGTTAACAATATTTTTTATAATGTGTATTATTTATTTTTTACAATGTGTATTATTTATTTTTTACTTATAAAGCTCCAGACATCTTTCATAGCAATGTACCTTTGAAACTATTAAAGATAGTGATATAAACAATCACTGAAATTATAAATGACCTTATCGAGAGGACTGACAATGTAAATGGGATTATACATAAGACACAAAATGGTTATAATATATTGGGTATAAAACTGGTCACAGCTAGGGAATATATGATACTATAGGTGCATGTGGGGATTTAGGGAGAGACAGAGCGAGCTTTCTAAGGGAATGTTTAAATAATGTGGGGCCTGAGCCATAATAATGCAGACACTATTTTAATAGCCTAAAATAGATTTTATCCATGAATTAACTATTCGTTATGTTTCACATTTCTGATAGAATTTGTTTTTCATTTTAGCAACCATCACCAATTACAAACATAGAGCTATCACTGAAGCAGGTAAGTGACAATGTGAATATTATTACAAATAACTCTTAAAATACATTTCTTGGAACATTGTTCAAATGCCTATGACACCGGCTTATTAGTGCAGTTATATACCCACAGACACAGTCTGATTGCAATCATCTTCTGGCCAAATTCATCCAAATTTCAAGTAATGACCCAATTGATTTTGATTGCATTATTATCTTTCATTTTCGGACTACACATTGTTATCTAATAGTTGATATAGCTGGTGAGCTCCATTATATGCTTGTTTATCAAACCACTGACAAATTGTGTTTCAAGAAATTTTACGTGATGAAATATTTATTGCAGCAACAACTTTACATTACATCTCATGAAGGCCTAGTTCAGCTGTCGCTACATAGGTGTGATACATATGGGAAGGCTTGTACAGACTGTTGCCTTGCAAGAGACCCATATTGTGCCTGGGATGGAAATTCTTGCTCACGATATATACCAACATTAAAAAGGTAAGAACCAAGTTTTTGTTTTCTTTAATAATGCAAATTTCATGGCAATGTTTGACAACATAACAAATGGCATCCACTAAGTATATGACCCTGTGTTATTTTTGCATTATTGTTATTATAATTATTTTGTATAGATCAGGAGACCCAGAAACACAAAGGGTCCATATTTCAGGTGAATTAAGTACAAAGCAATGGACAGGAGGTGAACTGTGTGTTGAGATTTTCATTGACCCATTAAAGGTGCCTGTAGGAGCAGAGTGTTTGTTGTAATTTATGGAGACATCTCTGAAAGTTTGCATCAAGATGGAGTGTTTGTTGTGGTTGGGTATAGGACATACTTGCTAACATTTGGTTGGTTGCCTCCGGGAGATCCCGAGGGCTGGTGGGCGTGTGAGGGTGCGGCTAGATGTATTGCATGACTCGGCCCTGCACCCTAAACAGGCAACACCATTTTACCCTATTCCAACAGGGAATGGGATCACAATGACGTGAGAATTGCATCACTAAGCCCCACCCCCACCCACTTATCTATGAAGTGGACTGTATACGGGAGGTTGCCCTGCTCTCCCAGGAGTTTGAGAGGACTCCCAGAAATTTGTGAATCTCCGGACATTCGGGGAGAATAGGAAACTATGATATAGGAGGAGCATGTCCTCAATGTCCACAACAATGGATCTCTTACCTAGCTCTGCTTTGCACAAGTAGGAAGATAAACATAAAACATATGCGCACATGTGTATTTCCAAGTCAGTAGTTTGGGAGGGACAACTGGGATCCGGGAGGGGAGCCGACCTTCCTATTTGAGGGGAATGTTGCGTTGTTCCATTAATCAGGACTTTTGCGACTATTCCAGAACAGTTGAGTTATGTCCCACTTACGGACACCCCTTCAGTGCTGCACATACCAGCATTGAAGGAATATTGTTAGGGGAGGGGAAGGGGGCTAAAGTGGCCAAGTACTTTTGAAGCACTGGACACTCCACAATTTGACATGATCTTTATTCAATGTAATGTTTGATATGTCTTATACAGTACTCTGCTGAGATTGTTGATATTATGATTTTATGAACAAATTTCATATATTTTGGGATAACTTCATCATATTAAGAGTGTGGTAGCATTTATAACTAAATTGATAGTTAGATTAAAAATATTATCTTCCCACTGTCTTTTTAGTGTGATGCAGGCAATAGATTGATACTGAGGGAGAAAATCTACAGAGCCAATAGCACCAGCTCTAGTATGAAACAAAATATTCAAACAATAGAACAGCTAATACTGAGACAATTGTGCAAAATTATATCTGTAGAAAATCCATAACTACACTGTTGGTAAACGTAAATTGTACACTGTTTTAGTGTAGTAATTCAGTGCAGATCAAATAAAACTACAGGATTGAAGGGATTACTCATCTAAAACAAGTCTTTGCAGTTTATTAAACTTGCCACTGATACATTAATGGACAATTTACCTCTGCAGGTGTAAATTTGTAGATGCTCTCTCCATATAGTTCTGTTGCAAATACCTGAATTTGTTTTTTAGAGTTTTTAGCAAAACGTACAATGTCTCAATCAATCTTAGTAATTCAATTCATTGTAAAAGGAAAACAAAAAAAACATTTATTGGGTAATTCACAAGGATAGGGTTTGTTTCAATTATCCTCATCTGCAAATATTTCCCTTTCCCAAGGCGTGCAAGACGACAAGATGTGAAAAATGGGGACCCTCTTACACAGTGCTGGGATGTGGATGAGAGTAAGTACAGTTCGCAAGGCAAAAGTTCAACATTCATTTGAGATAAAAGTAAAATGCATAATAAATAGAACAGTATAATATATTGCAGGATCATACATATGGACAGCTGAAAGTGTTTTTGTAGCGTGCAATGCTTTATTTCTGTGAAGACAACCTGCATTATTTTTTGCACTTATCAATGCTCAACAGATATCCATCAGTTTAGATGCTGACTTAACTTGTCTTCACTTTGAACACCTATAAATATCGGTAGCCCTAAATCACTCAAAATGCACAAATCCTTGTCATATCTGCCCATCAAGATCCGAACGTCTGATCATAATATTATATCAACAGAGATTAGTACATTCCTTACATGTTTTTAGATACAGATATGCCTCCAAATTCTGATGATGTTTGTTTATTAGACAAATGTTTGAAATGTATCAACCCGAACCAAACCAGTGAGCTAATGACCTGTTTTTTGTTTTTATTATTTTTGTTTTTAAGCTTGTAAACTTATAACTGTCAAATGTGAAACATTATGCAGGCATATGGCTGCTCCATATCTACACAACAGTAAATTGAACAGCAGCAAATGGAGAATATTTACTCCTACTTACTATTTTCTATTAGTGGCAATTATGTATATTTTGACATTAATATTCTTCCATCTTTGAATGCATTTTCTAGAGTAAAAATAAAGTTTGTTTTTTCAGGGACTACTAATGAAGCTCCTGAGGAAAAAGTCATATTTGGGATTGAATTCAATTCTACTTTCCTGGAATGCGTTCCCAAGTCACAGCAAGCATCTATTACGTGGTTTATTCAGCACACAGGGGTGGAACATCAGGAAGAGGTAAGTCATCCTGGTGATATGTCTACAAAAGATATATCACATCTGGTAATCGCTGCAATTTTTTGTCTTTTCCTTACTAAATGTGATTATACTATGTTGGAAGCAATTTATCTTTGCAGAGAAAAGCACTCCCAATCCTGTATGATTTTCCTTTTTATTTTTTTTATGACATAAAGGAAAACTATCTTTGATACATTATATTTTTGCCAAGTTCCTAACAACAGCTTAACACTTAACACATCATACAATATGACATTATTCAATTAAATAAGGAGCTGTTTAGCATTATTTTACTTTTTTTAAAATGAAAAACTAGAAGAAACAACAGTTCTTATTTCTAAAGTGAAAATAAATATCGTCTTCAAGTAGAATTGCTTAAATGTTTAACAATTTAATGCTTAACAGTAAACTTGATTACAGTGCACGCTGATAGTGTCACCAGTGAAGTGTTAATTAGGCCCTTTAGGATCCATTATTATTATTATTATTGCTGTTGGTTTGTAAGACGCCACAGTGCTCCCCAGAGGTGATCAGTGGTGAAAATAGGGTATACAAAAGACAGGGACATACAAGGTAGACAAAATAAATGCAGACATGAAAGCAAAAGTGAGGTGGGCCCTGCTCATGAGCTTAAATCTAATGGATAAAGAGAAAAACTGAAACAAGAGGAGCGAGTGTGGCTCAGAGTGGAAATTTGGACAGTTGTGAAGATGTACCATTATAAGTGGTATAAGTGGCAGTAGGATAGGCTCTAATAAAGAGAAAACATTTCAAGACTTGAAGGCTGTGGGGAAGTCTGATGAAGTGTGAGACCAAAGTAGTTGGCTTGAGAGACTGATAGAATTGTGGTGTTGACAGAGAGGGAGGATGATGAACTCTATTTTGGACATTTTGAGTTATAAGTTGCATTTGGATGTCTTTGTGGACATGGCTGAAAGACAATTGGTAACACAAAATAGTACAGAAAGAGGAGGTCAGGGAGGAGAGATAGATTTGGGTGTTGTCAGCATAGAGGTGGTACTGGTGGCTGAATGAGCATATTAGTTTACCAAAAGAAGAGGGGTACAGTGAGAAAATCAGAGGACAGAGAGCCTCGTGAGACACTAAGAGAGAAAATGGAGAGGAAGATGTCTCAGAGGTAGAGACATAGAAGGAATTGTTGAATAGGTAGTTAATGGACCAGGAAAGACCAATGGAGTCAAGGGTGTATAGGAAATAGGGTGATCAACAGTGTTGAAAGCAGAAGAGGTAGAGAAGGATGAGTATGGAGAAGTGACCCTTACATAACATTTGGTAGTGCAGTCTCAGTGGAATGCTGTGGGTAAAAGCCTGAGTAAAGAAGGGTGTGAGAGTTTATAAAGTGAGGTAAGCGGTTGTACACAAGACACACAAGTAGTTTGAAGGCAAAGCAGAGGAGATAAATAGAGTGGTAGTTGGACAGAATGACTGGTTTACGATTGGGGAGATGAGTTTATATTTAAAGGAGGATGGAAATGTTCCATTTGAGAGAGTCAGCCTGATTAGGGAAGCTGAGACAGACATGTAGTGGTGGGGAGGGAATCAAGCAGTTGGGAAGAAATAGGGTTGAAGGGGAAGTTTGATGTGTGAGATTACAAAGACTTTATCCTTGGCTATTGGGAAAAATTAACTGAGTGTGGATTGGGCAGTATAGGAGAAGGTGTGGGGTGTGTGCATTATTGGCCAGGTAAAAATTGCTTGTCGAATGTTGTTGATTTTAGGTTAATTGGCTGCTATCAAAAAATGACCCTAGTCTCCCTCTCTCTCTGTCTGTGTGTGTGTATGTTAGGGAATTTAGACTGTAAGCTCCAATGGGGCAGGGACTCTGTACAGCGCTGTGGAATCAGTGGCGCTATATAAATAAATGGTGATGATGATGATGATGGTTAATGAATGAGGAAGCGGGAGGTTGTGCAGGTGGGCTGAGAAGTGAGTTGAAGTAAGTTTGCTCTGCAAGTAAAAGTAAGATTATAAGATGAAATATTGATTTTATAATGGAGGAAGTTGGCTTTGGAGTTTCACCAGTCATATTTTCACATTTATAGACAAATCTGAGTCTTGTTTGCAGTTACACATACCCAAATACATGTATAAAAAATTATTTTAAGTTGTTATATAGATGCAGTATACTATAGAAGAAGATAAACCTAATTCTGTATCTATATTTTACATATTTATACAGTTGAAAAGACTACACACCCTTATTGCAATTGCAGCGATTTGTGATGTAAAGTCTGAAATCAAAATAAATCATGTTAGACCGTTTTTCAGCTTTAATGTGACCTCGCAAGCAGCAAAATAGATACTTATTAGCTACCTACTCAGAGCAAGTGTATGGTATTTAATTTGTATCAGTATTATCAAGGATGTTGACCATTATACTCACCAAGCTTTAATACGGGGATCCACAAACATACCTAATATGTCTTTGTAAATAGAGACCTTATTCAAAAAGTATAACTGCAGGAGATGGAATAGGAGAGACTAGAACAACCGGTAGCGAGTTAGAACATTATAATGGTGATAGTAGTATTAGCTTTTCAGCTCAGTTATCACCTGTATATCCATGTGTATGCGAGTTTCTAGACTTTTAACCAGTGCAATAGATAAATAATATTCTATAACCCTCAAATCAAGTTTCAACATAAATTGCTCTAATGTTAGGGAAATATGAAATATGAAGTTTCAAAGGTACATATTTGGCTAAATCTATGTTGTTCTACAGACTTTTTTCAAAGGAACAGTTAACTCTGAAAGGTGACTTACATAGGAATATAAGGAATAGTTCCAAGGGGAAGGTAGAAATGATAGATAATATAATTCCTTAAAAATACTACAAACATATATTCATCTCTGTTAACATATCGGTGACAATTTCATTCCCGTGGCTTTACAATTCCCAAAGATAATCAGTCATTGTGACTTGTGTTCCTCTGAATGTTTAATCATGATGAAAGGTATGCTTTGAAGCTGACACCCGAAAACAGCTGTTTACTCTGTGAAGATCCTCCACATGTGCATTAGATAGTTATCTAAATATTCTGTTTACCAAACAAAAGGAGCGGGCCTCAGTTTCAGTGACCAAAAATAAACATATTGCCCATATCTGTGTTTTGTTTATTATATATTTTCATCATCCTAATTTACATAAAAGTATGATTTATTATACTTTACTGTCAACCAGATGTGCTCTTAATAATATTGACATGTTCTACTGCCTAGGGGAGTTCTAAATATAAATACACATCTACTTATTGCTGTTATCAATACAGGATAACCCTTCTGAACTTTGTATACATTTTTAAAGATGATTACAAAGGTAGTTTTCATTTTTACAATGATATAGAAATCACAAGACAAATCTCTAAGAAAAGTTCATCTAAAATATAATTTTTCTTATACATAAGATCATTTGCTATCAAACATTTTCATATTGGGAATTATAATGTCTTAAAAAAACATTATTTTAAACTAAAGTATTCAAATATTATTTAACACATTACTGTCAAAAATGTTTGTACGCCTTATACTGTTTTGTTAGAATTAGCTATGTGGCTACACTGTGTCACTTTTCACATATTACTGTATATGCAAATATAACATTGTTTTAAATTTGATACTGCTACAACTACTGCTACTTCCACTACTAATGATTATGATAATAATAATAGTATTTTCTTTTCCTCATAATTTGTGGGCAACATTAGCTTGTATTCCCCAAGTATGAAAGAAAATGAAAAGACATTGCCAAACATAAATAAATAGAAAAGTATTAGTAATTATAGTAATAGTTATATTCTATTTTAACAAAGTTTGTAGTTACAATCCTAATAGGGGTTTGTCTTAAAAAAAAGAATTAAATTAACTTCTATTAGTCAAGGAGGAAATAAACCAAAAACATATATTACTAAACTAATGATAACAAGCAGTATAGGTCAGCCACTATATCCAGGCCAGTTGTCATCCTTACCCTTACCAGCCCCCCTCCATATATATCCTATTGTGGTCCCAGTACTCAGTTGCCCCAGTTCCTGTGCCCGTAGCTATAGTATGCTGTGCAAAGGTCCAAATGATTGAATAAATATTAATAACTATTACTTTTAATATGTGCGTTCTTCTATACACTTGTCGCATAAGTATGTATCTAGTTTGTTTGTTAAAAGTTATGCTTTATCATATTGTGGTTAAAATAACAGCAGACAATAGCACTATAAGGAATATTAGAATTTTAAAAAGATTTCCCACTTGAAGATTGTGTCCCTGAAATAAACATTTTTTTACTCACTCCACAGCTGTATGTATTTACGATTGCATGTTAGTGTCAATATCTGTTCTGTACTTTGTGTAAGTAAAGATTTATTTAATGCAAGCTTTTAATAAAAGAATATCTTACTATGATCATGCGGGTGACAGTTGGAGATGGGTGCACTTGAGATCAGCTTTGTGCCCTTACCTCCCACATGACCACCTTCCCACAAATAAAATATCTAAACATTTGTGAAGACAGTGGGAAATTATTGCAGTGGTGCCAGGAGTGTTATCAGACCAAGGACTAAATTGTTTTGAAGATCAGCTGTAATAATCTCAGTTAAGCTCCTGGACCCAATGAATTTAACTTTCACTCTCTGTTCCTCTTGTGGTGATTTCTATGGCCTCATGGTGACAGCAGCTGCCATTGAACATAAGAAACAACTCCCCTGGTACATTTTCCAGCAGCGAGCAGAACACTAAAGAAAAACACTTGGCTTTACACAGATTCCCCAAACTGACACTAGAGTGCCCATGCAACATGAAGGCAATTCCCACAAAGAAAAGTTCCACTCTGTACGATCATTCTAAGGTTTCTGATCCTTTGATTGGCTGAGAACTGACCAGGGATTGGAAAGTAGCCAATAAGTCTGGCAAGTCCAGAGAGAAACAATAGTTGCTTAAACTAGTTAACATAGGACTTAATCCTTTTTGATGAAGTGCAACTCCCTCTATTAACCCCTTCTATGCTTTTATGACGTGGAAGGAATTTCAGCTGCTTCAAACTTCCTGTCTTTGTGATGGGAGAGGTGGTTGCCAAGAAATAGTGTTACAACCATCTTATATTCCAACTGGTCCATGTGCAGCCCACCTGACTATATTTAGAAACTAATGGTTGTAGTGCAACCGTGATATAAGGGGCAATACATATTTCAAATCCAGACAATGCAATAAAAGTTCTGACAGGTACAATTGATAACACAGGGATAATCCAAGTCCAAATACAGTCTCTTAATTCACAGTGACGGATGGGACATGATGACTGTAGTTGGCCACCATAGCCACCATGTTTTACTGTTGACATGGCCACCTTAAATTGCCATGAACATATGTATGCAACATTTGTCAATGGTCCTTATAGTTTAACTTGTGTTACCATGGGAAATAGAAGGTATTAAGTATTGTTGCGTTCAAAGGAGGGTAAATGTTCAAAATATTAAGTGTGTCCATGCATAATTGGCTAGCTACCCTGTTTATCAAGCAATCACATAACTAAAAATAATATTTTGTTTTGTAAATGTACTTTGTAGTATTTTAAAACGCTTTCTAATCCCTATATTTAATAGCTAATTTAACTCTTAAGTACTGTTTTCAAATCTTAGATCTTTTAATTAAATGTTTTTTTATCTGAACTTCTTAATTTTGTTGTCCTGAATTGCGTCCTGCCTCAGATGTGGTAAACTTCTTAAACAACTGTCTTATACTTGCTAATTAGACAAAAGAATTTGCTCCACATCAAAAACAAGGGTCAATTAGGGTTTGGAAATTGCAGTAATAAGATGGAGAAATAATGTAAGATTCATGACATAATGGAACGAGTCTTTTTCAATCTCAATTAGTAATAAAAAAACAAGTTTTAACTACAGTACATAACATTTTTTAACCCCTGCTAAAAACATAAAAAGCTAAAAACAGAAAGTGTACCCATTGATGAATATTGTGTATTCAGAGTATTCGTATCAAAGGGATACTTTCATGAAAATGTAATTTTCTGCTATGTAAAATGAAAAGAGTGTCTATATATTACAGGATAATGCGAACATTAAAAACTCAAATGGAAAAAAAACACAGCTATAAAACACAAGTTACTTAAAAAATATATGTAGCGTAAAATTAAAATAGTGTATACATATATGTATGTGTGTTTTTATTAATTAATGTTAATTTGTTCTTTTACAGATAACAGCTGATGAAAGGGTAATAAAAACTGAATATGGGCTTCTGATCCGTAGTCTACAGAAAAAAGATGCTGGAATTTATTATTGCAAGGCACAGGAACATTCGTTCATTCACACCCTCGTAAAGCTCAATGTAAAAGTAATAGAAAATGAGCAGATGGAACAAACACAGAAGTTGGAAGATGATGAGGGTAGAGGCCGGGATTTAATAACAGAGTCAAGACTTAGGTACAAAGATTATTTACAACTTCTAAGCAGTCCTACCTTCAGCATGGATGAATATTGTGAGCAGATGTGGCACAAGGAAAAGAAGAAACAGCGCAATAAAGGTGGAGCCAAATGGAAATTTGCCCAAGAGATTAAAAAGAACAGAAACAGAAGACATCATGAACAAATGGAGAAGCGTGCTAGAATTTTATCTGCATAGACTGAGCTTGTGGTTTCTGTGGACATTTTCATACTTATTCCATTGTGTAAATTTATTGTATTAATATTAAGTTTTCAAATGGGTAGAAACAATACATACAAGACAATGTAGTACCAAGACTATCATAGACAGTGAAATCAATTCACATTTTTGTATTACAGCTTTTAGAAAGTAGAATGGAATTAAGGGGATTTAAGGATACTTTTCTGTGTAGTGTTGTGTTATCTGTAGCTCCATCTTGTGGGTTAACTTAATAATGGCCGTTCCGACTTTTATTTATTAAACTATGTTATTTAGGTGTTGCATTCTCTTCTTTTTTGTAAGTTATAAATTAATATTGGGATGTTTAAAGTTTAAAGTTTCTGTTTACGTTTTTTAGTTTATTTTGTTTTACTATGGGAAATTGTATTTTTTTTAAAGACTGATTCAGAATTTTGTAATTTAATTGTATTTCTACAATAGTGGTGCATCAAATGTATAACAAAAACAAGGCAAGGGACTTTAAAAACAGCAATATCAGCATCCACTAATGGTTTAACATTAGTGTTTTTAGTAATTCCATGAATTTCGTGCTTTTCTGCATCAGTCGCAACAATAGCATTATTATGTTTTTACAAAAAAATAAGTTTTAAATCCTTTTTAGTAAAATAGTTTTCAGACTTCTATAAGTTCTCTTGCATCTTGCGCACAATTCAATAAAGCTATTTGTTCAATTACTTGGAAAGAAATACCAAATTACATTTTTATGCTAGTCTCTTGTGTTCATATGCCAACATGTGAATAATGCTAAAATGTATTAAGGTTCTAAAAAATTAGTTTGGAATAATTTTTTTTTTTGCAAAAATATGCCACAAATAGTAATGTGATTATTGATATGGACAATTCAAAAATAAGCACTGAAAATGTTATTGTTGTCGTTGTTGTCTGTAAACTGTATATAAGTGCTACAAATTTTGGTGCTAAATTGCAAAAGCTTCCAGTAGCGAATATGAATATGTATGTGTACACTACAGTTATTGAAGGACACTAATACAGCTGGACAGTTTAAAGGAAGGCCTTTTTTCAATAACTAGATCTGTTCAAGGTTTTCATGGAAATGACTACATATATTATACATATGTGTTCTTGATAGATCCCATGAAGAAAGAAGATTTCATTCAAAGGAGCAGGTTTCTGCATTAAGCTCTATGGTCACCAGGCAAGAAAATATAGAAAAAAATAATGGAACTGTTGTAGAGGCACATATACAAATGGTCAAATATTTCTTAGTTGGTTAAGATAAACTCACAGAAGGTTTAGCCAGCCAGATTCGATTTACCCTGGTTTTGTTGTTACATTTTTTCATTTGTTGTTTTGCATTTCTTATTATGCTGTATGAGATCTACTTATATTCAACACAGCTGCTGTAGAGTTTAATTTCTAACAGAGCAAATGCATCAGTGGCTTATTGACATGTAAACAATTTCGGAAAGGTACATCTCTTTTTATATAGTAAGTAACATTGACCTACCTGCAGTATATTTGATTTTTTTTCTTGCATCTTTCAAAATGTTTCCCCCACAGCCCCAATTTTTTATATGAACATACAGTGTAATGAACTGCAAAAGTCGACTACCAAGAAAGAGGGAGTCCATCTAAACTAGGTTGTTGTACTTTTAATTGTATTCTTACATATTATTGATTAAACCTAATTTTTCTTGTTTCCACATGTGTTCATTTTTGTTCCAGAGTGAGAATTAAATCATTGCTCCTTGACTTTCTGGGGTAATGTAACTAGCTATGAGTAAGTGACTGCTCATAAATTTTAAGCAAGATTTAACTCTATGCTTTTCAAAATGTTGCTCTATACTCTGCACTAGGTGCTTTTTACAATAGCAGTTACAATACTAAACCGTCTTCCAATCTTTGCACATATGGTTTCTTACATCTCTGGGAGACATTGAATCCCCTCTGTATTTTATGAAAAACCTATTTTCCATCTTACTAAAGTGTGGTATCTGCTCAATAAAGTCTGTCCTGATGGAGTGTGGAGCTAGGACTTAATTAAAATATACTCCCCTAACTCAAATAACCTGCTCTGCCAGGGAAGGTTCATCCAGACCCCACCTGAAGATTTAAAGGGTTAGGATATTGCATAACCACCCCCTTGTGGTGGGGAGGCATTCCAACGCACAGCCTATCACTAGGGGTGCTACCCACCCTTGGTGCCAGCTTTAGGATAGTGAAAAGAAGTAGTGCTGCCTATGTTAGAGCTGGTACTGCTACTTGCTCCTCTTATCTTCCGATGTGGTGTTAGGAGAAAGGAGTACTAGCTCCTAGCATACTTCACAGGGCCTTCTCTAGAGATAGGGTAGATGAGTATTGGACTCCAGTCTAATGCTGAGGGTCCATCCTATTCACCCTCTGGTGATATGTTTGGTAAATGAGGAAAACCCAGCACGAAGATGTCATTGAATGTTTAACTGGTTAATTAAAAGTTATTCCATTTATGAATAGGGTATTATTATTTATTTATTTATATGGCGCCACAAGGTTTCCGCAGCGCCGAACACAGTACAAACAATGGACAGTACAGGGAATAACAGTACAGAACAATAAACAAGTAGTACCAAAACTTCAGAGGCTCCAGGCAAAGCAGATGTAATGGAGTAGGAGCAGAAGAGAAGGTAGAGAGACAGGAGGGAGAAGGGCCCTGCTCATAAGAGCTTACATCCTAAAGGGAGGGGAAACAGACGGCTGGCACAAAGGGAGTCAGAGGGGGGGGAGCAAGTGCGCACCCCAAAAGAGGAGGAACAAGGGGATGGGAGCAAACATGGAGAGAGGGTTAGGTGGAAGGCTGGTAGGCTTTAAGGAAGAGATGGGTTTTGAGTGCCCGTTTGAAGGAGCACAAGTTAGGGGACAAATGGCTGGAGCGTGGGAGGTCATTCCAGTGGAGGGGGGCAGCTCGGGAGAAGTCTTGAATTCTAGAGTGGGATGAGGTGATCAGAGTGGACGAGAGGCGACGGTCATTGGCCAAACGCAGGGACCGGGCGGGAGTGTGGATGGAGAGGAGATTGGAGGGTAAATATTTAAGTAACTTTGAAAATGGCATGTTTATAGGTGCCAGAAATGCATGCATATATCAGGAACAGCAACACTGCTGGGAATTTTATGCATCACAGCAGCATGATTGTATAGTCATCACCCGAATAATATCCAAGCAACTGTGATCATGTAGTTGGAAACATACTGTTGATGAAATAACTAATGGAGGTTGGCATGACTTGCAGAAGGGATAAACTCAGTCTACTAACATGTAAATACAAGCAAAATTCAACATACTAGGTCATAGAAGGCACATTTTATGCAAGAACTCAGCTAAGATCCCCTTATTTCAATAAAAAACAAGAAATATGTGCTTGAAGATTAAGGAATACAAACATTGAACACTGAAGACACTGGAAAATGCAAATCCATTCGTGTTAGTAGTATTCTTAGGAAAAAGATAATGAATTCAACATAAATCGTGACTTAATGCAATGGCCTTCTCAGTTATTAGATCTTAATGCAATTATATGATGAACTGGATCAAGCTCTTTGAAGTACATCCATCACAGGGCACAGGGTAAGTAGATTGCAACAACCACATGTTAGTTGACATGGGCAAGCATCCCAGTGCTGCACTTTTTAAATTTTGTTGACTTCATATTAATATAAACGACAAAAATTGTTTGTATGTCTAAACTATTAAACTAATGGGGATCATTCAGTCAATGAAATTATATCCCTGGAAAATAAATTCTTTAAAAATATAGTGAGGTGTATGATTGACCAATTAGTTACTGATAATTTCAACATGTGAAAAGAATAAAAAGAAAGTAATAGTGTCATTTGAACCACTCGGAATATTAGGCAATACTGATGGGCCTATGTGATAACACAGACCATCCGCCTTCGTAAGAGACCTACATTTGTAGGAGATTCTGATCAATAACTAGAGGATTTTCTGAATACTTTGTTTATACCCGTGGATATATACCCTGAAACCATGTTATAATATATAATTAACAATTGCTAACTCAAATAGCAAATACACATTTTATAGCATAAATAGCTTCAATTAGAACACCTGTGAGGTAGCAATAACTGTATTACAACCTTAGTATTAATAGTGTATAGTTATACAATAAAAATTGTGAAGTAATATAAATGCAGATAGAATTGACTTGCAATATAAAGGGGACACTGATAATGGGTGATGTAGTACCAATATTTATAGAAAGAAGGGCTAGGAGGCAAGTAACTTCAATTCTAGGAAAACTGGAAATTCACCACACATCAAGAAATGTTGAGAGAGATTTCAACAGATGCCCTGATTCTTATTTGATCTTTCCTACTGGAATATTACATAGTGTTCATTACACTTTATTTAAAATGGCAGTGAGTGATGATTATAATTAGGACTCACTGGAGGAATTTGTAGCAATCTTATATGATAGTGTGGAATGGATGTGCCCAACTAATGCTATTCTGGTGTGATGTGGTAGAAATCTAGAAAAATAACAATACACTAACATGTAAGTGTTCCCATAGCTGGAGCTAAAGTTTAGTTGCACTCTCTTTGCAGAGAAAACTAAAAGGACAGGGAGAAATTGTAGCATATTATCCAGGTAACGCTGTTTTGGTCCTGTCCTTGATTATTGAATTGATTTGAAAACCTTTGAAATTCATTTGAAATCACAAATCTGCCAAATCAATTTACACATCTCTAAATATTTGTCAATGTTCAATATTTGTTTGACCTTTGTTACTTAAAATAACTATTATAAAACTAAGGAATCCTTTTTAGAGGATAAACATTATATTAAATAGTACAGTTGTACTCGCAGTGCTAGATAGGGAATGCAAAACTGTTCCCTGTAAGATTTCAGAGTAGACATAGTAATATATGTTATATACAAATATATAAAATATCTGTTTTGTTGGAAAAGTTGCATAAAAACCCATGTAAACTATAAATCTGTGTGGTAATAAACATCTAGTAGACTTAGGAAAAAAGTGTATATTGAACATGTTTTGACATTATGAAAACATATTAAATCTGTCTGATGGTAATTAGAAATGTCTCTTTATAGTTGAACAAGGTTGATGTTTTTAATAGCTGGTGTCACAGACAAGCACTGACAAACTGTAACATTCTACAGTTGCTGTTGACCGTCACATGACAGTTTAAAGTTTGGTTTTCATAACTGAAAGTGAAAGGGCAAATAAAAATGCTCTACTGCTTAAATCATCATTCAGAGCTGAACAAAGGACATATGTTAAGACTAGACTTGTTGTTTTCTGTGCTATGTGTGGTCCCATGAGAAGATCTCACATGCTGCATAGTACTCAGATTAGCACGCAATTCTCCCTCACTAACCCAGACCTTATTTCAGAAGTCAGATAAATATTATTTTTATGACTATATAATATAGTTTAGCATAACACAGTTCTGTTGATTTTCTGCTGCTTGGTATTGATATTATCAATACACTAAAATCTAGGATTAATAATAACCCTTTTTTTATGTTAAACATTATAAATTTTGTAGAAGACAACCTGATATAAGCCACAATATCTTGTTTTAATGAGATATTTCAAAATATTTTGTAGTGGATTCTTGTGCACACAGTTACAGTCCCAAAGATACTCTCACAATACTTCTTTGTAATGCTGTGGTGTAAAAATGCAACTTATATCATAGCAGCCCAAGAAAGAACAGAGACCTTTGATTATAAAATATATCACGGAGAAGATTGACTTACCATTGATGGCTACTAGGCGGCAGTAACTATCTTTTAATATTGCTGCATATTGCAGTGATACAGACGTAGTACCGCTGCTATTTACCATGCCAGGGCACATTGGTGAAGCCTAAATGTGGAGTCAGGCACCCAGAGCACTCTCTCTGGCGTAATGGACCCCAATTAAAAGGTAAGCTAATGCCATCTTGAGAGTTTTTTAAGACTTATTTGTTAAATTGTGTCAGGAAGCAGACCCCATAGAGGTCCATGGAGACTAGAGTAATCAACGGAAATAGGTTAAGGTAGGATAAATCTCAAATTATGCTTGCTTTAATTCCTTGATATATTGAGAGAATAGCTGCAGTACCAATTATTGTATGTGTACAAGATATTATTTTTAAAATTCATTGGGTTTCATAAGGTACACTTTATGGGAACGAACATGGGAAATTTGTTCAAAGCGATCATCTGTAGGAAAATAAACAAAAGAGCAAAACAAAGGGGATGGGCTATAAGATAGGACTATAAAAGATAACTAAAAGCTTCCAGCTTGGAATGCGCATAGTCAGCAACATCATTAAAAAATGTAAGTTAGTTATTGAAGTCAAGTCAGGATCTGGGTGAAAAATATCTGATAGATCTGCTCTTAAACTGCTTAGATATACAAAGCAGAAGCCACATATCACTGAAAAGGACCCCCATAAAGGTTTAGCTGACACTAGAGTAATGGTCCACAGGTACCGAAGTACAGTGGTGCTCACATAAAAAAGTAATCTGCTTGGAAGAGATGTCATGTATCTAAGCAATACATTGATGAGCCATAATATTTTGACAGAAAGTTCTATGAACAAATGAAACAAAAAAATTACTTTTTGTCCACAATCAGCAAAGATCCATTTACAGAAAAACATTTGAAGCATTTGAAGACGTTTTGAAGAAATGAGCACTCTGCCAACCATTAAGAATGAGAATGAATATACTTTGCTTTGATGCTGTGTGGCAGCCAGTGGAACAGGAAATATTGTCTGGGTGGACGGAAGATTGGATTCAGCTAAATATCAACAAATCATAGAAACTAACGTCCCAACATTAGCAAAGAAATTGAGGATGAAAAGAAGTTGAATTTTTCAGCAAGACAACAATCCAAAACATACCTGAAAATCAATTTTCAATTATTGAAAATCTCTGGGGAGATCTCAAATGTGCATTGCAGACAAGAAGACCTGAGAATATTTATAATCTGGAAGTGTTCTGCAAAGAAGATAGGGAAAAACATAAAATGGCTCTTATAAGAAATATTTTAAAGTTGTGATAGTGTTAATAAGTACTGATTGACAGGTTGCCCAAACATTTGCATATTCCACATTCACTGTTATTTTTATTAGGCAAAGTAATAGTAATTGTGCATTAAAATGTGCAAAAATACAGCTTGTTTTTTTTTGAACCCTGCAAACGTTTTGTTTACTTACTTTCACTTAGAGGTACAGTAAAACAACCAATTTGTCCATGGGAGCTCAAATTTTTGCATGTGTCCCTTTGGCCGAATTCCCTTATTAATACAACTTTTCTACAATGTACAGTAACTGATTTTTTTTTGCTTGTTATTTAATTATTAAAACTCAATTACCACCTGGAGCTTCTATCTATTTATCTATTTATCACACATTAACAACACTATAACCGGCAGGGAGGCTAGTCTGGCTCCCATAGGAAATCTATTTTCCTCACAAATAAGAAACATCTCTGATTTGCTTAAGTGTGTTCAGTGGAAGCCCAGAACAGGCTGCCTGGGTCAAAGTTCTGCCCAGTGCACACCAACAGGAGGTCTGACTGGGACTCTATCCCCCCCCAACACCTGGCCAGGAACCAACTGGACCAGTTCACATTGGTTTGGTTTCATCCCAATTGGTGCAGGGATGTCAAAGATATTCACCGACGAACGAACAAATAAACTTCTATACATATATATATATATATATATATATATAGTGACACCATCAGGGGAATATGTACAATCTCCTGGGGAAGATAGCGACGAACAGCAGCAGTAAACCACACAATTTCAGAGGTTTCAGGTTAAAAGCCACAGCTAGTTTATTCACCAACTTGCAAACAAAAGAAAGCATAACCAAAATACTAGCCGTCTGTCACAAACCGCGGCGGTACTCACAGCTGCCGTGGCTCGCTTCTGGTGCCCTCTGGCGTCCCGGCCGTCACCTTGACGACCGGGACATCATTTCCGCCGGGGTCCCGACTGTTGCCAAGGCAAAGGTCGGACGCTTCTCTCTGTAGCGCCGCGTCCCGGCAACTGAGGACAGCTGGGCGCATGCGTAAAAGCAGGCAACAATCTGCAGGCCATTAGAACTTGATTTATTAATTAGTGAGCTTCTCTAGATGGTTTCAGAGCTAGGCTCTGATTAGTGGCCACCAGTATTTAAGGCAGTGAGGTCTGCAGCCTCACTGCCGGTTATAGCGCTCTGTTACCAGTTCTGCTGACCTGCTCTGTTTCTTGTTCCTGTCCTTTCGATATTCTGTTGGATTGCCCGTGTATGACCCCTTGCCTGGATTTGGACCCTACCTGTGTTTCTTGTGACCCCGACCTCTGGCGTGTGTACCGACTTTCCTGTTTGCTCGTAACCCTTGACCTCGGCTTGTTTATTGGATTCCCTGTCAGCTGTCGGCCCTCGACCCTTGCCTGGACTTCACTTCGCTTTCCTGGGTTCTCCCCAGCCGGTACGCACTTCATGACCCTCTGCTAGTCTGCGACCAAGTCTGTCCCCACCACTAGGGGCTCCAGTGAACACCAGACTGGATGAAAGCGAAACCAAATCCTCTCCATCTCAAGTTCTGGCTGGCCATGTTGACACCCTGTATTAAATGCTCCAGGGATTGGCCCAGCGTTTGTCCACTCAATAGGAGACCTCCAAGGCTACGCAAGTTACGTCAGGTTCCTCCTGTGAACCCAAGTTGAACCTGCCGGACCAGTTCTCCGGAAATAGAGCCTTGTTCCGGAACTTTAAGGAGAGCTGTAAGCTCTACTTTCGGCTAAGACCTCGGTCTTCTGGCTCAGAACAACAGAGAGTCGGGATTGTCATCTCCCTTCTTCAAGGTGACCCCCAGTCTTGGGCCTTCTCCCTGCCTCAAACAAGTCCTACCTTACAGTCGGTAGAAGCCTTCTTTGATGCATTAGGTCTGCTATACGATGACCCGGATCGAGTAGCCTCCACTGAGGCTCATCTACGGGCCTTAAAGCAAGGCCGGCGGTCGGCAGAAGAATACTGCACTGAATTCCGCAGATGGTCGCCTTACAGTGAATGGAATGATCCAGCGTTACGCAGCCAGTTTCGCCTAGGACTGTCAAAGAAGATTAAAGATTCACTTGTGCAGTACCCTTCTCCCACCTCGTTAGAGAACCTTATGCAACTAGCCATTTAAATTGACAGGAGAATTAAGGAGAGGAAGACAGAGAAAGAGGCATCTTCCTTTTCGTCTGTATTTATTCCTGTTTCTACGGATGTTGAGGAGCCAATGCAGTTAGGGGCATATCGCCTCTCTCCTGAGGAAAGAGACAGGTCACAAGGCCTATGTCTCTATTGTGGTACCAGAGGCCACTTCTCCCGCTCTTGTCCTGATAAACCGGGAAAAGAGCATACCTAGGGAACTAGGGGAATGTTCGCCTAGGTCTGCAAGTTGTTTCCCCAAAAAATGCGGTTTTAATCCCCGCACAAGTCACTTTGGCTGCCAGTTCAGTGGCCCTCTCAGCCTTCGTTGACAGTGGAGCTGCAGACAACTTCCTAGACATCGGGTTTCCCGCTCTGCTGGGATTCCAACTGTGAAGCTCAAATCTGCCATTACAGTCTGAGGCTTAGATGGGAATTCATTGCCTGGAGGCAAGATTAATTGGGAGACTCCACTACTACAGTTGAACATTGGAGCCCTCCATTCAGAGTCCATAACTTTTCTCCTTATCGACTGCTCGTCGGTTCCATTGATCCTGGGCCATCCTTGGCTTTCCCGTCATAACCCTGTTGTGGATTGGGTGAAAGGAGAAATTGTCCAGTGGAGCTCTTATTGTACAGAGTATTGCTTGACTCTGCCTCTGCGTATGATTCAGTCTATCCCGGAGCAACTTCCCTCACAATATCATGAGTTCTGGGATGTGTTCTCCAAAAAGGCTGCTGACACCTTGCCACCTCACCTTGACTTCGACTGTGCCATCAAGCTTATTCCTGGTTCCAAGTTACCCAAGGGACGCTTGTACTCTCTCTCTGGTCCAGAGACCAAATCAATGCAGGATTACATTGATGAAAACTTGAGAGAAAGGCTTCATCAGGCCATCTAAATCTCCTGTAGGAGCCGGATGCTTTTTTTGTATCCAAAAAAGACAGAGGACTGAGACCCTGTATTGACTACCGAGGACTGAATCTCATTACAGTCAAGAACACCTATCCCCTTCCTCTAATCTCCGTATTATTCGATCAACTAAGAGGTGCTACAGTCTTCACCAAAATCGATCTTCGTGGAGCATATAACCTCATCCATATCAAAGAAGGAGATGAATGGAAGACGGCATTCAATACGCATTCTGGCCACTACGAGTATCTGGTCATGCCGTTTGGTCTTAGCAACGCAACTGCAGTATTCCAGGACTTAATTAATGAAGTTCTTCGGGAGTTCCTTGATTGTTTCATGGTCATCTATTTGGATGATATCCTCATTTATACTAAATCCTTATCCATACATCAGGGTCACGTCAAACAGGTTCTACAGAAATTGCGAGAACACCACCTTTACTCCAAACTAGAAAAGTGTGAGTTCGAGGTGCAGAAGGTATCCTTTCTGGGTTACGTAATTTCTTCTGAGGGATTCTCCATTGATCCAACTAAGGTCCAAGCTATCTTGGATTGGGTGCAACCAAACAATCTGAAGGCGGTGCAGAGGTTCCTGGGCTTCGTCAATTACTATAGAAGGTTCATACGTGGCTTTGCTGACATTGTGGCTCCTATTGTCGCCCTGACTCGCAAAGGAATGGACCCAACTAATTGTACGCCCCAAGCAGTAGCCTCATTTAAAAGTTTGAAAAATGCCTTTGTGTCCGCTCTGGTCCTTAGACACTCGGATCCTACTAAACCATTTGTTCTTGAGGTCGACGCCTCTGACTTCGGTGCCGGCGCTATCTTATCACAGAATGACCTTCATACTCATCGCTTACACCCATGTGCCTACTTCTCCCATAAGTTCTCTTCAGCAGAAGCCAGCTATGATGTCGGCAATAGGGAATTATTGGCAATTAAATGGGCCTTTGAAGTGTGGCGGCATTGGCTGGAGGGTGCTTCACATCGGATCTCCGTTATAACGGATCATAAAAACCTACAATACATACAGTTGGCCAAACGCTTGAACCCCAGACAGGCCCATTGGTCGCAATTTTTCACTCAATTTAATTTTGTGATCACCTACCGACCAGGTTCTAAAAATGTCCGAGCGGATGCTCTGTCCAGAAGCTTCTTGGCACACCATGTTCCAATTATTAATCCAGAGCCTGTCATTCCCTCTTCCATAATCCACGCTGGTCTAACCCAAGATCTGAGCATTACACTTCAAAGATTTCAAAGATTAGCTCCTGATAATACTCCGGAGCGGTGTCTATTTGTTCTAGTCCATTTAAGGAAGTCGGTTCTTGCAGAGGCGCATAATAGTAGGACTGCTGGACATCCTGGAATTCAGAAAACGTTAGAAATTCTTTCCCGTACTGTCTGGTGGCAATCCTTGTCTGCTGACGTTAAGAGTTATGTCCTCTCGTGTGAGGGTTGTGACAGGAACAAAGTCCCCAGGAGTCGGCCTGCAGGCCAATTGGTTCCTTTGCTCATTCCTGCAAAACCATGGACACACTTATCTATGGACTTTTTTGTCGATCTACCTCGCTCCGTAGGTCACAACACCATATGGGTGGTAGTAGACCGCTTCAGCAAAATGTCACATTTCATACCGCTGACCAGGCTTCCTAGTGCTAGAGATTTGGCAGTCCTGTTCATCCAGCATATATTCCGCCTTCATGGACTTCCTACTGATATAGTTTCCAATTGTGGTTCCCAATTCATAGCACAATTTTGGAAATCCTTTTGTACCCTTCTGGGAATCAAGGTTAGTCTTTCTTCTGCATATCACCCTCAGTCTAATGCGCAGACTGAGAGGGTTAACCAGTCTTTGGAACAGTTCTTACGTTGTTACACTTCAGAATTTCACGACAACTGGTCCTCCTTGTTACCCTGGGTGGAGTTTGCCTACAATAATTCATGTCATTCATCCACTCAAACCTCCCCATTCTTCTGCAATTTTGGTTTTTATCCCAGGGCCAATTCCTTGTATTCCCTCAAATCCGCTGGCATTCCGGAAATTCGTTCTACAGCTGCTGATCTTAATGTCATCTGGAAAAAAGTGCAATTCTCTTTAAGACGGGCCTCATTTTCTGCAAAAAAAAATTTGGATCGCCACCGTACCACCTGCTCCTTCAAAGTGGGCCAGAAAGAGTGGCTTTCTACAAGAAATATTAGACTCAGACAGCCCTGCAGGAAATTGGGTCCGTTTCTCATTGTCAAGCAGATTAATCCCGTGGCATTTAGGTTGAAAATTCCTGAGTCATTGAGGATCCCCAACACTTTCCATTGCTCCCTGCTCAAACCTGTACTTTATCCAAGTCAACCCCAACTTCCAAGTTCATATGGACAGAATTGGAACAAAACGAAAAAATTTGTTATCCAGAAGATTCTTGATTGTAAGAAGGTACAGGGCCAGGTACACTTCCTGATACAATGGAAGAATCGAGGTGTGGAGAAGCGGTCTTGGGTTCCGCGAAGACAACTTCATGCCACTAAACATCTTAAAGAATTCTTCAAGAAATTCCCTAAGAAACCTGGGTGTCGGGGTTCCTTAACCCCTCCTCAAGGGGGGGTGCTGTCACTCACAGCCGCCGCAGCTCGCTTCTGGTGCCCTCTGGCGTCCCGGCCGTCACCTTGATGACCAGGACGTCATTTCCTCCGGGGTCCTGACCATTGCCAAGGCAACGGTCGGACGCTTCTCTCTGTAGCGCTGCGTCCCGGCAACTGAGGACAGCCGGGCGCATGCGCAAAAACAGGCAAAAATCTGCAGGCCATTAGAACTTGATTTATTAATTAGTGAGCTTCTGGAGATGGTTTCAGAGCTAGGTTCTGATTGGTGGCCACCAGTATTTAAGGCAGTGAGGTCTGCAGCTTCACTGCCGGTTATAGCGCTCTGTTACCAGTTCTGTTGACCTGCTCTGTTCCTTGTTCCTTTCCTTTGGATATTCTGTTGGATTGCCCGTGTATGACCCCTTGCCTGGATTTGGACCCTGCCCGTGTTTCTTGTGACCCCGACCTCTGGCGTGTTTACCGACTTTCCTATTTGCTCGTGACCCTTGACCTCGGCTTGTTTATTGGATTCCCTGTCAGCTGCCAGCCCTCGACGCTTTCCTGGGTTCTCCCCAGCCGGTATACACTTCACGACCTTCTGCTAGTCTGCGGCCAAGTCTGTCCCCACCACTAGGGGCTCCAGTGAACACCAGACTGGCAGAGCAGACTCCGGGTTGTGTTGTACCCACTAGAAGGGTTCCTAACACCGTCTGGCTACTAGCTAATACATTTTAGCGACACCCTCTCTCAGGACCTTGTGTCAAAACACACACTCAACATATCATTGCTCGCCACAGCAGAGTCTCTCAGGAGCCATCTGGCTTCCTCCCCAGGTTGAGAGAGTGTTTGCATATTCTAGCTGCATATTAACAGGCACCTCACAGGTGCATCTCCTGATCATTCTGTTCAGAGACTGGCAGATCAGAAGGCCTGTACTGGGCCATATGTATGGAGCCCACCCTTCTCTTTCTCCATACATAACACCAGGGACCATTACCATGTTTTGTTAGTGCAGGGAAATACCCTGTGGGAAGCTTTACCCATACATTTCCTGTTGTTTTAACGTACACAATGCTGGTAGCCTAGGACACATACCTCCGCTATTTAGCCTCCTTCCAGTGACTATCACAATATATATATATATATATATATATATGTATATATATATATATATATATATATATATATATATATATGCTATTACAGTTGTGGTGTTTAAAAAAAATGAATAATTCTAGAGTACTTTAGTGAAGGGAGTTTGTAGAACATTAAGTTTTTCAGCTGATATAAGGAAACTTTCTTAATATTTGCAAATTATTTTGTGACCTTTATTGTGTCAATGTGTGTGTGTGTTTGTTAGAGATTCATGTCTTCTTTGTTTGCTATTGTAAATAGCCAATGGAGTTGAAATTAACATTTGTTTGTTTTTGTTTGTTAGAAGCCAACAGCTTTGGACACTTTTTGATTGAAATAACTATTCCTTTTTCACCAAACATGAACAGACAATCTGCAGCTATATTTTTCAGTTTTGTTTATATGTTATGTGTGATACAACTTGCGGTATTTAACCAATTTTTGTATGCAACAAGGGTACAGCTACTATTAGAGAAATATATTCCTTTATAATTAAAAAATAACATTTGAAATATTGCCTGTTTATTTCATTTTAAAACATTTAAATAACAAAATAATGTGATTATTGTAGCTCTATCTAGCTGGAACAAGGTGAAAAATACAACATATTAACAGTATATATTTCAACATCCTAGTATCTTTGGAAGAATTCACTCAAAGCCCAAAATAATTCTTTGTTAAGAGGTCAAGATGTACTACTCTGATATTAAAACATCATCAGAGTTATTTGACATCTGCACACAATTGTAAATGTTTTTATTAGAAACATTTAAGATTCAGACTAAAAATATTTGCACAAAATAATGACATCAAATCACATTACACATGTTAAGTGACAATTTGTGTAAACACACTTTATAGCTGAGAGAGTGCATTTCAGAACACACTAATGCTTAGGAAATTAAAAATAATCACTATTAACATGGCTCTTTGTTGTAGAAGAAATTGTTAAGAAAATTTACCCCTGAATATTTTTGGTTAGCTGCTTAATCGAAATTAATGATGGAGGACTGCTATAAAAGGAACACCTACCTATAATAAAGCATGTTATTGTTCACAATGAGCACCGGATATGCTGAATGCTATGATGCAATATCAACACTCCTACTAGTAAATGTTATACAGTGGTATGTTTTTCCCAAGTGTCAGAGCATTTTTATGCATATAACAATTCTTGATTATAAAACCGATATTTGAGGTTTAGAGTCAAACAGATTTTTAGGATTTATTATTTTTCCAGAAACTGTCAACTGTGATGACAACAGCCGGGATGTCACTTCTGATATCACTGTCCCGGCAGTCACCAAGGCAATGACAGAGATGTCTTTGCAATCAGCGCTGCATCACGGCATCTGTTGCAGCCAGGCGTGTGTGCAAACTGGTATAATTAAGCATATTCTGGAGGGGGAATTAGTACCATCTGAGCCCCTAACCTCTGATTGGCCACTTCATGTATTTAAGGCAGGGAGAGCTTAGCCTCCCTGCCGGTTATAGTGTCTGTGTGCTGCACAATTGCTGATCAGTTCTGTTGTGTTCTATCCTGTCGATGCTCTGCATTTGACCTGATTGCTGTTGTGACCTTTGGATTTAACTTTGACCCTGCTTAAACGCCGATAGCCCCTGTCCTCTGCCTGTTTTGTGGATTACCCCTGTTTGCTATCTGCCCTTACCTCTGACCTGTTTCCTGGTTATCCTGCTCGCTAATGACCCACAAACTCTGGCCTGTCACCGGTACCTGCCTCCAGTATTCCGGTTTCCTCCACCCTGCACTATGGATATACTAATAAGACTTTATTACCCTAGAGCTTATGTCCTGGGGACATTAAAGTACTACATTAATTCTATGTAAAAGGTGGTTGCTAAAGGTGAAGACCTCTATTAGCATGGTTCAAAAGGCTTTTCTAATAGCTGTAGCCCTAACAGTTTCTTTGTCTTATGTACAGTAAATCACTAAAAACAGAGGCAGAATCTTAAAAGTCTGGATATCATTTAGTAAAAACAAATGATATATTTATTTTCAGGAACAGGTTTCAAAACAAGGGAAGACAGACATAAGTGTCCTTTTACGAAAGACCTGTGATTACCTTTCATAAGATTGTTCTCTTCACCAGTTATCGCAGAGGTAACTTACAAAACAACAAACAGTCCCATGATAATTAGCAAAAAGAATGAATGCTTAGTTAGTTTACCACTATTAACGGCATCCAATGTGGACCTGGATAAATGGTGGGAAATGTATGGTAGCTATCGAAACCCAGCTCTGAGACTGGGATGTTGCCACTATTCATTTGTTGAAACTAAACAGTGGTTACATATAAGTAAAGAAAATGTAAATATAAACTGAAAATAGAGTTATTTTGGACACACCTGGGATCCCTAGTCACTGCGTAATACAATGTGTTAGGCCAGGATTGATGCTGTAGTTTGGAGTGGTATTAATAAGATAACACCAATGTCCAAGGGGGATTTTCCTGACTCCACCTGGGGTTGTGTGGGTCTAGGGAACATATAACAAACCTCCCATGCCTTTTGTAGGAGTCTTTTTGGTCCCACATTATGTTATGTGTGGCTTTGGTAATACCATGAATCTCTCCATACTCCTTAAAGAGATAGGGGATGGGACAAAGTACCAGTAGTCGCCTAATGCTAGAGGTTCTGTCTGCTGCTGTAGAAGCGTTAGGAATGACACAATCTAATGACTCCCAGGCTAATGCTGGTTGTTTACCTGGCACCCTCTCATTTGTATATTATATTATATTATATTATTTTATATTATATTACCTTTCTTTTTAGCCACTTCTGTCTCTTATTATGTTAATACATATTTAGACTGTAAGCTCAGGAACTGATGTGAATAATGTAATATTCTCTGTACAGCGTTGTAAATTATGGTGGTGCTTTTTAAATAAACAATAATAAGTTACTCATGGTTTAATTAATAAAACAATAAAGCAATACTGTTTTAGAATACATGTACAGTGGTAATTATTTGTGTATTTTGTGTATTTGCGTCAAGGTTTTAAGGAATACAGAAAAGAACACAAAAATAAATTTTTATACCTAAAATATATTTACATAGAGTATAATGAAAAATTGTATAGTCAATCCATCTAAAACATTTTTAAGAACATTTTTAGAATCCTCCACTTTTATACAATTGCACACAATCTGTTTCATTAAAACTTCATTGACATTTAACAATTTTCTGAATGAACAACTCATGAGTAGCAACATATTGACAATTGCATGTAAAAGACTTTCATTTGCAGTTTAACAAACGTTGATCTGATGTAATGTACATTTAAAGTCACAAAGCGTTTCCAGAATATCCAATGCAATGTCACAATAATATTGAATTAAAGTTGCTACAGACAGCCTTTAAATTAAGTGCAAAAAAAAGCTATTTAATTCTCTGGATTCAATTTAGAAGTAAATTGCAAATTAGTAATGGCATAAACTTGTCCCTCCGAAGTACTGTATTAGCAGCTAGACATGGCTGATTTTCAGCTTTCACTATGTAACCTTACAAATATATTGAAGAATATGTGAATTGTAAACCATGTTAAGAAATGGAAACTAGCTTTCGTAAAGATTAGAAAAGCAGAAGTTATCATCTGAAAGGATGAAAATGTGTTTGAGAAATGTTCTGTCATTAGTACAGGCTATAAAGCCAAGTAAAATGTATGATATCATGTAGTTTAATGTAAACTCTCAATGCAATAAAATGAACATGGAAAAAAAGACAGCTAAATATACTTCAAACTCCATGTTTTAGTAACATAAAAAACACATTTGCACTAGAAACATTTTTTTTGGTTTTATTAAAAATGCAATTTGCATTGACAAAACAGTAGTGAAATAATGAAACTATGTTTTATTTAACTTGGCTATAAAAATCATCACATACATACATATCATGCATGTAGTGTATTAACTAACACATCAGAATTAAGTATCTGTATATTACAAGTTCACAGATATTCTATTTACAGGGGAAAAGGTAGATGGGAGAATGATTCCTTTGTTATATCAGATATTGAGCTTATCTTGGAAAATTAATCTGTTTGCTGTAACATCTTTATTAAAGTAGGATTTATAGTCTCTATTGTTGACCTTGAAATGTCGTTATAGTAGAATGAGGTGCAGAGGTAATTTGCAGGATGTCTGTTCTATGGTGCATTATGGCAATCTGCTGTATGATTTACTATATTACATTGTTTATATGCCTTCTTGTGTAATGTAATTCTTCTCTGCTTTCACAAATCTCTAAGAGAATCTAATTGACAAATAGCAAGTGGCTGGGTAGGCTGTGATATATTTTAATAGATAAATATATCAGTCTTGCAAATAGAGCTTTCAAGGCAACTAAGGTCCCTGCATCAAATATGCCACGTATGATGAAATAACCCACAAAGTCCGGAAAGCTTATACTGTATATAATTATAAGTTGTGATCGTGATATACTTACCAATGAAACCTTTCCAGTAACATAAGAAGAGGGTTTTTTTTGTCATCTCTTGTTGGAAAATACAGTTTTCATATACTATATGGCAACAACTGAATGTGATATGCCATTTGCTCAGGTTTTATGGATAATACATCTACGAGAGGTGGCACAACTCTGGATACTACAACTGCCAATATATGTATTTTTGTTTACTTTTTTTGTTAGCAAATATATAACTTTTAGCAGGATGGAATATAGGACTTAAGTTGCTTAAATTGTAGTCATTAGGAAAAACTGTTGATCACCCTTATCTTATTACTAAAGCAATGTTGCAGGGAAGGCAGAATCTGTTGTCATAGGTATTATCACAACATTGACATGTCCCTACCTACTGCCAATAGAGATATACTCACACAAAGTTACACCCATAGCCTCTTTCTGCTAACTCAATCTACATTGTTCTTTCAACAAAATAACCTATTGCTTCACATTTCATATAATTTTGTAGTCGACGTTGGACAGTTATTGCTGCTACGTGATGTGGTTGGGGTAGGGCTGGGAATGATTAAGGACCAATTCTGTTTGTGAAATGTGTGAAATTTCCAGCTAGACGTGGAATGAGAAATATTCCACAGAACCGTTTTAAAAATTTCACACATCTCTAGTGTCAGCACATTTAATATTTCTCTTTATCTTTATATACAATAGGAATGATGCAGTGAAAGTATTGATGTTAACTGGTTCCATTTACTATTACTCTTAGAAACGAGTTTGATATTTATTTGCTTTGGCATTAAATACATGTTTTTGACCAAATACTACTTTTTACACTGTAGAGCAAAACAATTTAGCATGGTTTTAAATGAAATAGATTTCAGCAGTTTTGGGGGATCAGCTCGAGAATCCTGTTGCAGAAAGTTCGCTCATTGCAACAAATTCCTTAAAAACTGGCATGATTGTAAAAATGTAAGATATGAATAGCTGTTTACTCATAAAATGTATTTCGGATTACTTAATTGTTGTAAACCAGGAACAAAAAATGTGCAATCTTATTTGGTAAAAAAGTAGCTATTGGACCAATATACTGAATAATTTGGTGAACCAAGCTGAATAAGAATCATTCCTCTCTACATAGTACAAATAATAAAACAAAGCTCTGTTTTTATACTTATACTGTGGAAAAAAAAGATTTCCTAACAGTATTACAGTGACTCAGTGAGAAACACTACATCACAGAAAGTTGTTATTAACATGAGGTACAAAGGGAAAGCCATAGACATATATGAAATTAAATTTAAAAGGACATTTTACATTTTTTTCTTGTGATTATAATAGCGTATGGCCAATAATGACACTATGGAAGGTCAAAGAGCTATACCATATAAGTAATAACATTTCTTGATGCGCTCAGTCAAAGTATCCATAATAGCAATACTAGTCTTATTAAAATACAAGGCAAACTGATATATGTCAGAATTTGCCTGTATTTACTATTACATTTTAAGCTAAAGTTATAGAATTATGCAAATTGTTTTTCTATTTATACAACATCATAGTGTGGAATCATAATATTGCTTGTTTATTTTAAAGTGCATAAAAATATAGACAGCTAACAAATTACTCTTTCAACGTAGGGTCCAACTTTCTGTTTTCTACTTATTGAAATACAAATAGGATAACAATATTTTCCATTTAGGTTTGTCTTGAAAGATATCTAAAGTTTACAACAAAATTGTAACATTGAATAGTGAAGAAAAGAAATGTTAAAAAAGTCATTGTTGTTTTCCTTTGTGATTACTGAAATAATCAACATACTGTGCCGTTTAGAATATCAATTGCACTTGATAACAGTAGAAAAATAAGTTAAATATTGTACCAAGTATAATATTGGGCCATAAACCAATTAAATATTATTTTAGTGGATTTTGGGGATTTGGGCCATTTTAGATTATTTTTTTAAAAAAGTTGAGGGCTTATTTCCATATCCATGCCACTTTCATTGTTGCATTACTATATTACTTGTAGTGAGTATATGATTCTAGCTAAAATGTCATCAAGCAATAGATGACTATTATACAATGAAGAGAAGAGACCTGGATGGACGGCCTCCACCTACCTGTAACAGTTGTGTAACGTGCAGTAATATAGGTAATAAAATATGGAGTACTTGCCTTACTCTAGATCAGCGTTGGCCGGCCGGTGGTGTGAGTCTAACGAACCCCCTGGTGTTCACCAAGAACTGCCGCAAGGTGGGATGGGCTTCACTGCAGAGGAACGAAGGTCGCGGTCCACTGGTCTGCCTCTAGAGGTAAGGATGCGGGAGATAGCTCGCGATCACACTGGAACTGGAAGGGAAATATGAACCACTCCGTGGTCAGGATAGCCAAGGTCTGGTACACTGGATACAGATAAATGCGTGGTACAACAAGCCTGGGTCTGGTACACTGGAGCGGAGATATAGACGTGGTCAGCAAGCCTGGGTCTGGTACACTGGAGCAGAGAGATAGCGTAGTCAACAAGCCTGGGTCTGGTACACTGGAGCAGAGGAATAAACATAACCAACAAGCCTGGGTCTGGTACACTGGAGCAGAGGAATAAACATAGTCAACCAGCCTGGGTCTGGTACTCTGGAGAGCAGAATCTGGAAGGTCAACAAGCCCGGTCTGTTACACTGGAATTCATAGGAAATCGCTAAGTCAGGAACGGAAGAAGTTGCTCTGATGCTGCCCAGGCGTCAGAGCAGGGTTTAACTAGTGCAGTTTTGAATTCCCCGCCCTGCAGGGTCATGTGACAGCGCTGCCGAGACCCGGAAGCAGCGGAAATCGCAGCGCTGGAACGGGGAAAGGTAAGTGTGTAACAGTACCCCCCTCCAAAAAAGGTGGACTCCGGACACCTATACTGGCTTGGTGGGAAATTTCCTATAGAAAGCTCAAAGGAGTCGTCGGGCATGTAAGTCGGTAGCAGGGACCCATGAACGTTCCTCAGGGCCGTACCCTTTCCAGTCCACCAGAAACTGCAGAACTCCTCTAGAATGACAGGAATCCAGAATTTGCTTGACTTCAAACTCAGGCTATTCTTGAATTACCACAGGAGGTGGCGGTCTCTCTGCAGTGGAGAATTGATTAGTAATTACACGTTTAAGGAGATAAACATGGAAGACACTAGTAATGCGTAATGAAGAAGGAAGCTTCAATCTAAAAGCCACCGGATTGATAACTTTGGATATTTGAAAAGGACCGATAAATCTAGGAGCCAACTTCTTGGTAGGGACTTTCAAATGGATGTTACGCGTGGATAGCCACACCTTGTCCCCTGGGATGAATTGAGGAGCTACCCTCTTCGTCTTGACATACGCTTTCTTAGCAAGGTTAGCGGATCTCCTCAGGCTGGTTTTCACTAGATCCCTAATGGTAGAAAACCTGCGAAAGAGAGAATCCACCTCTGGTACCTCTGAGTGAGGAAGAGAAGAGAAGGCTCTTAGCCTGGGATGACAACCATACAAGATAAAGAAGGAGGAATTGGAGGCTGCTTCATGGTAATGGTAGTTGTGAGCGAACTCTGCCCAGGGGAGAAGATCAAACCAATTATCTTGATTGGCAGAGATGTAAAACCTTAGAAACTTCCCCAATTCTTCATTAGTCCTCTCAGTCAACCCATTAGTCTGGGGATGATATGCAGATGAAAGATCCAGTTTGGTTCCTTGTTTTTGGCAAATGGCTCTCCAGAAGTTAGATACAAATTGTGACCCACGATCAGATACTATGTGTGTAGGACAGCCATGAAGTCGAAAAATATCTTTAATAAAAAGATCCGCTAAGACAGGACACGAAGGGAGTTTCTTCAAAGGGACAAAGTGTGCTACCTTAGAAAACCACTCAGTGACGACCCAGATGATGGTGCATCCTTTAGAACTCGGAAGGTCCGTGATAAAGTCCATTGAAATGTGAGACCACAGAAAATCAGGAACAGGTAATGGCATAAGCGGACCAGTCGGCTTCTGTCTGGGAATTTTATGCTGGGTACATCTTGAGCAGGCAGAGACAAAAGACTTGACATCCTTACATATGGTAGGCCACCAGTACTTTTGGGAGATTAATTCCCAAGTCTTCCGCATCCCAGCATGTCCAGAAAAAAGGGAAGAATGAGCCCAATGCAATAATTTGACATGAAGAGGTGGAGTTACAAAGGTTTTACCAGAAGGACAACTTCTCTCAGTCAATGGGGACACAGCCAATATACAGTTGGTATGCAAGATTGGTTTGTTTCTCTCTGAGGCTTCGGTATCAGTAGCATCAAGTGAACGAGACAGGGCATCCGCTTTGACATTTTTAGAGCCAGGGCGGAAGGTAATATTGATATTGAAGCGTGAAAAGAAGATGGCCCGTCTGGCTTGACGGGGGTTTAGACAATGTGCAGACCGTAGATAAAGTAAATTCTTGTGATCAGTGTATACTGTTACTTGAGGGTGCTCAGTCTCCGGTAAATGTCTCACTCAGAGAGGGCCAATTTGATCGCCAAGAGTTCCTTATTGCCAATTCCATAATTTTTCTCTGCAGGGAGATACTGACGAGAAAATAACCCACAAGGATGATATTTACCACTTGAGTCTTTCTGAGATAGTACCGCTCCGACCCCCACGGAGGATGCGTACACCTCTACGAAAAAGGGCCATTGACAGTCTGGTTGAAGAAGAATTGGAGCTGCAGAGAATAACGTCTTGAGATCCTTGAAGGCTTGAACTACTTCGGGAGTCCAGATTTTAGGATTGGCGGATTTACAAGTGAGGGCTGTAATGGGAGCTACTAATGAATAGTAACCCTTAATAAGCTGTCGATAATAATTAGAGAATCCTAGAAATCGCTGAGTAGCCTTAAGGCCTGATGGTTGTGGCCAATCCAGGATGGCTTTAAGCTTGGATAGGTCCATTTGAAGGCCAGTTTTGGATATAATATATCCCAGAAAGGGAAGTCTCTTTTGTTCGAACACACATTTTTCGAGTTTGCAATATAATTGATATCTTCGAAGCCTGCTCAGTATTTCTCTTACATGTCTGTGATGAGATGAAAGGTCTGGGGAAAAAGATAAGGATGTCGTCTAGCTAGATAACTACAAATTGATAGGGTAAATCTTGTAAGATTTCATTCATGAAGTTCTGGAAAACACCAGGAGCATTACATAGCCCAAAGGGCATTAGCAAGTACTCAAAGTGTCCATCCCGCATATTAAAAGCTGTTTTCCACTCATCCCCTTCTTTTATTCTAATTAGGTTATATGCACCTCTTAGGTCCAACTTGTAAAAAATGGAGGCCCCCCCCTTTATTTGGTCAAAGAGCTCAGAGATCAAAGGTAGGGGATATCTGTTTTTCACCATGATAGAATTGATGACACGTTAATCAATGCAAGGGCAAAGGCCCCCATCCTTCTTTTTTACAAAGAAGAGACCTGCCCCTGCTGGGGATGATGATTTTCGTATGAATCCTCTCTTGAGATTTTCTTTAATATATTCAGATACTGCGTTGGTCTCAGGCACAGATAAGGGAAAAATACGTCCGCGGGGAATGGGTTTACCAGGTTGGAGATTAATAGCACAGTCCCAACTTCTATGAGGTGGAAGTTAAGTGGCCTCCTGTTCACAGAAGACATCTGAAAAACTTCGTTATTGAATTGGCAATAATTGGGAATAGTCCATTTGAGCACTATTTTTGGAAAAAATAGGGGTTATGTTGTCAAACAGCTACTGTTGCAAGCCGAACTCCAGGAAAGAATCTCACCAGAATGCCAGTCTTTCCCAGGAGAGTGAAGACGAAGCCATGGCAGACCCAGGATCAAGGAGTTAATGGCCTTAGGAATCACTAAAAAAGAGATGTATCGCTCCTACTCTGAAGGTTAAAGGTATGGTTCTGAACAGAATGTGTCCTCCAGAAATAGTACCTCCGTTAATGGCGGTGAGGGAGATGGGCCTCTCTAAGGACTGGGTAGGAATAACTAATTGATTGATGGTAGTCGAAGAAATGAAATTGCTTGCTGCCCCGGAATCCAATAATGCAGAAACAGGGTGGACCTTGGAACCTACCACTACTTCACAGGGAATAATAAGACAATCTTTACTGTTGGAAGAAGAGAGGATGTGAAAAGAGGGACCTAACGAAACCTCCCTACTAAACGTTAGGTTCTGTCGTTTCCCGGGCGCTTAGGACAAGTACCCAATAGATGACCCCCTTTGCCACAGTATAAGCACAATCTATTCCTGAACCTTCTTTCTCTCTCCTTAGCTGAAAGGCGGGTTCTTCCGAGCTACATGGGTTCCTCTGGAGGTTGAACAGGGGTCTGAAAACTGGGAGCAAGACGAAAAGGGCCACGCCGGGATTGTTCCTCTCCAGAGATCGCTCCTTGAAGCGAAGGTCAATTTTTATGCATAAGGAAATTAATTCATCCAAAGATTAATTCATCCTTAATTCGGTCTGTAAGACCTTGCCATAAAGCAGCTGTTAAGGCTTTGTTATTCCACCGGTGCTCTGAGGTCATTGTCCTAAACTGTACAGCATATTGACCATCAAACTTAGGTGGGTTAGGAATACGCAGAGATGAAGCTGCACCTGCAGGTAAGGGGGCGACAGTAGGAGCCTGTATAGGAGCTGATGCCGTCCCTGACGCTGCTAAGGTTGTCTGCAAGGTATCCATTCGGGCTGACAGTCCTTGTAAAAATTTAAGCAACTGATCCTGATTGGCTTCCTGCTTTTCTACCCTTCCTAACAGGTGTTGGAGAAAATCCCTAGGAGAAGTGTCTCCCAAAGTATCCATATTTGTGGTCAGAGCAAACTGTAACAGTTGTGTAATGTGCAGTAATATAGGTAATAAAATATGGAGTACTTGCCTTACTCTAGATCAGCGCTGGCCGGCCGGTGGTGCGGAGTCTAAAGAACCCCCTGGAAGGTAACTATGACCCACTCTGTGGTCAGGATAGCCGAGGTCTAGTACACTGGATACAGATAAATGTGTGGTACAACAAGCCTGGGTCTGGTACACTGGAGCAGAAGAATAAATGTAGTCAACAAGCCTGGGTCTGGTACACTGGAATTCACAGGAAATCGCTAAGTCAGGATAGGAAGCAGCGTCAGAGCAGGGTTTTAGTAGTGCAGTTTTGAATTCCCCACCCTGCAGGGTCATGTGACAGCTTTGCCGAGACCCGGATGTAGCAGAGATCGCGGCGCTGGAACGGGGACAGGTAAGTGTGTAATACTACCCTGATGTAGCATGCTAAAGCTGAAAGAGTTGTCCTGTGACAAAATTATGTTACCGAGTTTTTATGGCAACCCAATTGTGAAAGATCCTCTTATACATAGGGTTAGATAGATTTCAATGTTAAGACTATGGGCCTGATTCATTAAGGAAAGTTAGGCAAAAGTAAGTAATTAAGGCAAAACCATGTTGAGAAAGTCATCCTAGAGCAGACAAAACGCGTCAAATGATAGCTGGATGATCGCCACTGTATGTCTGAAAAAAGCAGATCTTCTTTGAGCTTCAAGTTGGATCACATTTGCATTTGGAAATTACAACTTTCTTCAGTAGGCTGTTAACCTGTCTCTACTCATTTGATCATTAGCACACCTGATTGGAACTGCAAACACTCCTTCTGGCTGTCGGAGCTACACAGGGGAAGGGCTTTCCCCAACAGCCTGCACGCCCAAATAAGGCTCCAGGGGAGTGCACCACAGAGATATGTACTCAACGTCCCTCAGAGAAGAATTGTACTCGGGTGCACATACCAGCACTAACCATACATGTTACTTCTTGGGTGAGACCGCTCTTATTTTTTCACCACCATTTGCAATTTGATCTCATATCCACAGCTGTATTCCTGGTAGATCTGATACGTATATCCAGGACTTCACATTACTATTCAAAAAGTATACTGGCCATACACTTTATTCTATTTTTTAAGACTTGTATAAGTCTCTGCATTAAAGATTCCACCGATAGACATTCAGAATTGGAACTGAATCAGATTCTGCTCATATTAGACACGCATACTGTCATCCACATATAGATCCACATATGGGGCCAGTGTTTTACATATAAACCTGTTTGTATTTATTCTGAGAACTACACCCACTTTTTCCATATTTGTTGTATTTACATTTTTTGACTTCTTTGTCAAATAATTGATTGTTTTAAATAATTGCTTAAAATAAACATTTTTACATTTATCTAAGACGAATTCCGACATTTTTCTTTTTTTCTCTTTTATATTTATTATTATTATTTTTTGCTTGTTCCCCTGGCGCACCTTACATTTTTTCTGTTAAGGCAAAACCATGTTGCATTGGACGGGGAGGTAAATTTAAAATGTGATGGTAGATTTATAGTTGGGGTAGGGCACGTCCTAGATCAACTTTAAATTTCAGTGTACAAATAAGCTATCAAGTATTAGTGTGCTACATGAAAAAACAGCCAATATTTTCTTTATGTGCAAAATAATAAACTCATATGCACCCCTTGCATTGCAACATGGTTTTGTCCAGAAAACGTGAGTAAGAAAACTTACTCAATTTTTTGTTTAACTTTCCTTAATGAATCAGGCCCTGTGTTTGGATCAATGAGGCAGTTCTCTGGAACAACACTGGAGCTGGAGGCTGCGACTGGTAGCCTGGCTCCAGTATCTTTAAATGCAATTTATAAATGACAGCTCAGGCTTTATTGAATTCTGAACTACGATTAATGGGGTAGGAAATATTAGGTTGCAAGTGAACAGTCAGTTTATGAAGTTGGTGTTTTGGAAACAGAAAGAATGAGCAAGTGTAATGATCTGAGCAAGTTTTACAAGGGCCAAATTGTGATGGCTAGACGACTGGGTCAGAGCATCTCGAAAAAATGACAGGTCATGTGGTGTGTTCCAGGTATGCAGTGGTTAGTACCCACCAAAAGTGGTCCAAGGAAGGGAAAATGGTGGTGGCCTACGAGGCTCAAACTTGTGAATTTATCCTTGCTTGTCAGAGAATGCTCACTGCCAGTGCCGGGGCAATCTCCTTTAGACCGTGGCCTGACCTGGTAAATATATAATGAGATCTCTTGTCTGCCCACAAGCAATAGTAAATAGTAAAGCAAAAAAAGATATAACTTTGCACCTTGGCAAAACCATGTTGCAATGCAAGGGGAGCAAATTAGTTTATTATTTTGCACATAAAGAAAATACTGGTTGTTTTTTCATGTAGCACACATATATGTAATTGCTTTATTTTTAAACTGAAATTTAAAGTTTATTTAGAACATGTCCTACCCCAATTATAATCTGTCCCCACACTTTAAATTTACCTCCCCCTCCAATGCAACATGGTTTTGCCAAAGTGCAAAGTTATTTCTTTCTTTTGCTTATATTTTCTTAATGAATCAGGCCTGTTTTCTGCAAATATAGACAGTTTATGAGGTGTAGCTTGAAAGGTGATACCAGGAAAGCTAATTGAGGATCTAATTATTTGAGCTAAGGGTTCACTAGCTAAGACAAACTTGGGGAGAGAGAGCAGACGCCCTGTATGGTGCCATAAGAAATGGGAAAGGGAGCAGAGAGAAAACCATTACTGAAAACCTTAGCCGAAGGTCCCTTATAAAGAGTCAAGTTGAAATGCAATATATCACTCTGGAGGCCAAATTTGACTGGAACTTCACTCATATATTGTCACTGTCAAAGGTTTATTCCACATCTAAAGAGGGCAGTATGAGCTCTTCCTGTTATTCCCGGGTTCCAGTAATCAAATCGATAAAATTCAAGATGCTGCTTTTGTTATCAGAAGCTTGGCGACCTAATACAAATCCTACTTTGTCAGGCTATATCAATTTTGGGATAAGTTTAAATGATTAGCAATTAATTTAGCAAAAAGTTTTATATCGGTATTGAGTAATGAGATTGGCCTGTAATTCTTGCAATCAGAGTGGTCCTTACCATGCTTGGGGATAGTGACTATTTGAGCTTCCAGCATTTCCTGTGGAAAGCTTCCTCCACCTGGGATCCACCTGGGATTGCATTACAATTTTCTGTTAAGCTAGAGACAAGTTCTGCCTGAAAGGTAACATAGAAATTGTTAAAATATCCATCCATATCAGGGGCCTTATCATTCAGAAGGCATTTTATCACACACTCAAATTCTTGTTGATGCCAGGGAAGAAATGTGGCCAGGCTCTCACCACTGGCTAAATGACCCCACACCTACTTGTGATGTTATTTGCACTTAGGAGTGTTGAGGCAGATTTACAGCTTTCCAAACTTTGATTGCTCCATCCAAGGAGTTTAACACAGGTAAGTGGCCTCCATTGACCTGTTGAACAAACTGCAAGTAAACAGCCACATGCACTTGACTTATGGGTTCAATGGCATTTGAACTTCCGTTATTCAAACACCAGTTGCTACTCAATCCTAGTACAGATTGATGTGAAATAAACTACTTAGATTATGCAAAGGCTCTTGATAGTGCTTCACAGGTTACTGTTGAAATGACATTGATTTAAATGTTCAGTGGCAAACGCAGGATTTGTAAAGTGGGGATTCCAGCAAATTATTAGTCATAAAGGTAAAATATTCTAAAATTAAATAAATCATAAAACAACACATATGAATACCATGAATACCATACACCAGCAAACCTATCATATTGATGAAAAATACATTTTATTAAGACAAATAGTAGTTTCAAAATATATGAGGACAGCACATAACTAAATGCATTGTGAAATTCCCCTAAAAAAGTGATTCTTAAACAATTAAACCAATCAAGTATATAGTGTAGTACAAAGACCAATAAAAGAGCCAACAATTATGTATGTAATAATGAGGTCAAAGATACTGTACCTAAATGTTTAGTAATACATCACCGGTATATGTTAACAAATTGTTTAAAAAAACAGTTGTTTGGCAAAAAGTAATATATCCATATCAACAAATTACATTTTACTATAATCTAAAGTTAATTTTTAAATAGGTAAATAAACTGTTGCTGTGATTCAGTTTTAATTTTGCAAAAAATGTCCATGCTTCAAACACATAATAAAAGCAACTTTGATGCAGGGAATACATAGATGTTTGATAACGTTGTGACCTAATGACAGGAAAGGGTTAATTCAGCACCTGGTACCTTCAGTAAATAATCATTATGCACATAATGCTGTGTGACAATGAAAGACAATCAGCTTACAATACTTTACCAGGGACATCCTGACTTGGGATGTGTAGGAATGATCTGTATCCGTAATATTATTTTTGGTTTAGTTTTTGGATTTTTAGTTGTGCTCTTTAGACAAACGGAAAGCATACCAGAAACAACAAAGGTGATAATTTCCTCCTACATACTATAACCACTTTGAAGGATTAATTTCACATGTGTATGTGAAAATGCAAATTCTGCATCAAACCTTCCTTATCCATTCTTATGTCACAATTTAAAATCCTAAATGCATCTTCCTTTCAAGGAAACATCGCTATACAGGTCAATGGGGGTGGTTATTTCATTTTAAAGAACATTAACAGCTGCCTTCTCTATTACTAATAACATGAGTGAACATTTAAGCATGGACTGTGTTAATATTAGCGAGGATTTCAGATTTCTTTATTTCTGTACGGGAGACTTTTAAATTGCATTAACTTATTTAATTTTTTAATATAATTATTTTAGTTATTTATTATTGTTTATTTGTTTTTCCATATATTTATTGGAAAAATTGTATTGGAATGAAACAGTGAGTTGTATTTGAGACTTTAAGGGGACTTTAAAGTTTTCGTTCTAAGACACTTTCTTTTCAAGTTAATTTGTAGCTCAATGATTCTCTTCCTGTAATTCTATAGGTCTTTTATCGTATGAAAAAATCTATTCAAGTTGCTGCTTCATTTCTTTTCTGCTAATGTTGAAAAATGTCACTATTGAAGGGTTTGGTAGAAAGAAAAATTCAAAATATGCAAATTAAGTAAAATGAGTTTTATTGCTTGGTGGAAAATTGATTTGAAACAACTCCAACTCACATCAAACTGTCTTCTATAAAATTGATTCTTTCTGCTTTTGAAAGGATGTTTTTATATTGGATGTATCTAATGGCTGTTAATGGTCATCAAATTTGATGCCCAGAAAACACTGTGGGAATTGAAGCCCATGAAATCTAATTTTAATAGCTTTTATTTTTACTGTTGAAGCTGCACCTTATCCTCAAAAGTCTTTAAATTAGAGTTGGCTAATTTATGAGGTCTTCTCTTTTAGTGTGAGGAGGTAAAAAATGGTATGTATGACTACTCATGCAAGCAATGCTATTCTTATGCCCATGAATAATAAAATAAATTAGGAATTCATGTAAAAAAATTGCACTTGACAAAACTTCAGGACATCAATAAATTTGTATGAAAAAAACACAATATGGCAATGATTAAAATGATTTAAAAGAAGGCTTAAGGACTTTCCCATGGATCAGCTATTACTAATGGAAAACTAAAAGATAACAACATGTTATGTTAAATTATATACCTACCAGTGTAATATTATTTCAGATCAAATACTTAAGTTGTAAGATATTATTCATATTTCAAACTCCATTAAATAGTGTTAAAATTCTAATTAATCGATTAACTACATTAACATTACAAATCTGCATGCCGTTCTAAAACTTCCAAAATAGTTAAAACATAATAACATAGCCATATAGATTTTCTTTATGAAATAGGAGATATCATAGAAAATGTTATATTTGTCAAAAGCTAGAACACATTTTTTGTATTTAAAATCCATATGTACTCAATAAAACACTCTTGCATCACATGAAACATTTTATCATGTTAGAGGCAAGACTTTTCAGATCCTTTGTGATCTGCCTGGTTTACTACTGCCTACTATGGAGATAAGAATTTTAATGGAGTGAAGGTATTCACCAGGGACCTCTGCAAGGAGGTTTGGTCTTGGCTGCTTCAGCTACTTGGTTCTCTTAGTGGGCATCAGGCGAGACCAGTTGCCGATGGTGTAAGTTTAGTACTTGTACAGGTATCTGGATGACCAGGACAGCTGGAAAGCTTGAGACTCTGCTCTGGTCCCAGGTACGATGGGTGACTGCAGATATAGGATGTCTGGATTGACAGGTTAAGTTGGAAAGCTGGTAAATTTGGTTTTCTGAGTTTGACAAATGACTGTAGGTATAGGATGTCTGGATTACTGTCACACAAGATCATCATCATCAGCATTTTTTTATATAGTGCCACCGATTCCGCAGCGCTTTACAGAGAACTCACACACATCAGTCCCTGCCCCATAGGAGCTTACAGTCTAAATTCCCTAACATATACACACACACAGACAGAGAGAGAGACTAGGGTCAATCTTGATAGCAGCCAATTAACTTACTAGTGTGTTTTTGGAGTGTGGGAGGAAAACGGAGCACCCGGAGGAAACCCACGCAAACACGGAAGAAACATACAAACTCCTCACAGATAAGGCCATGGTCAGGAATTGAACTCATGACCCCAGTGCTGTAAGGCAGAAGTGCTAACCACTTAGCCACCGTGCTGCCCACAAGAAAGTGGTAATCTCAGAGTACTGAATGAATCTTAAAATAAAATGTATAGTGACTGCACTCTTATTTGGCAAAAAAACAATAATGGTCGCCTTCCTTGTACATAAAACAAGTAGAAAATGTATTCATATGAACTATTTTACAAAGCAAACAAAATTCATGACCACAATATACAACATATTAAAACCAATATGAGAAAGAGCCTGTCAAAAAATGTTGTAATAAAAAAGAAACAATATTCTCTAAGGAGAGGTCCTCCTTATATGCAGAATGCAGCAATGTCCACATCAAAACTTCAATATACAGAATGCAGCAATGTCCACACATCAAAACTTCAATTTGCCATCATTATAAACAGCATGAATGATTCACAAGTATTTGTAACTATGTATATCGCTACTCATGAATATTGTAGTGTTTAATAGAATAACCAAATTCCGATAGATCCTCAGTGCTACTAAGTATTGAATGCGTCCCAAGCAGATGTATTCCAATCAATTCCAATCACATGATCTCCAATACGAATGAAAATACAGCTGGTAGTTCTTTAGCAAGTGGCAGATAGATTAAGCTTCAGAGGTGCATGAGAAACTTGTCTCTTCATAAGTTAGTGCCTGTAGTGCTCCTTACCTTCACATGGGCAAAAACCACTTGATACAGATGAACAGTACTAAATGTTCAGGAGCTCAAAGTGTTCAATATTGCATTTTGTTATATGTGACCAGATGACAACGGGACTATAAGCACTATAAGCTATAAGTTTACTGGCAAGGGATTCTCTCCAATCAAAAGTAATATTTCTATTCAAATCAATAAACAGGCATATGAACCTTGACCGGGTTCAGTGCTATATGCAATTTCAGCAGAAGGATATGAAGTAAAGGGGTGGAACCTATGTTCTATTTAAACAGATATCAAGCCAATCACCTACTAAATATGTAAATCCAGTGCCTTTTTTGTAAAAAAAAAAGGTGGTGGAACTCACATCTTGTTAATATTTTATGAAAAAAAATTATATATTCATGTCTAAACATACCCTTAATGTATTATATTTCAGGCAAATGTTCATAGTAAATTCCAAACACTAATAATAATTTTTATGCCCCCCTTCAGTCTTCATTCTGTGCTTGTGCCCCTAATAATTTTTATGTCCCCCTTCAGGTGTCATCCTGTGCCAGTGCCCCTAATAATTTTTATGTCCCCCTTCAGGTGTCATCCTGTGCCAGTGCCCCTAATAATTTTTAAGTCCCCCTTCAGGTGTCATCCTGTGCCAGTGCCCCTAATAATTTTTATGTCCCCCTTCAGGTGTCATCCTGTGCCAGTGCCCCTAATAATTTTTATATCCCCCTTCAGGTTTCATACTGTGCCAATGCCAGTGCCCTTACTAATTTTTTGGTCCCCCTTGAGTTTTTATGCTGTGCCCCAGGCCCTACTAATTTTTATACCGAACCCCCTTCCCCCTTCCCCCCACCCTCATGCTGGCCTTTTTAAAAAAAAAATTCACCATTTATTTTTTTGCACACTTTCTTTTAAACGGCCCCCCATTTTTCCTTTAACTTACCTTGCTTTCTATTGCCTCCTTTCTCCTCTTCACTTCTTATTAGCTTTCTTTTCTGGCGCGGCGCTCCTCTTCTTGTGTTGAATATGCTCCTCACACCTCCGTGAATGAATGCCGGGCGCGACGTGCGTGATGACGTCACGCCCGACAGTCCTAGCAAATAGAGAAGGGAGGAGGGCGCAGCCGCGCCGGAGAGATGGTATTTGTTTATTTTTTTTACTTTTTATTGTTAAAGGCCGGCGGAGAAGCCGCCGCAAACCAAAAAAAAAGGTCCCGGAACGCCGTTACCAGCGTTCTATGGGAAAAAAAGCACTGTGTAAATCAATGCAGAAGTGTTCACAGACACAGCAGTTGATTAATTAAATCAAGTAAGAAAGGAATGGACATATATATTAAAGTAAAATAACTTGTTAAAGTATCAAGGGATCTCTATAATAATAAGTCATATGTTTTACAAATATATTCAGAAAATATTGAAAGGCTCAAAACCGAGCACTATAATATCATCTTAAAACCTAATAGATTGTTACTCACATATTTATGTGGCGTGACATTCAAAAACCTCTCAAATATATACAAAGTTTCTTAATATACATATATCCAAAGGCTAGATTTAATAAAACATAAATATATTTATCTATATGTGTCATTAACATTGTAAATAGTGTTTGCGAATAAAGAGCATAAATAACTTTGTACTATAGGCCAATGATAATGATTTGTAGAACAAGTATGTCCCCTGAATGGGTTAAATGGTTTTCAAATAATTTCTGGCTTACCTTTACATTAATTTTAGATAGTAAAATACATTCTAGTTAACCTTCATATTAAGCTAATAATATTTACATCATCACGTATATGAAGAAATAAACACAAATTCAGCATAAATTCAAATCTGTGCATTTGTTTAACCCCTCTGGGCTTAGAGTGTTGAGACTGTGGATCCAGAAAGTTTCTCTTAAACACAAGATATTGAATCTGTCTCCACCTCTAGCTGTAGGAGGTATGTCTTCTAGTCCCAACACCGTAAGACTCAGAGGGTTACTCTTAGGACATTCTCTAAGGTGCCTAGATACACTATGATCCATTATTTGTATTTTTTTTTATGCCTGTGTTCTAAAAAGCGAATTTTAAGTTTTCGTGTTGTTCGGCAATATACTGAAGGTGACAATATAACATATATATCACATAATCAGTCTTACAATTGATCTATGATTTTATATAACACTTCTCGTTAGAAGAATGTGACTCAAAGGAGTTTGTACATGAGATGCATTTAGTGACACCACGCCTGTAATATTCTAAAACTTTAGAGATGTCAGGTAACCGAGAGGAGACAGATTTGGTTCCAATAGAATTAGATTTCTTTATGCAACAACTTGGGGCAAGATAATTACCTAAATTTTTGGCTTTCTTAAAAACAACTTTAGTTCCAGTATCTAGTGACGAGCTCAGAAGAGGATCTAAAAGAAGTATCCCATGGTTTGGGTTAATAATGTCTTTTATTTTGTTGGAACTGATATTGAATCTTCTAATAAATAATTGATAATGATCATATAGCTGATTTCATTCTTATTTGGTTTCTGCATAAGCAATACCTCCTCTCTCTGTAATGAAAATGCCTTCTGTAATATATGCTCCAATAACGGAGCTGGACACTCTTTCTCCCTAAATGTTTCAATTAAAGTAAGGGCCTGTTCTTTGAATTTGGTATCATTGTATAATCCAAACCCCAGTCATGACACAACAAACAGACCCGCTACCTGCAAAAGTGCTCCCACACTGCAGAGTGTCACTAGAGGAAATCTTGTTCTTATCCCAAAATCCTCCATTATAAATTCATCCTTTCATCTTACAGCACTGCCCTTTCAATTGTCAAACAAACATTCTTCAAATCTCTAATATCCACTCAGTCTTCTAAGCCACGTCGCCTCTTTGCCACATTCAACTCACTTCTCTGCCCACCTGCTCCTCCTCCTCCTCCCTCTGTCACTGCCCATGATTTTGCCACCTATTTTAAAGATAAAATTGACGCCATTCGACAAGATATTTGCTCATGTCAAATTCCACTCTCTCCACTCACTCTACCCACCTTTACCTACATTCTCCAATCAACCTTTAATTCATTCTCTCCAGTAACCGAAGACGAAGTCTCATCTTATCATCTCACCCTACAACCTGTCCACTCAACCCTATTCCGTCCCAACTACTCTGCTCCCTCTCCTCCACTACATGTCCACCTCTAACTCACCTCTTCAACCTGTCTCTCTCCACTGGCACATTTCCATCCTCCTTTAAACATACGCTCATCTCACCTATTCTAAAGAAATCATCTCTCCATTCAGACTCTTTCTCCAACTTACGCCCTATTTCTCTACTTCCCTTTGCCTCCAAACTACTTGAGCGATTAGTGTACAAAGGCCTGGCTCACTTTCTCTGCTCTCATTCCATTCTCGACTCTCTGCAATCAGGCTTCCGTCCCCAACATTCCACTGAAACTGCTCTCACAAAAGCGACCAATGATCTATTTACTGTAAAATCTAATTTCTCCATACTCCTAGACCTCTCTGCTGCTTTTGATATTGTTGATCACCCTCTTCTCCTACACCCCCTTCACTCAATTGGCCTTCATGACACAGTCCTTTCCTGATTCACTTCCTACCTATCGAACCGCTTCTTTAGTGTTTCTACCTTTAGCACATCCTCACCTCCACTCCCACTATCTGTTGGGGTCCCACAAGGCTCTATTCTTGGCCCTTTACTTTTTTCATTATACACCTCTTCTCTTAGGGAACTAATTTGCTCATTCAGCCTCCAATACCACCTCTACGCTGATGACACATTAATCTATATCTCTTCCCCTGATCTCTTTCCTTCTATACTATCTTGTGTAATCAACTTTCTTTCTGTTATCTCCACATGGATGTACCAATGCTACCTAAAGCTCAATATGTCCAAAACAGAACGTATTATCTTCCCTCCTGCCAGAGTCACCACCTGCCCTCAAATCTCCATCACTGTCAATAACACCACAATTTCCTCAGTCTCCCAAGCCCACTGCCTTGGTGTCACACTTGACTCCTTTCTCTGCTTTATTCCTCACATCCAAACTCTCTACCAGTCCTGTTGACTCCACCTTAAAAACTTTGCCAGAATGTGCCCTTAAGAGTTTTGGTAGCATGTTGAGTAACAACATGCTACCAAAACACTTATCCATTCTCTCATCATCTCCTGTCTTGACTATTGCTACCTCCTGCTATCTGGCATTCCTGACACCCATATATCCACACTTCAATCCATCCTAAATGCTGCAGCAAGACTTATCTTCCTCTCTCACCACTACAAATTCAAATTACTCACCCTTACCTACAAAGCCCTCAACATCAACACCCCTGTATACATCTCAAATCTCATATCAAAATACTCTCCCTCCCACCCTCTTAGATCTACCTCTGACCTGCGCCTTGTCTTGTCCCTGATAACCACCTCTCACTCCCGATTACAAGACTTCACCCGTGCTGCTCCCCACTTATGGAATTCCCTACCATGCTCAATCAGACATTCCCACAGCCTTCAAATCTTTAGATGCTCTTTGAAAACCCATCTCTTTTTAAAGGTGTCCTTATCCGCGATAAGGACACACTAATACACCCTCAAAACTTTCCCAGCCTCCACTCTGAGCCATACTCGCTCCTCTTGTTTCAGCTGTGCCCTCTTCCCCTTGGAATGTAAGCTCTCTAATGAGCATGGTCCTTCATACCCTTTTTTTTATGTCTCCATTCATTTTTTCTGCCTTGTCTCATCTTGTATGTACTGTTTCTGTATGTCCTTGCCTTCCCTACTTTGTGTGGAGCACTGTGGCGCCTTACAAATCTACGATAATAATAATTATAATAATAATACACTTGTGTATCAAATCATTGTCACTTAAATTGTAAGCTTGCGAGCAGGGCCCTTCTACCTCTCTATATGTATTACCCCATATTGTGTTATTACTGTTTGTTCCCAATTGTAAAGCGCTATGGAATCTGCTGGCGCTATATAAATAAATATTAATGATGATGATGACTCCTGGGAGTAAATGTATCAAATAGCAGTTTTTGCAAATCATTGATGTCCAGCAACTTTGTTTGGTAAATTTAAAGCGGCAATACCTTTAAAGGCAAAACTTGCCCTTACAAAATTATACCTTATAATATGGTGCACAACATGTTAAAACTGATCTTGATGATAGTCTTCTTTTAGGTTTTGTGACATAACACATAGTGCCTGAAAAAGACGCAAGCACTGAAAAAGCACTAACTATCTGAATTGGTGGTTGATTTCAGGTACATTAACAGGCTTGTAACTTATTGTTATATAAAGTTAGAAACATTGAACACATTGTTCACTACAATATACAATTTGTAAAAATAATGGATTCACATTTACTATAATACAATTTAATTTGCAATATAATATTTAACTCCTCATTTTAACATGTAGTACTGAATCGTTTGTGTGCATAATTTCTTTGCAACACTGCATGATTAGTCAGAGATGCAGAATGACATTGCCCAATTATTCCACTATTTATACATTTTTAAACATTATCTGCACACATCATTCAGTACACTACCAAAGAAAAGGCTAACAAATAAAATATAAGTAATATAACTTTAGTAAATATTGGACATGGGAGAAAACACACTTTTCTCAAATTCTGTTAACAGAAACAATTTACATGAAATCAAAGTAAACAACCATGGGTAACGCATATATACATATATATATATATATATATATATATATATATATACACACACACACACACACACACATATGGATAGCGCATATATATATATATACATATATATATATATATATATGTGTATATGAATAGATATATATATATATATATACACACATCTCTCTCTCTCGCTCTCTGTATTTATATATATATATATATATATACATATATATATATATACATATATATATATATATTGTGGCAAGAGCCCGCTACTGCAGAAGCACACGCGTACAACTTCTTCCTTTTTATGGTTCTTTATTGTCAGGATGGTAATAATGTTTTGACACCGTATACTTGCAGAGCAATTATGGAGACCCTCAACACTTACTATACATAGTCCAGCTCTCTGTCTAGATCAGCCAGCTAGCCCAGCGTTGATCTTCCTGAACAATGAAACAAGCAGGGTTTTATACCTGACTCTCCTCCCACAGGCCTAGCTTGATGGACAGGTGACACACCCACCTTCTCTTTAAAAGGAAACTCCTATCCGTGGCTCTGTTTAGACTATCAGACCCACCCTGTCTGTTTGCTGAGAGGAAGCAGCTTTTAAATCATGTAAGTAAACCAATTTTAAACTACACATATGTTTTTACCTGGTTTAATCTCCACCTAGGTACATAACTGTGCCAATGTTTTACTCTACTTCCCTGCTTTCTCTGCATATTGCCAGCTAAATGCCTCCTTTTGTTACATATCCCTCCCCCTAGCATCTCCAAGTAGGGGAACGCGGACTACGCGAGGAGCGCATATTTTCGTGACAACGCATCTGCATTTCTGTGTAGAATTCCAGGCCTATGTTCTACTGAGAACTTGAAAGGTTGTAGTGCCAAGAACCAGCGGGTTACCTTGGCATTTACCTCCCAGTTGTTCTGCATCCATCTTAATGGTGCATGGTCTGTTATTAGGGTGAACTCTCTGCCTAGGAGATAATAGCGCAGAGCTTCTGTAGCCCATTTTATGGCGAGACATTCTTTCTCCACAGTGGCATATTTTTGTTCCCTTGGAAGCAACTTACGACTTAGGTACAGGACAGGATTTTCTACTCCATTCTTCTCCTGTGACAAGACTGCACCTAAGCCAACACCAGAAGCATCAGTTTGGAGGAAGAACCTCCGGGTAAAATCTGGTGCTTGTAGAACTGGAGAGGAACAAAGAGCTAACCGAAGATCAGACCAGGCGGTTTCTGCAGAGTCAGACCAGGTTAATCTATCTGGACAACTTTTTTTTAACATGTCCGTAAGTGGAGCAGCTCTAGTGGCGAAGTGGCTTACAAACCGCCTGTAGTAACCTACTAAGCCTAAAAAGGTTCTTATTTGTGACTTTTTCTCTGGTCTTTTCCAATTTTTGACTGCCTCCACTTTGTCTAGCTGGGGTTTTACATGCTCTCGACCAACAATGTACCCCAAATATTTGGCTTCTCTCATGGCTATGGCACATTTCTCTGGGTTAGCTGTTAACCCTGCGGACCGTAATGAAGCTAAGACCGCCTCAACTTTGGCTAAATGTGATCCCCAGTCTGGGGTATAAATCACTATATCGTCCAAGAAAGCAGCTGCATAAGCTGTGTGAGGTCGTAGCAATTTATTCATAGCCCTTTGGAAGGTGGCAGGTGCCCCATGCAACCCAAAGGGTAGGACTTTATATTGAAAGAGACCATCAGGGGTGGAAAATGCAGTCTTTGGCTTGGCCGTGGAAGTCAGGGGAACTTGCCAATAACCCTTTGTTAGATCAAGGGTTGTTAAATAATTGCTACCAGCAAGATTTTCCACTAGTTCATACACACGTGGCATCGAATAGACATCAAACTGCGACATACTGTTTAGGCGCCTAAAGTCATTGCAGAACCTAATTGTCCCATTGGGTTTCGGGACAAGCACAATGGGACTATTCCATTCACTAGTGGACTCTTCAATTACATCTAACTGGAGCATCTTCTCGACCTCCTTTCTCATGGAAATACGATATGGCTTCTGCTTGACAATGACTCCTGGCACAGTGACAATGTCGTGTTTGATTAAGGTAGTGCGCCCAGGAATGTAAGAGAGGACATCCCTGTTCCAGCGAATCATTTCTTCAGTCTGTTGTCTCTGCTGAATGGACAATGCTGGCTCTATGGGCACTTCAGACTTTTCAATGGCAGTACTCACTATCTGAGGGGAGGTATCCTCATCATGCCAGGGTTTAAGGAGGTTCACATGATATATTTGCTCCTCCCTTCTCCTACTTAACTGGTGGACTCTGTAATTGACAGGATCGACAGCCTCTAGAACTTCATATGGACCCTGCCAATGGGCGAAAAGTTTGCTTTCATGGGTAGGAACCAGAACTAGGGCCTTGTCCCCAGGCTTGAAAAATCGAACAACAGCACTTTTGTCATAACTTTTCTTCTGTCGTTCCTGAGCCTCTTTTACATGTTGCTGCACAATGGGTCCTATCTTTCCTAGCCTCTCATACATTTGGGACACAAATTGTACCAGATTTGGCTCCCTGGGACCTTGCTGCTCCCACCCTTCTTTTAACATATCCAAGATACCCCTGGGCTGTCTCCCAAACAATAGCTCAAAGGGACTAAACCCTGTTGAAGCTTGAGGTACCTCACGGATGGCAAACATCAAATAGGGAATAAGAGTGTCCCAATCTTTTTTCTCTTTAGCCACTGCTTTCCTGAGCATGTGCTTTAATGTGCGGTTAAAGTGTTCCACCAAGCCATCTGTTTGTGGATGGTATACAGAGGTGTGAAGCGCCGTAACCCCTAGCAACTGGCACATGTCCTTCATCAGTTTAGACATGAATGGAGTACCCTGGTCTGTGAGAATTTCTTTGGGTATTCCCAAGCAGGTAAACATCAATACAAGTTCTTTAGCTATGGTGCTGGACTTTATGTTTCGTAGGGGAATTGCCTCTGGATACCTGGTTGCATAGTCAAGCACTACTAGTATATATTGGTGCCCACATGCAGATTTTTCCAGGGGCCCCACAAGGTCCATAGCTATCCGTTCAAAGGGAACTTGTACTATTGGTATTGGAATGAGAGGTGCCTTGTACATGGATTTGGGACAGGTTCTCTGACAAATGGGACATGACCGGCAATACTTTTTCACTGCCATGTGTACACCGGGCCAGTAAAACCTAAGCAGAACTCGTTCCCGTGTTTTATCCTCCCCTAGGTGTCCCCCACAGACATGTGTATGTGCTGCTTTTAAAACTAGGGTAACATGGACCTGAGTAACCATTAATTGTTCTACTTTTTCCCCCTGTACATTAGCAACTCTATACAGGAAATTATTTTTAACAATAAAATATGGTATACCTTCTGCAGGCTGAGCGGCTTTCGCTACCCCATTTACCTCAGTCACACTTTTAAAGGCATGTTCCAAAGTGGCATCATTAAGTTGGTCTCAAGCAAAGTCCTGCAAAGGAAACAAAATTGGTATTGCGGACCAGTCCGTATCCTCACTGACAGGCGGGGTGGGCTCATCTTGGACATCACCGACCAATGCTAGTTTGGACTGTCCATGTTTCCCCGCAGGTGGATGTTTTTGTGGAACTCCTGCTGTGACTCGCAGGATGGCATTCCGGTTTGGCGGTTCCCACAGATCGATGTCCAGATGTTGTGGATTCTTAGGCGGTTCCTTTAAGACCGGGCTTCCGACCGTTGCATCAGTTGCCAGCATGTCTGGCCGGATCCGCTCACCGAGGACATCATTAAACAGTGGGAAGTCTCGCCCCAAAATGAGTGGATATGGGAGTTTAGGTGCAATGACAGCTACCACCATAACAGTTTTGTCTTTGAGTGTGACTGGTAGTATTGTTCTTTCATACTCCTCTGTTGTGCCATGTACGCAAAGAACTTTCACTTTGGGCACCCGAGAAGTTATGGTTTCGGGTAAAGCAGAGCTGGAAACCAATGAGAGTTCACTCCCCGAGTCAACCAAGGCCAGAACAAGGTTTTGGTTGATTAGCACAGTCACCCAGAACAAACAAGGACTTCCTGATGTGGGACTCATGGTAAAACAGCTTGGAAATGCAGGTCCAATATGTGCTACAGAACAGTCCATGGGTTCCTGTAGTTTAGGACACTCTGCCTTAAAGTGGCCTGGCTCACCACATTCAAAACACTTCAGATTAGACAGGTTTGTACCTGGACCTCTGTCCGTAGCAATTTTGCCATTGGGCCCTGTGGAAAGGATTGTCAAACCTAGCTTTTGGCGTGGCAGCGGCTTTGGCACAAATGCAGGTTCTTTAGTCATTTGCTGTAGCGCACAAAACCTTTCTACCACGGTGGCAAGCTCTTCATAAGTTTGTGGGTCTGATTGCAGAACCCACCTTTGCAAACCGCGATTCAGCCCCCGGATGCAGTGATCTATCGCCAGAACTTCAATAATCCGAGAAGGCGAATTCTCCTCAGGCTGCAGCCATTTCTTTAAAATTTTAGAAAGCTCAGCCACTTGCGCTCTGACCGGTTTCTCTTTATCATAGCCCCATTGGTGATAGCGCTGGGCTTGGCCTGGCCCGGAAACTCCAATGCGAGCCAATATCTCAGACTTTAGACACAGATAATCAGAGGCCCGTTCCTCATCTAGATCCATATAAGCTCGCTGAGCTTCACCAGTCAGATATGGCGCAAGTCTCTCAGCCCAATCTTAAGGAGGCCATTTTGCCCATTTTGCAAGTCTCTCGAAAGACACCAGATATGCTTTTACGTCATCAGCTGGTGACATTTTCTGGAGAACAGGACCAGGTGGTTCATTTCTGTCATGCCTCACCTGGCTTAACTCTTCTCTTAAGAGCCTTGTGTTTTCCACCTGTGCCTCGGCGACTTGTAGCATCTGAGCTTGCTGCTGTTGCTGCGCAGCGGCCACATTCACGAGGGTTCTCAGTACTTCCTCCATGTTGATGTCTTCCTTTTTATGGTTCTTTATTGTCAGGATGGTAATAATGTTTTGACACCGTATACTTGCACAGCAATTATGGAGACCCTCAACGCTTACTATACATAGTCCAGCTCTCTGTCCAGATCAGCCAGCTAGCCCAGCGTTGATCTTCCTGAACAATGAAACAAGCAGGGTTTTATACCTGACACTCCTCCCACAGGCCTAGCTTGATGGACAGGTGACACACCCACCTTCTCTTTAAAAGGAAACGCCCATCCCTGGCTCTGTTTAGACTATCAGACCCCCCCTGTCTGTTTGCTGAGAGGAAGCAGCTTTTAAATCATGTAAGTAAACCAATTTTAAACTACACATATGTTTTTACCTGGTTTAATCTCCACCTAGGTACATAACTTTGCCAATGTTTTACTCTACTTCCCTGCTTTATCTGCATATTGTCAGCTAAATGCCTCCTTTGTTACAATATATATATATATATATATATATATATATATATATATATATATATATATATATATATATACACAAATGTTCTATGTTGTGTGTAGTTTTTTTTACTTAATGAAACAGAGCCACTCTCATGTTTGACAGATGCATTGTTTGGCAAAGTCAAGCAACCCTTTTACCTTTTGATGAGCACTACCACTAGAGGTACAATTCAATTTTAATATTTCAGAATGAAAGTTTCCTACTTCTTTAGAAGACCATAATATATATAAACAAGATATATTATATTATCTGCACAAGATGTTTCTCTAGTGTCTTCTGTATTTGTTTATATTGTTTTTTTTTTTTTTTCCTCTGCTCCTTCTTCCCCATACCAGGACAATTTCCAGCATTGAGGGTAGGAGAAAGCTTACAGCTTGCCAGCAGTGACCAATGAGAATCCATAAGTGCATACCATCACATCATGTGAGACAGCGTGCACTTTCAGGGTAGCCACTCAATTGGCTGAATCGGTGCTAGTCACTTTTACAAATGTGTAAAATCAGACACTACTTACCCCGGCAGGATGAAACCGAACAGTGCGTCACTTGTTCAGGTAATAATTTAAGGAGGCAACGCCTGTACAAGCTTCATTACTAAACCATGTACCTTGTACAGGTGATGCCTCCTTAAATTATTACCTGAACAACTCGGATCACATTGAGTCTCTTCAATGTGACGTCATCAACCGCTGCCAGCTTCTTCAGGTGGCGCAATTGAGGAAAGTCTGTTCGGTTTCATCCTGCCTGGGTGTTACGATACTTACCTTTCCACGCTCCCCCGCCGCTCCGTCGGACCCGGAAGGCGCACTTCCGGGTTCAGCGATCATGTGACCGCTACCTAGGGCGGTCACATGATCACCCAGGGCGGGGAATTCAAATGGGACTCTGCATAAAAACCTAGCTCTGACACTTGGAGAGTTTCAGAGCAACTTACCAGTTCCTGGCTCCTGATTCCTGTGTCCTTCCTTGTTCCTGCTTCGTGTGTATTGACTCCCAGTGTACCGACCCGGTTTGTTCACTCTTCTGGATTCCGTTGTCCTCTGTGTACTGACCTGGCTAGCTGACCTCGCTTCTGTTCTAGTGACCCGTGTACCGACCCGGTTTGATTGACTCCGAGACCGCTTCCTGATACTGTCTGCATTGCCTGCCTGTGTACCGACCCGGCCTGTCCGACTACTCTCACCTCTCTCCTGCCCCGCTGTACTACACCTTGGGGCAAACCTGAGGACTGCGACCTGCGACTCCTGGCAGCAAAGCCCATCCCGCCTTGCGGCGGTTCTTGGTGAATACCGGAGAGATCGTTAGACTCCGCACCTCAGGTAAGCCAGCATTAGTAGTGAATCCAGTAAATCCGTTACACTGGGTAAGTAGTGTTGGATTTTACACGTTCGTTATATAGTACCCAACCCGGCTGAATAAGGATAACTGCGATTAACAGACATCTTACTGGGGATATTTGCTGATCACGTGCATCTGATATGGCATTACTGTATTTATAGATATTTTGCTAGACATTACCACTACTGGGCATTACCGGATGTTTCTACTATATGGTGTTTTTGTGGGCATGACTGCTACTAGGCATATTACTAGGGATAAATGTTAATAATAGCTATTTAGCACATCATTATTGTACCAATAGGTGTGGTGAAAGCAGGACACAATATTATAAATAGTAATGTAAGTGCTATGAACATTATACTGTGTAAGGCTCACACACTAATATACCTGTATTCATTGAAGTATGCAGCTGGTAAGGTTGCAAAGTTGAAACATTATTATTATGCATTTTGTGGCTATTAATATTATTATCATTTATTTGTTAGGCGCCACAAGGTTTCCGCAGCGCCGCAGCTACAATTTTATATGCTGCAATGTTATCAGTGAATTATGGTATAGTGAGATGTAGGACCTGAGTCATTAAGGAGAGGAAAGTAAAAAAAAAAGAAGTAAATTTGCTCCTGGACAAACCATGTCACATTGCAAGGGGGGCAAATTATTTTATTATTTTGCACATATATTAAATACTGTCTGTTATTTCATGTAGCACACAAATACTTAATAGCTTTATTTTTTCTGTAAAATGTAAAGTTGATTTAGGGCATGCCCTACCCCAACTATAATCTGTCCTCAGATATTAAATTTACCTCCCCCTCCAATGCTACATGGTTTTGCTCAGATGCAAAGTTACTCCTTTTTTATGCTTTGCTCTACTCAATGACTCAGGCTCATAAATATTTAAATTAAGCCAGGCTGGTGTTATGTAACAAATAGGCAATGTGTATAACTGTTCTGTGTAAGTTCAATGGCAATCTGTAAATACAATTATTAGTTGGGTAATGTCATAAATTAGATGGTAAAATGGGCATTGTTACTGGCGATGCATACAAATACAATTAGCTTGATATTGATTATATTACATGACTATAATGCCAGCATGTCTTATACCCTTTCATACTGCTGCCCCGGCAATATATCGGGTATATGAACCCGGGATATTTCCAGGGATCAGGCTCCCAGACAGGCAGAATCCTGGGTCGACCACTGAACCCAGGCAGACCCAGGTCTGACAAAAAAAAAAGAGAAATTGAATAAAAAAGAATGAAAAAGTCCTTTTACCTTAGTATTTTCCCATTGCTTCCTGTCCGGCAGGTTACATGAAGAAATTACGTCATTCCTATTGACCGGGGAGAAAATTATGCATTTAAAGCAAAAGCGGAGCCTACGCCTGAATAATGTAAAAAATGTAATATTCATGCAACCTGCCGGACAGGCAGTGATGTAGAAATACTAAGGTATAGAGGACTTTTTATTTTTTTAATTCAACTTTAATACATTTTTTTTTGTTACTTTTTTACACTAGTGCAGGCCTCCCGGGCCGGACCCAGGAATTACCCCACCAAAAGACCCGGATCTAATGCAGGGCCGGATTAAGGGAATGGTGGCCCCCGGGCTAATGGACCCCTCCCCTTCCCCCCGGTGTGCCCCCCCAAAGCATAAAATTTGCTGTTAGCTGCCTGCTATTTTACCTGACCATCATCTGATTGTCAGAGCCGCCGGCCACGTTACAGCTGAGCAACTCAAATAGAGAAAGAATAGAAAAAAAACCAAAGCAGTTTCAAGGGTCCACCAGATGCCCAAAGCCCCTGGGCTGTAGCCCAGTTAGACCTCGGGTTAATCCGTCCCTGCTTGGGAGTAAAGGAGTTTTGGATTACTTATATAGGTGAAGGTTATTTCTGTGCCTATAAATGTGCAACCCAGAGCATGGGGTGTGTTAGTCGGTGGGATCTGGTGGTGAGACTGGACGTTTGAAGTTTCTACTCCAAAGCCCACAAATCCAGTGGGGTGCAAGTTTGGAGAGATGGATTGAAGAGGTCAAATTCTTAGCTGATGAATCTCAAAGTCTGGGACCACAGGTGAACTAAAGTTGTATGGGATTTGGCTGTCTTGTTATTAAATTGGGAATTTGTCGTCGTGCTACCATCCTGGGAATTTACTTTGTCACTTGCTGGACTATTGTTACCCACCTGCTAAAGAGAACATTGCCTGTTAAAGACTGCTGCCATTCCATTGCCTTACATTGTTACTTAATGACGTACCAGTGTATCTTCATTTGTCATCGGCTTGAGTGACCTAAGAACCCCATATCTTCACAATTGGTATCTTGCTGGACATTAACATTACTGGGCAATACTTCACGCTGCTACTAATAGTCATCTTTTTATTTTTTAAAAATATGTAATGGGGTGTATACGAATGGAGGAAGGGAATAAGGTGAGGGAGTACATTTTCCATTGACAAATAAAAATACATGGTGTAAGGAGACATGAACCTCAAAACAAACAATGAGCATCTTTTTGAGCAATGCTGCTGATCATCATCTTCCTGTTCATAACTGCTACTAATGAGCATCTTGTGGGAATCTTGCTGACATTACTGCTATAGAAAAGGAATGTTACTGGACATGATTACTAATGCACATCTCACTTGCCTTTAGCACTGACATATTTGGTCTTGGTGGCATTATTACTGAAATATTTGACCCTCCAGGGTATTTCCACTGATTTATTAGATTGTGAAGTTTTATAACAGGCATTATTACTTGCAAATATTGCTGGAAATCATCGCTGACATATTAAATTTTTCAGGACATTATCATCTGCATTTTATAACTTGCTGGTATATTAGATCCTGCTGGTATTAGTAAGGGTTAGGCCAAAATAGAAATGGGAAACACAATTGGCCTGATTCAGATCAGAACATAACTTGCTGTTAAGTTGCGGTTTAAAAAAGAGCACGAAACTTAACCATAGTTCCGACCATGTTCAAATTCAAGCAGATCTCAAGATGCATTTTGATTTGAAAATTGGTGTAAGTGCAGTCTGCCTACAGAGTGTGCTTACATACACAATATAATCATTACTGAAAAAATGGCTGGTTTAAAACAAAAAAATATAATTCCTTTTAATATTAAAAACATAAATAAAGATGTTCTTAATGCATCCTGTGCATACAATGCATTTTTATCATCTATATTACTCTGTGATAGTTACTGTCACACATACGTGTAGTTTTCAAAGCAAAGACTATGCAGTGCCAATTATCACTAGTCAGCACTTACACCTGCCCTGTAGCTGATGCAAATACTACTTTTGAACCCAAGTGTACTTAAGAGAAAACAAGGACTTGGATAGTCCGCATCTGCATCTGAATGTCCTCAACACACCCTTACTGTATATTACGTCCGTCTGACCTTTCCCACCCTTTCAAGTCGTAGGCATTAGTAAGTCTCATTTGCGTTCATACATAAATTGCATACAATTATGTTAATTGGCATAATGTCCATTTCTAAACATGGGCAGAGCTTTGTCACGCAAGATATGCCACGTAAATGGACTTACGTCCAAACAAGAATCAGGCCCAATATGTGGTACAGGCTAACATAATATGCATGGTACACTGGCTTTGAACTGGCTTATGCTGCCACAAATAGGCAGCCTTGGCAGATCACCTGAATTCAACTACTTTCCATTTTAGTAACAATATTATGTATGGTACATTGCATGATATTGAACTAAACCCTAATGTTGCAGTTTGCATACTATGTGCACTTTTAAAAAAATATTTTGGCATCAATGTGCAATGTGCACTAATGTGTAAATTATTTTAAAATAATGGACTTTTATTCAAAATAAAGTTAAAATGTTTTATAGTTCTGTAAACATAACATTAATGACACACTAGTGTACAAATGTTGGTGTAGACATTTTCCTATTGTCCTACTCAATCCACTGATTGTAGTTGAGTCAGTTATAGCTGACAATTAGGATGTCTTTGGGATGTTATGATGATAATACATTTTGTGCACTACTGATAACTGAAGACAGTGTATGTGCAAAAGTGAATTATTGTTGGAAAATGTTGTGCAGTGTGCTGCATTGACCATTTGTCTAAAAATAAACTAAGTTTGTGATTAAATATTCTATGACATCTAGAATAAATTATGTACTTTAAAGTAAGTAAAGTAAATAATTTTGACATTGACCAGCAATGTACGAATTCGCATACTAAAGTGCTTCATAATTACTATATTCGTCAAGAAACTATGTAACAAGAGTACAGCCAGATTATTTATGTGCCTGTCTAAATTTATGGCAAATCTGAATGATAAATTGTTTTGCTAAGACAATCAAGCTATCTGGACTACAAATATATACAATTTTCATATGATATCAGAGATGTTATAGTGGTTGTCAAACAAAACTACTCACAACGTATAAATTCCATAGATCCACGGTTTATTTTATTTTCTTATTCACATTGCGATAATCACAAGCTTTTACTGGTTTATATATCTAACATTGTTACAATATATTTGTTTAGGATGAAAATAACTATAAACAGTGAGTTAAAAAGAATTAACTGCTGCAAGCCTAAACATTTAAGACTAGCTTATTTATAGAGCTCTATACATTCAGTAGAGCCGGACAATTGCTCAACTGCAGATAAGACATAACTAATTCAGTGAACAAATTCACAAATACTTGAAAACAGTTACACCTTAGGAGCATAAATGGATGTGAGCAAAAAACTGTAGGGACTCACACAGAATGCAGCTAAAGACATGACAAGGACATACGAAGAATATGAACAGTAAACAGTAATGAAACAATAGGGAGAGAAACATAGATACCCCATGTAGGTCCCTATAGAAACATGGAATGGGTTTTGTTTTTAGCTAGAACAATATCTAAACCAACGACTAGCAGACTTATTTCTCCTGCTGGGCTGTATTTGTAGTCTAATTGTATGAATTGGAGTTTTTGAATAGTGTATCTGAAATCACTCCATTGGCCTTTGTGACACAGTTCTTTCCTGGTTCACTTCCAACCTATCAAACCACACCTTTAGTGTTTCTACCTCTGGCACATCCTCCCCTCCACTCCCACTATCTGCTAAGGATGAGCGGGCTCGGATTTCTGTAATCCGAGCCCACACGAACAGTGCGGATCCAACGGGATCCGAGCACTGTTCGGGTATTTCCGGCGCCCAAAAAAATGAAACTGAGGCTCTGACATCCGAGTCTCGCGTCGGATCTCGTGAGACTCGGATTGCATAAATTCCCCGCTCGGGCCCGGCATCTTCAGTCGGGCTCAGATCATTGAAGAGGGAGGTTATAGGTTTAGTGGTGCTCCTTCCTGTGTCCTGTGTCCTGTCACTCTGTCCTGCTTAATATCCAGTGGTTACTTGGTCCTGTGCTCTGTTCTGCTGATCAGTCCAGTGGTTATTTTTTCCAGTGCTCTGTCCTGCTGAGTGCAGTGGTGCTTTTGTCCTGTGCTCTGTCCTGCTGAATCCAGTGGTGCTGTGTCCTGTGCTCTGTCCTGCTGAGTCCAGTGGTGCTGCCTGTGTCCTGTGCTCTGTTCTGCTAAGGGCATTGTCATTTATAAATTATTCAAAAGTTATAAAAAATGAAAAAAAAATTATAAAAAAAACATACAAAAATAATAAAAAATTATAAAAAAAATTATAAAAAAATAATTGAAGAAAAAGATAAAAAAATTAGTTAAAAAATACTAGGTACTGCTATTTCAAAGTCAAACTATGTTCACTGTTGCTGCTGTACCAAAAAATAATAGGTACTGCTATTTAAAAGTCAAACTACGCTCACTGTTGCTGCTGTACCAAAAAATAATAGGTACTGCTATTTAAAAGTAAAACTACGTTCACTGTTGCTGCTGTACCAAAAAATAATAGGTACTGCTATTTAAAAGTCAAACTACGTTCACTGTTGCTGCTGTACCAAAAAATAATAAGTACTGCTATTTACTATTTATTTATATACTGTTCATTATTTCTGTAGTTCCAAAAAAGAGGAACTGCCATTTCTATTACTACGGTCATTGTTTGTGTAGTTCCAAAAAAGAGGAACTGCCATTTCTATTACTATGTTCTTTGTTTTTATAGTTACAAAAAAGAGGAACTGCCATTTCTATTACTACGTTCTTTGTTTCTGTAGTTCCAAAAAAGAGGAACTGCCATTTCTATTACTATGTTCTTTGTTTTTATAGTTCCAAAAAAGAGGAACTGCCATTTCTATTACTACGTTCTTTGTTTCTGTAGTTCCAAAAAAGAGGAACTGCCATTTCTATTACTATGTTCTTTGTTTTTATAGTTCCAAAAAAGAGGAACTGCCATTTCTAATACTATGTTCTTTGTTTTTTTATCTGTGCAGTGGAATTCAGACCAGTTGAGGGTGATATATTGTGGCCCTGGTACCAAATTGGGTACCGGGGACACTCCACTACGCAGTCCAGATAGATGCGTATCAGATATTAAACTATATTCAGTGTTGGGGCCAAATCCAAAATTAATGAAAATAACCTGTCATCGTCAAAAACAAGAGGTATTGATGCGCTCGAACTACACCCTGTATATGCTGCAGAGGATGTAGGAGCAGGCAGCTGTGCAGTGGAATTGAGACCATTTTGAGGCGGAGGTATTGTGGCCCCAGTACCAAATTGGGTACCGGGCCCACTCCACTATGCAGTCCAGAAAGCTACCTCGGTGCAACGTTTTAGACTAAAAACAATATTGTGAGGTGTGAGGTGTTCAGGATAGACTGGAAATTAGTGGAAATGATTGTTATTGAATGTTATTGAGGTTAATAATAGCGTAGGAGTGGAAAACAACCAAAAAACAGGATTTTAGCGTTTTTTATGCTTTTTAAAAAATAAATCAGAACCCAAAACCCGAAATCAGAACCAAAACCTTTCGTCAGGTGTTTTGGCAAAACAAATCAGAACCCAAAACCTCAAGCTAATCAGAACCCAAAACACTGAAAGTGCCCGGTGCACACCCCTACTATCTGCTGGGGTCCCACTAGGCTCTGTTCTTGTCCCTTTACTTTATTAATTGTACACCTTTTCTCTTGGTTCACTAATTCGCTCATTTGACCTCCAATACCACCTCTGCAAAACTGGTTAATACTAAGTGTGTTGCTAAGCTCTGAATGTCCCCAATGCAACAAAACCAAGCTCTCCACATTTATAGTCACTCCTAACACTCAACTAAATATTAATACTAAAAAAGAGTACATATCTGCTGCTGCACTGGTGCTGTAGTCATATAAAAGAATAAGTATATAAAATAACTTGCAATAAATCAATAAAAATAATTTTCGATTTCAACCATCTAGGGCTTAGGTCTTGAAGCTCTAGGTATTGGCCCTACATAGATCATATGAGACAATTGTGGAATTTGGACTCTTGTATTAGATTTTAGCACTATATTTCCAATATTTTAATTCAGTGCATTATTTTTATGTAGCTCATTTAATTTTGTTAGCCCACAATTAAACATGGAGGATTAAAAAAGAACAAATGAAGTTCAATTAGTTTTTGCAGTAAATGTGTAATGTATTTAACAGCTGGAAGTTTCCTTTTTACCATTTGTTAGCTGGTGTTAATGTGTATACATATTATTTGATTTTGCATTGATACATTAAGCTTTTCTATCTACAGATGTATTCTTGGGGTGAAAATAAAACAAGAAAGGCTAAATAAAAAGAAGCATTATGCTAGATTAAATCAGATGTCACATGTGTCTATATAAAAAGAAAATAAATTAAATTACTCAGCTGTCCATACATAATAAGTTATGTGCACATTACTTATTGCCATGGAGTCTGGGATGAGCAATTTGCATCTGAATTCAATTAGCAGAAGGTTATTGCAACCACTTCAATAAAATAAAAAGCATGGCAGGTTTTTATTTGTCACAATGTGTTTCCTAATTTGTAGAAGTGTCTTGTTAATATTTGAGGCATCATGCCATTTTGTTGTATGCAGTGATCCCCCAGGGTACACTTTCCAGCTCAATGCGGCAGCTTGCAGACTTATCAAATGGATTAACTACATACAGACATCTGCCCTAAAAGTAGTGTTCTGGGACATCTACCCATAGAATTAGTGTTCAGGGATATAAACCAGTTCAGAAATATTAAAAGAATAGTAACCCTTACATGGTAAATTTGAGACTACTTTCACAAACCTACTTTAAACTGTCAGTTCTAGTTAGCAGGAAGTTATTATGTTGCTGTATTATTATTCTTGGTTTGATTATTTTATGTTCAGTTTATACTATGCTAAATAATATATTGGTACCATGGAAGCAAAAAAGAATAATAACATGTGACATTATGCTGCCAGTCTCATTTTCCTTGAAACACTCACATGCGATCATGTCTGGCTTGTTAGATGATACACTTTCTTCCTTATTTCTTAACATGATAACTCCCTTAATTTCAAATTTAATTTCAACTAATTTTGTTATTTTAGTTTAATTTTATATTACTTTAAGGGTATGCTTAAGGTGTAATGGTAACATTGGTAGCATTTCTATTGATATACATTAAGTGCTGTTTTTCATGTTTCTCTTTTATTTGCTTAGTTGTTGCAAAAAAATGCTCAGTTAAAAAATATGCTGCATAAATGGCTGATCGTGAGCATTGCAGTTCTGTTTTGTTGATTTGTCCTCTCATATTCATTGGGTTTAAAGTAAGAAGCATATTGGATAAGCAATATGCTCATCAGACCATGTCAAACAGTAATGATCTGTCTAGCTGGAGTAATGAAAGTTTAAACCATCACTATATTCAGTCTTGCTATTTGCCATGCCTCATTAAGTTTAAGAAATTGCTGATTTGTACTACTCAATGTACAATATCCAGACTAATGGAAGACAAAATTGCTGAACAGCAAGATTGGAATTTTGTCTTCCATTGATATTCTTTGCCCTCTCCATCTGCTATATGACTTGTATGCACTTTTGTGGGTCCCTATAGCAATATTCTGTAGACTTTGTACACTTAATTAAAAACATGCTCCAGAATTAGTTGATTATTGTGCTGAGCATTTTTTATTATTATTCAGGGTATTTTGTTACACAAAGCATACATAATATATGACAAAAAGTATATTATTTTGTTTTTGTCATAGCAGTTTTGCACTATATCAAACTGTGGGAAATCAGTGAGAAAGATAACCTACATATTGTACTATACTTTCCGCCCATGCAGAAGGAGAGTGAAGTGCCCTAGGACTTTTAAAGTGAGATGCCTTTATTTACAAGGGCTAAATGACTTGTTTTAAGACGGAAGAAGGGGGTGGGGTGGGTGAATACTAGTGCATCATCGTGATAGTCAAAATAAGTTATTTCCTTGCTCATTTTACACAATGGCTAAAAGCAACATGTCAATAACCCATATCTAACATATCCATATTGCTTCTAGACTGTAAGTGCTTTGGGGACAAGCATGTTAATTTTCTTGTCTATTACAGAATATTAATAATATGTAATGCTATGTAAGTTTTCATTCTAATTTGTAATATAATAAGGTCTAATACTTAGTTTATACTATAGAACTCAAGGAATCGTTACATATGCCTATCTAAGAACGAATACCCATTACCCACAGCAGATAAAAAATAATATGTGATCTTAAATTCATGATATTCAACTGTTTGAAATGAGTATAAAAGCAATCATTTTACATTTATGTGCATGTATGTGTATATATATATATATATATATATATATATATATATATATATATATATATATATATAAATACATGATTTTCATTTTAAACATTTATTTTTGGCAATCCATTCTGAGCTGAGGATATACTGTACTTGAGGGTTAGCCTCAATAAGTACTTTAATATTAGCCCAGGTCATAAATGTGAACCCTCACCATGTCTTCACTTTAGCAGTCAAAACCCCAATTTAAGCCTATATCATATCTGAAAGGGAGTCAGAGAGCTATCCTGAGTATTAATAAAGTTCTGATCTTGCCTCCCTATTTTCTAAAAATTTGAGAAAACCTGACATAGGCGTCTTCTTAATGAACTGCAACTTTGATCCACTATTGCATTGCTTCACTCATCTCCTCTCTATCGCAGACATAGTTTACTGAACAAGTGGCATCCCTGTGATAAGTGGAACAAATGAGCAGTGAGTTCAACCATGGCAGCATTCAGCAATGAGCAGCTAGGAACTGCAAAAGATGGAGGTTGCTATGGAAACCCTGTGAAGCAGAGGTTCTTGCTAAACTACGATGTATATATGCAGTCCAAATAGTGAAACTGGACAGTGATGTGTAACATTAACATGTGTTATATCTCATGTTCTTCCACTGCTTGTCTACCCAGCCCATCACTTGTCAAGCCCTCTGCTGAAATTTGTTTGAGTACTTTGCTGTTTATTCATACTTGTGCACTGGATTCATGTCCATATCTGTAATTGTTTGTGTATCACCTTTTTCTATTTGAACCCAACGTTGCTGCCTTGCATATCTGTCTTCATGTATTTGTCATTATGCTTAAATGCGCCCATGCTTTTGTTAATGCTTATTGTACTCATGCATGTAATTTTTGCATGATTGTGCGGTACTACAGATTCTGTGACAACCTATAAATAATAGAAGGTGATGATAATGATAAAATGAAATAGCACATAAACAAATAATATCCAATTTGTGTACATAAAAAATATATTTTCTCTTTGCACATTTTTTTCCACTAGATGTTTTTCAACTGATATGCCCACAATATATTATATACAATAAAAAGTTTAATTTTTCTCTGCATGGTTGTTATGATGATTTTTTTTTATGGTGTGGAAAAGGAGAGTATTAGCTCATATTGATAACACTGAATAATTTTAGGCTATAGCTATCACCAAATATCTAAAGGTTCTTTATTCTACTAAGAAAGTTCCCTAATTTCCAATTGGCCCTTTTTAGTTCTGATATATAGCTCTTCAGGGATAACGCCTTTAATCCAAAAGTGTTCATATGGCTCTTACATGTAAATGTAAACTTTTTCATATTTTAGGCTTCCTAAATCTATACCAGATTTTAGAGCTATTATATTGATTATTGCCCAAAAGACTTCCAAATCACTTATGCTTGTCTAAAAAAAATGTAAAAAGATAGTACCACTGTAGGAAGCACCCAAAAAATGAAATAAAACTCTCTTAATAATATGGTATAGTTGTCTAATAAAAATTCATAAAAATGAAATGGCCAGTTCATAACCCTAAAAATAGTCACAATCTTAATTTAATATAGATTCAGACTTTTGACAATAGGCAACACAAGAAAAACAACACTTTCCCAGAAATCCTAATTGGTTCTGCCAATCTATATACTTAAAGCACCATCAGTTATTTCCTTATGAGACACAATATTAAATTAATATAGACTCAGATCCACCATTTATATGCATATCACCTTCACAATTGATTTCAATGTATAACTTAACATAAATACCTTTGTGGAGACAATCAAATAAATATAGTAAATAAAAATAATTAAACATAAATAAATATAAAATTATTAATTAATAAATATATTAAAGCAGCTATTCATGAGATAATTATATTTTGGTGATATGCAAAATCTATGCTATGATACTGAATTCAAAAGTTCACTACACTACAAGACAAATCCTCATAAAGATGAATACATTTTCTTAATTATCTAAAGCTATCCTTTCATTTTATAAGTTCTGCAGAAATAATTGGATGTGTCAGAGTGGCTGGAAAATACATTTCAATTGTACATAACTTTAAAATTATCTTTTCTTTAAAAAGTAGCTTGAGATAGAACTGTATTAAATAGCATGTACAGCTAAATCCAGCTAAATCTACCACAACAAAGAACCAACATATCAGCACAAAAATAATTGTCAAGGCAACAAAAGGTCTTGTACATGCATTTTTCTGTTGTACAGTTGTATTTGGTATATTGTCTTGAAAGTATTAAATGCAATGTGAACCAAGAGATAATACAGTGTATGTAATTGTATTTCAATGTGTCCCTTCTTTATATGAGATATCATGGATTAAAACCAAGGCTTTTGAGTTTTCTACATACTTCTACACATACAGAAATTTGTTATTGCTTTTTTGAGCTGTCTTTAGAAATTAAACTTTACCTATATTCTACTAAACATGCATACACATGCACTTGCACCTGCTAGGTAGTTTATAGCTGGGAATGTAGTTAGTTGGCAGAGGAGAAGAAACTGGGTTTCCAGTGGGTGAGAGTTTTGTACAGTAAATATTTAATGAGCTCTTCCTTTGCAAGTGTGTAGTTCTTAAGGATATAAGTGGGTGGTTGGTTGCTTAATGTGTCAGGGATATAGTGGTAGTTTACTTACTTTGCTAAGTAAACAAAATAGTCTGTATTAGGAAGTAATGTTTGGATTGATGGATATTCTGTTGTGTACATTGAAAAACCAACAACAATTCAATGTAAGTGCTTTTTCAAAACCTATAAGATCCACAATCAATACTTTTGCATATTTGGTTGTGGGCTTTATTTATCTATTTTCTGTTTTGGACACTGGAGTCATAGCCTATTCTACTCACCATATACTATTCTACTCCCCATCTTATTTATCTATAATTCTGTATTGGAGTAAGTAGGGTTTCTTTTCCTCAAAAAATATAGCTGTATTATTCTTGAAATTAGAGCATAGATTAAAAAAAGGTTAAAGAAAGTGGTAAATGGCACAGTGGTTAGCATTACTGTCTCATAGTAGTGGGTTCATGCATTTGATTCCAACCAGTGCACTATCTGTGTGAATTGTGCATGTGTTCTCTAAGATTGCATGGGTGCTCCTGTTTGATGTGAATGTGAATATCCTCTGCAAACCAGTGTACAATATGGTGGCACTATATAAAGAAACAGCAAAAACAACAATAATAATAATAAAAATAATAATAATAATAATAATAATTATAATAGTAAATCTGTAGTCACTGTGGATCATTTACAAATTGCAAACAATGCACAAATACATAGTTTTCTTTTCCACAACTGTAGAAAATTGCCCACCAAATACATTTAAAGATGCTTGCCCACTTTCTGGTCTTTGTAAACATCCCTGTACAATGGGGATGCACTCGCGTATGCATTATATGTCTGCTTCATTATAATGTCATCATTGCTAGACTGACATTCCAGAGCTGTCTTTAATTTGCCAAATAACTGTATTATGTCTGTGTGTGTTCTAGGTCTGTTTATTGCTTTAATATTTGTAATTCATTTATTTTTATTTGGACTCGCAATTCTACCATTTTAAGATGACCTCCTTCATTAATTTAGATTTTTTTTTTTAATCTAAAGCACTGCTCATTCAAGCCACATTTACATTCGTGGTGGGTTAGGGAACAGCGCTCCTGGGTAGATAGGTAGTGGAGTGCAGCACAAGTCACATTTATGTCTTAAAATAATTATGGAAGTGAAGGGACAACGCTATTGTATTTAGTACGTGTCACTTTTGTGTGTTTGCATATACATGGGTATTTGTGTGCATATAAATAAGCTTGTCCACATCAAATGTGCTTGGTTGGTACAGAAGCCTTCCCATTGACAGTATAGAGTGACCCCATAAATATACAGTCCTTATGCTGTTAGAAAAATACTTATCTGCCACTTGTAAATCAGGCAATAGCACTATGTATACAAATGAATGTTCTCCACCCCATTAATATCATTTAAATAACTTACCCTGCAAAATAATGTATACTTTTATTAATTTGTGTGAAATTCAAGGTGCAAGAGTTGTCCCAGCCCACATTTATCTAGTAATGACCTAATAAATTCATCCTTTCCTCCAACTATTCTGCCCTCTCTCTTGCCAAACAAACCTATTTCACATCCCTCATCCAATAAACCCCGACGCCTCTTTGCTACCATTAATTCTCTACTGTATCCTCCCCATCTCCTCCCACCTCGTTCATCACCAGTCTTGACTTTACCACCTACTTCAAAGACAAAATTGACTCTATACACAATGATATCTGTTCTCGTCAGACTTGCCTCCCCCCACCTGTCCTCTCTATCACTCACTCTGCCACCCTTGGCTCCTACCCACCTGTTACTGTGCCTGAGATCCTCTCTCTCCTCTCCTATTCTTCTTCTACAACCTGTCCTCTCGATCCTGTCCTATCCAAGTTCCTCCGCTCTATCTTTTCCAATATCTGTTGTCCACTTGTTCACCTCTTTAGCTTCTCTCTCTCCACTGGTATCTTCCCCTCGGCCTTCAAGCATCTGTCCTATACTCAAGATACCTTTCCTTGACCCATTATCTCTTTCCAATTATCGCCCCATAGCTCTGCTTCTCTTTGCTTCTAAAATTCTCGAGCGACTTGTCTTCAATCATCTGACCCACTTTCTCTCTTCCCACTCTCTTTTTGACCCTCTCCAGCCTGGCTTTCGTTGCCTTCACTCAACTGAAACTGCCCTCACTAACATAACAAATGACTTGCTCTCAGCTAAGTCCAGTTGTCACTTATCCCTTCTCGTACTCCTTGACCTCTCTGCTACTATTGACACCAACGATCATTCTCTTCTTCTCTCCACCCTTCACTCCATAGGTCTTTGTGAAACAGCGCTCTCCTGGTTTGCCTCCTACCTCTCTGACCACCCTTTTAGTGTGTCTGTTTCTGGCTTTTCCTCCCCCACTCTTCCCCTTTCTATTAGAATCCCACAGGACTCTCTCCTTGGTCCTCTGCTCTTCTCTCTCTACACCACCTCTCTTGGTAAACTCATTCACTTATTTGGCCTCCAATACCACCTCTATGCTGATGACACGCAATTCTATCTTTCCCCCCTGACCTCTCTCCTGCTGTCCTAACCCAGGTATCTAGCTGTCTCTCTGCTGTAACTACCTGGATGTCACAGTGCTTCCTGAAACTCAACTCTCCAAATCCGAGCTCATCATGTTTCCTCCTACCAATGTTGCTATCCCCCCAAATATATCCCACTTGGTTGACAACATCACTCTTTCTCCTGTCACCCAAGCCTGCTGCCTTGGAGTTACCCTTTATTCATATCCATATCCAGTCCCTCACCAAATCCTGCCACTTCTGCCTCCGTAACATTACGAAAAGCCATCCCTTCCCCTCTCAGGAAGCAACCAAAATCTTGTTCCTCTCCCACCGCACCTCTTTCGTTTCTCCTTTCTGTAAATCCCTTCATTGGCTCCCTATCAGTTTCAGAATATAGTTCAAGCTCCTTACCCTCACTTACAAAGCCCTTACCAACACTTCTCCCCCTTACATCTCTGACCTTGTCTCGAGGTACATACCTACTCGGCCACTCCACTCCGCCTCTGCCTCAATTCACTCCTCATTACCTCTTCCCATGCTCACCTCACTTCTGCTGTGATGTCCCTAAACTTTTGAACTCCCTACCTCGTCTGACTCGACTCTCCCCCAACCTTCAGTCCTTCAAACGCTCACTCAATACTCACCTTTTCAAGCTTGCCTAACCTACCACCTCCTAACCATTATATCCATCACCCCTTCTTCCTCATCTGCCACCTAAATTTTTTCTCCTATCTACCTATTGTCCCATGTCTGTCTTCTGTCCCTTGTACATCCCGTCACTTCTTTTGCTGCTCTCTGTGTGAGTCCCCATAGCATTGCTCACACTTATCTGTACTGCTGGCATGTATTACCTCATCTATTTTGTTACTTGCTTCTGTATCAGGTGCTACGAAATCTGTGGTGTCTTATGAATAAATAAATAAATAAATAATAATAGTAATAATAATATTAGGCAGCACTGTAGAACAGTGGTTACCATTGTTGTCTCCCAGCGATGGGGAGATGGGGAGAATCAGATCCCGACCTGGGGCCTATCTGTGTGGAGTTTGTATGTTTTCCCTGAGTATGCATGGGTTTCATCCGGGGGATCCGGTTTGCTCCCACAGTACATAATCATAGCCCTCTCCATATCTTATCCTCTTCTTTTACAATAATCCTTTGTTTGCAAAAATACTTAAGGCTTAATACTACAGTAGGCATATCTTATTCATTATACATTTACTGTATTTACTTTATGGTGATAACATTCAAAACTGCTTTCATATTGTTCAAATTGTACTTCTAATTAAAGAATAAATAAATACTTAAATACATGCAATATGCATACATACATACAGACAACACATAAAGCAAATATATAATTTTATATGCATAAGCGTAAGATCTTTCATATTATTTATACAGAAAGTAACACATAGAGCTGTCATTACTTTTTGCAGATGAACAAAAAGGTTAAAGTTTATCAACTGCTTTGAGCTTAATTGATTGCATTCAAATTACAGCAAATTACTTCAGCTCTTTCTTCAAAATTGATCGATAGTAACATAATTGTCAAGGCAAGCAAGCAATTAATTTTAATTAAAAAGTTAATAATGCATTCAGTAAGATAAGTAACTTTTATATTTTGGTAAGATGATTTCATATATGCACGAGTTATATTGGAGAAAACTGTAGTTCCCTTCATAAGCATACCTGCCAGCAAACCTGATCTTTGGCACAGATCATTTCTGCTTTTCCCACTTATTTTTCAATTTCAATACCTTATATAAATTACTTAATGTTAAAACACATTCAAAATAATTGAAATAATTTAGCTAAGGTTATTGCAATTGGAATACTGGTTACAGATGTAGGTGGCAGAAACTGGATAAAATATAGTCGTTTGGCACTAGTGCCAAGTTGCCTAATCCCTTCTCTCATCACTAGGGTCTGTTAGTCTCAAGGTAACCATATACAGGTCCACAGCAGTAATTCCCAATATTGTAGAATATTTTACACTGTGTGTGACCAGCTTCAAGAAGAACTGCACTCATAACTAAAAAATGTGATTAGATATTTAAAAGGTACCGGTAATAGATAATTACATGTAGTGAGTGTTTCAAGTGCAAGTGTTTCAAGTGAAAGTTACAACAAAGTTTATTCCAGTGCACAGGGCCGGACTGGCCATCTGGCACTTCTGGCAAATGCCAGAAGGGCCGATGGCCAGATGGGCCGGTCCGCATGTCCGCCGAGCAGCAGCACTGTGCGCGCTGCTCGGCGGACGGAGAATCAGTAACAGCCGCCTATGCGAGCAATCACATGGGACGGCATCACCTGACAGGGGTGATGCCGTCCCATGTGATTACTCGCATAGGCGGCTGTCACTGATTCTCCGTCTGCCGGACAGCGCGCACAGTGCTGCTGCTAGATGAAAAAAGGTAAGTGTCTGTTTGTGTGTATGTGTGTGTAATAGTGTGTCTGTGTATGTAAGTAATAGTGGGGCAAACAGTGTGGCTAACTGGGACAAACAAACAGTGTGGGTAACTGGGGCAAGCAAATAGTTGGGCTAACTGGGGCAAACAAACAGTGTGGCTGACTGGGGCAAGCAAACAGTGTGGCTAACTGGGACAAGCAGATAGTGTGGCTAACTGGGGCAAGCAAACAGTGTGGCTAACTGGGGCAAGCAAACAGTGTGGCTAACTGGGGCAAACAAACAGTGTGGCTAACTGGGGCAAACAAACAATGTGGCTGACTGGGGCAAGCAAACAGTTGGGCTAACTGGGGAAAACAAACAGTGTGGCTGACTGGGGCAAGCAAACAGTGTGGCTAACTGGGGCAAGCAAACAGTGTGGCTAACTGGGACAATCAAACAGTGTGGCTAACTGGGGCAAGCAAACAGTGTGGCTAACTGGGGTAAGCAAACAGTGTGGCTAACTGGGGCAAACAAACAGTGTGGCTAACTGGGGCAAAGAAACAGTGTGGCTAACTGGGGCAAGCAAACAGTTGGGCTAACTTGGGCAAGCAAACAGTATGGCTAACTGGGGCAAGAAAACAGTGTGGCTAACTGGGGCAAGCAAACAGTGTGGCTAACTGGGGCAAGCAAACAGTGTGGCTAACTGGGGCAAGCAAACAGTGTGGCTAACTGGGGCAAACAAACAGTGTGGCTAACTGGGGCAAACAAACAGTGTGGCTAACTGGGAAAAACAAACAGTAGCAACTCTAAGTATCACAAGATTTGGTAATCTCGTGAGACAAAGAGCTTCCCTGCTCACTCTACAGGAAGTTCCCACCCTTATGGATGTCAGCAACACCAGAAAGATATATAAGTACAGTGGGCTGGGGGTGTCATAATGTGCCTGGGGGGATGGCGTGATGTGGCTGGGAGAGCGTGATGAATGTAATGTATTATTATAATGTATGTATCAATGCCCCATGTTGGCCACACCCACAATACAATGAGGTCATGCCCTGTTCGGCGCCGCCGCTGCGCGGCGGTACATATTTTCTCTTTTGCTAGAACTAAGGTGGGCCTGTGTACTTTAAATGCCAGGGCTGATTTTTAGTCCCAGTCCGGCCCTGCCAGTGCACCTACAGTGTTAATAGTGAAAATGGTTACTCTGTGTTTTCTCATTCCTCTTTCTCTTTTATACCCCCTATTCTTCTGTTTTGAAAGTGTTACAGGCAAGTCATGCTGTTATGTTTATTCGCTGTATACTGAAGATGGCTGAATTCTTGATCTGCAAGTGTTTCCTTCTGTTCTCATTTATAAAGATCTTAAACTTACAGATCAGTATTATAACAGGTTAAAGGGTCAGTTCACAACATTATTGCAATCTAAAAAAAAATATTCTTTGGAGAGACCAAGAATCTGAACATTTTGTAAATTAGCTGACAGTTTGGAGTTTAAATCGGGCATAACACAGTCGAACAATATTAATTATCAGTTATGCATGTTCAAAGTGAAAAGGCTACAACATTAAGATGACGTGTCGGAATTGTTCAGCACAGATAGACTATATTGCAAAACTGAGGAGTGGGATGAAGGAAACAGGCGGACTAAAGCAGTTCTTAAACTCAATATAACGCGGATCGGGCAGACTGCAATCCTCAATATTCCTTAATTCTTAAGTCATTAATTTGTTATATTGGTTTATATTCCTTATGAGACTCAGAGGACAGGTGCTCAAGCACATATAAAACTATTGAATAGAATTAGAAAGAAAAAAAGGGGGAAATGTGTTTCTGGGGCACTCACAGTCTGATAGTTAAAACGTAATAAACTTTATTGATATGTATTAAAATGCATTCTAATACATTCTAATAAGAATTATATACTAGGAAATAATAATTAGCGAAATATTAAAAAATGGAAATGATGATATTATAGATACAGAAGTAAATCACTGTTAAAAATGGCAGCTTAACACTACCAGAGCGCGCCGTATTGGAAATAATAAACCTCCTCCTGTGACTGAATCCTCAGATAAAACTACATGTCTTCTTATTAGTATCAGAGCAGGCAGTATAAATACATGCTGATCTAGAAAAGATAGAGGTGGATTCCATTCATAATTTGAATGATTTTTGTTGACATTGTGACTGTCGACTTGACAGCCTGTCTACAGTTTAATCCTGTTGACCTAATGAACATGTTGAACCTTTCAACTGTGTTGACATTTTGACTGTCAACATTATGGTGTCAACGTTCCTAATGTCCGCATTTTTATTGGTGACATTTTGTCTACATTTAGCCCTTAGTCCCAGAGTCGGAAGTAGCCCCCTCGTGCTTACCACTGGCCCTAGCCATGGCACCCCTGTGAGATCGCCATGGCACCCCAGAGAGTCGCGTCGCACAGTTTGGGAACTGCTGTCTTAGTCTATGCAGAAATCATGAAAACTCAGATCAGACTGTGAGTAAGCAGAGTCTTAAAGCACTGAAAGTATGACTATTAGCCTAAGTGCAGAGAAATTTGGAAGTGATCTAGGCAGCACCAGATTTACCGCTAGGCAATTAAGGCAAGTGCCTAAGGCCCAGTGGTCCCCAGAGGGCCCTCCAAGGGCCAGCGGTGAGCGGGGTAGGCAACACTCTGCCTTGCCGGAAATAGATTAAAAAAACAGTCACGTGATCGCGTGACGGCTCCTGGCAGTCTCTCCTCCTCTCTGCTCCCACTGAGATATTCACGTGACTGTTTTTTTTTTAATCTGTTTCCTTCCGCAGTGAGGACTAACCGAAGAAGACAGGAAGACAAGAAGACCAGAAAAGAGGAATACAAAAGAGAAAAAGGCAATAGAAAGGTAAGTAAAACAACAGAGGCACAGAGGTGATGATGAAGGGGCACAGAGGTGATGATGAAGGGGAACAGAGGTGATGATGAAGGGGCACAGAGGTGATGATGAAGGGGCACAGAGGTGATGGTGAAGGGGCACAGAGGTGATGTGAAGTGGCACATGTGAGATTGTGAAGGGGCAAAGTGGCAATGAAGGGGCATAGTGTGATGATGGAGGGACAAAAGTGACAATGAAGGAGCACATGTGATATTGTGAAGGGGCACAGTGTGATGATAGAGGGACAAAAGTGACAAGAGGACATACTTGGATTTATGCGTATTATTTTTGCAAACAACTTAATAAGTATTTCTGCCCTGACTAAAATACTTATTAAGTTGTTTTGACCCAGCTACTTAAAATTCAGGACTGCTCAGTAAGTATTTAGGCGTGCCTTTTTCTATGGCAGGGTGGCCTAGCTCTTTTCACATGTTAGGTATGTCCCCAATGATGCAAGCCACGCCCATAATGGTATGGCCACACCTCCTTTGGTGGCGCAGCGGCACATACTTTCACTTCTGCTTGCCTATTGGGGTATAGGGTATGCTACAAAACTATAGTGCTATGGATTGTTTCAGGGATGGGGGCCCCAAACAAGTATCCTGCCTAGGGCCCCATGAGTTCTAAATCCGGTTCTGGATCTAGGTAAAAACATAGATTGAATAAAAATGTAGCTGCAGGTAAAAAAGAGTGGATAGGTTAAATTTATTGACAAACAACAAATCCTGTCAGATTGTATAGAAACTTCTCCCTTTGAATGAACATTTGCTGAAGTTTCATAATGTTGAGCTGATGAGGAAGAAAGGATTACAAATGTGTGTGTTATTGGTTTTCACTTTTATCTAAATTCAGACCATAAAAATCTGATCAGTTTTGTGCTCTCAAGCAGGGCAGACTCTTGCAAACTAATTAATGCACAGTATTTTACTCTGTCATGCCCTTTTTACTAATCTGAATAAGGAATATGCTTTTTTGCTTTGCCATTTAGCTGTTACAAAGCACACTAATAAAGTTTATAGAGCAGGCATGTACAGTTTCATGTTCTATGTTTGGCAAATAACTCTAAAGTGTAAATTTATCAAGCTGTTTAAAAAGTGGAAATGTTGCCTATAGCAGCCAATCAGATTCCAGCTGTCATTTTGTAGAATGTACTAAATAAATGGTAACTCAAATCTGATTGGTTGCTATAAGCAACATCTCCACTTTTTCAAACCCGAAGCTTGATAAATTTACCCCAAATGTATTTGATATCTATAATATAAAAGCCTAGCGGCGTGTGTTAGTCTGTGTGTGGAAAAAAACAACAAGCTGCAGCACCACCTGCTGGGCGGAGTTATACACTGACCTACTAAATTCTTAGCATTATCTAATATATAAAAGTAAAAGCCTAGCGGCGTGTGTTAGTGTGTGTGTGTGTGTGTGTGGAAAAAACTATTTTCTCAGAAAGGGCTCATCCAATTGACCTGAAATTTGGTATACTGACATTATTTGACAAAAAAAATTAGAATAGTGAAGTCAGTTAACTTCCATCATCTCCCCTTCCCCCCCGTGGGAGGGGTAGTAAAGGCTAAATTTACGAGTTGAGGGGTCAAACTCATTTTCGTGAGGTAATTTTACCTCATAAACACACATTAAAAAGGACGCTTGTGTCGGGAAGTAACGCTCTTCCCTGAGGAGGCCTGGGCTAGGCCCAAATGCATGACAAGAACCTTTTTAAGACCTTAAGTAGCTTGATTTGACTAGAATGCATGAGTATCATGCACGGGTTAACTTGTATGATATATGTGGCAAGACTTTTTAATGGAAAACCAAATCAATAACCCCCTTTAGGGGACCCTATTGATCAAGCAAAGAAGAGGTACACTTTTTTCTGGTAAACCCATCCTCAGATGGCGTTACCAGAAAAGAAGCATAAAAAAATACTATGTTTGCAAACTTGTTTTTCTTACCACCTGTAGGGACTGCTCTCCAAGCTCCACCATTTAATACGATCTGATAAGCCTCCAAAACTGATCCTTACTGCTAATACTTTCTATTTGGAGCCACCCGTAACACATTAATTTATCCACTCTCGATATAGCGGATACAACTCCTAACACAGCTCAGCTGTACCTCACTATACTATACTGGAGCCTTTGTCAAGAGATTTGTTTTCCTTATTCGGATGGGAGCAAGGATCAATTGTGTCTTATCAGATCATATTGCATGCTGGAGTTATCACGGAGCTATCTTCTCAGGGGGTAAGGAAAACAAGATTCTGTTGTGCAACCTCATGTGGGGAGTTCGCTCTGCTAGATTGGGTTAGATATGCTATTGATTTTTTTCCTACTGGATTCGAACAGTATAATTTCCACAATAGTTTACTACGAACATAAGTGGAACTGGCACTTGGATACTGTATAAACTATTTTACCATTAAGATAGTTACATGTAGCATGAGATAAGACTTACATAAGTTGAAGAACTGAAGCTTGTTCTACAATCACTATATGTATACCCAAATTTACAACTTATAAATTGACATCAAGACAGATTAATGTATATGTGTTTAAATAAATAAGTCCATTGTGACATGATTTTTAACCTTTTTCTCATTCTCTGGTAAATCGAGCAAATTGTTGTACATTTTCCTTGGTATTTACTCATTTAGGTGGGAGCAGAACCCACTCACAAGAGACAGCAGTTTGCCTTTGAACTGATATCTATGTGATTTTGTTTATTTCTCCCACATTTAACGTCCCTTTTTTACCGGTATCTATAGATAGACACTTATATTATTATTTTCTCTTTGTTTGTTTCTTAATAGTTCACAGTTTAGAAGCCATGGATACACCTTCTTGGAGTTTAGTGACTGGAAATGTTATGCCAATCAGCTCTCTTGTGTCAGATAGTTATTACTGGAAGCTGTTTTGATTGCATTTCTGCTGTTTTTATTTCATTCATCTGTGCTAAGTGTTTAATTTAGAGCTTTTTGGCTATTTCTTTTAAGATATTTGTCCATTTTAGTAAGTATAATTTGTTGTTTATTAATTAAAATTAAAGCAGAGAATATGCTTCTGGCTTCTTATTTGGTTCAAAGTAACTAGTTGGTTGGTTGTTAGAAGAGGTACTCCAATGGGAAGGTGGCACACACCCCTGTCTTCTGATTGAGACCCACCTATTTTTTAAACTAGGTGTGCATAGCATCAAGCCACCCCTCTGTCTTGGAACTTTGATCTGTTCTTCTGTCTTCATGAATGGTGCAATTGGAACTCATTTATGATAGGCAAGTAGCCGGTATTATTATTATTATTATTATTATTATTATTATTATCATTTATTTGTTAGGCGCCACAAGGTATCCGCAGCGCCACACACAGTACTAACAGTAGACTATACAGGGTGAAACCATATCAGAACAATGAGCAAAAAGTACCAATACTTCAGAAACTACGGCTAGTCATATGTAGTAAAGATGGAGCGGAAGAACAGGTATGGAGACAGGAGGGGAGGGGGCCCTGCTCATACGAGCTTACATCCTAAGGGAGGGTAAACAGACCAGGCACAAGAGGAGCCAGTTGAGGCAAGCCTGTATCTTTCTGTTACACATGTCTGTTTCTTTTTAATAACTTGCTTAATAAAAATATTTACACTGTGAGCCACCCCCCATTTCATGCTCTTTTCCTATATTATATATTTATTTAAAATACTATGTAGTTGAAAGGCTATTAGTTAATAATAAAATTAAGATAATGCTATATTTATAATAATAAGATATAAAAATATTGTAAATCCAGTTACCTAAACCAAACATAATTAGGCCAGCCCGGTAGTATTGATTACAAACTATTTGGCCATGTCATTCACTATTACAGCAGTCTCATAGAGCGATGTTAATACTATATAGTCGGATGGATGATGGCCCAAGGCATTCGATAGGGGTCTGATCTGGTGGGGGGCAAATTCCCTCCTTCTTCCCAGCCCAATCAGCCCCAGCATGTGACCTAACATTTGTTCAGGCATTAAGTGTCTCCTCATGCATTCTTTCATGTTTCATATAAAGTAAAACAGTTATAAGAACCTTTACCCACCTGACCTGTAATTTGTTTGCATTAGGAGTCTTAATTATGGGAAAATTTTAATTAGGAGTTAGATTTCAGATGACAAAATGGGGACTGTCTTTGGAAAAGTGGGACAAATTTAATTTTTAAACAAGAGTATACTTACTGCAGTTTGGTGCAGAACTGTGCAGAAATCAATAGACCGCCAGGGTTGATTGCACACACATAGATTTTTATGGCTCACTGAAAACTATACCTTAAAGATTGTTAAAATAACTTTTAATTTCATATGATGAAACAAGTTAATGTGGAATAAAAGAATAGTTTGGCAAATCTAGTGTGCTTCTTATCCTGCAAAGATCACTTTAGTTATCTCTGGTGTGTCAAGTAAATTTTGGTTTGTATTTTACAGTGTTATGATTTCAGTATATACTTTGATCAAAAGAATTTTCACATTTCTACACCAGAAGTTTAACAAGCAGATAGTTTTATTTTTACATTGCGGGTTCCATCTGATTCTTACCCACTGTCAGGCAAATAGTGTTCAGCAGTGTGTTTAAAGCTAACCGGTGGTGTTCATTTTCCTCTCTGAGGTGACAGACATCTAGTTAAGCATTCTGTTAAAACACTTACATTATGTGCTGTAGGGCTTCATATCACAGCTTGTTAATAACAGGAGATGGGAGCAACTATATTTAAACCACAACACAGAGAACTTTGGTGCTTAAAGGATTAGAGAAGAGTGAAGCCTGGCGCTATGGAGGAATGTTCCACAGATGCACTATTTCATTTTCACCTTCTAGTTAAAATCCGCGAGTTCTATCAAAGAAAATCTAATAAAGACAAGACTGAAGGAAGATATGAATGTTATATTTTTAGTATCTTTTTAACTGAAATGTAAAAGTAACGATAGAATCACATTGCATAAATTGCACACACATGAGTGTCTGCTGTTTGCTTGATATAAAAGTATTACATTTATTATGCATGCTAATTTTGTTTTGAGGACGAGTGTCTAAATGCACAAATTTTACACTTCATTTTATAATTATAGTACAATAGATTTTATGTTACTTTGCACATATAGCTATAAATTATAAAGTTGCTACACAAGAAGCTACACTTTTCATATAACCTCGTATTATACTGTCCTCATACTAAGTAGTAACGATAGCCAATATCATAGCTTACCAAACACTGGTGTCCAAGCAATCAGACTCATTAAGTGGGGATTTTTTTAGCTCAGTGGCTATTTTAATCTAAAATAACAAATAGTTATATAAACCCTCAAGCTGCTCAAGTTAAACATAGTGCCCCCAGTGCGGAGTCATAATAATGGATCCTTTTGATACTGTTGTGACCAGTGTATTGATTCACTTGTCATTCTGTATATAGGGTCAGTTGTCACCTCCTATCACTTAGAATAAGTGAAAGTGGTGTCAACATCTTTTCATGTTTCCATGAAGTAGCTACAAAAAACTTTCAACCAACATAGGAAACTTTCCTCTGAGAATCTCTCAGTGCATGTTATCCTAGTGCTCTGGAAGGGAATGTGTGTGATTTAAAATTAAATTATTTATTGATTTATTCAAATTGACTTACATCAGATTAGACATCTTGAGAGCACTATGGGCTACTATCAAATTTTGTTATGGATTATCTGATGAATATTGAGATGAGTTAAGTTCAATATAGTTTAATAAGAGTTTTTTTGGAAAGGTTCTAGATTTTTTTTCTTCTTTAGTTTTATAAAGCTTCTGTAGTGGGCACTTCTTTGGGACAGCAAACTACACAAATACTTATCAACTCCAACAGCAAGGGATAGAGGGAGTGCCTTGGAAATGGTCTTCAAAACAATATAGAGTCATTAAACAGCACCAAAGAGGTAAGGTTCCTAGCACTAGGATGGAGGGTGATACACTGTCCCTCCCCTCACCCAACATAATTCATTTTGCACTATGATTTGGACTGGAAAACCCTCAAACCAACACTGCATCAGGGGCCATTTTAAATGTTCTATCCTCCTAGTGTACTAAAGGGAAAGCTAACCATTTGCATCTCATACCCCACTGCACTACTAGAGGTTATTTACTTTATTGTGCTGGCAGGCAGCTTATTTATTTGTTAAAGTGAGAATTGGGGGCAAGTTCGAACACTAGTAAGCACCTTGGGGAGGGGGATATATGAGAGTGCTGGTACTGATATTGTAGCAAACCAACACTCCCACTGAAAATATTACAATAGTAATGAGGGGGACCTAGTGTACTTTTTGGAGTTTCAAACTACAGGGAATGTTCATCAAAACAGATGTATAATCATCTCATCTTTGTCAAATAGTTTGTTAAATAGAGTGAAAATGGCATGTGTAGAATCCTACAATTGGATGACAATCAAATTGTGAACTAATAAATAAATGAGTAGAATGTTACTGGTGTTGGAGACAGTAACACCAGGAGTATCTCTGACCTTAAACGACTTGGTGATAATAGGAAATAGTGCTGCACAATTGGTGAAAGTGTTGCCAACTTGCTGTGGGGATGTGCCTGGACCTTTACAGGAGCTAAATTGTCCACTCTACAGAGCTCCTATTGAGCTCTGCGCTAGGCTGACTCCCAGCCCCAACCATTCCCCTGAAACGTAGCTTGTACCATTGTTAGGTACTTATCACTTTGACTTCCTGAGGAGAGCAGTGTGAAGTGTGGCAATTGGTACAAAATTGCAATTTTCTCACCAGCATCAAAATAGTTGGTAGACTGTGCTTATATCTCCTATCTGTTTTTGCAGCTTTGATAGCTCTAAATTACAGCTCAGTTGCTACTTGGCCGGAACCTGAAATGTTGGGGCTCTGTTTTAAAAGGGATAGGTGCTGTTTAAATCCTGGAAAGCAGAGCTATAAGTGAACACTCTAGGGATTAAATGTATCAAGATGCGAGTTTCTGACGGGTTTGAAAAGTGGAGATGTTGCTAATAGCAACCATTTAGAGTCTAGCTAACATTTTGTAGAATTTACTAAATAAATGATAACTAGGGGCCTGATTCATCGAGGTACGCAAACGCATACGCATCTGCTAAACGGGACTTGAGCTACGTAAAACACCACATACACAGCGCAAACAGAGCAGATACGGCACTCAAAGTCAACTCAATCTCAAACTCCAACGCAAATATAACGGTTTGCGTCACTCAAAGTATGAAACACAGATGCGTATGCGATTGTGTACCTTGATGAATCAGGCCCTAGAATCTGATTGGTTGCTATAGGCAACATCTCCACTTTTCAAACCCGCCAGAAACTCGCAGCTTGATGCATTTACCCCTAGGTCTCTTTCGCCCCAACCAAGCCAACAGTAAATCAATAGCACCCAAGTTTGAAAATTAGGACTTACCCCGCCAAACTCACCCAAAATTAAAGTGGTAGTGTTTACTTTTAATAGCAAGGCCTCCTTCCCCCAATAAGCCCCAAAATTAAATTAGTTACATTCACATTTAATAAAAATGCCTATTCAATCCAACCAGCCCACCATTATCATCTCTGGCATAAAGCTAAAAACATTCATATTTAATGAACCAACCTATTTCTCTCCCACCAGCCCCAACATTAATGAATAGAAATCCTGTTTAGCAAACAGACTTATCTCCCCTCCTCCATCCCTGACAATAAAGTAATAGCATTCTCATTTTTTTTAAATAGTCCTATTTTCCTCTGACCATCCCATATAATAAATTAATAGCAACCCCATTAAAGAAATAGACCTATTCCCTTCCCCCCAGCCAATTTGTTCACTTAATAGCATTCCCATTTAATATGTAGACCTATTTCCCCCACCAGTCTTGACATTAAATTAATAGCATTCTTATTTAATAAATAGGCATATTTCCCCAAACCACCCAATTTCAAGCTAATAGCATTAAAACTGACTTCAATGAGCCACTAAATTTAATAAAGACCACACATTCCATTAATAGCCCTTACAATATATCTATAGCCCCCAACCTCACATTATATTAATATTCCCCACATTGCATTAATACCCCCAATTAACGTTAATATATCCCCAGCTCCCACATAACATTAATTCCCCTCACAACCCCAAGTGTAATAAATCCACGAACCTCAACATAACATTATGTGAGGTCTATTTTCTATATTGTAACAAGGAGGGGAAGGAGAGAGACGTAGGAGGAGAATGGGTGGATAGACTTAGACAAGACCCGGGACTCCCGGCGGACAGCCTTCCTCTATTTGAGGAAAATAGAATCAGCATATAACATCTAATTTGTCAGATTATAAGAAGAGGGATGAAGTATCCCGAGGGTGAGCACTAGTGTCATATGAACTGGAGGAGCTATGATATATAAACCAATTGTACCAGTTTTGGGAGAATTTGTGGGATTTGTTGTTTAGGTGTGCCGAGATTTTTTCCATTGATGCCTGTAACCCAAATTTTATTTATGAGGGCCTGTCTAGATGGGGGGGGGGGGGGGGGGTTCTGATTTTTTCCAGTTCTTCCATGTTGTACACATTTTATATGTTGACATTTTAACTGTGTCAATCTTATGTCTTTTTCACTGTTCACATTATTCTCTGATGACTTTTCCTACTCAACCCGTATTGTCACACTTCTGGTATCACAGGTGGAATCCAATAGACAGGTAGTTCTAAAGTAAACATAATTGATTTTAATATAAAAATCTAAAGTAGCCAAAAAGTGAAGTCAATAATCCCAACGCAGATAAAGGTCCAATGGAAGTATCACACAATTGCAATCCAAATCATGCAAAGGAGCAAGGTTCAGTGAAAGCATCTGGTCCGATTCAATCACAAACACAATGCAAAAACAAAGGCTTTAAAAAAGGAATTGTCTTTTATAGGCCCCAGGAGGAAATTATGTCTAAAATGGAATCTTCATGAGACAGTCGCAATTATCTTGGATAAGGGCTACTCTAAGGGCATATTCAAAACAGGATGCCCCCTTCTCAATGACATCATCTGGGTGGCTTAGGACCAGGCTTCCCAGGATACTGTAAATAAAATGTTTTTACCAAAAGTGGGGCATAAACATCCTCATCAGATTTCCAAGAGTTATCTTCTGGACTATACCCCTGCCAATGAAGCAGATGCTGTAATCTATTTTGAAAATTACGAGCATACAGCATTTTTTTACCTACCAATACCTCATGATAAACTTAAATTGGCTCAGGATGGGTCAAAAAGCGACCAGGAAATGGATTATTAACTGAAGGTTGTCACGGGCACTAGGAGTCTTTACCCAGGGATCACCAGATGGTAGGCTTACCAGAGCAATGTAGATGGTAATAGGGTACTCTGGTAGCTGGGTGATCACGGAACATGAAATGATGGCCGATGAGATGCTCAGGAAAGTCTATGACTAGCAACACTGGTAGTAATGAGGTAATGATACACAAGGAACTGTATGGACAAGGACACGTGAAGGTAGTCAGTGGTCTGCGATAGCAAGTTGTACCACTGCTATAGTGAGGAGGAATGTCCAACAGAAACAAGGAGGTGATGAGAGTCAGCGGTCTGCGGGTAGCAAGTTGTACCGCTGTCTGAGTGAAGGAATGGAATCCAAGTGGAGGTATCCAGGTAGTCAGTGGTCTGCGGTAGCAAGTTGTACCACTGCTATGTGAGAGGATAATGGAACAGGTGATACCGGAAACAGGGATCAGTGGTCTGACATCAGCAAGTTGTACCACTGCATATATATGTGAGGAGGTGCACGGGGGAAGACTGCAACACAGGATATACACAGGCACCTTATACACGATCCACAGTAATATGCACAATATAGGTATATATATATGTAAATGACTGATCAGGTCTGCAATCTAGAAAGTCTCTTGAAGTAGTCCAGCACAATGATAACACAGTCAATGATGGTAATAGACTCAGCGGATAGCAGACTCCAGAGAGAACCAAACACAGTCCAGCAAGATATGCAATACACAGCACAGTCAATGAGAAGTATGCATACCGTGGTTCAGCAGTAGCAGTCAGATGGGATTGCAGCGGTACCTGAGCGGGTGGAGGCCGACTGGATAGGAAGTCCCTGGATAGGAAAAGCAGCGGTCTAGCAGGTGCAGCGCACAGGTGAGTAGACCGACAGGGACACGAATCCACAGGAGTCAGCAACACGTGGAACTGGACTCATAGGAAACCCAGGAGAATGGAGATGATCCAGCAGAGGGTAGTAGAAGAGATACAAATCCAATGCTGACAGGAGGGTAGAGGCCAGTGAAACACGTGAAGGCGTGGAGAGTGGATCAGCAGGAGATGGACGATAGCGCTGACCACAGCGGCAGGACTCAGCGGCACACGGAGGTAACCAGTAGCAACCACAGGAACCAACAGCGATGGGAAACAGGAGTGCAGCGCAGGGCCGGAGCTGTAGATCACGAAGTGTAGCAGATGGTAATGAAAAGCGGCAGTCTCGAGGAAGTCACAGCAAAGATGAGATGAGAGTGTAGTGCACGGAGGCAGCGGATAGTAGTCAGCTGGCAGTCACGATGTTAAACACAGGCGAGTTGCAAGCAGGAGACTGTAGTGCACAGAGGCAGCGGATAGTAGTCAGCTGGCAGTCACGATGTTGAACACAGGCGAGTTGCAAGCAGGAGACTGTAGTGCACAGAGGCAGCAGATAGAAATCAGCAGACAGACTTGATGAGAAGCAGGTGAGTGAGGTAAAAGCTGGAGTGCACGGAGGCAGCGGATAGCAATGAGCAAACAGTCACATTGATATAAAATAACGTTGAAGTGGTGTAGAAGACTGTAGTGCACGGAGGCAGCGGATAGGAATCAGCAAACAGTCATGATGATACAGTTGATGGTAGAAGTGGTATGGAACCACAGTAGTAGAAGTGGTTTGGAAACCACAGGAATCAGCAGCACTGAATACACAAGTAATACAGGAACACCTTCAGAGACTCATGAGGAATGAGACTCCAAGATCAGGCAACGTGGTAGTGACCACAGGTGCTTAATATAGGGAGGTTGCCTGATCTGCCAATTAAGTTAAAGGGGTATACACTGAAGTATAGAAAAGGGCTGCGCATGCGCAGACCCTCAGGATGGTGGACGGCCACGGTTCCTAAATGTCCGGGAAGAGGCACTCACGGTCCGGTGAGTGACAGTACCCCCCCTTTTAAAGGTGGGCACAGAACGCCTGGAACCGGGCTTGTCCGGATTTTTGGAGTAAAACTTCTTCAAAAGGGCAGGAGCATTAAGATCTTCAGTTTTGATCCAAGAGCGCTCCTCAGGACCAAAGCCCTTCCAATGAACGAGGAAGTGGAGGACTCCTCGCGAAATTTTTGCATCTAGTACCTCGGTAATCTCAAAATCCTCCTCCTGATGGACTTGAACTGGCTGCGGAGCTGAGGGAGGAGTTGAAAAACGGTTGATAATAAGAGGTTTGAGCAAAGATACATGGAAGGCATTAGAAATCCGAAGACTCTTAGGAAGAAGGAGTTTCACACATACTGGATTGATAACTTGAATGATCCTATATGGACCAATAAAACGAGGGGCGAATTTCATGGATGGAACCTTCAAACGAATATTTTTTGTGGATAACCAGACACGATCTCCAATTTTTAGTGGTGGAATAGCCCGCCTCTTCTTATCAGCGAAAGATTTATATTTGACAGATGTCTTCTTCAAACAGGTTCTAACCTGAGACCAGATATTTTTAAAGGTCTGACAAACAGTCTCCACCGCAGGAACTTGGGTGGGCGGGAGGGCAGGAAATTCCGGAAAAGACGGATGGTGACCGTAGACCACAAAGAATGGAGTTTTGGATGATGACTCATGGTACATGTTGTTATGGGCGAACTCAGCCCAAGGGAGTAACTCTACCCAGTTGTCTTGATTGGCTGATGAAAATATCCTTATAAAAGTCTCAAGATCTTGATTGACACGTTCGGTTTGTCCATTGGATTGTGGATGGTAAGAAGATGAGAGTGCTAATCGTATGCCCAAGGTTTTACAAAGGGCTCGCCAGAATCTGGACACGAATTGTACTCCTCTATCAGACACAATCTCAGATGGACATCCATGGATACGGAAGATCTCTTTAATGAAATGTTCAGCCAGGATAGACGAGGAAGGCAAACCAGACAGAGGGATGAAATGAGCCATCTTCGAAAATCTGTCCACTACCACCCAAATAGTGTTATGGTTCTTACTAGGTGGTAAGTCAGTAACGAAATCCATACTAATATGGGTCCATGGTTTGGACGGAATGGGTAGTGGTCGCAGCAACCCTGCTGGGGTTCTGCGGGAGGATTTGAATTGCGAACATAATTCACAGGAAGCAATGAACTCTTTGACGTCTCTCCTCATTGAAGGCCACCAGTAACTTCGAGAGAGGATCTCAAAAGTCTTGTGTTCACCGGCGTGTCCAGAAAAACGAGAGGCATGGAACCACGAAAGGATTTTCCTCCTTAGAGTAGGAGGCACGAGGGTCTTCCCAAATGGTAGCGTTTTGGTGGATGAAGCAGCCAGTGAGATACATTTGGGGTCTAGAATGGTATGGTTGGAAACCTCTTCTATATCAGAGGACGTAGCAAAGGCTCTAGATAAGGCATCAGCTTTTTTGTTCTTGGCAGCTGGTTTGAAGGTAATTATTAATTCAAAACGGGAAAAGAAAAGAGACCATCTTGCTTGACGAGGGTTCAAGCATTGGGCAGACTGGAGATATGACAAGTTCTTATGATCCGTGAAGATCGTCACCGGATGGCGAGCTCCCTCCAACAAGTATCTCCATTCCTCTAATGCGGCTTTGATAGCCAGTAATTCCTTGTCTCCGATGGTATAATTCTTCTCTGCGGGTAGGAGACCCCGAGAATAGAAGGCACAAGGGTGGAATTTTTGCTGTTCCGAGCGTTGGGAGAGAATAGCTCCTAAGCCCACATTAGAGGCATCTACTTCTAGGAAAAAAGGGAGTGTCACATCAGGCTGACGAAGGATTGGAGCCGAAGAGAAGGACTCTTTTAATGTTTGAAAGGCTTGAATAGCCTCAGTAGACATTGCTTAGGATTAGCCCCTTTACGAGTCAGGGCCACAATAGGAGATGCAATGGAAGAAAAGTCTTGAATGAAGCGTCTATAGTAATTGGCAAAACCTAAAAAACGCTGGATGGCACGAAGAGTAGTTGGCTGGGGCCAATGTAGTACAGCATTTACTTTGTCAGGATCCATCTTCAGACCAACTCCGGAAACAATATACCCCAAGAATGGAATCTGGGGTAATTCGAATGAACATTTTTCTAATTTACAGAACAATGAATTTTTCCGTAGCCTGGAGAGGACTTCTGCCACATGTTGGTGGTGAGAAGGCAGGTCCTGTGAAAAAATCAATATGTCGTCCAGGTAGACGACGACACATACATATAATAAGTCCCGAAAAATCTCATTGATGAAGCCCTGGAAAACAGCGGGGGCATTACATAGCCCGAAAGGCATTACCAGATATTCGTAATGCCCGTCTCTGGTGTTAAACGCCGTCTTCCATTCGTCACCGGAACGGATTCTGATTAAATTGTAAGCACCACGAAGATCCAACTTAGTAAAAATACGGGCTCCCTTAATGCGGTCAAATAGCTCAGTGATCAACGGAATGGGATACCGGTTCTTGATAGTAATGGCATTGAGTCCACGAAAATCTATACAAGGGCGTAATGATCCATCCTTCTTTTTGACAAAGAAGAACCCAGCTCCAGCGGGCGAGGTGGAAGGTCGAATGAACCCACGCTGGAGGTTCTCCCGTATATATTCAGATGTAGCTTGAGTTTCAGGTAACGAGAGAGGATAGACCCGGCCTCTGGGAGGAGTCTTGCCAGGAAGAAGATCAATCGGACAATCCCAAGAACGATGAGGAGGAAGACGTTCAGACTGAGCTTTATCAAAAACATCGGTAAATGAAGCATATTGAGGAGGGAGTCCCGGTGAAATAGCTGAAATGGAAGCTTGCTGTACCTTGAGAGGAATGACTTGGGAAAGGCAATGATGGTGACATTCAGGCCCCCAAGACGTGACTTGAGGGGTGCGCCAGTCAATCTGGGGAGAGTGACACTGAAGCCATGGAAGGCCTAGGACAATCGGACTTGTCGTAACAGGAAGAATTAAAAACGATATCTCTTCATGATGCAGAGCACCAATCTGAAGGGTTACTGGAGACGTACTCTGGGTGATGAGACCGTTGATGAGACGTGATCCATCGATAGCCGTCACAGTAATGGGAGTTTTTAAGGTAATCATTGGTAGAGACCATTGATTAACTAACGATTTGGAAATAAAATTTCCTGCTGCTCCGGAATCAATCAATGCCTGTGACTCAAAGGTCTTGGTAGCAAAGGAAATAGTCACATCAAAAGCGCAGACTTTAGATTTCATAGACGATGGAGAGGACTCCAGGGACCCTAACTTCACCTCTCCAGAACTAGTTAGGGCCTGGCATTTCCCGATCTCTTAGGGCAGGAGCTGAGGACATGAGTGGAATCAGCACAATAGATACAGAGTCTATTCTTGACTCTTCGTTTCCTCTCCTCAGAAGATAACTTGGAACGTCCAATCTCCATGGGAATCACAGCGGGTGACACTGGACGAAATTGAGGGTTAGAGCGAAAAGGTGCTTTAGCAGAAGTCGTTTTCTCAGCCTCTCTTTCACGAAATCTCATATCAACACGATGGCATAGAGAGATCAAATCTTCAAGTGACGAAGGAAGCTCTTGGGTAGTCAGTGCATCTTTAATTTTATCGGAAAGCCCCTGCCAGAAGGCGGCAACTAGGGCTTCAGTGTTCCACTGAAGTTCAGAGGCTAAGATCCTAAATTGAATGACGTACTGGCCTACAGTATGAGATCCTTGTCGCAGACGGAGGATGCTGGAAGCAGCGGAGGTCACACGACCTGGTTCATCGAACACACTTCGGAATGTAGAAATGAATTTGGCACTATCTTGTAATATTGGATCGTTCCTCTCCCACAGAGGAGAGGCCCAAGCCAGGGCTTGTCCTGAAAACAAAGAGATAAGATAGGCCACTCTGGAACGATGGGTAGAAAAATTTTGAGGTTGGAGCTCAAAATGGACTGAACATTGGTTAAGGAAACCCCTACAAGTTTTGGGGTCTCCATCGTATTTTGACGGAGTAGGCAGGTGAAGCGTGGAAGCTATAGACACCTGGGATGGCAATGGGGAAACGGAGGAAAGCACAGGAGCTTCAGTAGTAGCTGTCACAGTCTGTCCAGATGTTCCTTGGGAGGTTAATGACTGATAACACTGAAGTAACAGCTGTTGGCGGGCATCCTGTTGCTCCACACGGCTAACCAGATGTTGCAGCATCTCTTTGGCGGTAGGTTCCACATCTGGGTCTGTCATGGCCTGATCTTACTGTCACGGGCACTAGGAGTCTTTACCCAGGGATCACCAGATGGTAGGCTTACCAGAGCAATGTAGATGGTAATAGGGTACTCTGGTAGCTGGGTGATCACGGAACATGAAATGATGGCCGATGAGATGCTCAGGAAAGTCTATGACTAGCAACACTGGTAGTAATGAGGTAATGATACACAAGGAACTGTATGGACAAGGACACGTGAAGGTAGTCAGTGGTCTGCGATAGCAAGTTGTACCACTGCTATAGTGAGGAGGAATGTCCAACAGAAACAAGGAGGTGATGAGAGTCAGCGGTCTGCGGGTAGCAAGTTGTACCGCTGTCTGAGTGAAGGAATGGAATCCAAGTGGAGGTATCCAGGTAGTCAGTGGTCTGCGGTAGCAAGTTGTACCACTGCTATGTGAGAGGATAATGGAACAGGTGATACCGGAAACAGGGATCAGTGGTCTGACATCAGCAAGTTGTACCACTGCATATATATGTGAGGAGGTGCACGGGGGAAGACTGCAACACAGGATATACACAGGCACCTTATACACGATCCACAGTAATATGCACAATATAGGTATATATATATGTAAATGACTGATCAGGTCTGCAATCTAGAAAGTCTCTTGAAGTAGTCCAGCACAATGATAACACAGTCAATGATGGTAATAGACTCAGCGGATAGCAGACTCCAGAGAGAACCAAACACAGTCCAGCAAGATATGCAATACACAGCACAGTCAATGAGAAGTATGCATACCGTGGTTCAGCAGTAGCAGTCAGATGGGATTGCAGCGGTACCTGAGCGGGTGGAGGCCGACTGGATAGGAAGTCCCTGGATAGGAAAAGCAGCGGTCTAGCAGGTGCAGCGCACAGGTGAGTAGACCGACAGGGACACGAATCCACAGGAGTCAGCAACACGTGGAACTGGACTCATAGGAAACCCAGGAGAATGGAGATGATCCAGCAGAGGGTAGTAGAAGAGATACAAATCCAATGCTGACAGGAGGGTAGAGGCCAGTGAAACACGTGAAGGCGTGGAGAGTGGATCAGCAGGAGATGGACGATAGCGCTGACCACAGCGGCAGGACTCAGCGGCACACGGAGGTAACCAGTAGCAACCACAGGAACCAACAGCGATGGGAAACAGGAGTGCAGCGCAGGGCCGGAGCTGTAGATCACGAAGTGTAGCAGATGGTAATGAAAAGCGGCAGTCTCGAGGAAGTCACAGCAAAGATGAGATGAGAGTGTAGTGCACGGAGGCAGCGGATAGTAGTCAGCTGGCAGTCACGATGTTAAACACAGGCGAGTTGCAAGCAGGAGACTGTAGTGCACAGAGGCAGCGGATAGTAGTCAGCTGGCAGTCACGATGTTGAACACAGGCGAGTTGCAAGCAGGAGACTGTAGTGCACAGAGGCAGCAGATAGAAATCAGCAGACAGACTTGATGAGAAGCAGGTGAGTGAGGTAAAAGCTGGAGTGCACGGAGGCAGCGGATAGCAATGAGCAAACAGTCACATTGATATAAAATAACGTTGAAGTGGTGTAGAAGACTGTAGTGCACGGAGGCAGCGGATAGGAATCAGCAAACAGTCATGATGATACAGTTGATGGTAGAAGTGGTATGGAACCACAGTAGTAGAAGTGGTTTGGAAACCACAGGAATCAGCAGCACTGAATACACAAGTAATACAGGAACACCTTCAGAGACTCATGAGGAATGAGACTCCAAGATCAGGCAACGTGGTAGTGACCACAGGTGCTTAATATAGGGAGGTTGCCTGATCTGCCAATTAAGTTAAAGGGGTATACACTGAAGTATAGAAAAGGGCTGCGCATGCGCAGACCCTCAGGATGGTGGACGGCCACGGTTCCTAAATGTCCGGGAAGAGGCACTCACGGTCCGGTGAGTGACAAAGGTTTTAGTAATGACACATGGAAAACAGGAATCAGGAAGAGCCAATCGAAAAGCCACTGAACGAATCTGTGAAATAATCTTATATGGACCAATAAACTTACTACCCAACTTAGTAGATGGTACCTTCATCTTTAAATGTTGAGTTGACAGCCATAGTTCATCACCGATATCAAAAGTTGGATCAGCTCTTCATGATGTGTCAACATCCGTTTATATCTGTTTAAGCACTTTTCAATGTCTCCTTTAATAATTCAAGATTACTTTGCATTAGAATCAGTCTATCTTCAAAAGGAGGTATTGGAGAGTCCCAAGGTAGATTGTGGCATATATTTGGATGATAGACTAGATTAGCAGAGAAAGGGCTAAATCTAGTGTTGGGAATTGTTATATGCAAATTGAGCCATGGGGAGGACATCTACCCAATTATTTTGTAGATGACAAATATAACATCTAAGATATTGCTCAAGTGTTTGGTATATTCTCTCTGTTTGTCCATTTGACTGTGGATGAAACGCGGTGAACAAGTTCACCAAAATGCCAAGAGATTTACAATACTGTTTCCAGAAACTTGATGTGAATTGAACCCCTCGGTCTGACACCATATTATTAGGAACTCAATGCAAACGGAATACTTTTTTTTATAAGTAAATCAGCTTTTTCTTTTGCTGTAGGAGTACCATGGCATGGTATAAAGTGAGTCATATATGTCAGCCTGTCGATTACCACAAAGGTAGTGGTCATATTCTTAGATCTTGGAAAGTCTACTATAAAACCCATGGATGTGCAGGTGAGGACTATCACTTGATGCATTGCCCCTTCTAAGAGTTTTTCCATTCTGAAAAAGCAGCTATAATGACAAGATGTTCCTTATTTCCCACATCCTACCTTCTTTCAGGAGCAGTCATTTGCCATGAATAAAAACCACAGGTGTGATGTAACATCTTTTCTTCTAGTCTTTTTGCCATTACTGCTCCTATATCTGAAACCGATGCCTCATTTGCTAAAACAAATGGAAGTTTAGGATCAGACTGAATTAATATAGGAGCTGATGTAAAGTTTGTTTTCAAAATGGAAAAAGCTTTATAAGCTGCTTGTGACAACTGAATAGAAGAACCCTTTTTTTGTGAGTTGAGTAATGGGGGTGCAATTCCAGAAAAGTTGTGTATAAAGATTGAATAAAAAATAGCAAATCCCATAAACTGCTGTAAATATTTGACATGTTTAGGTAAGGGCCAATCTACCACAGTACGGACTTTACAAGGATCCATAGACAGTCCTTGAGGGGATATAAGGTAACCCAAAAAATGAATCTGAATGCACTGGAATTCACATTTCTCCAACTTAATGCATAATTGGTTTACATGTAGACATTTTAAAATAATTCAAACATGTTATTGATGTTCTTGTAAAGAGTTTGAAAAGATATGGATATCAGCAAATTACACTAATGAATAGAGCAAGCAAATCTGGAAAGAAATAATTTATAAAATGTTGGACTGTTGCAGGTGCATTACATAACCCGAAAGGCATCACAGGATAATCATCACTGGTGTCACGGTTCAAATACAAAGCATAGTTCAGGAGCCAGGAATGAGGTGAAAACACACAATGTTTATTGCTGGAATTACAACCTGATGGTGTAATACTGAGCATACAGGAAAATGCAAGAATAAATACCGGGTAGATGGCTGATGCAAGTAAGTGGTGATATGGAGAGATTCCAGGTAGCAGGTAAGCAGTGATATGGAGAGATCCCAGGCAGCATGAAAACCACGAGCACAGCAGAAGGCAGGAACAACAGAATGCAACAACAGGATGTGACAACAATAACCAGCAATGTATGCTGGGAGTGACAGGTTTAAGAAGGGACACACTCAGGTGCAAGGAATACTTACAGGGCAGGTTAACCCCTGATACAAACAAGTAAGGCACAATAGCAGCACCTCTGGTGAATAGAGGTACTGCTGCAACACATAAAAAGAAACACAAATAATAATAATCCAAAAGTCCAGGAGGCAGGTTGTTACAACTGGATTGTATGCGTATTAAAATATATGCTCCTCTTAAATTGAGCTTTCTGAAAATAGTAACTATCTGAAGTCTTTCTAATAACTCTGGGATGAGTGAAAATGGATGTCTGTTCTTTATGGTAACTTTATTCAGTACTCAATAATCAATACATGGACGCAAAGAGCCATCCTTGTTTTTTTACAAATTAAATAGGAGGCTCTGACAGGGATTTTGAAGAATGAATAAAACCTCTAGCTTCATTTTCTCCCAGGTATGTCTTTAGTGCCTTTAATTCAGGTTCAGTCAATGGGTAAATCCAAGCAAATGGTATAGCAACCCCAGATAATAGAGAGGACAATCATATGATTGATGGTGGGGGGTGGCAGTTTGTTGGCATTTTTCTTGTTACAGATATCTACAAAATCCTAATATTGAATTGCCAATTGTTCATCAACAATAGAGGGGGACACTGAGACCTGATTTTCGTTTTGTACCACAAGAGGGACCACACTGATAGTATTTTGAATATTTAGGGTTTGAGATTCCCAATTAATGGTTGTATTATTGAAAGTGAACCAAGGGAGACACAAAAAAATGGGAAATTTTGGAGAAGATATGAGAATAAATGAAAGTTCCTCATAAGGCTTGGGCTTTATTATCAGGTACATAAGTTCTGTCTCATGTGTGATGGGACCATAATTCAGAGGGAATCCATCAACTCTCTCCATCAATAGAGGTGTCTTCATTTCTTAGAATGCTATATGGTTTTGTTCAGAAAAATCTATATCCATGAATTTACAATTGGCTCAATAATCCATCATTGCCATGTTTTAAATAAGTAGAGAGTTAATTTGAAGTTGTATTGGAATTTAACTGTTCTGTATGTTGTAGACAGAGAATATATTTGAGGAATAATGGCATTCAGTATATGTGAAGAGCATGAAATAATAGATTCCTGATCAGAATTTTGTTGAGAACAATTAGATACATAGGACCTGATTCATTAAGGAAAGTAAAGAAAAATAAAAATTTGCAATTTTGAACCTTGGCCAAACCATGTTGTATAGGAGGGGGAGGTAAATTTAAAATGTGAGGACAGCTTTATAATTGGGGTAGGGGATGTCCTAGATCCACTTTTGCTGCAGTATAATAATAAAACTATCAAGTGTTTGCATCCTACATGAAAAAAACAGCCATCATTTTCCTTATGTACAAAATATTAAACTCATTTGCACCCTTTGCATTCCAACATGGTATTGCAAAGGTTCAACGTTACTGATTTGTTTGCTTTACTTCCCCTAATGAATTAGGCCCATAATGTCAACACTTGCCACAATAGAAACAAAGATTCTCTTGTCATTGACCTCTTCTTTCAATATAAATTTGTTTGCAAATGGTATCTATTTGCATTGGCTCAGGCTCAAAATCCTCAAAATCAGTGGGTGCATCAGCTCTAGCTAATTCCTCTTTAATAAATTCAGATAATCCCTTTCGATAAACAGGTAGCTGGGCTGCAGGATTTCAATCGGTGTTCAAAATCCATCTTCAAAAATCAGAGGTGTATTCAGCTACTGAACTTGTTCCCTCATGCATCTTTAATCAAACTGTTTCTGCAGTAGCACTTCAATTTGGATCATCAAATATCTGATTCACTGCATCCATGAAATTAGAAAGATTTTGAAATATTGGACTTTTTGCTTCTATCAGAGGAAAAGCCCACGTGAAAGCATGATCTTTCAACAAAAAGAATACAGCATACTGTTTTGTTCATCTGTCAGAAACACAATACGATATAAAAATGCACATTGTTATGTTTAACAAAACCTCTGTATTTTTTATAATCACCTGAAAATTGAGCTGGTGGCAATGGGAGAGCGTGTTGATGTACTATAGCTGAAAGTGCTACAGAAGGAACTTTTTATAGCCGAGTCTGTAGTTCTGTAATAACTACACTTTGGAAAATTATCTGATTGTTAAGTTCTTGAAAATTTATTTGCAACTCAGTTACCTTTTAGTTCTGTAGTTGGTAAATATTTGTAAATTGGGTCTCAAGCTCTTGAAGGTTTATGTGAAATTCCTGCAGTTGTCTTGAAGCAAAAAGCATGTGGAAACTCAGATCCAGAGCCATAACCAGGCAGTGGCCGCCCGCACCTGCCTCTATGAGGAGACTGAAAGATAAAGAAAATAACAGACCCGGGTGCCAGCCGCCCGTCGCATCCAAATGGCGGCCGGCACCCGGCTCCATCCCCTTCTGAACACTGCCCCTCAGCATCTGATGTCATGACGTTGCTAGGCAGCAGAGAAGCAGAGAAGAGCCAGGCAGCCAAGGCTGGACAGGAAGAAAGACGAAAAAGGTAAGCTTCAAAATGGCGGAGGGGGGTGTATGCTGATATTATGGAGGGGAGGTGGGAATGTATGCTGCTATTATGAGGGGGGTGTATGCTGCTATTATGGAGGGGTTAATGTATGCTGCTATTATGGAGGGGTGATGTATGCTGCTATTAGGGAGAGGGGGGATATATGCTGCTATTATAGAGGGAAGGGGAATGTGTGCTGCTATTATGGGAGGGGATGTGTGCTGCTAATATGGAGGGGGTGATGTGTACTGCTATTATGGAGGGTAAGGCATGTGTGCTGCATGCTGCTATTATGGAGGGGGGATGTGGGCTGCATGCTGCTATTAGGGAGGGGGGATGTGTGCTGCTATTATGGAAGGGGGGGTGTGTGCTGCTATTATGGAGAGGGGAAGGTGTGCTGCATCTTGCTATTATGGAGGGGGGATGTGTGCTGCAAGCTGCTATTCTTTATGAGGGAAGGGGGGTATGCTGCCATAATGTGTGAGGGAAGGGGGAATGTATTAATATAATGTGGGATATGAGGGTAGGGAGGTTGGGTGTCTTAGTACATGGGTGGGAGGTAGGCTATTAATTTAATGGGGATGTTTAGGTGGGAGCTAATTATTTAATGGGTACTATTTTATTTGTGCGGTGCTGGTGGGTCAATTTAATTTATTGATGGGGCTTTTTAATTTAATAGTGGGGTCTAATAATTTAAGGTGAGGTGACGGGACCATTAATTTAACACTGGGGTGGTTTGGGGCTATTAATTAACTGTGGGGCTGAGTTTGGTGAGGAGGGCTATTTATTAAATGTGAATATAAATTATATAATTCCAGGAATGGTTGTGGGAAATGGTTATATTTATTAAACGTAAATGCTATTTAATTTATTGCTGGGGCTGTTTGGAGGGAGTGAAATATGTTTACTTATTAAATAGGAATACTATTAATTTAATGTTGGGACTAATTATTAGTTTTCTAAATTTCATGCACCAATTTTTTTTCAAAATAGGGCCCCCAACATTCCAGGATCCAGATACTTCCTCTGCACTGAGGCCATGCTGTGATGTCCCTGGACATCTTATGGTAAGTAATTTTTTAGAAACTACAGTTACCCACACTGAGCACACACACACAGGTGCAGATACTGGACATACATGCACTGGTACATACACTGGACACACATACAGGGACAGACAGTCTGGGCATACACATATACAGTCTTTTGATGAGACTGAAGAAGATAATGAGGGGGTTTACTATGAATGAAATTAATTTATGATGTGGGGATTAATGATTAAACTGGATGAGGATGTTAATGTTGATAAGGGTTTTATGATGATCCTAGAGTTAACAATTTTGAAGAGGGTTTCATTCATGATTAGGGGGGTGGTATTGTGAGGCAGTCACAAAAATGCTCTCTATGTATTATATGGGGTCACCAGGATGGTATCTGTATTGCAGTCACAAGAATGCTCTCTATATTGTATGGCGGTCATAGGAAAGCTCTCTGTATGGTATGGTGGACACTAGGATGCTCATTATATTGTATGTTTGTGTGTATATGTGTGTGCATGTGTGTGTGTGTGTGTGTGTGTGGGGGGGGGTGTGTGTAGGTATATATCTATATATATATATATATATATATATATATATATATATATATATATATATATATATATAGTGTGGCAAGAGCCCGCTGCAGAAGCACACGCGTACAACTTCTTCCTTTTTTATGGTTCTTTATTGTCAGGATGGTAATAATGTTTTGACACCGTATACTTGCACAGCAATTATGGAGACCCTCAACGCTTACTATACATAGTCCAGCTCTCTGTCCAGATCAGCCAGCTAGCCCAGCATTGATCTCTCTGAACAATGAAACAAGCAGGGTTTTATACCTGACACTCCTCCCACAGGCCTAGCTTGATGGACAGATGACACACCCACCTTCTCTTTAAAAGGAAACGCCCATCCCTGGCTCTGTTTAGACTATCAGACCCACCCTGTCTGTTTGCTGAGAGGAAGCAGCTTTTAAATCATGTAAGTAAACCAATTTTAAACTACACATATGTTTTTACCTGGTTTAATCTCAACCTAGGTACATAACTGTGCCAATGTTTTACTCTACTTCCCTGCTTTCTCTGCATATTGCCAGCTAAATTCCTCCTTTTGTTACATATCCCTCCCCCTAGCGTCTCCAAGTAGGGGGACGCGGACTTCGCGAGGAGCGCATATTTTCGTGACAACGCATCTGCATTTTTGTGTAGAATCCCAGGCCTATGTTCTACTGAGAACTTGAAAGGTTGTAGTGCCAAGAACCAGCGAGTTACCTTGGCATTTACCTCCCGGTTGTTCTGCATCCATCTTAATGGTGCATGGTCTGTTATTAGGGTGAACTCTCTGCCTAGGAGATATTAGCGCAGAGCTTCTGTAGCCCATTTTATGGCGAGACATTCTTTTTCCACAGTGGCATATTTTTGTTCCCTTGGAAGCAACTTACGACTTAGGTACAGGACAGGATTTTCTACTCCATTCTTCTCCTGTGACAAGACTGCACCTAAGCCAACACCAGAAGCATCAGTTTGGAGGAAGAACCTCCGGGTAAAATCTGGTGCTTGTAGAACTTGAGAGGAACAAAGAGCTAACCGAAGATCAGACCAGGCAGTTTCTGCAGAGTCAGACCAGGTTAATCTATCTGGACAACTTTTTTTTAACATGTCCGTAAGTGGAGCAGCCCTAGTGGCGAAGTGGCTTACAAACCGCCTGTAGTAACCTACTAAGCCTAAAAACGTTCTTAACTGTGACTTTTTCTCTGGTCTTTTCCAATTTTTGACTGCCTCCACTTTGTCTAGCTGGGGTTTTACATGCCCTTGACCAACAATGTACCCCAAATAGTTGGCTTCTCTCATGGCTATGGCACATTTCTCTGGGTTAGCTGTTAACCCTGCGGACCGTAATGAAGCTAAGACCGCCTCAACTTTGGCTAAATGTGATCCCCAGTCTGGGGTATAAATAACTATATCGTCCAAGAAAGCAGCTGCATAAGCTGTGTGAGGTTGTAGCAATTTATTCATAGCCCTTTGGAAGGTGGCAGGTGCCCCATGCAACCCAAAGGGTAGGACTTTATATTGATAGAGACCATCAGGGATGGAAAATGCAGTCTTTGGCTTGGCCGTGGAAGTCAGGGGAACTTGCCAATAACCCTTTGTTAGATCAAGAGTTGTTAAATAATTGCTACCGGCAAGATTTTCCACTAGTTCATCCACACGTGGCATCGGATAGGCATCAAACTGCGACATACTGTTTAGGCGCCTAAAGTCATTGCAGAACCTAATTGTCCCATTGGGTTTCGGGACAAGCACAATGGGACTATTCCATTCACTAGTGGACTCTTCAATTACATCTAACAGAAGCATCTTCTCGACCTCCTTTCTCACGTCCACCCGTCTGGCTTCGGGAATACGATATGGCTTCTGCTTGACAATGACTCCTGGCGCAGTGACAATGTCCTGTTCGATTAAGGTAGTGCGCCCAGGAATGGAAGAGAAGACATCCCTGTTCCGGCGAATCATTTCTTCAGTCTGTTGTCTCTGCTGAATGGACAAAGCTGGCTCTATGGGCACTTCAGACTTTTCAATGGCAGTACTCACTACCTGAGGAGAGGTTTCTTCATCATGCCAAGGTTTAAGGAGGTTAACATGGTATATTTGCTCCTTCCTTCTCCTACCTAACTGGCGGACTCTGTAATTGACAGGACCGACAGCCTCTAGAACTTCATATGGACCCTGCCAATGGGCAAAAAGTTTGCTTTCCCACAAGGTCCATAGCTATCCGCTCAAAGGGAACTTGTACTATTGGTATTGGAATGAGAGGTGCCCTGTATAAGGGTTTGGGACAGGTTCTCTGACACATGGGACAGGACCGGCAATACTTTTTCACTGCCATGTGTACCCCGGGCCAGTAAAACCGAAGCAGAACTCGTTCCCGTGTTTTATCCTTCCCTAGGTGTCCCCCACAGACGTGTGTGTGCTGCTTTTAACACTAGGGTTACATGGACCTGAGGAGCCATTAATTGTTCTACTTTTTCCCCCTGCACATTAGCAACTCTATACAGGAAATTATTTTTAACAATAAAATATGGTATACCTTCTGCAGGCTGGGTGGCTTTCGCTACCCCATTTACCTCAGTCACACTTTTAAAGGCATGTTCCAAAGTGGCATCATTAAGTTGGTCTCGAGCAAAGTCCTGCAGAGGAGACAAAATTGGTATTGCGGACCAGTCCGTATCCTCACTGACATGCGGGGTGGGCTCATCTGCGACATCACCGACCAATGCTAGTTTGGACTGTCCATGTTTCCCCGCAGGTGGATGCTTTTGTGGAACTCCTGCTGTGACTCCCAGGATTGCATTCCGGTTTGGCGGTTCCCACAGATCGATATCCAGATGTTGTGGATCTATAGGCGGTTCCTTTAAGACCGGGCTTCCGACCGTTGCATCAGTTGCCGGCATGTCCAGCCGCATCCGCTCACCGAGGACATCATTAAACAGTGGGAAGTGTCGCCCCAAAATGAGTGAATATGGAAGTTTAGGTGCTATGGCAGCTACCACCATAACAGTTTTGTCTTTGAGTGTGACTGGTAGTATTGTTCTTTCATACTCCTCTGTCGTGCCATGTACGCAAAGAACCTTCACCTTCGGCAACCGAGAAGTTATGGTTTCGGGTAGAGCAGATGAGACCAATGAGAGTTCACTCCCCGAGTCAACCAAGGCCAGAACAAGGTTCTGGTTGATTAGCATATTCACCCGGAACAAACAAGGACTTCCTGATGTGGGACTCATGGTAAAACAGCTTGGAAAAGCAGGCCAAATATGTGCCACGGAACAGTCCATGGGTTCCGGTAGTTTAGGACACTCTGCCTTAAAGTGGCCTAGCTCACCACATTCAAAACACTTCAGATTAGACAGCTTTGCCCCTGGCCCTCTGTCCGTAGCAGTTTTGCCATTGGGCCCTGTAGCAAGGATTGTCAAACCTGGCTTTTGGTGTGGCAGCGCTTTGGCACAAATGCAGGTTCTTTAGTCATTTGCTGTAGCGCACAGAACCTTTCTACCACGGTGGCAAGCTCTTCATAAGTTTGTGGGTCTGATTGCAGAACCCACCTTTGCAAATCGCGATTCAGCCCCCGGATGCAGTGATCTATCGCCAGAACTTCAATAATCCGATAAGGCGAATTCTCCTCAGGCTGCAGCCATTTCTTTAAAATTTTAGAAAGCTCAGCCACTTGCGCTCTGACCGGTTTTTCTTTATCATAGCACCATTGGTGATAGCACTGGGCTCGGCCTAGCCCGGAAACTCCAATGCGAGCCAATATCTCAGACTTTAGGCACAAATAATCAGAGGCCCGTTCCTCATCTAGATTCATATACGCTCGCTGAGCTTCACCAGTCAGATATGGCGCCAGCCTCTCAGCCCAATCTTTAGGAGGCCATTTTGCCCTTTTTGCAAGTCTCTCAAAGGACACCAGATATGCTTCTATGTCATCACCTGGCGACATTTTCTGGAGAACAGGACCAAGTGGTTCATTTCTGTCATCTCTCACCTGGCTTAACTCTTCTCTTAGGAGCCTTGTGTTTTCCACCTGTGCCTCGGCAACTTGTAGCATCTGAGCTTGCTGCTGTTGCTGCGCAGCAGCCACATTCACGAGGGTTTTCAGTACTTCCTCCATGTTGACGTCTGCACGGGTTGGGTAGCGGAAACTTGCTTCCCGGAGTATCCCACTCCTGACACCACTTGTGGCAGAAGCCCGCTACTGCAGAAGCACACGCGAACAACTTCTTCCTTTTTATGGTTCTTTATTGTCAGGATGGTAAATGTTTTGACACCGTATACTTGCACAGCAATCATGGAGACCCTAAACACTAACTATACATAGTCCAGCTCTCTCTCAGGACCAGCCAGCTCACCCAGCGTCGGTCTCCATGCACAAATGATATAAACAAGCTTTTATACCTGATACTCCTCCCACAGCCTTAGCTTGATGGACAGGTGACACACCCACCTTCTCTTTAAAAGGAAACGCCCATCACTGGCTCTGTAATTCAAACAGACACACCCTGTCTGTTTGCTGAGAGGAAGGATTTCAAGTCATGTAAGTTAAACCAAATTTAAACTATTGCTTTTCATACATAGGTCTTTACATTCAATCTAGGTGCATTACTGCACAAATGTTTTACTCTACTTCCCTGCTTTCTCTGCATATTGCCAGCTAAATGCTTCTTTTTGTTACAATATATATAAAAATATATTTATATATATATATATTTATTTAGTATGATGGTGATAAGGGGACACAGTGTGATAAAGATGGCTCCATGGCACTGTGTGATAAAGGGGAAACTGTGATGGAGGGCACACTGTGATGAAGGGACATTGTGATACAGATGGTACTATTACAATTACGTATCAATTTGTTTCAGAGAGTTCTATTTCAATAACCAATTCATTTTTTTTATACAGCTAGCAGCTAGCTGCATTTACAATACATTGATTCTATGGAGGCTCATTACATAAAGATCCTTACAAAACCAGAACATGAAGAATGGGGATGGAAGGGGTTTCAGTGTGGTCTAGAACTTGTAAAGCGCTAGCCACACCCCCATAGTAGGTTGACCACGCCCACTCAACGATTGTCACTCCCACTTAGATGGGAGGGGCGCCGCTGCCCTGTCTCGCCCAGGGCACTAAAATGTCTAGTTACGACACTGCTCAGATCTGAAAGTCGCTGTAAAACAGTTGGTTCAGTACTGGCGGATGTCATTTTGGACTTGTGTATCCTGTCACACTTCTGGTATCAGAGATAGAATCCAGAAGCCAAGTAGTTCTAAAATATATTGGATTTATTTTATGATACAAATCTAGTGTATCCAACAAGTGAAGTCAATAGTCCCAAGGCAGATAAAGGTCCAGTGTAAGTATCAAACAATTGCAATCCAAATCACAAAAGGGAGCAAGATTTCGTAAAAACATTTGGTTCAGATTCAAATACAATACACAAACAAAGGCTTCCAATAAGGAAGTGTCTTTTATAGCCACAAACAGGAAATGAGATCCAAGAGGGAATCTTCATGAGACAGTTCCGACTATCTTGGATGACGGCTATTCTAAAGGCAAGCTCATAACACGTATATAAACTCATTCTGTCCTCCGTCTTGCCGAATTCACTTGAACATAAAATCCAAAAAAGAAGATTCCATTAATTCATGTTTCCAAAAAATCCAACAGTCACTGCATATTGACATATAAACTTCTATATATGTACCATTTATATCCCATATCATTCATATTCATTATATGTAAACTACATATTAAACCACATACCACATTATTTCATCTCAGTTATCTTACACAACTTCAGCTATCTCACACAAACATATATCATATATCTATATCTACACATAAACATATATATATCTATAATATAAATGCCTAGTGGCGTGTGTTAGTCTGTCTGTGTGTGTGTGTGTGTGTGTGTGTGTGTGTGTGTGTGTGTGGAAAAAATAAAACCAAGCTGCAGCGCCACCTGCTGGGCGGAGTTATACACTGACCTACTAAATTCTTAGTGTGTGTGGAAAAAAAATTCAGAAAGGGCTGAAATTTGGTATACTAAGATGTTTTTAATATGTTAATTTAATTTGTTAATTGTTAAGTGTTTATAAAGATTTTAAAAAAATATATATATATTTCTTAAAGGAGAAGTGACAGTTGGGAGTGGTTGGTGGTTGCCGGGTGTGACAGTGGGGAGTGGTTGGTGGTTGCCGGGGGTGACAGTGGGGAGTGGTTGGTGGTTGCCGGGGGTGGCAGAGTGAGAGGAGTGTGATACTCAGGACCGCTGAGAGAGATCCCTGTGTCTGGATAGACATCTGGATAGATGTGGCGATGAAAATGAAGGATGAGGTGATGGAGAAGAATGATGAGGTGGTGACATGTGAAAAAAACCACGTTAAAAAAGGGCGCTTGCGTCGGGAAGTAACGCTCTTTCCCTGTGGAGGTCTGGGCTATGGCCCAAATGCATGACAAGAACCCTTTTAACACCTTAAGTAGCTTGATTTGACTAGAATGCATGAGTATCATGCACGGGTTAACTTGTATATATATATATATATATATATATATATATATATATATATATCTCACAATAGTGTTACAAGATCAACATCACTCCCAATTTCTCATAGATCAGAAACTATATATATTCCACACAGCACTAGACAATGCCAACTCCCTTGCTTACAGTTGCACGTTATGGTCATCAGCAATTCTGCAATTTCCAGCATGCACTAACACAAACTCCCATGCTGCTTCACTCGTCACTAATCATTTGCACTTTTCAGCCTCAACATTGGTTTGACTATTTATGTGTACCACAAAGGCAAAATAGCTGATTCGACCATGTGGTTTAAGTCAAAGAAAAATGGCTAGATCTGAAACAGAGATCAATGTGTCATGAAATGAAATATCCTTGCTACTGTTTAATTTCCCTACCACACTCATATAGTAACACATCTATTTTAGTCTACAGGCAGTTAATCTACCAATCTGTATGAGGGTGAGAAGAAACCAAAACATTGGGAGAAAAACTGTACACACACAGGGAGACCATAGAAACTTCACACAGATGGGGCCACAACTTTTTTTTTTTTTTTAAAGCTTTTATTTTTGCAAGGGTCAACATTAAGGGCTAGATTTACTAAGCTGCGGGTTTGAAAAAGTGGGGATGTTGCCTATAGCAACCAATCAGATTGTAGCTGTCATTTTGTAGATGGTACTAAATAAATGAAAGCAAGAATCTGATAGGTTGCCATAGGCAACATCCCCACTTTTTCAAACCCGCAGCTTAGTAAATCTAGCCCTAAGTATCATTCTGTAAAGTAAAGTGTTGCAAACAGCAAATGAATATACATGCAATGAAACGTTCAGCATCTTATTAGAAAAGAAAAAAAGGTTCTGCTGTTTCAATAAAGAGAGAAAGAAGAAACTTTGACGAAAGAAGTTAGATAAAAGAGAGTGAAGAGGTGGGGCGGTGTGGTGGGCTGCCCGGGGGTGGAAGAAAGGAGGAGTGGAGTAGAATATAGAAAAGAGGGGGAGAAAAGATGAGAAGGATGAAATGGGGAGAGTAAGGAAGGATCCAGATGGAGCAATGCTGTGGATTCACGTGACGAAAGGAGTTTGGATTTGGAAGCATGAGATCAACGATGCCCACACTTTGTTAAATGACTGAGGTATTGCGGATGATACATGTCATGTATTCCATTTGATACGTGTACCATATTCTACTGATAATCGTCTGCAGTGTTGGCGCAAAGGACTGCTTCCAATCAGTGGCAATTTAATACTGGGCAGCAGATACTATGTGAAGGAACATCCTTATTTGATGTTTGGTGGCCGATGGAATCCCAAGAGGGAGGAGGAAAAAACCTGGGAGAGTAGGGGATGTCAAGTTGCAGTAGCTGTGAAGCAAAGTTTCGAAGTTCCATCCAAAAGGGGTTATTTGGGGAAATTGGCACTAAATATGGAGGAAGGATCCTTCTGTCTTGCAACCCCTCCAACATGTTCTAGATGAGCCTGGGAATATTTTTTGTAGTTTGGTTGGAACCAAGTATCATCGATAAAGAGGTTTATAAGCGTTTCCTTTCAATTTTACACAGATTGAACTGGAGACTGTGTTAGTTCTTATTTCCTCCCAATCTTAGTTATCTAGTAGTCCTCCCAGGTGTTACTCCAAAACCCGCTCATGAGAATCTCAGTCATCCGAGTTGGGGACTCTTAGTGCCCAGTATAATAAGGAAATGAGACCTTTGATAGAAGACCGCCAGAGAGAAAGCGACTCAAAAAAGATCAACGGCCTACTACCTAAAGTTAATTTAGTGGTAGAATGAAAATGTCTTAATTGTAGGTATTGAAAAATGTATACGTTTGGAGTATTAAGTTTTGTTTCATCGAGTCATCGAATGAGGGAAAAGAGGTGTCTTTGGTGATATTGTTGAGGTAGCGTATTTCTTTCCGCTTCCAGTGTTCAAAGGATGGAATAATACAATCTGGGGGAAATTTAGGGTTATTAAGGAGTGGGATGATCGGGCTGAGAGCAGGTGTCGAGCTTAAATTTCGAGTATGCTCGATCCCAAAGAGTAAAGAGGGGGGTACAATTGTGTGATGAAAAGCAGACTGTGGATAACTAGTGTAAGGGAGCCACAGGAGAGAGGAGGCGGAAGAGATACCCAAGCTTTCTGCTTTGATTGAGACCCAAACTCTAGAGGAGCTAGGAGAGTTCCATGACACACATTGGGCTAGTTGCGCTACTAAAAAAATAATGTCTAAAATTGGGTACCCCTAAGACACTCCCCTCCCCCCCCTCCCGTGCCCTCTAGGACGAAGAGACAAACTTTTGGGTGCTTTCTACACCATATGAATTGTGATGTGTAATGTTGTAATAATTTGAAAACATATGGAGGAATGCATATGGGTAGGGCTTGAAAAAGGTATAGTAATCTAGATAAAGTGTTCATGTTGATTGAATTAATGTGGCCTATCCATGAAATAAGAAGTTGCCTCCAAGTTTCAAGTTCAATTTTAATCTGGAAGAATAGTTTTTGCAATTAGCCTGAAAAAGTTGACTGTATTGTTTAGTGATGTGGATGCCTAAATATTTAATCTTTTTTTTATGCCTTTGGAAGGGGAATTGCTGAGTGAGGGTTTTATCTGTTAGTTAGAAATAAGAATTTCTGTTTTTTGGGGATTTATTTTGTATCCTGATATGGCGCTGTAAGTGTTGATGTCTGCAAGGAGGAGTGGTTGAGAAACTGCGGAGTCCCAGAGAATCAGGAGAACATTGTCAACATACAATGATATTTTACGTTCTGATTTCCCTACTTTAAAAGGGCAAAGATTAAAGGTGAGAGGGAGCAACCTTGTGTTGTCCCATTGGAAATTGAAAAGGGGGAGGATGCAACTCCGTTGGCCACCACCACTGCCCTGGGTGATTATAGAGCTAGCAGACCATCTACCGGTGAAGCCCATTGACCTCAGGACTCTAGACATAAAGGTCCATGAAATTCGATAGAATGCTTTTACAGTGTCGAACGTCATGATCAGTGATGGCCGTTTACCGGAATTAATAGAATGTACGAGGTCAATAGCACATCTGGTGTTATCTATGGCTTGGCGGTCTGGTATAAACCCGACCTGATCCGGGTGGATCAGGGAGAGGAGGACATTCAATCGACTAGCTAAAATTTTGGCATCTATCTTATGATCTACATTCAGTAGCGATATAGGTCTATAACTGGAACAAGAGGTAGGGTCTTTCTCTGGTTTTGGTATGACAATGATGGTGGCCAAGGTTGTCACCTCGTTAAAAGAGGAACCAGATAAGATTTTATTGAAAAAGTCTGCCATTTGAAGGGGCAAGGGCTTTAGCATATTTTTGTAATATTGCGGGGTGAGACCATTGGGGCATGGGGTAGAGGATGAGGGGTAGAATTAAAGAAGAGGGGAGAAGGGGAAAAATCAGGTGGTGATCAGGAGAAGTGAGGGAAGAGAGATTGTGGAGGAAAGGGAGGGGGAAGCACGAAAAATAAGGGAGGTAGAGGAGGTGGGAGTGGAGGGAGGGAGAAGAGAGAATAAACTAAACAATATGAACATTTATGCAACATTCCATTTGTAACAACAGCATCATAATTAACAGGTAACATCAGGCAACGTCCCTAATAAGATTGTTGAGTAATCTGTGTTTTCTTTACGCTTTTACTCCCACAGGGGAATATAATATATGGGCAGAAGAATACTGGGAGTGCATAATAAAAAGGCAGTTTGGTTATTTTGTGCCCATAGTGACTACAAAGCAAACAGGAACCAGACAAAAGAACTTCAGTGAAATTGAGGGGACACAGAGTGTCCATCCTGTGTAAACCTGAGTCAAAGTAAAAGTACGGAGACTGAAATTAACTTTTGAAGGTTTCCAATCAGATCGATGATCTACCGTTATCCAGTCAGGAGGCGGTGCCCGATTTCTTGCAGGTCTCGAGGGATTCCTACGTGTTGTGGACAGGTGGGTTCCCGTAGAATATCGAGCTTGGAGAGGATGTCTTGTCCTTGGTCTAGTAATTTGGCATATATGCTGGAGTTCCAGCAAACACTTGTAGTTGGAATGAAAATCCCCACCAATATCGGAAATTGTGTTGATAGAGTATTCTCGTCACTGGCTGTCGGTCTCATGTGCATATATCCAGCACCAACATCGATAGGCTTTGGTGGATCAATATGGAATTATGTATACGAGAATTTTTACAATGTAATGTATTTTATATAGTATTGTTAAACCACAGTAAACTGTTTCTTCTTTTATCTTTTGTTTAAAACTATTACTGCCAATTATACCTACCTATTCCACTAGTGATCGCTCATAATCGTTTTATGTTTACTTATGTTATTTCCTTATTTAGATGGCATGCGGACACCCCCCATTGGATTATAAAGCTGTCAATCACTGTCAGTTTAAGACACTCTTGATTGGCCAAAACAAGTGAGGTCATGAAGGGGCTCGCCCCTTCAGCTATATAATATGTTAATAGCGCTATATTATGTTGTGAGACAACATTTATTTTCGAAATTAGGTGTGAACTAAATACAATTACTGATATCTGGATTGTAACAACTAACCCAATAACCCAATTGATGTGTAAAAATACGTTATTTAGCAGGCAGGCAAAGTCTTTTGTGGTTGATACGCAATTTTATATTTTCAATAATCACTTCCGCCCTTTTTTTAAAATTTTTTGCTAACTTTTTCTTATTGGAGATACTCCTTATTTTTAATTTTGTAATAATAAAGGTTAACATTTTATTGATATATGACTTACATCTCTTGGGTGCTCCTCTTTACACTGTTTTTTTTATTTTTCTTTGTTTCTCTCATATTCTTGGATTATCAAGTGTGAGGGTGCACCGCTCAGGCAATAATATAATTTTTATATTTCCTGGGTGGCAAGAATCTGATAGCCATTATATAGGGATGTAATATATATTCCTAGGCTTAGTGCGGTTTCTTTTCCTTCGATATTAGAAACACGCAATTTCAGTAAATGGCCACAGGGTGACAGCAGAGTCCTGTAAAAAGAGTGAGCTAAGCAATCTGATCTGTGCAATCAATTTGTTAAGCCTGTTAGATCTGACCCTCGCAGAAGCTCAAGACAGCTCAACAAAGAGGGGTAATCACTGTTATCCGGTGTCACAGCAAAGTCCAGTGGTGCACAGATGTACCAGACAAATCACTTGGGCTGTGAGAGTTATGAGAGTCCCTGTTCATACATAGGCCGGGTGTGTGCTGCTCTGAAAGGGGGCTGGTTTCTGTAATATCAGCTGTGTTCAAAGCAGCACAAGCACGGATCCACCATGCCAGGGCATCAAAGGAGCTCCATTTCCCACTATGGACTGCCGAGAGCCGAAGTCCTTCACCATGGCCAATAACCAGGATTGCCATCAAGGAGGGTGTGGGGATGGGAGTACAGATATTAGGGGGTAGTGCAGACTAGTATTTTAAAAGAAGAGAATTTTAATGCAATTTTGGTGCAGGTGAGGGGCATGTGAGGGCACTTTGGGATGTGTGATGTGGGTGTGTGAGATACATTTTGGCTGTTTTTTTCCATTCTCATTAGGGGTAATGGGTGGCCTTTTTAAATGTTGCATGTATGTTTTATATACTGCATGATGTGTGTTATATACTCTGTTCACTTATTGCTCAGCTTTCCATATTTTATGTACCTATTCATGAAACAGACACCAATATTCCTGGATTCAGACAAGGAACTAGCAACAGGTTGTCAATGCTGCAATAGCTAACAGATAAAATTGGGTAAAATTTGGTAGGAGAGAATAGTCCACCTTGTCCTTTAGGTCTCCTAATTTTGGTTTCTAACCTCTCTTGCTCTTTATCTCTTTGTTGCTCTTTTTCTTCCCCTCTACCTTGCTGTCGTTTATCTTTCACCTTCCTCAATGTTTTGTCCATCCTCCTGCTATATATCTGCATTCTATCTTACTCGTATTCTCCCTTTTCCCTGCAACTTTCAATCCTTGTCATCCTCTCCAAAGGTACCCTCTTTCTACAGACTATTGAGAATCAGCTTGAGGCACAAAGAGCAGAGCTCAACCATTAATCTGATTGTTTTAGTGGCGCTATATAAATAAATGGTGATGATGAGGATGATTGTTTGACAGAGAACAACTTTTGCCTTTTTCCCACTTCACATCATATAGGTTCTTAATAATGTTCAGATCTAGGAACATATACCCCTTAATTTACCCTGCCCCCTCTAGAAAACTTGTGTTTGCCCCAGTATGTTAATGGACTATCTGTTTTGTGCAGGGATTACAACATATATCTATTTAAAAAGAGCAGAGATCAGATAAGCTCTAAATGCCCATGTATATTAACTTGTACAGTACAAGTATACTACTTTACTTTTCTTAAAATGATGCTTATAGTGTTCATTATATGACTTCTGATTTCTGTCCCATACCCCTTTTTTTTCTGTGCATCTACAAACAAGTTGAATAAACTGTGGTTAATAGTGTATGTCCAATTCTGATCATGTCATATAGTTAATTAAAATAGTTATGTATAATAAACTAAAATGTGTTATATTATAATAATAACCTATTGTGGTTTTTTTTTGCATCATTAACAAAGTCTGTATTTGCATAAATAAGACATTTTATTGTACTAACTATGGCCCAACACTAAGAGATAATATTGGGTAAATATTTGACCAGTTGCTACATAAGTCCATATTTACCCTTTGACTCCAAATGTTTATTCTTTCAAAGTTTAAATAGTTTTCTGGTATCTGTTAAATTGGTCATTTTCCGCAACCTGAAAATGTTGATGCACTGGTATTCTTCATAAGTTCTGTAATCCTCTATTTAAGATATTTTGCTCCTGGAATGCTGATTATCAGCAGTAATTTAGACAACCATTCTTCATTATGGTCCCAAGTGAATTTATTAAACTTACAAAGTGCTGTTTAAAAGTTTCAGATCATATTCATGCTACTCATAATAAGTTCAATACAGAGGGAAAAGATCAGTACACTTTAATCATCTGGTCTTTTTTTTTTTTCCAAGTGTAATTTTTTCTATAGGAGCATTAGCATCAGAGTTAGTCAGGACTACTTCCAAAACCTTATTACATAAGTAAGGTCATTCGTAACCTATAACACAGTCCATATGACTAACTGTTTGATGTGTGCTTAGGTCTCCATTTAAGATTCATGAGTTGAACTTTTTAGACTGATTTCTATAAGACACAGGTTTTCCTCAGTGGTACAAACACACTATGGATTAATACAGCAATAAATTATAATGACAGAAAAGCTCTTTGTATAATTTACCCTAAGGAAAAGACTGTTTTCAAGTTGTCAGTTCGTATACTGTAGATTTCCATTGTGCTTCACTATAGATGATAAAATGCTGTAATTATGCAAATATAGATATTAATGAATATTCCTAGGGTTTTTGTTGTAAACAAGTACAAATTCAAGAAAAATGTAAATCTGGAAAACAGAAGACCTATTATGTGATCGTATGTGTTATGAATATAATTTGACTATATATAGTAGTGGACAAAAATCAAACTAGGGTAAATGAGGGACACCAAGCACATTGATAGCAAGGGCTTCCACACAAGTATGGTTCATGTGTTAATTAAGCAATATAGAAATTTGGCATTCGCCTGGCTGCCTATAATTAAGGCTACAAATTGACACCTATCTGATTTTAAAAAAGGGATGATGTTTAGGGGGAATTTTACCTGATCTTCAGTGACCAAGACCTGTCTGCGTGATAATTTTTCACTAGCAACAGTGTCTCATGGAAATTTGAGGCAAAAATATCATCAACAAAGGACATCAGTACATACTTGAATTGTTAAATCTGTGTACCAATTACAATTACAAAGCCAGTTTCACCAAAACCAGTCTGATGAGAATTCCACAGAGTAGAATATTGTAGTCGGGATGCATAAACCACTCATCCCTTTGGCATTGCACATTTGCTATGAGCACTGGCAATGAACTGCCAAGCAGTGGAGGAAGGTGATATGGTCAAATGATGACCATAATGTGGTATACATTTTCTTGGTATGGTGGGGGGCAATTATTCCTTTGGAAGGCAATGTCGGTACTTACTGCTAGCTATTTTTTATAACTCAGAACAAAGAGAAAAGAAACAAGAAAAGCTGGATATAAGTTTAGTGCACAATACGGTCCTTGCTAAAGTATAATGTCCTCTGTATTCCATGTAAACCATAAGTGTTTTTTATTATAACATAACTTTTATTATTTTAATAAAATATTATATTAAAAACCAGTGAAATTAATGAGCGATAAGTGAAAATAAAAATAAAATATTGTGATTTAAAAATTGCTGTGTGACTCTTGATCGTATATATCCATATGTAATATAATGATGTTTAACTTTATTTAACTCATTATGAAATCATTATTCAAGATACCCTGAAATAGAACAAAGTAATAACAAGATTAAAGAGTTATCAGTATAACAGATTGATGCTAGTTATTTTTACTATGTAATCATCTTTACCCCTGTCAAAGTCGTATAATTGGATGAAAGAAAGTACATTGATTAATATTGCTTCACAGTGCGATTGCGATCAGTACGCCACGTATTACGTGTTATGGTACAATCGTACGATAAGTCACGCACGCATACACTCACACTTACACATTCATATATATATATACACAAGTTATGTATATGTCATGTTTGGTATCATTCTAATCCCCTATTTATCCGCAGTTGTCCGGTTCATTTGCCGAAAGGATCACACATTGCGTGCTCTAGTTGTCGATGATAGGGAATAAATGATTAGAATTATATTGTCTGTGTAATGCTAATAGACCAGTTTGAACCAGTTCTTGCCGAGAAAACTAAGTATGCATCATCTGGAGAGCTGACCCCCACCCTTGGAATGCTGACCCCCACCCTTGGAGGGAGTTGTTTGAACTGGCCTATGGACTGCATTACACTGAACCTTCCTGAAGCCTGAACCTATGGAAACTTGCCAAGTCACCTGTATAGTCTTCACTGTATCACTAAATGTATATATACAGCTCCCTGGAATCAGCTAAGCAGTCACATTGACCACATTCTTCAAGACTGAAGGACTGTAGCTGGATCCAGCGGAGCGCAGCATATGTATGTATGTATGAGGTATCGGCTGTACTGTACTTATTTATTGAACTGCTAAACTTTTGCTTTTTCTAAATAAATTGCTTGTGCTTTTGGAACCACACAAATCGCAAAGACAATGCTTATTGGAAAACGATGAATTTACTTTAATACCCCATATTGAAGGAATTGATTAATGAGAGGAAGGGTATCTTCAAGAATGAAAATTCATCCACAGAGCATGTGTTGTCAACCAATAGTATGAGGAACCTGACAGTGATTTTATCAATATGTTATGATCTTTTAAGTCACAAAATCCAAACCCAATTAGTCATATATAGGATTACGGTTATTATTATTGTTTACTTATATAGCTACCAATCAAATTACACAGCGTTGTACAGTGAATATGTAATCACTTACACCTGTCCCTGCACCAAAGGTGATTACATTCAAAATTACCTACTACACAGACACATACATAGTCATTTTTGGAAGAAGCCATTTAACCTGCCACTATGTTTTTGACTGTGAGAATAAACTAGAGCACATAGGGAGAACATAAAAACTGCACACTCATAGGGCCTTGATTGGAATCGAAACTCATGGCCCAGTGCTGTGAGAATGCAATGCTAATCACAGTGCCTCTGTTCTTAAGGAAACCTTTTACATCACAATCTACCAAGAGTGAATTGAGTGATTTTTGTGGAAGAATATTGCTGTATTTCTTCAGTACAATTCTACATAATGCCACAGCAAATAAAGTTTGGATGGTGTCACGGGCACTAGGAGTCTTTACCCAGGGATCACCAGGTGATGGACTTACCAGAGCAATATAGGTGGTAATATGGTACTCTGGTAGCGGGGTGATCACGGAACAGGAGACAGCAGATGGTAGAGAATGCTCGTGGAAAGTCTATGACTAGCAGCACTGATAATATATAGGTAATAGTACACGAGGAACTGAATGGACAATGGAAACGTGAGGGTAGTCAGTGGTCTGCGGTAGCAAGTTGTACCTCTGCTATAGTGAGGAGGAATGTCCAGAAATAACGAGGAGGTGATGAGAGTCAGCGGTCTGCGTTTAGCAAGTTGTACCGCTGTCTAGGTGAAGGAATGGAATCCAGGTGGAGGTATCCGGAGAGTCAGTGGTCTGCGTTAGCAAGTTGTACCACTGCTATGTGGAAGGATACTGGAAACAGGTGACACAGGGAACAGGAATCAGTGGTCTGCCTCTAGCAAGTTGTACCACTGAAATATATATGTGAGGAGGAGCACGGGGAGATAAATGTAATGTAGAGTATACATGGGCACACTGAACTTGATCCCGTGATGATATGCACAAAGTATTAAGAACTGAGCAGCACTGCACAAATATACAAAGTCACAGGAACTATCCAGACTACAAGGTAACACAGTCAAATGATGGCAATAGTCTCAGTGGATAAGCAACTCCAGAGAAGAACAACTCAGTCCAGCAAGGTATGCAATACACAAGCACAGTCAATGATAAGTATGCATACCGTGGTTCAGAAGAGCAGGCTGTCAGAAAGGAGTGCAGGGATACCTGAGCGGCAGGAGGCCGGCAGGATGCGAAGTCCCAGGGAAATGGAAGCGGAATCCAAGTAGGTGCAGCACACAGGTAGGTAGACCAGCAACGATAGAAACAATACTCAGGAAGCAGTAGTATATAGGACTGGTCGCCTGGAGATCACTGAAGAGTAGAAGTGGTATGGCAGAGAAGACAGCAGCGGAGCGTTGATCCAATGCAAACAGGCGAGTTGACACAGGCAGGAACACTGTAGAAGCACGGAGAGCGGATCAGCTGGCTGCAGACATGAGGAGTACTGGAGAGTAGCGATAAGCAGGACACTGCAGATACACGGAGGTAGCGGATAGGAATCAGCAGGTGCAGTCACGATGAAACACGAGAGAGTTGAGGTAAGCTGGAACTGTTGAACACGGAGACAGCGGATAGGAATCAGCTGGTGCAGTCTCGATGAAACACGGGAGAGTTGAAGTGAGCTGGTAACTGTAGTGCACGGAGGCAGCGGATAGGAATCAGCTAGAGCAGTCACGATGAAACATGGGAGAGTTGAAATGAGCTGATAACTGTAGTGCACGGAGGCAGCGGATAGGAATCAGCTGGAGAAGTCACGATGAAACACAGGAGAGTTGACGTGAGCTGATAACTGTAGTGCACGGAGGCAGCGGATAGGAATCAGCTGGAGAAGTCACGATGAAACACAGGAGAGTAGAAGTGGTCTGGAAACCACAGGAGAGTTGAAGTGGTCTGGAAACCACAAGGGAGTTGAAGTGGTCTGGAAACCACAGGAATCAGCTGGGCTGACTACACGAGGAAACACAGGAACACCTTCAGAGGCTCATGGGGAATGAGACTCCAAGATCAGGCAACGAGGTATAGACAGCAGGTGCTTTAAATAGGGAGTGTTGCCTGATCAGCCAATTAACTAGAAGGAACAGATACTGAAGGTTTGAAAGAGCTGCACATGCGCAGACCCTCAGGATGGTGGACGGCCACGGTTCCTAAACATACGGGAAGAAGCACTCACAGTCTGGTGAGTGACAGATGGCTGCAAATTGTGGGCCAATTTCCTATTAAGGGACTTTACTGTATATTACTGTCTCCAATTTTTGTGTCCACTTCTCGTATATTATATTGTAGACGAATAATTGGATGAAGTCATTCAGAATTAATAAAATATTTATTGTAATAGTTTCATGTGTGATTGCGATTAGTATGTTACGTCATGCCAGGGTTAATTACGCAATAGCTCGGGTAAACAGAGCAAATATACTTATACCAACTTCTACATATAAAAGTAGTCCACATTCAATAAAGTTTCAACTAACATTCTTTTATTATTAAGAATTAGAGATTATTTACACAAAGATAACCCTACATTAAAAGGTATTTATGGTTCAGGTCCTAAGAATTGTATGGTGTTTATTCTTATATTAATCCACATTTTATCAGCAAAAATCTGGTATCATCAGAGAAGAGATCGCACATAGCGGTCGCTAGTTATGATTAGTATTATTTCTCAAAAGTATTCTGTTAATGGGTTGGTTTAAACCAGTTTTTCAGAGGGAAGACACATATGCAGCTGTTGCAGTGAGTTGCCCCCACCTTTAGAAAGGCATAGTTTGAACTGACCTATGACCTGCATTGTACTGGACTGACTTGACCCCTGGACCAATGAAGAAAGATCTTAGTGTTATCTTTGTATACATTGTGACATCATTACTGTTTTTTGTTTATCCAAACTGCATATAAACAGGCACTGATCCAGCAACAGTCTCTTTTTACCAACATAGACTTAAGGATTGATGACTGTTCCTGGATCCAGGGTGCCTGAATAATGTATTGGTTATACTTTATTGCATTTTGTTATACTTTGCTATATTTAGCTATTAAATTTCTTGTGCGTTGGAACCACATTAATCGCATTAGACAATCTTTATTGGGGACAATAGAAATGGCATAACAATTACAATTTGGTGCATTAAGCTGATAAGCTAATTTACAAGCCAACATGGCAGGAAGTTTAAAATGTGCAGCAGCTGATGGAAGGAAATGGGTGGATTGGACGTGCCAAGTGTGCATTAGGTGCATAAGTGCACAAGCAAGATTACAAATGTATGCCTCAGTGCATGTTTTTTGGAACATGCCTCATAAGGACATTCCTTTCCTAATACCCTATCAACAGGACAATGCAATGTGTATATTTAAGAGCTGTTTGTCACCCCAGTTATCACTTGCGATTTTCAAGCTGACCTCAACCAAAATTTTGACATTTCACTGCCTTGGGGGGACAGTTTCAACCACTGAGTATCAATTCAAATATTTTTTATTTATCTTCATAGCTGTTATATGGTTATTTATGTTTAATTTCACAGCTAACAGATTTGATCTTTCATTGTGGATGCCACAGCAATGATGCATGTCATGCAATCTTGCTTTCCGGGCACCCTGCATAGCTAAAAAAGTTATTTGTTGTTTGAATGGAATAAGGACTTCCTGCTGTTATGATCTGTCTTGTGTCTCTAATGTTTATATTACCCTACAGCACATGTGATCTTTTTAGAGGTGCTGCTGTTCTGCCTTTCCCACTACCAGGGGTTAACTGGCACAGCTAGTTAATCATCCACACCTGACTGTGTCTTATATATGCCCACCTATCCCAGTATTCTTTGCTGATCATTGATGTTCCTGAGCCTGTTTATGTCTCTACCCTGGATCACTACCAGCTTTCTCTGTTTCTGTGGATATCCATGCTTTGCCTGTTTCCTTGTACAGCATTAATCAATTACCTGTATGTCTCCTGGAAGTAACCTGACAACTGCATTACTTCTGCTATCTGCTATTCATTGCATCCTGGATTGTTGTTTTCTCTGCAATAAACAGTTCAATGTTTTTCATCATATGTCTGGCTCCATGACTATAATTGCAAGTGTAACCCCCTGTCACTGTGTGTATTGTGGGGTGCAAAGGGTGCACAGTGCACCTCCTTCTCAAGCCCTGGCTAGCTGATGGGCATGGGTGTGAATGATCAGGGGGTCCCTGCACATGCAGGTGTTTCTTTGTAGTTAGTAGGACACAGGGGATGTCACTTTGGTGCAGTGTAATAAAAGTCAAAATAATTTGGGCGCCAGACCATCTCTATGATAAACTCAACTCTTTATTTACACTCCTCTTCCTCCAGCACGATAATCATAATGGTTGCAGCAATAAAGAAAAATATATACAGCTCCTTACTCTCTCCAGCACAGTTCTTAATGAGCAATACGAATATGGTTGCAAATATCTTATTACTCCTCCTGCACAGTTCTTAAAGTTATCCAGATGTTAAATAACATAAATCACATGTCTCTTGCACTCCATACTCACTGCAGATCACCCTCCTCTGCAAGGTACTCACATGGATGCTAATAGGCAGGCAGCTTCTTCTCCAAGCAGCTCTGACACACTCTGTGTACCTCTCAGCTGCAGCTCATCCCTCCTCTGCGGGAATGATGTCTCCTGTGCTCTGACACGTCACTCTGTGTACTCTCAGCCTCAGGATCTGACACTACAGCTACCTTGCCTCTTGTAGCAACCCTACTCCAGGGTCTCTTCCATGCAAAGTGTCCCCCTCTCTCTTGGGTTATCTATAGTGGCATGGAGTTCTCCCCCTCATCCAGGGCACACATTCCTTGCCCTGGCTCAGTCACCACGCTCAGACAGCAAGGCAATGCTGGGGGAGCCTGGGAGCTTCCACCCCATGTCCCCAGCTACCATCTCTCCTCTCCTGTGTCTCTCTCTCTATCTCCTTTCCCCCTTACTGACAGCCCCTCCTTCTTCTCCCTTAGTCTCACAGACTGGGCTGGGTTATCACCATGGTAACCAGTTTATTTAACTTTTCTTAAACTTCTAGCTTGCCCTCTAGGTGACCCCTCCTGTATTCACTGAGCTGCAGGGTTTTACTAACATGCCACTAGAGGGGTGTTACACAAGACTTGGTTTGTGGAACAGATTTTGTAACACCTGACCTGTACATGTTACCTGTACAAAGTTGCCTCTATTCCAAAGATGTTCAAATTGTATGTGCCTTTACTTTATTTTAGAAAGTATTTGGACAGACATTGCTGCATTTTCCTATCTCCTTTCATTACACCCAAACCTCTTTTGCATGTTCACACTTACTATAACTGTAATTGAATAAATAAATAAATAAATACCAATGTAAATTTGGCAAACATTCACAGTTTTCATTTAAACAAAAATGGTGGCGGAGAGGGCAATGTCAAAAGTCAGCTAACAACGTATAGCTAAACCAAACAGTGGAAGGTCAAATTTCCATTACACCACTGTTCCCAGGATATAATCCTTTACAATGTTACAGCTTCCTAATAACTGTCATATGCTTTTAGAACTAGAAGGAGAGGTCTTCTCCTATAGCAGCCACCTTTTCCATAACGATGGACCTAGGTACTCGGATGCCCCCAGGACTTAACGCAACATAGTAAAAGCTTATGAGCAGAAACGGGTAGAATGGAGATAGGAGAAATGGGGACAAAAAAGCACAACCCCCAAGTCCACTCAGGATGCAGCAATAATTTAATGTAAAAAGATGTGCGCCCCACTGCCTGTTACCAACCGGGAAGCAGCTCTGGTGTCAGAGTGAGTACACCACTTCTGCTGCAAGTTCATTTCACATTATGACACAAAACTTAATTTATGGACATCTATGGTTTGATTTCTTTGCATGTGTGGACTGCACGAGTTGTTGCTGACATTTGGTGTAAATTTCCTTATAATAGCCACATTAAATATATATTTACTGAGATAAATGCTGATGTGTTCAATACTTATTTCACCCGCTGTATCTCCATCTATATAGGCATTCTTTGCCAGGTCCAAAATCTGTCCTGTTAATTTCTCAGAATGTGGATGTTCAATTTCATTGTCAAGACATGTTTTGGGCAACCAAATCAGCATCAATGTAAATATTATACATGTGTTGGGAGGACAACTATTGGCCTATCTGAATTATCTCTTTTACATATTTCTTACATGTCATTAATAGAACATATAAATATTACTTATATACATTACATATTTCTATACATGGGTCTTGGGGACCACCTCTGCTGCAAGTCTACTTTACCTTGGGGATGGATAAAGAATCCACGGGGGGAAATGATCTTTCATCCCTCCCTCCTCCTAAATATATATGAATCCCCTGTTTTGATTCAGAAGGGCAACATTATGCCACAGAGCATATAAGTAAAACAAGGCAATGAATGCCGTGCTCTTGGTAACCGATGAATACTCTGGCAATATATTGTAATCTTTCAATTTTTGTAGTATGGGTGGAAGCCACCTTCATTTCTCAGCATCCTCATTTATTTTTTAAAGCGACAGCAAATTTGATAGAATTGAATAGATTAAAAATAGGAAAGATTATAATATATAACGTTTTTTGGGGGTGTGCGGCTGCGGCTTGACACTCACAAGCAGACTTTTTTAAATATAGACTCCACTGAATGACACTTCCAAAATAGAAACATTTTGAAAAATAGAAAAGTTTAGAACATAATAATATATAGCATTTTTGGGGGTTTGCAACTTCTGGTGAGCTCACACGTAAACACCCAGTAATTTTAAAAGAAAGAAATCTGTTTGTTTTTTTGGATTCTGCTGCTGACAGTCTGATAGCAAAAGCACTGCTTTTCACTAGTCTTTTTAGAGCTTATTTAGGATTGAAGTTAAAAGCAATTGATCAGCAAACTATTATAGCTGACTATTCTCTACAGAACTGCTTTACAATAATGACAGTATTCTATTGCTTTCCTATGTCCCTAATTCACCCTGAACACTATTTTATGAGCAGAGCACCGCAGCTAACCGCCCCCCTACACGCTGTCTGTTCTAAAATGGCTCTTGAGAGAATGAAGGAGTACTATATGTACAAAAGATGGCGATCCAAATACGGTGTTTCGCATCATTTTAAAATCAGAGTTTGGCAGGAGAAACCAAGTCATGACTCGGTTTCACTTTGGTCACCAACATTGGATTTTATTGGATTTCAAGCAATGCAAACTGCTCACCTCTACTAAATATGTGCACCATGCTCTCTTTCACCCCTTTTCAGCAGATTGTCATGTTAGGAGAGAGGTACTTCTATAACAGTTGATAAATGTAGTGAATTATAGATTTGCTCTGCAGAAATGTATGGTGTGAAAATTTGATATATAAAGTAACTTGAAGCTATGTCATAGCAGCTAAATTGATAGCAGTTTCAGCTATTTTGTGTTTTTTTTTCAAGTATCACACTTTATTCCCTAGGTGATATTTTAGATAATTCTGTTTGTTTAACTTTTTGCACATATGTTGCCTGATGTAGTGTTGGACATACATAAAAGATGCATTAACCCCCCCTCCCAGCAATTATGGGGGAGTGAAGATACATGCAACTATGCATGCTATAGAGAATAGAAACTTGATAATGATGACTGGCTTGCTTATTGTTGTATGTAATAAATAAATGAATAAATAAATAAATATATTTTATTAAATACAGTGGATCCCCCCACCCCCTCACAAAAGTCCTACCAGCATTAGTATTCATAGCCTAGACTGATAGGGGCAATTTTGGGGAGATAGTGAATGTCAACCAGCCTTAGCCTATTCAGCAGAGGTCTGAATTCCCTAGTGAGACCTCAAAAATATGCCCCTCCCTCCTTCTACCCCCAGGAAAAAACAGCTCTGGTGGGAGAGTGTGTGGTAATATGTTTAAATATTTCATGTTTTTTTTGCAGGTGCTCTACAGGTCTCAGCAAACCCTGTAACGCCTAAACTGTTGGGTATGCTGGTGTTTGTTCATGCACAAGCGCAGTAGGGAAATGTGCATTTTAAGCAAACAAAATGGACTTATATCTCTCGATGAGGCCGACAAAATCCCATTTTGAAGACTACTAGATGTGTAAACTACCTAAAAAGTACCACAATGTATTTAAAATACTAATCAAAACCATATGCAAGTCACTTGAGTTTTAGTAGATAATATCATTTGGAGTTTATAAACCATTTCAAACTGTTCTAGCCAATTAAAGGCAGTATCAGTATTCAGAAATGATTTGAAACCCCCCCAAAAGTCTATCCTTCATGCATGTAATCAGCATTTCAAGCTATGCTGATATGACTGCTGTTTCTGACTAAATTATCATTCAAATAAAGTTGGCTCCCATCCTCTCAGGATGCAGGTGTTCAGGCCATGGAAGAGGAGGAAGCTGATACTGGTTCCTCCCAATGTTTCCGATAATACAGCACCAACCATATGTCTATGGAAGTCTTCAAACTGCAGACAGGAAACATTTGTAATAATGAAGATGTTACTTGTTATATTCAGTTTAGGTTTAAATGTCACTGTTCCTGTTTGATAGTATTACGTCTGCACATAAAGACAAATCTTTTTTATGGATGAAAATATATTTACTTATGATGACCTTTTCGAAACACTGGTGTAACAAAGAAAATATAAAATAATGGTTATGATTTTTCAGTTTCCAGAACTTCACAACGCTGCTGAGGACATGATACAATGTCATTTCTGAAATGTTCTTTTACTCGCCTACATTTTATTGGTTTATCTTTTAACTAACGCTCTGACCTCATGATTCAGTGTCACTGAATATAGATGAGCCAAACTGCTATGATTTATTTCCTCAATTCTAATTTCTTGTGCAAGATTTCCTAATCTGCAAACATCATTTCCTCTTTTAATTAATCATTTCCTATTGTTTATTATCAGAAGGGTCCATGTGAATTTCCAATTTTGTAAAGTGTGAATTTTATGTGAAGGTTGTAATGAGTCATTTTCTGTTCTACAGAATTGCTTGGAACATGAAAACAGCAATATGTTTCTATGCTCCTATATAGTTCAAAAAGATTAGCTGACCTTGTCACAAGATATAGCAAAGCAGCATCTGATATCTCGGTATATTATCTAGTGGTAATAGAACGCAAATTCATTATAACACCTAGTATATGCTTTGTACAGTAAATGGAGCCTGAGTTATGCAAATGGTCACACCAACAGCAATGCACAAACTATTTATCCTTCTTTTAAACTATATAATACTTGATTCTTGATAAATTATTGTTGCATGATTTCTACATTTTCTTTGTGTTGACCATCTATTTCAATAAGCCCCATGGTTGGTTATTACTTTGCAGCTCCAGTAGTTATTGTGGAGAAAAATGGCTTCACCAAATAGAAAGAGCAAGATTTGTGCTAGAATGTGTACTGACTAGTGGGAAATATGTCTTACATTTATCATGGTAAAGCACAAACATACCAAAAATACCAATGCTGTTTTTTTATGCAATGCAAACATTGTACCAATTTTCATACGGAGCATACAAGTTTATTGTGCTTTCTCAATTATTTTAATATGAACTAGGTGTTATCAGACAGCAGATGCTCTTTTACTTAGAAACATATTTATTTGAGTCATGTGCATGTAAGATCACACCATCTTCATTGCATCATTGCAGAATGAATGAATGAATGAATATATATATATATATATATATATATATATATATATATACACACATTCAGATATATAAATGCATATATATACATACATATATATTATATATATATATATATATATATATATATATATATATATATATATATAGCATTTCCTGTGTAATATGCTTGAAATGAAAATAGTAATGGAAAGCCTGATCTTGTGATCAAATTAAACTGTAAAAGTGTTTTCCACAATATACATAAATACATATGTGATATTAATCCCCCTTATTTATGTTAGTTAGTATGTGAATAGGTTAGATTTAGCACTGACAAATATAGGAGATCTAGTTGAGATTTCAACACCACTGCAGCAGAGTGGGCATGAGCATATCTCTCATTTTACACAGTGCTAGTCTACTCTTCATCCCCTTCCTTCTCATTTCAAAAGCACATATAATGCTGCTTGCATGACTGTTAGGTGTACAACTCCCCCTTCACGAGCAGAGTAGTGTGAAATAGGCTATACCTCCTGACTCTCCCTGCAGTGAGTTCACAATCACTCAAAATCAGGACTGATCACCAGAATCAGGACAGTTATTAGACAGTCTTGTTTCCTGTTCCTGTTCTAGCATCCTTGATTACCTTTTTCTGCTTGGCTTAAGCTCAGTAGCTGCTGTCTGGCTCCTGGAATGTTGGGTGCCTGTTTGGAAAAAGGATATATACATGGACCTATAGAAAGCTTTCAAATAAGTGAACAATCCCACCTCCCCAGAATCATCCCAGACATTAAATCAAAAGCAACCATGTATAAAAATTAGACCTCCTTTCCGGCAACCAGCCCCAACATTAAATTAATAGCACTTATATTTAATGAATAAACACCCACCCCGCAAACAGACTAGACATTAAATAATTAGTATTCATATTTAACAAGCAGCCCTCCTTCTCCTCAAACTCAGATCCACATTCAATTAATAAACCTCACCCCCCAAGCATTGCAGTATTAGCACTGTTACCCCACCTTAGATTAATATACCCCACTGTGACCCCACTATTAAATTAAATTAATTAGTCCCCACCATCAAATAAGAAGCTCCCGCCATAACTCCACCAATAAATTAATAGTTCCTACCACCATTAAATTATTAGTCTCCACCCTTACCCCACCATAAAATTAGTACCTCACTCCACAACTCAAATTACATTAAGACCTTCCCTCCTCTACATACACTTAAATTTTTTCATGTGTCTCTTGCTGTGGGTGCAGTATCTTGTCTCTTGCTGCCTTGCAAATGTGGGACTACATGTATGTCAAGTTGTGCGCTCTCCATGTGTGACGTACTCTCATCAGGGAAGAGATTGGCAAAGTGATGATGTATGAACCAACTCAACCATGTGTGAACCAGCTTCAAGATGGTAGAACCGGTTCAAACATGGACAAACCTGTTTAATTTTCTCAACTATCTCAATTTTTTTTTAACATTTATTCAAGCACTTATGCTCCTACTGCAAGCAGAGTTATTTATTTATCATGCCACTGGATTAGATACAGAACTGTTTTGTCGATGAATTTGCATACAGTGCTCAAAACAGAGCTGGACATTCTACATTTAAGATCAGAGGAAATAAACAATACTAAGCTTATATAAAGCAATTTGTGAAAAGCACATAAGAAAGAAAGTATCATAAAATAATACAAGGCTAAGAGTTGTGGGGTTGCAAATAAAACCAAAATAATAAAATCATAAGAAAATGGATAAACTTTGATTTAATTCTCTAATGACTACACTGTATTCAAATAAATGCAAGTGCATATCAATTCTTAATTGGTAAACAATATACAAAACATTACGCATTTCGTCAAAATGTAGCCTACTACACACACACATATATGTATATATATATATATATATATATATATATATATATATATATATATACACTCAGTGCTTCTTTATTTACATGCAAACGACTTAGGTGCTCATATAAAAACAGGAGACAATTTGTTTGGACATCAGAACCAGAATATGAGAGGTCAGATTAAATAACTGTACAGCACATTTAAATGCTGAGTTAATGACATAGTGCAGACAATTTTATAAGATTTTGTACTGCTCCCTGGTGTTAATTTACAGTTACAGCCAACATACTTAAGACAGGCACGCATTTATACTTGAGGTTAGCATTGAGTTCAAGCTTTAAAAACATTTAGCCAATGCAAGCCACCTGTTAACAGCTAAGGACCCTGACAACGATCCAGGGATGTCAGGATGTTTCATCAAGAAAGCCAATAAATACATGAGAAACTTAAGTGTCATGTAGCTCATTGCAGGAGTTTTATAAGCACATTGCATACACTAGATTTCAAAAATGTATTTCTTAATAGGGTAAAGAAAGCGTAAATGTAGTAAAGAAGTCACACATTAGTAATGGTTAAAGCATTCAACGATAACATTATTTCATCTTTGGTTACTTATAAAGCAGTTAGCAAACTTGCACTATAAATGCTGTACTTGCCATAAAGACCAGTACTTTCTTAAGCATGGTTTTTCTATCTCTATGTTGTGATTTTCCATCACTCTCAAGCCTAATATTGCGATCCATTTTTATACAGGTAAGGGATGTCTTATCCAGAAACCAATTATTTAGAAACCAAGAAAAAGGAAATGTTTGCTTCTACTGAGTGACATACACATATATACCATTAATACAGACAGACGTGATAATCAGGTGTCTCCTTCTAAGTTAGGAGGATCACTGCTATAGAATTTAGCTAGCAACCGAATGCCAGGGACATTGTGGGGAAAGACAGGGAGAGTTAATTTAGAATGTTTTATGCACTGGAATCCAAATTACAGAAAAACTATTCTACAGAAAACATTAAACCTTTCGGGTAGCAGATCCAATAGTTATACATAAAAGTGTATTTATTTTCTCTCATAGGAGGAACTCAGACTATAAGCATGAATCTCTATTGTGCTTGCAGTTGAATTCTCAGATGTAAGGTAAATGCTTTGGTACAGGGGTCAGCTCAAACTGCAATATTGACTTGCAATAGTTCAACAAGCTCAGGGGAAGAGAAGCATCAGTGTACAGGGCTTCTTGTTCTTTCTGCATGAAAGCTAGCAGAACGTTTGTAAATAGTTCAGTTAAAGGACTAAAATGATTTTTTGTTTTTTTTTATAAATATTATGCTAAAAGCTAGCAAGTGATGGAGTTAGCTTTCAAACTCATATCACTTGTACTAGGAAAAACTATCAGAAAAATATATTCCTTAACATGCAAATTATTATATTTATTGTGAGGAAACGGGGTGCCACTGGACGGAGAACTTTGTATTCAACACCTGTTTCTCACAGTTTAATTTACCTTTTGCTCCTTGGCCCAGTCAAAGTATATGCACCAGAGTATCAGTGTATGACGTGAATTATTATTTCATGTTATTAGGTACATTTTGCCCTTGCTATTACCTGTAATATTGTATGTTGTAGAAATATAAATAATATTACCATACTGTGTGAAAATAACAAGACAGCAGAAGTAATTTTGCTTGTCTTAGTTAAGGTAATTACCATATATCTCAAATGTCCATTGTTATGAGATGCAGCTCAGTTTTGGTTTGTAATCAGAACAATGTCTGAGTCAGCTAGCTGTCAGGCCATGTTATTAGCTAGGTCAACAGGTAATCTGAGAGGTAATTAGGTTAGTACTTCTAGATGATATGCATTGTGCCTCCACAGTAATATACTGGCTGATATAGCATTGGTAAATGTATCAATATGTATCAGTATAAATGCTATTGTATCAAAATGTATCACAGACTCAGATGGCGTAACACTGCTGACACAAAGTGTCAAAAGTCTTGTTTCATGTAAGCGTGCAGTGTCATTTCCTGCTGTAATATTGTAACCTCATGTTTAGTGTATCCAGTCAAAATAGCTAATTTAGTCAAGCCATTCCATTGTATAATCAAGATAACAGGGACAGTATGTCTAGAAGCTAAAGTGTCCACTGAGAGACCCCTGCTGTAAGGGGGAGGTTTGAGACATTTGACTTTACTTCCTGTGTATACAGCGATGAATATAGGGAGAGGAGAATGCAAAGGGGGCTATTCTAGCTTGCAGGATCCTGGTGTACAAGACATCAGCAAAAAGAACTCTGGGCCAGGCATCGTGGTGCTGCTGGAGGAAACCCTACCAGGACAGGGTCTGTGTGAGCCAGTATCTCAGGTTGGGCGACACCGTAACTGTAATGCTAATCGGAAGTGGTAATATTGTGGGAGGATAAGACCCTGAAAGGGACAGAGATTATTTTTTTGGAGTACTGACTGCAAGAGGCTGCTGGAGGATACATTCTACCCTTTACCCTGTAACTTGTGAACGTCTTGTGGTGTTGTGCTGTCGTAATAAAGTCTTATTTTGGATATATTCTGGTCTACCCGAGTGAGTTGAATCCCGCAGAGAGTAACTGCCATCCCAGCTAAGGATGGTATCCTCACATTTGGTGGCAAGCAGTGGGGTCACTCGGCCCGGTGTCGCAAGAACCGGGAAGGCTGCAAAGGATGCAAGCGGTTGCGGTCCAAGAGCCTTATAGGTACAGCACAGCACAGGCTACAAAGCCTATAACTCCCTAAAACTGGATGAACTCCAGGGATTATGCCGAGCAAGGGATATTGCCTCTACCCAGGGTGACTTCAGGCCACGACTTGTGGAAAAACTACGCAAATGAGACCTGTGCCTACTCGATGATGCGGCCAGGATGGAAATAGCAGAGGTCCCAGCAGTGAAAGCCACCCAAGTTGGGACTTATGTTGCAGAAATCCTGGAAGTCAAGGAATTGGATGAGGACCAGGAGCAACCTCGTATATTGGTGCTGAGTGATGGGGGATTCATATGTGTAAAACTGTCTGACGTGGACTTTATTAAGGAAAGTCAGGAGAACTTCCCAGATGTGGTGGGGGAATGGTCCGAGACTGAGGTGAGCTACTATACTACCTCACTTCCCGAGGAGCAGGCGAGACTGGATCCCTCAGACCTTTCCCTACTCTTTCAGGAGCAGCCAGTAAGGATTCAGGAGATTGCAGCTACCATACAGACATCCCCACCCCAGGCCAGTCAGCAGTGCAGAGCAAAAGCTATTACTCTGGTCAGATTCGTCAAGAGCTGCAGCATGTCCTTGGACAGTGGATCCGGAGAAAAGGACTTGAGCTGGTTAAAGCTGGGCTGATTGAGATATTTCCCAGTCTTCAGGATTCAGTGGCAAAGTGTAACCCACAGTCCTGGAAAAAAAATAGAAATGGGACAGAGAAAAGGCACAAAGCGACCCAGCAATCGAGGACCAGCGATACAACACTCCGGAAAAGTCTGGAAGCGGTGCCATCGATGTTTATACCGGGGGCATCTTCGACAGGAGTGACCCAGAAAAGGAGGTCAATTAGACCATTTGCAACCCACAGGGGTTGTTGGCAAGAGCCACCCCAGGAACAACAAACACTACCACCCTGATGTGCCAGAGGCAAGGTGGGTAAGTACCACTTGTAATGCTGTGGCTGGCATGAGGCAAACAACAGGAGGATGCCTTTATAGGCACTTGGAACCTGTATCGGATGGCAGAAAAGCCCAGGGATTTAGGGACTGTGGGCCAGCCATCACCCTGGTACGACCCGTGTTGGTGGATTCCAGAAGAATTATCCCCAACAAGTAGGATGAAGGATGGACAATGGGCAGAGATTCCAACAGCCCAAGTCCAGTTGCATTGGGGCCATTGTAATGACCTGGTGGAAGTTGGAGTTATGGCGGGAATGTCCAATGAGGTGATTTTAGGCAATGATTTGGGGCAAGACAATGGGAATTATTTTGTTGAAAAAGATTCCCATAGAAAGGCGAGCCCCAGGCAGAGGAAGAACAACCACCCCTACACGAAAGTGACAACCAGGTATCAAAACCTCTCTTTTCCATCTCCGCGTCTCTGAGGGTGAGTAGCCAAGACCATCCTGAGGGGGGATTGTCCTGGAGAGGAGGATAATTCTAGACTGCAAGAAGCCCAGTTACAAGATCCAGATCTAGAAGGCATGAGGGCACTAGCAAATATGTCATGGGGTGGTAGATGAATGTGCTACGTTGGACAGGTTACTGTATATGGTGTCCAGCTGAACTCATAAGTACAGGTTGCTAGTCCCACCTGTACAAAAGGATTGGTTCATAGCTCAGGCCTATGGGGAGGGGGGTAGCAATCACAGAGGAAAAAGGAGAACACGAGCCAGGTTCAGACAGCAGTTCATGTAGTTAGGTTTAGCGGGGGGTGTAGACCGTGACATAGCCAACTGTGCAGACTGCAAGAATATGTTAGGACAGGGGTGCAACAGTAACAGTCAGACACAGGAGGGGAGAAAGCAGCATAGAAAGCAGGACATTGATGACTGTGTAATGTTACTCTCACTAGTCCCTGTAGGAGATAGTGTGCAGCAGGATTCCTGCAAGAAACCAGTCCATAAGCGGACTCAGACTGGGGAAATGAGTAATCCCAGAGCAGAAGGGAACTTGGTAAGGTGAAGGTGTAGCCAGACAAGACCCCAGACAACACGGGAAAGGCAGTCGGTAGGGCTCTCAGGCAGTAGGGCTCAGAGTAGCTACTGGAGCAGGAGACCGAGACTTCCCTCAGAGGCTCTGAGAATTGACTGATGCTCGTGGCTACGAGAATATAACAAGGTGCAACAAGTGAACGCTGGAGGCTGCGCGCAACCCAGCAGGAAATTGGTTCACCTCGCGGGAGACTGCATAATACCTGCAGAAGTGTCTGCAGAAGAGACTGGGGCTCAAGTTTAAAAAGTGGGGAAGGAATGTGAGGAAACAGGGTTCTACTGCACTGAGAACTTTGTATTCATCACCCGTTCCTCACGGTTTAATTTACTTTTTAATCCTTTGTGCAGTCTAAGTATATACACCAGAGCATCGCTGTACTATGAGTGATATTATTATTATTATTATTATTATTATTATTATTATTATCGGGACAAGTCTGGAAGCGGTGCCATCGATGTGGATACCAGGGGCATCTTCGACAGGAGTGTCCCAGAAAAGGAGGTCAATTAGACCATTTGTAATAATAATAATAATAATAATAATAATAATATGATATTATTTCATATTATTAGGTACATTTTGCCCTTGCTATTACCTGCAATATTGTATGTAGTAAAAATATAAAGAATATTGCCATACTGTGTGAAAATAACAGGACAGCAGAAGACATTTTGCTTGTGTTAGCTAAGGTAATTACCATTTGTCTCAAAAGTCCATTGTTATGAGATGCAGCTTAGATTTGGTTTGTAATCAGACCAATGTCTGTGTTAGATAGCTGGCAGCCCATGTTATTAGCTAGGTCAACAGGTAATCTCGGAGGTAATTAGGTTAGTACTTCTAGATGATATGCAATGTGCCTCCACAGTAATATACTGGCTGAAATAGCATTTGGAAATATATTAATATGTATCAATATAAATGTTATTGTATCAAAATGTATCACAGACTCAGATGGCGTAACACTGCTGATACAATGTAAGCGTGCAGTGTCATTCCCTGATGTAATATTGTAACCTCATGTTTAGTGTATCCAGCCAAAATAGCTAATTGAGTCAAGCCATTCCATTGTATAATCAAGGTAACAGGGACAGTATGTCTAGCAGCTAAAGTGTCTACTGAGAGACTTTATAAGGAGGAGATTTGAGACATTTGCCCCTTATTCCTGTGTATACATCGGAGAAAATAGGGAGAGGAGAATGCAAAGGGAGCTAGTCTAGCTTGGAGGATCCTTTTGTACAAGACATCAGCGAAAAGGACTCTGGGCCAGGCATCGTGGTGCCGCTGGAGGAAACCCTACCAGGACAGGGTCTGTGTGAGTCAGTATCCCAGGCTGGGCGACACCATAACTGTTTTGCTAATCGGTTGTGGTAATATTGCGGGAGGATAAGACTCTGAAAAAGACTGAGATTATTACTGTGGAGTGCTGACTGCAAGAGACTGCTGGAGGATACATGCTACCATTTACCCTGTAACTTGTGTACTTCTTGTGGTGTTGTGCTGTCATAATGAAGTCTTATTTTGGATATATTCTGGTCTACCCGAGTGAGTTGAACCCCATAGAGGGTAACTGCCATCCCAGCTAAGGGTGGTATCCTCACATTTATCATATGATTTTTTTTAAAGAATAGAGTAGAAAATAGGTCAAAAAAGTTTAATATGTTGTTGGTGAAAACATCTAGGGCATATCCAATTAGCAAAGCAGTGCCTCCAGAATGGTCGCGAATGTACTCTGTGGCTATAGAGGGGCAAGGAGAAATCCGCAATTTTGAGGTAGCCTGCAAAAGTGCACAGCCATGATGTTTGGAGGAACATGGCATCTAATAGAATATGGCCCTAATGGGTCAAATTAATTGTTGAATCAAAAATACAAAGAACAGACATTTAATTGCAATTTTTTCTAATATAGTACCAAAATAGTAGGTTAGAGGTTGGTCAATTCTCTCCTTATTGCAGGAAATATAGTTCTCCTGTTCAAAAATAAAATGTTTTTCTCATTCAATTTCCTGGCTTTTTGATTTTGCATAAGAGAAAAATTGTCTTTTTTTGTGTGCAAGTTTCTGCTCATTGCAAATATTGGCTATATGTCAAAAATCCTATACTAATTAACTGTAGGTGACACAGTACCTTCTCTCACTGCTAAGTGAATTCTTTTCTCCAGAATCTGCTCACCATCTGAGACTCAAGAGAGGATTCTGAAAGAGTGTGAATCAAGCTCAACTGTGCTTGAATCACATTGTTTAGAGCAGTGCCTTTATGTGAGCAGCTTCAAAAAACAGTGCATACCCTTAAAGTCCCAGAAACTACAAGCTCCTCCCAATCACATTGGACTGTGGGACTGGGATAATTAACAAGGGTTGGACCTTTAAATTGATCAGTGATCCTAGTATAATTGACCAGGCATAACATATTTGTTTTAAATGCAACACAGTTCAATACGAAATACAATTTTCTTTTCGTCTCTCTGTGTTCTTGATCCACTGGAGTCCAATAGGAAATTGTGCTTGTTGCTTTTTTCTTCACTTTTGAACTTTTGTAGTCCAAGAGGGAGGAAAAGAGAAAAATCCCAAAACAATAATGACACTTCTTGCTCCTAATTTTCAAACCCAATTGAATGTTCCCCTTAATATACAAATTATATACTTTTGTTTATGTGGCTTCTCTAATTGTTTTGAAAATGTCTTGACCTTTTTTCATAGTAAAGTCTAAAACCTCCCTAAAACAATGATTTAGTGGACATTGAATTTATTACTACTCTTTAGACACAAATGTGTGTGTAGAGTTTGAGATAATACATAATTAGGACAGCAGATACACTTTTAGAAATGTTTAGATAGTTTGTAATGCAGTGCTGCTAATGGTAGTGTTTTTTTGTTTTGTGTCTTCTTATCAGTAGTCAGCAACTATCACTAGTTGCTGTGAAGCAACCTTTAAATTCTGAAATATTTTTCGCCCGGAGTAAAACATGACAGGATTGTTGATCTCCCTCAATTGGTAATGGGGTGATCTTTTTGAGCTCTGCTGTTTACACACCATATCAGAGTATGTGTTTCTGGTTTTCAGCTTGGTATTTTATTGTAACAAAGTCTGTTTTGAAAAATGTACATGGAACTTTCTTTTTCACCTGCATTACAATTTTGAAGTACAAGAAAAAGAGAATCCATAAACACTTCCTAGAAGCCTGTGGTCACTCGTGTGTCTTTTTCCTGGTATTATATCATGCATTCATTGTCTTAAAGGGATTGGAAGGATTGTTTGAGTATGCTACATCACGATCCAGCTCCTATGCTTAGTATGGTGTAGTTCACAGGGGATCCCTTAATTGCTACGGGGGTCAGGTTACATTAAGGTGTGGTTGCCTTAAAATTGACAGTCAATCACTTTCTACTGGAAGTTAAAATATTTCTGTTCTTACTGTTACTAAAAATTCTAAATTGAAACCAACTGGATACAGATTCTCTAGTAAAATAACTGGGGAATAATTTATCCTATATAACCCCACTACTATCACGCTATGAGACAAATGTTTATGAATTGGGGAGTGCAGACTTTGATTTTTGGAAAAGTCAGATAGTCTTAGGACTACAGTGGGCACCTTGCTCACTTTATATGCATTTTTGAATGTGTGTTTTATTAATCTAAACATAGCACGGTGGCTAAGTGGTTAGCACTTCTGCCTCACAGCGCTGGGGTCATGAGTTCAATTCCCGACCATGGCCTTATCTGTGTGGAGTTTGTATGTTCTCCCCGTGTTTGCGTGGGTTTCCTCTGGGTCCTCCGGTTTCCTCCCACACTCCAAAAACACACTGGTAGGTTAATTGGCTGCTATCAAAACTGACCTAAGTCTCTCTCTCTCTGTCTATGTGTGTTAGGTAATTTAGACTGTAAGCTCCAATGGGACAGGGACTGATGTGAATGATTTCTCTGTACAGCGCTGCGGAATCAGTGGCGCTATATAAATAAATGTTGATGATGATGACTTAATTAGGACTGAACCATTTCTATTTTCTTTATATAGATGACATGCAGTCGGTATTAGAATGATGGAGAGCTATGGCTGAAGGGCAAGGGGGGATAGAGCTCTGACTAATCTTGTTTTCTCTCTCTCTCTCTCTCATTTCTGGCACCAATAGATTTGCAGCAAATCCTTTGAGTCCTATAAGTTGCGAGGTTGGGCATCCATGGCTTGGACTTGTTTTTTTGGCACCTCTCACTGATGCTTGATTGGATGGAAATTTGGGAAATTTGAAAGTCAAGTCAACACCTTGAGCACTTTGTCATGTTCCTCAAGCCATTTCTGAACAATTATTTGCAGTGTAGCTGGTGCGCATTATCCTGCTGAAAGTTTTCCACTGCCATCAGGCAGGACCATTGGTATGAAGTGGTGTACTTGGTCTGCAACAATGTTTAGGTAGGTGGTGCTACGTGTCAAAGTAACATCCACATGAATACCAGGACCCAAGTTTTGCTAGCATCACACTGCTTCCGTCAGTTTGCCTTCTTCCCATAGTGCATCCTGGTGCCATATATTTCCCAGGAAAATGACACACACTCACCAGGCCATCCACATGATGTAAAAGAAAACATGATTCATCAGACCAAGCTACTTTTTTCCATTACTCCATGGTCCAATTCTGGAGCTCATGTGCCCATTTTAGGCATTTTCGGCGGTAAACAAGGATCAGCATATGCACTATGAACATTCTGCGGCTACGAAGCCTCATACACAGCAAGGAGGATGATAGAATAAGATCGGCTCACGAGTGGAGTTACTCGTGATTACTTTGCCTAACAACATCAGCTATATGTTAATCGTGAAGATCTGCAAATGACCACGCCGAACATCTAGCACAAGGCATTCCCTCCTACAGAGAAGTAACGCTGCAAGCGCTTCGAGGAAGACGCACCAGATCTGCTTGTAAGTAGAGACATCGTGCTACATTATTAAGGAAAGGCAGCTGTATACCTATTAAGAAGGCTTACAACAGACCATGCTGAACTTTCAGCATAAGGCATTCCCGCTAAATAGAGATAACGCTTTAGGTGATAGTGATCACTATATCTTGTCTCTATGAGACGTTACACTGTCACTTCCTAAGTGGATGACAGAAGGGAGTAGCGCTTCACAGCAGGTGTGTTGTATATACACACGGGTTCCTCCAATATAGCTCTAAAGGCATACATATTGGTGTGAGTTTTTCCATATGAACAGTGGATCATGCTGAACAAAACATAATAACAAAGGAACTCCTTGTTCATAGCGAATTGTTACTATCTTGTAGCTATACAACCCTGTTTGGAGTCCATGATATCATCTAATTGGCCTTATTGGAGCTGAGTGAACACTAAAGGACTTTATCCACATTACGAGGTGCTTGCTCTTATGAACATTTATGCTGCAACTAATATAGCACTTTCTCTATATAACAAAATAAGAATAGAGAGTGCATTTTCATCTGCCAAGAATTTTTTCTATCAGCGCTTCTATCTCTATTGATATTTTATACAGCTGCATTTGCATATGATCCCACATTGATGCTACATATTTTAATGTGTTTCTTGGGGTTGTTTATGGCCATAAACCATTGTGTATTTATTGTGCATTTTTATTTTTATTAAATACTTTGTGTGGTTCACCTAGCGTTTTTTTCTATTTTTTTGTTTGTATTCATACACAGCAAGTTGTGATGCACTGTGTTTTTTGAGACCTTTCTATGATAGACAGCATTACATTTTTCATCAAAGACGGGCTAGCCTTTGCTCCTCACGTGCATCAGTGAGCCTTGGGCGCCCATGACCTTTTCAGCTGTTTAATGGTTGTCCTTCCTTGGACCATTTTTGGTTGGTACTGACCATTACATACTGGGAACACCCCACAAGACCTGCACTTTTGAAGATTCTCTAAACCAGTAGCCTAGTCATCATAATTTGACCCTTGTCAAAGTCGCTCAGATCCATACATTTGGATATTTTTCCTGCTTCCAACACATCGTGTTCAAGAACTGACTGTTCACTTGGAGTCTAATATATCCCACCTCTTGGCAGATGTCATTGTAACGAGATCATCAATGTTATTCACTTCACTTGTCAGTGGTTTTACTGTTGTGGCTGATCGATGTATATGTTGAATATAAATATTAATTTTTCAGTTCACAAATGAATAGGAACAAGTTGAATATATACTTATTCTCACAATACATCAGTAGAAATGTTAATAACAATAAATTGCAAGTCAACTTATTGCTAATGACAGTACTTTACAATACAAATTTACAGAAGTATTCACAAGTGTGATAGCATGTAAACTGCATAGTATACTGATATTGCATTAAACCCCTGCTTTATTGTCCAGATAGATGTGAATAAATGATCATTTTTGATAAAAATGTATAAAATATTATGGTTGAATATAGCTTTGTTATAGGGCAGCTGTGGAAGGATTAATTAGCGGTGAACAGCTCTAGGGCAGGGCTTGTACAGCATGTGAGGACCTGCCTTTAATCATTAGCTGGAGTGGACTAACCGCCACTTCTACTGTGCTAGCCAATCACACACAACTGAGCTGCTGAGGGATTGAGGCACTGAACACAGAGGAGAAAAAACATGACATGAGCAGAGGAGAGAAGCAAGTAAGGGGAGTGGAAAGAGGAGATAATCAGATAATTTGTTGAATTCCTCTTTTTTATTATATCCTGTGGCTAAGAGAAAAGGTTAAGGGGGAGAAAATCTGATCTGAAGAACCCGGGAGTTCAGGTAGAAGTTGAATACAACAGTATAATAAGGGGAGTGTATGGAAAATAGGGTTTGTTGAGAAAGTACAGAACTTTATAGAAATAAAACAGACGTCTGAGTAGTAGTAGTAGGTGGGGAAGAACAATAAAGGTGGTCAAGTGATTAAGAGTGACAAAACAGAGCGTAAAAGTACAGGAAAACCAAAGAGGGATTTATTACTCAAACTCCTAATTTGTCAAATCGGCAATTCTCTGCGATCTTGGTGCCCATATTTAGAATGGCAATTTAATTAAAGGCAAAACCGATTGTGGTTTGTCTTTAATAAAACTTCCTGGCAAAATTGCCAATTCTCTGTGATTTTGCCAGCCAGTTTTACAAAGACAGTTTTATTAAACACAAAAAGTTGTTAGTAAAAGGGAAAAGAGACACTATATTATGAGACACTATATTATTCAGTAGTTACTGTCTTATTGTTAGTCATATTTAGTCGGTAAGTTACTAACATAGTGCTAGTTATCAACAAAATTTACAGAGTCGATTAATTATTACCTATAATTAGTCAGCTAGATTAGCCCCCTTAGACTGTACGCTTCTTTGAGCAGGGCCATCTCTCCTCCTGTCTTCACCACTTCTAACTCTGCTCTCCAGCTACTCAGCCCTCCTCTTCATGGACCTTCTGCCGTTTGACCCCTCTCGCTTTTCTCTGCACCCCTCTGAGGCTCTTAACCTGTCATCCGCACCCTCCCTCTTGGGCTCAGGTTACCAGCGTATGCGGATTATCCCTCTCCACCACCCTCTCAGCCTCTCTCTCTTGCTGCGCTTTGAGCTTCCGGAGTCACTGTGCTTATTGTTAATTGTACAGTGCAATCTCACCTTGTACTGTGATAATGTTTGCCCCTGTGGTGCCCTATAAATAAAAATTATTAATGATAATAATAGATACTAAGGTATTGTCAGTTGGATCATTCCAAAAGATTACTTAGTTAATCAAGTAGTGAGTTTATTAGATGGTATTTAACTATTGAGCACTAGCAGTCTCTCACATAGTCAGTCTTTGTTCATTAAATAGCAGATAAATAGGCTGCCAATCAGAGTATGCAGTGAAGAGGATTGAGGTTGAAGATAGATAGAAGCACGAGAAAGAAGCAAGAGAAAAGGGAAGAGGCGTGTGAGGCAGCAAGAGATGCAACAGGACAAGAGTAAAAGTAGAGACTATCCACAATAGCAACAACATCCATATGAACATCTTGACATGCAATGCAAGACAAATGGAGGACTTATACATTGTGGATCAAAATAGAGGAAAGTTACCCAGAGCAGTAGACGTCATATTCCAGAGTCACTACAGACCAAAACCAGGAGATGGAACAAAGGGGAACATCCAATAGCTGTAAAATTCTTTCAGAGGGATAAGTGATACCACCAATGAACAGACACCCACAAATATAACTTTTTTTGCGAGCCATAGAAAGTTACTGAGGTTTGTGAACAGTTAGTTCAAATAATCAAACAAAGCAACTCTTTCAAAAGTGATAAACTGAGAGAAGCAGGGTCCAGTTAGATCAGACTAAAGCGGGTTGATATCTTAAACGACTAGGTTGTGCAGGATAAATACTTATTCTTTTTACCAACAGCAAAAGATAAATGTATATAATAATGATTATAAGTAACAGTTTGGCACTTGTTTAGAATTAGACCTGGGGGTAAATGTATCAAAGTGCGAGTTTGCCAGCGTGTTTAAATCGCGGCAAATCGCGGGGGTTTACCCGCGATTTTTTTTAAAAAAAATGGAAATGTATCAAGCTGCGATTTTGACACTCATGTTCAAAATCGCTGGTCATCTCTGGCGATTTTGAGCGATGTAAACACTCCCGAGTTTAGCTAACTCTCCTGTGTTTGGCAAACTCTCCTGTGTTGTAACAGTGAGATGTAAACACATCACTGTTACACTGACCTGTCATACAGCTGCCGGAGCTCCGGCAGCTGTTAAAATGTTAAAGAACAGATAAAAGTTGAAAAAAAAAAAAAGCGTGAGGTCCCCCCGCTATTTATGCTTAACCCTAGTGCTGCCTGACTAGTGCTGGTCCCGTGAAAATCGGGGAAAAATTTTGCGTGAAATCTTCATTCTTTTTCTCTCTGTCTAATTCACATATATTTGCCACCAATTTTAACACTGTGATAAATGCAAGTTTAGGGTAAGATTAAAGCTATTTTTATTAAATTCTTCTCCATCAAATTTACTCTCATTCTTTTAAAATAAACCCAAGTTTGGTTATTTGCCTCTTAACTTCCTCATCCTTGTAACAAAAAAAAGTTAAACTTAAAAAAAATAAATGCAGGTAACATATAGAACAGGTAGGGTATGAAAAGTCAACAGTCAAAATGTTGACAATGGAAATGTCTACACCAAAATGTCTACAGTCAGAATGCCTATAAGGTTGGTCTGACCTCTGACCCTATTAATTTGACTCAGTAATTTACCTTACACATGCAACAATGAGGTTGCAGAACACAGTATGCAATTATATGGTTAAATTCAGAGGTCATATGTGGTTTTTAATATATTTATCATATCTGATTGAAGATCAACAGTTACAGTCAATATTACTATAGGTCAACAATTAAACTCTTTGTATTCACAATATAATTCTCCTTGCCTTTGGGATGTTTGAAACAAAAGCAGGGGAATTATATGTCAATGATCTGGGAAAACCTAAGCCACATAGCCTGATTTGGCAGCACAGTGCATGGCTCTTGGCTCCAGGTGCTAAAGTTTTAACAGATGACTATAGTTCACAGAAGAACGTAATATACTGTGGTGCCAACTTACAGTTGATATCTTTATTCTCGTCTGGCATGTATTGAACAGATGCCTCCGGGTGAATTAGATGATGGCATACAAACACACACATGCTATGCTACACTGTTTATTTAAAAAATATATGAACTCTAGCTCATGCTCTGCAGGAGTAAAAGTACATTTTTTACACATGCAAACAGAATGATCTCTATAGTTCTTCTATAGCTACAGGTGCTATCTGTTACTTTCATATGCAACATTTGCCTCTGATAACATGGATATAGTGGCAATGTTAATAACTAAACAAAAATAAAATAAAATATATATATATATATATATATTTCAGATCTACAACACTATTGTGGGAATGCAAGCTTTCTGCAAAGTAAATACTGCATAATAACAGCAGACTGCTATTTGACAAATAAAGACCTGTTCCCGTTGCACTTACCTTCATGGGTTAAAGCGTTCCCTGGCTTGTTTAAACTTACGTAAAATAGCCTGCCACTGGGCGTAACTCAAAGAAGCCTATATTTCACGATATGCCTCCTGCAGCTCCTGTCTGCCAGGAGCTATGTTGGACCTTCATGGATATATATAGCCTGCAGTACCACCATGTCACCAAAGGGGCCATTGTGGCGCTTGAACTGTTTCCCTTCCTGCTGAACTAAGCTTGCTTTCACAAGATGATTTGCACCTGCTGCTACTCCTTAAAAGACAGTCTCGCCCAACAGACAGGACCAGATCATCAAGTCACTCAACCTGTTAGGAAGAATTCGCCTTTGACTCCTGTTCCTGGTTATACTTACCTGAGTATCTGTCTTCGTGTTTTTTGCTGATTCATTCCAGTGCCGCAGACACAGCTTCATCTACCCTGTTCCCGAGTTATCACCTATGTGGATCTCTGTCCTTTTACTCTCTGGAGCTCATTGCTTCTCAGTGTAACCTGTTCAGCTTACTTCCACCTTTACCTGCTTTATTCTCTCAAGTATTTCAGCATTACCAAGCTACTTGACTCACCACCTTTCCAGAGGTATCCAACCCCGCAACCCACAGGCTACTCATCTCTCCTTTCCAGAGGTATCCAACCCTGTAATCCGCAGGCTACTCATCTCTCCTTTCCACAGGTATACAACCCTGCAATCCGCAGGCTACTCATCTCTCCTTTCCAGAGGTATCCAACCCTGTAATCCGCAGGCTACTCATCTCTCCTTTCCAGAAGTATGCAACCCTGCAATCCGCAGGCTACTCATCTCTCCTTTCCAGAAGTATACAACCCTGCAATCCGCAGGCTACTCATCTCTCCTTTCCAGAGGTATCCAACCCTGCAATCCGCAGGCTACTCATCTCCCCACTTTTCCAGAGTTATCTGACCCTGAAATCCGCAGGCTACTCATCTTTCCTTTCCAGAGGTATCCAACCCTGCAATCCGCAGGCTACTCATCTCTCCTCCTTTTCCAGAGGTATCCACCCTGCAACCAGCTGACTACTGCTTTTCACCATCACTTTACAATATTGCCTATTCCGCTGTTAAGATCTGTGGTAATATTACTACGTTACCAGTTATTACATTCTGAACCTGTATTACCTGTGTCTCTAATAAAACCACTTTGTTCACCTACTTTCTCTCCGTGGTCTTACCTTGGGAGTCCTGACACTATAAACACACTGCCACAGAATGCAATAGGAGGGGTCGGGCCTCCCAGCTGCCAGCAGAAGAGCACAGAGCACTCCTACTAAAAAATATAGCCCCTTTGCCCCCATTGCAGGTAAGGCCCTGGTTTGGTGGCTTTGTTTATATCTGGACAAGGAACTGGCATTTTTCCTGTTGCAGGGTTCTAAGGAAATTTTCCAGTGGCCCATAGCTGGGACCTGGGACCTTGCATTTGGGGGCCACAAAGAACCTTAAATAGGTTTACACACATCCCTTCTTTTACTGGAGAAAATAGAGAAGGACGTGAAGTTAGGCCGCATGTGTGGTCCTTTTGCGTCGTCCCCTTTAGGTGTTTCACTTGTAGACATGGTACCCAAAAAGGCGCAGATTAGATTTCGATTGATACAGTACTCATGATTTCTGGTGGGTGGTTTAGTTAATAATGCCATCAACCTACTTCACACTAGAGTAATTTACCAGATCGTAGTGTCCGCTTTAAGTATCGTGTGGGAATTCAGTGAAGGGGCTTTACTGGCTGACAGGCTGACATAGAGTCTGCTTTTCGCCTCCTCCCATTGCACTCAGAATCCTTCTTGTACATAGGGTTTCAAACTCACAATGGGCTTGAAGTGTATAATTGTTTCTGTATGGGGTGCTCCATACCGTGTACCTTCTTTGAACTATTCAGATATTTTTTGCACTGGTGCATTGAAGGGGGCAATGAACATCCATGTGTGGTAAATGACCTAAATTATTTCCTTTGTGTGGGCCCCTGGGATTCTCCAAAGTGTAGCGATGTACTTTTTAGTACCCAGGAATTGTTTCAGGTGCTTGTTGTGCCATTAGTAATTATATACAGTTATATGGCTGAATGCAGTTGATTATGGCACCAATTCCTTTAGAATTGGAGTGACCACCTGTGGCAGTAGCAGGGACATCCATGAGGAGCATCATAAAATTGTCCAGATGGAAATCCAATGCTTATAAGAAATACATCAGACCCGCTAAATTATAGTATTCTTACTCCTAGCCAGTGTTGGTAATCAAGGACTTGTTCGCTTGTCATCTTTGGTTGTTTTGATTGTTTGTTTTGATTGTTTTATAGTACTTTGAATTCATGCCCCTATTCATGCAACTAACATGCAACATATGATGAATTACAGATGGTTTCCGGAACCCCCTTCAAGTTTGGGTGGTTGGGCACTCATTCATATTCTGGGGTTCCAGACATTCCTTGGCATGGGACTTGTTCTTATTTCCAGTCCGAGTGGAAATCAAGTGGAATTAGCGTTTGACAAGAGAAAGGAGGAGCAGGTCCCTGACTGTTAGTAATCTATTTAGGGGGGGTAACGATATGGGTAAGGGAAAAGCTATTGTGATCATTTTAAACATCCTCACTGACCTGCAGTTGATAGCTGATAGCTGGCCAACGATTTAGATCTGCTGGTTCAAAGTTAACTTTGAGGGGTGCCCGTAGTGGATTGGTGATGGAAAAAGTTAGGAGATAAGTTAATCAATCTGAAAATAATTTCATGAGTATACAACACCCTTTGATTACATTTTGTCACCCTCATCTTTATAGAATTGAAGGTCGTGAATCTCACATATGATCAATTAAGGATTTTTATAGCAGCCAAATTTTTAGTAGTTTGGCGGAGATTCTAGGGTCAAGTGGTGGGGGGCTGTGTGTTCATTAAAGGAACACATCTTTGGCAGGAAAGCAGTGCATTCAGCGTTTAATACATGCGGAAGAGGTTATGTTTGGCCGCAGCATTGCTTCGCTCTATGTCTCTGTTAGGGTCCCCTCTGCAAAGGCCCTGGGCATCACTTCAGTTAATGTGCTCTTTGAGGCCAGAGGGGTGTAGTCTCTCTGATGCCATAGTAAGTGGCTAGGATTCTGAGCATCCCTATGTTTGACTTGCAGTATTCGTTTGGTAGTTGACCTTGTATTGCTTTCTTCCCCATGAATATTTATACATTTACAACTGGGAACTTAGTTTGCAAAACTGAAAACTGTGTCTTTGTCTTATTTCAGATTATAATTATGTACCTTTATGATATGTTTTGGTGGAAGGTGAGTGTGCATGGAAAGAATATCAGCCGTTAGGCGTTTAAAAGTAAAACAAATTCAGAAGTGTAATATTTTACAATTTGATACATTGCAGGAAGTAATGTAAGTATTTACACTTTTTTTTATACATATTCATGTTTTTATTTTAGATGCAATATATTGTTAACTTCGCATGTATAGCTAGAAAACACTGTCTTGTTTTGGAATTAAATACACAATTAACAATTGTTACGCCCGAAGGATAAATGTCAGAAGTAACTGAATCAACATTACTTTAACATTGATCTATTCAGCAAATTTCAAAATACTATGTGAGAACATTTCAGGTAACAGAAAGCTATTGTCTAAACAATTATGTACAGGATGAGACATGGTGTGGGATTAAGGTACCATTGTTGCTTTTTGATTTGCTTTGAGAAAGTGCCTGTAAGTAAAAAAGTAAAAATAGATGATATATAGAATGTAATAGTTACAGATTGGAATAAGGAACTGTATTTAGACTTCTCACAATAACAGTGCCTAGCTACCCAGATGTTCAGATGTTAAGGTCTAAGACACATCTAACCATGATAGCTGGAGTCAAAATTGCTGCATCCATTTCACTTTGTGATCTGGATTCCCAGGGGAGCTCCCTAAATGGTCATTTGTCTTCTTCGGACCCTATGCATTTACAGCAGTTTTTGCACCACATTCAGTGACATGACTGAGCAGCCAACCTAATAGCCAACATTAAATAAATCAACCAACAATAGGGATGCAAGGGAGATATACAGTCTGTTGTTTAGGGTATAGTATTAACTGGAAGGTAAAGTACTGTAAATACAAAGACAATTAACACTTAAAATTGCTAGAAATAAGCAAGTGAGAATTATTTTAGGAACTGTGGGTAATATCATTCCTAATGCTTTGCTGCATTTACAATATATATATATATATATATATATATATATATATATATATATATATAATGGTGCCATACCACAAATTGATGTTTATTCACATAAAGCTAACGGTTCTTTTACCAGTACTTTAATCATAATTACAGACAGTTGATCCAGCAATAGGGCCAGGAACTGTTCAGATTGTCCAGATCTGTATTCTTGATTCTGCATTGCAAAAGGAAGTCCCAGTAACGTCACCATTTACTCTTCCTGACAGACAGGCCTGTGTAGCTGGCTAGCTGAATTTTGTGAATACTATTACTAAGAGATCCATGCTGACATAGATATAATAATAAATGTTATTTTTTTTTTACTAGTAAACCCATTTTGCAATATCACTATTAACTTGTTGGCTACTAAAGGTCTTCTTTGCTGGTTAAAAACAAACAAACAACGTGAAAAATGTAAGCTAAAGGAGTTCTACTGTTTTAGCCACTCTGTCTGAGACTTTCAGTAAATATACATATTTAGTGTTCCTATACTCAGGACAATTAGACAAGTATATTTTTTTTCTACTTGTCTGTGATTGCTGTAAATACATAAAAGTAACTAAAGAAAACTAATTAACAAAAAGTACATTATAATAATTATGACTTTTATCTTTTTTCTTATTTCAGACCTATCTATTTCAATAGTCTACAAAAAAATAATGAAAAACTTTGTTTGTATAACTACAAGTCCATTCACACATTTCTCAAAATTCATATTTAACCTAAATTCGGGTGTTTTAAATAAGTGTGATGAACGTGTGAAAGGTTTAATATGCATAAATGTAATGTGTCTGGTACTGAAATTCTAACTTTACCTATTGTGGCATAATCAGATAGATACCTTCTCCTTGGGGAAGATGGCGAAGAACAGCAGCAGTAAACCACACAAGTCCAGAGGTATCAGGTTAAAAACCACAGCTAGTTATTCTGCTGGTGACCCTAATTCTAACTAAACATAGTTCAGCTCATAACTCGCCAATTAGTTCAGCATTAGTCACAAACATAAAATGAACAACACTGTCTTTTAACCCACTCTCAAACACTGCAAATCAATCAGACATTAAATCAATGACACGCATATGGTACACCTGTGTGTTTGTGTGCTATGGGAAAGACTTGGTGAGAATTAACTCTGCATTCAGCTTTCCCTTGCAGAGTTCCCGGGACCTCACCTGTCCCAATGCAGGAGAGCTGTGGCAAATAGGTCTCTTTGCTACATACCCTTCCCCTTAGTGTCGCCAACCTTGGTGACGCACACACCAGTTCTCTGAAACAGAGCCACTTTTATCATCTCAAGTGTCCTCTTGACCATGTCTATCAGTGCCCTAACGGTGACTTTATTATTTTTTGAAACTAAGAACACTGATCCTAAGCAGCCTGCCCTCTCGCTGTTTCCACTCACAGCCTCTTACGTTTCTAAAAGGACATTTGTGAGCCCCTTCAAATTGTGGCTGTACTTTGACATTGGGGTACATTTCCCGGCACACTGCACAAGCTCTACAGAACCTCTTCACTGTTACATAGACTCTGGGCCAGTTAAACCTGCGCAGAATATGTTTCTTTGTTTTCCCTTCCCCAAAGTTTCTGCCAACCACCTGTGTATGTGTGCAGCCTTTGTTATGCACATCTAGTCGCTGTCCAATAACGATTGTCCACTTCCAGTGATGTGGTTCCAAAGCACAATTCAATTTTATAGCAAAAAATAGCAGAGTAATAATTTGAAATAAAATAAGTACAGCTGTTACTTTAGCAGGCACCCTGGATCCAGTATACAGTCATTCAGTCCTGAAGTCTGGTTTCAGAGAGACTGAATACTGGTCCCAGAGCCCTTGCTTATATACAGTCAGTGATACAGTGAAAACAATACAGGTGATTTGGCATGTTTCCATAGGTCCAGGTTTCAGGATGGCCCAGTGTAATGCAGGTCATTGGCCAGTTCAAACGATGCAATCCAAGGGTGTGGGTCAGCTCTCCAGAAGATCTTCCCGCCAATAACTAGTTCAAACTGTACTATTAGTATTAGACACACAATACCATACATGTTCATTTATTCCCTATAATCCATATCTAGCATACGCAAGGTGTGATAATTTTGGCGATTGAACCGGACGTCTGCAGATAAATAGGGGATTAGACTGATACCAGACATGATATGTTTCCTGTGACCTGAACATTAGATCTCACTAATATGTATATAACATTATAATATTTCACCATAAACTCTGCTATATTTCATTACAAATAACTATGTGTTGCAACTAATTTAAGTATGAGCTAATTACATGTGCATATGTTTGTGTAAATGCGTGTATAAGTGTTTGCACGTGTTGTGGTTAGTTACGCTCCTCCACTCAGTAGCGTGCTAGTCGCATAACTTCAGACATAGAGAATCGGATTGTTAGATATTAATTTAAAATTACCATATCCAATTAGCTGACTTCGACACCTCCAACACTAGGAGTATATGAATTCAATTAACCATTTACTGTTCTATTCTTCTCCCCTTCACAGTAACAATACGAAACAAAACATTTTCTTTAACAACATATGTTGGCGCACAGTCTGCCGAGTTCACAGGTTCTGCAACAATACCAACATCATCCAACTTAAACGTATGTTTTAAAGTCTCATCATCTCTTTGATCATGTGCAATGTTCGGAACAAGTAACAGTTCTGGATAATTAGTCCTCTGTTCAGACTTACCTGAATGGTAACACTTTTGTGGCAGTTTTGCTGTGTGCCCCACAGCATTCCAGAATATCAAGTCCCCACGACCAAGATCCACTGTGAGTTCCCTGGTAGATCCTTTAAGACTGAACGTCCAACCAGTTTCTTAGATGCCAGAATGTCCAGCCAGACCTGCTCATAGCGGATCTCTTTTCCTATCATGTTTAATGTACTTGGCTTTAAGGTGTCCCAGCTCATGTAACACTTTCTGTTCCACAACTTCACAGCTGGACCTTGACCAATAGCGGCACCACAAAACATCCCTGGCCAGAAAACGCTGTGAGGGTCCACTGACCGAACAGCACTATGAGGATCCACGGACCGGACAGTCGCTATGTGGTACCACGGGCTGAATAGTGCTGGGATTGACCTCGGGCTGAACAGTGCTGGGAGTGAACTCGGGCTGAACAGTGATGGGAGTGACCTCGGGCTGAACCATATTAATCTCTTGTTTCAGCACAGCAATCTATTGGTCTTTCTCCATTACAAGCTCTTTAAGAGCTTCCACTGCTTTTCCTCTTTCTTCATTCTCCGCTACTATGTCTTTAAGAGCTTCCACTGCTCTTTCTTTTGCTTCAAACATCTTTTGCAGTTCACTTCTCAGGGACTCAGAAACAGCTTCTTGCATTTTTATCTACACACTGATGCTTTGAGTCCCTCAACTCTTTCTCAATCCAGGAGATGTTTTCTCTAAAAGTCCTCTTCATGCGATCATACTCTGCCATGCCTACACAATCTTCTATGAAAGTTTTCTCCAAACAATCAAACTGTTTCCTGGCCACATAGAACTGGTTAATCTAAGAGAGGGGGAAGTGGCTTCAATATTCTTTGTAAACGTGAAGCCTATTGGATTTTCAGACTTAAAACTTTTAATGATACTATAGAATTGAACAATATCTGAGATCTTCCTTTAATTTCAGATTATGGGATTATTGAGATCTGAGGGCAGTGTTGTCTATAACAATTGTGTCCATAAAATAATATATTGGCAGATTTGTGAATGGTATATTTTTTATCCAGTCTCATAATCACAAATTTTTTGGGAGGATTATTATTATTGTGACTATTATCAATAACATTGACGTGGTACATTGTTATGTCGTGAATGAGTCAGCTATTGTTTTTTGTTAGGAGATTTGTGTGTTCTCTTTTAGCTTATATATCTGGTCAACTGATCATTATATACGTATTTAGTGAAAACCAATATAAGATTTTTATGTCTAAGGAAACACTTTTTTGTAGTGATTCCCATACCTATATATATATATATATTCTTAGACCTTTATATTTATATATATTTGTTCGTTTGATTTTACTGAGGTATGAGAGTAAGGTTGGATCTTATATCCTGCACACCTCTTTATTTTGTGCTATATGTTCTAGTTTATTGCAGTTTAGATCTGGTATGACTCCTTAAGGATGTGTTGTTATTAATCATGGTTCCTACTTTTGGCCTTTTTAGGTTTCTTAGGGCCTTGTACATTGTGGGTAGGACTGTATGTTTATGTGTGTTTTGGGAACACTGTCATCTGGATTATGCCAGTGGCAATCTCTTTTCGTTCCATCTTTCCACCTTCTTATCTTAACCTTTCATATGCGATGGAAGTTTTTTTTTTTCATTATAATTTATTGTATTTTTATTGTTATTATTATTATTATTATTATTATTAATTTTTAATTATAGGGCGCCACTAGGTATCCGTAGTGCCGCACAGGGACAGACAGAAACACGGTACAGGGTGAGACAGCACGGAATAGTTAGCAAAAAGCACTGTAATTCGGAAGCTCAAAGTACAGCTAGATGAAAGGTGAGAGCCCCCGGGGGGTAGAGAGAGGGGTAGAAGGGCGTCACGGAAGAGACAAGGAGCTGGAGAGCAGAGTTAAGGTGGTGGAGAACAGGAGGAGAGGAGGCCCTCCTCAAAGGAGCGTACGCTCAAAGGAGCGTACAATCTAAGGGGAGGGTAGGACAGACAGACGCAAGGGTAGGAGGAGGAATGGGGCAGAGCGGAGGCAGAGATGGAGAAGCGACGAGGAGGGAGATAGGAGGAGGACAGGAAGGAGGGCAGAAGAGGGAGGGGAGTAGGTGGGAGACTGGAAGGAGGACAGTTAAGTGGGGGACTGGAAGGCTATAAGGAAGAGGTGGGTTTTTAAGGCCCGTTTGAAGCTGGACAAGTTGGGTGATGTTCTGATGGAGTGGGGGAGTTGGTTCCAGTGGAGGGGGGCAGCACAGGAGAAGTCTTGGATGCAAGCGTGAGTGGAGGTGACCAGGGGGGAAGAGAGGCGATGGTCATTGGCCGAACGCAGAGGGTGGGATAGAGCATGAATGGAGATGAGGTTGGAGATGTAGGGAGCAGTGGAGTTGGAGAGGGCCTTGAAAGTAAGTGTGAGGAGCTTGAACACAATTCTGTAGGGGATGGGGAGCCAGTGAAGGGATTGGTAGAGGGGGGAGAGAGAGGAGGAGAGGCGAGAAAGGAAAATGAGCCGAGCAGCTGCATTGAGTACGGAGCAAAGGGGAGCGAGCTGAGAGCGGGGGAGGCCAGTAAGGAGGAGGTTGCAGTAGTCCAAGCGGGAGATAATAAGACAGTGGACAAGAGCTTTAGAGGCATCTTGGGAGAGGAAGGGTCGAATGCGTGCAGTGTTGCGCAGCTGGAAGTGGCAAGATTTAGCGTGAGAGAGAATGTGAGGGGCAAGGGAGAGAGAGGAGTCGAGGATGACACAAAGGCAGTGAAGTTGAGGAATAGGGACATAGAGGAGTTGAGAACAGTGAGAGGTCGGAAAGGGAGGGGGAATGAGCGGGAGGAAAGACAATAAGTTCGGTTTTGGCAAGATTAAGTTCGAGAAATCTAGAGGACATACAGGAGGAGATGGCAGAGAGGCAGGTGGACACCCTGGAGAGGAGGGAGGGAGATAGATCAGGAGAGGAAAGGTAGAGTTGGGTGTCATCCGCATAAAGGTGGTACTTGAGACCAAAGGAGCTGATGAGTTTGCCCAGGGAAGAGGTGTAAAGAGAGAGAACAGTAGGGGGTAAATGTATCAATATGCGGGTTCTTCAACACCCGCGTGTTCAGCCTCTTCCGCGATTAAATTTCAAGCGGCGCTGCATTGTAAAGGGAAGTTAACCCTTTACAATGCAGCGCCGCTTGAAATTTAATCGCGGAAGAGGCTGAACACGCGGGTGTTGAAGAACCCGCATATTGATACATTTACCCCTAGGTGTCCGAGAACAGAGCCTATTTAATGTATTTATTTTTTTGTCTTTTCATATATTTTTATTTTCATATATGTATATGATATTAATATTTTCTATACGAGGGTTTATGATTATATCTATTTTTATGAAGCATTATTTTTGAAGGATATGTCAAGTATCTAATTAATTATTTTTTTTAATTATTTTATGCTAATAATGTATTGTTGTCTTATTATTTATTGGGCCTTTAATTCATTTTAATTTATTTTAATCTATTGAATTGTGTACCTTAATAAGAATAATATTATTTAGAAATTGTTTTTATTTATATTTTTTTTATTTGATTTTGATTAAACATCGGTGACCCTGTTTGATTGGGACATTTAACTCACATAATCCACCAAGCCTGGTTGGCAACTCTCCGGTCATGTGATCTAGCAGACTCTGAGTGGCTGTTAGAACTCATGTGATTGCTATTCCTCTTATAACAACAGCGCATGTAAAAGATGACACTACCTATACCGCTGATGAAAAGGCTCATTGCAGAGAAATGCGTCTGGTTATTTGTTTACCATTCTGGTAAAGGTCCTTACAATTAATCCCGGGTTTTAATTCACAACTGAGCACTATCAACGAGGAGAATAATAAACTTTTGTGGATCACTACACTGAGACTCACTGTCCATGCTTCCGATGTTTACAGGCATATTAAAGAGATAAGTATTTGCTACCCAATACTGCTGATTTGAGCTGTCTGCACTTAAGGGTGTTTTTTCCATCAGCTTAAGTGCATATATCTCTCAAGCCAAGAAAGCATTGTTCTAATCAGTACTCTGCCTCAAGTGGTTAACGCTTATTTCTATGGACATTTTTACTACAATATTGACATTTGGATCTATACTTGGTTCCTAAAAATACATACTGGGACCATACCGAGGACAATATTGTGGACATTTTCCACATCTATGTTATGTGAGATTTTATTTATCTATGAGCTCTTTTTATGTGCAATTTGATACATATTAGTCTAATAAATTTATTATTTCTATACATATTTATATCCTGTGCTTTGCGTTGTCTTTTTGTGGTACATTTTGCTTACTTTCTTAGCAGGTCCAGATCCTGCTTTAAGAGAGTTGCATCACGAGATATTTAACAAGGGTCCTACAGCACCTATACATTTGTTTTTTTCAGTCCAGGCCACATAGTCTGATGCAGGCTTGCGCAGAGAGCATGAGATTTTTCACCTTCTTTTCCATTCTGCAAACTACCATGCAATTTTTCCAATTCACCTTGCTGGGAATCAATTTCAGTCACACCTGTTTACACACTTTATTTCTGAGATACTTTATTCTTTTTCTTGCGCAACTTGGCTGAAGTAAAGAAATATTCTGCTGGCAATTACTCTTAGTTTCTATTTGCAGCTTTTAAACATCAAACTTTTCACTTCCACAGGCAATTAGCAAATAGAAACAGGTGGATTAGGCTGAAGTTAAACTGCAGACTTCTGTAAACCACACCCAACTCACAGCTCAGTGAATAATCAAGGTGTGTCCACCAATTTTTAAAACACTTGCCTTCTTCACAGGTAAAACAAAAAAGTGCTGACCAGTTTCACAGTTATTGCTCCTAACTTGTCTCTGCAATTACAACAATTTCCTCACACTGCAACTTACAGCTTAATAAACAGTTTGGTGTGATAGTGGGGCCTGAGTCAAACGCAATTGCCATTTGTGACGGCCTACGATTTTGGGGCGCGAAAAGGGAAGTGACGGGGCATAGTGCCATAGTCAATTTACAATGAAGGCGTTCCCAAGTAGGGACGTCAAAGTCAGACTTGAGCCAATGTAAGCAATAGCGTGGTTGTCGGCGAAGAGTATGCACCTGCTCAGAGTCTAGTTTATCTGTCAGTGCCGAACCACTAGTAAACACAATTAAGCATCCGGATCGCCATGTGATCGTGACATATGCTGCCTCTCTGCGAATTAAACACTGCTATAAAGCTGTGATTAAAGTATGCGCCTTGTCTGCTGCTATGACTGATTTACTGGTATGTTTGCTTTATATTTTTTAAGTAATTACTAGGGTTTGTTTGGTTTCTACTTTTTTAAGTGTCTGTTTACTGGTAGCCTATTGTTTATCATTTTATTACTTTTTTTTCATACTTTGTTTCATGTTATAGTTTCCTTGTTGGGGTTGTTTACTAGTTTTGTTAAATTTGCAATCTTTTTTTTTTAGCTTTCCATTGACATTGCTGGTTAACAGTACATTAACAGCAAAGATTCACCCTCCATTTTGTGGTAAGTAACATGGACCTAGGTGTGCAACCTGATATAGCATATAAGGAGAAGGAATAATTGCCCTTTCTTTTTTGTTCTTTAGCTTTCCATTGACATTGCTGGATAACAGGACATTAACAGCAAAAGATCACCCTCCATTTTGTGCTAAGTAACATGACCCTAGGTGTGCAACCTGACATAGCATATAAGGAGAAGGAATAATTTATTATCCCCCCTGAGACATATATATGTGTTTGTTTGTTTTTTGTTTTTTCTTGCTTTGTTTAATGCCTAGTCATGTGGCACAATGGCAAACTGTGTTCTCTGTTTTATTTGAAAATATTTTTTTTTTTTTTTCTTTCAGCCCCATTATGAGTTTGGCCAACCCAATTGTCGGTGTAAGTATATTGTAAATGTTTCCTGTGCTAACAGGAGTGACATTACCAAAATGATGAGGTAATGTATTTTTTGTAATATCCTTCTCTCTCAAATATAGTGTTTCATAGAAATGGCCGAGGCACATGTATAATCACAGGAGGGCAACCAGCGTCGAAGCCTCCAAAATCAGCAACTAGTCCATCGTCGCCGGCCCAGAAAGCGTGTCTTCAGCCCACGTGTCAGCCTCTTCGGGATGTCTGATGCTGAGGTGGTTTGTTGTGATCGGCTCCCACCTTGTGTTATCCTGGACACCCTGCGCATTGTGCAGAGTGACCTGGAGCCAATGCGCAACATCCCAACAGCAATACCACCATTGACCAAACTGTTGGCAGTATTGCACATTTGCGCCACAGGGTCTTTTCAGACCACTGTTGAAGTTGCAGCAGAGATGTTCCAGAAGTCCTTCAGTCGTGTGCTGAAGGTTGTTCTGCGGGTGTTCCTGTTGTGGTTCAGGCAATTCATACATCTGCCACTCGATGAAGAGTCCCTTGTGCAGATCAAATGGCAGTTTGTCACCATAGCCAGTTTTCTGCACGTTATAGGGGCAGTAGATGGAACATATGTAGCCTTGGTCCCCTCAGGAAGGAGGGCTGCCATTTATTTGAATCGCAAGCATTTGCACTCTATAAACGTACAGGCCATATGTGACGCGTCTCTCCAAACTCATGACCTGGTAGCTATGTGGCCAGGGAGTACTCATGACTCCTTTGCCTTCTGGCAATCAGGGATATGGCAAAGGGGGCAACAGAAGCAAAGGGGTGCAAGGCCGAATGGTGACACGTGGCTATTAGGTACTATGTTTTTTCTTTTCAACCAAAATAGACGTCATATATGTAGTACTTTAAAGTGTTAATATTCATGTCTTAAGTTTGATAGTTAAGTAGACATAAAACAGATATAGAGGCGCTAGTAATTACTTAATTAAAAAATTATTGACATTTATTGTTATAAACATACACCAGGAACATATATTCCCTAAATAGGGATTTTAACAAAAGGCTCCTATACCTTGGGTAGAGCAGGTAAAAAATCACAGCACTATCAGCTATGAGCACTCGGACAGTTATTTAAAATGACAACCAATATTAATAAAAGTCAATAAACTCCATAGATGAATTGAATGAAAGTGGGGATGACACAATTTGTTAGGAACTCATATAATGTAGAGTATCATGTTAGACTCTTGCTGAAATACATGTCCAGATGGTATAGCAAACACCATATATGAGTTCTCACATTGCCGTTTATGCAATGGTATAATTTATCAAACCGGCATCATCTCCGCATGAGAGACCACCAGGGAAAGAAACACAATATCAATGGTTTGAAAAGAAAAAAGGGGGCAGTGCACCCTTGATCTTAATACAAGCTGGATCTCTTCTGGTGAAATTTGATAAAATTAGATCACCATCTTCAGTATAAGAAGAGCGCTTAGTATAGTCAATGTAGCAAACTGCAGTTTGGAAATGTTCTTTTGAAAAAAGAAACTCACTTTTCGTAGCGTGGTTTTGATCTCTCACCCTCTAGAGTGTCCTCAGACGGTTATTGCGGCTCACTGAAGCTTAGCGTAATATAACCTCAAAGTTTCATCTTCCAGAGCGTCCTCAGACGATTGTTGGAATTAGATGCAAAAAACTTTGAATGGAAAAGCCATTGTTTCGTCCGTCAGTCCGCATGAGATACAAACAAACCAGACATCCGCTAGTGAGATCCCCGGGGTCTCTAGATTTTCAAGAAAAACTTTCAAAGTTATAAATGTAAAAGCTTGACGCGTTTCTCGACAGATGTCGTTTCATCAGAAGCAGGATACCAATCCGGGAAAAACAAAGGTTTTTAAACCCTTGTAAATGTCCAAAGGATTAATTGATTGTCATTAGTTACCATCTGCCCAAAATCCATAAGACCCTGATTAATCCACCTTGGAAGACCGATAATATCGGAAATAGGGTCTTTAACAAGTAACCTTTCGTCTTTTGTAGACTCATATCTACAGCCCATTGTCTCTACCCTTAAGTCACATATTAAGGACACTACTAGCTTTCTACGTATGATTCAGGGGATCATTTGGAAACCCACGTACTATTTTCTCACCTGTGACGTAACATCTCTGTATTCCAATATTCCGCATAGTCAGGGCCTGAATGCCGTTAAAGCTTTTCTTGATAAACAACAACATCTAGATACACGTTTGAGTGATTTTATACAGTTGGCAATAAAATTTATTTTAAATCACAATTATTTCATTTTTGACTCCAATTACTATCTTCAGATCCTCGGGACGGCGATGGGGACCAGGTTCGCCCCGAGTTATGCGAATCTCTACATGGGTATTTTTGAGCAGTCCCATGTTTGGGATTCGCCATTTGGGGCGAACCTGGTCCTCTATGGGCGCTATATAGATGATATGTTCTTCATCTGGGATGGAGATGAACATTCGATCTCCAATTTTGTGACCCATCTTAATTGTAATTCTTTTTGTTTGAAATTTACTAGTGAACATCATCACTCTAGAATTCACTTTCTTGACGTGGCTTTAAGTATACATCAAGATATAATTGTGACTGAAAATTTTATGAAGGAGGTGGACACTCGCAATTACTTACATTTTTCTAGCAGCCATTACAGGCCATGGAAAATTAATATCCCCAAGGGACAATTCTTGAGAATAAAGAGAAATTGCTCAAGACAAGAAGAATTTGAAATCCATATAGAGAAATTATATAAATCATTTGTAGAATTGGGCTATCCGAGCTATGTTCTAGACAAAGCTTATGATGAAGTTTTGAAAATGGATAGATGTGAACTTTTGAAGGATTCAACAAAATTAACACCAAAAGATAAGTCTCTGGTCTTTGTAACTCAATATAACAATTGTGCTAAACAGATCAAACAGATTATTAACAAGAATGCGTCCCTTTTGGAGCTTGATGATCATATTGGCCACATGATCAAGAAGAATGAAATGACAGTTTTCAGAAGGTCAAGAAATCTTAAAGAGAGATTAGCCCCCAGTTTTTATAGGGGAGGAACTAAAGTTCATGTACCAGTTAAGTTATCCCATGCAGAGAGATGGCTTAGTAGAGGAAATGGTTTCTTCAAATGTGGGAAACCAAAATGTGTGGCATGTGTATATGCAGACCATAAAGCGGTTGACTTTACCTCATTTACATCAGGGGAAAAATTCCCCATAGAGAAAACCTTAGACTGTCAATCTATTTTTGTAGTTTATGCCATTAACTGCAAATGCGGCAAACAATACATTGGCCGTACTATAAGAACATTAGGCACCCGATTTAGAGAACATCACCGCAATATACTGAGAAACAATAGATCACACTCTCTTTCTGCTCATATTAATCAGTGTTAAGGCACGAGATTATCAGGTCTCCTGGTAAAAGCAATAGAGCAGGTGAATATAACAAACAGAGGAGGAGATAGATTTAATCTCTTATGCAGACGTGAGGCATACTGGATTTTTAAGCTAAGAACGCTTTCACCTAATGGTCTGAATGACTCTATTGAGTTAAACAATTTATGATTTAGTTTAACAAAATGTCTTTGTTCTTCACTCTATAAGAATTCGATTAGTGCAATTCTCTTTATCTGTTCAGAGTTTGGTTAGGGGAGGTGATATGAGGATCCACTCTGTAGCTAAGCAGAACAGAGTTAGGCATGACTTTGGATGGGAGACCTCTTATACCAGAGGGAATGTATAACATAGGCACCTGTGAGAGCCTGCATTTTTTAAGTTTATATTTATATAAGTTGTTTCAAATATATTTTTTAAGTATTCTGAACCATAGTAATTGTTTTATACAATATAGGAGAGAGGGATTTATTATCATGCAACTAGTTTATTTATTTATGCAATTAGAGAGTCATTTATTGCATTTAAGATTTATAACTGTATTGGTGTAAACATCTATAATAGAAAATGTTTTTTATAACTATTGGTAGATGGGTCGGCACGGCCTACACTTGGTTTGTTTTATCAAAAAATTTTTCTTGTCTTGAGCAATTTCTCTTTATTCTCAAGAATTGTCCCTTGGGGATATTAATTTTCCATGGCCTGTAATGGCTGCTAGAAAAATGTAAGTAATTGTGAGTGTCCACCTCCTTCATAAAATTTTCAGTCACAATTATATCTTGATGTATACTTAAAGCCACGTCAAGAAAGTGAATTCTAGAGTGATGATGTTCACTAGTAAATTTCAAACAAAAAGAATTACAATTAAGATGGGTCACAAAATTGGAGATCGAATGTTCATCTCCATCCCAGATGAAGAACATATCATCTATATAGCGCCCATAGAGGACCAGGTTCGCCCCAAATGGCGAATCCCAAACATGGGACTGCTCAAAAATACCCATGTAGAGATTCGCATAACTCGGGGCGAACCTGGTCCCCATCGCCGTCCCGAGGATCTGAAGATAGTAATTGGAGTCAAAAATGAAATAATTGTGATTTAAAATAAATTTTATTGCCAACTGTATAAAATCACTCAAACGTGTATCTAGATGTTGTTGTTTATCAAGAAAAGCTTTAACGGCATTCAGGCCCTGACTATGCGGAATATTGGAATACAGAGATGTTACGTCACAGGTGAGAAAATAGTACGTGGGTTTCCAAATGATCCCCTGAATCATACGTAGAAAGCTAGTAGTGTCCTTAATATGTGACTTAAGGGTAGAGACAATGGGCTGTAGATATGAGTCTACAAAAGACGAAAGGTTACTTGTTAAAGACCCTATTTCCGATATTATCGGTCTTCCAGGTGGATTAATCAGGGTCTTATGGATTTTGGGCAGATGGTAACTAATGACAATCAATTAATCCTTTGGACATTTACAAGGGTTTAAAAACCTTTGTTTTTCCCGGATTGGTATCCTGCTTCTGATGAAACGACATCTGTCGAGAAACGCGTCAAGCTTTTACATTTATAACTTTGAAAGTTTTTCTTGAAAATCTAGAGACCCCGGGGATCTCACTAGCGGATGTCTGGTTTGTTTGTATCTCATGCGGACTGACGGACGAAACAATGGCTTTTCCATTCAAAGTTTTTTGCATCTAATTCCAACAATCGTCTGAGGACGCTCTGGAAGATGAAACTTTGAGGTTATATTACGCTAAGCTTCAGTGAGCCGCAATAACCGTCTGAGGACACTCTAGAGGGTGAGAGATCAAAACCACGCTACGAAAAGTGAGTTTCTTTTTTCAAAAGAACATTTCCAAACTGCAGTTTGCTACATTGACTATACTAAGCGCTCTTCTTATACTGAAGATGGTGATCTAATTTTATCAAATTTCACCAGAAGAGATCCAGCTTGTATTAAGATCAAGGGTGCACTGCCCCCTTTTTTCTTTTCAAACCATTGATATTGTGTTTCTTTCCCTGGTGGTCTCTCATGCGGAGATGATGCCGGTTTGATAAATTATACCATTGCATAAACGGCAATGTGAGAACTCATATATGGTGTTTGCTATACCATCTGGACATGTATTTCAGCAAGAGTCTAACATGATACTCTACATTATATGAGTTCCTAACAAATTGTGTCATCCCCACTTTCATTCAATTCATCTATGGAGTTTATTGACTTTTATTAATATTGGTTGTCATTTTAAATAACTGTCCGAGTGCTCATAGCTGATAGTGCTGTGATTTTTTACCTGCTCTACCCAAGGTATAGGAGCCTTTTGTTAAAATCCCTATTTAGGGAATATATGTTCCTGGTGTATGTTTATAACAATAAATGTCAATAATTTTTTAATTAAGTAATTACTAGCGCCTCTATATCTGTTTTATGTCTATTTGTCTTTTGGTCTAGGTTTGCATCCTAGCGTTCAGGGGCAGCTGTAATTATCTTATAGGTCCTATCTAGCGCCCTAATATTATTTGTCCAACTGATAGTTAAGTAGACAATGGAGCATTGCAATATCATTCCCAGTTACATTCAACTGTGATGTTTAACTTAAAATACCACCTGGACAGCTCACCATATATACAGCTTTCCAAAAGATTTACCCTTGGGTCAAAATAAATTAAGTATATTATGTAAGCTTCTCTGAAGTAATATCTGTGTTATTTCTAATCGGTACATTTGCCACTATTTGTCATAGAACATGTTGGTTGTGTTCTTGATGGACCTACAATTATGTTACTCATACTTTTCACCTTTGTCCTTCTTGTCACACCTTCTAGGAGATAATGCGTACCCTTTTTTGCCTGGGCTCCTCACTCTTCTTTTGAACCCACGCACGGAGCAGGAGATCGCATACAACTCCGCACATACAGCCACTAGATCGGTTTTGGAGCGGGCATTTGGTCTTTTAAAGGCCAGATTCCATTGCCTAGATCAGTCTGGTGGTTCTCTAATGTGTGCTCCAACCACTGTGTGTGATATCATTGCTCTGTGTGTGGTGTTCCATAGTATCGTCATTAGGAGTGTGGTTCCTTGGGTGGAAGAGGCCGAGATTGCTGACCAGGAGGTGTTAGATGCTGACACCAGCCCTCATGAATCGGTTAATGCTGTCGCCTTTAAAGAATATGTCCTGGACACTTTTCTTGTAAGTTTGTTTTTAACTAAAGAAAACATACATAACTAAGAAGCATATCTTTATATATTTTATTTACAATGTAAAGAAAATTAAAAAAAAACTTTACTTTGATTTGCGTGGCCTCTTTGGTGGAACAAGAGTTGCTGCTGTTCTTGGATGAGTCTAGCTTCGGGTAACCCGTGATGTAGAATGCAACAGTGGGGAGGAAGCAGAGGCCAGTGGAGCAGCAGAGAGTGAGTGTGCAGGAGCCGTCGATTGTGTGGAACGGGGTGCATGTGTGGCAGCGATGGCAGGAGGGGCAGGGATAGCAGGTGGGGCAGAGATGGCAGGAGAGGCAGGTGGAGCTAAATGATAGTTATTTGACTGATTGTAATGTGTTTGTGGTTCATTGTCAAAATATTGGTTTCTTTGGTAGGGATGGCGTTGCATTTGGGGTCTTGCACTAGAAACAATAGGACCTTGAGAGCGGAGTGGTTCAGTATGTGAACACGGGTGTGCATGATAGGGTCTACTTGTGGAAAGATAATCAGGTGTGGTGCAGTATGGTTGATAGATGGGACTGAGAGATGGAGAAAAAGAAGTAGGAGAAGATTCATGGGAAATGCGTGCTGCAGGATTGTTGGTGATATAGATAGAAATAAGGTCAGTGAGACGTGTAAGGGTATTGTTGATAGAGGTTAGGTTTAAGTCCAAAGTGTTCTCTATACGGGTGAGGCTACTGTGTAATGTATGCTCCATACGGGTGAGGGTTATGGAAATATCTGTGGTGTTGGACTGAATAGTGGTATTAATCTCCATAATACTGTGATAGCAGGCGTGCAGTGATTCCCGTTCACTGGCTTATACTTCCTCAGTCATCTGATGCTTTTCCACATCACGTGCCTCTACCACCAGCTCATCCTCAGAATTGTTGTCCCCAGCTGTATTGGCACTCACAATGAATGGCAAATTGAAAAACAAAAGTTAATACCGTGTTATGTGCCATTGTGTAACGATACATTGGCAATACAATTTTTGACTTTGTCGTGTGTGTTGGTTAAAATGTAACTTCTTTACTTCTCACCATATCTAACTGCAAATATGTTTGAGTATAGGATTTGCTACTTAAAGGGCAGTTAATATTTTAACAATTATATATATATATATATATATATATATATATATACACAAGTTAACCCGTGCATGATACTCATGCATTCTAGTCAAATCAAGCTACTTAAGGTCTTAAAAAGGTTCTTGTCATGCATTTGGGCCATAGCCCAGGCCTCCTCAGCGGAAGAGCGTTACTTCCCGAGGTAAGCGCCCTTTTTTAACGTGGTTTTGTCCACATGTCACCACCTCATCATTCTTCTCCATCACCTCATCCTTCATTTTCATCGCCACATCTATCCAGATGTCTATCCAGACACAGGGATCTCTCTCAGCGGTCCTGAGTATCACACTCCTCTCACTCTGTCACCCCCGGCAACCACCAACCACTCCCCACTGTCACCCCCGGCAACCACCAACCACTCCCAACTGTCACTTCTCCTTCAAGAAATATATATATATTTGTTTTAAATCTTTATAAACACTTTTAACAATTAACAAATTAAATGAACAAATTTAAAACATCTTAGTATACCAAATTTCAGCCCTTTCTGAATTTTTTTTTCCACACACACTAAGAATTTAGTAGGTCAGTGTATAACTCCACCCAGCAGGTGGCGCTGCAGCTTGGTTTTATTTTTTCCACACACACACACACAGACAGACTAACACACGCCACTAAGCATTTATATTATTGATACCTGGAGCTGTGACAAGCTCCTTGACGGGTGGGCTACATCCGGTGTCAATGCGGCCCACATCTTGCACCATCTCCGCATCCAAACAGGCCAATTGCCTGATCTCCGGTGAAGTTAGTTCTAGTTGGGCTGGGGGGCCACCGCCTGTCCTTTGTGCATGCCTCCTGTGCTCTGTGAGTTTGTATTTAAGGCGTCGCTCAAAGTCTTGCCACCTGTGTGCAAAATATACACATTAGAAGGATGAAATTATCCCCAAAAACTTGACACATTTTATATAAGAACTAAAACCTAATTTTTTCACAATTCAATATTTACCTTTTTTGGACCTCATTCACTTTGCATGTTACTGGAGCCACGGCATTGATCTCATTTGTTATTTCTTCCTATATTCTGGATTTGGATCCTGCTGAGAGCTGACGCAGAATGGAGTCCATCAACAGCCAATTCCACCAAAATGTCAATTTCGGCATTAGTAAAATTGGGCTGGCGTTTTTTTGGGCTGCAATGGAGGATGATCCGGATTGCTGACTTGCCTCTTGTTCAGAAATCTCTACAAATTAAAATAAAATAATTTTAGTCCATCACTATACCTAAAAGGCGCACACCTAGGGCCGTGTTTTCTTACCTCAAAATGGAGGGTGATCCTTTGCTGTTAATGTAGTGTTAACCAGCAATGTCAATGAAAAGCTAAAAAAAGATTGGAAATTTAAAAAAACTAGTAAACAGCCCCAACAAGGTCAATGTCAATGGAAAGCTAGAGAACATAAAAGAAAGGGCAATTATTCCTTCCCCTTATATGCTATGTCAGGCTGCACACCTAAGGCCATGTTACTTACCTCAAAATCAACCTGTCAAATCCTATTCCTAACAGCAAGAACTTATCAGCCATGCATAAATTGTCAGTGCCGACTATCGAATGCAGTGTGAGCTTTATAGTGGATACCGGTGCGTTCTCTTGCGTAGGCGCCAGCATGCTAGGACCACCCATTGGTAGGAAAGTCCATTTCATTGACAGGTGAGTGAGCCATCTTACTAATCGTTCCGTGCATGATGTGCAGACACACCGACGTGCACTGAGAACCAATAGCTAGGCAGGATATTAAAGTTTTCCATTTCTTAGAGAACATGCGAGCTGTGGCTTTCTCACGTACCAAACTGTGGGTCCTTACAGCAACACTAGACCGTTGCTTTTAACCCGCAGGTTGATATGTGAGCAATGATGAGAAAGTCGCTGGCTATCGAACCGTATGCAGGCGTCTGTGCATGCAATTGGGCACTCGGCGCTCCATCGTCCAATTTCAGCGCAGATGGAGCGATCTGCTGAGAAGGCAGCCCGACCTACTCGCAAAATTAAGGGCAGAAATAGATGCTCGTAAGTACGCCCAAAAGCCAGTATAAAATGCAAATGGATCAGCACACAGAAAACATGGAGACATGTTTGCAAAGGCCTCTTTTGTGTCCATTCCCCACTAATTATCATATCATTATTATAATACATCAAGTATTATATACTATTATATACTTTCTAGTGTGTATTATGCTTCTTTTAATGCATTTCATTTGTGAACATATTTGTGGGCCCATGGACAGTATTTGTTATTGCTTCAAACGTTAACCATTTCATTTATGGAACATGACTTTCAATTTACCATTGAAAGCTACTATTAGCTGCATGTTTGTGTATGTTGCAGAAAATAAAAAATTAAAACTAATATAACACATCCTGCTCTCTAACAGGACGCCGACACAGCTATTACCACCACTGGTGCAATGAACAACAGGAGGTGGTCCCACAGAAGGCACCAGGGATGGGCCAGGAGGAGGCAGCAGTGGCAAGGGAACAGCCACAGGAGGAGGAGTCAGCAGTGAAGGAGGAGTCAGCGGTGGAGGAAGACCACCTTTCTATGTCCCCAGTCCTCTTCGAGAGACAGCCTGAACCCCCCTCTCAGCAGCCACAGGTGCTGGTGGAAAAAAGTAAGTACAGGGTAATTGTCATATAGTTGAGTTTTGACATTTTTTTTTTTTTATGAGATAGACGTTGACATAAGAAACAGTTTTCCCTGCCCATTCACAGTAGAGGCCATCCTAAGTTCCCCCAATGGCTGTATGTAAAATTGCAGCCTAGAGGGTGAGACTCTGCTTGGCAACACTTGCAAGGAAAAAATAAAAAAAAATGGCCCAATTTTGGTAATATCCCATTTCTGCACTATACCGAGCATGAAAAATGTATACCCATATGTACATGGACCTAGCATTTCACCACATGAATGTATTAAGAGTGCATTAACTAAAAGTTTGTATTTCAATTTTTGCAGCTGACGAGGAGTTCACGGGTCCAATCAGACCACACAGTCAGAGGCTGTTGAATGAGCTGCAAAAACAAGAAAAAAAAATACAAAAAATATAAGCAAAAAGCAAAAAAAAAAATAAAAATGAAATATGTAAAAAAGTTATTAAATAAGTTCTATTAAATTTTAGAATGTTAGTTAAATTGTTTAAATTGTTTTTGTTTGTATATTAAAATTGTTTCGTTTGTTAGAAAAACTGGTGTGTGTGATTTGATTTAGAAATTATTATTATTATTATTATTATTATTATTATTATTATTATTATTATCAATTTTAGTAAAGCAGTGGGTTAAAAGGCAATGGAGGAAGGGGCCAAGCACGGTATAATAGGGTCACACCTTACATTAATGCCAGGCTTAGTGGTAAAGTTTTCCATTTGTAGAAACAACAACTACCTATTGATGGGTGTCAGGGCAATAGGCTTGCTAACACTTTGGGATTCACAGAGATCATTGGTGGTATAGGTGAACAAAGTAGCATATCAAGGGGGAACACATATTTTAATGTTCATTACAAGCACCACTATATAACAAATAAGGGTTGTCAGTAAAACATGAATCAACGTTTGAGAGATACACAGATGATGTTACTATAGCATTCAAAAGCGTAGCCTTCGCTTCTGCAAGTACAGCAGAACAACATACTATTTGCTGACGTGCACGGGTGTGAACACATACAGTAGGAACAGTTGCACCCAAAGTCATTAAGCTGTGCATGTGACAATACGCGTCTTGTTTACTTCGGACATTTGCAAAAGCCAGGTACGCGCATCAGTTCACATGCGTGCGCTGCGCTCAGTATGTGTCCCTTAATGACTCAGGCCCCTGGTGTCTAATAATTTTGGATGCCTCTTCTCTGGTTCTTTCAAAGCAATTGAATTTAATTGAGTCCATTACACATAAAATAATATTACTAATAATGTAATTTATAACTGTTTGGGCAATGTACTCAACACATCATTGACTTGACATGCTTAGCTGACATCCACCGGGATATAGTGGATATATAGGTCATGCAGTTCAGTGAAGAGGATGTACAAAAATATTACAGATACCTCTAGTTCCATGTCCCTACCAATTAGATTAGACAATAGAATTATGTATATGTCAAAAAAGCTTTTTAGATTTATAGTTGCACAAAAGGAATGTAGTCATTTAAGCAAAAGGGAAGGACAACTAAAGTTCAATTGTAATTTGATCTAAGATTCATTTTAACATCTTAGAAACTGTGGTTCTTCAATGATTATATATCTATTTTTACATGTGTCATCCTGTGTAACCTTTAGAATCAGCATAATTTCATCCACTGGGTCCAAACTTATACTGATAAGGTATGACTAATAATATCCCCACAAGGGATGTTTAAGAAGACTTGCAGGAATATACTCATTTCCTATGATGTAGTGGTATAATTGTGCAAGCTATTCTGTGATTACACAAAAATACATCTCTCGTCCTATCTTTTCCATCCACCGGCGTATATCTTGCACAATAATCTGGACCTAATGTGACATTTCAATTTTTCCTGGTACACAAAAATGTTATTAGGATCAATCTTTCATTATTTTTCCACTCCCATACAGGATCATAATGAGTGTGTGCATGTGGAGAGGGGGATGGGGTCCTGGAATTGATAAACTTTTTGGAGCAGCTGAGAGGGGTTTTGATAATTTGGAAAGTCAGATATATAGTGAATCATGATGTGTGACGTGTGATGCTGTAAGTGTACTCTTTACTTTTTTGCCAAATGTTATTTGAACAGGATTCTTAACTATTTTGAATTATATAAATATACATTGTGAAAAGCAAACAAATGCTACTGACACAGGTTTGCTGAACCACTTTGCTGTTTTATTTAGGCTTGTCAGGATAGAATGAACAGGTACTGTAGTAGTTCCAGCAATCACACAAAAAATATTTACAATGTCATGTGACCCTAACGTTAACTGGACACTTCATTGGCATTGATCACACCACCCACAGCACAAGTCCAGCTATTTAAGCTGCCTCTCAAGCACTACATTAGCTGTTCCCTGAATTAATTAAATCCAGGTGCTCCACCTGTGCTATGTGTGTGGAAGGGTATGCACACTTATCCTTGTCTGTAGCCTGAGCCTGCAAATTCCCATGGAAACTATTAGTCTCTTCTTTAGTAATATGTGGCAAACTGCCCCTATTGCCACAATATGTAAACTCCTTCAAATGTTAGTTTTCTGCTCTCCTGGAATATCCAGACAACTCCAAGACTACGATGAGACCTCCTGTGAATGTAGGCAATTATCCTGAAATGATGTTTACAAGTGAATAGCATCATCAGGCTCCATCCACCCCTATGAACACTGAGTGGGCAGGGGCGTAATTACAAAATTGGTGCCATCATTACTTCTTGCTTCCTAATTGATGACTTCACTCCCACCTCTTCTTTTAATGAAAAAAAGGCAAAACGTCATATATAGATCTCCCTCCTTTCCTCATCTGTTATTTTAGAAGAGATAGCATTAGGGAGGAGTGTGACTGCAGTTCTGTGCACTGAAAATTACTTGGAGAGGGTTAGACAGTGTGAAATTTTATTGTAGTTTACAGGGCCGGTTTACCGCTAGACAACCTAGGTACCTGTGTAGGGCCTAGCGGCTCTCTGGGGGGCCCAGTTGGTGGGGGACAAAACAGGGAAAAAAAATAAAAAAATACGGCCCCTCCCCTGACTCGCGCGGGGGGGGGAAGGAGTTGCCACGAATCGGGTGAGGGGCTGGTGATATAGCTAGAAGGCAGAAGCTGTAGTGGCACTGTAACTGTAGACACCTCAATATGACATCACAGAGTCATGTGGTCGCATCGGTCACATGTATTATGGAAGATGCAGGGCACAGGGGGCATGTATGATGGAAGATGCAGGGCACAGGGGGCATGTATGATGGAAGATGCAGGGGACAGGGGACATGTGGGATGGAAGCTACAGGGCACAGGGGGCACATGTGTGATGGAAGATGCAGGGCACAGGGGGCGCATGTGTGATGGAAGATGCAGGGCAGAGGGGGCGCATGTGTGATGGAAGATGCAGGGCACAGGGGGCATGTGTGATGGAAGATGCAGGGCACAGGGAGCATGTGTGATGGAAGATGCAGGGCACAGGGGGCGCATGTGTGATGGAAGATGCAGGGCATAGGGGGGGCATGTGTGGCTAAAGGTGCTGGGCAGAGAGGGGGCATGTGTGAAGGTGCTGGGCAGAGGGGGGCATGTGAGTTATAAGTCTGTTCCCCACATGGCCCCTCTGCAGCCAACAATACCCTTACAACACTCACCAGCCTTTCTTTGATATTCCCCATGACACGTGCTCATTATCTATTCCCTCACATTCCCTCAATCCTGACACCTCTTACCTCAAAACGAAAAGTGGCACCCTTTATATTAATATAAAATGTGTGTGTGAGGTCCAGTGTATGTATATTATGTGTGTGTGAGGAGCCAGTGTATTTATATGATGTGTGTGTATGAGGGGCTGTTTGTGGGAGGGAAATAAGTTTATTTTTTAAATGGTAACACTATTAATTTAATGTTGGAGCTGGTTGGAGGGAAATAGGTCTATTTATTAAATGTGTATGATATTAATTTAATTTAATGTTTTGGTTGAAGGGAGGTCTACTTATAAAATGTGGGTGCTATATTGATTTAACACTGGGGCTGGCTGTAGTTTACTAAATTTCGTGTACCCATTTTTTTTTCCAAATAGGGCCTTCAACATTCCAGGATCCAGGCAAGCAGCAGCTGATCTAAAGACACCAGCGGCCACAAGCCGTGAAAGTGACGAGAACAGGTAGGAGAGAGCAGGGCAATCTGTCAACTATCCTGAATCTGGTGGGATTTATATTATGAGGAGGTCTGACTTGTTTAAATGTTGCACTATGGGATTCATGCAGAAGACTGACTTATTAATGTGATTATTGCATTCCAGCGCTTTTTCATGTTTCTGTAGGTAGAAGGCTGCAGTCAGTAACTGGAGTGGGGGGCGGTCTGTGACGTGGTAGTGATAGGAGACTGCTGTTTTTTTATTACTGGGCTTGCTAACCCTGAACTGCAGTTTCTTGACATATTAATTATGATTAATACCTAAGTTTAGTTAAAGATAAAGTATAATTTGTGTGAATTGAAAGGTAAGCAGTGGTGGAAGTGGGGTGTATATGGTAGTAGGCCATACCGCTACTTCTCGTACTGCCTTCATACAGCTTAATATTCATCGTATGGAGTATATGACCAGCATAATTCAAAATTCTGGTAGATCCTTTGACAAAATATGGGGTCCATGGACATTATTCTTTAACTGCTGGGACCACAGTGTGATGCAGTGTAATGATAAAGGAGAGCACAGTGTGATGAGAGGGACAATAATGAGGGGCCGCATGGTGATGCAGGAGGAGCAGTGTGATGTGCGGCGGCACATAGTTTACCTTTCTACTTAACTATAGGAGTATATGCTATGCTAAAAAAAATATAATGCTATGGATTGTTTCAGGGAGGCGGGGGGAGGGGGCAGGGGGGGGGGGGGGCCCAAACCAATATCTTGCCTAGGGCACCATAAGATCTAAATCCGGCTCTGGTAGTTTATGTAGAGATCAATCTGCAAGAATTGTGTGCTGCTAACCAAAAGGGTTTCAGAGAGTTCTGAGTAGTGACTACTGGTTTTTATTATAGTATATTAAGTATCGACATGTGAACTATTTAGTTTACAATAATCATGGTGCTGTATAACTGTGAGCAGCACACCCTAATACATACATATATTTCTTGCTTTAAAAATCCAAAGTGCTTCTATTAAAAGTAGTTTTGGGAGGGGCAGTTTCAGTGACATCTTTTGCAAGTGGGCAAAAAACTGAGTGTTTATTTTTTTTTTAACTCTGAGCAGCAGTTTAATTGCCTAAAGTTGCATGCTATTGTGAGGAGGTGTCAGAGGAATTGTAAGGTAACATTCCTTACTTTCCTTATCTCATTGGGCTTTCACTTGGTGTGGTGGCAGCTACAAGTAGCTCCAACTTCAAGTACCATTATTCCTCTTGGCACCATGGATCAGTCCACAGATCAGGAGCATCCCAGTACCAGTATTGAAAGTAGTAGTACTTTTACAACCTTTACTAGTAAAGAAAGGTAATGTGATAAGAAAGTATGGTCAAAATCCAGGATTAAGACAGAGTGAATGAGTATTCTTCATAAATTAACGCCATACAATGATAAAATCTTGACATTTGCTGTTGAAATCTAGATTTACTATCATTTTAAATTTATAGGCGTTGAAGTGTCCTCAGTAGTGTGCGGTCACAAGGTGTCCTGTAGGAAAGGTGACTGGTAAAGTAAGGGTGAGTTCCATTTATCCCTCCACTTTAACAAATGTCACAGATGGATTAGTGTCTGTCCATTACTCCTGGGTCTAGTAAGTCCCAGAGAGGCCGTCACTAGTGATATAAATGTTAGCAGTGTGCCTGGATCTCCCCAGGGGATGACTCGGCTGCGGGGGCAGGGGAGCATCTGAACTTAATCAGAATATAGCCTTCATTTGGAATTAGTTCCAAGACTAAGGTCTAATGCACTCTGATATTCATGTCTTACTAAAGTCACTACTTCCTAATGATGGGTCCACTTTTAGGCAATTCTGAATTCAGGATGTCTCCCTTCAATAGCATTCAAAACAACAAAACTCACTAATCATTTACCTCTGGTGATAAATGTTATTTAAGTCAGTAACAGTTATTGATATATCTGAGATGATGTCATTGTTTAATTGATCTCACTCAAGTCCCTAACAATGTTTTTTATGACTTCTTAATGGATTCCACAGAATACCATAGTCTGCCTTATCTGATTTTCAATTGTATGTTATAGTGATATTCATAGATTTCAGAGTAGTCTATATGAAGGGTTAGAACTCAGTTGCTGGTTGGGCTGGGGTGCAGGGGGGTATTTGCCCCCCCCTCCTCCCCCCCCTATTTTATGTCCCATAGTGGACTGCCTTTGCCTGGGTTATTGGGCTACCTGCATTATTTTCCTTTAAAAAGTTCCTAATAGGCTACTGAGACAAGCCTTGACAACCAGACTAAAATTTGCAGCCCACCCCTGACCTCCCCTTTTCTTTGGAGCATGCCAATTTTTGCAAGAGACTTTTCGAAGCAATGGTCATGCACAGTTGCATGTATGTGTGGGAAAGTTTTCAAGTGCTGGAGCGTGCTCAAATTTCAATCCTTTTAGAGCATGCTCTGTACTTCTCCCACAGTCCCAGTTGCTGTTTATCTGGCAATTAGTGACTTATTTAATCAGTGCTTTGACTCTGTATTTGTGATTTCAGCAGCTCATCTGTGTTATTGTTCCACATGTATAGGCTTGGCTTGTTTGTGACTATGCTGATCTTTCTGCTCCCACATGTCAGCTTTCAACTTAACTGTGCTTGTTGCTGTATACCCCTGGGCTTGGTAATTCTGGTGCTATTGCTATTGAATTATCTGCTTGTTTTTTTATGCACCTCAATATTGCTCTTATGTTCCTACCTAGTGGCAGCTGCATTAATATTACATCCAGGGTCCTGTCTCCTGGGTCTGGGATCTATTGTTTTTATGTAATCATCAGCTGCTGGGCTTAATGGACTTCTGCCAGGGACATCCTATTTACCCTGTCTGTGCATTTACTAATAAAAGTGTTTTCCGCACAATCATCCTGCTTTCTCATGTATTTGGATGGACTTTTTGGATGAACTAGGTAAAAAAAAAAACACTTATGCAGAAAATAAATAAATTAATATGGGTGAATCATATATATGAAAAAATGGACAATGCTAACATTAATCATTGTGATTTTGCAACTTGTTCAGAAGCTTTTTAACAAAAATTGCTTTTGCAGCCATATGTTGATATGTAATGTATGAGCCCATTTAAACTTCAAATGATTTCTCCCTATGGTATATAAATGTTCTTCAAGTGGATTAGTGTTTGCTGAATATACATATGTGTCAGCTTTGTATGAGACACATGATGAAGCCAAACACTTGTTTTATGACATCATGCAACCTAATTCAAAGTCTGCTGCATTCACACTATTGAATAGGTGGAGAAAAAGTAGATTCAGCATTTACCTCATGCCATAATATTGTGGAAACTTTCTGAAACAAAATTGTGAAGACTGTTCTTATATGGGTCCAATTTATTGTCTGTTTTACTTAAAAAATCTAAATAAGACAAAAATGTAATATATTCGCAAAATATCCTTCCTTCACTAGCTTCTGCAAGTAGACAGACAGACAGTTCCGTTAATGCTAAAACAGCAGCAGCAGCCAGTTTGTGACTTCTCTGCTACATGTCACCCTATGAACATATTCCTACTGTTGTGTTTCACCTAGTATGAATCCATATTAATCAGCCATTCCATGTCTTTTTTTTAAACATGCTGATCATTGCAGTGCATGTTGTCAGTGTCATCTTTACAATCTGTTTAGTCACTTACAATATCTGGATTCTTTGGATTCTTGTTGGCAGTGTCAGCGTCCCTCTGTGCATCACTGATTAAAATGGGGGCTTAGAACATACTAGATATATTGGACAGGATCTTGCTCCTGATCTTATTTCATTTGGCTTTGACTCGTCCATGTTCTATACCTGGATATTAACAACCACTAACTAGTCCTGATTAGTAGAGGTGTGCGGCGCGCATCTAGCTCCAAGGGAAAAGGAGATCGCAAAGTTAAAAGATACAAATAGCCTTGGTTTTTAGTGCTATTCTATTAAAACCTATTGTAACCTACTTCACTGATTTTCAGAGGACCACAAGTAATTTTAAACCTTTCAAGACACTTACAGCTGTATTTTAAACTAATAACTAGATAATCTGATACAGAGGAACAAATTGTGTAAGTTCTTATATCACTCCTGCAATTTGATTTCAAGTTTTGGCATTTAGTCTTGATCCCATATATTCTCATCAGTAGATTTATTTTTTAAGATTTAGGTTTTTTTAGAGTCTTATCTGCAGAAAGTAATCTGCAGTCAAATAAACAAGACCGCAAGACTGCCAAGAATACAGTGTTGAATTCCATCACTGGAACATGAACTGTAGTTGGAATGATCCAGACTTTCACTGTCAAAATTGTTTAGTTGTTTTCTTTTAACCCATCAAAGATTGTTTGGTTCATTATTCTACTTCCTTAGACTCTGACATGCAATTAGCCTTTACAATAGGACATTCTGTTTTTTTTCTTCTAAAGATGACTTACGTATAAATCCTACAAAGTTTCAAAATTGTATAGAATGGGTTCCACCTAGGAACCTAATGTCTTCGTATTGAAATTTCTCAGTTTGTCAACTACTATAGACAATCAAGGAATTATCTACTATATCTGTCCACATTACTGCCTTGACCAGAGCTATTGTCTCACTATGGTTTCCAGAAGCTTTCTTAGCCTTTGACAAGCTATAATTGGCTTTTATCAGAGCACTAGTTACCCAGTACCCTGATATACAAAACCCTTTTATTGTTAAAGGTATAACTTCTGAACCTGGAGATTCTTCCCATTTTACCCAGGTCATTCAGCATAATAGCCTTAACTCAATATTTCTCTTTCCAGATTCATTAAAACCAGGATCAATCCTGAGCATAAATCTCTCCCAAGTTGTTATGTGTTCAGCAAAATCTTTGCTATTTTCTCAGAGGTTTAAAATTCTAAACTAGCAGTTCGTCCAATAATTATAAAAAAAATATTTTCTTATTAACCAGGAATGTTTGGTGACCTTCATTCAAATAAAAAAAGAAAAAAACTACAAAAAAGTAAAGTATTTTAACTCTTGTGAGATTTATACCCCAAATAAAATCCCAAAACATTCCCTTTTGGGCTCTTATAGTTCTTACATATTCCCTCAAAACCATGGACTCAATCATCCATGGAATCCATTGTGACTGTCAGAAAAACACCTGTTGCTGTGAGATCCCAAAAGAGAATGCCCAACTCAGGTATCATGTCCCTCTGACAGAGGAACAACACTCTCTCCTCTCCTTCACAAACTTCTAGGCATGCACACAAAAAATAACAGTCACCTACAGTAGTTTTAACAGTTGGACCCAGGTGTATGGCATATTGATTGAGACCATGAAAAACCTCTTTCTTCCTTTCTTTGCATTTTTTTTTCCTGGAATTTGTGTACCTTAGTGACACCTGAATTACTGTTGCTAAAATAAGACTGTGTATTTGACTCCTCTCTCGCTAACTGAATTTGTCTATTGCATCGTGAGCTTTCATTGGAAGCCCTACCTAAGAATTTGTCTCACTGCTTCTGCTTACATGCTGGATGTCATGTTGGTTTTACAGACACTTCTGTTTTCCTTCACTGTATCACACCTAATGCTCTGCTTAGTGTCTTCAGTTTAAGTGGAAGGCAAACGTGTGTGACATAACTCCCCTTATGGCTTTCAGGTATGTTATATATGTTACAATTGTCCCTAAAGAGACACTGTGACCTGGGTGGTTGTAGACCATTATAGTAAAAATAATAATGTATTCCCTGTGCCACCGGTGTATCTCCATGCACCTGTTGCGGAGAGGGATGGTAAATCTCATAGTTAGGGTAATCTTACCTCTTTCTTAATCAAAACAATCAATAATGACAATGTCTAATAGGAACATTTAAATAAAGGACAGTAACAGTTGTGAACCAACACAAGCACAAGGGCAATACTTTTAAATGACACTCTATTATAAGCAGGAATGAATTCTAGGCTTCTAGAATGTGACTGTGCATTACTATCATGTTAAAAGTTACATTCTTTGCTAAGAACACAGGTTAACATGGGCTTAAAAGAAGCTTCATTCTTAAATATATTTACCCTGAAATGTATATGACACAATACAAGTGATATGGATGAAATGGAAAATGACCATTTACTGAATGTAATTTTTGGACCATAATTGTCTCTCTGAGTTTGTTATGAGATATCAACATATTGTTGAGACTCAATAAAAAAGAAAAGATAACCTCTTTATAGTGCTCTCTAAAATATAAGCTAAAATTTGACAACAGAAGCTGTAATATAAGGGCTGCTAGTCCACTGTATTAAAAGGAAAAACAAAAGATGAAAGCATACAGCGCTAGGCAGGCAAATGGTTAAAACCACCGTGTGCGGGCTTAATCAATTTGTGAATCTAGGGTACAAGTAATCCCAACTGTAAAGTGCCCAGTGGTCATTATAGGGAAAATTCTATTCTATAATCGATAAAGTATACACAGTTAATTATATAGTAATCCCCTGTACATAGACTGCACTAAATAAATCACAAACTTAAAAGCTGCAAAATAAAAGCAGCTAGAGAAAATACAATCTCATTATTGCAATATAATTTTACTGTTAAGAAATATGGTGATCACAAGCATCTCCTCTGTCTGTCAGTCAACAGTGGATTGTGCCCTGATGTACCAAGTGTATGGTGATCACCACCGCATACCAGACCTGTTGCCAGCGTAATTTCCCTCTCAGGTGACAGAGGATTGCACTCTCATGTATTTAGGATTTGATGATCACCGCTACATATCAGATCTGTTACCTGCATCCTTTCCCTATCAGCCGGTAGAGTGTGCCCTGATGTGTTTAGTTATGCGGTGGTCACCGCCGTATGTCTGATCTGTTGCCAGCATTTCTCCTTATTAAGCGGCAGGGTATTGTACTAAGTCTCGTGTATGTGCAGGATGTCTGTCGCTACACTCCAGACTGGTTGCCCAGTGGTTGTTGTGGGGCACGTTCCTGGTTCTTCTCATTAGCTACCAATAGTATTTAAGGCAGGGAGGGCCTAGTCTCCCTGTTGGTTATAGCTTCTGTGCACCACATTTGCTGACCAGCTCGAAGTTTACTTGTGAAAACTCTGCCCAAATTTTGACTGATCTTTATTGTGAACCTTGGCTAATTTGTGGACCCTGCTTTTTTGCTGATTGTCCTGACCTCTGCCTGTATACTGGACTTCCATAGCCTGCAAAACTGCCCTGACCTTCGGCCTACCTGAGATTATTATGTTTGCATCTTAATCATGATCCATTGCACTATTCATGGATTTCTTATTTATGTTCCTGTTTCCCGGTTACGGTCTCTGAACATAATCTCCTAATACCTAAGAGCTAAGACCTGGGAGCATCCAAGTACCTCCAAGCATAACTAGCTCTACAGGAAAAGGCAGCTGCTATAGGTGAAAACCTCTACTGCCTGTTCTATGAGTTCATGTTAGAGCCATCAGCCGTAACATCTGGATAACCCCACTCTTTCAAGTATCTGCTGTGAACCTATAAATTGATTGAACAACTTCCATTTCTGTATTGTTGTATAGCACAATACCTGTCGACATTCTTTCAGGCAGAGAAACTCTCTTTACATAAACATTTTGTACGGCTTTTTGTGAGGCCTTATGAATTGAATGTTCTAATCTTTGATACATTATTTAAGGAGGTATGTGTCAGAACAGTGTTTCTTAAACTGTGTTCTGTGAAACCCCAAGTTTCCACACGGTGGTAGTCATGTTCCCGAACATGGCTACCACGACAACACTTAACCCGACATATTAAGTGCGAAGCTGGGGACCCTGACATGCTGTGAATTTCGATTTTTGAATAAAATGACTTTGAATCACTGCGGCTGTGTAAGAAGCCGACTGCGCAGAATCACGTGAGTTTTAACGCCGGCAGTATTATTGTGCCTCTTAAGGGTTCAACAGAAGGAGGCTGCCCCTGTAGAATGTAGTTAAGAAGACTTCTACAATATACAGGTGCAGCCTCCTTCCGTTGAACCCTTAAGAGGCACAGTAATAATACCGGCGTTAAAACTCACGTGATTCCGCGTGGCCGGCTTCTTACACAGCCGCAGTGATTCAAATTCATTTTTTTCAACAATCAAAATTCACAGCATGTCGGGGTCCCCAGCTTCGCACTCAATATGACGGGGTAAGTGTTGTCACTGAAATCAGCAGCGCACTTACGTACCCCACCCAGGTCCATAAGATAAAAATCCTATGTTTAATGAAGTTTAATATCAAATATCAATCAAAATTCAACATTAACCTTTCCACCACTGATAGTGTGCGGACAGTCCTCTACTGTTTCGTTCTAGAAATTTTTTAGTACCACCTCTGATGACTCATCACCAAGTGCTGCACAGAAAATTCTATGTTTAAGCTTCTAAGCTTTGATTTTTTTCACCTTTCCACAAAAGCAGATGGCAATACCTGACAACCGACATAAATTTGCCAGTATTTGCATGTATCAGGGAACAGTAAGTAGAATGAGGGTCCTCCTGACTCATGTGAGCCAGCATAAGGCTTGTATTACAAGTAAGTATTTTTTCAATTTTATATATTTTCTTATTTATTTTAAAATAATTTATTAGAAGTCCAAAATGTATTTGTTACAGTTTTATAAAGAAAATTTTGGTAGTTAAAAAACTATCAATGTATCAAGCTCTATCAATGTGATAAATCATTTCTCCCAGCCATAGGGCTTTTTTGCTTTGCTCTATTTATTTAAGCCTTTATCACAAGTGATTGGGCCCCCATGCTTCTGCATGGTAGACCTTATTATTTATTAAGCAGTGCTGCAATTATTTCACTGCTGCACTGCTTGATCATCAACTACATTGCCATAACTTTTACAGTAAATGAAAAATAATCTTCCCTACACTATACAGCCTCTGGTGGAATGCCACCCATACAAAAAAAAACCTCTGCCAGCATGATGCGCACAGTTTTACAGGTTTCACTTGGTGGGTCTGCACTAGATACATCCATGGTTGAATCTAGATTCAGCCCTTTGACGGCACAGGACAAGCCTCCTTCAACACTGCACCATGCCACTATACTCCCCTGGAACCTTTCCTTTTTTCTTTGTTTCATTCCAGGTCTTTTCTATAGCTTCTGTCTTTTACATATAAAACAAATTTGGGAAATACATTCTTCACTGCATGATGCAATTTGAAAACAAAAAGTTTTTGCTTATAAGCATTGCCTCAGAATTACTGAAATTTCAAATAGGAGACAGAACTTATTTATCAACCAAGAGTATCAAACTTCATCTTTCTTCAGCTAAAATTAGTTCTAAACAAACAACCCTATGACGTTATACAAATGATCCACTCATATAATTTGATTGTTTCCCATCATCATTCTGAATTACTATTTTTTTCCTTATCTGTTAATTAAAACTAGCACATTTTTACAGATTATCAGCTTCTCTTTCTGTTCCTCCCCCAATCGTAGTTGATGGTAAACCTAAATACAAAATTGAGAAAATATGTTTCTTATCCTAAATGGTTTTGTAAAAAAAATTCAATACTTTGTATATTGCAATGGGTATAGTCCTAATGAAAAGTTTTCATGAGTGCCAGTCAGGTGAGTGTGTCCGTCACGGCACACAGTGACTATATAAATAAATGATGATGATGACGATCTGATCCATACTGCCACTGCTGACCTGGTTCCTGACTTGGTTTCATTTGACTTTGCCTTCTTCTCTGTTGTTTATTATATTTCTAATATTTAACCCATTAGAAAAAGGCAAGCACTACTCAAATTTTAAAACTATAGTCCAGGGTAATATAGTTTTTGGTGATTGCGACAGAAAACCTTTAAAGAAATCACTCCATAATCCAAGGTAGAACAGCTGGTACCCCAGTTGGGATCAGCAGAGCTAGTTAATACACTACAATGGTCATTTGGTAGCTATTGCCTCTGCAGTTAAATTGATGTTTAGTAATTGTTTAATATTAAGCCTACCAACCATCCACTTAACCCCTCATCTACTCTGCTCGCTCTTCCCTCTCTCCCCTGGTTCCCTTTTCCCTCCCCTGGCACCATTGCTCCCTCTAGTGTCTGATTTGTCCACCCTCCCTTAGGATGTAAGCTCGTTTGAGCAGGGCACTTCTTCCCTCGTGTCTCCATACCTGTTCTTCTGCTCCGTCCTTCCTCCATATGTCTGTCCCGGAGTGTCTGAAGCATTGGTACTTTGTGTTTATGGTTCTGTACTGTTTAACCCTGTATGGTCTACTGTTTGTACTATGTACGGCGCTGCGGAAACCTTGTGGTGCCCAACAAATAAATAGATAATAATAATAATAATAATATTATATATATATAATTGTCAGTACATTGGCATTTTATCTATAGTGTCACTGGTGGTTGGCTATACACTAAAGTGTTTTTTTCTAAATCACTCTTTATTGGATGCTATGTACTACTGTGGAGGATCACTTCAGGATTGACTAATAAACATGCTTTCCTAAAACAAGTTCTTTTGGTGCAGAAGCAATTTTTTCAACATTTGTGTAAATGGGTGCACATTGTATGACAATATTATACTATCTGTCTATTGTCTTTTAGTTATTATTATGTCTGGACATATGGGTCTGAGAGCTGTTTGAAGGCTGTCCGAAATTCAAGATTTACAGAAAAGTATTACATTTCTATGTGGTATACATTTTCTACATTTGTGTGATAGTTCACTTATTATAGTTAATGCACTAGGAGGCGCCTTTATCTTTTTTTCTTTCATTTAGATTATTTCATATATATATTTAGGTTAAATTATTTTTGGTCAGGATATTCTTATATTACCTCTTTGCCTACATAACAGTGTTTTGATCAATTGTGCAGAAAATGATGCACCCAGCTGTTTGGTGTTTTATTGTGTGATTAAAGGGAAAGCTTTTAAACATGAAACATGTAGCAGAACTACCAAAAGCCTGGTGACTAGTTCTCTGGAGCGCTAGTTAACTGTTAATTAATAAAAGCCTTTGTAAATCTTCTAACTGTGTGAGAATAAGAAGATTTTATTTACTTTAATAAATGTTCTCTGCATTTGATCTATTCTGGCAATCGTGTTTTATTTAGTGCCATATGTAATATGTACCGTGGGATCCTATTTCACTATGGAAACGTAACTGGCTCTATCCTGATTCTACTGGAGTAGCAGTGGGCAACTTTCTTGAGGACTAATATGTAACGTGATAAGTCATCCTGTTGTTGGTGGGACAGCCATAGAAGTGCATAAATGTAATACAATTGGCTAGATTTATACCTCCATATTCCATCTATTTGAGGCATTCTGTGATGTACCTAGTGCTCTCCATTGTGTGATATGTCTTGAGTATGCTATGGACACTACCTTGATAAGCCACTTGTTGACTGGTCTGCTGTGAGGTTGTGGCAAAAGGCTAGCTCGTCCCATGTAATATGAGGTCTGAAGTTGGGTTATGAGCCATTGAGTAGCTCTCGTGCCATTACCAAGCTTACATATATTAAACTTACAATTAAAATTACTGAATTACCTCTAAATTGACATAATATATTTTTGAACTAACCCTTTATAATGTACTCAATTAATCCATTCAAGGTGCTATAATTGCAGCATAATATCTATTCTCTATATCTGAGTAATAAGCATAAATAAGTCTTGGGGGCACCAGAGTTCCAATGAGTGCCATGGAATACTAAAACTGTTCACTCCATTGCTACGCTATGATTCAGTTAAACACAAAATGATTGATGAGCAAATTGGTAGATGCTCTATTACACTATTAACCTAAAACAAATATGTTTCAAATGTAATATTTAATTATATTCAAGTAAAGTGAGTTTCATAAGTGATCCCAGCCATTATTGAAAAAATGACTAATGGCATTAGGTGTGGAGCACTATACCTACTTGTGTCACAATATAGTAGTCAAAGGGAAAATAATGTTGACCTATTGACTGTTAATGCATAATCATAAATTATTATTTAGTACACTATTTCTCTATTTGATGTCTGCAGTAAACTGACACCTTTAAACAGAATTTTGCCCTGAATTGACCAGATGTAATACATTTACTCATTTGTACCCTAAGCCATTAATACAAATTTTTGATACTGTAGAATGTATGGAATATAAAATTAATTATGTAATGACCACAAATACAGTGCTGAAAATAAGATTTTATAATCATTAGTTTTTCCAATATTCATTTTTGTTCTCTTTATATAATTGAATCTATCCTGCATAACTAACATCAGTCATCACACACAATACAGTAAAATATGTTTGTTTAGGAATCCTCTCACACTTTATGTATATAGTCATTGGCAGAACCTTTTTTGGCATGTTGAAAAGTCTTTTGGGCTTTGCAGTTTACAGACACTCAGAGAAACAATGGTTCTTTGTGTTTTATAACTCCGTAGAAACCAGATATGATTCCATATGTTAAAATCACTTCTTACTTAATAAGTCATCTTGTTGCAAATTTAACATCTGTCTAGCTTAATGTGAAACTATTACCTTGCAAGTCAATGGATGTCTACTTCCAGACATGAGAAAATCATAAGGTGAAGTTAAGTTTGAGATTATCTTTTGTTTTTAACTCTGTATTCAAAGTCCATTTAAAGATGAGCATAATATTGTTTGAATTTTGTAATTAAATACAAGAAACTGGGCCACATAAACAAAATGTTATATAAATGAAAAACTAAAGTTTCTATAATATAATGTATCGAAATGCTTATCACAATATCTTAAGACTCATAGGTACATTCTACATGATATCAATGTCATTGCTGCAAAACATTAGAACAGCAACCAAAAACTAGATTCATCTACTCTTGCCTGTCTACAAAAATATGGCAGACCACTAGAACTTGAAATATGATTTATTTGCATGTATCCTGCCTGTTCTTTTTATACAAAAAAAACCTATCAAACAAAGCCTGATTATGTGCTGGATTTTTTATGCTGGATATCACTCATCAGAGACCAAATTGAAAACACTAATCTCATATTCACCGTTGAATTAAACCAGTCTCAGACAGTATCACAGTATAAAACATGTATGACTAAGCATTGGTTATGAAGCCATGATTTTATGGCTATAACTTTTGTTAAATGAATTTATAAAATAACTTACTGTTAATTGTTTAAATATAATAATTTTAATTTATACAAACCTTGTGAACACCCTATGCCAATTATTATATTATTTCTAGATGACAATTCCACACTCTGTGTGCAATTCTCTAAATTTGTTTGTAATGGGAAGCCCCCAAGAATCAAACAAAAATCAATCCTGGAAGAGGTAGAGGGTTTTCTGATACAAAACTTTACTACTGGGTCATCCATTTAGCTCAAATAACTTTGACCATCGCTCCTCTGGGTACAATCGCTTCCCTTACATCTCTCTCCTCACTTTTGAGACTTCCCTGACCTTGCAAACATATGGGGCCTGATTCCTTAATGAGGAATTTGAGTACATTTTCTTACTTAAGTTTTCTGGACAAAACCACGTTTGCAGTGCAAGGGATGCATATCAGTTTATTATTTTGTACATAAGGAAAATACTGGCTTTATTATCATTTAAATTTAAATGTACAAATAAGCTATCAAGTATTTGTGTGCTGCATGAAAAAATAGCCAGTATTTTCCTTATGTGCAAAATAATAAACTTATTTTTACCCCTTGCTTTGTAACACATTTTTGCCCAGAAAACTTACTCAATTTCTTGCCTAAGTTCCTTAATGAATCAGGCCCATGAACTTTAATTTGCTACCTACACTTAGCTTTTCACTGAAAATATGGGATACATGCATATCTAAATTTAAACTTTCAACCACAATTGCACCCATTACCCCCATATGGGATAATCCCAACTTCCTTCCATGGTGCTGACTTGGATTTTCGGAAACTCAGTCCCAGCAAAGACATTCAATGCATAGCGCACCTTACTGATGGAACATACCTTGCATCAATGGAAACCGTGAAGCAGAAATAACCCCAACTGAACCCATGACTCTTTGAATATTTCCAAGTCAGAAATTTTGCCCACTCAAATCCCCCTCAAGGTCCCTCTTATATGGGGCATGATATCTTCATTTTACAGTATATTACTAAAAAAAATCTCAGAACTCCACCGCTGACATGAACAAGAATAGAAGAATGAACCTGGCTCCCCTCTGGAGGTGGACTATTGGGAGAAAATCAGAGAGATTTTCCAATGCCTCAACATTGACACTGATCAAAGAAAAGGCTTACAAAGTATACTGTCAGTGGCATTATACTTTTGGCAAACTGAAGAAAATGTTTTTGCTTCCGATCCCTCCTGTTGGAGGAACTGTGGTCACAGGAGAATTTTCTACCACAGATGGTAGACTTGCCTCGAGATATCTCTACTCTGGGACAAGATCAACAGATTTCTCAATTCTATTATAGAAGCTATAATTATCCAGTAAATATATATTTCAGCTTCAGACTGAGGTTCCATTATACACTGTGCAGTGGAGAGGGTGTATGTAGAAAAGAGAGGACTCAGCTGAAGTTTTGCATTGGGCTCTAAGGTTTCTAGGTACACTAGTAAGCCATAAAATGGATTTTTGTAGTGATAACATTGATTTAAAGGTTCTAAAACCTTAACAGTGAGGCCTAATTATGTGAACACCTCATGCTTCTACTCTAAAAAGAGGACAACCTTAAAGAAAAGCTTTTAGATATAATTTCTTGAATGTAAGGGTTGATTCATGAGAAGGGTGTTTGTGTGTGCGAATGTGTGTGCGAGGGTAGGGGGGTTGGTGGACAGGATAGAAATTACTACTTTACATAAGGAGGACTGTCGATGTCGCGATCTAGGTTTTCTCCTGTAGACAAATCTGTTTTTTTTCCAGCACTAAAACACTGTTGAGCAACTTAATTTTTCTTCCCCCTAAATGTAATAACATCATCCACATATGTGTCCGTTCCCTGTTAATTTGTTCTTGCTTCTGATGACCAACATGTTTGGTGTACAATATGTGTGAAGTCATCAACCAGCCTGGAAGTGAAAGAGGGCACCTTCTCCTTGCTGCCTGATCATCTGGCCCAATGAACAATCACAACTGTTCAATTGGTACAATTAGATAATCTTTATAAATATAACTGAAATGTCCTTCAATAGTAAAATATATATATTTTAGTTTGCTCACTGAAAAATATGTGAAGTGCCAAGTACAGTTCAAGCTACTACAAAAAGTAATTGCATGCAAAGTACTAATCCAAGCAAATATATAATTAAATTTTAATTAATAATAATAATAATGTTTAATAACTTAATATTTTATAATCATAGCTAGCTTTTCTGTTGCATCTCTATAAAAAAATTCGTAAACTTTCAATGCAATTCCTATCTTACTTGTCCAATTTTTTTTTTAATTTAACAAAGTTGTCTAATGTTGTCTATTATACATACACACAAACACATATATATATATATATATATATATATATATATATATATATATATATATATTCTATATTTATGCAATGCAGGGATACCAGTAATAGTGTAGTATTAAATACCTCTCCTGGTACACCTCGTAACGTGGAAATAGATATCAAACGAGAGAACAATCAACTGATCATTCCACAATCACCGATCAGTGAGAGGGAGGTGAAACAGCATCACAAAAAAGAGGGTTGGAGAAAGGAAAAGCCAAAAACTTAGTGTCTCCTATTTCACCCAATAAAGATTATGCATACCAGAGTAAAAATATTAAATGGCTTGTCTGTAGTCCGTCCTCTGGATGGAAGATGTATAACCTTATATACCACAGCAGTATCTCTCAAGAGGCATTCAGCATCTAGCCTCGTTCCCAGGACGAGGCTAGATGCTGGATACAAGATAAAGTGTCACGGTTTGGTATTCTGGACTCTGGATCCGTTCAGTGATGTTGTGAGAACAGATCCTCAGGGAGAATCTAACAATACACTGGTATGTGGTAATGGTAACCCGGGGTTCAAACAGATGACAGATGCAGGATAAAAGTACAATCAGCGATTTAATGATGACTAAATGAATATACAGGAAAGTCTTGGTAGATGCATATACACTAGAAACGTGGTACAAGGTGGGTGGAGCCACCGGCAATGTCATAGGCAATATGAATAATCAATAAGTAAATGGATATGGCTTTGAATGAACAGTCCAGCAATAGGGTGGAAAGAATGAGGCACAGGGGTATGGAATCACAATAGCCCAGCACACATCATAGGAGAGTATAACAGTCCAGGTAGCAGTAGATACACAGTAGATGCGGCAGGGACCCGATACCAAATAGTGCCTTAATGCTTTCAATGATACTTGAACAGTTCAGCCAGAAAAGAGGACAACAAGCAGCTTGGTGATACCACCTGTAATGCAACTGAGCCGGAGTGACCAATTCGTAACAGATTAAGCTGGATAGAACGGCTCAGAGAGATGACTTGAAAGAGCAAGCTGACAGAGTCAGGTGTGGTTTAAACAGTCCCATTCCAGGATCAGCAATACAGCGAGGGCAGGTATGGCTAGAGCAGTATAGTCCGAAGCGTGACACACAGTAGAGATGGTTTGCAGCTTGAGCGGTATAGCCCGTGATGTAGCACACAGCGACCGTGGTTGCAGCTTGAGCGGTATAACTCACAGAGTAGCACACAGCGGAGGTAGTTGCAGCTTGAGCGGTATAGCCCGTGGAGTAGCAACACAGTAGAAACAGGTGCAACTGGAGCAGTATAGCCCGAGATGTAGCAACACAGCAAAGGTAGATGCGGCTTGAGTGGTACAACCTGTAGAGTAGTAACACAGCAGAGACGGGTGCAGCTGAAGCGAGTTAGTCCATGGTGTAGCACACAGCAAAGGTGGTTGCAGCTTGAGCGGTATAGCCCGTGGAATGGCAACACAGTAGAGACAGGTGCAGCTGAGTGGTATAACCCATGGAGTAGAAACACAGTGGAAACAGGTGCAGCTTGAGCGGTACAGACCGCGGAGTAACAATACAGCAGAGGCACTGACGATCCAGATGAGAGCTCATAGAATAGGTAGAGACCTAACCAGACAGGTAACTTGATCAACAGGCCCAGAGTAAAGGGAGGAAGTGCCTTTTCAAGTCTGGAGCCAACACAGGAACCAATAGGAATCTGATTAGAAATGGTCAGGCAATCAGTCTGCACATGCGCATATCAGCACTAGAGGTTTGAAGTCTGTTAATGAGACACATGTGTCCAAGGGGTGTATATATATATATATATATATATATATATATATATAAATATACACACAGATCTTCAGAAACCCCACGTACAGTTGTCTTGTTTTCAAGTGGCAGCCAAATTGCAAAATACCAGATGGTCAGTACGGAAAAATTTCTAAAACAATAAGAGAGCAAGGCGCCTCATAGTGTAATAATTTATAGGAATAGAAGGCCTATATTAGGGTATAGAGCATACCAGATGTAAACTTGTCAATAGCCGTATCTAGTGGTGAGTCTTCTCATCCGTCAGGAGGTTCCTCTGGATCTCACTATATATATATATATATATATATATATATATATATATATATATATATATATATCTACTATATAAATGCCTAGTGACGTGTGTGGAAAAAAACAAAACAAGCTGCAGCGCCACCTGCTGGGCAGAGTTATACACTGACCTATATATTTCTTGAAGGAGAAGTGACAGTTGGGAGTGGTTGGTGGTTGCCGGGGGTGACAGTGGGGAGTTTTTAACACCTTAAGTAGCTTGATGAAGGATGTGACGATGAAGATGAAGGATGAGGTGATGGAGAAAAATGATGAGGTGGTGACATGTGGACAAAACCACGTTAAAAAAGGGCGCTTGCGTCGGGATGTAACGCTCTTCCCCTGAGGAGGCCTGGGCTAGGCCCAAATGCATCACACCTTTAACACCTTAAGTAGCTTAATTTGACTAGAATGCATGAGTATAATGCACGGGTTAACTTGTATGTATATATATATATATATATATATATATAGTGGCAAGAGCCCGCTACTGCTGAAGCATACGCGAACAACTTCTTCTTTTTATGCAGCTTTATTGTCAGGATGGTAAATTTTTTGACACTGTACAGATTTCACAGCAATTCTTGGAGACCCTAAACACTAGCTAGACATAGCTCAGCTCTCTCAAGACCAGCCAGCTTCCACAGTGGTTGTTCTCAGTGCACAAATGACACAAACAAGCTTTTATGCATGATACTCCACCCGCAGCCCTAACTTAATGGGCAGGTGACACACCCACCTTCTCTTTAAGAGAAAATGCCCATAACTGGCTCTGTTTGCACTAACAGACACACCCTGTCTGTTTGCTGAGAGGAAATCATGTAAGTTAACAAAACTTTAAACTACACATAAGTTTTTACCTGGTTTAATCTCAGCCTAGGTGCATAACTGCGCCAATGTTTTATTCTGCTTGTATGTTTTCTCTGCATCTTGTCAGATAAATGCCTCCCTTTGTTACAATATATATATATATATATATATATATATATATATATATATAGTAACAAATAATATATAAATATATATATGTATATATTGATCCCAACCAAACAATTATTAAGGCCAACATGGTCGAAACCTGTGGAATGGCTAACTAGGTATCGGGTAACTGCCGCATGGTAAATCAGGCCTTTTTTATCATTGCAATGGGCCTCAAAATACAATAAAATTATGAAAATAGTTTAATGACAATACTTGCATTGCACAACCGACTCCACCTCCTGCATTTCATTGTCCTCCTCATCAACCGATGGTGCGTCCTGCGCAGCAGCCTCTGCAACCTCCTCCTCCACTGCCACATCCTCCACAAGCTCCTCCGCCCCTTCCTCCGCCACCTCTACCTCCTCCGCCGCCTCCTCCGCCAGTCTTTGGCGGGCACAAGTCATACAGTCTGTTGGAATAAAGATTACACATAAGCTTATTGTCCAAAGTTCTACCTGGTTCACAGATATATACATGTAGCCAGATAGTAATGTGAGATGACCTTGTGTAGACTGTATTTTCCAGCAAAGCTAAAGCATATCATTTACAAAAGTATTTAAAAAGGACAGACACACATCACTTTCAGATGGGCTGTAGCAATGTTTGGTTTGGGCTTAGAGATATTAAAATGTCATTATGACGGTATAAATAAATACCTAAATTATTATTTACTTTTATTACAAATAATTAGAACATCCAATTAGTGACAGATTAGGGACACATATGACAGGAGGTATTTGGGTAAGGCCTTGTAATATTTGAAAATCAGCTTAGGACAACTGTGAGTGTTGTACTGAAAAATCTCATGCAACTACATTAGCAAAATAACACATCTGACACTTTTATATTATAAATGTCTGGAAGTTAATGTCAACACATTGCCTTAGTGGTTAGCACTTCTGCCTCACAGCACTGGAGTCATGAGTTTGAATCCAAAACATACCTTATAGGTGTGGAGTTTGGGCCTCAATCAGTAAGGAAAATTAATGAAAGATTTATCTAAAAATTCTCACATGGTCAAAAGTATGTAGCATTGGAGGGGGAGTTGCATCTCTAATCTGAGGACAGAATAATATTTGGAGTAGGGCATGAACTGGAAAAAGTTTGAAACTATTTTTAAAAATAATGCAAGTATGTGTATTTCAGTGTTATCCAATCCAATAATACATAACTCACTTTTTCAAATCTCCTGTCTTAGCTCCTCGAAAACTTTCGCCGCCGTAAATCGCTCCAGTGGCGCTGGAGCTGGACCACGGAGCGACGGTGGTGAAACCGTGCCATATGTACCAGCCCACAGCTTCATCTCATTTAAGATATAACACCCTTATGTAAGATATTGAGAAGGACATGTACAGTTTAACAAAGCAAGCACTCCAGCGACAAGCAGTGCCACTTTTGTGGCTGAAGTGTTTGGTTTGTTTGGGCCCCCACAAAACAAGATACCAATAGCTTAGCTGCCTTAAGCCTAACAGTGCTGTCAATAAACTATATATTATTAAACCATGTCTGTTCGTGCTGCATTTTTAATCTCCTTCTCCTCTCTGGATACCTCCCTTTCATCCCTGAAGAACTGCCAAACTTATGTAGACACAGGAATAGGTATTACAACTAGAGTGGCATTAGATCTGCTTCAGACAGACTGTGAAACAAAACATGTGGACAGCATGGAATCTGTCATATTGGAATATGCAACATTGAACAGAGATTTAAACCAATATATAGACACAGTTGAGGAGGCCGTACGAGAGTTACACTGCGCTTCAGAAGAATAATACAGAGGAGGCCATGAGGAAGGATGATAAATATGTCCAGTTTAAAGATCAGCTAAGACAGCTGAGAAAGCAAATGAGTGTGTCACTGGCCCCTGCAGACTAAGCTTTCAAAGATGAAGAGCACATGGCCGGTACAGAGAAACTGAGAATGAATCATGAAATCAGTTATAGTCCATTTGATCGCTCCACCCATTCCTTGGCTCAAGCTAGCAATGTCTGAACTCACTTTACAGGTGACTACTTTGAATGGCTTCAGCACCTTGCACAACACAGAAAGTATTCTCCACTGCGCTTGAGTAAAATACATCCGCCCTCCTTTCCCAATGTCATGGCTTGTGGAGTAAGCATGGATGGCTTTTTGTTGTTCCTCCATCCTCCTTCACCATCAGCATATACATGGTGGAATTCCACCTTGATACCACCGCTTGCTTCAGTTGGTGGCAGGGCAAATTTAATTGATCTTGTAGCTGCTGCAATCTCCTACATGCTGTTGCCGAATACCGGAAATGTCCAGAGATTTTATGAGCCACAGACAGCATCTCCTGCACGTCTCTGTCATTTTTTAAAAAAGCTCTACACCACCAAGTTTATTGTGTGAGCAAAACAGGGAATGTGATAGAATTCCCCCAGCTGTAATGCTCTCACAATATTGGTGGCATTATCAGAAATGACATCTCCTGAGGAGAGTCCAAGCGGGATAAGCCATGTTGCAATGACATCCCTTCAGTTTTTGTAACAGACTGTCAGCCTCTTAGCGAAGCCGGTGATACACAGAGTAGCCTGACTCTGAAAAATGTGACGTACTTGAGTACATGCTGCTGCTGTTCCTGCTGGGGAAGGCGAATCACCAACCCAATGGGCTGTCACAGTCTCATAATCTTTAGTTTGCCCAGTTCCACTTGTCCACATATCTGTGATTAAGTGTACAGTGGGTAGAATCGCATTTTGTAGCCCATTTATTACATTTTTATGAACCTTCCGTAGAGGTGAGGAATAGCCTTTCTAATAAAATGGTGTCATGATGGAATTTGGTAACGGGGACACAAGACCTCAAGTAACTATCTAAAACCAGCTGCATTAATAGTGGATATTGGATGCAGATCTAATACTAGCATAGTCGCCATGGTGTGTGTGATCCACTTTGCGACTGTGTGACAGCTTTCATACTTGCTTCCTCTTGCAAAGGATTGCTTAACAGTCAATTGTTGTAAATTACTAGTAGTCTTCTTCTTGGTCTGCTTCTGGGATGAAGATCCACCCCCAGCAGCAGCAGCAGCAGTGGGACTAACGCTCAAGAATTCTTCTGCGAAATCCGGGATAGTGGAGGAGTCATCTAGCCTTAGCAACTTGGATGCAGGACTAACTCCGATTGCTACTGAGGATATTGATGAGGACAGTGTTGTCGGTGTAGATTGCAGGTGTCGGGATCTAACTGAGAGAAGGGACCTAGCTGATGCTGGAATGCTTGTTGTTATTTTTTTGCATAAGTTTCCGATTTTCCCAACAGCTTGCCATGAACTCGCTTCAAAGGGCGGAACATGGATGAGGATCCTAGATGGTTAAGGTCCCTACCTCTACTGACTGTGGCTTTATGAACGCTACAAATGGCTAGACAACTGTTGTCAGGATTTGGGTAAAAATAATTCCACACATAAGAGGTAGATTTTTTGGTCTTATGCCCCGGCATGACAATGGCCTTCTTCTTAACACGTGCAAGAACTGCTTTCACTGGTGCAGGACTTAAACAAACAACATCATCCTCATCAACATCCTCATTAGCACCCTCATCAGCTACACAAATATCCCCCTCATCCTGTTGCAATGCCAAAGTGGCATCCTCAATTTGTGTATCACCGGCTACGCTTGGGCTGTTCATGCACACATCTGCAGAAATGCTGAAAGGGGCCTCTTTATGTGTACACTTTCAGAAAGGCCAGGCTTACACATAGCACTCGTAGAAGGACTCTCCTCAGGGATTTGTGTCATTTCTGAATCTGAACAGTTTCCTCTAATGCCTTACTGTTTTCTTCCAGGTCGGCTTTTACATGTAAAAGTATTTGGGCACTACTTTTTGAGATAGAATGACAAGGTCTTGCTTGGTCATGACTGACCTTACAAGAAGATGCCTCAGTGTCAGTTGCTGAACAAGCACTCATAGAGAAAGGCAAAGGCCTCATTCTTCCCTTGCCATTGCATGTGTAGAATGGCAGGTTGGCAATTTTATTTTTTTCTGCAGATAACTTTGTCTGGATTACAGGTCTTTTTTTCTTGACCAAGGTAAAAGGTGTTTTTTAACATTTTTGCTCCCCTGACTTAAAAACACTATGCACTTTAACATAGGCTGTAGCAGATGATGTAGAGGGATTACTATCATCATGACTGGTGCCAGCAGCTGCTTGGTGCTCCTGGTCTTTTGTGTACTGCCATGAATACATTTTGATAACACAGTACAATGTGACTGCAGATTAAGAACAACACCGCCTGCCCTATTATTTCTATTTCAGCAATGACAATTAGCAATGGAGCAATGGAGCTCTCCTGTTTATGTGTGAGCTATATATATGTGACTGCAGATTTAGACCAATACTGCCAGCCCTATTATTTATATTTCAGCAATGACAATTAGCAATGGAGTAATGGAGCTCTCCTGAATGTCACTGGAGACTTTGAAGAAAACTGCTACCCCTCCTCTTTCTTTTCTAGCTATTACGCTGCCCAAATGCACTAGAGACTGCTACTTATAGAATGCAAAACTCACAAGATCCGACGACGAAACTATGACGTTTTGCCTTGTTTTCAATTCTGAGGGAGCGCAAAAGTACCAAGCGGGCTCCACTCGGTACTCGGATCGGCAAAGTTCATGTGTGCTCAGTTGTCAGGGAACCGAGCCTAAGCAGCTCTAATTTGTATATGTTTAGAAAACTGAAACATGCCTTTCTTTCATCACCAAACAACACTTGTATTTTTAGGATCTTAGAGAATTAAAAAAGTGTGATATAAACCATATTAGAAAAAGATTTTACCTTGCAACCCAGTCTGGAACCTGAAGTGACCTGCCTACACAGTTTCAGGAGGGTTGGGGATCTGTTTGATAGACATGCCATATGGGGAAGTGCCAAAACACATAAGAATCATCTTACTGGATATTAGATTGAAAAGGTTTGCATAGTCATTCTTATTTTAATCAGCAAACAAACAAACATGATCCTTCATGTCAGTGATTAAGAAGGTGTGTGCAATTGTTAATTTAATTATGCTCATTAACACTTTAGGCTGCCACTAGTGTCTGTGTTGAGTCGTATGTTTCTTTTGAGCACATAAAACAATCATATCACATGTGTTCCATATGTGATGTCTAGCACTTAGATCATGTGTAGCCATGGTATATTGTTGTGCTTGTCAGTCTATATAATGTATGTCTTTTTCCACCTGAATGTTGCCTTAGTGGTTAGACATTTTACCTGCCAACAATAGGGTCATGAGTTTGAATACTGAGCCATGTAGTATCTGTGTGGACTTTGTATATCCCCATATTTCTGTGTGTCACTTATAGAAGAGTACGCTAGGATTTGTTTTTGTCCTGCCTTTGTTTATACAGAGTATATTACCATCTATGTTTGTTTATGCTTGCAAATTATTAGCCAATGAATTAGCATCTACATTTATTTCCAATAAAAAATTACAGATGACACATTGTTCATGTCGGAGAATTAGAGAATATGTGTGTAATTTTTTATTGTTTATCCTTAAACTTTCATGTTGCCATTAGTGCCTGTATCACCTAAATTGAATTTTGTAATTTGTTTGGAGCTACAACTGAGAAGCAGCTGATCAAAATAAAGTGAATCCAAACAAATAGAATATATCCACAGATAAGAGATACACAGCCAAGCCAAGGCAAAAATGGCATATTATAAAGCTTGTGACAAAAGTGTGCCACAGCCAAATAAAAACACATTTTAAAATAGAGATACATTATGGCTCACAACAGATTGCATACCGTTAAGACATCCAGATAAAAGCAAATAACACCTAAGTCACAAAAAAATCTGCAGTAGCCAAAAAATGACAAACAATTTAGAGTTTAACTATTATTATTATTACTATTATTATTATTACTATTATTATATTATACATCAACACATTTACATTACAATTTATTAAAACTATGCATCTACCATGACGTTAGGGGTAAAATAGTTCATTGCATAATTATTGACAATAAAATGAAAAAAATAAAAAATTGTTTGTTATGAGAGAAGTGTATGTTGTGCATAGTTATTTGTGATTATGGGTATTTAAAGCAAACATTAGTTTTACAACATTTTAGTGTTGTGGCTTATTCGGCACTGCTGGTTTGTGCAATTGTTAATTTTTCTCAGTAACACTTTAGCCTGTCACTAGAACTTGACTTGCAGGCAATGGTGTATTGTTGAGCTTGTCATTCTAGTCTATATAATGCACGTATTTTTTCCATCTACACATTGCCTTAGTGGTTAGAAAATCCACCTTCCAACAGTGGAGTCATGAGTTTGAATCCTGAGTCACAGCCGTATCTCTGTGGAGTTTAAATATCCTCCCCATGTTTGTGTGGGTTACCTCCTATGTGTTGCTTATTAAAGAGTACGCATGGTTTATGTATTTACATTGTTTGAACAAATTGAACTGTAATGCCTTTTATTTATACTTGCCTATTATTAGCTGCCAAAAATATCAAACAAGGAATAGGCTAACAATTAAATATTACACATCAACCAATTCACATTGCAATTTATTAAAACTGTGCATCCATCATGGTTTTTTTAAAATAAAAAAATTACATTGTTTAATTATTGACATGAATATAAATAAATACATAAAATAATTGTTATGAGTGAAGTGTGTGCAGATGTTTGTTGTGCATATTTAGCTGTGATTAGGGGTATTTTAAACAAACAATGCTTTTTCAGCAGTTATTCAGCACTGCTGCTATAGTTTTTTTGGACTTAAACATGACCCCGAGCTTCCTTAAGTGTTAAGCATGAATTTAAGAAAAGTACTGCTTCTCATCTATCCAACTGATCTGGAGGTAAACGCCTACTCTTCTTAAGTCAGTATGATCTCCGCCCAATCTCCGCCCATTCCCCGCCCTCTCCCAACTCTTTTTTCTTAAGAGATCAGAGAGCTTCTTAAGTGAAGTTAAGAAGGATTTTGATCTTAACTTAAGAAAGATTTTATTTAAGTAACAAATTTCACTCTTATCTCCCTATTCAGTGCATGCGCCGAGTGGATTTTCGTATTATCCACACAAAATCGGCAGATAAGAACGCTAATGAATTTTGCCCAGTAAGATTAAAAAAAGATACCATACAATACAGAAACCTGATTAAAATGAAGAATATGCACCTTAACATTTATAATAAATCTCTATAAAAATGTATTTATTCTAAAATAAAATGAGCAATGTGATTTTGAAGAAAGTACATGTAAATTCAGAAAGTTGCAGTAAAGTGTGGTGATTACATGATAATGTGCAAAGAGTATTTAGTGGTAATATGTCCCTTATATCAGATAGCATAACAATGCATATGCCAATTTACACTGTCAATGATTGATAGACATTTACAACAGAACACGGAGAGTAACAGCACAGAGACCTCTGGTGGTAGCATACCGCATGTTTATGTTTTACCTTTTTAATTATTTATTTCCAATTGAGCTTCTTGACAAGTTAGAAGGAGACAGCATGTGAAATGAGCTTTGCAACTTGCAAACTCATGGAGCAAACAGGAGAGGTAAAGGATAACTGAACTGATCATTTTGAGCAGAATTAGGTGAAATCAATACAATAATATAATCCTCACTGTTCTCCTCTGATTCGAAGGGTCTTATGATGTCTCTAATGGTCTGAGCAGGAGATTCTAGACAACAGTACAGCAGTTTGAAAAGGGCTATTGCCAAGCAGATGAAAAAAATATACTGCTCAGCCTTAAATTGAAATTGTTTAAAATATGTAATTTGTCAAAATTCATCAGTTTTATAAGAATTCGAGTATACAGAAACATTTATAATTGCCACATGTAGACCAACAATGCATCTCTATTTGTGCAAATGTGACTATTTATCTACCTTGAAGATTTTAAAGATCACACCCACTTCCTGGTCTTTGGAATTGTATCTGGAAAACCAACCTGAGTCTAGCTTTCTGCGTGTTTGGGTATAATTGAAAATACACATAGTGGAAAGAGTGTAACACTGCTTAAAAATTTAACATTGTTCTTTAGGGCAATTCCCGTTATTCATTTCATCTTTTCAATTCTTCTCCTAAATTTCTGCTTGTTTTGTCATCATTTATGTCTTAAATCAACGGGACATTGGGATTGCCTTTCCTACATGTGTCACTATTGCATGTTTCATTGTTTTTATCACAATAGTTGACGTGCCCAGAAATGTGCTTCTTCACAGAAGTAGACCTGGAAGGTACAAAATACATACCAAAAGTACAGGATGAGACCCAATTTCCAATACAGGTGGAAAAAGCAAGCAATTTTGCAGGGGGCAAAATTATCTGCTTCCTCCCTGGGTCTGAATCATTAAGGCATGCATACTGACAGCAGCATGCATTTGTTTTAAACTGCAGGTAACTCTGCTCTGCATACTCCCAAATTCAACTCAAAAGAATGCACAGAAAAAAAAAAACAATTAAATTAATGTTACATTTCAATATTTTAGTCCTTCATGATTATACATGGACATTTTCTTTAAAAAAATGTCCCCCTCCCCCCTAGAATAACATTTATTAGGGTGTACTTAATGTTTACTGTACCTAATTGACATTTTCATAGTTGCTCCTGATTGTTTTAGCATGCATGCATACACAGCCATCATAACTAATGTTCAGGACTTAGACTAGACCTGTAGCTGGAGCAAGAGATACAGCAGAAAACAAGCGTACTTCTGCGTGCGCCCCAGTTTCACTTGGACGTGGCTGCACAGGAACTCCCTTACTGTACACTGCTTACATGCCTTTACCCATTCCACACCCTATTCCTTCCCTGAAATTGTAGGCTGTAGTAAGTGTCGTTTTAAGATGACTTGGATGTGGCCACGATATATTGTGTAGCACCTGGTTCTGAACATGCTCAGAGTAATTTTGCAGACGATACACCATACTTGCAAACTCTCCCGGAATGTCCGGGAGACTGCCGCATTTTGCGAGAGTCTCCCGGACTCCCGGGCGAGTGTGGCAATCTCCCAAATTCTGCCCACTTCACTAGGAAGTGCCCACTTCCTAGTGAAGTGGGCAGAAATAGATCCCAAATGCCGCGATTCCCGATGAATCGCAGCGTTTAGCCCCGCCCCCGCTGTCAAATGACGCAATTTGTGTCATGACATCACAGGGGGCGGACTCAAAATGACACGATTTTGGCCGCCCCGCCCCCTCACGCCCCCCTCCACTGGCTGGCTCCCGGAAGGGAGCTGAAGAAAGTAGGTAAGTATGCGATACACACAAAATCGGCAGATATGTTCCTTAATGACTTAGGTCCTAAGTGTGCTCTCTCCATCACATTATCTCATTTAAATTACTTTATTCCATCGAATGAAATCTAAATTTGACATCTGTGCACAAAAGAAGGTGTTGTAATCTTGGCCTGCAAGCTGTGATTACCATAAAATCAGGTGTATTTGTGCAGTGTGATGTTACAAATAGGACATTTACACTGCCGGTTTGCACATTTGTGAATGTCTTTTTACAAAAAAGAAGCCCCTAGATAGTGAGTACTATATTGTGCAGAACTTTCTACAATACATTTTTCTCTGAGTAAGTAAATCCCAATTATTTTATTAAAAAAAATAGTTTACAGGTTTTTAATTTGGATTTTGCCTTTATCAGCTACTCAATTTGTGTTGTATAAATAATTGTAAGTATTTGGTCTTCTTTACATAGAAACTATTCTGCTTCTCTTTATCAATATAACTTGTAAAATACCATGAAACACTAGTTCTACTTTACAGAACTCAGTTTGAAACCTCCTTAAAAAGCTGGCAAGTTGTTCAGTTATTGGTTTCTCCAGTGGTCATTGACCAAACACAAGTAGACTGAAGGTGCTCATACTAAGATTGATCAGCTGTTTAGCATGACTGTTGAATTGCTGGATCTCTGTCAAATTTATCCATACAAGTATTGGCCAAATATGTAAAATGCCTCGGTTCGTCACCCAGTCTGAGCAGCCAGGTCAGATGGAGCACCATTAGTGTTGCTCAGCAATGACAGTCTTCATCTGTCCCAGTTTCCAACCAAACTGATTGACACTTGATAAATTCCATCAACATTCTTTCTGTTCTCATATAATTATTTATGTGTAACCAAGCAGGTAATAAATAAAAGACAAATTCAGCACACATGGCCATCATTCATTGTGTGTACATATTGTATTGTATCAACCAAAGTATCGCTAAAAACAACAAAATCAGATCCCTAGAGTAAAGAAGAGAGTCAATAATTTGCTAAAAATATCTCTGTTACCATTATTAATTGTGTATAGCGTACAACACTCATACAGAGACTGTATTCCAATCTTAGTTTAAAGTTGAGTAATTTGGCATACTTACCCAACATGAAAAGACATTTTGTATTATTCACAATTACAAATATATAATTTTAATTACCATAAATGTAAATAAAAGTTATTTATATTGAATTATTAAGTAACATAATGCAAGCTATTATCCTCTAAAATGTACTACTTTAAGCTATGAGCAGCTCCCAGCAGTGTCCATCAATACATTTACAGAAAGTAAGCTTGCGCAGAATTAGGTGTTTCTCCCTAATAACTTCAGTAGTACCTCAAATATCTTTAGTTCTATCATATTCTGTAGGTTAATGTTTCTGTAGTATTTTATCTTGCCACCAGATGTCACTTCTGTGCAACACCTCTGTCCAGTTGTTATCAGAAGTGACCCTCTAACACTGGATACAATGGGCCTGAGTTATTAAGGCACGCATACTGAGCACAACATATGTTTGCTTAGAGCGCCCGTAAGTCTGCTATCCATATGCCCTGTGTCATCAAGGAGCGGATGTGAAGATACGTATGGTGATGACTAAGGGTGTAGGTTTCCTCTGCTCTACTAGACAAGACACTGCTTGATACATACAATACCTATGTACAATTTAAACTCACTAAAGAATGCACAGAAAAAAAAATTAAAATAACGTTGCATGTTAATAATATAGGTATTAATGAGAAAACACGAAACGCAAAAAAAAAAGGCACATACGCTCCTTAATAACTCAGGTCCAATGTGTATAGATCATACATGCACGCATGTTGGTCCATGCAATTAATGTCTATTTGCTACCTATTCCAATGACGTCAAGGGTTTATTCTAAGAAATACTGCAGAATATTAATTTTGTTCATTAAGGCTTATTATTTTTACTATACTATATTTGTGTATTTGCATAGATTCATGGATTTTTTTCCTTTATTTTCAGATGAGCAGATGTGCAAGACTAATATTTTGATTTACATAGGAGCCACATTGAACATCCTCATGTGTATGTTTTTATTCTCTCCCCAATGCTACATTGCAGTCTAGCCATTTTTTCCAGAAAGATAAGAAAACAATTGAAACACTCATATATCAGCACTGTTGCACAATCACATTGACCTCAAAGAAGCAGCGTTTACATTAAATTGTCCCATGATGCAAAGCACAAGCAAATAATTATATTGAGCTTTTTGGGAAGTACATTCCTTGAACTTTTCTTTCCTGGATACTTATACATGCAGGTACTAAGGGAGAAACACCACAATTGGAGGAAACCTGGATTTTAAAGTATTCTAAAAGGATGGAGCATGTTTCTTTCTCTATGATGTTGGTTTTATTTAAAATTGCAACATATGCTTTACATTAGCAATTTAACAATAATTGCTAAATCAGAAAGCAGTTGATGAAATTCAAGCTAAGAAAAAAATTACAACACAGGTCACTGACTAAACTTCAACAATTTTTTAGAGCTTACATTAATAAAGCTGAAAACTTCAGTAAACTCAACATTGTGGCCAAGCATTTTTCAATTGCTTGTATCCACTGCGAACAGAAAAGGTTACAGAGAATAGAGACAAATGTAAACATTTATTTTTCAAGTATCAGCAGATTATATCTAAAAGAGAAACACAGCAGATTTTTCACAAGGTTCTTGTCTCTACCCACATCTGTATTTTGCAGCCAGTGAAAGGCTTTGTGAAAATGGGGCAGATAATGTGTTTTATCTCTTAAAGCAAATATATAACCTCGGCTTTTCCTCACAGCATTAACATTGCAAATTAATTTGCACTATACAACAATCACTGACATCTCTGTGCTGCCTCATAGGTTTTCAAAATAACAGAGATTAATGGGAAAAGTAGAATATTTCTGCATGAAAAACTATAAACTTTGATTGGTTCACCAATTGCCAATATAGTTTCCAATCTCTGCCAACAACAGTTACCAAGTACATAGTTCTGATCTTCTTCCTGTCTACATAGATTAGACTTTTTCCACGTTTATGGAATATTGGAACTCAACCAAGACCTGTGTAAACTTTTTACATCATCTATTGAGGATTGAATGTATTCTTACCAGAACAGGGGACTTTCGTTCTAAATGCAATAGTGACTGTGTATGATTCAGGACCACTTACTATAAACTTAGTATGGACCCTGTATACTGGACTTTATTTGATCAAATTATCTTACATTCTTTGTGCCTAAAGTGTACTAGGAATTATTGCTTTCCATGTATGTTTATTACTTGTTTATAGCACTATTTGAAGTTAATTTTCCTATATCAGCTGAGACAACAATATAGCATTACTGTTGTTGACATATCACATGGTGCTGCTACTCCTCTCTCTATACCACTCTTATGTGTGCATTCTAAATTACCTTACAACTATGCTTTATACCAGATACATTATCTCTTCACCATTACTCTGTGTCTTAGGACATCCCACCATATCTGCTTACATTTATTTAATTTTTAGGGAGGAATCTACCCCTTCCACGTCCCAGACGGCTGCATCGCTTAAACTATCAGGGCAGTGGGCATTGGTTACTCACCCATTTACCTAAAGTCAATTTCCCAGCCTATATGAACCTGACTCTTTTCAGTGTTGGAGTATCAGGTCACCCTGCATTGTGCTTTCTGAATTTAATGACAGCCAGCTGTTCATTACTTATTACCTGTGTATTTTTGGTTCTGACCCTCAGCACTATACAACCTGAGCAGATTTCCACTGTAACAGGGAAACCACAAGTATAGGGTTCCCCTCTCATAGTGCACAAACATCAACCCCAACTCTAGACTGGTCAGCACAGGGCTAGTGCATCCATAGGATAGACACAACAACCCCCCCCCCCCCTCCCAGAAGCTACAAGAAACAAATCAAAAAGTGATGGGACATAGCAATCCACGAGGTCAAACCTACAATGTCCATTAAACTTGGACCATGAAGTTGAAAAAGTTGCCACTACAGGAGTCCTAATCTTGTATAACCTGGAACCCACAACCCACAGGACTTTTATCTCTTTTTTTTAACCTGTCATAGAGGCACCAGGCATATGCTGACCAGCCTGGGGATGGTTTTCAACATAGCAGGGTTACCCATGATTGTGGTGTCCATATTACAGCCCCAGGCATTTTAATGCTGGGGCTAATTAAGGATTTGGGAAGGGAGACATGTTTCTTGTATTGACTGAAAGTATACTGAATGAGTTAGTACCTTATAAGCAAAGAGCTACATTGGTGTGGACAATCCTTACATTAATTCCATCTGTCAAATCCACTTCTCTCATGGCCGCACTCCTGAAGTAAAGTGCGTGAGCAGTTGGCAGACATTATGGGATTTTGAGGTATATAGGCTAAACTTGAGTGTTATATGGGAGCATATAATATAGTAATACTATGAAAATGTTACACTAACTGATGGTGAAAGTTCCACCTTAATAATAACTGGCACAAAATAAAGATTTAAAACATAACCACAAATCACAATGATTAATTAAAGCAACTTTAAGAATAACTGATTGCCTCCAGACTTTGTTCTCAATTTAATGTGCAGCAGTTGGAATTATTGGAAATGTTAACATGTAAATGAACTACAGCTGAAAATCAATATAGCATTTCTGAAAAATTTATTTAATTCATTTAAACTGTTTATTCTTTTAAGATTTGCTTTTGTGAAAACCCAACTCATCTGAACTGGTGATTGAAACATGGCAGATGTGTTTGCACTGAAAAACTGTATATCTCAAAATGTTTGCAACAATTCAGGATTCCAAAACAGCTAAGTTTGTGGTGCTTGTCTTAAAAGTGGATTTTTGCTCCTTAAAAGTGCGATAATCTCAGTTAAATTAAATCTAGTTTTGGGATGGATTTTCACTTTAAAAAGAATTATGCTAGGTATATAGACACAACAAGTATAATGCCTTTCATTTCCTGTCCAGTAAAATATTTCGGAAAAGATTACAAACATGGAAATAATTTATAGGGTAAGGCAAAACCTCAATCCATTGCATCAGAGTAACATAAGAAAGTATTGTAATGATTTCAAATAAAATCCCTTTTTTAGTTGTTTCAACTTAAATCACACTTAAGCCTTCAAAACAATTACCAGTCCAGTTTCCTTTGAGCAGAACATTTTCACATAAATTAACTAAACCTGTTATATTTTGCAAATTTAATACTGATTTTTTAAATTTTGCTTTTATTGAAGCATTAATTTGAGGTACACATTCACAAAAATGTTCTAAGATGTACATTAGTAGACCAGGGGGTAAATGTATCAATATGCGGGTTCTTCAACACCCGCGAGTTCAGCCTCTTCCGCGATTAAATTTCAAGCGGCGCTGCATTGTAAAGGGTTAACTTCCCTTTACAATGCAGCGCCGCTTGAAATTTAATCGCGGAAGAGGCTGAACACGCGGGTGTTGAAGAACCCGCATATTGATACATTTACCCCCAGGAGTATACCTGTGGTATTAAGTCATAATTGATTTACAAAACAATTAAATTGATAAACCTGAAGTTAAAGATTAATATGTGAGAGGTCACAGGTATTAACACATACATTTCAAGTATGACATCCATATCACAGGAGGCACCAGGTATACCCTATGAACATATTTTAGGTACCTTTTAAAATGTTGCAACCATACATGTCATGAAAACATCAGCACAGGTAGACCCCTCAAAGTCCCTTTCATAATGTTGCTGAGAAGAGGAGCCTGGGAATAAAGTTGTTATGACATTATAGTTAATTATGGGGATTCTTGGGAAAGAAGACACAGCTCTTAACTTGTTGTAAGCTGAGTGCATTCCTAAATCTGACACTTGGCAGTTGTAGCAACAATGTGAATGGATCTTTCCCACATCTCAAAAAGATTTGGGTTTGTTTATGTGTGTGTAATAATGTCTCCAACCAATCCATTCTAAAAATGTTGAAACCATTCCCAAATCAGCCTACTCAGGAGAGATGGTTACATATGAAAGTTTCAAGGGAGAGTGACAGGAAATGATTCAGTGATTAGTCTATACTCTAATTACATTTACAATTGTCAAAAGGATCCAGCAAGTAGTTGTGTGTTAAGCTAGGTACACACTACACAGTTTTCATTTAATAATCGGCTAAATCAGCCGACATACGACCTCTCATTCAAAAGTCGGGTCAGTGTGTGCAGTGACACGATGGTCGAAAGGCTGCCCAAATGGATGATTTTCGCCTCATTTGGTTGGTCATACCGTTTAATATTTTCGTTCCAATCTCGTTTCCATTGTGTAGTGTGTATAAACTTCCGACCGATCCACAACAGTAAGTACGAAATTACAGTCATTGCTCACGACAACATGGCTGTAAAAAGTCGCTAAAGGGACGTCTGTTCTTCCCTTTATTATTATTATTAATTTTTATTTATAAGGCGCCACAAGGCGTCCGCAGCGCCGTACAGAGACAAACAAATTACAATACAATGGGAGACAGCACAGTACAGTAAACAGTAAGCACAGCAACTCAGTAAGCTCAATGCACTGCTAGAGAGGGCGGGGAAGGGGGAGGGAGGATCCGCAAACGACGGGGCCCAAGAAGGAGAGCGCGGAAGACAGGGAGACCCCTAGGGGGGAGGAGGGAAACAAAGAAACAAGGCTAGTGTGTATGCAGTCCATGGACCGAGCGATCGGAACATCGATCACATGTAAAATCGATCAGCATAAAAAGTTGGTGGAAAATTCTGTAGTGTGTACCCAGCTTAAGGTAATAGCTTTGATGCATGTCTAAGTATGTGCCATGCTTTGTATGTATTTTATTCATGGGTGGGTATTTGTTGGTCATATTGATGGAAGAATGAGACTAAGGGACTTATTTATATGTGGATGCTTTTGTGTCCCATAACGTACATAGGAAAATATGCACACAAAAGAGCATATTTATGTAAATAATTACTTATATTTACACCTTACAATATTAGTAGTAGATACTAAAGTCACATTACCCTGTTTGTACATGATAAAATAATGCAATGAAGTGTCATATACACAAGAGAGAATATTGTCTTGACATATTTTCAATATAATATTAAATTAAGTGTAACCACCTCCACCCATCTGTTGTTTTTCATTTTTAAAAATCAAATGGGAATCTTCTTTCCTGCAGAAGTCCATGTGGAAATGTCAATTAAGTGTAGCCGGGTGCTGCCCTGTAACAGCACCTGCACCACACACTACTATGTAAATGACACATGCACATAATTAACAGCACGGTATCTCATGCCTCAGCTAGGTGTGAGAGGTGGCAGATGGAAGTAAATGGCAGTTGGGGCTGAGGAGCAACCATGATAGGGCTGAAAGTGATGCAGGGAAGGCAGCACTGGAGAAATATTACGTGGATAGGTGTATGCTCATCTTCACTGGAGAAAGGCTGACAGGTCAACAACAAGGAGGATTACTATCCAATCTGAGTGACCACATTTATTAGCATATCTGAGTGGGCTGAAATCTCTGGAATAGGCAGTGGACTTTAAAACAAGCAGCAGATAAGTAAACACAGCTAATAACTTGCAAGGTGAGGGTATAACTGGAATACTGTTCGACTGATTGTGACATTATAAGTAAAATTGTGAACTGTATACTGGCCGCTTTCTAGTTCTGATCATCTCAACAAAGATTACTTGATTACGTGAGTGGCATCCCCAACGACCAAATGGAAACCCAATATAGACTATTATTGATAGTGAAATACTGTTTGAGTGAAGAAGATATTATACCCTTGTAGATATAATATCTGCATTAAACTGGATTGACATGTAGCACAATATTGGTCTTTTATGGAGATGAAGTTCATCTGCTATACTGACAGCACAGAGAAAGGATGTACAAGACCTACCCAGTGACTTTAATTACCCTTTACTATAGAAGACCCATTATCACTGAAGATTGCTAGGAAAACGATATTATTAATGTCAGTGATGACTAATACTACGTACTGAAACAAAATGTCAGTCAAGTCAGGAGTGATAATTATAATTGCTGAAGTTCACCAAATGAATTATATGTTGTTTCTCTATTCATAGAACCGGAAGTTATGAAATGGCTTTATTACTTAGTTATCATAGAGATAAAGTTGATTGAACGCTAAAACAGATCAATAAATATATACTATCTGATTGAAGTTCTACCAGAGAACATTGTTTGTGATAACTTTAGTAGTGTTGGCAAAGGGGAACTTCCTGAGTCATCCCTCGGGTGCTCTAATTCTGGGTTACCTGCCAAGTCTCTATACAGACTCAGGTGGAGGCACACATAGTTTCATAGGATAAAATACTGTGGCTAAAGAAATATACTTACCTTAAAGTAACAACATAACATTCACCATATGAAGGAGGTGTTGTATAAATAATGTGAATAGATGGACGCAGCTTAACATAATATAGCTGGGACATTAAGTTTTAAGTACTATCAGCTAGAGAATTTAATATGCAATCAGTCAGTCAGAAGTAAATCAATATGCAATATTGTGTGTTGTATCAAATCAGATAAATTGACTGCGGTAATAAATATATATAATAATCATTCATAAAAAAATTCAAAGCATATAAAACACTTTTAAAAGTGGAGTCTACCACTAAACACAATAATGATGAACTAGACACAAATATTCAATAAGTGCTACTATATTGAGGCATGCTGATTGCTGGATAATACAAAGATGAAATATCAATCCAAATAAAAATATAGGAGCCTAGCACATTCACTAAGCATTCGGATACAGCTATAAATTGACTGAAAAATATAAAAAATGCTAGGCTCCTACATTTTTTATTTGGTGCACAGGTTTTACGGCTCCCACTGGAAAGTAGATAAACTCTTTGAACAAGGCAATTAGAGCTCTCCACCTATAAGAAGCCGTCTTTCCTGTAGAGACTGATATTCTCACAGGTACTCGGATGTCCATAGGTCTTGCACTCAGAGTAGTAAGAACTTACCTTAGCAGCCAAATAGCGATGAGTTATGCGCCAGGCATTATACACAGGATAACTGAAACCAATGCAAATGGTCAAGGGGAGGCAAAGACCAAGAATGTTAAGGTCAAACCAAAAGGTCAGGGAGGGCAGTGAGCAAGTAAGGTCCAGTAAAAAAGCCAAGGGTTTGAATCGGGCATCAAACAAGGAGAATCCAGGAACAAACAGGGTCAGGCAACAGGTAGACAATCAGCAGGTATAGAATGAAGCAACACAGCAGGCTTCACATAATTGCAGGGCAAGGACGCTAAAACCGGCAGGGAGGCTAAGCTCCCCTACAGAGAATGGTGATTGTAGTCATGAGGCTGCAATCACAGAACAGACATCCCGGTGTGGAAAGCCAGCCAGGGTGGAAGAGCAAGTCCACTGAAAGAACAGCGTCTCGGCTACAACACAACAGCCAGGACATGAAAAATGCGAGCCGCCTTGATCAGTGCAGCGGCTCAGGGATAAGGTAGGTGTATGACTGCTAGACATCAGCCGGGACAGGAAGAGTGCTAGTGTGAGCCATTCATTTAGCAAGGCAGCTCATAACAACAGGGGCGTAGGTAAAAAGGTCCGTTCACAGAAATTGCAGCATGAGGAGAATATTTTTTTGTGAACAGCCTTTTATACTCTGGCTAGCCGGTTTGCTGCAGAAATATAACAAATATATAGTAGGAGCCTGTGAAGAAGTATACCACGTACAGGGATCGGCTGCTACTCGGGCCGGGGGGGGTAGGCCGGCCGCCCCCCGGATGCAAAATACAATACTTTCCCACGCGGCCGGCTCTGATGACATCAGATGCGGCCGCATGACAGGGCAGCCGCATGACAGGGGATGCGGCCGCGTCATCAATGACGCGGCCGCATCCCTTTTCATGAGATGTGGCCGCCTGTGTGCCCCCCGGGCTTCCCTCTCCCAGCCCACGCCTGATGACGTACCAAGGTTGAGAAAACTGCATATTAAGCAAGGCAGTAGTTTAAATAGATGTTTTGTTATATGTACATATGGTAATGTGCACTTATTTTAGATAATACAATATTTCACTTTGCCTCCATTGTCTGCACTGACTGCATGTCCTTAACTGGTATTAAAAATAATGTATCTCATAGGAACACCAGGTAGTTTTAAGAAATGCGAAGTAAGTTCAGGTTAAAAAAAATCAATTGAATAAATAGTCAAATAAAAGCAATGCAATTATCCACCAATTGAATGCTGAGAAGGTGTTTCATATCTGCCATGTTAGCCAAGCCACAAACTCATTTGGTCTTTATATTACAGCCCTGTAGAAATGCTATGCTCGTTTCTTTTTTATGTTGTATTCCACTACAAACCCACATATATTTATTAGTATGGAAACTGATAGCTTGTAAATGTATATGAAAGCAATAATTAGTCAATGTGTAATGGTTTTAGGGGAATTACACCCCACAAATTTGTAAGGTTCAGTTACTTTGAAATATTGAGTAGATTTCCCTGTATTAATTTTACTTTATATAATTTTAATTTTCTGGTACTTATTTGCAAAAACACAGGTAGAGTCGCCTGGGAGTAGGTTTTCTCCATGATGAACCAAGATTCTTTACTGCTAGGATTTATTATGCTGTACTTTGTGTACTGATTTGTATTTAGCATACATGTGCTTTTATGAATGGTTACTGATGGTCTGATCATTTCTACACAGCATTCAATGGAAAACTGTGTAGTGCACACAGGTTAAGTACTTCTACATCTTGTACCATACTGGTGATTATGTGATCCTGCAGGAGAAGGAGCTACTTAGTCTAAGAACACCCAGAATAACATTCATAAAGCAAAACAAAAACACAGTAATTTAAGCAGCTACAGTGAAAACAAAAAAAACTGTTGCTGTAAAAATAAATTTATGTGTAGTTTCCCCACAAGATCTATTCTGAAGTCCTGTGGGACATTCTGATAAAAATAATAAAAGTTAAATAGCAAATAATAGTTGTAAGGAAACAGAAATAAAATAAAATAAAAAAAATAAATAAATATCTAACCTTGAATAAGCGGAATGTGGGTATGGAAAGAATGTAAAGTCTTTCTGGGTATTAAGACATCTCAATGAATTAGCCAGCTGGTGGTCATGGAGCATGCATCTTACCTTACAAAGGTCTCATGAAGATGTTCTATATGTACCTGTAGAGGAGTCAATGGTTAAATCAAGGATCCATTAAAATCCTCTCTTATTATTATAATTCCTTGCTTTAGAGTTCCTAGTTTGTTCAGCACCTTTGAGAGGAATACCACGTGACCCTGATAAGGAACATACAAATTAACACAAATTGATTTTTGGTTAAAAATATTTCCCTTTTACCAGGTTGGTCCTTCACCATTTCTAAAGGATGGAATTTCTGATAATGGAAGATGTCTGTAAAACAGGATGGCTACAACCTTTGATTTTCTATCTGAGCTGTCATTAGTAAAATAATGTGGAGATTGGTAGTTGAGGAAGCTAGGTAAAGCACGTAACATGAGTCTTGTGATTTAAATTGTTATCAATTTTATCAGTGTGAAATAACCAGAGTGCTTGAGATTTTAAAAAATTGAAATGTTTAGTGTATCTTTAGTTGATATCATTTTGTTGTATATATTGTAGTTCAGACAAATAATAGGCTTTTACCAGAGAAAATTCGGTCACAAATATAGCCATATATCTGTGTTGAAGTTGAATAATTGGATGAAGTCATTCTAAATGAATAAATATCGGTCATTATAGAATCCTGTGTGATTGTGATTCGTATGCACCAGTGTTAAAAACACAATTGCATAGAAAAACACAGCAAATACACTGACATTCACAAGCACATTTGTAAATAGTTCGCTTTTAATAAAGTTTTAATTCACATCATTTTATTAGGTGATTTATACAAAGATAAATTTACATTAAAGGTATTAATGGTCCAGGTCATAAGAAATGTATGGTGTTTGGTCTTATAGCAATACACTTTTTACCAGCAGGAATCCGGTACCTTCGGTGAAGCGATCGCACATAGCGATCGCTAGTTATGATTAGTATAAGATTCATGCTCAAAAATGCTTAGGTTAGTTCAAACCAGTTCTGGTCAGTTCCCTCAGGCAAGACATGTGCTCAACAGTTGGAATGACCTGCCCCCACCTTTGAAGAGAAATCCTTTGAACTGACCTATGATCTACATTGTACTGGACTATCTTACACCCTGAACCAATGAAGAAAGACCTTAGTTTATCTCTGTGTACATTGTGACATCATCACTGTTTTATTGTTAACTCAAACTGAGTAAAAATCCACTGGACAGTATCATTCAGTCTCTTTGCCAACAGGCATCAGCTTTGACGACTGTTCCTCGATCCAGGGTGCAATATTCTCAGGAACATCGTGACCAATGGAATCTGTCCCAAAGTGTCAGGTATGACAATAAACATCTAAGGTGTTCATGGGTTGTCACTGTCTGCTGGAATGGACATTGGTTTTTTTTGTTTTTGCCTGTGTCTTTAGACCAGATGCCATTTCTTTTCTTGTGGAAACACTGTAAAATCTGGTTGGGGAAAGTGTGAGACCATTGAGGAAAAAAATCGAGATTTTCACAGAAATCATCCAAGTCCACAAGTTCCCATTTTGGTTAACTAGTTGACTAACTGGAAAGCCCTATCTGTAGCCTTTTAATAGTCTTAACATTTCCCTTTATTGTAGTCGAAACTATAATAAATCTTGGAATATTTGTAGATTATGGCCATTGATATTTATTTCTTGCAGGCTTCTCAATTTCAGCTTTATTTTTGGATTCTTCTAGCATGAGTTCATTAAGGCACCAGGGGATAAATGTATGAATCTCCGATTTCTGCAAGTCGCCGAAAATTTAAATTTTCACTGCAAAGCCACCGATTTCCGGAGACTTGCAGAAATCAGAGATTCCTACATTTACCCCTAGAACCATAATCTAGGTCCTGACGTGGGGAACACATAATGTAAAGGAGGATGGTTCATGGTCAGACCATGTTAACTGTCTCGTAGTAAATGCAAGTGTCTGTGGCTAATAAAAAGGTAATTTCATCTCAAGTAAGAGGAATATGGGTGTGAAAAAATGTATAGCCTTTGTCTTTTGGATGTTGAAGTCTCCACGAATCAGCAATATATCCTCCCTAATGGAATTAAAAGTAAGCCTGCAAATTTTGTCTTGTGGGTTGTTTGCTTGAAAATTCCTTGGTCTTAGAGGTTTGTGTGCATGATCAAATGTTATTCTGGGTCTTGATCCAAGACATCATTAAATAAATTTGTTATGACATCAACTAGTCATGGAGGTAGTAGGGTGAAGCATCAGAGGGAGTACCCCTTCAAGTGTAAGGGGTATTGTTAGAGCAGCTTACTGACCTGGGTGAGCCTGCAGCTATTGTGAGTATTGAGTTTTGGTGAAGGCTCAGTGCAACAGGATTATTGAAAATACAATAAAAGCAGTATACGTTGAATCAGCAAAATATTTCAGAGATCCCACTGTGCTTTCCTTTCCTTTCCTTTAGAATGTAAACTGTCTCCATACCCTTTGTTTTCATGTCTGCATTTATTTTGTCTACCATGTATGTCCCCGTTTTATATATATACTGCTTTCCCTACTGTACGGTACTGCGGAGCACTGTGGCGCCTTACAAATCTACAGTAATAATAATAATAAAAATAATAATAATAATATTAATAATAATAATAATAAAGAGGCTAGGATTTTGGGTTTTAAATCACTTTACCATGTTTAATATTGCTATTAATTGAATCTTTGATTCAAGCATGTGCAGACTGCGGGAGGATAAAGAGTAGAATAAAGAGAGTGTGCTTGTCAGCATATATAGGATTGTTAGAGAATGAGAAAATAGAAAGAACTCCACCTTCTACAGTCATGTCAGCCAGGGCCGGACTGGGACTAAAAATCAGCCCTGGCATTTAAAGCACACAGACCCATCTGCTGCGGGCTCCATGCACTATATTGTTGCACACTGATGCTGGCGCAGTGTGCATTGCTGGTGCAGTACAACATGATGTAGTGTGTGTGTGTGTGGGGGGGGGTATTTATTTCTCCTAATGACCCTAAAACATTACATTGTTAGCACCCCAATTACATCAATAAATACCATGACAATACATTATTAGTACCCAAATTACAGCAATAAATAACGTCCCACACACACACTCATACTACATCAATACCCACCCACATTACAGCAACCAGCATCACCCCCCACATTACAGCAACCAGCATCACCCCCACATTACAGCAACCGGCATCACCCCCCACATTACAGCAACCAGCATCACCCCCCACATTACAGCAACCGGCATCACCCCCCACATTACAGCAACCAGCATCACCCCCCACATTACAGCAACCGGCATCACCCCCCACATTACAGCAACCAGCATCACCCCCCACATTACAGCAACCGGCATCACCCCCCACATTACAGCAACCAGCATCACTCGCTATATTACAGCAACTGGCATCACCTCCACATTACAGCAATACCCTCTCCTACTTAATAGCAATACTAAGCCCCGAAACATTACAACAATGCCACCACCACGCCACCCCATACTACAGCAATACCACCAATTATACAGGCGCCACTGTAGAAAACCAATGCCACAAAATAGCAACAACAGAGTACTTACACACATATAGGTAACAAGTACCCTATTCCCTCAATTAAATAGCAATGTCAGAATTTTCATGAATCATTCTACATGAATGGAATGGCTCTCTCACAACTATATCAGAAAAAACATAAATATTGAATGACCATTTGAACCCATGCGGCCTCAAAAGTATTTCCAACTACAGCAAAATGTCAGAGAAAAATATTTTTTTTTACCACAGTAACTGGATATGCGTCTTTTCTATTTATTTTAAATAACACAGTATATAAATTAAGGGGGATAGAGGAGTTGGGTGAGAGATAATTGGATGTGATCCATCAGTTTGATTAGATAGGAAAAATTTAGATTATTTGCCTGGAGACGTCTACCCCCTTGATTTACAGGCAGGGCCGACGAGGAATTTTGGGCACCAGTACAGTAACTTATTTGGGTCCCTGTCATATTTAATAATGAGAGACTTGCCTTTGGCAGAAGTTCATATTATGCCACACCGTAGTGCCCCCAGTTCATATTATGCCACATCGTAGTGCCCCCAGGTCATTTTATGCCACATAGTATTACCCTCAATTCATATTTGGCCATGCAGTAGTGGCCCCAAATCATATTATGGCATAGTTGTGCCCCCAAATCATATACCATACTGTAGTGCCCCCAAATCATATTATGCCACAATAGTGCCCCCAAATAATATTATGCCATACAGTAGTGCCCCCAAATAACATTAGTGCCCAGACAAAAACTCATTCACAAATAAACATTGGTACAGCATATCAGATACTGAGAGTGTGAGTCCCAGGAGCAGCTTAATACACCATTTACAATGCAAACAAAAATAGATATATTAACACAATTACAGATAAAATTTATGACAAGCAGTGTTTTTTCCTCTTAATTAAAAATCTCTGTACAGATAAATATGCAAGAAACATTACAGCGCAATAATGAGCAATACATAGGGGCATATTCAATTATGCGATTACGCGCGGCTGCACTGGTCCCAGTACCGCAACACCATAGGAGTGCACACAGAAATCTGCGATATTGCGCTACCGTAATGGTGCTTTATATGCGCAGCCGCACAGAATCGCGGCCGCAAATCGTAATTGAATATGCCCCATAGGGTTTTAATTGTCATTGGATACACAGTAGTGCCCCCAGTTCAAGAAAGGATGTTTAAAAACACATTGTACACGAGAAAATATATGAACTTACCTGATTATGGCATCCTGTGTTCTGTTCTCCTACTGGGCACGCTGGGCGATTAGGGATCAGCAGCTGTCAGCTCACAAAGCTAGTCGGGAGCAGGGACCGAGGGCAGTGGTCAAAGTGGAAATTTAGAAGTGGGGGTATGGAAAATATAAGTGAATGGAGTATGAAGGCTTGATTTTTTATTTTCTTTAAACACTTGTCCCCTCTGTGCATTCCCATTCTTCATTACTACTTGTGTTTTATGATGGCTGCTTCCCTGACATTCCCATTCTTAAGATGTCTCTCCCTTTACACTTTCTTTATCTATGCCCATGCACCATCTTCTCCTTTGTCCCTCTCACTTGACCCTCTGCACCCCCTTCCCCCCTGGCTCTCTCACCCCTCTTCCAGCACCCCCTTCCCCCTTGGCTCTCACCCCTCTTCCAGCACCCCCTTTCCCTTGGCTCTCTCACCCCGTTTCCAGCACCACCTTCCCCCCTGGCTCTCAAACCCCTCTTCCAGCACCCCCTTCCCCTCTGACTCTCTCACCCCTCTTCCAGCACCCCCCTACCCCCAGTCTCTCCCACACTCGTGACAACTCTGCCCCCCCCGCAATATTTCCCCCCAGCCTCTCCCACACTCATGACAACCCTAACTCCCCCCCGCAATTTTTCCCCCCAGTCTCTCCCACAATTGTGACAACCCTGCCCCCCTGCATTTTTTCCTTCTAGTCTCTCCCACACTTGTGGGGGGGGGGGGGGGCAGGGAGCTGTTTGTGCTGCTCCTGATGTCTGGACAACCCTGAGTGAACAATTATATTCTTCCTTCTATTCCTTCTATTCTTCCCAGTCATCTAGCCTCATGTTGGTAACAGGGAGGAGGACTGGAAGTAAGAAATGATACTGTACCAAGTGTGGGGGTCACAGTCATCTACTCTTTCATTTCCCCTTCTATTTGAGCATATAAATGTCAGCTATAAATGCAAAGCAGCACATTCTGCACCCTGTCACACTCATGACACAGATAGAAAGCATACAGAATTGTTCCTCTTCTTATCTCTACTGCAGGTACACAGTTATTAAGTGATGCAGGACATCCTGTGCAAGAAAATGTCACTGCTTCATTTAAAGAGAGAACCTCTTACTGCCCTCAAGTTTGAATTCAGTGGTAGCACAATATTCCTCAATGCATAGTAAAATAACTTTCTAATGGAAATTGCAGTTATATTAACAACAGTATCATTTTTTATGACACAAGATTAGCTGGAGTAGCTTGTTGGAAGAAACTGATATATCAACAGCCTTACTGTAAAATACTGGGCTATGACTTTGCAAATATATTTATTCACATCACATGCAATCCTGCATCAAAAATAATGCAGTTTATTAGACATTATGAACAGTAAGGGTCTGATTCATTAAAGCCTGCAACGTGAACACAATTTCCATTTGTTTTAAATTGAATGGAAATTGCATGCAATATTCAAGTACAAACAGATCTGAAGTAATGTTTCTAGTTGAATACGGGTATAAGTCATACTTGCCAACTCTCCCGGAAAGTCCGGGAGACTCCCGAAATTTGGGTCAGTCTCCCGGGCTCCCGCGAGAGTTGGCATTTCTTCCGCATCCCGGAATTCCCTTGTTCAAATCATTTCTCTATGAATCGCGCCATTTTGGCCCCACGAAAAAGGTAATTTCTGTCCCGGGGGTTGGGCCAAAATGACGCGTTTGGCCGCACCCCTCCCCCTCCCGCGCCCTAGTCACGCCCCTTTCCCGGAAACAAGTTTCCGAGAGTAGGTAAGTATGGTATAAGTACAATCTGCCTATATGGCACTTGCCGTATGCTGACAGATAAAACACTGCAGGAGACGCACAATGCATATACATAAATAAAGTCCCATCAGAATATTATATACATTAACACATTGAAAACATTTTCTTTTTTATATGAAAGACATTTATCAGGATGTTATTAATGCCTTCTGTACAGAAAATGCATTTTTAAAGTTGCTCTTAATTCTAAACACATGTTGTGGCATGCATACACAACCATCATTACTATCACTTACCTGAGAGATGCCCGGAGCTTTAATCGGATGGATGGATGTATGTGTGCTCAACCTTGACAAACCCTTAATGTACATTGCCTGCATGCATTTTTCTCTTCCCTCTCCAGTTCTACCCTGCAAATCATAGGCAGTCGGAAGTGTCCTTTGCATTCGAAGATGAATTGCATGCAATTGTGTTTACTGGTGTAGGGTCCATTTCTGAGTATTTGCAGAGCAATATTTTACAAAATATATCATGTATTATTATTTCTGCTTCATGATGAATCAGGCCCTAAGCAATGATTGCCAAGGCCTCTGAATCCCATTGAATATTATGCAAAGATAACTTAAACACTATCAGTTACCAATACACTATATATATATATATATATATATATATATATATATATATATATATATATATATATATATATACATATATGTGTGTGTATATATATATATATATATATATATATATATATATATAAAAATATATATACACACACTTATGAAATGCATGAAATTGAAAGATATTTTTATAGACTGTACTGGCTCTCTGCACATGCAACAATATATAGTATAAAATGGTATGCATTGTTACAACAGGATAATCCTTTTTATACATTTGGAGATTATTTAAAAGTGTAACAATGTGAATGGTCATCTTTGTAGAACTTACAAATCCATCCTATGAAGATGACAAATGCATTTGCAAAATGATTTGTAATCTCCATACAGATAACAAACTATATTAATTATATACTCTTCTTGAAAATATTATCTATTGATGTGGTTTAGCCTATTATGTTAAACACCGGTATTTCTGGATAATATTGTACTAAATACATTTTTTTATGTGATCAGTTAGTTTAAGGACAAATGAAATACAATTATTCTAAAATGTCATACGTTCATTGGAATTCTTTTGTATTGTGTATTTCTTATTCCCACATATCAGTGGTTTAATTCCTTTTCAAAATTGTTGATTTTTCTATGCCAAGTTATTGTGTTGTGGTTCTGATTTAATTTCTTTCAGCATCCACATTTCTTATTTCTATTTCACACACAGTTTTGCAGTTTGCATTATTTGGGCCTACTGACTCCAAAGGCAGATAACACAGGGAACAGCAAATGCTTATTACAACACAACCCATCTTATTTATATGGGGACAATTAATGCAAGAAAAAAACTGACCAATAGGAAACACATCAACATCCATCATCATCATCAACAACATTTATTTATATAGCGTAAGCAGATTCCGCAGTGCTTTACAGTTGGGAACAAACAGTAATAAAACAATACTGGGTAATACATGCATACGTAGTAGTAGTAAGAGGGCCCTGCTCGCAAGCTTACAATCTATGGGACAATGGTTTGTTACACAAGGGTAAGTGCTACATCATATTGAATATTTGTCTAGCTAGAATGCAAAGGTTACAAAGTATTTAGTGGCTGTATGCTCAGTCACACAACTCTGTTGGTCAGCGCGTTGTTGTCTTGTGTTAGCTGTGTAGAGGGTGGTAATAGGGTATCCTGGGGAGATTAAGAGAGTGGTTGAGGAATAATATAAGCTTGTCTGAAGAGGTGGGTTTTCAGAGAACGCTTGAATGACTATAGGAAAGTTTTGTGGTGCAAGGGAGTGAATTCTATAAAGTGGGTGCAGCCCGAAAAAAGCCCTAAAACTGAAAATGGGAGGAAGTGATTAGAGTTTAAGAGAGACGCAGATCTTGTGCAGAATGGAGGTGACGAGTTGGAAGATATTTTGAGACAAATGAGGAGATGTATGCATGTTAGTATATAAGAATTTTATATTGGATTAATTGAAAAACAGGCAACCAATGTAGAGACTGATAGAGTGACTCAGCAGAGGAAGAACAGCTTGCAAGGAAAATCAATCTAGCCAGTGCATGCAAAATAGATTGTATGGGCTTGAGTCTGATTTTGGGAAGACCAGTAAGGAGGGAATTGCAATAGTCGATGCGGGAGATGATAGGTGCATGAATTAAAGTTTTTGCAGTGTCCTGTGTGAGATATGTACGTATTACATAAATATTTTTTAGATGTATGCAGCATGATGTGGGGAATAAAGGATAGTTGTGGGGAATAAAGGATAGTTGTGAGTCAAGGATTATACCTAGGCAGCGAGCTTGCGGGGTGGGATTTATGGTCATGTTTGTCAACAGAAATATAAATGTCAGGCAGGAAGCTTCTAATGTTGGGGGGAATATTATTGACTCTGTTTTTGAAAGAGTGAGTTTGACTTGGCTAGAGAACTTCCAAGATGAAATGGCAGAAAGACAGTCAGTAACGCGAGATAACACGGATGGTTAGAGATCAGGAGAGGATAGATAAATTTGTGTATCATCTGCATAGAGATGATACTGAAATCCAAAGAAGCTTATTAGTTTTCCAAGAGAAGTGGTGTAGATAGAGAAGAGCAGAGCACTTAGGACTGAGCCTTGTGGTACTCCAACTGATAAAGGAAGTGGAGTGGAGGTTGTTTCAGAGATATTAACACTGATAGAGTGGTCAGATAGGTAGGATGGGAACCAGGATAGGACAGTGCCTTCAAGACCAAGGGATTGTAGCGTTTGTATGAGGAGAGAGTGGTCAACAGTGCCAAATGAAGCAGAGAGATCCAGGAGAATTAGAAGAGAGTAATGACCTTCAATTTTAGCTATGATCAAATCATTGACAACCTTGGTTGGTGCAGTTTCTGTGGATAGTTGCGAGTGAAAGCCTGATTGAAATGGATCCAGTAGGTTGTTTTTGTTTTTTCATAATAGGAGTAATCACTGCATGCTTGAATAGTGATGAAAAGATACCAGTAGAAAGAGAGAGATTACAGATTTTAGTTAGAGGGGGAATGAGCACAGGAGACAGGCAACTACCTATTTGTAAGGGTATAGGATCAAGAGGACAAGAGGTAGAGTGGGAAGATAAGAAGAGAGTAGAAAATTCCTCTTCGTTTGTGGGATCAAATGAAGAGAGGGTTTCAGAGGATGCTGGGAAGGAATTGAGCTGATTTCTAGTCAAGGGACATGATACCACTTCAAGTCGGATCTTATCAATCTTGTCCTTGAAATAGGAAGCAAGATCCTGGACACCAATGGTAGTAAGAGAGTTTAGGGTGGGAGGATTGAGAAGAGATTTAAATGTGTTAAAAATAAAGGCTCTATTTGTCCATATACCTCTACTAATATGAAAGGAATGCATTGAAGAAAGCATATAAGCATTGAAATATAAGATATGTATTATCTTTCCAACTCAAACCCAAATTATTTCATAATACAGCAAAAATAACAATGTTGACTTAGATGAAGTACTAATGGATGATCTAAAGCCATGTAAGTGTGCTATAGTTTGGAATCTCACGTGTCAATGCGCAATTGTTCTTGGGCCCTAAGCAAGTTTTTCATATTGGACAATCAGAAGACACCAAGAACAGTTTCTGAGGTAATATTTGGGGCCCTGAGCACAAGTTTAGCACCTCTGATCTAAATGAACAAAGGCAGATAAAAGCTCAAGGGGAATACGCATTTGTCTTTTCTAGGTTCTCTGGGTTCCCTCAAGCTGGTAGACTGTGGCTGGTAGACCATGGCTGTGACTAGGGGGTTCTGACACACAGGTGCTTTGCTTGTGTGTACCATCAATGTGCAGTGCATTCAGTCACAGCCAGGGGCGGATCTAGAAATTTTTTCTACCCCGGGCGATATAGGGGGGGCGATTTAGGCCCTGTCCCTTTTCTAACTTCTAAGGCTGCTGGCGGCTGCACTGTATGTGCAGGTCCGTTCGGCAGTGATAATGTGCTGTCCCACTGCTCTGATTGTGTTTAAAACACAATCAGAGCAGCCGGGAAGCACATTATCACTGCCGAACGAACCTCCACAGTGTGCAGCCGCCGGCAGCAAGCCCCTGCTAGCCCCGATCGCTCCCCCCCATGGATCCGCCACTGGTCACAGCAAAATGCAGTCAGAAAATACCTAAAATAGTAAAATTGTTCCCTACAAAGTTCATTCTACCAAATGAACGCACTTCTGGTTTATGGAACAAGGGACCATCTTGTGTAAGAATCCTAAGTGGACATCTCAGTGTACAGACCTTACAGCAGATATCAGTGTTTAAAAGGAAGGGGGCTTGAGTGTTGATTTTGAGGAAATGAGAGGAGAATGAATTGCAAAAAGTCTACTTCTAAAATTACTGTTTTGAATAAAAATAAGTATGCAGTAACTCAAAACTGTTTCTTTATACGTAAAATAGACATTTACTACTGCACAAGACAGAAGAATAATTGAACTAGAAAATCAAAATAATCTTTTTATTGGCAATAAATTTGCTAACTTTTTTTTTACTTTCACAAGCCATTGTTATGTACCAACAGAATAAATAATTATGCACACTTATTTCCCCAAGGTAATTGTATTTTCTTTTGGTATTAAGGGGTTATGGAAAAGAAAGATCCCATTTTAAACACAACATACCACCCTTGGCTTGTCATAAAAAAAGCCAAGTGTTACATGTTGCCTCCTTTGATTTATTAGGTGTAAAAAAATAAACTGGCAAACCACAAGATATAAAGAAAACATGATTCAAATGGTCACTCCAGGCTTCCTACTAGGCGCAAAGACTGCTAAATTCATTAGAGAAACCATACATTTTGACTATAAAATGCCTAGAGGGTTTCAGGCAAGACAAAATACTAATTGTTATTATTTGTTGAACAGTACTGTGTGCATGTGGCTCTGTACTTTTGATGACCTTTTTGCAACTAATAGGTTAGATGTAAAGCCTGTACTCAACCCTTTGCTAAGCTTCCAAGTCTACTTAATTCTAATTGGTTTTAGCATAATCCGTACATCTGTGACATTTAAATAATGTTTCAACTCGTCTGCAGTTTCATCTGTTCATAATGGATTCACTGTTTAGCCACTGAGAGCTTCTCCATGTCATAATTAAGATGAAAAATGCCCATATAGTTAGCATAATGAATAGTGAGTTACATAAAGAGTAAAATAAGAAAACCAAAAATTCTGTATTATTTACTGCTTCCAATTATTTATGATAAAAATCATTACATATGATAATATTAGTAAATGGGAGAAAAGTAGATAGAATCAAAGTAAAATGAGAACACTGTTGTCAGTAGCAGATAAATGAAAAACACACTTTTGTGATTCATGCCGGAATATGGGAATGGATTAGCATAGTAATGTTGTCAGAGGATCAAATTTCAGTCCCCTGTGGAAAGACATGTGCAGATCATGAGTTCTGTAGAGATTGCGGGTTATTCACAATAAAACACCTGAGTTTGCACATGAAGAACAAGATTTTGTTTTGTGGTACACAAACATTCTAATGAACTTTGAGGGGTTAACACCAGTGGTGGAGTTAAAATGGGTTTACGGCAGGGGCAGGCTGGGCTGGGGGGCACCTGCACTTTTTTCCCTTAAAATAGGCTGCTAAGTCAAGTCTTGCCCCTCAGGCTGAAATTTGCCAGCCCTCCCCTGGTTTAGGGGATACAGCTACTATAGTGCCTGGATTGAGAGGGACTTGCATGCAAGGCCCCCATGGTAGACATCCCCCCCCCACCCCCCCGAGTTGCTTAAAACATAACTACGGGTCAAAGAAACTGAATTGTAGAAGAAAATTATCATTCAAATGATAAAATGGGGTTGTTATAAAGTAATAGTAAGCAGTAATTTGGAGGAGAGATTTTTACTTTTCCAGTCATGCATATTTTAGTCCCATTACTGGTATTCTCAAACTGTTGTGCACAGCATCATATCATCATAGACAAACATTGAAAAGGAGAATGGAGAAGTACGTGTTGGACAGGAAAAATATTGACATTTGTGCAAAATAAAATTAGCTGCGCTTCTACATCCAATGGTTCTGCAAATATATATGCAGCTGTTTGAAATTATTTAGAAAAGTGAGGTCTTGTATGTATGTAACTAGGCTCATTACTGTGCCTGCCCATCAAATGGACCAATATGTTCCATCTCTACAGCACTGTGAGAAGAAAGACAGGAGCCGCTGCTTATGTTATAACTCCCTGCCCTGACATTGCTTGGGGGAACCTGAAGAACCTGGAAATTAATATAGTTTAGAATGTTTGACAACACTCGAGCAGTCTCAGCATTTGCATATAGCACACAGTGGTTTTCCATGCACTCCCCTGAACTTAAAGAAAAACTAAAATCTTTTGTACATTTAAAGGTTGTAGGCAATGTGGCCCTTGTCGTGCACTAGCCAGGTGGGTGCTGGTTTTCAACTATAATAAGGGGACCCCATGCTGCAGTTTTACCCACAATAGTGTGACCAACCCAACCTGTTTAGCCTGGTGCTAGTTTTCCACTTTTTGCTTCTGTTTTAGTGGAAATCAGACCAGGCTGTCTAACGCTGCTGCTAGTTATGTATTTTAGGAGAACAGGCGTACATTTTAGTTTTTCAAATTATTAACCCGAAAAATGACACCAAGATTATTGTCACACAAAAGATGTGCCTCCTAAAAGAACAGATCTCTAAGGGGCATGCTTATTTGAGTATGCCTTTACTGTACTTTATAGGCTCGGGAATATTCCTAATGCACGTCATCAGCTGCAAGTGCAAGAAAAGTTTTGCACAAAACTAAATGCAAACACAAGTTTTGGTGTATGTGCTGTGTGGCAAAAAATTATTTTTAGGTTATGCAAACGCGCTCACATCTAACTCTAAATAAATAAACTAATGTATAATGTGTTATATTCTCTTTACATTTTTTGAAGTACAAAAACATTAAATGAACTGGGAAAAACAGGACACATGCAGCCTTAAGCAGGTGATCTATGCAATGAAACACTAGTATATACAGTATAAATTGAAAGTAATAATAGATAGTATGTAAGTTACATTTTGACACTGATTATATTTTAACTACTAATGCTAGACTGTTTAAAAATAATCAAACAAAAAACATTGTAAAAGCATTGACCATTATTTCTTGATCCTATAACTTAGTCTGATCTTGTCTAAAGCATATATTTAATAATATATTAACAGACCTAGCACAAGAGCAACACCAGACTATGTTTAACCATGATAATAATTGTAAAAGTCACTGACCATATCCCAGAGATTGGTTCAAATAAAATTCCAAGATGTCTAATCTACTGCACTGCATTAAGAAAGCTTCACCAACACAAAGGCCGGTGTTCACTCACACCCTGCCACACAGGTGCAGTAATATTTTAAACAAAATCATACACAGAGCGCTGGATATAACAAAAGAAGAAGGAACACTTCCAATAAATCAAAGCGTGACTAATGCCATACATAGGAGTATAAAATATTGCACTTACAATCATGCGCCAATATATGCAGTATATGTTTGGTGTATGATAATACAGTACTGAAGTAAACTAGCTGATTTATTTTTGTAGTAATGTTTTGGGTTTCCACTAATTGTGTAAAAATATGTGTGGGAAAAATCATAGCATATTAGTATGTAGTGCATTTTGCCTGTATTTCTTTGTAGCATGCACTTAAAATAAAAAAATATATTAATATATATAGTAGAGATGTTCACTGACCCCCGTGTTTTGGTTTTGGTTTTGGTTGTGGATCTGGATTAACTTTGTGTTGTGGTTTTGGTTTTGATTTTGATAAAACCGCCGTCTCGTGTTTTGGTTTTGGATCCCGATTTTTTTCTAAAATACCTTTTTTTTTTTTATATAAAATCATATAATTTGGCTCTTTTTATCCCTACATTATTATTTTTAACCTCAATAACATTAATTTCCAGTCATTTCCAGTCAATTTTTGTCAAGTGACAAGAACACTGCTACCCCTCCTGTTTCTGTGTGAGCAATGGCACTGAGCAATGTCACTGGAGACTGGAGAGTGACAAGAACACTGTTTCCACTGTTTCTGTGTGAGCAATGGCCAGGCGCGGGCTGGCAATTTCAGCCCGGGGGGCGTAGAGGCATCAGATGACACGGAATGCGGCCGCGATTTTGAATCTGGGGGGGGCGGCCGGCCGGCCGGCCTTCTGGCCTGTCCTAACATCGGTGATTCTGAGCGGCCAGGGGGTGTGATGCCCCCCTTTCTCCCGGCCCAGCCCGCCCCTGGTAATGGCGCTGGATCTCCTGGGGAGAGAGGTACTTATGGAATCCAAAACCCGCGAGATCCGACAATGCACCGATGATGTTTTGCCTCGATTCAGATCCAAGGACATTTGAAAGCAACGAGCCTACTCGGATCCCCGAAGTTCGGGTGGGAACGGTTTTCAGAAAACCGAGCCTGAGCATCTCTAATTTATAGGGCTTTCTGTATATACTGACACCTTAAAAACAGACCCAAACTGGTGTTAAAAGGAATGCTGCATTATACAGAGGGTGACATATAATGAAATTATATGCAGAGAATATACCTCGTGGTAAGTGATGGTGGCATTAAAAATGTGCTGGTATAAACAGTTCAGAACACTGTATTTCAATATGCTACCAAGTGTTAGCCTTTCCTGTGCTAAAACACAAAGCAATGCAAAATTACTGTGATAAAACATATGTCCAAACTGTGAAATGGTGTGTAGTCACATATATATATAAAATGCTCCAGTCATGAGGGGGTTTAATGTAAAATGATCTTAGATAAACAGGAATTTGTAAATTTACAAATTACTATGTAAATCATTAATTTTTTAATTAAATTTAATTCAGAATATATGTGACACATGCAAACTGGTATTGTGATATAGCAATGTGCCCATACTGGTATTGCGATACAGCAATGTACTCTAGTATACTGGCATTGTGGTGTTCTAATAAACTAGTACTGTGATATAACAATGTGCTCTAATAATCATACTGTGATATAAGACTGTACTCTACCAAGCTGTTATTTTGATGTAGCAATACACCCTAATAAACTGATTGGGGATTGCTTCTGAGCAACAAGTCCCCACTTTGATTACTTATATTTATTCCCCTCTTTTCAAAAACAGTAGCATATTTACTATTCTCAAAAAGTATGATAAACACTCAACAGTTTCAAAATCACTTTATCATTACAATCAATTACATAAATAATAATCTGAGCATCCCCTTTACTTCTAGTCCTTCCCCCAACCAATACATTTCATACATTAATTATTTGCAAGTGATATTTTATGCATCTCTGTGCTCTGCCTATTTGCCCCTGATTTTAATTCAATCATGCTTCATCCACATTTCTATAAATTGATTATAGAATTAAATTATCATCAGTTCGGTTTACTTAAAGTAATAATCAACAACAGTGAATAATATCCCTACTATAATTAAAGTTTAATAAACATACTTTTACAGAAAAATCTCAAAACTTAAGCTAAAGAAATACTTGGCATGTATGCAAACAGCAGCTAATTACTGATGTAGCAGGAGGCATCATTAGGTATTTCAGCCACAAGCCAGGAGGAAGCCTGGTAATACATGGGTCAGACCTGGAGCTGATGAGGTGTTATAACACACATTGTGAATGTAGGTTTACAAGCACAACATTGACTTGTACATTTTTTTAGTAAATTTTAGAGTCTTTGGACCTCCCAAGTTTTATTTGCTATTGTGTTGTTTGGCAATTAGTTCAGTTAGTGCTACAAACACAAATAAATCTGCTAGCATATAAATTATTGATGGGGTCACATGGTAAATCAAACTGAAATAAATACTGTTGCATATATGCATTACCATTTTCATTTTGATTTTATTAAACATTGGTATTTCTTGTATATAACCAATTTCCTGAATGTTTCCAGGACAACTTTAATGGAAATTGGTTATATTTTAAAATCAGTGGAGGTGAGGGAGGGAGAAGGTAGCTGGAAAAGTGCTGGAGAGAAAATATTTTTTCCCAGAATGCTGTCATAATGTATGTATCATGAGATCCAGAGGAAAATGTGCAAAATTACAAGTGGATTATGGCAGCGTTATTAATATAAAACATTGGCTCAAAATATTTTGTAATCCAATTATGTTTTAAATGTAAAAACATGCTTTTATCCACTCACCTAACGTTCCAGGATGGGGTCGCTGAGAGGTGGCCATCTTGGACTGTCTGCATTGCAGGGGCCGGGTAAGTGGAGCTTTCTCCAAGTCTCTCTGTTACCCGACCCTCCCACCCTGGCCCTCAGCCCTTGGAGTGACACAACATAATGCCTATATCTCCTCTCTGTGTTACTTCTGGGGGACTTTTAGTTTGTGTGACTTCCTGGGGGGACTGGAGCTTGCCAGTGGGGCTACTGGCTGTAGTTAACAAGTCTGGGACCCGATCTATGGGTCTCCTGCCTGGTGCTCATCTTCCTGCGATTTGAAGCCACTATTTTGTGCGGGAGGTCTTTCTCCAACTGGCTTCTCACCCCCCCATGCTGAATATTAATGTTACTGATATCTGTTGTATTGGGGTGCACCCCAGTCTCCCTATCTGGAGCCATTGAGACAAATGGCTACTGCATATGTACATACCGTCTGCTGTTATAAATACTTCGTTTATGTTACACTGCATTTTTCCTATATCTTTCTGTGCATTTAATCTGGACCTATGCTGGTGCTGCCATCTGGTGGGGCATAGTGGTATAGTCTCTGTCTCTGAGATAGTCCTCCCTCTGCAGTTACTTTCCCTTCTATGAGGGTCCTCATGGTGGAGTGACCTGCTCCTTTTTTCATCTTAATTGATTTGAAATTTAACCAATTCTCTGCTGCTTGAGTGTTTGACGTTCACCCCGGGTCTCCATTCATTTCTGCAGCCATGGGAAAAGACGAACACCACCTCAGCGGCTGCAAATGTGGAATGATATGCCCACTTCTCCTCTGCTCCTAACTCTGTCGATGCTCAAGGCACTATAACATTATCAATGGCTTCAGCTGACACATCCTCTTTATCCACTGAGGACTCAGTGGGCAAAGAGTTATATCAGGTTCTTCCTGATATAACTTTTTCTGAGATGCAGGTCACTGACTGGGTTGGAGAGATGCAGTCTGATCTATCCTTTATAGGACAGGATCTGCAGAAAAATGAGGGAGTGGGTCAGAGAGGCTGAGCACCATATATACTGACTATAAGAGGTTACCGCCCCTATGAGGGGTGAGATTGCAGAGCTAAGACTCAAGTCAATATGTGCAAACAAAAAATTTCCAACTTGGAGAGATGACTTAGGAGGAATAATCTCCGCTTTGTGGGCATAATCCTAAATCTTTCTGGAGACTTTGCTTATATGGGCATTTGGGAAGGAGGCATTTACCCCCAGTGTCGGACTGAGGCATGAAGGGCCCACCGGGGGACTGTCATGCTAGGGGCCCACCAGCCAGGGGCTTATTGTTGGAAGGGTATGCTGGGACTTGTAGTTTCACAACACCTGGAGTGCCACAGGTTAGCCAAGCCTGCACTAGACTCAGAACATTTGACAGACTATCCTACCAGTTCTTGTCACTTTTACCACCTGTGGCTGCTGGTTCCTTTAGTTGCGGCTTGTCTCGATCCTGGAATGTTGGGGGCTCTATTTGGAAAAAATAATGGGTACATTTAGAAACTTCCAACCAGCCCCGGCATTAAATCAATAGGACCTACAATTAATACTTAGGCCTCCCTCCAGACAGCCCCTGCAATAAATTAAATCGTATTTATGGTCGCATAAATATACCTATTTCCCGCAACCGTCACTACCATTAAATAATTCATATTCACATTTAATAAATAGACCTCATGCTCCTCAAACTCAACCCCACATTCAATTAATAGCCCCCAAACCACCACATCTTAAATTAATAGTCCCCATTATAAAATTAAATTTCCCCACCTTCATCCTACAAACAAAATAGCACCCATCATTTAGCCACCATCTAACACACACACATTACACTGCCACAAGCCCGCTGTGCCATCAAGCACACATTACTGTGCCCCTTCACCACGATGCTGTGCCTCCTTATGATCACACTGCACCCTCCATACTGCTTTTGCCCTCTTTCTCCTGGCCCCCCTTTATCACCCTGTGCCATACTGCTTTGGCCCCCCTTCACACTCTGCCATGCTGCTTAGGCCCCTCTTCACACTCTGCTATGCTGCTTTGGCCCCCCTTTTACACGCTGCCATGATGCTTTGGCCCCCCTTTCACACTCTGCCATGCTGTCTGTGCTCCCCCTTTGCACTCTCTGCCATGCTCCCCCTTTGCACTGTCTGTCATGCTCCTCCTTTTGCACTCATTGCCATGCTCCCCCTTTGCACTCTCTGCCATGCTCCCCCTTTGCACTCTCTGCCATACTCCCCCTTCACTTGGCCGTGCTCCCCTTCAATCTGCCGTGCTCCCCCTTCACTCTGCCCCCCTTTCACTCTGCCATGCTCCCCCTTCTCTCTGCCGTGCTCCCCATTCACTCTGCTGTGCTCCCCTTTCACTCTATCATGCTCCCTTTTCACTCTGCCGTGCCCCCCCTTGCTTCCGTTCCTTCACTTACCTTTTCTATCTGCTTCTTTCTTCTCTTCTTCTCTTCTGTCTTCTGTCTTCTTCCCGACTCCTCTCTGTGGCGCTCCTCACTGAAAGTCGGACGTGATGATGTCTCTCCCGACATTCAGTGCGAACGGAGCAAAAAGGAGTCAGTGAGCGCCGTGGTCACGTGAGTATTTTTTTTTATTTTTTTTTAAAGTTTTCTGCTCCCCCACAAACGAAGAGGGGAGGGATCATGGTCGGAGCCTGCCAGGGGATAGCCCGGTCCCCCGGTTGCCCAGTCCGGCCCTGTTTACCCTACACTTTGCGATTGAAAGGGCCAATCACCTTCCATCTCAACCTCCTCTGCCAGGAGCTCCGGCTTGTATATTCATAGCTAAACCGCTTCCTTATAGTGACAGAGACACTTGTCTTCGACTGACCAGAACACAAGGGCCCCTCAAGTACGAAGATCATACAGTATAAGTTTTTCCAGAAAAATAGGGCCCAATTCATTCAAGTGAAGCAGAGACTCAGAGACCTACAACTCCCCTATGCTATGCTGTTTTATGTATGGCTTTGAGTAGTGGTAGGTAGTCGTTCCCATTTTTCTCTACAGCTGGGGAGGTGGTAGCTTGGCTGGATGGAAGGCCTCAGGCTAAAGCCCAGGCGAGATAGAGATTCTCTTGTTATGCTTCTTGGGTATTCATACTGTTTATTTACTGCCGAAACAATATATTTGTTGATTCTTGTATATTATGCAGTGTGTAGAGGCTACATTTTGGGAGAGTTCCTTGGAACAGGCTAGAGGTAGGTAGCTCTCAGTTAGTTCTTGGTTGGGACTGTTAGGTTTATAGAAATACCTTTTTTTTTTTTTTTAAAGTTTACGGGGAGAGGGATGGTTTTCTTGTGAGTTAGGATGTATTGTAATTTCTCTGTATCTTTTATTGGATATGTTTTCATTCTTATCCTCTATTTTAGGATATATTTGTTATTAAGTTTTATTTTGTTGCCGTTTATTTCTTTTTTTTTCATATACTTGTGGTGTGATGCTGTTTTCTATGGTCTCTATGTTCATATTCTCATATTTTTGATCGTGGATTGGTGGTTGATGCTGGCTCTTAGCTATATTTGGCACAAGATGCATGCTTTGTTCTACTTTTACATGCTTGCTCACATGACCAGCAGGAATTATGCTGCTTTGTACCCCTTTTATCTCCTTGTGATTTTACGATTTATATTCTCCTGTTTGGGTAGGGGTGGCTGCTTGGTGTGATTTGTAGGCCTCATTCTGCTCCCTGTCTCATGGCTGTGGATAAGGGGAGTGCTGGGGGACTCCGTTTACTCTCCTGGAATGTGAGGGACCTTAATGATAGGGTTAAAAGGTCTCTGGATCTAATGCAGATAAAAAAGTATAACCCTAACATAGTGTGCCTGGTTGTAACTCATTATGTTTACAGCCGAGTCCTAGCTCTTAAGAAGCCCTGGGTGGGATGGGCCTATCATGCTGTGCACTCACCTAACTCTCGTGGAATGTTAGTGCTTGTAAGGAAAAAGTTGCGTTTCGTCTTGGAGCAGATGCAGATAGACCCTTATGGCCATTATGTGTTTCTCCATGCCCTGGTGGATAATTCTCCAATTACACTTATGGCCATCTACGTCCCACCACATTTCAACTCCAGGGTGCTTAAGAAGGCAGCCAAATTCATTACGCACTCTCTGCACTCCCTTGTAGTGTGTACACTGGTAGGTTAATTAGCTGCTAACAAATTGATCCTAGTCTGTGTGTCTGTCTGTGTGTGTTAGGGAATTTAGACTGTAAGTTCCAATGGGGCAGGGACTGATGTGAGTAAGTTCTCTGTACATCGCTGCGTAATTAGTGGTGCTATATAAATAAAGATGATGATGATGGGAGATTTCAATAATGTTATAGATGCTGGTCTTGATAATTGGAGAGAGGTACCTTCTGGGGCTGGGATCGGCCCTTCCCCTTTTGCTAACTTGGTGGCAATAATGGGGCTGGTGGATATCTGGAGGGTTCAGTTTCCGCAACTTCAGCATTTCACCTGTGTTGGATCTAATCAGTCAGTTTACCTGTAAGGGTCAGTCTCATGTGCAAGCTAATTTTTAGGCATAAATCTGCAAATATGTGTTTGTGAATTAATTCCTAGAAATAGTGTGACATGGCTCAGAGAAGCTGTTAGATCAATGGGTTTTGTTTATGTTAAACTACCCAGAGGGGGCTGGTAGATAATAGTATCACATTGTACCATTTATGGCAGTACGCAAATGTGAAAGCCTTTGAGGATATCTCTTAGACAATGAAATCTAACACATGTTTGGTAGGCCCCAGACAGGCCGACTGCAGGTTGTATGTTAATGACAGATTCAAGCTGTATAGGGTCACAGGAAAGTATCATATCATTTTCTTCAATCTTATAGTTACCAGAGGCATGTGTGGTATGCAGATGAAGGGGAACTTATGACATGTTGTGTGGAGGTAAAATCATGTTTGTAAGCCATACTGTTGAAAAGTTAGGACAGTGTAAAGAAAACTTGACCTAAAGGTGTTCCTACAGCAGAATCATAAAACCCTAATTTGCATTCTACCATCCTGTTGGGTCTAACCTCACAGGAAAGGGGGCTGGGGGGCTCTGCAGCTTGGTTTTAAAACTGTAGTGAAAATGTAAGTTGATGTTCACTCTTGAGGGAGTCAATTTGATATTGAAGAGGGTCACATTTTTCCTGCTTCTCCCCAGCACCAGAAACTTGATTATAAGTGAGGTATCAATTCTGTGTTTTATCCTTTTTATTTTATAAGAAACAATTGCTTTATATTTTATGCCTTTTTATTAACTGTTTTATCTTAAGCATTGTGGATGTATTTTCCATATTAAATTGCACTTAATAAGTTCAAATCTCTGTGTTCTTACGAATTCACGCGACAGTTTGGTCAAGACGCTACATAATTGAAACGGGGAGAACATTGTGGTTTATGTGAACTCTGATTAAAGTAAATTGTGTTAGATTAATGCTAGGGAGAACTAAAGGCTTCCTAAATAAGAGTGTCAGCTCTTGTCAGAAAAAAACCTTGGTGGTGGCATAGTTAGTACTGCAAAGCTAGTGTGTGGCATAGATATGGAAGGATTTAATCATTTTAGACAGACCAGGTGGTTGTTTTTTGGTTAACCCTGTGTCACACACGCATCACGCAGGCTCAGGTGAGTACTGTTCGTGACAGTCAGTTTAACAGTTAATGACCTCATCAACTGGAAAGAATCAGAGACACTGCAAGTTCTGAGTGTACAATATTCTCTGTTTTATTGTTTACAAATTCATACTTTTATAGCATTCTGATTATACAAAATCACGTACTTCAGCAAACTACGCCAAAATATGTCTTAACCACTCATTGCATGTTTCCTTTACACATACCTTGCTACATTCTCACAGGAATTTTTCCAAGGGGGGTTGGTGGTTTATTTCCTGTCTGCTGTATCCAAGGTCACGGGCGCAGCTCCTTGCAAACAAACAAGCTAATAATGAATAACTTCTATTAACTAGCTGTATTAAAGCTGTCTTTAAGCTGTAAAAGAACAAAATGGCTGAAAGGGAACAAGATGGCGTCAGCTCAGCAGAATCACATTTCTCACCAGTCATTCTGCATCACACCACACCTTCTCCCAAATTGAACTTGCATTAGTTTCCCATAAAATAACTCCCCTGTTTGGAGAGGAGCTCTCTTCCTAAGGGTATCTCTGCCCACTTACCTAAGCTACTTGTTGTTGCACTTGCCATGCACACTGGAGTCAGATTCTGGAAACTTAACCCATTCCAGCTTACCCTCATGGGCATGGGGAGCGATTTGTTGGCAGATTTGGAATGTTTCTTTGCTGCAAACTTAAACACAGTCCAGCCCCCTATCCTCTGGAATGCCTTCAAGGCTTTCCTTTGGGATACCTTGATTAATCGAGTGGCGGGATGCAAGCGAATCTCCAGAAAGGAGGAGACTAAATTGGAGCAGGCGTATCGCAAACTTGAGCAGACTTACTTTTTCACTCATGCGACCTCGAACCGACTACAATGGCTGCATGCTCAAAAAACATGGGCTGACCATTTGTTAAATAAGTCAAGTCGCAGGCACTTTTTCTCCAAGCATGCTGTGTATGCACAGGGAGATAACAGCGGTAAAATCATGCCATCTATTACCATCTCTGCCATTTCAGACTGTCAGGGTGCCACCTCATTTCTCATTTTACTCATCTCAGTGTCTTGAGGCCCCCATTAAGGTGGAGGAGCTGGATGCGGTGATCTCGTCATTCCCCTGTAACAACGCCAGAGGTGTGGATGGGGTTGACCATAGAGTTGTATAAAAAATCTTGTAACTTTTTTATACTCTCGTTTCTGACCACTTTTAAAAGTCTTTTGAAGGCGTCTCTCTACATTCATCTCTTTCAGAAGCTTTAATAGCTGTTATTCTGAAGCTGGACAAGGATCTATTGCTGCCATAGTCCTATCAGCCTATTTCTCTTTTTCTTCAAGTATGGATGTCAAAAATCTGGCTAAAGTACTGGCTATATGCCTTAACACAGTTATCATCCAGTTGATCCACCCAGACCACAATGGTTTTATGCAGGGGAAGTCCATCTCGATTCACCTGAGGCGCCCGTTTACTCATCTGCAGATGCAAAGGGGTCATGGGGGTGAAGCTGTGGTTATTTTCTTGGCAACAGCCTAATTCTTCTACTTCGTAGAGTGGGACTTGCTATGGGAAGATATGAGGAAATTTGGAATTGGTCCTAAATGTATAGCCTGGGTGAGGCTATTGTACTCTGCTCCTGCTCCTGCTGTTAATGTTAGTATTAATGGTAAGATATTACTGCCCCCTTTGGCTTGGGCAGAGTTACAAGGCAGTGGTGTCCCCCTCTCCATGGCCTTGTTCGCCATAGCTATGGAACCCCTGGCATGTCTGATCCGAGCGCACCCTGGGATTCATGGTCTTTGGGCTGGGGACAGTGTGGACAATACTGCGCCTTATGCTGACAACATGCTCCTGTTTTTGAAAGATTCCGACATATCTCTTACCCCTTTGTTACAACTAGAGAACAAATTCAATGGGTTATATGGTCTGAGGATTAACTAGTCAAAGTCAATTATATTTTCTATCCATAGGGGGTTGCCCCTGTTTGCTACTACATCTCATCCAGTGCAATGGACACTTAAGTTCAAATATTTAGGGATATGGGACGCTTAAAATCAACCCAGTGATCAATTATCTGCAAGCTAAAGTATCAACATGGAAAAAACTACCTCTGTCCATTTCGAGGAGTTTGAGTTTAATAAAAATGATCAACCTAAATGTTTATACCCATTACATCATGCCTCTTTATATCTCCCTGGATAGCTCTTTTCCAAGATAAATATGCATTTATCCTCTCTGGTCTGGGGGGACTGAAGAGAATAAATTAACTTGACCACACTGTGTAGATTCCGTGCCTCGGACGGCCTCTTACCTCCAAATATGAAGGCTTATTATGTTGCGATGCAATTAGCATATCTGAGGGAGTGGGATGGAGGCTCCACAACAGCTGTTTTGCATGGTTTCCTTGAAATGCGGACTGGCTCCTCATGCCCCCTGTAAAGGCATTGTTGGGTAACAAGATTTCCATAGATGCTTAGGCAGGCATTGCTAATTTGGAACATGATACAGTTGGTGTTGGAAAGTACAGATGTTGATCATGACTCACTTGTCTGGAATAACTCTGTCCTCCTGAATCATATAAGTTGTAAAGTTTTCCCATGTGGCGTGCCATAGACATTGATTCCATTGGCCAATTATATATACACATTGAAATCCTTTGCACAGTTGCAGATGGATTTCCCCCTTTTTAACTTCTTATCCTATAGCTTTCTGCAATTGAGGCACGCCTAGGTCTCCCAGTTTGGGAGCCTAACTGTGAAGGTTAGACCAGTCCCTCTTCAACTCCTCCTTGGACAGGTGGGCTCCACCAAAACAATCTCTATACTGTATGCCAATGTCCTCACCTTCTTGCTAGTGATGACCTGGATGATGAGGACTGGAGTTATATGTTGGGTATTAGGTACTGGCAGATTTAACTGTACATATTGAATAGAGTATATTATTTTCCCTATCAGCTCTACCGGGTGGGTGCCAGAATCGATTCCATATGCCCTAAGCATGGAGGCTCTTCTGCTACCTTCTGGCACTTGCTCTGTAGTTGTACTTCTGGTTGAAGGTGGTGGCTGGTGTGCAAAATACGGGCATACCTTGGGTTGGATCTCTTGCTTAATAAAAGTTTGTTATGAACCTCTTTCCATTGGCCAAGGTTATCATTGGCAGATCTTAGATGGCATGGGAAGGTCCTAGCTTTAATAAATGGATTGCCTTGGTAAATGAGGCTGTGGGGCATGAGAGGTATACTTACCAGTCCCACTGTAGCATTATACCTAAGTACTTTACAGTTTGGTCTAGATAGGCTAAATCCAGATATGCTATACAGCAATTGTTGCAAGACCTCGACTTGGACTAACGGTTACTATGTTAGTCCAGTATGCCCTTTTGACTAACTATTGTCAACCCTGTGCAACAATACTTTGACATGAGCAACACTGCAGCACTAGTCATCTGGGCTGCCAGGGGTACTTAAGAGCGCAATATACCACTCTTATTATGATGTGTTTCTTGACATACGGTCTTTATGAGCTGCCTGTGATTTACCAATCCCCCAGGGAGATCGTATTTCATATATTCGTTGTCAAATGATTTTGCATTGTTATATCACACTACATACTTTTTAGCTTATTTGGCTTTTCATAAGTGAGGTTTGATTCAGTTAGACTTTTGTTTTAGACTCTAGGATGCTATTTTCTTTCTTGTATGTACTGTTAAACTCTAAATAAAAATATGTGTTAAACAAAAGACAAATCAGTTGAGAATAAACATATATTAAAGTCATATACATTAATTTAACAGTATCCCCACAAAAAAATTAATGGTAAATGTATGGCTTAGAACAGGATCAAGCAATATTAAGGCTGGGCTTGCCATGCCACCGTCCCCGTTCTTTATCCCAAATGCGCCCCTCCTGTCACAGTAGAAGGAGCCTATTGCCACCACTAGGCTTCTACACCGGCGCCTAGAACTGCTTCCTTCTGAGTAATGTTCGCTGCTGGTTTACCCTTCACTGGGCACTCAACTGGTACCCCTGAACTCTTCCTTTAGATCAGGGTTGCTGTGGTTGTTCCCCTTGGTATATCACACTGGCCAGAGCTGCAAGGTAGTGGTCAGAGTGTTGGCACTGGAATGCTGCGTCCCAACCTCAGAACAGCGGATAACGGATTAGATTGGTCTAATCTGTGGTCACAGGAATTACAGCAGATAAGTAGGCTTCAAGGCAGGTTCCATAAGCAGTAATGTTAATTAGCTCAGGGAGTCCTAAAACGGACAAATACATACACTACTTTGAGGTACAAGTGATATCCAGAAATGTACAGATGGAAAATTGATACATGGTCAAACAGTGCTTTTTTATACAGTTTTGAACATAGCCTGGTAGGAGGTAATCAATCCCCATTTTCCAACCTGGCCCAAAGTCTAAAATATTTAATTCAAAGATTAACATCAGGATGTAAGATATTCTTCAAACTTGGATTTTAAATGCAATTTATACCTAACAAAATTGACACAAATCTGTGACATCCTAAATTACATTGTTCAGACTTTTCCTTTCACTTTATCAAGGCAGGATAACAGGTAATGACTCATTTCTAAAAAGACATGTTGGTCACTTCACATGAGGCTTCTTTTAGAAAAGTTACGCAAATCCAATTTCCTCCCATGGCAGTGTCTCAGAAATAAATACATTTCCTGCACAAAAATACAACACAATATAAAAAAATTAGTACATTTCCAATTACATAAATTGGTGCCCTGCGCAATTAATGTAAATGGATTTATACAATAAGTTAATTAGAAGTGATCCAGTCGCAGCTATTCATGCTTAATCTTCAAAACAGGCCACTCCAGTGGACACATTCTTCTCGGTTCTCCAGACATAGTGGTTATCATAAAACCCTGTCTTTTAGTGCCAGGAACAATGGGAGGCCGACTCTTTTTTAATATGTGAAAGATTTAATAGAAACAATTTATTAGAAACTGTTGTTTGTAGCAACACTATTCCCATTGGTGTTTTTACTTGCATTGAGTTAGCATTTTTTTTAAACATTGTTTGTTCCATTTACTTCATTGAGTAATCATGAATAAGATCATGTGCTCTAACTCACTTATCTGTTTTTATGGCCTCATCTGCCAGATATCCATTTTGCTGTATTGATTCAAGTTCAAGGAATAATTGAGAAAGTTGCTGCAAATATTTACAAATTAACTTTATAACCAAAATGAATTCCAGAAAGAGTGTGCATGAGGAATGTGTTGAGATAAGCAGGAAGCAGTATGATTAGAAACCAAGATAAGATAAGGGTCAGCTGACAGGGAGCATAAGCGGGTGAGAGAGTTGAGGGACAGAAGGGGGGGGACATGTGAGAGGCAAGGAAAATAAACATTGAGGAGAAGTTAGCAATAAAGAATATAAAATGAAAAAATTGTATCAAAATTAGAAGATAGTGATTAATACAAGTAACTAGGCTATATGGAAACCTCAGACCACAAGGATGAGACTCTGTGTGCCGGAATACATCATTTGTGAGAGATACGTGTATTATCCCACAGTCAGTTAGTAAACAGTGCGTGCAATATGACAACAGGTATTTATATAACTACAGTGCTTTCCTTTTCTCTAAAAAAAAGAATTGGATTTAGAGATAATCAGACCAAGATTTTACTTCAAGCAAAGAAAATGAGTTTATAATATTAACTCACTTACTGTAGTACTATAACAAACACATAAATATATAGGGCCTGATTCATTGAGGAATATAAATGCCAATACGTGCTGTACTTTTCATAAAATCACACTGCATATACCCAGAAATGGACCATACGCCAGTTTGGATGCCAGAGAGCACCCATAACTCCTTTGCCTTCAGGCAATCAGGCATGTGGTGCAGATTGCAACAGAGACAAGGAGATGCAGGCCACATGAAGACAGTAGGAGAAGTGGTGATATGACATAACACCATATACTCTCCCACTTCACCCAGTGAACTGTAATAATAAAAATAAATAAATGCAAAATATATTAACACTCTTTGCATTATAGTGAACTTGCAGAATCAATTGTCAAATATTGTAGCATTGTAATAGCACCATATCTTGTAAAAATATCTCTCTAATTATTTGTATGTTTATCTTCTCATTATTCGTTTTTTGTTTTTTCTCTTGCTTCTTATTACTCAAGAAGTCGGATACAATTCATCAAATTGGTTATAGAGCGATCTTCTGGTCTTCTAAATGCCATTTTTTTCCGCTGTAATGCTTAAAGTAAAATTGACAAATAACCAAGGAAACATTTTTTTTCAACAGCGTGTATTAAGTGAAGCAACCAAAAATATAAAGTGATACAAAAAAGCCCTTGGGAAAAAATACATCACTATGTTGATTTCTGCACTTGCTTTCCACCTGGGTCAACATTCGTTGTGCTTTCTCTTATTTGTTGACTCCGGGTCACCCATGCAGTGGATTCCACCACTGGTAGAGGAGAAGATGCCACTTCAGGTAGTTGAGGGGCACATACTGCATTAGGTGGTGCAGGATCAGCAGAGGGTAGTGGGGCAGGAGGATAAACTTGAGGCTGAAAATGGGGGAAACTTTGAGGTGGATAATTAGGGAAACCTTGGGGTGGATAATTAGGGAAACCTTGGGGCAGATGATTAGGGAAACCTTTGGGGTGGATAATTAGGGTAACTTAGTGGCACAGGGGTCTGAGCAGTAATCTTGAAGAACATGGCCAGATTATCCAATAGGCTGCCTTAATGCAGTATAAGGCAAATGGTTTTTGGTGTTTCATTTGATTTCCAATTGACAGTTTGATTTGTAAAAAGGCAAATGTATTTTTCTAAACACCTTCCATATTGAGATTGTTGTTGGGTGTGTTAATATTTCTTTCGACAAAACATTAGTCATTTGAATAGTTTATGCATGTAATAATATCTGAAAATTACCTCTGGGGAATAGTGGCGTGGATGGGAGGTTCTCTCCGCTATCAATGCGGCCCATGCCCTGCCACAACTGATCATCTATACAGGCCAATGCCATATGCTCCAGGGAACTGAGGACCAAGGACATCATGGGACCATCACTGATGCCCCTAGCATGTCTGCAGTGGTCTCTCAGCTTCTCATTGAGGCCATGCTTAACACCTGTGTGAAATGTATAATGTTAAGAAAATTGCGATGTATACTGTTCAAAATAATTTCAAACTGTGTAGACATACACATAGAATATAAATATATTGGGCCTAAAGGTCACATACTAATAACAGAAAGCTACCCAGCCATAAACCTTTATTTAAAGCTTCAAAAAGGTTGCAATGTAGGATTAAAAATGTAAAATTGATTACATTTACATTGATTACATAAGGTGTTGGTCTTCCATGCCATGGACAATCATTTTTATTTTTTGACGAACTTTAGATGAAGTGTACTAGGCATACGGATTTTAATAAAATAATTTACAAGAAAAAAAATGTAACTGCATTTACTTACCGTTTCTCAGTTAACCTCAGTCACCGATCTTTAAATTGGAGTCAAGGTATTGATCTGCACCGTGATCTCATCCCAAATTCGCTGTTTAGATGGGCTGGCAGGTAGAATGCAGCCTCTCCACCACCAGCTCTACCAGCACTTCTACCTTTTGCTGTGACAAATTGTGCTGTCAATTTTTTTATTTTTAAAAAAAACGCACATTATGTTCTTTTGTGTTCCTTGATAAATCAGGCCCATGGTGTCCGGAATGAATACATCTTTCCACAGACTTTTGTGTCTTCAGTCATTTATGAAACGTCAATGATTCAACAACATCTTGCCATTTTAAAGAAAAACAGTGAGGCTTAAATGATACGGTTAATGTGTCAACAATATTACAAGTGGAAATCCTCTCCATATACTGTTTTAGAATTAATTTAAGACATAGTGGTCAGCATGATCAAAGTCTAAAATTTGCACAAAGATATTGAATACATCGTTTGGCCATTCCAGGGGGGTGATTTATATATATATATATATATATATATATATATATATATATTTATATATATATATATATATATATATCACACATTGTCCCAGCAGCCTGAAGAACAAGGAGGAGGAGCTTCAGCTCTGCCTTCACACTGAGGTAAGGTAAGTATGCTGGACTGGGGGGTTATCATGTGATCGGGGGGGTATGATGTGTCTAGAGGGGGGTATGGTGTGACTGGGGGAGGGATATGATGTGTCTTGGCGGTTATGATGTTTCTGGGGGGGTATGATGTGTCTGGCGGGCTTATGATGTGTCGGGGGTATGATGTGTCTGAGAGGGTGTATGATGTGGTATGATGTGTCTTGGGGGTGTATGATGTTTCTGGGGGAGGGATATGATGTGTCATGGGGGGTATGATTTGTCTGGGGGGGGTTGTAATGTGGTTGTGAGGGTGGCATGATGTGGCTGTGGTGGTGGTGGGATGTGTCCGTGGGGGTGGTGTGTTAAATGTTATGCATCATTATAATGTATGTATTATATACTGCATGCTAAAAATTAAGAGGCGCTCAAGAATCCTTTTATATATATATATATATATATATATATATATGAACTATGTACGTATGTCGTAAGAATATATATTTTAAAGTATAAGACCAGTGATTTCATACATTGTGTAATTGTGTTGACATTATGGTTTACTAAGAAGGATTATTAGTAGAGTAATAATCAAATTTGTTATGCGTAAATTTAGGGGTGACTAGTCATAAATTAGTGATTTAGGGGGTAATATTGTATGATCCAGAAGATTAGCTAAATTATGTAGACTACATGTTGATTTCTGCATACATTGAATGTATTAATTTCTGTGATGTGCTGTATGTTCTGGTCACCTAGTGTAATGATTAATTTCCATTGCAATGTTTAAAAATATAATACAAACACATGCTTGTTGTCTGCGTAACTCTATCAGGGAGGTACCCCTGGTACTTATTACTATCCTCCATAACAAAACCTAGTAAAAGGGTGTCACACACATACACACTCACAAATTCCATAGCAAAATATACACAGACATCTTCATTTACTTTTCACTTTATGAAGGAGTCCTTCTCAAATACATAGTTGGATGGAATATTGACAGTGTTCCAAAAGATTTATTTCTGTACCTGTGCCAATAAACATTTGTCCTTTATTAATGTTAATGTTTAAAAAATCTATCTTTTTTAGCGTTCCAAGCACAGAGGTTGATAGTTTTCACATGTGCAGCAGTCCTTATAAAATGTGTCTCCTGATTGAAGTGCTAATATGACACCTCAAGGACAAACTCACTTTAAAAGGACTCAGAGAAAGCTAAGACTTTTAATAAACCATGTAAGATGGAAAATCCACAGTGTGATAGAGTTTGACTCTCTGAATTCACGTTCATATTACTGTAAAATATATGTATGTATCTACATATATATATATATATATATATATATATATATATATATATATATATATATTCACATATATATATATATATATTAGAGATGGTCACTGACCCCCGTGTTTTGGTTTTGGATTCGGTTTTGGATCTGGATTACCTTCGTGTTTTGATTTTAGTTTTGCAAAACCGCCCTTGCGTGTTTTGGTTTTGGTTTTGGTTTTGTTTGGTTTTGTTTTGCTATTTTCAAAAAAAATACAATTTTTTTGGTCTAAAATAACCTAATTTAGTGCTCCACCAGCTTCTTAGATAAGTGAGGTAATTCCAAAGCTAATAAATTATGAAAAAAAACAGTTTAATCCATGGTAGGCCATCCTTAATTCGAACACTTGTCTGCAAATTATACAGACAAACCTGGTTGTCTGCCTCCTCCATCTTTGATTATTGGCAATGTAGCCATCGTCTTTGGGTGTATATTACACCCTACACTTGTAGTTGAATATTAAAAAAAGCAGCCTGCACAGACTGTGGAACTATAAAGTAAAATTAAATAGACCACGGTAGTTTGGTGGCTATCTATGCCCCACCCTCCACTTGTAGTTGAATATCAAAAAAGCAGCCTGCACAGACTGTGGAACTAGAAATTTGAATATACAAAGAAATGAACAAAGGCAGTTTGGTATCTGTCTGCACCAGATTCCCCCCCCCACCCACTTGTAGTAAAATAGAAAAAAAAGTAGCCTGCATAGACTGTAGAACTAGAAATTTGAATATACAAAGAATGGACAAAGGCAGTTTGGTATCTGTCTGCATCAGATCCCCTCTCCACTAGGAGTAAAATAGAAAACTATTCAGCCGTTATATAATCTAGAATATAAATTGAAATTGAGAAAGCCAATTTGCTATCTGTCTGCATCATAATCATCAACATCCTCATTAGCGCCCTCGTCACCTCCACAAATCTCCCCCTCATCCTCTTCTATTTCTAAAGTGGCATCCTCAATTTGTGTATCAACGGCTACACTCGGGCTGTTCAGGCACACATCAGCAGAACTGCTGAAAGGGCCTTTCTTTATGGGTACACTAACAGAATGCTCACTATTAGACATCCCACTGTTGGATGGACTCTCCACAGGGATTGGTGTCATTTGTGAATCAGAGCAAACATTATCCTCTAATGCCTTACTGTTATTTTGCAGCTCGGCTTTGACGCGTAACAGTAGTTATGCACTAATTGTAGGCTCAGTAACTATTTGGGATCTGCTACTAATAGGCAAAGGTGAAGGCCTCATTCTATCTTTGCCACTACGTGTGTAGAATGGCATGTTGGCAATTTTTTTTTTATTGGCACTTAACTTTTGCTCAGTAACACTTCTTTTTCGCTTCAACACAGTAAAGGAGTTTTTGTTTTTTGGACTGATTTCGAAACACTGTGTAGTTTAACATCACCTTGCCCAGATGACGTACTGGGAACACTAACATCAGGACTGGTGACAGAACCTGGTTGCTCATTCTGATCATATGTGGACTGCTTTGAATCCATTCTGAGCGCAAAGCTCTTTTAGTGGTAAAAAATATTTGGTAAGATACTGCTGACAAATATGACTTTTGACAGCCAGAAATATTTATGCACAATTATGGGGGACACCCCAAAAGCACTGGGGAGTGCTAAAAATTATTTGGTAGATACTGCTGACAGATATGACTTTTGACAGCCAGAAATATATATTTTATTTTTTTTAAAGGTAATTTTATTAGAGTTTTTTCAAAACAAACAGTGAATTTGACACATACCAAGAGATGATATAAACATGGTGTATACATATAAAACTCCAAAATGTTTACTTTCAATAAAAAGAAAGGCTCGGAGTCATTATCTATAATCAGGTATGTTGTACATAAAAAGGAAAAAAGTTCTTTGTTTAAGTTTTTTAAAAGGGAGGGGGGAGACAAACAATAGGGAGGGGAATGTTTTAGGGGAGGGAAGGGGTAAGGGGGAATGTTCTACTCATTGCTTTATGTATCAGATTACATGGAAAAAGAGCGTTAACCCTGGTAATTTTATAAAGGGCAAATTAAGTTAGGCCTTTCCACTTCTCATATGCGTAAAGAACCTTCTTAAACCTAGCGGGGATATAAATCAAAACGATAGAGATTTATCAAACGGTTGTCAGGGGAGGCTCAGCGTCATAGTAACTCGTCCAGGAAGACCATGTTTTTTGGAAATTCACAGGTTTGTCTTTGAGAAAAGCTGTGATGCTTTCCATCCTATAGATTGACCATACTTTATTTATAGTGGCTGAGAGCGAGGGGGGAGAGGTATTTTTCCATAGGGCGGCAATTAAACATTAAGTGGCATTTAGTATATGATTAATTAGTTTTTGCGTGAAGCGACCAGAGTCCAGGATCCGTCTAGGAAGAAGTGAGTATAGGGGGGACTCGGGCATTTCAACCTGTGTAATATCCTTGGTGACTAACAGACAAATATGCTCACTATGCTACAACCGTAAATATCACCTCAATATATTATATTATATATCAAAGATCGCTTCACCTATCTTCTTGTCGCATACCCTGAGGAGATTGCCAGTCTCCCAAAAGTGTGTGGAACAAAAATATATAATGATCAGGGTGCGTCCAAAAAGGATGTAAAAATATATTTATTTATATATAAAAAGAATAAGTGACCAAGCTCACATGTATATCATCCAAATGATATGGTGGGTAATACCCGATACAATGTTACAATGAACACATTCCCAATGAGATAATAATCAATAAAATGAGTGTCTGGCCAGTACACACTATCATAAAAACATGTATTGTAGACCAAGTCCTGATAATCAACAAAAATGTAGCAGGAGAGATCTCACCCAATAGTAAGGTGCAGCTGCAATGTGAGGGTCAATGAATAATACAGATTCATAATAGGATTCAGCGTGGTCTGATGCGTGATGTGTCAATTTTCCTTAATGTGGCCCTCATATAATCCCACATTGATCAATAAAGTTCTTATAGATGGTGAAAATGCTGGGGTGTTTATCTCACCACTGGAAATCCCGAGAAGATAGCTGACAAACCACCGCTGGTGGACATGGGTGGTGTATATCAATAGGTATCGGGAGGAGTGTACTCAGGTGCCAGAGTTCTGTTGTGCCGAGGAGTGATATCCCGTTGTAAAACTGCCTCAGGAGTGAGGGCAGTTTCGGCATACACACTGAGTGAATATATTCGTCCTTAATCTTAAAAAATGATGCAAATTGAGACCGAGAAACGAGCAGTCGGAATCAGGGCTAGACGTCTGGTCCTATGCTGGGATGGCACCCAGAGAAGGGAATATGGAGAATATAGCTGTAATATATCTGCCTCAATCTGTGTCCACACTCTATATTGAGGGGGTGAATGCCATAAGATACATTGTGCCATGTGTGTAGCTCTATAATACTTTATTATGTTTGGTAGGCCCAGTCCTCCAGAGGTTTGATGTTTACAGAGTATACGCATTCTCACTCTAGGCTTACGTCCTGCCCATACAAATTTAGATACCATTTGCTGAAGATGTTGGAGGACATGTAAGGGGACCTGAATTGGGAGTGTTTTCCACAGATAAAGTAAGCTGGGCAATACATTCATTTTGACAGAAGCCATCCTGCCTATCCAGGAAATATGAGCTTTGTCCCATTTTGTTAGGTCACCCCTAATTGTATTAATTAACCTGGGGAAATTGGCCGCATATAGAGAGGAGTAACTCTTAGTTAAGTACATTCCCAAATATTTGATCTTATTATATTGCCACCGAAAGTTATAAGTGGTTTTAAGTGGTTGGGTGATATGCTGAGGGATATTAAGATCTAAATTTTCCGACTTGTCCGCAATAATTTTGTAGTTTGACAGGGAACTATATAGCGATATTTCTTTAAAGAGGTTAAGCAATGAAATGTGTGGACTAGTTAATGTGAGTATGACATCATCAGCATATAGGGCTATCTTATTATCTCTAGAACACGTAGAAATACCCGTGATTTCCTGGTTGTTTCTGATTCTAGCTGCTAGGGGTTCCATGATCATGGCAAAGAGTAAGGGTGATAAGGGGCATCCCTGACGAGTGCCATTACTTATTTTAAAGGGTGCGGATGTGAGGCCGTTCGCTAAAACTGAAGCCGTTGGGTTATGATATAGCGCCGAGATCCCCTTATAAAAAGTACCCTGGATCCCCATGCTTCCCAGAGTCTGCTGAATAAAAGGCCAAGCTACTCTATCAAAAGCTTTCTCAGCATCTAGAGCAACCACCAAAGCAGGGAGAGACGCGTTATTAGTTACTTGAATTAGGTCTATTATCCTTCTCGTATTATCCGAAGCTTGCCTTCCTGGGACGAAACCAACTTGGTCTGGGTGGACCAGTGAGGGGAGAACAGCACCAAGTCTGTTTGCTAGGATCTTAGCAAAAAGTTTTAAATCTACGTTAAGCACTTCTGTCGGATCTCTGTCTGGTTTAGGTATTACCACAATCCCCGCTCCAGTGGTGGCTTCATCAAATTTGTCCCCACCAAGAACCGAGCTAAACAACCCTGAAAGCATGGGGATCAGTTGGCGAACAAATTTTTTGTAATATATGGAGGAAAATCCATCCGGACCTGGAGCTGATTGATGCTTCAACGCTTTAATGGCCTCCTTAATTTCTCCTGAGGTAATCTCTGCATTAAGAGTTGACAATTGACTTCTACTGAGTTTGGGTAAGTGACAGGAGCGGAGGTAGTTTTTAATATCTGCTTTAAGCTGGACTGGATCTTCTATTGTTGGTCTCAAATTGTATAGAGAAGCGTAATAATCCCTAAACCGTTGCGCGATCTTTTGGGGATCATAAAGAACCCGTAGAATCTTTTAGCATAATTATTCTGTTGCGAGTACGGCGGGCACGGAGTTTGCGTGCAAAGATAGTATCGGCTTTGTCGCCTTTTTCATAATACTTTTGTTGAACCCACAGAAGTGTCTTAGCTGCCTGTTTTGATAGTATTTGATTAAGCTGTCCCTTAAGAGAGAGAAGTTTTGATTATAGTTTCTGTTTAGGATTTATTTGGTGACGAGATGTAACTTGCTGTATTTGTTGCTCGAGTTCGCGTATGCGCTCTTTCTCTTTCTGTTTTTGTTGCGCTGCCAATCTGATAAAGATACGGCGTATGGTGGCCTTATGGGCTTCCCATAGAATAGACTGTGATATCTCGGGGGATGCATTTTGTGAAATATACTCAGTTATAGCCTGAGATATCTGAGAGATATGCTCTTTCTTAAGAAGTAATGACTCATCAAGTCGCCATCTAGGGCGTGATTGTGAGAGCCGTGGCAAGAGCAAAGACAGCTCAATTGCTTCATCGTCAGACCAGGACACCGGGAAGACCTGGACACCTCCCAATTTCTGGGTTGTCTGATAATCTACCTAAAAGTAATCTATTCTTGAATACAGATCATGAGGGGCCGAATAATGAGTGTATTCTCTGGAAGAAGGGTATAGAACTCTCAAGGCATCATATAAATTGTATAGTTTCAATTGATCTTTAAGCCTGCCAGGCTCCTTAGAGTGCCCTAGAGAGATATGAGTTTGGGTGGACCTATCTAGTTTTGGGTCAAGGATAGTATTAAAGTCCCCTCCCACTATAGTCATACCACCCGCATGAGAGGATAATTGCTGAAAGAAATCTGCGTAAAAAGCTCCCTGTTGCACGTTTGGGGCGTATACTGAGGCTAAGGTTATGGGACTCTGCTTCAAGATACCTTTAAGAATGACATATCTACCAAGGGGATCAGATGTTTGCGATTCAATAGTCAAAGGTACTCTACTGTGTATCAATATTGCTGTACCTCTGCGTTTTGCATTTGCAGAAGAGTAAAAAGCATGTGGATAGGATTTAGAGGTCAATGAGGGGTGTGGGTCCTTAAGGTGTGTCTCTTGTAAGAAAATCAAGTCTGGATTTTTCCTTTTGAAATATTGTAAGGCCATTGTACGCTTATTCGGCGAGTTAAGACCGTTGACATTGAGAGATATTATTTTAAGAATCATGGGGGATATTTATGCAGGAATAACACCTCTTTAACAATGAGGGTGAATCTTTTATTTAAATCTAGTAGCTGGATGCGGGGAATGGAAGATACATAAGGAAAAAGGGGATGGAAATGTATTGCGGTCCTGAACTCGGGGCGAGTTCCAGGACCTAGGTAAAAGAGATGTGGCGGGTTGCATGACACCATCTCTTTGGTAGTGGAAGGTTTGGCGGGGGTAGTGGAATTTTGTGGAAAATAACGTATACAACTAACAAAATCTGTGCTCAACGCACTTTAAGGCACATGTGTGCGGGCGAAATAAGCATGGGTGTGGGGGACCACACAGGTAACTATCAGAACAAAGTGATAAAGTGATATGAGTAGCATAATATAAACATCAAACCAAAAGATGTCAATATAGTTCTAACATATAAACATTTCAACAGTGTGAACAAGAACTGTAAACATATTTTATGTAAATTCCGGAGAAGACCGGAGTAAGTACTAATATATAAGTTAAGACTACATGTCTATTTTTAGGATCTAGAATTTGCCAACGCCCTTCAAGGAGAGAGGGTAGGGAAGGGAGGGGGGGGGAATAGGGAGGTGAACAACAGGGGAAGAGGGGGAAGGGATCAGGGAAGGGGAAGAGGGCCGTTGACCTGGTTGCTAATAACTGTATCAAAAAGTTATTTAGTCTAAGAGATTAGTAAAGGCCTATAATCTAGTTTTATATAAGCTTCAAGTATTACAGCGGACACAATGAACCTGTGTGAAACATTAAACTAATTACGTATAAACAATCATAGTCATAGTTAAGTATGATTACTCAAACCTCATGAAAAGTGGGGCCTAGGATAGTAAATAGACTGGAGTTAGTTTATGTCCATGGATCACGCTTTTTGCCAGGATGGAGCCGGAACCGACGTCTTCTGTCCTGATGAAGATGCTGAAGTAGATTGCTCAGAATCCTGGATAAGGGGAAGACGACTGAACAGATCAAGACCCTGCTCTGGGGTTTTCACCTAGTGGTTACGTCCATCTTTGGAGACAATTAGTTGGAATGGGAAGCCCTACTTATACTTTATCGAGTGGTTGCGTAGGACTTTAGTAACATTAATTAGGTCTCTACGTTTTTTCAATGTGGATGGCGCCAAATCCTGATACAACTGTAGGTGCGATCCAGAGTAGGAAATCGATTGCACATTTCTAGCTGACGCCATTATTCGTTCTTTAGTCTTGAAGTAGTGGAAACGTATAATTATGTCTCTTGGAGGCTGATCTGGATTTGGTTTCGGGCGAAGGGCTCTGTGCGCCTATCTAAATTAAGTAATTTTTTTGGGCAACATTTTAAGGAATAAGCCCTCTAGGTAGTCGGGCATTGCCTCTACAGAAATGGTTTCCGGGACGTTTTTTATCCGGATGTTATTGCGTCTGTTTCGGTTCTCTAAGTCTTCCAGTTGATTTTTAAAAGTGTAGAGTTCCGCTCGCAAGTCAGAGACTGCATCCAGCTGGTTTTCTACGACATCTGTGCGGGAACCAAGTTCTGCTATTTCTGAATGGAGCTCTGATACAATTGCTCTCATTTCTGATTGAATTGTTTTTGTGACAATAGCAATCACATCATTTGGGGTAAGTGGATTTTCAGGTGACGAGTTGTCCTCTGAGTCTGAACCTATATCAGCAGTATCAGACAATGCTTTAGAGCGGCCTCCAGCCTTTTCGAGGGCCTTTATAATGGAATGTTTTGGAGTTTTACTTATTTTTTTATTTTTTTGTGAGACATATTAGCGAGCAAGGAGTGACCACACTCGTCTCAGATTAAACGTAGAGATTAGATCCAGCAACACTTGAGTGTACAGAACAAGACAAAAAGAGGGGGGGCCTCCCAATCTGTGCAGAAAGATATACAACACTTTGCTTCAGTACATCAGAAATATACAGTGCATCCCGCACCCCCTAGTGTTAGATTCAAGGTAACATTTCTATAAAACTTACAGTTGCAAGTTGTAGAGGAGCTCAGAATGACAGAGGTAAACCGGTTATCTTGATGTTGGCAACTTCAATAGTTGGTGCTGCTGTAGAAGGAGCAATCTCATCGCTTCTCAGTGACCCTCTGTGAATCTTCCAAACATAAGACCGAAAATTAGTACTGTTGAACAGCCACTAAATGGCGGCAGTGCAGTGCTTGGTAAGCTGTTTGGCCACGATATACCCCAGACAGTGTCAAGAATAGTAATACAGACAAGCTCTTCAATGTGATGTCTGGAGCTAACTTCAGGGATACTTCAGCCAGATATGTTTTCCCCAACCATATATATCAGGTGTTTACAGCCCTAGGGGAGTTTCACTGAAGCAGGCTTTCATGGGAGCCAGAGGTGTAAACTAGCGCTGCTGATTATGGGTACAATGCTGACATGCCCGGTTACAGCAGGCTCTGAGGCCGCTCTGTGACTCACCCAGCTCTCCGGTGGGTTTCTCTCTCCTCCCCACTGACTTTGCGGGGTGTAGGGGAAGTCCGGTTTCCAGCAGGCAAACAAGTTGTAAGGGTGAGCGCCACCCACTGGCCCCTCCTCGCAGGACTCCGCTTGTGAGTCGGAAAAGAAGCCGAGCAATGGCTACCCCAACTTCCAGTAATGCAGGGCCAGATTTCCTCCTTCTCTAATCAGGATCCGGTAATCGTGATGTATATAAAGGTAAGCGGAGGTTTCTTGATGTCTCCTTTTTTTTTGCCACGTGGGGGTCGCTATTTGCGCAGGCTCATACAGTCAGTCGTATGTTTCCCTATTTGCTCTCTCAGACTCATGAGCAGCTCCGGCGGGTTCTGCCTCCTTTAAATAGGTAGCGGGGGAGTCGGCAGTAAAGCCCCCGTGCTGTAGTAGGTGGGTGCCGATGATGTTCTCAGGCTCAGTGGCGCGCTACCGCTCAGACGGAAATTCAGCTGCCGTTCATCCACAACTGTCCAGTGCCAGTAGATAGCTGTAAACGTATTCTAATGTTATGGGGATAGCGTGGGGGACACTGGGGGGTGTTTAGGATAGAAGAAGCCCCTATATGTATGGGTTTTGGCCACAAGTTAAACGGAGCTCACAAACCACGCGACCTCCTGAAACGGCATCCAAGCCACGCCCCTCAACAGCCAGAAATATTTATGCACAATTATGGGGGACACTCCAAAAGCACTGGGGAGTGCTAAAAATTATTTGGTAGATACTGCTGACAGATATGACTTTTGACAGCCAGAAATATTTATGCACAATTATGGGGGACACCCCAAAAGCACTGGGGAGTGCTAAAAATTATTTGGTAGATACTGCTGACAGATATGACTTTTGACAGCCAGAAATATTTATGCACAATTATGGGGGACACCCCAAAAGCACTGGGGAGTGCTAAAAATTATTTGGTAGATACTGCTGACAGATATGACTTTTGACAGCCAGAAATATTTATGCACAATTAGGGAGGACACCCCAAAAGCACTGGGGAGTGTTAAAAATTATTTAGTAGATACTGCTGACAGATAGTAATTTTGACAGCCAGAAATATTTATGCACAATTATGGGAGACACCCCAAAAGCACTGGGGAGTGCCAAATATTAAAAAAAAAAAACTCTATCCTCCTCTCTTCTCTAGCAATTTTTGTTACAGCAATTGGAATAAGAATATTGTATTCTCTGTCCCTGCTCTAATCAGCCTGTGACTACACCCTGCTCTCTCCCTCTGTCAAATGGCGATGGATTGCTGTGGAGGCGTGTATTTATAATCTTGAAGTATCGCGAGAACCGAGCCCCGAGATCCGACGACGTCACGATGACGTTCGGCCTCGATTTGGATTCGGAGCGGGCGGGAGAGTACCGAGCTACTCAGCTCGGTACTCGGATACCCAAAGTTCGGGTGGGTTCGGTTCTCGGGGAACCGGACCCGCCCATCTCTAATAAATATATATATATATATATATATATATATATTTTTTTTTTTTTAACAGTTTATATTATACCTGTAAAAGTGTATTAAGATATATATTTGTGTATGCTGCCTTCACATGTAACTACAACAAACATGGACAAAGTATTTTTCTAACTAACTTTTTGAGCAGTTTTAAGTGTTCCTAAACTTCATAGAGCTTTTTATTAGACCAACTCTGCAGAAAATAAAACAGGTAGTTCCTTTGCTCTGTTTCTGTTTCTGTCTATGATCAATATGCGGCTTTCTCCCCTCACCAATACCATCTCCTGCTGTCTGCATGGGGAATGAATCATGCAGAGACCAATTACTATGCACCAATGCCAGCAGTCAGCAAATATTGTATTTGGTTTAATAATAGCCCTACCCCATGACCACCATTTATTCTCCTCAGTTTTGTATATAATGCCATTGTGTTGATGTACTTATATATTGCATAATAATATTTTTGTAGTTAGTGCAAATATTCATTTTTATAAATTTCTACATTAAAGTTATTTGTTAAACATACATGCTTCTAACATCATCTCCTTCATCACCTTTAGAGTATTATACATTGTAATACTTTAAGAAAGCAATAATAGAATCACTGTCAAGGCTATCAAATGCTAATATTTATACTGACGGGTTTGTTGACTATGGCACAACACTTTGGCAGTCATGAAGGGATAATCAAAGTTCACCATTTGAGGTTCAACATTCACCGTTGATGGTTAAAACCCACCAAAATGTATTCATTTTAGCTATTTGAGCTGGTTTGCATGTATGATCATGTTGAAGCTGTCTCAACCATGCATGAACTAGCTCGACCGTGTGTGAACTGTCTGGAATATAGTTAATCTATAACTATATCAGGCTAGAACAGGGTTTACTGACAGGGACATGGCCAAACTTGTTGCCTTGCCCATATTTAGCTTAATTTTTTAAAGCTATCTAAAATCCATCAAATTGGATCAGGAATTGATCTGCTGCCAGTTTGAACACCTTTAAATGTAGGCAATCACAATCCATGACAGCTGAATAGTTTTCACTAATTGTAGAAAGGGTACTGAGTATTGTTTGGTATGGTACAGATATAGGTTTGGTATGTAGGTTTCTGGATCAAAAGTAGTTTTCAGGGTGTAAAAAACAAGCATTCTGTTATGAGATGGCATACCACCAAATACCAGCCCACTTCAAACTGCTTATAAAAAAGATTATTAGAGAAAAGAGTAGAGAAGGAGGGAAATTTTGTAATGGGTGATGATCTAGTAATGTGTATGGATTACTGATCTCACTGTGGTACCTGTGGGGAACTGGGCATAGCATGGCATCATGAGGGCTTAGCAGTTACATTTACTGCCTTAAGTACTGGAGAAGGTAATAAAGTACTTGATAGAGTAAGTAGGAATGCAGGGAAGTTATGTGTACACTAGACAGGACATGGTGAGTAACTAACTGTGGGGTGTGTATGTTTATTGCTTATACAATCTGTGTATGTATTTGTCTGTCAGATATTGTGTTTCAACTGTGAATGTGGTTTACTTGTGGGTAGCATTTAAGGATGGTTTTATTTAATTAATATTACCATATTTTAACCATTCCATTTAAAGAAAATAATACTTGACATTAATATACAACATTTTATGTCATGAAAATGAAATAAAGTTTATATTATTCTTTATAGAATGAGATGTTCAAATAATGTAACTTTTTATGGCTATTTTTCAGATTTTCGTTTTATATATTTAGTGGTTTTTGTCTGACATGCAGTTTATTTAATTTTGACATTACTATTTACAGCATTATGGTGTGGCATTCCCATTTATTTCAAGATTTATAATGATAAATTAATCTAACAACCACTACAAAGTGATAGCAGTTATTTTTGTTTTGATATAGGCAACAAAAAGGGATTTCGCCTGCTGTAGCCCCTCCCCTCTCCCACCCCTACACTATCATAGAAAACAAGTGCTGCTCCCATGCAGTTGGGTGCAGCATTCATTATATGAGAGAATGAGTTTGTGCACTGTGCTCCATTCAAAGAGAACAGTGTGATCACTAACCTCTATGAATAATCTAAGGCACAAAACATCATCAGCAGACCCAGCTCATATGCAGTCATGGCCAAAAGTTTTGAGAAAGACACAAATATTATTTTTCACAAAGTCTGCTGCCTCAGTTTTTATGATGCCAATTTGCATATACTCCAGAATGTCATGAAAATTGATCAGATGACTTTCAATCAATTTCAAAGTCAATCTTTGCCATGACAATGACGTTTATCCAAAAAAAATAAAATTTCCACTGCATTTCAGCCCTGCCCCAATAGGACCAGCTGACATCAGGTCAGTGATTCTCTCGTTAACACAGGTGAGAGTGTTGAGGACAAGGCTGGAAATAACTCTGTCATGCTGATTGAGTTAGAATAACAGACTGGAAGCTTTAAAAGGAGGGTGTTGCTTGAAATCATTGTTCTTCCTCTGTTAACCATGGTTACCTGCAAGGAAACACATGCAGTCATCATTGCTTTGCACAAAAAGGGCTTCACAGGCAAGGATATTGCTACTAGTAAGATTGTACCTAAATCAACCATTTATCGGATCATCAAGAACTTCAAGGACAGGGGTTCAATAGTTGTGAAGAAGGCTTCAGGGCACCCAATAACGTCCAGCAAGCACCAGGACCATCTTCTAAAGTTGATTCAGCTCTGGGATCGGGGCACCACCAGTGCAGAGCTTGCTCAGGAATGGCAGCTGGCAGGTGTGAGTGCATCTGCATGCACAGTGAGGCGAAGACTTTTAGAGGATGTCAAGAAGGCCAGCAAAGAAGCCAGTTCTCTCCAGGAAAAACATCAGGGACCGACAGATACTCTGCAAAAGTTACAGGGATTGAAATCCGCTTTCAGATTGTTTGGGACATCTGGAAAAGTGCTTTTCCGGAGAAGGAAAGGTGAGCGTTAACATCAGTCCTGTGTCATGCAAACTGTAAAGCATCCTGAGACTATTCATGTGTGGGGTTGCTGCTCAGGTAAGGGAGTGGGTTGACTCACATTTTGCCTAAGAACACAGCCATGAATTCAGAATGGTATCAAAACATCCTCCATGAGCAACTTCTCACAACCATCCAAGAACAGTTTGGTGATGAACAATGCCTTTTCCAGTATGATAGAACACCCTGCCATAAGGCAAAAGTGATAACTAAGTGGCTCATGAATTAAAACATTGAAATTTTGGGTCCATGGCCAGGAAACTCCCCGGACCTTAATCCCATTTAGAACTTGTGGTCATTCCTCAAGAGGCGCGTGGACAAACAATAACCCACAAATTTTGACAAACTTCAAGCATTGATCAGGCAAGAATGGGTGGCCATCAGTCAGTATGTGGCCCAGAAGTTGATTGACAGCATGTCAGGGCGAATTGCAGAGGTCTTCAAAAAGAAGAGTCAACACTCAGGCCCGGTGCTCCCATTAGGCAAGGTTAGGCACTTGCCTAGGGCGCCGGGCTCTGGAGGGCGCCTGAAGGGCGCCACAGAATACTAAATGACTTTAAAACTGTGCGGCGACCGCTGACCATACCTGTCACGGCCGCCGCACAGCATTCAGATGCACGGGGGAGGGGGGAAGAGGCTATTTTGTCACCACCGCCGCCTCTCTGCTCCGTCTCCTCCCCTCCACTTACTAGTGTCAGTGAGTGGAGGGGAGGAGACGGAGCAGAGAGGCGGCGGTGGTGAGACAAGGTAAGGAGAGACGGGGTGAAGGGGGAGGAGGGAGGAGGGCGCCGATTTTTGCGGGGGGGGGGGGGGGGGGCGCCGATTTTTTAAAAATGCCTAGGGCGCCATGGATCCTAGCACCGGCCCTGTCAACACTGCAAATATTGATTCTTTGCATAAACTTTATGTAATTGTTAATAAAAGCCTTTAACACTTATGAAATGCTTGTAGTTTTACTTCAGTATACCATAGCAACATCTGACAAAAAGGTCTAAAAACACTGAAGCAGCAAACTTTGTGAAATCCAATACTTGTGTCATTCTCAAAACTTTTGGCCATGACTGTATAAGGTCCCTTGTTGCTCAGGAAAAGAGCCATAGGTTGTCTTAACAAGTGATGTAAGCTCTGGCATTAATAGTGGTCTCTGCATTGTAAAATGGTCACTAGATTGCACTCTATTTTGTATAGAGGTTACTAAATTGTTCAATAGAACTGTATGGTATATCGGTCACAAGAGTAAACTTTGTCATATGTATTGATTTCTAGAATGCTCTATGTATTGTATTTTGGTCACCAGCATGATCTCCGCATTTAATTAATAGATTGAAAAAATGACTGTGTATGTGTCACGGACTTACCTGATCCCCGCCGCACCGTCCAGCCGCACTTCCGCATTCAGGACCATGTGACCGCACCCGGAGGCGGTCACATGACCACAACCCTAGAGGCAGGGATTTTGAATCCCCTTCAGTATAAAAACCTCACTCTGACTGAGTGTCAGAGCAACACTTACCTGTTCCTGGCTCCTGCTCTTCGTGGATTGCAGTGTCTCCCTGTTTCCAGTGTCTCCTGTGTGCTGATCTCTGCCTGTTTGACTTCCCTGGCTCTCCAATCCCTGTGTACCGACCCGGCTTGCTGACCATTCTCCTATTCTTGTGACCCGTGTACCGAACCTGGCTTGTTGACTCCGAGTTGCCTTCTGATTCTGCCTGACTCCATTTCTGTGTACCGAACCGGCTTGTTGACTCCGCTACCACCGCTTCACTCCGCTGTACTACATCTTGAGGCGAACCTGGGGACCGCGACCTGCGACTCCTGGCAGCGAAGCCCACCCCGCCTTGCGGCGGTTCTTGGTGAACACCGGGGAGATCGTTAGACTCCGCACCTCAGGTAAGCCAGTGCTAATCAAGATTAGTAATATAGTATCCAGAATCTGTTACAGTTTGCTCTGACCATGGATACCACAGCTAAAGATCTGTTGGAGCATTTAGTAGGAAGGATGGATAAGCAAAAAGCTAACCAAGAGCAACTTTTAAAATTCCTCAATAGTCTATCCACTCACTTGGATGTTGTCCAGAACACCCTAGTGGCTGGTGGATCACCTGGGCCGGCAGTGGCCCCTGTACCTCAGGCCGCAGCAGCAGCTTCTTCCTCGCAGCTACGGTTACCTAACCCACCTAAGTTCGATGGAGACCCTAAAAATTGCAGAGGATTTTTAAATCAATGACCCATACAATTCGAGCTTCTACCTGGGAACTTCCCCTCCGGAAAGACGAAAGTGGCCTATGTGATTTCGTTATTGTCCGGTCAAGCTTTAGCATGGGCTTCCCCCTTATGGGAGAGGGACGACCCCATTCTACATAACTTCAACCTCTTCTTGTCCACCTTCAAGAAAATATTTGATGAGCCAGGAAGGGTGTCCAATGCCGCTTCCGGCTTACTACGTCTCCGCCAGGGAAACCAGTCTGTGGGGCAGTATGCGGTCCACTTCAGAACCATGGCCTCTGAACTTCGCTGGAACGATGAGACTCTAGTAGCTACATTCTGGCAGGGCCTTTCAGACCGAATCAAAGACGAGTTGGTATCCCAGGAACTCCCTACGTCTTTGGACGACATTATCTCCCTCTGTGTCAAAATTGATTTGCGTTTCAAGGAACGTAATTCCGAGAAGGAACAGTCGCGGCGTAGCATGATTCACTTGGCCCCCAACTTCCAAACCCCTGTTCTTCCCCCTGAAGAGCCCATGCAACTTGGAAGGACCCGCCTATCAGCCGAAGAGAGGGAGAGGAGATTTCGGAACAAGTTGTGTTTATATTGTGGAGAGAGTGGCCATCTTCTGAGTTCTTGTCCCAAACGCTCGGGAAACGACAGGGCCTAACGAGTTCTGGAGCTGTATCGTTGGGCCTCTTTTCTCAGTGTCAGTCAGTTCCCAATAGTAATGATTGCCTGTCTATTCCCATTTCCCTTCAGTTAGGACAAAAGACCTTCCCGCAGTCGGCTCTTCTAGATTCCGGAGCCGCAGGAAATTTCATTTCTGCCACAGTAGTTAAACAATTCGCTATTCCCACACAAGCCTTGGAACAACCCATCTCTCTGATGGCCATTGATGGGGGAAGAATCCCTGAGGGGTCCATCCTGGTACGCACTATTCCTCTTCTACTTCAGATAGGAGCACTTCATCGGGAGAAGATTTCTTTTCTAGTAATACAGAGATCTACCAACCCAGTCATCCTAGGACTTCCTTGGCTTCGTGTCCACTCTACCACCTTGGACTGGAAATCTGGTCACATATTGTCCTGGGGACAGTCCTGCTTCTCTCGCTGCCCACAGAGAGTGGTTCCCCCGAATAGTCCCAGACGTACCCAAGAATTTCCTGTGACTCTCCTGCCTGAGCCATACCAAACCTTCTCTGATGTTTTTTGTCAACAAGAGGCCACTAGACTTCCTCCTCACAGAATCTGGGACTGTGGCATTGATCTGATACCTGGTAAACCCATTCCCAGGGGCAGTGTTTACCCCCTTTCCCTCCCGGAATCTAAGGCTATGGAGGAGTACATCCAAGAAAATCTAAACAGGGGCTTCATCCGCAAGTCTGCCTCCCCAGCTGGGGCTGGCTTCTTCTTCGTAAAAAAGAAAGATTGGGGCCTCCGCCCTTGCATTGATTACAGAGGCCTGAATGCCATTACCGTTAAAAATCGGTATCCACTGCCACTGATTTCTGAATTATTTGACCGGATCAAGGGTGCCACCATCTTTTCTAAACTTGACCTCAGAGGAGCATATAACCTTATACGCATTAAGGAGGGGGATGAATGGAAGACGGCGTTTAACACCCGAGACGGCCACTTTGAATATCTGGTCATGCCTTTCGGGTTATGCAATGCCCCAGCCATATTTCAGAGCTTTATGAATGAGCTGTTTCAAGACCTCTTGTACAAATCTGTAGTCATCTACTTGGACGACATTCTCATCTTTTCTCAAGATCTAGCATCTTATCGTACTCATGTATTGGAGGTCCTCTCTCGTATCCGAAAAAATCAGTTATTTTGCAAATTGGAGAAATGCACCTTCGAGCAGAGACAAATTCCCTTCCTGGGATATATTATTTCGGGCACCGGTCTACAGATGGATCCCACAAAATTGAAAGCCATACTTGACTGGCCCCAACCTTCAGGCCTTAAGGCCACTCAACGCTTCCTAGGATTCTCCAACTATTATCGTCAATTTATCAAGGGGTACTCCTCTCTCGTGGCTCCCATCACAGCATTGACCCGCAAATCTGCTGATGCTGGTATTTGGTCCTCTGAGGCTATCCAAGCCTTTATATTATTAAAGTCTCTCTTTTCATCTGCACCCATTCTTCAACAGCCAGATTGTTCTCGTCCCTTTGTCCTGGAGGTAGATGCCTCTTCTGTTGGCACAGGAGCCTGTTAGGAACTTACCTTGTTCCCGTTCCGCTGCGCTGTCAGCGGGAGCTGACAGCGGTGTCCATCTCTTCAGTGCTTCTTCTGTTAGCGCTGCCGCACTTCCGGGTTCTCTCTGCTGCTGATCATGTGACTCCTGGGCGTGGAATTCAAACTCCTATATCTTCCCTGCTCTGACACGCTGCCTGTGTCAGAGCAATGTGTTTCCTGTTCCTGGCTACAGTTCCTGTGTCCTGACTCCTGTGAACCTGCTCCCTGTTAACCCCTCTATTCCTCCTACTCCTGTGTACCTACCTGGCTGTGACCTGACTATTCTTTGGCTTATCCCTGGCACTACGCAACTGGACTATCTTCTGTGTACCGACTCGGCTGTGTTACCAACTATTCTCTGGATCTCCCTCTGGCACCGCATACCTGATACCTTCTGTGTACCGACTCGGCTGTGTTACCAACTATTCTCTGGATCTCCCTCTGGCACCGTATACCTGATACCTTCTGTGTACCGACCCGGCTGTGTTACCAACTATTCTCTGGATCCTGCCTCGCACCCATTGCCTCTGTGCATCTACCGGTTACTGTTCCAGACCTACTACGCCTGGAATTAACGGTTAGTGCCTGTACTTGCACCGCATTGTCTATTTTCTTGTCTGCCTGCCATCACTTAGAACTTTCTCCCTTACGTCAGTAGGCTAATCTGGGGGCCGCGACCTGCGGTTCTTCGGCAGCTAAGCCCACACTACCTTGCGGTGGTTCTTGGTGAAGACCGGAAGGCCGTTAGACTCCGCGCCCTAGGTAAGCCTGTGCTAATACTGACTAAGGCATCAAAATCGTAACAGAGCCGTACTATCACAGCGAGGTCCTTCTGGAAAACTTCATCCCTGCGGATTCTTTTCCCGTCGCTTTTTACCTGCTGAGAGGAATTATGGGATTGGCGACAAAGAGCTCCTGGCCATCAAATTGGCTCTCTCCGAATGGAGACATTTACTAGAAGGAGCGCAATTCCCTATCACCATATATACCGACCATAAGAATTTGCTTTACTTACGCACTGCTCGATGTCTAAACCCTCGACAAGCAAGGTGGTCCTTATTCTTCTTACGCTTTGATTTCAACATCACTTTTCACTCAGGATCTAAGAATACGAAGGCAGACGCCTTATCTCGCTCTTTTTATCCAGCTGACATGGAATCCTCGGAAGATAAGAAATTCATTGTAAATCTATGTCAAGTATTGGCAGCTACACACCTGAAAAAGGGTTGTCCTCCAGGCAAAACATTCATCTTGCCACATCTACGCACCCGGCTCCTTCACTGGGCTCATCACTCACTCTTCTCTGGGCATGCCGGCATTCGCAAGACCTGGGACCTATTGTCCCGAAGCTACTGGTGGCCTTCCTTGCTGGAGGATGTGAAGAGATTTGTTGCTGCTTGTTCCAAATGTGCTTAACACAAGACCTCTAGGAAAAAGCCTTATGGATGCTTGCTCCCATTACCCATTCCTGATTACCCTTGGTCACAGATCTCCATGGATTTTATTACGGACCTTCCCCCTTCCAAATACAGTGCTTGTGGTAACGGATCGCTTCTCTAAAACAGCCCACTTTATTGCTCTCAAAGGCCTTCCTTCTTCCTCCTCCTTAGCCGATATTTTTATTAAAGAAATATTTCGCCTCCATGGCTGTCCTCAACATATTGTCTCCAATAGGGGATCACAATTCATATCAAAATTTTGGCGGTCTTTTTGCAATAAATCCGGGATTAAGCTTGACTTCTCTTCCGCATATCATCCCCAGTCCAATGGGGCTACTGAGAGAACCAACCAAGAATTAGAGAAGTTTCTAAGAATATTTATCTCTAGTAACCAAGACAACTGGGTGGACCTTCTCCCTTGGGCCGAGTTCGCCCATAACAACCATTTTCATGAGGCCATCTCTAACTCCCCCTTTTTTGTTCTGTATGGCTGCCATCCTAGACTACCCACCTTCTCTCAAGTCTCATCTTCTGAAGTTCCAGCAGTGGACTCTCTGGTTCATAACTTCTCTGATATTTGGGAACAAACCAAGACAAACTTAAAACAAGCAACTACTCGTTCCAAAAAATTCTACGATAAAAGGAGAAGAATGACTCCAAGTTTTGCAGTTGGTGACAGGGTATGGCTATCCACCCAGAACATTCGTTTAAAGGTTCCCAGTAAAAAAATTTGCTCCCAAGTTTATTGGCCCATTTGCTATATCTGAGATTATTAATCCCGTAGCCTTTAGATTGAGTCTGCCTCCCTCCTTACGCATACCCAATGTCTTCCATGTCTCCTTGTTAAAACCGATGGTAACCAACAGATTCTCCACCTCATCCAGAACTCCTCCTCCTGCTGTGGATCGGGATCAAGTTGAATACGAGATTAAAACTATCCTAGATTCTCGTAAAGTTCAAGGTGCCATACAGTTCTTGGTGGATTGGAAGGGTTACGGCCCTGAGGAGCGCTCATGGGTAAGAGCCATTGACCTACATGCTCCCCGTCTACTTAAATCCTTCCATAAAAAATTTCCTTTGAAACCCTATTAGGTGTTCGGAGTCCACCGTTATGGCAGGGGGTACTGTCACGGACTTACCTGATCCCCGCCGCTCCGTCCAGCCGCACTTCCGCATTCAGGACCATGTGACCGCACCCGGAGGCAGTCACATGACCACAACCCTAGAGGCGGGGATTTTGAATCCCCTTCAGTATAAAAACCTCACTCTGACACTCGCTGAGTGTCAGAGCAACACTTACCTGTTCCTGGCTCCTGCTCTTCGTGGATTGCAGTGTCTCCCTGTTTCCAGTGTCTCCTGTGTGCTGATCTCTGCCTGTTTGACTTCCCTGGCTCTCCAATCCCTGTGTACCGACCCGGCTTGCTGACCATTCTCCTATTCTTGTGACCCGTGTACCGAACCTGGCTTGTTGACTCCGAGTTGCCTTCTGATTCTGCCTGACTCCATTTCTGTGTACCGAACCGGCTTGTTGACTCCGCTACCACCGCTTCACTCCGCTGTACTACATCTTGAGGCGAACCTGGGGACCGCGACCTGCGACTCCTGGCAGCGAAGCCCACCCCGCCTTGTGGTGGTTCTTGGTGAACACCGGGGAGATCGTTAGACTCCGCACCTCAGGTAAGCCAGTGCTAATCAAGATTAGTAATATAGTATCCAGAATCTGTTACAGTATGGGATATGTGCAAATCTATTTAGCACTTTGTAATGTCTTATTTGGCAAAAATCATAGCTTACTTAATTTTTTTTAAATAAATTCTTTATTTGTATACTTTATTTAGTAATACAAACTAAAACAACTATCCAGTCAGTAAAACAGATAGACAATTGTATAGATTAAAAAGTGTCATAAAACACGGTAACCATATGATACTTGATTTTGGTAAAAATCACATTAAAGACCATGCAAATGTCAGGTGGAAAGGAGGAATTGCCTATTGTCTAATGGTCAACTTTGCTGAAAGCTGTTACAATTAAAGTTATAATTTCCGGTAGAGTAAGAAAAAAAGAAAACATCCCAAAAATTTGGGAAAAAGGGTATAAAGAAGTAGAAATAAGAAAGATGGAAAATAGAGTATGCATTTGGAGGAAAGGGGAGAGGCTCATACCCATAACAAACAAAATGATTACCACCAATGTCATCATTATTACACCCACATCCTCATTTAGAAAGGTTTGTTTTATGTGAAGTAGTACTTTAAAATTTGAACCACAGCAACCATGTTAAGAAGTTTAAAAAGTTAAATATATGATATTTAATGTTTCCTCATGTGTCTGGTTGCAAGAGATTTGTTTTATGAAAAGCAGTGTTTAGATATTCGAACCACGACAACCCTGTATGTTAGTAAGCTATATAGGTGTCTTTCTTTACGTATGATATTTTATATTTTAGCGAGCCAGTCAGATATAATAGGGCAAAACATAGTATTTCAGTCAATGGGAATCATGGATAGGGTATCTTAAAACAATGTGAACACTAGTAATTTGATATGAACATTTTGTTATAGTGGAATAGGTACAATTTCAGGTGTAAGGGTGGGGCCAGTCATGAAATTACTTAATTTGTGTGTGTGATATATAATACACACACACACATATATATATATATATATATATATATATATATATATATATATATATATATATATATATATGTATATATATATATATATATATGTATATATATATATATATATATATGTATATATATATATATATATATATATATATATATATATATATATATATATAGCTTTCTATGATCTTATTTTGTTGAATTTTGTATAGTACATTCCAAGTACTTTTCCCATTTCTGATTGGCTTATATAAGTAGCTAGACAAATTACCAAACTTGGTGAGTCATTTGAATGTTTTTCTTTAATCACATTGATGTACTGGTATTTTATCTTGTAAATTTTGTTTGGAAAACTTTGAAGCAGCTTGTATAAGTCTGTATATGAAGGAATGCAGCTGTATAGCAGTAAAATGTAGCTTTGAGTATTGAATCTTTTATACATTTATTGCTTGAAACCTTTATATAGTTGGTGCATTCAGAGTATATTTTAAGGATTTAAATAGCAGCTGTACTAGCAATATTTATTTTTAAAACATTTTTTTTGTCTACGACTTTTCCTTTCCCATGTACAAAATGCATTGTCTGAAATAATGGAACCTCTTACAGATAAATAACATTATATTGTTTTATTTTAGTTTCTTGAAACATTACATTTTATTTGACTGATATGTTTAAATATGTCCAAATAATTGAGCAAATAAATATTATTAATATTATGAAAGGTATATTAATCCCATGGATGCATCACAATATTTAATAGAATTAGCCCTGGGTATTCAGTACCTAAGGGCTATACCTGGAAAAGTTCAACACAGGGTAGGACGTGAGTATCACATGCTACTCTCTTCTGCCAGATGCTTCCCCCAGTCCTATCAAATTAAATATTTTAACATAGTCAGGAATGTTCTGCTCTTTTAACCCAATTCAAACCAGGAATACTGTTTTTCACTGCCTTCTGTTCACCAGGAATTCTTTTTTTATTTTTCATTTAATCCAGGTACATTTGTTGTGGTTTTATTTTACTTGTTTGTTTGTTTGTTGTTGCTGTTTTTTGGGGGGGATATAGGAGTTACACATGGTGACATATTGAAATAGATGGCTTTTCACTTTAACTCCATGTTCTTGTTCATGATTACTTTTACATCAGATCACTTATAGTCTCAATTTTTGTCATACAACAAAAACAATATCATATCCGGCATTGAAATAGTGTGGCAATATGATAGAGCAAAGTCCTGCACTAATCAATAACACTAAAGTTTCAGAATGTTTGCACTCAGGCTCAAAATACTACGAACCAGTTGCAGTTAGGTCCATATTATACGTAGTGATGGTTCCGTCTCAGCAAGAATATTGGTTTGTGGGGGTGTACACTGTGGTATGTCATACCGCCACTTCTCTTACTGCCTTCATTGTAAAACTATCAAATTTTATTCATTTACATTCCCATTACTTTTTTTATACTGCCATTTCTAAATTTCCATACTGCCACTTCTAAATTTTCACTTTGTGCACTGTTCGTAAAAATCATAACGTTACATAAAACATACGAGTATGCAGCTATAACTTGTTAGTACTGACTTTTCTTCATTATTGCCTGTGAGAGACCCAGGCCTTACATTGGGAATATCATACCAACCTTGTCTGTCATCAGTGGGCTAATTGAACAACTGTGGCCCACTCTGTTATTAAATGCCGCCCTGTGGCCAGATCAGTTATTACTGTGGTGTCCAAAAGGGAACAGGGGAGACAGCTCACAGGAAGTGTGAAACATCTATGGACCCTGTGACAACAACAATAGAGTGGAAGGGGTTGAGAACAAGACCTCTCCGAGTGTTATCTCTGTGCATAGTGACATTATCAGTGTTTTTTTTGTCAACTGAAACTGCATATTAGCAAGCTTCCTTGGGCCATTGCTCTTTACCTTTCTGACTGCTGACTATACAGACTACATGGACCTGTGCCCAGGTGAAGCGCCAGCGAAAATGTAATGTATTCGGTTTTCATACTTTCCTGCTTATTGTTATAACTTTTATTGCTCCAGCATAGCTTGCTGTAAATCCTGCTATATTTTGCAATTAAATATCTGTGTGCATTAGAACCACAATAATTGCATTGGACAATGTTTATTGGTATTGATAAAACGAACATAACAATATATACATATATTTTTTTAAAAATTGCATTGTGGGACATGGGGCAGATTCAATTAGTTGTCTCAGGAACATCCACGAGACACTTCGCCGGCAATTAAGTCTCCCCCATATTGTTACTTTATGAATAAATTAGTTTGGAGTTTAATGTTATGTAATTTTTCTAGTCATTATCTATCTTATCTTATCATATCTTATCATTATCCCTATCTTATTATATGCCTTTTAATTTTTATTGTGTTTTTATCTTTGTGTGGGGTTGCAGAGGCAGTCATTTCTCTTATACAGCTACAATTGTGTTTCATTATCTGACCTTTTCAAAACATATAGATATCTGTGATTATTTTTTTTTTTAAATCCAGTATTTTTATTGAAATTTTTTAAGATATAAACATACTAAACAACAAAAAGAAAAGAAAAACAATCGCATACATATCGGAATTAAATGACGGAATTTACAAGATTACATTAAAGCATAATAATAATAAATGTGCTATATTCATTCAGAATTATACATCGTAAATGCTTATACATAAGTATGTTACACATGCAGGGTTTATTACATGGACTCAGATACTTATTATAAGAACTGCGGTAGCCATACATTTAAGTAGATAGAGCATCTGTACTAGATGACATAGGATAGAATAGAGACTCTAACCATCTGTACCATATATTCTCAAATTCCTTCAGAGCCTGTCTGCTAGTCTAAAAAAATCTCTCATGCCTTATGGTGGTATTGACCAGTGCCTTCCAATTTTTAACCGTGGGACTCGTCGGGGCCAACCACAGCCTCGCTATGCAGACCTTAGCCAACATCAATAACTGTGAAATGTACATTTTTGTCAGTTTATTTACTTTCCCCTTCAATCGGAGCCCAAAAAGACAAGTGGCCGGTGAACTAAGAGACACTTCAATTCCAGTAACCTGAATACATCTCCTGATCCTTCGCCAGAAGATTTGTATACATGAACACTCCCATAGAAGATGCCAAAAGTTAGCATTGATCGAATTGCATGTCAGACAGTTAGGGGTAGCATCCGGGCGAAATTTTGCCAATCTAATAGGGGTAAAGTAGGCCCTGTGTAAGATAAACACCTGTATTTGTTGAAATTTTAATGATGAAGTATAACCTTTAGTACTGTCTGTAACCATTTCCCACTCCTTGTCTGATAAAGGGCCAATATCTATTTCCCACTAATTCCTCAAACCATCCAAATCATCTGCAGTGGATTCATACAGAAGACATGAATACATTCGAGAGATCAGACCTCTATAACCCAAGGCCTGTAATTGTTTCCCTTAGTGGATCCACCCCAAACACCAAAGTCTCCCCTTTAAATTGTGCGCTTAGGGCGTGTCGTAACTGAAGGTAAGAATAAAACATTGTTCTGGGTACAGAGAATTCCCCAACCAACTGTTCGAAGGATTTAAGTACATTTGTATCATAAAGCTGACCTACCGACACCACACCCAACCGAGACCACTCCCTGGCCCTCTTCACTGTATTCAACTTCTCAAATTTCTTTGCCCCCCAGATAGGAGTATATGGATCAATGTCAGTTTGTTTCATTATTTTATTACAGATTGTCCAAATCTTAACTGCCTGAATCAGGAGCGGAGGAGCCCGCATACCAAGTCGCCCCGCCAGCAGTGACTGTAAGGGAGTGTGATTAGAATTAAATTGGTGTACCAACACCCAATGTAGCTCATGGTAATCGGGGTCCGAAACCCATGCCTTAAGGTGGACCAATTGAGAGGCAAAATAATATAATTTCAAGTTAGGAAGTGCAAATCCACCAGAAGATCTGGATCTATACAGCGAGCTGAGCTTGACCTTAGCCCTTCCCCCTCCCCAAACCAATGAAATCAAATAGCTATCAATGCATCGAAAAATGGAGGGTGGAATATATACAGGTGACTGCTGGAGTATATATAAAAACTTTGGCTGCACCATCATCTTAATTAAATTTATCCTACCGGAGACAGAAAGTGGGAGCTTCTTCCATACATGAGTTTTTTCTTTAATGTATTTGATCTGGGGCCGCAAATTAAGTTCTACATATTCAGCGGGGGTATTAGAGATCCATTTTCCCAAGTATTTGAATTTCAATGCCCATTTTAACTGTAAGCCTTCTAGCATTGTCACGGGACACTCCCATCCCAGAGGGAACACGCTAGATTTATCCCAATTAATTTTTAGGCCGGAAAAAAACCCAAATTCATCAACCACCCGCAGCAAATGTTTTAGGGAAGTGTCATGATCTGAAAGGAACAACAGCATATCATCTGCATATAATGCCACCTTATCCTCTCTGTGCTCTGATCTAAGTCCCACAATTTCTCTATCATGCCGATTCTTACAGGCCAGCGGCTTTATTGCTAATGCAAACAGGGCCGGAGACAACGGGCATCCCTTTCTAGTACCCCGCTCTAATTGAAATTGTTGAGAAAGATGCCCATTGACACAGACCCGCGCCACTGGATGTGAATACAAAAGTTTAACCCATTTTATAAATTCCGGGCCCACTTCAAATCGGGACAATACCTCCCACAGGTATGGCCACTCCACCGAGTCAAACGCCTTGGCTGCGTCCAAGGACACCACAACTTCGCTCTCAGAAGAGGGTGACTGCACCTGCAGGAGAGTATACAGCCTTCTAAGATTTATAGACGTGGACTTGCCCGGCATAAATCCCGTCTGATCCGGATTAATTAATTCCAGCACCACTCTACTTAACCTCAAAGCCAGTAATTTTGCTAGAATCTTAACATCATTCGACAAAAGTGAAATCGGGCGGTAGGACTCAGGGTACAAAAAATCATTCCCTGACTTAGGCAGCACCACCACTATTGCCTCTGCCATTGAAGGGGTCGCTGAATGTATCCAACAACCTAGACACAAAAAAGGGCCGGTGTTTTTTATATAATTCAATTGGGATTCCATCTACTCCAGGGGCTTTACCATTAGGGAATGACATAATAGCTATATCAATCTCTTCAAGAGTAAAGGGTCCAAAACCTCCTTACTATCATCGGAGAGGACAGGAAGGGAGATACCATTCAAATACCGCTGTAACGTCTCCATGTCATATCTGACCTGTGACTTATATGTATTAGTGTAATATTTATGAAATACCTCAACAATATCAGGCATCAGATACCTCTTAACCCCACTGTCATCACAGATAACCGGTACTGCTGCATCTGACCTCTTCGCCCTTGTCAGATAAGCCAGGAAGCTACCATTTCTATCGTCCTCTGCATATCGTACATGCTTAGAAAACAGAAATTTACGTTTGGATTTCTCAAATACATACTCTACCCACTCTCTCTGGGCCAACTGCCATGTTCCCCTTGCAACCTCAGTTTTGTCTGCAATGTATTGTGCTTCAAAGGATTTACATTTTTTCTCTAATATCTGTTCTTTTTGTCTGGACGACTTTTTAATTTCAGCTATGCCAGCAATTAATGTCCCCCTTAGGAAAGCCTTAAAAGCATCCCAAACTATAGGTGGCCTTGCTGTTACCAGATTATCTACAAAGAAGCCTTCCCACTGTGTCACCAAGGTCGCTCCTGTACCCATCAAGGAGAGCCAGAAGGGATTTAATTTCCAAAAGGACTGGCCTCTATCAATTGCAAAATCAATAGATAGGCAGAGGGGCGAGTGGTCAGAAATTCCCCTAGCCCTATATTCCACACTCCTTACCAGCGGTACCAGAGATTGTGACAGCAGAGCCATTCTTGAAAATGCATTATGTGATGTAGAAAAGCAGGAGAATTGGACATCTTCTGAGTGCCTCAAACGCCATACATCTACTAACCCCATTTCCTCAACCAGAGCAGAAAAAGCCGACTTAGAGTTGCCAACTACAGCATTTTTCTCTCGCCATCTGTCCACCTCTCCATTTATCACATTATTAAAATCCCCTATACAAATGGCTGGAACATCTGGGAACAATGCCATGAATTCTCCACATTTCCTTAACACCTCCCCATTATACGGTGGGGGTATATATACAGCTAACAGAATCACCGGAACCCAATTAATGACAGCCTTCATCAGTAAAAACCTTCCCCCTGCATCCACTTGAATTTTTTCCAAGGAGAAGCAGAGACGTTTATGTACCAATATAGAGACCCCTCGAGAATTAGTCGTGTACGTAGAGTGGTATGCCCTACCTACCCATGCTTTTTTAAGGGCGAGTATTCTATCACCGTGTAAGTGAGTCTCCAATAGACAAACAATATCAGGATCATTTTTTCTAATTTGTCTTAGTAAAAGAGAACGTTTCACAGCATTATTTAGGCCCCGCACATTCCAGGACAGAATTTTCAGCTCCTTATCAGATGTACCAGAATACATATAATAGTAGTCCCTCTTATCTCACTACCCCGCATCCCACACCCCTGCAGAGCATACATTGACATACTTATAAGCACATATAATCCTTGTCTATAAATTTGCCATAACATTAAAACTACCCACAACTTAAATAACTTTAATACTAAACCCATACCCCCACCCTGTATACTCCACCCAACTTAAGTATACCTTAAACCCTAACTAAAATTACCTTAAGATATTCAGCAGACGAGCACACTACCAAAAAAGGTCACCCGCCAACCCGCAAAATATCAGAAGATAGAGGAAGGAAAAGGAAGGAAGGAAAAGGGGCGAATTGAGACAAGAGAGGAAAAGAACGGCCTTAAAGCCATGGGCTCTCCAGCCCATTACATTTTTATTTTATTTTTTTACAGTGGACCTTTCAATATTAGTTTGAAAATCACAGACCCCACCTGAGCGAAATACATTTTTTTTTTTTTGTACCACAGAAGAGAAATTACATTATGTATAGCAATACCATGCATAATATCAATGACAAATCAGCAATGTCCAAAGGACTATCAGGAGAGACATAAAAAAGTACTCAACCAGCATCAGCTTCCAGCAGCAGCTAGGCGGTCCAACCAAATTGCAGCCTCTCGGGGAGTATCAAAAGAGGATGTACGGCCCTCCGAAACTACTCTCAACCGGGCAGGGAAAATCATGGCATATGGGATCTGTAAATCTCTCAATCTTCTCTTCACCGGAATGAATTGAGCCCTGTTCTTTTGTACATCCAGAGTGAAGTCAGGATACATTGCTACTCGCTGACCATTGTATTCCACTGAACCTTTCGGCCTAGCCAAGCGTAGAATGGTATCTCGGTCACGATAGTGCAACAATTTGGCTATGAAGGTGCGTGGGGGGGCTCCAGAAGGGGGTGCTTGAGTTGGAATACGGTGGGCCCGCTCCACTGCGAATTGGGCTGTAAATGAATCTGTCCCAAACAGTTGGATTAACCACTTTTCCAAGAAGGATTCTCGGGAGACACCTTCTGCCTTCTCGGGCAATCCAACCAACCGAATGTTGCTGCGACGCAAACACCCCTCCATATCCGTAAGCTTTTGTTTAAACAGAGAGGCTTGCGACTCCAGACTCTCCAACCGGCCTGCAACTGGTGCAGAAGTGTCCTCCAATGTAGACACACGGGTCTCCCCTTCACCCACTTGCTCCCTGATTTTTTGCACGTCTTGCCGGAGAAGAGAGAGGTCCACCTGCACCTCTCCTATTTTATCCGTAACATGCTTTTCAGATGCCCCAATGGCCCGCAGGACCTGCTGTAATGTAACTTCAGGGTCCGCCAGTGGAGCCGACAAAGGGGGGGTTACGGGATGTGATGCATCTCCTGAACCAGAGGCTGTAGTGGAGGAGCGAGCAAAGCGGTCCAATCTTCCCGCTGCGGTGGACTGGTTGTGTTTGCCCATAATTTCACAGGAAAGATGGGATAATATTTATCCTATAAGCTTATATGCAACCCTGTAACCTGTATAGCTTTAATTACATATAGGTGTACAGCTCAGATTGTATTGCTAGCAGTGCATTGCAGTCAGTTATCTTCACAGAGAAAGGTATATCTCCTCCAACAACACTGATAATGATAATCAAATAAGTCCAGAGCCCAATTCAGTTACTCCTCACTTGTACAAGGATATAAATGTACCTGTATCAGATGGATATCACAGGCTGTGTTCACCTAGGCCAGTATGTGGTATTACAGAGGCGCTATGTCCCAGCAGTCATTAACTGCCACAAACTGCCTGTAGTATTCCTCTACCCAGATGCTCAACTCTTTCTCTCCCAGTCTCGGGTAAAATGGCAAGAGCACTATCAAAACAGGTACACTATGTACAGCAACTATTCGAAAGCACAGTTTTGGGTCCAAAAGTTTCTTTATTCCACTATAACAGAGATCAACAGGATATCTGGGATGGAGAGCTCGTAACTGTGCTTGCTACTCCATGCTCATCCAGGCCACGCCCCCCATCTGTGATTATTTTTTATCAAGCATAACTTGCTTGTTATATAATATACTGCGTGATCTGTGCTTTGTACTGTGTTCACTAATTATTTTCCATATTTCATGTACATATTCTAAATAGGTCCCAACATTCCAGGATCCATACAAGAATCTAGTATCAGCTGCGATAACATGTAGGTGAGAGCAACACTATTTTAATACATAATGGGGGGAATTCAGCTGCCCTTGATGTGTCGAGCCGACATCGCGGGGCACATGTTGTCTTCAATTACGGTAGAAATTTCTGTCAACAGCTTTCCCATTAAGTGTCTCACAGACGTTCCCGGAGACATTTTGCGGCTAATTGAAATCCCCCATAATGTCATGTGTAAGAGGTGCAGCCACAGCCCATGTTGGCCACACCTCCATCACGATGTGGCCATTCCCCTTTTGAGGAAGCATGTGGGTTCTCTTTTCTCCTACTATGTGTCAAGGGGTCGTACTACAAGTGATCTTCTCATTGAACTCATTATTCACAGAAAAGTTGGATTTAAAGTAGGGATGAGCGCACTCGGATTTATGAAATCCGAGCCCACCCGAACGTTGCGGATCCGAGTCGGATCCGAGACAGATCCGGGTATTGGCGCCAAATTCAAAAGTGAAACTGAGGCTCTGACTCATAATCCCGTTGTCGGATCTCGCGATACTCGGATCCTATAAATTCCCCGCTAGTCGCCGCCATCTTCACTCGGGCATTGATCAGGGTAGAGGGAGGGTGTGTTAGGTGGTCCTCTGTGCTGTTTAGTTCTGTGCTGTTTAGTTCTGTGCTGTTTAGTTCTGTGCTGTTTAGTTCTGTGCTGTTTAGTTCTGTGCTGTTTAGTTCTGTGCTGTTTAGTTCTGTGCTGTTTAGTTCTGTGCTGTGCTGTGCTGTGCTGTGCTGTGCTGTGCTGTGCTGTGTTCTGCAGTATCAGTCCAGTGGTGCTGTGTGCTGTGCTCTGTCCTTCTGAGGTCAGTGGTGCTGCTGGGTCCTGTGCTGTGTCCTGTTCAGTCCAGTGGTGCTGTGTCCTGTGCTCTGTGCTTCTAAGGGCATAGTTATTTCCCCATTATTCCCAAGTTTTTAAAAAATAAAAAAAAAGTAAAAAAAAATAAAAAATTAGAAATTAAAAAAAAAATATATAATTATAACCAAATGTGCAAAACCAATCCAGCAGTATAAGTCCATTGGTACTGCAATATTACCAAGTTCACACATTCTGCAGTATCAGTCCAGTGGTGCTGTGTCCTGTGCTCTGTCCTGCTGAGTTCCGTAGTGCTGCTGGGTCCTGTGCCGTGTCCTGTTCAGTACAGTGGTGCTGTGTCCTGTGCTCTGTGCTTCTAAGGGCATAGTTATTTCCCCATTATTCCCAAGTTTTTAAAAAATAAAAAAAAGTAAAAAAAAATAAAAAAGTAAAAAAAAAATAAATAAATATAATAATTATAACAAAATTTGCAAAACCAATCCAGCAGTATAAGTCCATTGGTACTGCAATATTACCAAGTTCACACATTCTGCAGTATCAGTCCAGTGGTGCTGTGTCCTGTGCTCTGTCCTGCTGAGTTCCGTAGTGCTGCTGGGTCCTGTGCCGTGTCCTGTTCAGTCCAGTGGTGCTGTGTCCTGTGCTCTGTGCTTCTAAGGGCATAGTTATTTCCCCATTATTACCAAGTTTTTAAAAAATAAAAAAAAAGTAAAAAAAAATAAAAAATTTAAAAAAAAAAAAAATATATAATAATTATAACCAAATTTGCAACACCAATCCAGCAGTATAAGTTCATTGGTACTGCAATATTACCAAGTTCACACATTCTGCAGTATCAGTCCAGTGGTGCTGTGTCCTGTGCTCTGTCCTGCTGAGTTCCGTAGTGCTGCTGGGTCCTGTGCCGTGTCCTGTTCAGTCCAGTGGTGCTGTGTCCTGTGCTCTGTGCTTCTAAGGGCATAGTTATTTCCCCATTATTCCCAAGTTTTTAAAAAATAAAAAAAAAGTAAAAAAAAATTTTAAAAAAAAAAAAATATATAATAATTATAACCAAATTTGCAAAACCAATCCAGCAGTATAAGTCCATTGGTACTGCAATATTACCAAGTTCACACATTCTGCAGTATCAGTCCAGTGGTGCTGTGTCCTGTGCTCTGTCCTGCTGAGTTCCGTAGTGCTGCTGGGTCCTGTGCCGTGTCCTGTTCAGTCCAGTGGTGCTGTGTCCTGTGCTCTGTGCTTCTAAGGGCATAGTTTTTTCCCCACTATTCCCAAGTTTTTTAAAAATTAAAAAAAAGTAAAAAAAAATAAAAAATTTAAAAAAAAAAAAAAATATATAATAATTATAACCAAATTTGCAAAAACAATACAGCAGTATAAGTCCATTGGTACTGCAATATTACCAAGTTCACACATTCTGCAGTATCTTGTGCTACATACAATGGAGACCAAAAATTTGGAGGATAAAGTAGGGAAAGATCAAGACCCACTTCCTCCTAATGCTGAAGCTGCTGCCACTAGTCATGACATAGACGATGAAATGCCATCAACGTCGTCTTCCAAGCCCGATGCCCAATCTCGTAGTACCGGGCATGTAAAATCCAAAAAGCCCAAGTTAAGAAAATGTAGCAAAAAGAGAAACTTTAAATCATCTGAGGAGAAACGTAAAGTTGCCAATATGCCATTTACGACACGGAGTGGCAAGGAACGGCTTAGGCCCTGGCCCGTGTTCATGACTAGTGGTTCAGCTTCACCCACGGATCTTAGCCCTCCTCCTCCTCCCCCCCCCTACAAAAAATTGAAGAGAGTTATGCTGTCAGCAACAAAACAGCAAACAACTCTGCCTTCTAAAGAGAAATTATCACAAATCCCCAAGGCGAGTCCAAGGGTGTTGGTGGTTGTCAAGCCTGACCTTCCCATCACTGTACGGGAAGAGGTGGCTCGGGAGGAGGCTATTGATGATGTAGCTGGCGCTGTGGAGGAACTTGATGATGAGGATGGTGATGTGGTTATTGTAAATGAGGCACCAGGGGGGGAAACAGCTGATGTCCATGGGATGAAAAAGCCCATCGTCATGCCTGGTCAGAAGACCAAAAAATGCACCTCTTCGGTCTGGAGTTATTTTTATCCAAATCCAGACAACCAATTTATGGCCATATGTAGCTTATGTAAAGCTCAAATAAGCAGGGGTAAGGATCTTGCCCACCTAGGAACATCCTCCCTTATACGTCACCTGAATAACCTTCATAGTTCAGTGGTTAGTTCAGGAACTGGGGCTAGGACCCTCATCGGTACAGGGACACCTAAATCCCGTGGTCCAGTTGGATACACACCAGCAACACCCTCCTCGTCAACTTCCTCCACAATCTCCATCAGATTCAGTCCTGCAGCCCAAGTCAGCAGCCAGACTGAGTCCTCCTCAATACGGGATTCATCCGAGGAATCCTGCAGCGGTACGCCTACTACTGCCACTGCTGCTGTTGCTGCTGTTAGTCGGTCATCTTCCCAGAGGGGAAGTCGTAAGACCGCTAAGTCTTTCACAAAACAATTGACCGTCCAACAGTCGTTTGCCATGACCACAAAATACGATAGTAGTCACCCTATTGCAAAGCGTATAACTGCGGCTGTAACTGCAATGTTGGTGTTAGACGTGCGCCCGGTGTCCGCCATCAGTGGAGTGGGATTTAGAGGGTTGATGGAGGTATTGTGTCCCCGGTACCAAATCCCCTCGAGATTCCACTTCACTAGGCAGGCGATACCAAAAATGTACAGAGAAGTACGATCAAGTGTCTACTGTCGCTGCATTGGATGCTGTCACAATAGAAAAAATTGTGGATGATTACTTTGCTGACACCATCCAAGTAGACATGTCAGACAGTCCATATTGTTACTGGCAGGAAAAAAAGGCAGTTTGGAAGCCCCTGTACAAACTGGCTCTATTTTACCTGAGTTGTCCCCCCTCCAGTGTGTACTCGGAAAGAGTTTTTAGTGCAGCGGGGAACCTGGTCAGTGAGCGGCGAAGGAGGTTGCTTCCTCAGAACGTTGAAAAAATGATGTTTATAAAAATGAATAATCAATTCCTCAATGAAGTACAGCACTGCCCTCCAGACAGTACAGAGGGACCTGTGGTTGTGGAGTCCAGCGGGGACGAATTGATAATGTGTGATGAGGAAGAAGTACACACTGTAGGGGGAGAGGAATCAGAGGTTGAGGATGAGGACGACATCTTGCCTCAGTAGAGCCTGTTTAGTCTGTACAGGGAGAGATGAATAGCTTTTTTGGTGTGGGGGCCCAAACAAACCAATCATTTCAGCCAAAGTTGTTTGGTAGGCCCTGTCGCTGAAATGATTGGTTTGTTAAAGTGTGCATGTCCTATTTCAACAACATAAGGGTGGGTGTGAGTGCCCAAGGACAATTCCATCTTGGACCTTTTTTTTTTGCATTATATGACCAATCAACAGTTGTTTGCCATGTTCAAAAAGTAAAACCAAATTTAAAAAAATACAAGAAATTAAACCAAAAGTAAAATGCCGTGTCATAATTTAAAACAAGAGGTATTGACGTGCTCTAAAACTACTGTATTGTTGTTTATATTTTATAAACACTACACTTGAAAGCTTGAGTCTTTCAATAAAAAAGTAACTGTCCATTGCACGAATATTTGCAACAGGGACAATTTTAGGGTTAAGAAAGTCAACTAATAACACTTCGACGCTGTCTGTCTTTATAAACACTACACTTGGAAGTTGGAGGAGGTATTGTGGCCCCGGCACCAAATTTACTACCGGGGCCACTCCACTGTGCAGTCCATATTTAGGTGTATCAGATATTAAACAACGGTGACAGTTGATGCCCAATTTTTAAATTACATTGTGGCCTCGGTACCAAATTGTGTACCGGGGCCACCACACTACGCAGTCCAGATACTTGTTTAGTGGAATTCAGACCAGTTGAGGGTTTTATTATTATATTGTGTGGACCACTCTATCTATACCACACTACAACTCTATACCACTCTATTTCATACTTTAATTCTATTTCATACTTTAATTCTATTTCATACTTTAATTCTATTTCATACTTTAATTCTATTACTAATTAATTACCATAAAGAGGAACAAAATAAACCAATTTTACCAAAAGTATAATATGACTTAGACTTACAAACACTACACTTGAAAGATCGTGCCTTTAAATGAAAAAGTCAGTCTTCATTGCACGACTATGTGCAACAGGGACAGTTTTTTGGGTTTACAAAGTCAAACAATAACACTTTGACCCTGTCTGTCTGGGATCTCAATGACGAATTGTCTGTACCATGTTTGGAGGAGGTATTGTGGCCCCGGTATCAAATTGGGTACCGGGGCCACCCCACTATGCAGTCCAGATACTTGTTTGGTGGAATTCAGACACGTGGAGGGTTTTTTAATTATATTGTGGCCTCGGTACCAAATTGTGTACCGGGGCCACCACACTACGCAGTCAAGATAGATAGATGCGTATTGCGTATCATAGATAAAGTACATTCAGTGGTGTGGGGCAAATTGAAAAATATTCAAAATGCACTGACATTATCAAAAACAAGAGGTTGTCACACGCTAAAACTCCAACATGTATATGATGGAGAGGATGGAGGAGCAGCCGTATGTGTAGTGTAATGCAGATCTGTTGAAGGTTTTTTATATATTTTATTGTGGTGCCCAGTGCCCACTCCTCTACGCAGTCCAGGTACAATTATTGGTGCGAATCATAAAAGTTCAGGGTTTTTAATATATTGTGGTGACCCACTCCTCTACGCAGTCCAGGTACAATTATTGGTGCGAATCATAAAAGTTCAGGGTTTTTAAGATATTGTGGTGACCCACTCCTCTACGCAGTCCAGGTACAATTATTGGTGCGAATCATAAAAGTTCAGGGTTTTTAAGATATTGTGGTGACCCACTCCTCTACGCAGTCCAGGTACAATTATTGGTGCGAATCATAAAAGTTCAGGGTTTTTAAGATATTGTGGTGACCCACTCCTCTACGCAGTCCAGGTACAATTATTGGTGCGAATCCTAAAAGTTCAGGGATTGTAAGATATTGTGGTGACCCACTCCTCTACGCAGTCCAGGTACAATTATTGGTGCGAATCATAAAAGTTCAGGGTTTTTAATATATTGTGGTGACCCACTCCTCTACGCAGTCCAGGTACAATTATTGGTGCGATTCATAAAAGTTCAGGGTTTTTAATTTATATTGTGGTGACCCACTCCTCTACGCAGTCCAGGTACAATTATTGGTGCGAATCATAAAAGTTCAGGGTTTTTAATATATTGTGGTGACCCACTCCTCTACGCAGTCCAGGTACATTTATTGGTGCGATTCATAAAAGTTCGGGGTTTTTAAGATATTGTGGTGACCCACTCCTCTACGCAGTCCAGGTACATTTATTGGTGCGAATCATAAAAGTTCAGGGTTTTTAATATATATTGTGGTGACCCACTCCTCTACGCAGTCCAGGTACATTTATTGGTGCGAATCATAAAAGTTCAGGGTTTTTAATATATATTGTGGTGACCCACTCCTCTACGCAGTCCAGGTACATTTATTGGTGCGAATCATAAAAGTTCAGGGTTTTTAATATATATTGTGGTGACCCACTCCTCTACGCAGTCCAGAAAGATACCTTGTTGCAACGTTTTGGACTAATAACTATATTGTGAGGTGTTCAGAATACACTGTAAATTAGTGGAAATGCTTGTTATTGAATGTTATTGAGGTTAATAATAGCCTAGGAGTGAAAATAAGCCCAAAAACTTGATTTTTAAACTTTTTATGTTTTTTTTAAAAAAAATCCGAATCCAATACCTTAAATCCGAACCGAGACCTTTCGTCAAGTGTTTTGCGAGACAAATCCGAACCTCAAAAATAACGAAAATCCGGATCCAAAACACAAAACACGAGACCTCAAAAGTCGCCGGTGCACATCCCTAATTTAAAGAATGTAATGGGTTTTGAACATTTTTTGTTGTTCTACAGACCAAGCACTTATTACAGTAATAAAAGCAATTCTTGTTTTCACCTAAAGAGGCTTCTTTTAATTCTTCAGTTTTAGATGATATTGCACTACTTACAATTTTATTTCTTCTGTTGTCAGCTTATATATGGACTATTTTCAGCTTGACTGGAAGGATTTTGCTTAGTATCTTTTAAGAGGATTGCCCAATGTTTTCTAATTATGTTCTCTAAGGCCTTTCAGTTGTCATTGAACTTGATAATGAAGATAGATTATTGATTTTTATATCACTCTTCTTTTTAGTGGTTATTCAGGCTTTTCTATCCTATCTATCTATTTGTTAATGAATAGAATGGGTTCACCGAGTCTCACTCAAGCAGACACAGAAGGCCTGTAAACACAGGAAAGTTCAATCTGTCTTCGAACGCAAAGGGTACTTACTACTGCCTATGATTGCAGGGGCGTAACAGGGAGGGGAAGGGGCATATGCACATAGTCAGTCAGTATGTACAGTAAGAGCATGCCAAGGTTAAATACATGCAGTAGGATCTGCTTCAACAATTGTACATACTAAAAGTGCATGTTTTACTGTCGTATCACTTGCACCAGCTACAGATCAGGTTAAAGTGCCGATTACTAGTGATGATGGGGGTAGTGTGTACATGCTAGAATATGTGTTTGCAATCAAGAGCAACTGTAAAAATGCCTTTTATGTACAGTAGACATTTCATAGTGAAACATAAAAACACACATAAAGGAAATAAAATTATTTGGACTTGCGCCCCTGCTTGCACCCTGGCCCAACATTGGCTGTGCCTGTCAATTTTTACCTGATGCGGAACCTCCTTCCTCTTGCAGGTTATGAAGGACCACATGCTGGCTCAGGGGCAAGGAGCGCAGCAGATGACAATAGGTCAGTGTCATGCTCTGGTCCCGCATACGGGCACCTGTCTCATTACCTGCCTCTCACAGACCATGAAAACAGCATACCCTGGCATCAAGCTCACACCATATGTTACTCTGCAATCAAATCTGCGCAGGTGCTGAGTCTGTTACCCTTCGAAATCTCCTCTCTTCCTTCATTGGCTATGGGATTATGGAGTACTATTTTACTATTTAAACCTCCTGGATTCACCTATCTGATGCCTGTTCTACAAGCTCACTTCCTGCAGCCTGTGGTTCTGGTTCCTGTCTTCCTTGTGGTTTGCATTTATTCCTGACAGTCAGCTCTCAGCTCATGGCCTGTGTTGAACTAGCGCTGTTCCAAGTATTTCTATTACCATCTCCTGAGTACTACATCGTGACAGCTTCGGTTCTCTCATCACTACCACTCAGAGCTGCTACTGCTCCTATGACTCCTCAGCTGTTGTCCCGAGTTACCACCACTACTTCAGTCTGCTCTCTGCTCGTGGCCTGTGTTGAACTACTGCTGTTCCAAGTATCTCTATTACCATCTCCTGAGTATTACATTGTGTCAGCTTTGGTTCTCTCATCGCTGCCTCTCAAAGCTGCTGCTGTTACTGTGACTCCTCAGCTGTTGTTCCGAGTCACCACAGTTACCTCAGTCTGTCCTCAGCTTGTGGCCAGTTTAGTATTACCGCTGTTGCAGTATCTCGGTTACCGCCTCCTGAGTACTACATCATGTCATCATCGGTTCTCTCTCTACTGCCTCTCAAGCTTCTACTGTTCCTGTGACTTCTTTATTGTTGTCCCGCATTACCACCGCTGCATCCACCTCTGTCGCCGGCATTGTATTACCACAGTTCTAGTGTCTCTACCACTTACCTTCTGGTACCAGTGTCAGTCTCTCCTGGCTCCTCCACACCACTCTGCTGTCCACTCACTCGCGGGACCACGACCTGCAGGTTTGGTGTCACTAAGACCATACTTCCTTGCGGGGGTTCCTGGTGAAAACCACCTTCCTGTTAGACTCTGCACCCGTGAATGGGCTCTACCCAGCAGAGCCTAGGGATCCAAAGTCCAGCCTTGTCAACCGTGACATTCAGTCAGTGGGGCATGAGATGTCAGTGGGGCAGGAGGGAAATCTCGGGGCTGAAAAGGAGGCTAAACTTATGGCTGTAAATGAGAGATATCTTGGAGAGGATAATAAGGCTGTCGTTGGGGAGGAGAATAAGGGAAACTTTGAGGACAATAATAAGGGTAACCTGGTGGGGTGAAATGTTGCACAGGGGAAGAAATGGAAACATATGACATAGATGAAGGAGTGGAATCATGTGGCATAGGGGAAGTGGAATCATGTGGCATAGAGTTAGGAGGTGGATTAGTGACATACTGGGCAAAGAGGATGGTATGGTTGCTCATATACATGTGACTATAAAACTTTTGCAGATTTGAAGGTTGCTCACTGCCCCCTACATCCTCACTCTGGGGTTTTGCAGCAGGACCTTCACGAGTGTCCTGCAAGGTGGAATGCTCTTTCTCCTCTGAATCTGCATCTACAGAAGAAAAAAAAACCTTATAAGCATGTATGTTTCTGTCCATAATATGCACATTTTTGCATCATATTATTAGATTAGTAGTCTGTTAACAAAAAAACTATAAATTTCACATGTGGTCATGTGTGTATATGTAGAGTCATGTAAAGCAACAATTGCACTGAATGATTGGACAATCTGATTAAAGAGCAAACTGCATAGTTTTGCCTTGATGGAAATTTTAGCTATTTGTTTAAAATCTCTAAGGGACTGTTACTGAAATTACAATGTATATAAATGTTGTACTATATGTCCACTATATGTCCTTGTACGCACCAGTTGAAACAAATCAAGATCAATATCCAAAAAACTCTACTAATGAGCAGTATTGGTCTCAATATACTGTATAATTCAACACATCAGCATTAGCTGGACTCACAGAAAAGACAGGGCCCAATGACTGCCTTTCCAGCTTTATATAGCGTCTTCAGAGGTGTTCTTTCCTGATATTGGTTGTGTGTGACCACCAAGGCGTTGTAACGCCCCTGATTGTCTGGTCATGGCTCACTATTAGGACTGAATGACAAACGCTCCATTAAGAACAGGTGAGAGGTTAGATATGGTATAAAAGGTGACGTTCCTACTCCCACACATGGCCTTAGAGCCAAGCAGGGAGAAGAATGTTGAAAATTCTCATTCACTTGCAAGAATGAGGGCAGCAAGCTTCTCTCGGACTGAGCTGCAGGTGCTGACCAGTACAATGAACTGTATTTTGGGTCCCACTCAGTATATAAGCAATCAGGAGAAGAATGCTGAATAAAAGGCTGCAAAGGTATGTATTCTGCTATGGTTCGGCTGCAGTTGCAGCACAGTGCAGCTCCAGCATCCCCGGATCGACCTCAGGAGGAGGCAACCACAGCTTAATGGGAGAAATTGCAAGTTGTTAGATCACAATTACAAAACCAATTTTAAAAAAATAATAAACAGTTTTATCTATCCCTGTATAGAAGAGAAAGTAATGTGGCTTGAAATAATCTTCAGTGGACACAGCCTGCTATGTAATGTTAATGTGTTAATAAAAAATAACATTCACTTTAAGATAAGGAAGTTTACAAATACCTTAAAGATCAGGATCTAGATCTACTAAACTGCAGGTTTGAAAAAGTGGAGATGTTGCCTATAGCAACCAATCAGATTCTTGCTATTGTTTATTTAGTGCACTCTTCAAAATGACAGCTAGAATCTGATTGGTTGCTATAGGCAACATCTCCACTTTTGCAAACCCGCAGTTTAGTAAACATACCCCCAAGTCCACATGCAAGTGGTGTAGAGGTGTATTTATTTGGACAATGAAAGGTCCACGTCTGGTATTTGATAATTAATATTTAAACATAATATTATATGAGGGTGTGTATGTATGTATGTATGTGGGAGAGAGAGAGATAAAAGTTATTAAAAAACTAAAGTGTCAAATTGTAACAAATTATGTTGGAGAACCCCATGGAGGAGCCAGAGAAGACCCAGCAGAAGGGGGGAGGGAGCACATCCCAGGACGCTACAGAAGCTGATTTTAAAATCTAGTATTATATGGGGCTGATTCATTTTGGCCACATTAGCCTAGGAATAAAGCGGTGCTAATTGTATTGCCATTAATACGGTAATTTTAGCCTGGATTCTTGCTCGCGGCCCGGAGGCAAAGATTGCTATTCTACAGGTGTCTGACTTCATGGGCCTAATAAGTGTTTGTTGTCAAGCATTCCACCCAATATATCTGCATGTGCCTCCAACATATGATAACAAAATGTCATAGTATTATGATTTTAAAACTTTTTAACTAACTTTTTTTTACAGATGGCGAAGAGTCTCCCACTCAAAACATGTTAAAGTAAATTTTTAAAATAACATTTTTTTAAATATAATTTTTAATAATATTTTTTAAAATGAATATAAATATTTTATATTTTGAGGTTTATGAAAGTTATCTTTATTTTTGTTCTATAAAAAAAAAAAATAATTTTAAAAAAACTGTGTGTGTGTGTGTGTGTCTGTGTTTGTGTGTATTATTATTTCTTATAAGCAAATGTTTATTAATGTGTTAGAGTAAGAGATATGTTCTATATGGGTTTCGGATATTATGCAATATCATCGAATTATACCTTTATGTGTACATGTCAATGGGATAATGCATGACACAAAGGGTTAATAAGCAGGGTTAGTATGACAACTATGCAATGGAAACGTGTGTATAATATGGTGAATGAAGAAAAGGAAGGAATTGCACACTTGTGCATTCCTCTGTCAATATGTAATACAAATGCATGTCATGCACAAAGGTACTCTGCTGGTGAATGAGATAAAGAAGCAAATAAAAACGCACACTATGTGTGATCAATTTTACACTATAATTATCAAGGAATGTGTTGCCTACATACGCTTGATCTTGAATACTAACATGCATATGCGCGACATATGTACATTTTTTTTTTTAAAAAAAATGCACAATGTGTGTGTCTATGGGAATGTGCCAAACACTAAATTCATGATTCATAAATAAGCAGATAGCTGCATGACGTTAGCTGCTGAATAAGCACATAGCTGCATGACGAGATAGAGGAAGAGGTAAAATGTTATAGTTTTTCTCATATGTATATAAATACCTGTACATTGCAATTAGACTTTTTGCTCAGGCTGTACAATTAATGTTAGATTTTTCAAAACTGCATGACATATATGCTTTAAAAGCAATGTTTTATTGGCAGTGTTTTCTATGCCCTTATGTACATAGTGACTCTAATTCATCCACTTGTATTTTAAACCTCTCTCTATATGGTTTATACCTTGTTGCATTCTCACATTCTTCATATGTTGTCCACTCATGCACATCTGCCAACCAGATTACATTTGCTCACTATCACCAAATCTGCCATTAAGGTCTGTAACAAGAAACAAGTGAAACAATGGCAAAACTATGTAAGAAAAAAAATAGCCAAGTACTTGTTTGATCAAGACTTAATCTGACATAGTGGGGTCAAATAACAATAGCTCGAAGCGCAGAACAGATATAACTATTTTCCGAAAATGTAACTGATTTAAGACTTGCTGGCAGGAAAAATCTCAAACTAGCCATTCACTAATTTATCCAATATGAATGGTGATTTTGCATGAATCTTAGCTGGTAACAATTTTATGATATTTCATTCCATACTTTATGATATATCATATACACTTTAGTATTAGGTTTACATAAATCCTTTATATGCATCTTTAGCTAGAGAACTCAAACAAATTCTACAAACTTAATATACTTTCTATGTTAAAAATACTAACACATGCTGCCATTGCTTTAGGGATCTTTTGCACAGAGAAAATTGGTAAAAACACATAAAAACTAACTTACGTTTAGTGATGTGTTTTTCATGCATTTTCTATGTGCTTTTCATCCATTGCACTATTACCAATACAATCTAGTGAAATACAATTTACTAATACAATTATGTGTTAACACATGAAAAATATGGTTTGTTGCATTTAAAAATTTTAAATGTAATGTTACAATTTTAGAATATAGTGCTTGGAACACCACCTTAAAAGTAAGTAAAAGAGTTAGAATCTTGCCCTTGTTGTAGATCATTCACATGTATTCTTATTATTAGCCAAAATATTTACAAAGAGCACACCTCATTGTATAATTTTAAATTCTTATATAGTAGAATTTTGCAAAAAATACTTCAATGATTGGAGTTTATAATATAGAGTCATAACTATTTAAATAACTTCCAGTTTTTGAAAGATCGACTGAAGATTGATATAATATAAACATAAATAAAAATTCTTAATTTAGTAATGTTAGAAAATGTCTTCCTGACAAGATTAAAAATAATCCTACACTGTGCAATTATCATCATCAACATTATGAACATTTACTTACATAGTGCCAGCATATTCCATAGCGCTTGAGATAAAACGACTATTATCTTACAATCAGTTTTGCCACTTGTATGACATACTGTAAAACTATCAATTTCCATTTACTTAAATTCTATATATATATATATATATATATATATATATATATATATATATATATATATTGGTTTATTGGTTGTTGGTCAAAGTATAGTTTTTTTAAGCTCTTTCTAGTTTAAAAGGCATCTAGTTATTTATAAATGTATATGTTTTATTATTACCATACCATGGTGGATTGTCATTGTACTGAATGAAAGTTTGTTGACTCGTAAACTACAACCAAGTACCCTTTATTTGTATCCATATAGGTTGTCGCAGATTCTGAAATGTATCCTGAAGTGTCCTTCAGTAGTTCTGCAGACTGTTAGCTTATTGTGCATAGAAAAAGTACTCCTATGATTCATCATCATGATCATCAGTTATTTATATAGCTCCCCTAATTCCGCAGCGCTGTACAGAGAACTCATTCACATCAGTCCCTGCCCCAATGGAGCTTACAGTCTAAATTCCCTAAAATACACACACACAAACAGACTAGGGTAAATTTAGATAGCAACCAATTAACATACCAGTATGTTTTTGGAGTGTGGGAGAAAACCGGAGCACCCAGAGGAAACCCACTCAAACACAGGGAGAACATACAAACTTCACACAGATAAGATCATGGTCAGGAATCAAACTCATGACCCCAGTGCTGTGAGGCAGAAGTGCTAGCCACTAAGCCACTGTGCTATGATTACAATCTTACCTCAATTAAATATTTTATTGAAAAAAAATCAATGCTTTTACAGACACACACTTGCCTATTTGGTTTAGTAGTCATTGTAACCAGTATTAAAACAGAAATAAGTAAATTAACTTAATTGTGTGAATGTGAGTATTACTGATAACTTATATTTTTCGTTTTAATCTGCTATTTACATTTACAACTAGTAGATAGAAAAAATGGATTACAAATGTAAATACTTGGGTAAATGAGGGACACCAAGCATACTGAAACAAGGGTTAGCACACGGATGTGACTCGTGAGTCAGTTAAACAAATAACATCTCAGCATGGTCACAGTATAAAAATGTTGGATTGCCTGGTTGCCTGTTATTATGACTAGGGATGCAATAGGAGACTTTATTGACTTTGAAGAGGAGTGATTGTTTTGGTGATGTTTGGCAGAAGCTTCAGTGGCCAAGACAGCTCAACTTGCAAAAGTTTTCTGAGTGTCTAAAGGGATGCCAGCATTGAAAACAGGAATGTGATATTTGTGTATTATTTTGATGTGCAACGCAAAACAGATAAACAACTGCAATTCACTTGACTGCAGATTTCAACCTGTGGAACCAGCATCCAGTTTATTAAAAAATGGTCTGACGAGAATTTCACAGAACAGGCTAACATAATTGGGTTACAGATCATCACATCAGGCAATGCATAGTGACTCAAAGAGCACAGTCAACAGATTGTTAAACGAGGAAGGTGATATGGTCAGATGAATCATTCTTCACGGTGTTCTCAATAAACTTGTCAAATATTTGTGCATCAACAAGCTACAAGTACAAAACTGCTAATTCAAATAGTGAATGGCCCAAGAGCTTGTGTAATTTGTAGGGCACATTTCCCTGGCATGATTTGGGTACAGTAATTTCCTTAGAAAGCAAAGCCTATGCTAATCATTACCTAACGGTAGTAAGTAATCATCTTCACCCCATATTGCAGCATTTTCTTCCTGTTGGGAGGAATGACTTGCCCCATCCAATATCAATATTCAATATCAATGCCCCAATCCACAGAGCATGGGTGGCTCCCAATGGTTTAATGTTCATTAGACGAATGTGCTGTATGTATGTATGTATGTATGTATGTATGTATCTATCTATCTATCTATCTATCTATCTATCTATCTATCTATCTATCGATCAATCTATCAATATACAGTATAAAGATCTATATGCTATATGGCATGATCTTCTGAGTCACTAGATCTGAACCTAATTGAGCATTTTGTGGGACATTCTAGAATGACACCTGTGGAATAATTTTACACCACTATGAACCAGGCATGTGTAAGAAAGGTGCCGTTTCAATCCTGCACAATTCCAGTCAATGATAGGTTAAAATCCTTGGCACATATAGGATATACTGATTACGCATTAAGTAACTCTATATTCATATTTCTTTTTTCTCCACTACCTCTATGTTGTTAACTCAAGAGTTGAATATGACATGCAACTATTTACATTTTCTATCATTAAGTCATTCTTAATTGTTGACTGGTAAAGCAAAATGTGGCATCAAAGCCAAACAAAAAGAAGAAAAATCCCAACATTTGCTACCTTCTTACAGCTTCTGTAAAATGTGCATATTTTGCAGAAAGAACAAAATTGCATAAAATGTGAGGAGCTGCAATCATTATTTACCCACATACCTTTATAACAAGGTTCCCTGCACTCTCATGCTCTCTGACACTTAAAGCATAGACCAGTAGGTTATAAGTAAGTATTTTAGTCCACCTAGTATGTTTCAGTGTTCATACCCACGTTGTACTCCTTGGAAGTGGCCCATGAAAATCAGACTGTGCCTAGTTTTCAATATGCCTGAAAATACACATGGTGGAAAGAGTGAAACATCCATTCAAAGTCCAACATACTTTAGGACCACCCCATCGATTCATTTAAACAGTTTGTTCTTCTAAAATACTCCAGACCAGCAAATCCATGTTATTCACTGTGAAACCAAGTGCATTTGCTCAAAAGTAGGCACATAAGATCACAAAGAACATTTGTGCTGTGCGTTAGCACTGTGGCATATTGAAAATTAGTCTTATTGTGTGTAAAGTTTTTTTAATTAGCAGAGAAAACTGTCAATAATGTCATGTACTGTAGTTACTTTATGTCATATGATGATTGATGGTAAGTTCCTTAAAGACAAACCACCATTTGAATGCATTACATTGATTTTGCTTCTATAGTACATGTATAAACATAAAAGAGGGGAAAAAAGAAAATCTTTATATTGCGATTTTTACCCAGTAAACTACACCATATTTACATATGCTGCATATTTCTTAGTTGTCTTTGTCCGCTGTTGTGTATCACTGTACAAACTCTATACTTTGTCATGTTTACTGTACAGATCTTTAATGTGGTATACCGTTTGTAACAATAAAAACTTACATATGGGCTCCAGCAGTAAAATGTATGCAAAGAAAAGTTCCTTGGTGGCCTTAGCAAGCCTTAACAATATAATTATGTTTAGAATATGAAGCCAGCAAGATGATTTGTGAACACATTTATGAGTATTTATCATGTCTATTGAAATGCAAAGACTTCATCTTGGTAATCTTTTTGTGTGCAATTATGCTACAAAGGCTGACATCATATAACTGAAAACCTCTTTGCTTTGTTTATGCCTTGTAAATTAACTATAGCTGAGTCTGCATTATGATACATGAACTTTTTGTCTTGTGGTTAATTTAAACCTACTAAGTTCCCAATACTTCCTACATGTGAAGAGCCATCTCTCTACTCCTTTCTCTCTTTTTTATTGTTTTTATCTCTCCGCTGTCTATTCTAACCTTTCCTTTTTAATCGCATGACTATTTTTACTACACCTAGAATAAGGATTTTCCAAATCCATAGAAAATGCTTTTAATCTGGGTTTAAAAATGTGAAACCAAACATTTTCAAAATTGCAATTAGTTTAATTAATTATACTGTATGTATGAATTTAATAAAAAAATAAAGAAATATAAACCAATGTATTTTTTGCCTCAAAGTACAGAATGTAAAAATGTAGATCAGATTATCTTTGGAAAACTTGTAAGATATAAATCAGAATCTCTAGTGTCTCCATAAACATGTAAAGAATTTATATTTAACTGTTCACAAATGTACACTCTGCATTCCAGATACTGTGTGCTGTGTCCACCTGTTTAAGGGATAGCCTTTGACTGCGTGGGAACAACATTTTCTCCTTCTAAGGGGAGGAACTGGGACAAGGTCCTTGTTGAATGTGGGCTAGTTGCAGTAACATGCCTGATTTTGCAAGAATATGCAAAAAACTTTTATTAGCAGGCTACAATAATTCAATGGTTGTTGAGGTGTGAAGACTATGGACATCTGCAGAAAAATTTTAGTGTGAAAAGTTGCTAGAATTTTACACTTACTTACCGTTACATTTTATGACTTCCTAGGCCTTTTGTTCTGTGTTTACTGGACATGAGGATTGCTGGACATAACTTCTACAGGACATGAGGAAAAAAATTATTTTAACCTGATCCATTATTATCGTCACCACCACCATCACATTGTAATTAATTAATTAATTGATTAATCAATTCATTCATTCATTAAAGGTTGACTTATTATTGCCAGTGCAGAATTTTTTGTCTTAATCAGTGATAAGAGTTCACAAATTAATGCAACAAATTGTAACAAGTTAAAATGAAAATTTCCAAAGGGGCTTACAATTTCTATACCCTTTGTATATTAAAAAAATATATACTATACTGTTGTTATAAATAAGTAAATAAATCAACCTTACTAATCAATTTTTAGAAACACTATGAATAAAATTGCATAGCATATGTACTGTGTTGTTCATTTTCACTAATTATCATCATCATCATCACTTATTTATATAGCACCCCTAATTCCGCAGCGCTGTACAGAGAACTCATTCACATCAGTCCCTGCCCCATTGGAGCTTACGGTCTAAATTCCCTAATATAGACACACACTGACACAGACAGACAGACAGAGAGGGAGAGACTAGGGTCAATTTTGATAGCAGCCAATTAATCTATAAGTATGTTTATGGAGTGTGGGAGGAAACCGGAGCACCTGGAGGAAACCCATGCAAACACAGGTAGAACATACAAACTCCACACAGATAAGGCCATGGTTGGGAATCAAACTCATGACCCCAAAGCTGTGAGGCAGAAGAGCTAACCACTAGGCCATTGTGCTGCCCCAATTATAGTCCAAAAAGCCTTTAAGCCAGACAATTCATTTGTTATTTCTGTATCCAACAACCACATGAGGCATCTCACCATCTCACCTTCAGCATGTTGCCTCAAACAGATAACTTTGCTATTTGTTTATATGCCTAAAACTCCCAATGTTATCACTATTATCACTATTATATGACTCAATAGTTACCTTCAAATTTAGAACCTTTTATTAGTTCTTAAGAATTTGTCAATTGTTCCCATTTGACTGCCACAATTATAAAAAAAACATTTAAATAATTGAATAATTTGTCTACTCTAGTGAAACCAGTAAATTAATGTTTTATTATTTGACCATATATTATTGTGCTGTTGTAAGTGCTTCTTCTGAATGTTGTAAATAGGGCACTACAGGTGCTTCTGCTATGGGAGGAGAGTGGTTCTTTTCAGATTTTTAACACCACTGATCTGTAAGTGAACATGCACAATTAAATTTTTGTAGCCTATCTTAGCATGACTCTTCTTCCCATTTTCATCACTAAGACTAGTTGGATTGGTTCTCCTACTGCTGAAAGTACTTGTGCAGCATCTGGATAGCTTTAAGTTTTCATTTGTTTTTATTTTGGTTGATGACGTGACTTCTTTCACAGTCATGTTTGTTTAACCACACTCTTTTTTCTATTTCTGCATGTTTAATTACTATTGTATAAACTTCACAGAGAACAAACAAAAGAGTATATCAGAAGAGGGTGCTCCAAAGAGTAAACAATGACTGTCAAATATCAATTCACTGGAGATCTCAGCTTGTGCTTGGCTGTAGAACAGGGACCGAATAGCTATCACAGTGATCAATAGGTCTGTTAACCATTAACCATTAACCAATGGGCAAAAATGAATAATCAATATAATAAGTCTTCTAATCAAAAAATTGTTTGAAACTCAACTTGCAAATGTGCCAGACCACAGCCATCCCTTTTATTTGATAAAAGATAATTACTTAAGCCATCAGGAAAGAGCTATTCTTACACAGTTATCAATAACTGTGTTTAAAACTCGTTAGTTGGCAAAACAGGAATAATCAAAACCATTAATATTAATTCTGGTAAACCAAATTTAATTCAATTAAAATGTATGAATTCCAGTTGCTGTATTTATTACTTTTGCAATGCTTTGCTATGCTAATTCAGCACCTTTTTCTACGCCAACAACACCACAGAATATAATGAATTGACCTATGGCTGGATGAAGTGAAAGACAAACCTTGAACTGAACAATAAGTCTTGATTCCTTGTCAATGATTCAATAAAAATCAGTGTTTCAATTAATACAATGTTACTGACATTTATGCAAAAAAATATACTTTAATATATATTTGTATTGTTGCTTGAGGATAAATATTACCCTGAAAATACTTAATGTACAATGTGAAGTGTTTCCTATGAAGAGACTGAGAAATATAAGCAGTGATGTGTGTTGCTGTGCTGCTGATCAAATAGCAGAGATGTTCATCATAGTCCAGATTCACTATACAAATACTGGCACGTTTCTTCTCTTATATTTTTATTGTGACTATTGACTATTGTGTTGTTATTGGCTCCTTCCCATTAACTTATCTATGATTGGTCTGATTATAAAGGGAGAGTTAGCTTTTATTAGCTGGATCTTGTACAGATCAGACTTGATTCCCAAATTAATCCAGTTTGCCATAGAAAACACTGAATTTTCTTTTTGTTATTCACCCAGTGATTCCGACTTATTATCATTTACCCAAAGTACGCAAATCCCTCATATATCCCCTGTTATTAAAGGATTGGGTTCAATTACTGCAAATTTATCTTTTATATGGATTATTTTTTGCAAAATCATGTGATGTCTCTCAGGTCCCATATTAAAGATACCAATTACTAACTTTCGATGTGGAGTCAATATACTCAAATATTTCCCATGAAGCAGGAGTTTTGGCAGTAGACCACTTCTTGAATAAAGATGGGGATTTTGACAAGACATTGTGTGACTTTATACTATAGGCTGTCTATTTTATTTTCAAAGACAATTAGTTTTTTTTTTATTAAAAATTTTATTTACAAACACTGGGCACTACCATGGGAACTTGGTTTGCTCCAATCTCTGTTAACCTTTACATGGGATTGTTTGAAGAACAGTAAGTATGGTGTAGACAGTTCAGAGAGAACCTAGTTCTCTATGGAGGTTACACAATTGATTTATTTTTTGTTTGGGATTGGGATTCTGGTTCAGTTTTTTGATGATTATTTGAATCAAAATAGCTTTGGTCTTAAATTCACTCACAGGGATTATTTTATCACCTATTTTTATAGCCCTTTCCATTTGTCATTCTTTTAAAGAACAGGTATAACCAGAAGCAAATCTGGAAAAGCCCTGGAGGAAGTAGTAAGATAAATGATAGGGATTCCCTCCTTAGGTTTGTTGATAGACATATATGTAAAAAGAGGAGCCTGACAGGTGGGCAGCCTTTATAACTAATTATAATTCTTGTGATCATGCTATTTAGAACATTATAAAGAAAAATTCCACACTGTTGGAGTTGGATGAATTATTAGACCCAGTGGTATAATATTGTACCAATCTTATGTTTAGAAAATCTACGCATTTAAAATGCTAATTAATTCCTAGGTTTTTTGTGAGAAAGAAAAAGAGTTTGAAACTGAATCAGCTTACATAGCAGATGTAAAAAATAAATGTATGACTTGTGAATATACTGAACAAAAAAAGCAGTGAGGTTGTTTCATATATTTCTAAAGGCAAAAATTACTTTAGAGACCTTTCTGAGCTGTTTATCTGCCTATGTTATATATTTAATCCAAAATAAATGTGGGATTAAGTACATTAGCTGTCATACAAGATCTTTACATGTACTTGTTTTGGAACATCGTATAAATATGATTAATAAAATAAAAACACATAGTCTACCCCAACATTTGGTGAGATTTCAAGAAGGATATGTTAAAAACCTAAACGTAACAGCAATAGAACCTATAAATGCTACTAAGAGAGGGAGTGATGGCTTTAAACTATTGTGCAAGAGGGAAGCCTTTTAGATTTTTAAAATGAGGACTCTCACTCCACATGGATTAAATCACATAGTTGAGATTAATTTTTTTTTAGCTTTTATTAATAACAAAAAAATATCATCCTTAGTTAAGTGCATATGTCGCTATGTGCAAATGCATCCTTTAATTTGTAGTAACTCTGCCTTCTATTAAAATATTTCTGAAAGTAATTAGGAGAAAGTAAGATTAACTATCCCTTTCCCCATTAAGAGGAAGTATCTTAATTTTTATAAAGTAAAAATAATGGGCATAATATATATAGAACTATGAGGTATTTGAAAATATCTTTTTGAATTATTATCAATCTAACTATGCATCTTGAATGATTTTTATATAATGATTGCTGATTGTAGTATAATGCTGTTGAGTTAGTACACATTATATATTGTAGGTTGTTAAGCCAATACACATTATATTATGTGATTTCCACAACATATGCATATTGACATAATTAGCATATGTATTATCTGTGATTAGTAACACTTTTTGATTTGCCATTTTTGCAAGTAGAAGGAGTGGTGTTGAGACATGGAACACTTCCTCTAATGAAAATGCTGAATGATGAAGTGGAGAAACACATAAGGAAACAAGGCTTGTATTTTATACAAAAAAAAATTCGGCTTGGTACTGGCAATGTCTGGGGCAGATGCATTGTACCTGAAAATGGACACTTTGTGACGAAATAGTAATCCACAGGTTTAGCCTGTTTATATGGCTGCGGATCGAAATTAAAAGTAGACATTATTACCATACCATTAGTCTGGAGAAGGGACGTTTATCTTGGTACTTATAGCGAGGTTATCATGATTGAGCTGCTTTGCGTGGTATTAACACTACTAACATCTACTGCTGCAAATTGTGATTGTCATATGAACATTGTCCTTGTGAGCTGGATTTGGCCTGACAGATACTGTAGGCTATGTTGGTTTCACTGTGTAAATATCTATCAAGGTTATTATACAGTATTTGAATAAGTTTACTAGCAAATTAATTAAGTTATGTTGCAACAGCTTTTTCAATATTTTGCATGCATAACCTTTCTTGGACTTTAAAGGAGGCAAGATTCTGGGGAACTCTTATCAACAAGATTTCTTGGGTTCCAAAGTAAATAGTAACTGTAATAATTGAAAATCTGGTTTATGCATAGATGAACAAATATTATTATTTCTTTTGCATGGTATAGACAAAGAATTGCAGAGCATTGTTGTAATTATAATGTGTATTTTTTTTTTAATTTTTTAATAAAATGATGTTTTTAATAAAATAAATATTATGTTTTTAATAAAATTAATGTGTTACAGTGTCATTTTAAGTGCTCCATATATTTTTTTTAGTTGATTTGCTTACCATAGGAATCTCAATCAGTGGCAGAATTACCATTGGTGAAGCAGGTGCAGTGCAATGGGGCCCATGGAGATAATGGAGCCTGCTGGATGGGGAACAAGCGAGCTGTGTGCCCAGGTTCCCTCCTTCCTACTTCCAGCATAGGGATCTACAGCTCGCTAATTCCGCATCTGATCTCAATGGATGGAATGTTTCACTCCTTTCTAATTCAAGGTAGTCTAAAAAATGTAGGTAAGGAATAAAATTGCATAAAAATGCATAGCTCACAAGACTTCATGGGACATGAGGTTAATGTATTCACAGGGGAGCAGTAAAGTAACAATTACATTATACACATTTTTTATATTTCACATGCTCAGTTTAAATTTAAAGTAAATGCTCAAGTCTCTTATCAATATGCACAAAAACTATACTTATTTTACCCAATCTTAATATGCCTTCTTGAGCAGCAGTAGGTATTAAAGTGTTCCTTTCATTACATTTTGACAAGTATGGAATTTGTATGCTTATGCCAACAAATGCAATGCTTAAACTCACATTAACACTCATTAATATTTCATACTTGCCGATATGATGACTAACTTCATGAAGACATCTAGAAAGGTAAATTTAGGTTAACCTACATGGCTATAATACATTTTTAATATTTTGCATGTTTATTTATGTAGTTTCTGTTCCTTATTATTATTATTATTATTATTATTATTATTATTATTATTATTTTCCTTTATTTATAAAAGCACCAACATATTATTTAGCACTGTCCATGGAGTGGATCATGACACAAAAAATAACATGCATTGACATTATACAGAAAAATGATCCTACCCAAATGAGCTTACAATCTAAGAGGTGTGGGGACAACTAATACATAAGGAATAAGGTAAGGGATAACAACTGCTGTAGGGGAAAGTGTGTTTTGCTACTGTAAGGCAGAAGCATTATCAGCTACCAATATTAAAGCAGGCATTGAAGACTGGTATTTCTGTGCATATGCCGGCACCTGGTTGGATTGAGGAAAGGCAGTGTGAGGTGGAAACATGAAAGGGGAACTAGCCATCATTTATATTAACTAAATCACCTTCCTCTTATATGTTGCTAGAAGGCTTTTGATTTTGTGTTGAATTGTCACTTTTATGTTTAATGCAAGCTTGGAATAGTTACGTTGGTATGTAACAACCAAAAAGTGCAATTTCCTAAAGCAAAGCCGAAGAATCTCAACTGCCCATTTTATGGTGAGACACTCCTTCACTACTATGGAATACTTCACAAAAATAGAACTTCTGTCTGAGGACTGCTCCAAGACCTACATCTGAAACATTGGTCTGCAAGACACACTGTCTACCAAAATAAGGGGACCTAAGCACAGGACCCTCTCAAAAGATTAACCCTTCTAGTACCCAGCCAGGTCAAAGAATGGGTTTGTCTTTTTTGCCTATGGTACATGAGCATCATTAAAAGCCTGTTTTTATTTCACAAGCTGATTCAAACAATCATTTCCTACCACATACCCTAAATATTTGGTGTCAAACCTCAAGAATACAACATTTTTGAGATTGGCTATCTGAAGGGGAGAAGTTTGTCAATTTTTTTCCATTTTGACAAACCTCTAAAGCATGGCTTTCAAGATAGGTTTAGGTTGCTTTATTAAGCTATCTGTCTGCTGATGGTATACCAACATCATAACTGAGCCTCAGGATTCCCTGAATTAAATCTGACATAAAATTTGCACCCTGAGCGGCAAGGAAATTTTCCCACCTGGGAGAAAACCTCCATTAATTTGCTAGCCACTTGTCTGGCTGTGGCAGCCCCTAATAGAAAAGCCTAAGGATACCTGGAGGCACAGACTACCACCACAAAGGTATAACCATTTTAGAAGGGTTCTACAGGCAATCAACCCCTATCACAAAGCGGGATCCTCACCATGTTGCCCTAAGATTAGGAAGAGGTGCAAAGTGAAGAGCCGATATATCCTCAATTATGTCGGACAAGGTGAACACTGGCATCAGCATTAATAAGAGTATTAGCATTTGTATGAGAAGTAGCTTAAGCATTAGCACCAGCATTAGTCTTTTGTCATGGTACAGCACTCAACGAGCTTGCATGGCGAGTGTGCGAAAAAGTTTAATTGAAAACAACCTCCTGGTTTATTTAAAAATTATTAATACCATCCCTGTCTATCCCACACACTGATTTTGCCTTATCAATTGTGCCACCACAAAGGATTTTTATGAAGAGCTAACACTCTTACTCAGGAAGTCTCCAGTTTTCCCTTTATCTAGACTAATCTATCACAACTTACTTTAATCAGGGTTATGATAAACCAAATGATCTCCCCTAACCCAGAGTTATCATAAACAAAATTATTTCCTCTGTTTCAGCTATGTAGTGTGACTGACATGTGAATTTGCAAGAGACCTGAACTTATTAAGGATTATTTAATATGGAAAATAAAGACTTAACGCTTAAAATAAAAAACAATTAGCAAAATGACACACAATTATATACTACAACAGTTTCTTGTAAAATAAAAAGGAATAGGCAACAGAAAATGGTAATTTAGAAATCATCGGTTTTCTGCTTGCTGGGAGAGCAGTAATTAAATGGAACAGTTCTCAATAAGAAATTTATTTCCAAATGTGAACAAAACTGTTAGATATACAGGACATTTTAAACTTGCTTCAGGTTCCTCAGCCCCATTTTCCGTGATGTCAGAACTAGAAAGACTGTAAATGCAAATTAGTTATTTATGACCTGTGTTCAAACATCTTTCAAGTCAGGTTTTCTTTACACTGGCCAAACTTCTTACCAGAATGTCCTTCAAAGATGATGTTACCTCTACACAACAGGTCATAATTGTTCCTCCATTTACATACCATACATGACTCTTGTAAGTATTATATTTGAGAACATTTTCATGTGTACTTATTTTCTTTCATTCAAAACTTATACCAGATGCTCAGTCTCCTGTCACCTAGTTGAGATGTCCTGAGATATCACAAACCAAGAAAAATGTGAGGGGTCTGCCTTTGGTTATTACTGAGGATATTGATGTAAACTTAAAGAAAGGTTCCAAAAGGTATTACTTTTTAAGACACGTGTCATAAATTGCTATTTGAAACTCATCTATAGCTACACCTCTGGATATCTCTATTCATAAATACCAAATAGGACATTCTATTCCATTACAGTCCTTCCATTACACCAGTTACTGCATGCCTCTCCTGCTTCTGTGGGAGTTAATATTTGACTGGATGATGTATTCCTGGTGCCACTCTACCTCTACTGTGGGAGGAGCCATTGCTTATCAAATGGGTCCACCACCACCATTTTCAGAAAAGAAAAGTGAAACACTAAGTTGAAGGAAACTGGTAGTTGTAGCTATAGCTGTAAGCTACTGGACTTATCTTCCTTTTGATTTGCTTGTGGTGAGCCACACTTTATTTCCCACTGAGAACACCGATCCATCCCATCTCCTCTAATCTGTAAACCTTTTTTTGATTAGCTATCATCTTCAGATACAATAGTAGACTCTTCCAAATTCCTTGGATGTCCTGAACATACTTTTCTGCAAAAGGAATCCCAAAGGGGGGAATGGAAAAATCGAATGATCATTTGGTCAAAACTACAAGGTTGTTCCATTAGAGCTCTATCTAGGCAAGCAATTGGGACTTGTCACTCTGGACATTTGAATAAAACACACCATAGAAACAGCTTGAGGAATCATATAGCATGCCTAATCTGATGATATCTAAGGACAGTCACTTATCCAGGATCCTCTGCAATGCCGCTTTCCCATAGTTGTGCTTTTTGCAAATGGTATTGAAGGGAAAGTTTGCCTCTTGCAGAAAAAAACAAAGATATGCAACAGGATGACACACAAGGAGGAGTAAAATAAATGATTGACTATCTAGGTAGACTAGAGGAATGGTTAAAAGCATGGCAACTACAGTTTAATGCCAAAAAATGCAAAAGTATGCCCTTGGGTCTCAAAGACCCAAAGGCTAAATATAGTATTAATGGCACTATAATGGAAACTACTGAGGAGGAAAGGGATCTAGGAATCACTATTTCAGGTGACTTAAAGGCAGGTAAGCAATGTAACAAAACAATGAGAAAGGCAAGTCAGATACTTGGTTGCATAGGTAGAAGAATCAGAAACAGAAAGAAAGATGTAATAATGCCACTGTATAGGTCATATGGGTCCTGGCATTGTCGCTTTAAAACCGGAAATGTCAGTGTAGCCTTTTGACGTGATGTTAATTTCAACTGCTGGCCTTTTCTATAGTCACAATTTATTCTAGCAGTGTCGGAAAGGTTGTGTGTGTGTTATTAAAGTTATTTTATTGTTTACCAATAATCATTGGCTGCTGCGATATGTGTGGTTCCAACTCACACGGCGATTTATTAGCAAAAACAAAAGAATAAAAATCAAATAAATAAGTACAGCTGATACATACGCCGCGCCCTGCTGGATCCAGCTTACAGTCATTCAATGCTGAAGTCTGCGGTCAAAGAGACTGAATGCTGTTTCCAGAGCGCAATATATATACATTTGGTGTTACAGTAAATACAATACAGATGACATGTCATGTTTCCATAGGTTCAGGCTCCAGGACAGTCCAGTATACTGTAGTTCATAGGTCAGTTCAAACGATGCCCTCCAAGGGTGGGGGTCAGCTCTCCAAAAGCTGCATACTAATCTTCCCGCCGAAAGGTAGTTCAAACTGGTCTATTTACATTACACAGACAATACCATTCTGATCATTCCCTATATTCCATAACTAGCATACGCGAGATGCGATCTCATAGCCGATGGAACCAGATCACTAAGGATAAATAGGGGATTAGAATGACACCAAACATATGTTTCCTGTAACGTGAACCTTTGATCTCAGTAAAGTGCTTCTAACATTATCATATTTAACTTTAAATTCAGTAACATCTGTTCATAAACAACTGTGGGCTGGAACTATTATAAAAATTAACTATATGCAAGTGAATGTGTAAATATAAGTGTATGTGTGCGTTATTTATTGTGCAACTGCGTCAGAACATGTGGAGTACTGATCGCAATCGCACGGTAAACCAATATTAATCAATATAGTTTATTTCATCCAATTATCTGACTTTGACAGTGTCATATGGTAAGTCTTTATTTCTGACATGTTGCCCTGTTAGTCTGCGGAATTTTGATGACGCAGATATCAATGTCAGCAATATCAGTATAGAAAAACCGTTCCCCATCACAAAACAATTGGCACCTTTGCACTTTTTTCAAATAGCTCCCAATTTCCTCTAAATATAAGTTCAAATTATCAACAGTATTTGGGCTCCACTATTCTTTCTCTATTAATATTACAGAAGCTTTTTTCTTTTTCTTTTGAAATTAATACTATATCATCATCATCATCATCATCTATTTCTATAGCACCACTAATTCCGCAGCACTGTACAGAGAACGCACTACCATCAGTCCCTGCCCTAGTAGAGCTTAGAGTCTAAGTACCCTAACACACACACACACACACACACACACACACACAGACTAGGGGCAATTTGATAGCAGCCAATTAACCTACTGGTATGTTTTTGGACTGTAGGAGGAAACCAGAGTGCCCGGAGGAAACCCACGCAATCATAGGGAGAACATACAAACTCCACACAGATAAGGCCATGGTCGTAATACAAAGTCATAAATAATGGCCTTGCAGTTAAATTATCTAATGATCTCTCAAGTATCTTAATATTTAACTATCTTAATCTTCTCAAAGTCTACAAAGCTTTGGAAAGATTTAAATCAATTCAGTATTTTTGGAAAACAGAAACCCCGACTTATTTTAATTTAGCTTATCACCTAGTTACTATGCCCTACTGTGCTGTATGTAGCTCACCATTCCCTCCATATTGTGCTGTGTATGTGATTCTACACTCCTTCTTGATAACAGTTATAAAACAATACACATTTTTGCTAGTAAACACCTGTACCACATTAGGCATTTCCATTTAGTTATATTAGGTTTTAGCATTTTACCTCTGAAGATATACAGTATCTCAAACATATAAACATAAGTCAGTTATATGTCAGTACCATAAACATATATTGTACATAGTGTACTAAAGTGTATATTTCTGACTGCAGTCTTGGTAGGGAAACGGCATAAACATATGGTATTTATTTTGTTATTTCATGATCATAAGTTTGAGAAATAATTATGATTTTCAAAGAGATTTGTAAATCACTGTTGTTTCATGTGGTAGAAACATACAAACATATTAAATACTATATATATGGTAAGCATTCATTCTCTCTATTTGGTGATTTCACTATTCTTTTTTCTTTTACCTTTGCTTTACCTTGTGCTCTACTCTATAAACTTGTCCAACTTTTAAGCCATCTAAATCTGTATGGCATTATGCACTTTATTATACCTTGCTTTTGTTCTTTTCCAGTTAATTTATTAGCTCTAATGCTTTTCTCATCATATTTCATTCTAAATCTACAGAGATTTATTGTTTATACAATGCTAGCTTAAAGTGTTTCATGAACCGTAAAAGTGACTTAGAAGTTCTCTTTTGGTTTTAAGCAGCAAAATATGATTATGTCCTGATAGCAGTACTGAAGAAAGAAGGTTGTAAAATCAGGACAAATTGGCTTTTGATACTGCACAAAGTTCGAGACAAAGTTCCAGACATCTTTTTTGGGATTTAGCAATAACTACTCTGATAGACTTGAAACGACCTGTAAAAATTTACAAAACAGCTATTTCCCTTGAAATCAGTTTGCACATGTGTCATACCAAAGTTCCAGAAGTTACCATCAATGTTAAACTCAAACATTTTAAAGAAACATTGAATGTACTATCTACTGAGTTCTCTCAAAAGCTTTTAGCTACTTTAGCGTGTTGCAAAACTAGCACCACCTGGAAAAGTGATATGCTGATCTTAAGTTTATTGAAAACATTTGTATAGATCTTTTATAAACTCAAAATGGCTGCTCTACTGAGCACAATGTAATTCACAATGTATTTCACTGAGCTCAGTTTATTAAAATTTCACATTGTCTTTGTCAAACTTTATTTATAAAGCACAAACATATTATGAAACGCTTTCCGGAGAGAGTATTTAATCATTCATATTAGTCCATGCCACAGTGGAGTTCACAGTCTAAATTATCAACCACACAAAAGCTAACAATAAGTAACAGTGGGCCTGATTCATGTTTGGACGGAAGTCCGTTTGCGTGCTGTATCTTGTGTGAAATAGCTCTGCGCATGCTCCTAAACGGATATCACGACAATGAACGCAATTGCATGCAATGCAGATGCGACTTATTCAAATCCTGGGTTTCTCTTAGGTATGCTTGTTTTCAGATGTATCATTTGTCATTTGTACCAGCTACAGGGCAGGTGTATGTGCTGATAGTGATAACTGGCACTGCATAGTCTTAGTTGGGAAAAGTGCACATATTTGTGCCACTAAATAGAACAGACCATGTGTATGCAAGTAAGATAGACTATAAAAACACATTGTATGTACAGTACACATGTACACATGAAGAACATATTAAGTTATGTATTTAATGTGAAATTAATATATATATATATATATATATATATATATATATATATATAATTTTTTTAAAGCAACCATATTTTTATAGTATTTTTAGAGTTGTTCATTTATTTTATAATATACATTTTTTGTATGCCTTCTGAGGTGACCTTATATTGCACATACTTCTGGGCATATAATGCACTCTGTTCTGTCTGTTAACATATAACAAGTACTGTGTAAACAGAGTATACTTACAATCAGATTAAAACGGAAACATATCTTGAGATTCGCTTGGATTTCAACTGAAATAAACTACGCTCATGCTCTGTAGTATTTTTTATACTGAAACTTGCGTGCAAGTTTGGTTCCGATTTCAATCAGGCCTAATGTGTATTTGGGTTGTGGCAGAATAGAACACATGTTCTCAGCGCTGTGAGGCAGCAATGCTAACAACTCTACCACAGTGTATATTGACATCAAGTTTCTACCATAATTTGTCTTAAGAATGAGAACATCAGGTTCCTGTTAATGCAATAAATATTGTGGTCTCATGTGTCTCATGTTCATTTGTTATAAATAGCTCTTTGGCTCTCATTAATATTTCTCCTCCTCATTGGGGCTATAAAGTGTTTTCTTTGAAACTTTACAACATAATTTCTTCTGTTAAGTTCCAGCGTGAAATCACATACACATTAAAATTAATCACATTTAAGTTAAAAAGGTGCAACTATCTAATCAGATGTAACTATAGCAATATATTACTAAGGAATAATAATTAAATGTTCCCCTAGTTACCAAAGCGTTTATGAAAACAGAAGCATTGATTCTTTCTGTTAAATTTACCTGCTTATATTAAGCACTTATAAGGTCTTAATGCATTTTAGTGCAATTTCAGCTTTTTATTCATGGGGTAATTAGTCTGTTAAAAAAGCCAATAATTTGCTGTCTGGCTAGACTACCTAATGAAATAAAGCTGTAGTCCCTTGAAATTTGTAGGAAACAGGAAAAAAGACAAGTTAAACTCTTACAAGTCTTTAGATTATTTCTCAAGTCCGATCAGTAACTGTTATTTTAATTTACATAGTATTATCTATATTCTAACTAACACCGAAATGTAATAACCTAAATGTAATAACCTAATTGTAAAACTTGACCTATAAACATGTAGCAAGAGACAATTTTGATAAATAATAGTTTTATTTTTAAATAAAAATGATCCTTGCATTTCAAAGCATTGCGGTATGGAATTTCAACTCAATTGCCACAAAAATGGTCAGCATTAGTAGTAGTATTTCCTTTTATTTATAAGGTGCCACAAGACTTCCACAGCGCTGTACATAGGGATAAGAACTTACTACAAAATTACCGAATTGCATAAGTACATACAGAAAAGAACAATGAGTACATATAAGCAGAATAAAAAATGCATGGATACAATTAACAGAAAAAATTGCAATTCAACAGAAGAAGAAGACAAAATCGGGGCCAGTGAGAATGATGTAGAGTGGGCAGGCATGAAACATAGAGAACAGACATGAGACATAGGTTAGAGGACCCTGCCTGTGAGAGCTTACACTCTAAAAGGAGGGGATAATGAAAGACAAAAGGAGCAAATGGGAACAAAAGGCATAGTCGGGTTAACTATGCTGTACAGGTTCTGCAAGATACTGAGGCCATGATGTAGAGAGGACTAAACAGGGCCACGATGGTGCAGATGCTAGGTGTTACAGAGCCTTGTAGGGTCCAGATGGTGCAAAGCCTATTTTGGCACCAGCCAGGATGCTAAAGGGACCATGATGGTGTCTGAGCTTTTAAAAAACATAGTTACACAGATAAATAGTACCAGTTACAATGGGATGACGTGTGTTGCAGGTTAATAGAGGATGAGTGTTGTAACAGCTGACATACATACTTTTAAAAAACATATTTTCACAGATGATAAGTACAAGTTACAATGAGATGAGGTGTGGTTTAGATTAGGAGAGGATGTGAGTTGTAGCAGCTGATGTACATACATTGTATTGCTGCTCTGCGTGGGCTCTAAAGTTGCTGCCACAATCCCTGGTGCTCCTGTTAGACCACAACAATAATGGTGTCTTAAGATGATCAGTGATCATCAGTGTATAGAGAAGTTTTTATTATTATTATTGATTATATACTGCCACATTATTATGCAGCACTTATTAGAATATATTAAATAATTTCCATAAATCCTTGCCCCACTGGAGCAGTCTACATTCTCTACCACACTAACACATAGACTAGGGTCTATTTTGCCAGAAACCAATTAACCTATATGTAAGTTTTTAAACTGTTGGAAGATACCGGAGCACCTGGATTAAAGCGACACAAACACGGGGAGATATATATGGTCAGATTAATTAAGGAAAGTAAAGCTAAAATATTGAGTAGCTTTGAACCTTGGCAAAACCATGTTGTTTTGGAGATGGTGGTGGTAAATTTAAAAGTGAGCACACATTTATAATTGGGGTAGAGCATGGTAGAACATCTTTAAATTTAAATTTCAGTGTACAAATAAGCTATCAAGTATTTGGCTGCTACATGAAAAAACAGCCACTATTTTTATTATGTGCAAATTAATAAACTAATTTGCACCCCTTGCATTGTAACATGATTTTGTCCAGGAGAATACTTACTCATTTTTTGCCTTACTTTCCTTAATGAATCAGGACCATAAACTCTACAGAGATAGTTCCCTGGTGGGAATTTAACCCATGGCCCCAGAGCTGTGAGGCAAAAATGCTAACCACTGTTACATCATGTGAAATAGGGATACTGTTAAAAATAAAAAAATAACTCATTCAAAGCTCAAAATTTAATTTAAGGTGGAGCTTAGGGAGGTCTTTCCATTTGCATACAGCAGCATCACAGTGTAACAGAACTGTCAGGAATCCTACATTTAGATGCAGGACTCAGCATCTATCTTTCACTTCACAGTGTGGCAAGCACAGCTTATGCAAGTTCATTGGAATGCTATCAGGCGAGCGCTAACATCACAGAGGCAGGGAGTTGAACTACCAAACAGTATTTAAACCTGCTCTGCCTGTCATTCCCTGCCAAAGTGTCAGATTTGCTGTTCCAAACTCCTGAGCTATGTTATCCTGAATACTACTTGACACCTAATTATTTGACCCAGCTTGTTCCTGATTTCCTGAAACTTGGATCCTAACTTTGCACTGTTTGAATTCTGTTTCTCATCCAGTTTCTTGCTGACCCGGATTAGTCTGACCACTCTGCATTATGTGCTACTTCCTTTAATGCTCCACCCACCACACCAAGGGCCAGTTTGGTGGACTGCGATCTAGTTACTACACACAGCAAAATCATCCCTCCTTGCGGCGGGTTCTGGAGAATACTGGTCACTTAGACTCTGCAAAACTGCTCTCTGGCTGTCAATTCTAGCTGGTGTTGTGCCCAAAACACTGGTCCTGATAATAACCCTGACTTTCAGTACTCACTTGGGTCAGAAGAACAATGAACCAACAGCTAGAAGTACTCTGTTTTTATCTTAACATATTCATCACCGCCAAAAACTAAATTTTACCACCAGTAAGAATCCCTTTGCTTTTATCTTAACATACTGACCATCACCGAAAGATACTTTAAAGCTTTGGGTGGAAAGCATTCTTTGACATAGTACAGCAAACTACATCGAACTGATCAAAATTGTAAAAGACAAGCAATTAATTTATATCAGTTCAAATTTGCACACTTTAATGAAGTGATCAGTCATTTTTCTTTTCAGCCATAGTGGGACTTATGGTCATTGTTATGGTCATATCTAGTGTATCTAGAAAAGAAAACATTAATAATAAACATTGCAGCTTTTCAAATTCTAGCAGCAAGACATAAAATACAAACTTGTTATAAATTAGAGATAGCCTACATACTTCTTTAATATGTCTCTCAACATTATTAATATTTTCTAGGCATTCTTACACTGCATATCTACAGCCTCAGATTTTCTGAAATCTAGTCAATCAAAATAGACTGAATGTTTGGCATTATGTTCTCTCTAGATACTGACACTTTCGTTGTTTGTTCAATTAAATAATTAGTTTAAAAGCTGTACTAACTATTAAAAAAATGATTTGATGGCTTAAGTGTTAGGGTGGAAGAAATGCTGGCATATTTGTTGCTCTTACATTGCTTTAAATCAAAAGTGTGATGTAGTCATGACTATGGACATGTTTTTGATACTACAATACTACAATATTCCTTCATCAATTTGACAGAAGCTTAACCTCCCTACTCTATTCTGTGCGGGTGCCCTGCTCCTTCCACTAACTCTTATTGTCTGGCCTCTTGCTTGCCTCTATTTCCCTCATGACACCACCCCTATTACATGTAAAAACAGCCCTTACTCACAATCACACAAATTATAGGTTAGCACACTTATCTCATTAAATACTTTGCACTACTGTGAACATTTCAATAATTTAATTGGCTACAGATTGCTCTATCCCGGTCAAATTCTAAACAGGGAATACATAGAAGAAAATGACAAGATACCGTAAAAATTGTACTGTATTACTTTAACAACCTTTAAAGCGAATGTTTACATTTTATCTAAAAATGCTTAATCCATTTTGAAAACAGTTCTCAAACTAGTACGCTTAATCTGTGCAAAAGTTTGAAAACAATGTGTAAATGTGAAAGGGTCAACCATTTCTAGTATATCTGAGTTGGTTCACGGTTGTTTGAAAGGTCTTTAACTTGTTTGAGCCTGTTTGACATTTGTTGAACCTATTTATTGTTTGTTATTATCGTGTTCAATGTCCACTGGGACATTGTTCAACATACTGTACGTGTAACATATTTGGCAAACATTGAACACACTTGATGTAGGTGTAAGATGTTTGTTGAACATTGAACCCATTTACCATAGGTATAGCACGTTCAACAAACATGTTTGAATTCTGTTTGTCATTTTAAATTCAGTTCTAGGTCAAATGTGAATGAACCAGTCCCAAATCATGAGCAACCTGTTAACAAGCTAGGGGCTGCCAAACCTTCTTGGTTCAATTCAATTTTGAACTAGCGCGAGCATCTCTAGTGTTATTTATACCTGAAGCTGCTGTATGTCATATGTCTTTGAAACTGGTGTATGTAATGTATTATATTCCTGAATAGCACATATTAAATGTTTTAATAATGTAGTGTAGGGGTGTGTATGACTTACGTAACAAAACATGAGGTAAATTAATTTCTAATTTATCCTCATATAGAAATCTCATGAGATAGAAACCATGATTTGCTTTTAATAAATACCTATGAATACAAAGCAGATAGTAGTATCCTATTTAACTATGTAAGCTGCTATATATATGCTCTAGTGAATACCCTTATGATAGGAACTAACTTATACAACTTAAGATATTGCCACCAATGCTCTTCTTCAAGTGGACTTGTCACTTGTACATAGTGGAGCCATCAATGTTGTCATTTGAACCAGTATGCAGCCTATCCATTTGCAAGGAACAAGTGACCTTAATGAGGTGTCGCATGGCTAATATTTATGAGGCCTGACTTATATTCATGAGGCATTAATTCCTAGTGAATGTATAGTGTTACATACATACATACATATTAGTTCAACTCACACAATGGATACCACCACAGTAGGTATTAAACGTAGTACACTACAATTATAAATACAATTTATTGGTTTTAATACTAACTTTGATGAATAATGCGATGTATAAACACAGGAGATTAGTGAAATTTTCAAAACTGTTCTGTTCACCTCATTTTGCATTTGGCAGCCAAAATATACACTTTTCGCCAACAGAATGTGGCCTTAAATATTTCCAATCCCACACCACACAGCAGAATTAATTGACCTTTGTCACCCGAGCTCTGTTCATAGACAATCAATTCCACAAATTGAAAGTGATGATACCAGGAGATTAGGATATGGACTCAGAGGGAAGTCCTGGTATCTAAGGGTTCAGGAGCACAAAGACAAAGAGAGATGGGAAGGATACAACCAAATCTTTATTACAAAAGATAAACATCTAATGCAAACAATAGCCACTAAACTATATTTACTTTAAATCAAACCCCAAGTGATCACCACGCTCCAAACAAGACTCCCTAAATTCTCCAGTGCTTTAAAACCAAAATCATTATTAAGATGAATAGTCTTTATTGTATACAAACCCAGTTGTGTTATGTTGTTCTCAAGACAAATCATAGTCCAGTGAGTGGGTGCTGAAGATGTTGCCGGAGCAACAAATCCTTTCAGATCATCCAGATCCATCCAAAACATTCTCCTGTCCAAGCTATTACAATGATCCTCTTCTTGCTTGATGGTCCCAGCTGCTCGGCCCAAGACCTTTCTACTAATTTATTAGGGATCTTAATCCCAGTCTCCCTGTTCCAATAGGCTCACCAGTAGGAGAGATCCATGAGCAACTCCGAATGGAGCAGAGGTACTCGGCATTAAGATGAATATACAATATACGTACTGCTGATGCATCTTAGTCTAAAGGAACTTTTGCAGGAACCAAGACACTACATCAAGCTCAAGAAATCCTGGAACACTCTCTAGTCCACCATGCAGGTCTTTAAAAGTGTCCAAGTTTCCCACAAATGGAAACCCTGCAGGATTCATTTCAGGTCAGTTTGGTTCAGGATTAGCCAGGATGGTAAGAAGAGTTGGTGATGGGCAAGAATTAGGATTCTCCCCACGTGTAGCTCTCCCCTGCACGACTGGTGCCTCTAAGTCTCTCAGTGGCCAGAACTGGTTAACAAGATTTTTTATCCCAGTTGATATAGAGCAACTCCTCATTTTAACCCCTCAAAATAAGAACCAACACCTCATGTTTTGATTTAGCTAGATACACACAGATATGCAGTGTTATGGACAAGTTCATACAACAACTTATTTTGTTTTAAATACACATAGGAGTTGAAAAAAACAATACTCATTGAAACGTAAGTATTTGACCTCACTTTAGGGGAACTTTGAGATGCGTGCATTCACATGTCTCTAAGCTGCACTGTAGAAAAGTGTACTATGTACTTGACATAGTTCTATTATATTTTACTGAGCATTACTGATTGTGTACAATGCTGGCAAGAGTGAAATTGATGTAAAGCAAAGAGGACACTTCAGTCAGAAAGCATGTATGTATGGGACCATTTACTAACATTATTTATTGGAGTCCTGTTGTCAGGGAGTGTTTATTAGATGTTGCTGATGCTCGTTAAATCAGTATTGATGTTTATGAGCCCAAAGACTGGTTGAAAACCCACATTTTTATTGCACATTAAAGCTTAACCCCAAAAGTTATTTTGCTATATTGTACATGAGAGGGATTTGCATTGTTTTTTTCCTTAAACATCTCTGCAGCTCTGACACACCATTTTTCAGAAGTGTTACTTATAGTTAGTCATTTTTGTGCAAAATACATCCTTAGTCACTTACTTTATCCAATTTGTAAACAACATTTTTTGCAGTAACGTAAACAACATCATATTTTTTAAAACTGCTTTATCTGCTAACATATCACAATTTATAAAATAGACATATCATGAAAACAAATACAAGCAATATCATGTGATGAGGCTGATAATGGGTAAATCAGTGCTCAGTGCTCTCATAAATCACTATTAGAAACAAGTGCCTGTGTGATATCCTATTGGGATTAGCTTTGCAGTTAGTAGTTTTACATAAAACGTCTTGAAACATCCAAACCTACAAACCCTTGTAAAATATGTGGTACAACATTGCAGCAGCTATTCAGCTCCTAAATCTGTCTGCAGTTGGTCACTCACCGCAGGCTTTGGTGGAGTTTGATATTTTTACTCTTAGTTCATCTCATTTTGTTAGTGATGTATTTATCCCCTCCAGATTCTGGATGCTCTTTGATTTTGCCCAATTGCAGGATTCCATATCTTGGGACACTGCTACCCCACTTATCCAGTAGGATAGAGTGAGTTGTTCAATGCAAACAAGTGACCCTGCTCATTCAGGTTTAGCTACAGTAAAACGTGCTAAGTGCAGATGCACTCACAGTAGTGTAGTAAAATCTCTTAACGACAAAAGAATGGGTGCCAGATCATCTTTTTCAGATGGAATAAAAAAAAACCTACATTTAATACATGTTTTTTCTTCAGCACAGTTCTTAATTGCATTATTCACAGATGAGGTATCGCATAATAAAACCCCAGCGCTAACACTCTTGCTGATTGGAACTGTTTCTCTGCCTCTCACTCTCCTGTCTATGCACTACCAGAGTCACTTAATCTGCCCTGTTTTCACATCACTCCATAGTATTTCACACTCATGACACACAACTACTCAACAAGTCAGGGTGACAGTATCTGGCTTGGCTGCAGTTATCTATCTCACATTGTCACTCACTGCAGTATCTCCTCCTCTTCACGCAATCACTGGGTTCCAGAGTCTCATGGGTATATTTACTAACCTGCGGGTTTGAAAAAAAAGTGGAGATGTTGCCTATAGCAACCAAGCAGATTCTAATTATTTAGTACATTCTACAAAATGATAGCTAGAATCTGATTGGTTGCTATAGGTAACATCTCCAGTTTTTCAAACATGCAGTTTAGTAAATACACCCCTCATTCTCAGAATACAGGCTATCTGGTGACGTGTGGGAACTAGTATCTCTGGCTCCAGCTTAAGTCGAGATGATACAATGATACATATCTTGAAGGTAAGCTTCTTGTTACCAAGTCAAAGAGATTTATTCGAGGGAAGTGTCTCTACAACTGACAGAATTGCTTTTTCCCAAATGTTGCTTTTTTTTCTCCCAGAGCACTGGCTCACTCAAGCATATACTACTAAAGGCATCACTCACACTCATGTGTACAAGGGGGCATTACATGTGTTGTGTACAGTCAGACTTTTATATTATCATTTTTAATGTCTTCTCACTTATGTAATCTAAAATTACATTTTTACTTTCCTGTAATGGTGATTGCTTGCAATGGTGCATTTACCAATTGGGTAAAATACAATGTTTACAATCTTTTGAAACCCAGCACACTCCAAAGAGAAATAGGGAAAATCAATCTGCCAACATAATAGGACTACATGATAAGGCAATAACACAAATGTACTATATTTTTCTATATCTATCATTTTTAATTTATATTTCAAAGTAGATTAATAACAGATGCTATAGATTGTACATAGAATACAGAGAAATGTAGCAAATTATTTTAGGCGCAAATCTTCAAAAGCCAGCGCTGACCCTGAAAGTTAGGAACAAGTTGCAACTTTATTTGTATATCACCATATACACAACTGGGCTAACCAAACACAGGAAGTATTGTGCATACATTATTGGATTTATGCCTGCCCTAAACTAGACCACACCATCACACTATGTATTTGTCACTTGGATGAGATACATTTATTTATTTATGCTATGCAACGTGAAGTAAAATTAAAACACAAAACAATTATATATATATATATATATATATATATATATATATATATATATATATATATATATATTTATATATATATATATATATTGACAAATGGAAGGGTTTGCCCAGGGCCATCTTAGCAACATTATGGGCCCCCGGCCAAAGCAATGTATTGGGGCCCCTACCTACTCAATCACTCACAGGAATAAAAATGTAAATTATCGATAAAATTGTGGGGGTGTCTCCGGTGAAGACCCCCGCCAGCGCTGTGTCCCTGGAGGGACAGAAGATGCTGGAGCCGGTGCCCGTGAAGAGGGCGAAGATGGCCGCCAGCGCTGTGCCCCTGGAGGGGCTGAAGAGGTCCCCGATGGTGCCCAGCAGGAAGAAAGAAGAGGAGAAGTACTCACCCATCCAGCGATCCAGCGGTGAGTATCGTGGCTTCTTTCCTGCAGGTCCTGTGCGCGGGGGAAGGATGAGCCAATCAGGGCTCATCTTTTCCCGCTGGCCAATCAGCGGCCGGATACGCGAGCCAATCGCGGCTCGCGCCCGGCCATTCAAAAGATTGGCGCCGACACGAGCCAATCAGCGCTCGCGCCGGCTAATGACGTCACGCCGGCGACTATATAAGTCGCCGGGTGGCGCCATTTTGGCAGAAGAGAGTCGGCGGCGGAGGGAGAAGGACGTCGTGGGACGTCCGGAGCAGAAGAAGGCCAGAAGCGGCAGAGATCGTCGGCGGGGAGCCCTTGTAAGGGCTGAGAGCGCCACCGCCCCAGCAGCAACAGCAGATCCAGCGCCGAAGAGGAGAAGAGGCGCCGCTGGCTGGAGGGTCTGGAAGACCCGGAGAAAGAAGCGGAAGACGGCGTGGCAAGCTGAGATTCCTGCGCAGAGCAGGTAAGTTGATTCAGCGTTAAATTCGGGCACTAGGCCCGGGGTCACGGTCGGGCACAAGGCCCGTTTGCACAGAGGATTAGGGACACAAGGCCCAGGGACCTGGGCACTAGGCCCCTACTAGTCGGTGGGCCAGTAGGCCATTTTGGTAAAGGGGACAAGCCCCTGTTAGTTAGACAGGGGGCATAGAGCCCCAGGTGTACAAGGGCACAAGGCCCTTAGGTAGTTAGTGGCCTAGAGGCCATAGGAAGGCCACAGGGCCTGGTTAGGGGCTGGTAGCCCATAGGCTATAAAGGGCACAAGGCCCTAGTAGATAGCTAGGTAGGCCACAGGCCTCGGTAGGCAGGGGCTAGGACCCCTAGGTAGCAGGGCACAAGGTCCTAGTTAGTGGGCTCAGAGCCCTGAGGTAGAGAAGGGGCTGAGGCCCATTAATCAGGGTACAAGGCTCTGTGTAGCTGTGCAGAGGCCCATGGTGTGAAGGGCAGAAGACCCTGGTGGTGATGAGGTAGAGGCGTGGGAGCCTCGTGAGTGTAGGCACGGTCCTGTGTGAGGTGAGCACACGTGGTTAGGAGGTACAGTAGAGCGGAGGCTCCTGTGGTGCTGCAGCAACCGGCTGGGTGGCTAACAGCGGTGTGCTCTGGTAAGTAGCTTACAAAGTACTGTATATTGTATTCTGTTGGTGAGGCGGGTATTGTTGAAGTACAGTATTTTGGGTGTGCTATGTAATTGTGTCCAGGTGCAAGACGTCAGGCCCCCATTAAAGGTAGGCTCTTGTTCCTCTGGTTTCCTGTGCTAACCCGTGCTGTGGGGACAAGTGTAGTTACCAGCATACACATAGTCAGGGGAGAACACACGTAGTTTTCCTGTCCCTTAGGTCCCCGGGGTCACACTGGTATCCAGAGGGGGTGGCTGAGTGAGTTGGTGGCAGTGCAGCACACCTTGAGGCAGTTCCAGGGGCGGCCGTGGTTCTGATTGAGGGTCCTTAAGGCCGGTTACTTGCAGGTGGACCTGTGGTTCTGGACGTAGGGACACGTGTGAGATACCCGAGTACAGGCAGTCGGGCGGTTCAGTTCGATCGGCTGTTCCGTGCGGCAGTCGGCCCGTGGGTTAGTGTGCTGTTCCACTGAGCCTCAGCCGGGCTTAAAGAACCGGTCCTTAGGGTCTGTGGGTGACCCCATAGCAAGAAGGCAGCTTCTTGGTACGACCTGGGTGAGGGGGTTAGGAACCGCCCTCCGATTTAGTCCGTGAACACCGGCTGGTGTTCCCCGTAGTGTGTAAGTGAGCAGTTCCATTAGTGCACCACACCTAGTTAGTCATAGTGGTTTGACTTAGTTGCGTTGCCGACCATTAGAACGTTGTTAGGGTCGGGTCGCTGTTGTAGTTAGTCCAGTTTTGTGGGTGCCATCTTAGTCTCACTGAGAGCGTAGAGGGAGGCTGTGTGTTCTTGTCATCCGCAGGAGTCGGGAAGGCGCAGAGGGACCGGATCGCAAGTGAGCTTGGACTGACCGTGTCCTTGTTCTTTGCCGTAGTCTCTAGCAGCCCTTACCTGGTAGGCACGGCCGTAATCTCTGTCTCTTCCATAGAGGGACGTGATTGGAGGTGACGGGTTGCGGCTGCGGATCTGCTGGGGTTGATTCGCAGTTGGGATATCGGAAGCAGACTGGAGGTGACCATCATTTTCAAGGTAAGTTCTTTTGTGTTGCGTCTGTCCCTGTCTTTCCCCGCCGGGGGGGTTACAAAATTTAGTTTATATGTATTGTTACCTGCAATAAGTCAGTGTTTAAACATAAAAAAAAACATGTTGTACTAGAGAGATTAATTCACAAAAACGTTTTTTGATGGATATTTACCCCCCTTCATCCTGGTTCTGGTCTGCCCCTATTTCCCACACTGTTCCCTCCATTATGCTCCTGTTTGCCCCCCTTCATCATTCTTCTGGCCTCCCCCCCACCCCTGTATCAAATACTATGCCTTTGCCCTCCATTCTCCTATTTGCCCCACTTCACTTACCTTTCTATCACCTTCTTCTCTTCTTTTTTCTTATGTTCTGTTTTCTATCTTCCTCGCTTGCTTGTCTGTCGCGTTGTGGCTCCTCTCAGTGCACTCCTCACTGAAAAGGTTATGCTTGATAACATCACGCCTGACATTCAGTGCGAGCGCAGTAGCAAGGAGGGGAAGGGGGAGCCGTATCGGCGCCGCTTGACCGCAAAAAGGTAAGTTGTTTTTTTTTCTTTTTTCTTAATTATTTCAGAGTCGTGGCTATGGGGCCCCTAAGCATGTGGGGCCCCCGGGCAGTTGCCCAACGTGCCCAATGGGAAAGACAGCCCTGGGTTTGCCACAGGCATTTAAGAGAGGAATCAGCTATTCAGCTGACAGTGTGCAGGTAAAAGGCTGAAGACTGAATTACATACAGGTATAGCAGTGCACCTGGGTTCAGAGATATACAGATCAGAGACATATGTGACAAAGTAAAAGTATAAAGTGTGATTTAGTTTACATGCTTTGAAAGTGTCTTCGACAGCTGCAGCAGATTGACGGAGTGTGTCTGCAGAGAAGTAACTACAGAATACCTGTCGGGAACTCCTTGCTGAAGGATAAGAGAGTTGTCTTTTCGTCAGGCTAAGGCTGTGGTAGGAGTCTCAACTACAAAAGACTGTATGGTGCCCTTGTGCATGGCGACTGATGGCAGCTAGTGGTCAGTTTCCAGGTAAAGAAACTGGGACTAGCCAGTGGTAGGTTGCCTGGTGTCGACCTGACAAAGTGTGTGCTGTACTATTGTGATGGAAACAATAAAGCATTATTTGTTTCTAGCAAGAAGCTGTCCGTGTGCGGTGACCGTGTCAATATATATATATATATATATATATATATATATATATATATATATATATATATATTGCTTTTTTTGTCATAGAACTCACCAGAACTGAGTTCCGGCACCTTTTCTTGATGGATTTTCCAAGTTTTAAAAGTAACTTTTGAACATTTGATGTTTGGTCCACATGGACTTGAATCCTGTCGAGCGTAGCAGGTCAGGGGAAAAATCATTAAAACGGTGCATGCGGGCTGCTTGTCTGTGGAGTCCGATGCACACGTACTTCGCCTGTGTGGTTGTGATGGCACTGCTTGGCTTGTAGCGCTGCTCAGCTTGTGATTGGTCGTGTGGGCACGCACTGAGTGCTTACTGTGGGGGCGGCGACCGTTATGTTCCGTTATACAACTGACGTGTGTGGGTGTGTGATTGACTACGTGATGGGAGTTACGGCACATTTTTTCCTACAAAAAACCACTGTGTATATATATATATATATATATATATATATATATATACACTCATATATTGTGACAAAGGGAGTGATTTAACACAGGCATCTATGGGAGGAGTTAGGTGTTCAGCTGATAGTTTGCAGGAGAAGGCCGCTTAGAGGGTTAAGTCTTTGCCTAGTGGTACTCCTAGGCTGAACACACATAGGTGGTGGACAGAGTCTAATGAAGCACTTAGACCAAAGGGAGAGGTTTGGTGCATATAAACCTGAATTGAGCATTTGCACAGTTGACCAATTCCAGAGAGTGGCCACTGTCTAGATAGAAGGACTGTGTCTAGTCAGTGTTAGGTTGCCTGGTGTCAACCTGACAGAAGTGTATGCTTCTTTATTGTGATGGAGCAATAAAAGCACTGGTTATACAGCAAGAAGTTGTTCATGTATGCATCACCAGAGGGGTACCCATATATATCTATAATATAAAAGCCTAGTGGCGTGTGTTAGACTGTGTGTGTGGGAAAAAAAACCAAGCTGCAGCGCCACCTGCTGGGCGGAGTTATACACTGACCTACTAAATTCTTAGTGTGTGTGGGGAAAAAAACTCAGAAAGGGCTGAAATTTGGTATACTAAGATGTTTTTAATTTGTTAATTTAATTTGTTAATTGTTAAAAGTGTTTATAAAGATTTTAAAAAAATATATATATATTTCTTGAAGGAGAAGTAACAGTTGGGAGTGGTTGGTGGCTGCCGGGGGTGACAGAGCGTGAGGAGTGTGATACTCAGGACCGCTGAGAGAGATCCCTGTGTCTGGATAGACATCTGGATAGATGTGGCGATAAAGATGAAGGATGAGGTGATGGAGAAAAATGATGAGGTGGTGACATGTGGACAAAACCACGTTAAAAAAGGGCGCTTGCGTCGGGAAGTAACGCACTTCCCCTGAGGAGGCCTGGCCTAGCCCCAAATGCATGACAAGAGCCTTTTTAACACCTTAAGTAGCTTGATTTGACTAGAATGCATGAGTATCCTGCACGAGTTACATTGTATATATATATATATATATATATATATATATATATCTATATATATATATAGTGACCAAAGGAGTGATTTGCCACAGGCATCTAAGAAAGGAATTAGGTATTCAGCTGACAGTCTGTGGGGCAAGGCTGCAGACATTACAAACTTATACAGCAGTGTACCTAGAAGGAGGACATAATAGTATAGAGTGTAGAAGGGGTTTGAAAGTGCATTTTTCCAAAGCTAACAGCAAGCTGAGATGGTGTGCCCGTAGTAAGGCTAACCAAGTAGAGTACCTGATGGGATCTCCTTTATAAAACCAAGATGGGAGTTTTTCACTGCCTATCAAAGTAGGGCTGTGGTGTTATGACTCTGCCTATACTTTGTATGTGCAGCAGTACCTTAATTCCACCAGAAGCGTTGCTGTTCTGCCCATTTTCACCTTGCCTGTAGGAGTCAATCTCCTTAACTGATTAATACCAGCACCTGTCTCAGGGCTTCATATACCTGCCTCAATCTGTGTTCTGTGCAGTTCTTCATTTATACCTGGCTGCTGCTTGTCTTCTGTTTATACCATGTTTCAGTTTGCTTCATTGCTGTCTGATCTCTCGTTGTGACACTCTGCCTGATAACCGGACTCTGCTTGTTTGCCTGTTACCCTGACCTCTGCCTGTTTACCGGCTTATGCTTGTTTTGCTTGTGACCCTGACCTCTGTCTGGCTACTGGAGTCTGCTTGTATGCTTGTTGCCCTGACCTCTGCCAGCTTGCTCACTGGACTCAGCTAGTCCTGTTTCCCTGGACAGCAACGTGCCTCTGGCTAACTGGAATCCTGATCCCGGCATCCCTAATCTGGTTCCTCCTGGCAACTGGGTAACTTAATCTACTTGTTCCTGCATTTTTAACTGTATTTGCCATTTGAATCATTGCTTGGAACTTGTTGCTTCTCTGGTCTATCCCTTCCATTCATCACACCTGCTCATATTTGGAGTATACCTGTTAATTATGCTACATGAAATCAGCATATTCCATGAACTGAATCCTCGTTCACATTTTTTTGGGTAATTTTTTGCGGTATAGAATGTTGGAAATGTTGTTTGAAGTCTGAGAAAGTGCATTAGGGAATGATGCGACTGTAAAAAAGGGTAAATTATGAAAAACCATCAAATCAAGGAATATAAAATAGGTGGGTTTGCTGTATTACTATGTTATTACTATTTATTCATCAGTGCTGTACATTAAGGGGATAAATCATGAACAACAAGTTGATTACTATGGTCTTAAGTGTTTCCAATATTACTACTCAGCAGAATGAATGGACTTTAGTCTCAGCAATATACATTGCAGTTTGGTATTCTGAAGACCCCAAAGTGAGAAAAATATTGTCACCATCAGGGGCTCCTTGTCATGCCACTAGCCATAAATCATATTGAAAGTGTGTGGGGCATGCTTTATCACAGATCTTTTCTTTGCTAATGCACTCCCGTGGACACCTGGACACACCTACTGATCTGCTCTCAGGGGTTAAACTATGCCACCTGGCAGGAGCAAACACCCTCTAAACAGCACCTTCCAGCATGTAAGCCCCTGGCGTTTTTCTCCGGCACTTCAGATCTGAGGAACATTCTTTGAGACATCGCTAAAGGACCTCAGCTGCAAGGCAGAAATAGATGGTATCTTAGACTCTCTGTGGCTTTCCACCAGACTTGCTATTAAATCTAGCACATCCCCACACCTCTAACATTATGTAAGATGCATCCTGTACAAACCCCAGCCGGTTTGCATGTGACTACTCCAACACCCAAGTGAATGTGACAATACATTTTATTCAAACTCACATGGAGCCTACTCAAGAATTTATTACATATTCCTATCCCACAGACACTTACACTTGGTAAAGGATACCAAAATAGGGCAATCTGGATGTAAAGCTGTATGGAAGACTCTTTGCAAATAGACTCAAAACCAAAGTTGTGCATCCTGATCAGGTGGGTTTTGCATACACGCTATACATCTTGCCAAAAAGGCAATTGATAAAACAGATTAAAATTTTATGCAGGGCGTGGTAAGGCTGTATTGTATAGGAGCACCCTACTGCCAGGATAAAGATCAACTAGGCACTCAGAACCCCAGAGCCAGAATAAATTAAAAATGGCACCAGACGCTATGCATTTGCATTTTTGTGGATGACATGTTGGCAATGATCACTAACCCTACTATTTTGGTTCCAAACTTAGTTTTAGATTTCTCTAAAATTAATTATTCAAAATCAGTTTGGCTCAATCTCCCCACTTTTCATGAATTGAAAGGGTTGATTGAAGGGATGAAATATGCCTTTGCTTTCCCCTAGTATCAGTCCCATATTAAATATCGAGAGGGTTGATATTAAATAGAGGTGTATCCCTACTTTTTAGTTTCAGTTTCCACCCTATCATAATGAAATAACATTAGGAGTTGAGAGAGTGGTGAAGCAAGAATTTCTCATGAATAGGGACGATCAACATCATTAAAATGTTTGTGCTCTCTAGAATTTTATACCTCTTACAGACCGGTCCCACGTTGCTATAATGAGGCAATCTCCGGGAACAAAAACATATTTCATTTTCAATCTCTCCCTAGTCACCACTGTTCACTAACTGAGCATCTCCCCAGGGGTATAGTTTTTAAGTCTGGTCACAAGCTGGGTCACATGTGCTAGCCAGCTGGGGGGTACCTCGAGTATCCACTCATTTGAGGACATTCAAACAAATTGGAAATTACCCAGTTCAGAGATATGGCACTACTTGAAGCTAAAATGTTTCTTGAGCAATGATTAAATCTGTGATGAAGCAGGCAGAGAGCTTTTCCTCTTCGAGACAAGAAGCCTGATTCATATCTTATTTCAAATTGCAGGCAAGTTATGTGCAGAAAGAGTATGCAACTTGAGTGTAATTCCAGACATTGTCAACTCAAAGTATATCTGAAGATACATTTCTATTTCAATCTGATTGGAAATACGCTTTGACTAAACAGTACTTGCCTTACATAGACACACAGAACAGACTGCACATGTGTAAGAACAATAAAAGTTTACATCAGAATGCATAACACTTTTATTTGGTCAAAAAGTAAAGTAACAATTGTTAACAGTATAATTTATTTGCATATTGATTTTCAAATATACTGTATATTTTTTAATATTTTTTCTATTAATTACAGAAAGAAGTTTTCAATGCATACTGTACAAACAATGTGTTTTATAGTAATTGCCTACAATTGTTCTGTGATGACTATTGGCATACATGTATTTTTGTACTATTTTATTTGTTGTATTAGTTATGACTATCAGTCAGTAATTACACCTGACCTGTAGTGGGTGTAAAATACATGTCTGAAACCAAGTGTACTTATGACAAACACAAGACTTGAATTCTCCCAATTTGTAGACAGTCATAAATGTCAGGTGCATTCTAACATAAATTGCATGCAATTGACAAAATTTCAGTTTCTGTACAGTGCGGAATCAATCAAGATATGCTACACAAATGGACATGCATCCGAACATGAACCAGGCCTTATGTGTGTAAATTCCAGTTACCCTACACACATGCAATTATGTTCATACATGCTATTAATAGAAGGGAAAAGGATTTTCGGGACCCTTCTTGGGGTCTAACACTTTTAAGCAAGCCAGGCCAGTTTCAGAGTGTTTCTGTTATTAAAACGATATACAAGGTATTTTCCAGATAGTGCTGATGTCCTAATCTCCTCTCCAAGATGCACCTGGGAGTGCCAAGCACCTGTTGGAGGTGCAATGCGAAAGTAGGAACAACTCTCCACATATGATGAGAACACCCTGCTCTTTTCCTATTCTTGGACAGGGTGATTTCCACATCAAAAGATATAATGAAATCTGAAGGACTAAATAGTCCATGTTTTTGAATTATATATAAAAAATATAAAAAATCACTATCTAAATAGCATCTAAAGACCCACTGGAGATCCTACTCTCTTCCATCACTGAAAGAGGATTTCCAGATCACAGTTTTATATGAACATGTACAACTTAATATTTTCGATGGAAGATAAATTGGTAGTTTACTGCACTGTATGGATGAGATTGTTTGTGTTCAAAGAATCTGTGAAATATACTAACCTCTGCTATAGAAGATTATGCCATTTCCACGTTCCTCATACTTTGAGTCTCTAGTCTTATAGCCCTTGAGGATTTTATTTGCTGCTTTAGAGACCCTCTACTGCCATAGTGACTCATGTCATGTCTCGATTTAGCTTTCCTATGTACCTTGCTACCATATCTGCCCAAATTGCATAAAACGGATGTAATATCTGCCTTAGGGTGCTGTGCACAAAACTTTGTAGGTATGTTGCCTTATTTTATCCATCTTCACTGCATTGTATTTTGTCTTTACCTTTCTTGACTCCAGTTGTAAATTTGTTACCCTTTTTTCAATGAAAAATAAATTGTAAAAACAAAATATGAAGACAAAGACAAGGAAAGAAGGAGTATACCATCTCTTTCCACAGAGACAATGGTGCATAGTGGTCCTGGTGGAGCACCAACCAGCAACCTATTACTACTCTGCATATTCATTCACAACTTATTTTTTATACAAATCGATACAGAATGTGTTCTCTCTCTGATTGCATGCACACCTGAAGAGACCTAGGTGTCCTCTTGCAAAACTAATATACAGTGAATCAGCATTATATTGCAGCAAAATTGCATATATCCTTCATACTGAAATACAATATCAGATCTGTGACAGGACAGACTGCCTATGCCACCCTCTCTGTTGTTGCTGGGAACCGGCTGGGCTTACTTTGCCACCGTTCCCTTTTGCTAACCCTAAATGCGCCCTCTAGCCGCAGTAGTAGGGGCTTACAAATGCTGCCACCACTGGACTCCTTACCGGCATCCAGTACTGGGTTTCTTCTGGGTAACTGACGCTGCTAGTGTACCCCATTGCTGGTGTACCTGAGCTGGTAACCGTGACCTCTTCCTATGGATCAAGGTTGCTGTGGATGGATCCCCACCGGCCAGAGCTGCTGGGTAGCGGGCAGAGTGGTGGTACCGGAAAGCTGGGTCCAAATCTCAGAACAGCCGGGAACGGATTAGAGTTAGGTCTAATCTATAGGTCACAGGGATAGAGAAGTTTCAAAGCAGGTCTTTGAAGCGAGTGATGTTTATTTGCTCACCCTGGTTGAAGGTACCAGTGAGCAGGTCAGATGAAACAAGAACGATTTTCAATACAAAACAGTGCTGTTTTATATAATTTGGACACAGCCTCACAGGGTAAGCCAGCACAATACACACAATATCAAAAAATAAGTACATTTGCAATTATATAAATAAGCGCCCTTTTTCCTTTAAATAAATTTATACCATAAGTTATTTATAAGTGATCCAGTCACAAGATCCAAAAATTATTAAAAAAAACAATGTTTTTGCACTATTCATCTCTAGTAAAGACCTATGTGTAAAGGGTTCCTGATTTCCCTGAATTTCTTCTAATAGTCGATGATTATGTCTATCCAAACTGTATCTCCTCTGTTCTCCAATGTAATCAAATCCAAACTTAACAGCCTCATACAGTATTTGTATTCATATTTATATGCTGATAATCACCATCTCCTTTACCCTCTATCCATTTTGCTGTAAATATCTGAATTTGCTACACTTTCTGATATACTCAAACCAGTTTGAGTATGAACTATTCATAAAGACCCAAGACCTATAGATTTTAATGCATACATAAAACAGGTGTTTTTAAAGCCTCTTACTAGAAGCTTTTTACAATAGCTAAGCAGATCCCGTTTACTGCAAAACCAATGATTAACTTTCTTCAGATCTATAGAAAACTGGCACACTTACTTGACAAGATACATCCATCATAAAATCATATTAACTGGAACTGGTACAATTTGTTTTAAAACATATGATACTACATATTACAAATTATACTATATAAAAATGAAGCATAACAGTCTGACTTTTATTGAGCAAAGCATTTTAAGGACTTGTACTGGTATTTCATCAGCGTCTGGTGCAATAGTGAAATAAATGTTATGCTATATTTTTTGTCTCTGTGTTGAATGTAATGTGTTCTTAATAGTATTTTTTCTACTGTTGTTCTTGTATAAACTGAGGAAAACAGTTTAGCCTTTTAATTATCCATTCAAACAACCTTCCACTGTCATCTCTCAAAATTCAAACTGCTTTAAACTTCTAATTTTTCTGTTAAACTATCTAAATATTTTTTATTGGTCTTGTTCTCATTGGTATTACATATTTCAGTTGTGATTTTTTGCTAGTCTATTAATATATGTATGTAGCACCTATATTCTCCTCTTAGGGATATCAATGAACTGTTTTTGTGAACCTACAAATACGGTTTGGAAGCACTTGATTTTTCATTCTGCATTTGGGTATGGAATTTTGCAAGCTTCTCTGGTAGCATTTTGCCATTTAGCATTCATTGTTTCTGCGCGGAATTACCTACTCTTACTCCAATAGTATTACAGAGTAGAATGAATTGACACTGTCATAATCCCAGCTATATTCATAGATTATAAATTATGCTGAATGTGAAAATAACAAATAAAGTGCAGAATGCCTATCTTGTGGAAAATAAAAGCAAAAAATGGAACTCAAAAATTGTATTACTGGATTGTCGCACCACTGCAAGACACACTGCACAGAGTTCAATATGTGTGAAATTCTGCAGCAGCTTTATTCATCTCTACATATGTTGTAACATATTGATTTTCCTTTGTATTACAGTAAATAAGCACCGTAATATAATAGTCAGATGGTCTGTCTCACTACCTGGTTATAAAAAATGCAGGGGATAATATGTTGTTTGAAGTGAAATCAAGCTTATTCAAGTAAAAGTTCCAACAAATGGCATGAATTTCCTTGAAGTAAGATCCTATTGTTCGTATACATTGCCACATTTAGATTATCCAGTTGTGATGTTTTCAATATGTTACTTGAATATCTCATTATAATGCAGAAAAATCTTTTGTTCTGTATGCAAAACAGTAGGCAAGAGAAATATGCTAGTGTTTTCATAATTTGAATCAGATTCCAAAAAGGTTTTCAGGATATATGACCAACTAGAAGCAGCTGTGTGTAGACTGCCATTACATTATACCTTAAGCTGCAAACTCAATTTAGTGACAGCATTTTATTTTAATCATATGTTCTCCATTTTGGACTGCCTGGTTCAGTAAATAAGGGGAAACTTTATCTGGACAAAATCATTAGAAGGTTAGGGCACGTGATTATGAGCTTTCTTCACAGGTTATAAAAGGTTCACAAGCAACTGAAGCAATGCAAATCAAGGAATAGTTGCCTTTACTGTAGATGGACAAAACAATGTTAAACTACACATTTGAAATTAGAAGATAATGCAGGCCACAACAAATAAATACAATCTAAAGGGTAGTATGCCTTAGATGTTATTTTTTTGTTATTACAGATATTTTTAGTTTTTTTAAATTTGGTTAAATTGGGAAGTGGTAGGATGTGGGTGGTTGTCACGGATGATGTAGTATCTCGGAGAGGTATGTAAGGCAGGGTTCTAGTGAGGGCTCAACTCAGTGGATGGGATACTAATGCGCTGTATAGAGGGTACACTATTGTATCAATTATAGAAAAGTTTAGAAAGTAAAGTTTGCAATACTAAAATGTAAATAAATATTTTTGACACTCAAGAATTCTGAAAGCAATCAATATAAATAAACACCCTTTCCTTTCCTAGGAACAATATGTAATTTATGAGAAAATCAAGAACAAAATTTGAGTCTCCATTCCAATTATTTGAAGTCACTATTTTTGCAATTTTGCAATAATAGATCAGTATACTTGTATTGTTTCATATAAAGTGAAAACCACAGATATTGGTCAATTTCCAATTTGTTCATCTCTAACTAGGATTTGTTTCCTGATTCATTTTAAGAAGAAAGAAAGAAAGAAAGAAAGAAAGAAAGAAAGAAAAAACAGACGTACATATGAGCAGACCATTATCCTTTACATATCTGCAATATTCTGTTTACTCCATGAAAAACATTCTTTACATTTCCCCCTCATACATATATATGTATATATATATATATATATATATATATATATATATATATATATATATATATATATATAAAAACACACTATATGGACAAAAGTATTTGAACGCTAGACCATTACACCAACAGGGACTGTAATGACATTGCATTCCAACATATATACTTTAATATGGAGTTGTTCCCCCTTTTTCAGTGATAACAGCTTCCACCCTTCTTATAAAGCTTTCAACAAGATGTTGGAGTGTTTCTGTGGGAATCTGTGTCCATTCATTCTATGAGACATTTATGAGGTCAGGCACTGATGTTGGACATGAAGGCCTGGCTCACAATTCCCGTTCCAGTTCATGTCAAAGGTGTTTGATGGGGTTGAGGTCAGGGCTCAGTGCGGGCCGGTCAAGTTCTTCCATACCAAACTCATCAAACCATGTGTTTGTAGTCCCTTGCTTTGTGCACTGGGGCACAGTCATGGTGGAATAGAAAGGGCCGTCCCCAAACTGTTGCCAAAAGGTTTGAACCAAAGCATTGTACAAAATGACTTGGTATGCTGAAGCATTAAGATTGCACTTCACTGGAGATAATGGACCTAGTCCAAACCCTAAGAAACAGCCCCATACCATTATCCCTCCTCCAGCAAACTTCACAGTTGGCATAATGCAGTCAGGCAGGTAACAATCTCCCGGTATCTGCCAAACCCAGACTCGCCCATCTGGCGAGAAATGTGAGAGAAATGTGATTCATCACTCCACAGAACACGTTTCCACTGCTCCACAGTCCAGTGTCAGTGTGCTGTACACCACTCCATCCGATGCTTGGCATTGGTCTTGGTGATGTGAGGCTTGCATGCAGCTGCTCGGCCATGGAAATCGATTCCATTAAGCTCCCGCCGCACATGTTTTGTGCTTATATTAAAGCCAGGGGGAGTTCGGAACTCTTCAGCTATGAAATCAGCAGAGCATTGGCAACTTTTACGTACTATGCGCCTTAACAGTCGTTGATCCCCCTCTGTGATTTTATGTCTTCTGGTTCGTGGCTGATTTGCTGTTGTTTCTAAACCCTTGCACTTTCTAATAATATCACTTACAGTTCACTGTAGAATATCCAGCAGGGATGAAAGTTCATGAACCGGCTTATTGAAAAGGTGACATCTTATCACACTACCATGCTTTAAGTCACTGAGCTCTTCAGAACGACCCATTTTGTATCAGCACTTGTGAATGGAATTTTACATGCTTCACTGACAGAATTTAGCTCTATTAATAGTCTATAAATTCCATTTAATGCAAATGTAAAACTTGAAGATTATGTTGCCAGAATTCCGCATCTCTATAAACCAGTCGGTTCTGCCACAATAATTCATGCAACATATTGTTGCAACTTAGCTCACCTTTAGCTATAATAATATTTACAAACAAAAACACAGAATTTGATGGCAGAAAAAAACAAATAGCTCCATCTCGTCTGCCTATTGCAAAGCCTAATTATTTTTTTAAACAAGATACAAATTTCTAACAAATTCCTCTTTTTTTCTTTGTTTGTTTACATGTGTGTGTTTTATTTCCTTTTCTAGAATAGAAAATGTAGAATGTCTCCATCACATCACTTCTAAACTGTATGCATATATACTGTATATAAAAAATACACAATATATTTCTTATTCTGCATTATTCTCTTATCTATCCTGAGTAAAGTTACCCACATTGCCACTATCCATTGATTCTCCAAATATCAGAATTAAAAAAGGGAAAAAGGAAAGTATGCAGAGTTTTAGTTTGGCTCTTTGTCAGTGAAAGGGATAGCAGGAAGCTAATGTTGCTGAGACAAAGAAACATACTGCAGATAGAAAGGACTGTTGAAAAGTGCTATTGTACCTTCACGGACATAGTTTTGTAGTGCTATGACACTCATTGGTTTCATTCAGCAGGCAAGTATAAAGGCCTATTCAGGTCTAAACATGTAGATTTCAACAAGCATTCATGTACTGGAGACACAAGGTAGCTTTGACTTAAGCTTGGCCGATGATATCAAAACGAATTACTGAAAAGCTTGCTGATGGGATGATATGTTTATGTGGTGTAGAGGTTATGTCTTTTAATATGGGAGGTAGAAATATGTTGAGTGAAGGGAACTGATTACATGACACAGAAAAATGTGATGATTACTCTCAATTACAACATTAAACCATCAAAATGCATTTTAATTCAAAGGGAGCATTTACATTTTGAAGGTAGCATTGCTTGTGAGAAAATGAAATTATTATAACTGTACAGTAATGATTGTGTTGCTTAAGGCAGCATATGAATAATGTCAAACAATGCGTGATAATTATGTAGTAAATGGTTTAGTCTACTTCTTTATTATATAGCATGAACAGTATTATTCACTTATTCTGTTACTGTTGTATCTTGTTGTCCTGTGTATAAAATATAGAGTTTGAATTAAGTATGCTTAATATTTAATATAATAGTATATTTGTGTAGGATTAAAGTATTTAAAAATACATGAAGGTAATGTTTTTCATTAGTATTAAATCTACAGTGAGGCAGACTATATAATTTAAGAAAGTAACTATGACCAAATTACCAATTCAAATTAGAGAAAGAAGTTTGTGTAATGGGCCACATGTACTGCAATCTTCAGCATTATCACTGAAAAACTGACCAATGTGCAGGATACGCACATGTGTATACCCATATTTTTTTCACTCATCCAATAGCAGATATGAACAGAAGGATCACAATGAAAATATATTATAATACATACATTTTTCCATACTTATTCCCATAGTTACATTTATTAGCTCCTAAAATCCAAGCAGATTTTCCTAACATGTAGAAATATAAATTGATTAGATGTTATTCAATAACAGCTGTGGGCTTCATTACATAAAAGCTCTATTTGTACCAATAAATATACTGTATATTAGGGATAAGTGGGCTCGAATTCTGCTAATCCGAGCCCACACGAACAGTGCGGATCCAACGGGATCCGAACACTGTTCGGGTATTTCCGGCGGCGCCCTCAATCCAAAACGAGGCTATGACATCCAAGTCATCAATGTCGTCTGCAAAGGGCGATGCCCAATCTCCTAGTAGAGGGCATGTAAAATCCAAAAAGCCAAAGTTCACTAAAATTAGCAAAAAAAGAAAATTGAAATGATCTGAGCAGAAACGTAAACTTGCCAATATGCCATTTACGTCACGGAGTGGCAAGGAACGGCTTAGGCCCTGGCCCGTGTTCATGACTAGTGGTTCAGCTTCCCCCAAGGATCTAAGCCCTCCTCCCCCCCTCTAAAAAATTTAAGAGACTTAAGCTGTCATCAACAACACAGCAAACAACTCTGCCTTCTAGAGAGATGGCATCACAAATCCCCAAGGTGAGTCCAAGGGTGTTGGTGGTTGCGAAGCCTGACCTTCCCATCACTGTACGGGAAGAGGTGGCTCCTTCCACCATTTGCAGCATGCCCTCTGCATATGCTGGAAGGATCACCCACAGTCCAGTTACAGATTTGGCTAATGAAGGTGTGAATGTTGTACACCGGGAGGAGGATATTGATGTAGCTGGCGCTGAGGAGGAACTTGATGATGAGGATGCTGGTGTGGTTATCTTAAATGAGGCACCAGGGGGGAAACAGTTGTTGTCCATGGGATAAAAAAGCCCATCGTCATGCCTGGTCAGAAGACCAAAAACTCCACCTCTTCGGTCTGGAATTATTTTTATTCCAATCCAGACAACACAAATGTATGGCCATATGTACCTTATGTAAAGCTCAAATAAGCAGGGGTAAGGATCTTGGCCACCTAGGGACATCCTCCCTTATAAGTCACCTGAAGAACCTTCATAATTCAGTGTTTAGTTCAGGATCTGTGGCTAGGACCGTCAGCAGTCCAGGGACACCTAAATCCCTTGGTCCTGTTGTATACACACCAGCAACACCCTCCTCGTCAACTTCCTCCACGATCTCCATCAGAGATAGTCCTGCAGGCCATGTCACCGGCATGACTGAGTCCTCTTCAATCCGGGATTCTTCCGGGAAATCCTGCAGCAGTACGCCTACCACTGCCGCTGCTGCTGTTGCTGCTGGTAGTCGGTCATCTTCCCAGAGGGGAAGTCGTAAGAATGCTACGTCTTTCACCAAACAGTTGACCGTCCAACAGTCGTTTGCCATGAGCACGAAGTACGACAGTAGTCATCCTATGACAAACCGGATAACTGCGGCCGTAACAGCTATGTTGGTGTTAGATGTGCGTCCGGTGTCCTCCATCTGTGCAGTGGAATTTAGACAGTTGATGGAGGTATTGTGTCTCCGGTACCAAATCCCGTCGAAATTCCACTTCACTAGGCAGTCCAGAAATATTAGTATCAGATATTAAACTACGTTCACTGTTCCTGCAGTGCAGAAATATTAGTATCAGATATTAAGCTACGTTCACTGTTCCTGCATTGCAGAAATATTATTATCAGATATTAAACTACATACACTGTTCCTGCTACATCAAAAAAAGCATGAACCTGCCCTGCCATCAACTAAAACAAGAGGTAGTGACACGCTTGAACTCCACCCTCTATATGCTGCAGAGGATGGAGGAGCAGCAAAAGGCCATTCAAGCCTACACAGCCACCTACGGCATAGGCAAAGGAGTGAGTCAAGCGCAGTGGAGACTGATTTCGGTGTTGTGCAAGGTTCACACTGGTACACACTAAAGGGGGCGAGGAATCAGAGGATGAGGATGAGGACGACATCTTGCCTCAGTAGAGCCAGTTTAGTTTGTACAGGGAGAGATGAATTGCTTTTTTGGTGTGGGGGCCCAAACAAACCAATCATTTCAGCCACAGTAGTTTGGTAGGCCCTGTCGCTGAAATGATTGGTTTGTTAAAGTGCGCATGTCCTATTTCAACAACATCAGGGTGGGTGGGAGGGCCCAAGGACAATTCCATCTTGCACCTCTAGCAAACTCTTGCAAACTGCCATCCTGTCTGCCACTGCACTGCCACTCCTAGATGGGCCACGTGTTTGTACCGCCCATTTGTGTCGCTTAGCTTAGACATCCAGCTACCTCGGTGCAACCTTTTGGACTAAAAACAATATTGTGAGGTGTGAGGTGTTCAGAATAGATTGTAAATTAGTGGAAATGAATGTTATTGATGTTAATAATAGTGTAGGAGTGAAAAAAACCAAAATATGTATTTTAGCACTTTTTATGCTTTTTTAAAAAAAAATCAGAACCCAAAACCCAAAATCAGAACTAAAACCTTTTGTGGGGTGTTTTGGCAAAACAAATCAGAACCCAAAACCTCAAGCTAATCAGAACCCAAAACCCAAAACACTAAAAGTGGCCGGTGCACACCCCTACTGTATATGACAAAAAATTTGAATAGTTAATGGATCTGAAGATATTTGAGAAAAAGAAGAAATTTGGTGAAAATATTTTTCTTGTACACAGGAGATATCCTTTAAGTCAACTGAATTATACACAATGTTTCCCTCAGTCAAAATGGCTGATAACAGACCAATATTTTGCACTCAGTTGCATAGCAAATATGAATACAACAACAAACCGCTCAATTTCTGTAAAAGTTCATATATTTGTAATTATTATTACTAGTTATTTTAAATAAGATAATATGCATTTTTCGTTCAGTGGTCCCTTAATTGAAAATAATACCCCACCTTTTTGTACATGAAATATGAGATCTAAAAGTTTTAGTGGGGCCAAGATCTGACTTGCATTTCATTCTCACTTATTGCATTTTGCATATATTTCCAGAATTAGATGTGACATTTTGAGAAGGGAAATTGTACCCTGCAAATGTTTGAGTAAGATATTTTAGCCAATAAATCCGTTTCTAGAAGTATGAACATCTACTATCTAGAGGCAGCAAATGAAGGGCCTCATGTAAATTTGGACGCAATTTCTGTCTAAAACACTGTAATGTCTTTGACGACCACACATGTAGTCTCCTTTATCCACTTTTTGAAAAATATAGGCAATAGCAAAGCGCAATTATTATTATTATCATTTATATGTATAGCGCCAACACATAACACAGCACTATATAGAGAACATCATCATCATCATCATTTATTTATATAGCGATAACATATTCCGTAGTGCTTAACATACAATCATTCGCATAGCTTGTACTCAGCTACTTGGTAAAAGTAAATAATGTGTCAAATTTCTATCAAGGAATGTACATTTTTACATATTTTAGGTTTGTTGTTATTAATAGTATTTATTTTATATAGGGCAAATTGTATTTTAGTTTTAATGGTTCTTTAATGATAAATTGTCAATAAATTTGAAGACAGTATTTTTTGTATCATTGGTTGAATTAATCTTCCCATTATCTTTACTTGTGATTAGTTCTCTGGTCAAGTTGACTTATTCTTGTACCAGTACTGTGGATTTTATTTAAATTATATCCCTTGATTTGTGTTTTCTGACCTCATTAAGGACTTATCTTCCTCGCCTTCCCTTCTTCTCCCCTTTTTCTTATTTTCTCTCCTTTTTCGTTCACCTTTCTTCCCATTTTGTACTTAAAAATAGAAAATTGATGGACAATTAGTAAATAATTTATTAAAATAACCAACAAAAATGTTATTGATTATCAATTTGTTTTTAGATCTCAAATGAAATAACATAGAGAGCTCAGTATTTATAGATATAATTATTGTAACCTGTTAAATGTATCAACACATCACCATAATTTTATATTAATACAAAAGAATGAAACTTTTAGTATTGCAACTAACAGGGTATGTTTGATCCCTTTAGATTTCCTGAATAACAATGGATAAAGAAAGTTGCATGAAACAAATGTGTGCAATGAAAACATAATGAATTGCATGCTAAACAAATATATCACGCCATAAAATAAGCTGTCACAAAGCACCTACTGCTTGGGCATGTTCATATTACATGATGTAGTGTGAAAACATCTTCTAAGCAAATGCTAACAGGGTAATAGGAAATGTGACAGTCAGAGGAGATTTACTTCCTTATCCTTATTAGCTTTTCTCAACTGGCCACGGAGCAAAAAGATACTTTAATGACAACTACAAAGCAGAAGAAAAATGGCACCTCTGGCTAGTGGTTGTTGAACTTTGAACCCATTACTTGCTCACATAATGAATTTTCAAAGGTAGCATAACAAGGTGGCAGAAATTGCCAGTCTCTGGCAAAACAAAGGCAAACAAGTCATCATACAACATAGCCTAATATATACAGTATAGCACTGATCTTGAAACTGGAGCTGCAGTTAATAAGGTCATTTTGTAAATATGTATATCTGCTCTGTGACCTGTAGGTCATATCTGCTCAGCTTACACTTTTACTTGAAAGCCGTTTTTTTACATTATTAGAGACTGCACGGTGAAAATGAAACTTGCTACTCAAAGAGCATGCCGTCTGAAGAAAAGAGCATTATATTTTGATTAATGTCTGTGCATTTCATAAAGTATTAATTCACTACTTAGTTTGCACTTAATTGTGTTGCCATCATGTTGTTTTAATTTTAGAATTGTATCATCCGTTTACAACACGGCAAATTTGTATATCTAAGATATATGTGTGCACATAGGTGTTATTATTACTGTGACATAATCCTTTACAATGTCAAGGTTGTATTTTCAGTATTAATTCTATTAATTTTGCTGTGCATTTTAATTGTACTTTAACCTTAGTATAGAGTCATTCTTTCTGATATAGACCAACATGTCCAGACTTTTCTGCTGAGAAAGTGTGTTTTTTTCATATATCAAGTCTGTCCAGCTTATAGCCTGGTTTAGTGAACTATTCCAGATTTTAATAACTATCTACTTATTTGAGAAACTGAACAAATTCAGTTTAATGAAGTAAGTATGTAATAAGGAATATTCAAGTCCTTTTGTGCATAAAATCCTACATTACAAACAGTTTTGTGTATATAAGGCTTTGCTTAACTCTATTGAAATGGCTTTTCAACGTTCAGTTTACTGTGGGTTGCACCCCTCAAAATGCCAACCCTTTCTTTAGAGAAAGGTGTTGTAAGTGGTTAAATGGGCTGAGCTATTTTAGGTAATTGACAAACTATATTTCTAATGATTTCTTTTAGCTTGTTTTCTCTCTATTACAGAAAACTGAAATGATAGGACATGAAAATTGGAGTATTTACACATCACCATAAATATGACAGAAAAACATAAATCTCCTGACATTTCTCTAAAGCACAGTTTTTGGTTGGGGTCAAGGAATAAAACATAGATGGGATTTACTTAAACACAACCCCAAAAAAATATGTTCTTTCAATTGAACATTGTCTGTATATTAGCCACAAAGCTGCTTATTTAGACACATGAAATGAACTGGAAATATAGAATTCTAAAAGTATCCTCCTTTTTCTACAAGTCTCTCTTTAACAAAGCAATACAAATTTGTACTCACACAGGTAATGTTGAAATAGTAATGCTTTGTTACACCTGACCCTTCTATAACGTAACAGGACTTCACATTAACTGAAATCCTCTTGATGCATGACTAACTCTTGATTTTTACCCATTGTTTAGGTTTCGCAAGTCAATCAGTTGTCCATCTATGATGAAAGATGAATTAGCCACATCTTCATGGGAAAACATTACTGTGACTATTGGGATGTGACTACTTTTTCAACAAACCATGGAAATTATCCAGTAACCAAATCCCTTTTAAATAAAAAAGCATAGGGTCATTTTAATGGACAAGATACAGATATTTATCAAAAGATAACTGTCTGGAAACTCTAACCTAAGACAACAGTATAATGCTTCAGGGTAAAAATACAGTGATGGGAAAGATTCATTTCTTAACAGCACCTTCACCATCAGATGCAGAATTACAATCATTCTTGTGCATGTCAGATTCTGGAGAGTAAATCCATAATAAAAATTACATTATAAATCTCTAAATGTAAATTTGTCAGAAAAATAGTGAATAGTTATTTTTCCCCACTTGGCCACTTTATTTTGGCTACCATGTTAACCCGTCACATTCACTTCTGTAGCCCATCGTATTTCCAATTTTTACTTCATTTAATTTACAAAATATAATGCATGGAATTAATCATGAAATACAGAACAATGCTGTCACTTTTTTAAAAAATTCTGGTTGCATTATTTGCTCTCCATGTATTAAGGACCCTTAGGTCTCTTATATTTTAGTGTGTTATTTCAGAGGACCTTACCAAACATTTTAGACATGTACATTACTCACATGTTTCAGATGAAGTGTTTTTTGGGAAATCAATATAAAAGGCAGGAAGTTTTTCTCTGTTATGAATAGTAAAATAGAACAATGTGAATGTATATGCCAATGCATAGGAATCACACAGGAAAGCAGTCATGGTCAATGTTTGAGCTCACTATGAACTGGTCATTTTATATCAATAATGATTTTATTTATTTATTATAAGTATATGTTAGTTTGCAGCTATATAAGTAAGTAAATAAAGTTGGTATAATTTGATGTATACTAATAATTCTGTACATATTACTTTTAACTGTTGGTTGCATTAAAGAGAAAATAAAGGCACTAATTCATCTGACAATATTTGCAATCCTTTTACCATTTTTGGTATCCACATAAGTATTTCTTTAAAATGTACTAAGTCATAGCTTATTCCACAAATATATCCTTAAATGGGCCTGACTATAATTTTGCCATCTTTTAGAAATAGTAAAATTTCAAGTAGGTGATTCTACTTCACTTTGGAACTAAATCACCAGTGATGATTAGTAAGTGCCTGCAATATAAAAATCACTCATTAAATGAGTTTGAAAACATATTGGCACCCATTTCCCTGTTTTGTGTCACTGTGTGCACTGCAATAAGCATGGAGAAAAGAAATAAAGACAGATAATTGTCTGAGGAGCATTGTAGCCAAGCATGGACAATCTAAAGACTACAAAGCCATATGCAGAGTCCTAGATGTTCCCATTTCCAACATACGTAATGTTATTAGGAAATTTAAGGCCCATGGACCTTTAGCAAACCACCCTAGACATGGACATAACAGAAAAAGTTTGCAATGCAGGATTGTTTGAATAGTGGAGAAAGCTCCTTGATCAACTGCCAAACAGATTTAAGCTGATCTTCAGACACAATGTAGAGAGGGAGACATAAAAAGCCTGACTGGAATTTGCAACAAGCCAAATTCCTTCTGGGGAATGTCCTGGGGCCAAAACAGAGCTGTTTGGTAAATGAAATCATGCTTACAGAAAGCAAAGTGAAGCTTTCAAGGAAAATAACACCTTCCCTACAGTCAAACATGGAGGAGGTTCAGTGATGTCTGGGGCTGCGGTGCTGCATTTGGCACCATGAAATTTGGAGATTTTGGCCATTTTGGAGCACAATGTGGAATCCAATGTCAGAAAGCTGGATCTCCAATGAAGGTTATGGGTCTACCAACAGAACAATGGCCCCAAACACACTCCAAATGCACCCAGATGGGGTTCAAGACAAGACGCTGGACTGTTCTGATGTGTCCATATCTAAATCCTATTGAACATCTGTGAAGAAATGTGAAAACAGCATTTGGGAGATGTCACATTTCAGATCTTGGAAAATAGAGCAATTTGTACAAGAAGAGTGGGTCAAACTTCCAGTAGAAAAGTGCTGGAAGCTCTGCCATGGCTATAGGAAGTAGTTAATTACAATTATAGCCTGGCTACCAAATATTAAGTCTAAGGTGTCAGTAATATTGTATATGTTGTTTCTTTTCATTTCCTGATGTAAAAGCACATACAATATGTAAGTGTAAATTGTGTCCTGTACAGGGGCGGATCTAGAATTTTTTTCTACCCCGGGCGATATAGGGGGGGGGCGATTTAAGCCCCCTTTCTAACTTCTAAGGCTGCCGGCGGCTGCACAGTATGTGCAGGTCCGTTCGGCAGTGATAATGTGCTGTCCCGCTGCTCTGAGTGTGTTTAAAACACAATCAGAGCAGCCGGGCAGCACATTATTACTGCTGAACGGACCTGCACAGTGTGCAGCCGCCGGCAGCAAGCCCCTGCTAGGGGGGGGGGGGCGATCGCCCCAATCGCCCCCCCCTGGATCCGCCACTGGTCCTGTACTTTGTATTCCAAGCCACACAAATCAAGATATGTGTTATTTGGAATAGTATGCAAAATTGTACAATCATCATCAGCGAGGATCTTGTACCAAAGGGGGGGGGGCACAACAGATACACCTTGTAGAGGCTAATTTTCCCTTAGTATAGTGTGTGGGGAACTTTAAAATGCAATTACTGCACTATCCCTACACCTGCCTGCCCGCTACCTCCCCTGTTCCTCTGAGCATAGAGAGGCACAAGGGGGAGATACATCTAAGAGCAGACTGAGACGTAGGTTTTTCTACTGCATGTGCACAGTTGTAAAAGCGATGTTTGTGCTTTGGAGTTGCACTTACATCTGACTCAACATAACCCTCTGTGTGTTCAACTAGTGTGGTTGCATCTTATACAATGAAATATTCAATTGTCATTTTAGTTATTTTGATGCAATATTGTGATACATGGCTTTAATGTTGTTCTGATGGACCAATTTATTGAACAGTAGCATCCTAATACTAGTACGATCAGTAGTAGCATTTTACTAGCACAAACGTCTTACACACATCCCTCCAAAACTATAGATATTTTTTCCCAAACCAACAGCTATTTAAAATGTTAAGGAAAACCTAATAGTAAGAATAATGATTGTGATGGATTTCATACAAAAAGAAAAAAAAAATAGCCAACATGCCATATGATGCACACATTGGAAAGGAAACACTCAGATCATGGCTACTTTTTACTAGATCTGCTACAGCTTGTTCTAGAATACTCAGTGATTATTTATTTTTAAAGACAGTGTCTGGTAGAATTAATATGATAAAGATGGCTGTACAGCCAAGTTTTCTGTATGTTTTACAGCAATCACCTATATTTATTCCATCTTCGGTCTTTAGAGGCATTGTTCAATATTTAGTGTCACTGGTTTGGGGAGGGAGGACTGGTAAGGTTAAGTTTAGTACAAGTTTAGTACATTGTGTCGGTCTAGATCTGTAGGTGGTCTGGCATTCCTAATCTGAAACTGTATTATTATGCCTCCTAGCTAGCACAACTTAAATATTAGGTATCTGACCCTGAATATCATGATCACTGGGATTTTGTGCGCCAAATAAATAAGACTTATACACCTATGCAGGTATTGCTATCAGGTCGGTTCAATAATAGCGCTTCTCTATTAATCGCTCAGGGGATTGAGATATAGATGACCTGTAATAAATGAATATGGTACATGGATATTGACCCTTGCTCACCTGTCTGAAGTACAGCTAAGCTAAGAGAAATGAATGCAGTAGAGAGGTCTTCATTATGGTATTGTTGGGGAGTGAAAACTATTGGTCAACTGTATGATGTAGTTACTTTTAAATCATTTGAAACACTCTCTAGAGAATACAATATTCCGCAAACTATGTTTTTCACCAATTTACAACTAAGACATACTATGACACAATTTCCTCGTTAGCCAACAAATTTAGTTGTAGCTCCGTTTAGGAAACAGTAACAAGTTAGAGGATACAAGGGTTTCATTTCGTTCACATATTCTTGCCTTTTATCTGAAATAATAGTTGGTGATCTAGATGTTTTGAGAAATAAGTGGGAGGTGGATATAGGTTCTCTTCCTGATAAAGATTGGTTCTCGGCATTCTAAAGCTTCTATATTCTTCAACAAATACAAGAGCATATTTAACCCCAGTGCAAACAGTAAAATTTTGCCCTGAAACGAATAGTTTTTGCCCAAAGTGCTATTTTGAAAATTGTACTTTTTGACATTTTATTTGGGAATTTCCTCAAATACAAACTTATTGGAGCAAGATCTCTCGATGTATTTGTAAAACTGATATTGACATTCCTTTTCAATCACCGGCCACTTGTCTGTTCGGGCTTTATATAAAAGGTAATGTGGATAGAACGACACAATTGTATATAGTACATCTGTTCATGGTAGCTAAAGTTAGTAGGCCTGATTCATTAAGGAACTTAGTCAAGAATTTGAGTACGTTTTCTTACTTAGTTTTCTGGACAAAACCATGATGCAATGCAACGGGTGTAAATTAGTTTATTATTTTGCACATACTTATTGGTGTAAGATAATCTTATTTATATGAAAAATGGGTATAGATATATATTCCAACTTAGTTTTTACTGCTTTGTGTATGCCCTGCCCTAAGTGTAAAGAGAATAGGTTGACATAATTTTATATTTATAAAGGTTGATGATAGCAAAAGTAAACAGGCAAAATATGTAGATAATATTTTTGAAACCTATGAATAAATAATGGATAATATGGGTCAATCATAGGATAAGATAAGGAAGGTAGATATTTATCAACAGATATTAACATGTAAGAGAGCATAAGGATTGAGACGCTTGGTTCCCTTTATGTATCAGTTTGGTGAGATGAATAGATAGATGATTGAGCCCACGGGTGCACGTTATTAGGATTGATATGTGAAATGTATTGTATGTACTGTTATTTAAAATATTATATGTATAAGTATTTAAGGTATTGAATAGGTGGATTCACATACATATTTACTTCATTGATATGGGTAATGTATAGTAAATACTATGAGGTTAAAATTTAATATATAATTGGTTAAATAGGAAGTGAATATTGAAAACACATGTATGTCTACGTATGTTCTTCAATTTTGTTTTTGCTTTTATTCAGATAGATTATGATAATTTTTTACACTTTAAAGGATTATATGCAATTACACTTATTGGTTTATTCTGTTCCTAATAGAATATGTTATATTCACTGTTATATCGAACTGGTGTTTGCAACTGTTTTTACCTTGTTTGTTTATTATTTATGCTTGAAAATTATTTCATTATATCTGTGTCTGTTGGAAACAAAGACATTACATATGCCTTATACCAAGGATCAAGCATGATTGCCAATAGGTAATGATTAGATTTCAATATGCTGCAAACCCCTACATGCTGGTGAAGAGAATAAAGATCTACAAAGCCAGAATCAATTATTTTCAAAGACTCCTTCAGCTTCTCCAGCTGAATTTATACTAGTTTAATGAGTCATATGACCTGACTCAGGCTGGCAATGTCTGAACTTACTTAAATCACCTATCTTATGAAACTGGCAAGAAACTTCTTTATTTTGTGGGAGCTCATATAAGACAAACTGTTCAGCCTCAAAAGTAACAATCCTGTGTCAGTCTGGTGTGCTATACTATTCATGTTCAGTTTAATCTATAACATAAGGGTGGGTGGGGCACAAGGACAACTCAACAACAGCTACTTATTAGCTGTACATAACATTTACATCCTGCTGCAACCCTTGGTCATTGTTGCTCCATTGGGAGGTGGGAGGTGGTTGCATTGGGAGGTGGTGATCATAAAATAGTCTGTAAATGTAAAAATATGACATGATTTTATGAGGGGTTTTTTACAATTTATCATCATATTTACATATTTGGGTAAATTCAAAAGCTAAACATCAGCCTGGTTTGCTAGAGCCAAAACTAACACTTTAACACCACAATGGTTTTGGAAATAAAATCAAAATAATTTCTGCTTTCAAGCCTAAATCTACCCAAAACCAAAAATGTAATTTTGGTGAAATTAAGTAAGGTAAAATAAAATACAATTTCTTACCTGTCATCTAACTAACCTTATTTGGCAGTTCCCATGACACCTCTATCAATTCAGATCTTCTGTCCTGCTACCACGTGTCTGACTCAAACAGGCAGTGGTGTTGCCAATGCCCCTACCTATGATCTTTCCATCCATACGAGTGGAGAATTCTGCCTGGAGAGGCTTTATCAACCCTGCTTTGAGTTTGTAAAAGGGCCACCCAAAACACTATTTTTAATTTAGAGTACAAAAAGCTTTTAAGAAATTATTTATATAGCTTTTCTGAGATCAAATCCAACTTCATCATTCTTCATTCAACAAACAGGATTTCAATGACATTTTATTTGTACTTTAATTGAATCTGAAAAGTTGTTTAGAACCTTGTAATTCCTCATACTTTATTAGACCCTTTCACATCAGTATTTCTGTATTATGATAGCTGTTAATATTGTTTGATAAGTTGCAAAACTTCAAGCTTCTCAACACCTACTAGTTCACATAAATATACAGTATTCACTTCATATTAATAACAAGTTAACCCGTGCATGATACTCATGCATTCTAGTCAAATCAAGCTACTTAAGGTGTTAAAAATGTTCTTGTCATGCATTTGGGGCTAGGCCAGGCCTCCTCAGGGGAAGAGCGTTACTTCCCGACGTAAGCGCCCTTTTTTAATGTGGTTTTGTCCACATGTCCCCACCTCATCATTCTTCTCCATCACCTCATCCTTCATCTTCCTTGCCACATCCTTAATCTCCATCGTCTTACTGTTCTAAAACCTCTCGATACACAACGTTTCTGCTAAACACCTTATCGCTGTGCTCAATCAGTCTTCCTTGAAGGGCAGTATTCATAACCTGCACTTTCACATCACTGCTTCTCCGTACTCGTGAAAATGCGACATACAATTGTCCATGACCAAACACAGGCTCTGGTAAATAAATACCCACACGGTCAAGAGTTTGAGCCCTTAACTCGTAAATTTAGCTTTTACTACCCCTCCCACGGGGGGAAGAGGGGATGATGGAAGTTAACTGACTTCACTATTATAATTTTTTTGTCAAATAATGTCAGTATACCAAATTTTAGGTCAATTGGATGAGCCCTTTCTGAGAAAATACTTTTTTCCACACACACACACACACTAACACACGCCGCTAGGTTTATATTAATAATAAATCATCATCATTTATTTATAAAGCGACACAAAACTCTGCATCGCTGGACATTAAGTATAACAAATCATACAAAAAACAAATCAAACATAGCAATATAACAATAACATTCAAGGCTGATGGAGCAGGTGCAGATATAAGCCAAAGGTAAAGAGAACACTTCTTGTGAGAGCTTACCATCAAGAGATTCATGATGGCTCCTTACAGTATAGAGAAATACAAAGCAAATTTGTTTTAAGGTTTTCCCAGTCATTAAGCAATTATTTTCAACAAAAATCTGATTAAACTTCTTAATCTAAAGGTTAATTTAAAAAATTATAATGCCAATATAGTTCTCATAAAGTAAGACAACTAGAAATGAGCAAAACTGCAGGGGAATTTTGTGATGGAACAGGGCGTTTCACAGAGATGTGAAGTGCGTGCAATACAATCATTGACTTCCACTCTTCCTTTGCCATTCTGTGGAACGGCATTCCAAACTGTGTTTGTAAATTCTGTGGTGGGAAGTCATTCTGTTCTGTGGTGTGGTTGGGGTATAACAAGGAGAATTCCAGGCGAAACAAAAATGAGAGCGTAAATTCTGTGCGGAACAATTAAGGTCAAGATTCACAAGAGAAGCGTGTCAAATTCCACACCTAAATGCATAATGAGGCGGTTATATAGCGGGACGCTTTTCAAAAGTTTGTTCTTCGCTAATAACAAGCCGAGAGAACTTATGTAGTTACTGGTTTTAATATTGCTGTCAGCAGTTAGCTGAAGTAGTAATCAACAGCAACAAATTAGGAGGATACATTGTAAATATATTTAATGATTGTAAACATGCATACTGTACTTGAACGAAAAATTCATTTTTATTAACTTTTTTTTAATTTTGCTTTGGTGTTTTCTTTACATTACCTAGAAACAACCCTGCTAGAATATTTTTTAAACTGTTTGTACAAATCTCTGCACATAAAACTATAATTTAAAGTCTCCACGGTGTCAGGTTTTGTAGACACATGTTTTTGTGAAGTGAGAGGACAGCTCCAGTGTAGGCTACAATATATGCTTGTCCAGCTAAATTTTATGACCATTTTTGGAATGCTTCCCATTATTTAACAGACTCTCCTACAGATACTTTAAGCATTCTTTCATGAGTGTCTAAAGTGTTTTTATATGATTGCTTACTAATAACAACACATGGTAAGAACATTATGCTTCCATTAATATATTTAAAGATATGTTTGAAAGTCTTAAAATGAATTGCAGCATTTTGGACACTGAAATAAAGGAACTGGTTAGCATTAGAGCGCTTCCTGGCCCCCCTTATTGATGGGACAGTATCAAAAGATTCCATCAGGTAAAGGTAATTCTCTTAAATATACTTTACATGAATGTGCATTCAATTAAAGGGAAACGTAGTCTTTGAATTCCATCTTAAAACCATATTATTTTTACCTCTTATTCGTTTAGTTTGGGCTGTCCTGATGCATCCATGCGTTAACCTTTTAAGCCTTCCATATTTTATTATTTACATTTCATGTTATCTGTTTTTACAATAAAAAAAAGATCATATTACACTTGAGGGCCAGATTCAGACATGTTGAGATATTGCTTGATTTTTTTGCCCTTCTCTTTTTCTGTGTCAATCTCTTTTCTTTAGGTATGTCTAACTCTCTATATTCATTTGTTATCATAAGATATACAGTATATTTATTACCATGGGAAATGTTTTTACTTGTTGCTCCATGTTTATACCAATGTTTCTAAAATAAAAGATAATTGTATTGTTATCAAAATTTGAAACAAACTTTAGCAGTGAAATACCTATGTTGCAAGACTCATTATTCGAATGGATCCTGATGAATCATAACTTTCTACCTTTGAAATATTCAAAACACTATTGACAATTTTGCATTGTTTCACTATTGGCCTCAAGGTGTCATGTTGTTGCAGAGGCCTACAATAAGCTATTGCTGTAAGTAAAAATGCCTTTTACAGATCAAAATTAAGACAGTGGCAGCTGATTACACATAGGTATTAGACGTTATTAAAAAAGTACAGAAGAAGAGTGGCTTATAAGGAAACTAGTGCAATCTGTCAAATAATGCCATACTTAAAAATTGTTGTCTAATCATTTATCATATTAATCAATACATTTATCATATACATTTTCTTATATGATGACCATGTTATCTTCTTGTTGTATAATAGTGCTAATGTGAGGGGTGGTACACTAATGCCTTTCTCCTATACATCTTGCCACCTTTAATACAGTTTGTAGTTTATTCTTGTAGAGTCAGGGAGACACGAAAAAAAAATGCTGAGTAACTATTATTTTTAAATAACTGTTAATCCCTGAAAAACTGTTAGCTTATTTTACATAGGTGAATTAAATATTTAGTGTATTTACATTGGTGTTCCCAGGTTATCAGGTGGCTGATAACCTGGGAACACCTAGTAAAAATATGCTCAGAGGCTTGGGACGTATTAGTAATTGAGATTTATCCTATACTTTCTATGGAACTACTTTTGTGACATTGATGTTCTTTACATGTGCAAAAATACCCATATAATGAAAACACATAAATGCAATATATATATTAAAAAGATTCTCCCAATTTCCTCTTATTCTCATGATTCATAAAAAAATTAATGCTCAACTGACGAAATTAAGCAGAAATGTAAACATTTAAATGGCTGAAGAGGGTGATCTTGCTGGAATACGAAGTGACATTTTCATGCTCATCCATAATACAGCATAAGTGAGTACATTCCCATTTCCCAGATTCAGCTTCCAAAAGCGGAATGTGGAGATTCAACTGTAGGTGCAAGACGGACAAGCGGATGTATTGCACATAAAAAGGAATTATGGAATCACATTTTTGTACTTTTGAAAATCCCCTTACAGTGTACATAAATGAAACACAGATATTGCAAAATGTAGGAAGGGATTATAGTATCATATTGAGAGACACACAGATCTGTAAAATATGTTGTACACATCTGGTCTTATAAAAATAAATGTATAAAAATACATTTTACATTTTGTTTTGCTACCTTTATCATGTCTGTGCACACACAGTAAAATAATGCATAGATATAAAAGGTTGCAGCTGCTATAAGGCCCACAGCAACAGAGGTCTGATCATACGCAGAACATTTTTGCACTGTACTACAACAGTGACATTCCAACCAATCATAGGACTCCCCAAGCCATGTATATCTTCTGGAACACCTCACTGCATCACTGATAAATATTTCAGATACTAATATTTGCCTGTGCTCCTGCAATCTTGCCAACTTGACCTATTCAAACAGACCAACATTTTTCTGGTCTGATTTTTTTTCCACTTACTTTTTAAGACTATAAATTTGAACTCTTGATATCTAATTACAAGGTGTAATTGAGCTTACTTAATTCAGTAATAGAAAACTGGAAAATACTGTTCCAAGTAATTGTGTCTGTGATGAAATGGGACATGATGGCATATCAACAAGACCAACTGTAGGAGAATATATCAGATTGTTAGGATAGAAATTATTCCCCTGTGTTCCTGTGAAGAAATACTTGTGCTTTTTTTGTGAGGCCTGAGGTCAGATTTGAGAATTACAAGAATTATGTACTAAATAGTAGCAATGGGCCAAACACTTTTGTGAATTCTAATATTCTGCAGAATATCAGAGATTTGCACATAGGTCCCAAATTGCCAAAATTGGGACCTAAGTCACCATTTAGAAGGGGAAGTGATTAGTGATAGTTTATCATTGGTGTTACCATTGTTTCCTATGGAAATTTGTCCCGCAGCAATAGTGGCTTCAATCTCACCTTCCCTCCCGTAGACCCCAGTGCAGATATTTTTCTTCTTCACTGTTTAAAGTAATATAAATGATTTAATAATGTAAAAAACAGACATCATGACCCCCTAGCCAAATTCTCAAGATGCCCGAGCATTAAAGCATCTGGGGTAAATGCAATGTCTTTAAGGGCAAGTTTTGCCCTTAAAGACATTGCCGTTTTAAATTTAGCTGTTAAAGTCACCGAATATCAGCGAGTTGCAGATTAATACATTTACCACTTGGGCTTGTTTCCATTATGACAGAGAGACCACGAGCATGGGGTCCCACTGCCATAGTAAAAAGCAGCCCGAGGCTGGTAAATGAAACATGTTTTCTTTATAATGGGGAACAGATAATGTGTGCTGCCCCTCACAGATGCTGGCAACCCTGCTGTTTTTGCACCTCTGCCTCCCCATAAAGGCATCAGCCCTGTATTGACTAGCCAGTTGCTGGTTTTTACTATGGCAGAGGGATCCCATGGACTCTAGGCTATAGTGGAAAACAGCCCAAGCACTGGAGTTGGTGGGTGACTTTAGGAGGAAATGCTGACTTTTTTTTTACTTTAAACATTGCCAGTGAAATCAGAACAGGCATTGTCGTCAGGGGATGTCATTTTCCTTTGTACGTTTTTGTGATATCAACCTCAAAATGCACAGTAATTTGTGCATTTTGATCTGCAACTCAGCTGAATTGTGGTGAACAGAATTTATGGAGCTTCATACTCTTCTACTAAATAGTACCCTTAATTATACTTTACAGTGCTTGTTTATTTGAATATAAACATCTGATATATTACTCTAGAAAGTTCTAAAAGCTAGAAAGAAAACTATGAATAATTGCTGCTCTTCGATGATAATGTCATACACACATGCATGATCACCAAGCACCTTCTCCTACAGACACTGCGAAGGATGTAGGGACCAAAACAACAAATGAGGAGAAAAATGCCAAGGTAATTAGATAAGTCATTTTTAAACCTAATTTAATATAATGTAGGCATGATGCTCCAAATTGCAGAAAAACTCTGTGAAACCATATATCCCAAGTATTTAGGATAAGAAATCACATATCTAACAGTTGTGGCTAAAGGGACATTAAATCCTGAATTTCATCCCTGATAGTTCTATGGACACATAATACAAGTAGAAAAACATATATCAATAAGAAAGGAAAGTACTATTACATAAAACTATTTTGCTGCTGTTTTTTATAGAGAGAAAATACCTGGCAGCAGTAAAGTAACACACACACACACAAACACACACACACACACACACACTTTTGACACAATTGTTCCACGTTTTATATTTGTCTTAAATAACCACAATATGCATGGTCATCTCTGTTAAATGATAATGACTCGCATGTTGAAACTTTTTCTTGCATTGCTCTGAAAGGGATTGTCACAATTGACAAGAGCCATAACTAATGAATTGCTTTAGAGCGTAAGAATGTGACCTCTCAGGTGGATCCACCTCTTTGCTTCCAAGCTGTGACCATGTATTGTTTTTTCGGTTGTTTTTTTTACTTTTTCCACGGCTCAATAAGCTCCCATATTTTGCACTGTGAATTATCTTCTTTGACCAATCATTAAAGAGTGAATGCAAAAGAATGCCATGGTTAATCAGTTGTAACCATACTGACCCGTATTGATCCTGTTCTCATAATAAATATGACCTGCTGTAGCCTTCTCCTTGATCCATGCACATAGTTGGCAGAGACACCCTGACAGCCCTTTCATCACTAAGCTTTTAGAACCTTCTATGCTATGTATTGTTAAAAGAATATTCATTTTTGAGGTTTTATAAATGAAATCCTAGATGATACCTTTCAACATGGACCATTTTCAGTTGTAAGGTTCAATTTCTGTTACTTTAAATATAATTCCTTAAAATTAAAAAGACTTTCCTAATGAAAGATACATGTGTAGATCAAATTTAAATGAAACAACAATCTGACAGTTGTTTGTTAAGAGAGTTCATGTTATCCATAGAGTGTGTCATAGAGGGTGAAGGCATATGAAGGATTTTACAAAATAAAGAGCTATTTGTTGGCCCAACATTTCAGTTTTTTATTTAAATTAACACAACAATTTACCTGTTAGCCCAGGAAGTTTATGAGCTCTTGTTAACCGAAAATACTCCAAATTTGCAGTTTTGCACCATGTAGACAATGGCACCTCTGTGTCCAGGCACTTCATAAAGCATAAACATATAAAAGCAACACTGTGATGGGAATTGGTTGATGTATTATGTCCACAGACTACAGGAGGTGACATGAGTAAAATCACTTCATAGAAAGTTGCTAACCTTACATTAACGTTTCATTCTAACAGCCTATTTCAGGTTTTGAATACTATTTTATATGATTACTAACATAGCTTGATGCTGCAAACATGGATTACGTCAGCACCTTATATGATTCTTTGAATATGTCTATTGTTAGTTTTAGTGGGAGCCTGATGCTTGCTAGGCTTACATGCAATGGCATTGAACATTATTGAAACACTGGAAACTAGAACTAAATTTACATAGAATGCCCAAAGCTGAGTAATCTGACTACCCATATTCAGTAGAGATGCTCACTGATCCCCATGAACTGGTTTTGGTTTTGGATCTGGATTAGCTTCGTGTTTTGGTTTTGGTTTTGGCAAAACCGCCCTCGTGTGTTTTGGTTTTGGATTTTTTAGGAAAAATGCTAAAATATGCTAAAATCACATATTTTTGCTTTTTTTTGTTCCTGCATTATTATTAACCTCAATAACACTAATTTCCAGTCATTTGCAGTCAATTTTGACCACCTCACAGGTCACATTATTATTTTCATACACCTTCGAACAAATACTGCAGTGATCTGGCTGGATGCTTAGCAACAGAGCAATGACACAAACACACGGAAGTTCCTACCACATCCAGAACACATTGGCACACAGCAGTGGTGGAAAAGAAAAGTGGTGCAAGATGGAATTGTCCTTGGGACCGCCCCCACCCCCTTTATTTTGGATCTTAAAAACAAATCCAAAAATCGCGAGATCCGAGAACCGATGACGTCACAATGACGTTTTGCCTCGCTTGCGATTCAGAGGGCGTGCGACAGTACCGAGCCGGCTCTGCTCGGTACTCAGATCCCCTAAGTTCGGGTGTGTTCGGTTCTCGAGGAACCGAGCCTAAGCATCTCTAATATTCAGTTCATTTGTAGTCAAACACCATTATGCCCATCAGCTATTGGGCCACAGAAACATAACATCCAAGCCGTTAACTGTGAGCCTCATAAAGGACTGAGTGAGAGAGTACCTGGAGATATAATACTATGCAGTGACAGGGGAGTCACTATCTACAGTAATATAGTAATTTGATATCACCAGCTCTTCACATGAAATTATTCTGGTTGCTAAATATCCCAACTGGTTCCTGTCAAAGGCAACTTATATTGTTAATTATTATGACAGTTGAAATGCAGTTCAATTTTAATATATTTATAGAGCAGTGTTCTTTGACCATTATTTGTATTTCCCAGGGCTGTATTCACTGAGATTAAATGTATTAAGTTGGTAGTGTTCAGAGACATTTGTTACGCCATTGCCCAGATAGTCATAATAGTGAGGTTTTAGTGTGGGTATATCTTATATATTGTAGCAATTTAATGAATTGCTGAATTGCTTTATTAGGTATCTATGTGAATCTGCTGCTTTGTATTAATCTTTATTTTATTCTGTTTTATTCACTTTTATTCTATACTCTGGCTCCTCATATAAAAATCTATGACAATATTGATTAAACGTGTGCTAGTTTGCAATTACTGTGGTGTCACTGATGTTCAGTTGAGCTGATCTCACCCACCCAGATATACATATTTCAAGTAAAAATAGGCTTCCATAGATTTGAAACAGGGCATGTGACATGAAGTTTGCATGTGTATGTAATGATCCCTTCCATGTAAAGCACTATGTAATATGTTGGTGCTTTATAAATAAAATATAATAACATTAATTGTAATAATAATACTTTACATTAGTAAATAAAATGTTAGAATTGTAGGAAAACAAGCAATTCATATTACAGACTGGACTTGTTCCAGGGAATAGATTGGAGTCCTATGTATGGAAAAATATGACTTATAAATGAGGAGGGGAATGACTTTTCTGAAGATTTTATTCCTCATTTAAAAGCTCACAGATATATAGAGAAAATCCGTTCTTTCTCACTAAATAGTGTACAGGTGGGGAGCTTTGTTTTAAAGCTCAGAAAAAAAAGTAAGAGCTGGAAACCGCAGTTAATGGCATCATTAAAATGATTGTAAACATGCCGGTTCAAGCAGATGTGCGCTCTTTTCTGCTGATATACATTTAATTTCTCAGTAATGATCAAAACAGTTGTCAGACTCTAAATAAGTTTAAGGAATTGTCTGCATTATAACAGAAACTGCTTTCCACAGGAGCCAGGACAGCAATAAAAAGCCAGACTTCCAGATTTGATCCAATGTCTCTCTTATTTACTTTGATTAACACATACTTAACTCAGTATTTCTATCTGCTTTTTATTGCCCAGGAGTGTATGAGGATTGTATATCCGTGGTCGTCCTCCGGATTCTAGAAACATTCACAAGTGTACTGCTTTTAAGTATGGATTAAAACTTTGATGTACGTTGTTCTCATGTGCCGTAATATTTTCCATTTGCTCTTAAATGAAAATACAAGAGCTGATATAGGCATTTACTACACACTATAAAAATGGAGCCTTTTTTGTATGGCTGGGTCATTTTGATAAAAAGAGGTGATTTCATTTGGGAATGATACTGCAGCCAGCATGCTCACAAAATAATGGTTCAATATAGTGGTCATGATGATTTACAATCCCACTCTGCCTCCCTACACCTAACCCTCTGTGTTCTTTCTATCTAACAAACCACTTAGCTCTCTAACTACTCATCATGGGTCACTTTTGAAACTAAATTTAAATAAAACAATAACTCAAACTGTTCCTCCCAGCTCCTTTTACTTGCATTCTTGAAATTTCCATACCATAAAACCACATAAAACCACAATAGCTTTCACTTCCTAAGCCCACTGCCTGAGATTAGTCTGACTACAACCTTTACTTATTGTACAACACAACTATTCCTCTCTCTTATAATATCCCACATATTACGACTATAATCTCTTTAACCACTCCAAAGACTATCTCTTCTTCAATCCATGAGCAATGTTGCTGCTTTTCTCATTCCTCTATCACATCAATTTGTATCTGCATCAATCCTTTGCTTGCTATTGTGCTGGCCACTCATATATCATACTCATTGGGAGATTTTCCTAGAGACAGAATACAATTCAGTGATAGGGGTGTCCCCTTAAAGTACTGCCCCTTACTTATGAAGCCTAAGTCACTGGTATACTTCTTGCATCGCTGATCTTTAAATACACTCTTCTATAAATACTGCACTCCAAACAATAATTTCCTCCTCTTCTTCTCTTTCATGATCAATTAATACCCCAAGAGATCTAAAATACTCCATTTAATGTATGGATTTTCCTACCATGCTCTATCAGACTCTCCCCAAACTTTGTAAATAAAACCTTCTCAATCTTATCATATATCATTTACCAACTCTGGGGGACCAATTTTTTATTCCATCCTCATGCACCAGTCTTTATGTCCTACTCTTTAAGGGCCTGAGTCATTAAGAGACGTATCTCTGATTTTTGTGTGTATCCAACACAATTCCTTTCTGCACATGCCCAGAACGAGGACATCAACGAAAGCAAGTCTGCTGCGTATGCCAACGCAAATGACATTTAAGACGGCCTATGATATCGGGGAGTGAATGAGGCGGGGAAGGGTCATGTGCTCAATGTGGGCGTGCCAAACTGAAGCGAATGCAACCCCATCGGAATGAAGCTCTGAGTGTGTAAGTTTCTTAGTTTTCTGCCGTATCTCTTGCACCAGCTAAGGGTCTAGTCTAAGTCCTGCGTCAGTATCGTATACATGCCATAACATGTGACTGCAATCAGGAGCAACTGTAAAAATGTATTTTATGTACAATAGACATTAAGAACAGTCCAATAAATGTTTTTCAATGGAAAAAAAATATATAATTTTTTTTATACAGTTTCCATTTCTAATCAGAAATGACTATAGTATTGACAGGTAACATTAGTTGATTATTTAATTTTTTTCTGTGCGTTCTTTTGAGATTTCATATTCTACATACGTATTGTACGCATCCTGCAGTGTCTGGTCTAGTACAGCAGAGTGAACCTACATCCATAGTCAATACCACACGTACGTTGAGATCAGCTCCTTGCTGAATCCGGGAGTATGCAGAGCCGATTTACCAGCCGTTGAGAACAACATTCACGATGCACATAGTATGCCTGCTTTAGTCACTCAAGTCCTAAGTCTTTAAGATTGTAAGATCAAATGAGCATAGTTCACTCTGCCAGTTTTACAAATTTAGAAATGTAAATCGCATTGTATGTGTATGTTACAACTTGTAATCTTAATCTCCATAACTGTTCAGGGGCAGATTATACAGTAATGCCAATAATAGTAAAATAGTCCTTCCCCTGGTCTATACAAATGTACTAATCAACCATCATTTCCTTTCTCTCTGGAAAGACCACACTTGGTGCTGCTTATCCGAGGTTTCTATGAACTCACAATCTTCTGGAATTCAATTTCTGGGGGGCATAAATTACTGAAACCACCAGATGAGCAAGTGCAGGTAATGGTCCCTTTGCGGAAGGAAGACAATAGAGAGAGAGAGAGCAAATATTTACAGAGAGGTAAAAAGTGTTGTCTGTTTCTTTTTATTTATAGAGTTTTATATGATACTGATATCTTTGGCTAGTTTGTGGAAGGTTAAAGTAATAGAAAAAGAAAAACATATGTTATGGGTGTTTTGTACATGAGCCTGATAGTGCATTTTTTAACTTAGATGCATCTTTCACAAACTTGGCATTGTAAAAGTTAAATTGCTTAATTTGGTGCAACAAAGAGCATGTGTGACTCCCACACATTAACGGCCAAGACAGATCCGATTTACTTTTGCATTTTCAAGATGAAGAAAGGTTTTAGGGTGTTTAATATATTGCATTTATGTAGAATCCCCTTTGATAACTCCAATGTGAAGGAATGCATTGAGAATATACTGTTTAGCACAATCCGGTCCAATTTTAGCTTGCTTTTTAGATTTGCATTCATCTTTGAAATATGTGAAAATGAAATAAAATCACTTGCTTTGATATTATACAGAAGGTAGCTGAACTGTGATTTCATAATCCTAATCAAAATCATTTTTCATAAAACATTAAACTGTATAAGAAGAAGACACATAATTGTAAAAGAGGAAAGATTGATAGCCCATAGTGAAAAAGAAATATAACTTCATATCTCAAAGAAAGGTTTCTGACACACAGTACTGTAATGAGTTGAAATAATAACCTATGTTATATAATTGTGACTATGACCTGTGAGTGTTTGCTAGGTATTCTATTGAAGGTCCCACACCTGTGTAATCCCTTTGAAAATATTTCCATTTCATGAGCTACATATGTGGACTGTCAGAAAAAAAACAGTTACAAGAAAGTTTTAATGGTTCTCCATATGGAATATATTAGTGACAAAAACTAGCGCGGGTAATGGAGGTATGTGGATTGGATTTTGTAAGATTACATGAAGAATTTAAAATAAGTAAAATTTCCATACAGGCATAGGTGCATATGTTTATTTATATTTTGCTTTCGGGTAAATAATTATTATTTGATGTCATCGAGTAGATTTTTTTATGTCACTTTGGAGATTTATTTTGTCTGATCCCTGGTTAGCAGGTAAAAAAACACCTTTTTTCCTGTAAAAAGCAATTTGAATATGAGGACTGTGCTAATGGAGTCTATATTAACAATTAACATAAAAACATTTGATTTATAGTAGATATAAAGTTTGAATAGCGAGCAGTACGGTGGCTTAGTGGTTAGCACTTCTGCCTCACAGCACTGGGGTCATGAGTTTGAATCCCAACCATGGCCTTATCTGTGTGGAGTTTGTATGTTCTCCGCGTGTTTGCGTGGGATTTCTCCGGGTGCTCTGGTTTCCTCCCACACTCCAAAAACATACTGGTAGGTTAATTGGCTGTTATTAAATTGCCCTTAGTCTCTCTCGATCTGTATGTGTGTGTGTGTGTGTGTAAGTTAGGGGATTTAGATTGCAAGCTCCAAAGGGGCAGGGACTGATGTGAAGGAGTTCTCTGTAGAGTGCTGCGAAATTAGTGGCGCTATATAAATAAATAGATGATGATGATGATGAATAGTGTTATATACCATAGATCCTTTATATGAAAACAAAAAACAATTTATTGTCAGCATATCTTAAATATTATTCAACATAAAAATTAAAATAAAAGAAATTAATAAAAAGAATTAATAAAAAGAAATGAAATTAAAATGTCAATTAGTTAAAATAAATATGACTGAACTCTATTAGTTGTAATGATAACGAATATAATGTCATTCATATGAAGCTCCCAATTTGAAAGGAGGGATACTGTTGTATTCAATAGAATGTGGTTTGTTATATTGTATCCAAAAGTTAATGCGCATACAGCTCAGAGGTATTGGAGAGACAGTGATATTTATTGATACTCATTTTGCAATCCTGTGAGACAATCACTTAAATTAAAATATAAAATAAAATTAAAATATATAAATATATATCTATATCTATATATATATATATATAATATTTTAACTTCAGTTTTACCAATTGACTGCCATACCGGATCATCGTTAAATAGATGCACTATTATACATAAAGCACCTACAAGAAAACAGATTCACTAAACAGGACGCTGAATTATATTTGCCAGATGCTGTTTGTGATGTAAATTCTCCTGGCTAAACTATGAGTGGTGCCCTGTATGGAGGGGAACTTGCAACTGATCTATTCCACCTGCACTGGCCAGCTGAAGTGAAAGCCGTGTATTGGCTGAAGAGCCACAGACACTGAAGCCTATGATGGGCTGAATCTACACAGCAGACAGCCAGTGAACCACAGATGCTGAAGCCTATAATGGGCTGATCTTATATAGTGGACATCAGTGACGCACATATAAACAAGGCTGCAGAAATCATGTTTGTCATACATTGTCTAGATGCAGAATGAGAAAATCCTCAGAAAAATCCTCACATTTACGCAGAGACATAATTGCCTCTGCTTAAATGTGCATTTTTTGCATATTTTGATCTGATTTTAGGAATAAGTGTAGCCGGGACACACATTGGAGATAAAGGTAACACACTGGAGATTATGTTTTTAACCATTTATTAAAAAGATGCAATTTATATTAGAGATGGTCACTGACCCCCGTGTTTTGGTTTTGGTTTTGGTTTTGGATCTGGATTACTTTCGGGTTTTGGTTTTGGTTTTGGCAAAACCGTCCTAGCATGTTTTGGTTTTGGCTTTGGTTTTATTTTGCAATTTTGTATAAAAATCATTTTTTTTTGGCCTAAATTAACCTAATTTAGTGCTCCACCTGTTTCTTGGATAAGTAAGGTAATTCTAAAACTAATATATTAGGAAAAAAAAACAGTTTAATCCCTGGTAGGCCTTCCTTAATTATGCACACAAACCTGATTGTCTTCCTCTCCATCTTAGCCTATTGGCAATGCAGCCATCGTCTTTGGGTGTATATTGCACCCTACACTTATAGTTAAATATAAAAATAAATAGACAAAGGCAGTTTGGTTTCTGTCTGCATCAGCCAGCCTGCATAGAGACTGTTCAATAAAAATAGAAATGGACAAAGGCAGTTTGGTGTCAGTCTGTATCTGACCCCCTCTCCACTAGTAGCAAAATAGAAAAAAAACAGCCGGTATAGACTGTACAATAAAAATTTAAATGGACAAAGGAAGCTTGGTGTCTGTCTGTGTATGACACCCCACCCTTATCGTGAAATTGACAAAACAGCAGCCTTTCAAGACTGTACATGATATAGAAATGCCCCAAGTCCCTTTCCTATTTGGGGGTAGATTGCACCCTACACTTATACTTATACTTATAAGTATACTTATTTTTTTTTTGGGTGTGTTTTTTTCCCTGATTTAAAAAGACTATGTACTTTTACATAGGCTTTACCAGATGACGTACAGGGAAGACTACCATCAGGACTGGTGCCAGCACCTGCTTGCTGATCCTGCTCATATGTGGACTGCTTTGAATCCATTTTAATGAGCCCAAAGCACTTGTAGTGCAAAATATTCAATAGATTGTGCTGCTAGATAATACTTTATGCAGCCAGAAAAATTGTTGTTTTACACTGGGGAATATGAGACACCCCAAAGCACTTGTAGTGCAAAATATTCAATAGATAGTGCTGCTAGATATGACTTTTTGCAGCCAGAAAAATTATTTTTTCACACTGGGGAATATGAGACACCCCAAAGCACTTTCAAATATCGCGAGAACCGAGCTCTGAGATCCGACTACGTCACAATGACGTTTTGCCTCGATTTCGAATCCGAATGGGTGGGAGACTACCGAGCCGAGCAAACTCGGTACTCAGATAGGTGAAGCTCGGGTGGGTTCGGTTCTCTGGGAACAGAGCCCACCCATCTCTTATTTATATTACGACACTATCCTATGACAACCTATTGTTCTCTCTTTTCCTACCTGCGCATTATAGTTTGATATATTTAATAAAAAACACTATTACTCACTCAAGTCAGATTTTACTTTTTGAATTGAATTAAATCTTGAAAGTAGTGTCAAGTGTGTCATCACACCAAGGACAGAATTATATTAAAAATCTGCTGGAATGCCAAGTTCAGCTGCTCCAGGGGCAAATGCAGGATTTCTAGAGGAGTGTTTCCATGCCAGGGTGCCAGAGTGTATGCATGGGGCATGACTATAATTTGCGACAGTGCTGGGTGCTCTCCAATTCTTCCCATCCCTTTCAAATACACGAGCATTGGTAGCCAACTGTTCTGATTCTGGCAGACAGTCCCAATTTTGTGTGAGTGTCCCACTCATTTTGTTCCCACTGCAAGGATAGTTGGGATGTATGTCCTGCTTCACACTGTACTGCTAATTAAGGGTGAGCTGCTTGCATCTAACTGTAGTGCATGCAGCTTAAAGAGCAGTACATTGTAAACCAGGACATATATCCCAACTATCTTTGCAACTGGGAAAAATTTCTGACTGAGTGGGACAGTTAGACAAAATAGATATTGTCCCACCAGAATCAGAACAGTTGTCAGACTGTGCTGCTCTCCCCTACCTATCCTTGCAGTTTTTACTGTTGTTCTCTTAAGCTCAGTTGCTGCTTGTTTGTATCCTGGAATGTTGGGACCCTGTTTGGAGATAAAAAGGATAGGTACAGAAAATATGAAAAGTCTAGCAGTGAGTGAACCATTTGAATATTTTGCTGTGCAGACAGTACAAATAGGGCTTGAACACATTTTATTAATATAATAAAATTAATTTTATGCAGTACCTGTATCGTGTACCATGGATACTTTTATCATCAATATAGACAGATTGAAATTTACATACGAATATATGCTTTAAAAGTACACAATTTGAATATTTTTATGGCGCCAGGGATATTGGTGGAATTTGTATGGTGACATATAGCAGTGTGGATAACTGTTTTTACCAAGCATAACTACCTGAGAGATAAGTTTTTTCTTGTCAATCCGAAGGTGTTGTATACGGCTGCCTGAGAAGTCAATATCGATTTGAGTGAACCATTTAGGCCTACCTCCCCCAAACCATGTCTGATGTTAAATAAACAGCACCTAGGTTATAATTAGTCCTCCCTACTTGAAACCAGCCCGACATTAAATTAATAGCATTCATATTTAATAAATATACCTACTTCCCCTAATTAACCCCAAATACATAAATTTTCCCTCAAACAACCCTAATATTAAATCATTAGTTCCCATGTAATAACTAAACATATTTTCCCCCAAAATATGGAAACTGGAAACCCCCCATAAGTATGTCTCTGTGCTCGACTCAGATAGTTCAGCTTTCATTGTATTGCTATCTCTGTTGATCATTTAGTGATCTGTGGGGTTTCCTTGGTAGCCTCAGCTGCCACCACAACATTTGCAAACCTGTTAAACAGGTGTCCTAACTCTGTGTCCAGCAGAGAGAATGATGCAAAGGCAAAAACCTAATCTGAGCTGGTGGATATCCATTTGGATGCTCATAAAAGCCAAATCTTTCTCCTGAACCATATGAGGTAGAAGGTTCAGGTAAGGTAAATGGCGAAGAACAGTCATGGCTGCTACTAGCTGACGGTCTTAAGATTTCTACAATGACTAGTTCATCTTTAAAGCCTCCACCTTACACTGTCTCTCTTCATTCCAACTATACCACACCACTGGTAATGACACAGAAATGGAAGTCACCAATGGCTGCTTTAATATTGGTGGATGAGAATGCTTTTATTTCCAGTGGCCATACTCACGTTCCCTACCATTAGCTACAATTGTTATTCCACTACTTCCATGCTAATTGTTCTTCATTTCTCTTAGATAGTAAGTTCATTTGGTCAGGACAATCTGTTTCATTTCATTGTATGTTATTTATTTGTATCATGATCCCTTCAATGTACAGCTCTGTATAATATGTTGGCGGTTTATAAGTAAGGGTTACCAATAATACCCGGCTCTTGTGTTTTTTTTAACAGGTTTCTAAATTTCCTCAAGCCCTAAAGAAGGTTCACTGCATACATAGAAGAAAACACATTTGGTCCGAGTTGAACAAAACTGAAAGGTGCAACAACTTTTGATTTCCCTTCCCACAGTTGCTGCTCTTAATCTCTATTTTTAGTAACTTTTGATATTATTTAATAATGACTCAATAAATAGTTATAGTAGTTAGCATTTTTTTTACATTTTCAGTCAAATATTTTTGCAAGAGGTATCAAAGAGCAAAAAGTTGTGGAAAAGTGCATATGAAATAATAAAGGGCAACACACCATGCTTGTAAAAAAAAAAACATGTTTCTAGATTTAGCTATTTTTTTTTAGATCTATGGTAAAGGTAATATATTCGGTGACTGTTTCCCATTTAATAATTATTACATCTTTTCATGTCCACACTGTAATACTATCACATGTATTTCATCTATTTTTAACTTCCACAGTAATCATTGACTTTACTGCTCATTATTAATGCTGAAATAATTGCTCTCTTTCTCTCAGCAAACAATTACTATATATTAAGTTGGAACCAACAGAAAAATCTGTAATTATAGTACTGACAAGGACACTGGCAGAGGGGTACACCTCAGCTCCCTCCCCAGGGATCATCACCTGACTACATATGCCATGCTGACCAGCGCTGGGCTGTTCCGTCTCTGCAATTTCTACTCTCCGCTTCCCTTGTTACCTTCAGCTACCCTGCCTGCGGTTGCAGGAATGGGAAGTGCAGGGTGCTGTGGAGATACCTACCAACAGCTTATGCAGGTTAATAGCCGGATCACTCACCTGCTGCAGAGTAATCATATATACACAACACAGAGACAGTGACTGTAGGAATTAGTGAGGGGGGCATGTACAATAATAGTGGAGGAAGGTCAAGAGAGAGAGAGTGAGGAGTCTGTCCTGGTGTGTGACCTTCAGTCTTCCATGCAGGACAGTGCCTGACTCCTAAACAGTCATATACTATGCTGTGATATAGGGAATAGGGTCACCTCTCCCAGGTATGTGATTCATTGTTTAGGTGTGCACTATATTGTCTTCACTTGCACACTGTTTGCACTATAATGCCTCTACCTGCACACTGTCTACACTGTAATGCCTCCACCATCATTCCTTATGCATTTTAATGTCTTTACATGCACTATGTGTACAGTACAATGTCTCCACCTCCATATTGACTGTAATGTAATGTCTCCACTTTCATGTACTTTATTGGCTACATATAAAACCACACCCATAATAGATGAATCACATGTGCATAGTTCTTGGTCATGGGCCATTTTTCTTTTTCTAGTGCATTGGTAAAAGATCCTGAGCCTCTTTGCTGTGTTTGTCTTCAAAGACAAAAGCAGCTGGTCCTCCCCCTACTTATCATCTAGCAACCACAGATCTTCCCCGTGAGCTTATACAGACTGTGTATAATAAATGTATATTATTTTATAATGTATGTCTTATATACTGCGTGATCTGTGTTATGTACTGTGTTCACTTATTGCTCAGCTTACCATATTTCCTCCTAATGGTGCATGCTGCAATACAGTTTTTTTATTTGTAGAGAGGTAGTGGGGCAGCCTAGTGCTTCTCATGCACTAAGTACACCCCGAAAAAGATGCAGCCATGCCAGAGAGTAGTCACTCCCCCAACAATGTGTGATCATGACCACTTTTGTGGCGCATCACCATTTGGATGTGGTACACACACAAACTCTGCCCTAAGCATCTATGGAGGGGGCCCCAAGAAGTTGCTGTTCCAGGGCCCCAAATTTCTCTTGGCGGCCCTGATTATTGACACAAGCTATGTTCCTATTGAATTGGAAATTAGTTGTTTTTGTTATTTAAGAAGATTTGACTGAGATCATTTTCACAGAACCTGGTCCATTACAGCCATTATACAGCTTGACAAACATACAACCATCTCCATTGGCATCTCATTATATGTTAGGATTGTGTGGAGTTTGTATGGTTCCCCCGTGTTTGCGTGGGTTTCCTCCGGGTGCTCCGGTTTCCTTCCACACTCCAAAAACATACTGGTAGATGAATTGGCTGCTATTAAATTGCCCTTAGTCTCTCTCAGTCTGTGTGTGTGTGTATGCTAGGGGATTTAGACTGTAAGCTCCAATGGGGCAGAGAATGATGTGAATGAGTTCTCTGTACAGTGCTGCGGAATTAGGGGCACTATATAAATAAATAGATGATGATGATGATTGGAGGGCTCACACTATCGTTATTTTCTCACTTTGACTTCATTTGTTTTTAGCCTACAATTTCTACATAAATAAAAACCACCCTACATAATCAATGAATATATCTTGAATGGTTAAGCAAATAAAATTAAGATGGAGAATAACTGAATGAGCAATTAAGCATCTAAAAAGGTGTTGAGTTAGATTGTAAAATATCTCAATGAGTTTTTTGGCATATAATAATATATATACGCATCAACAGCAAAAAGATCAAAGAAGGCTTTGTCTTCAATATATCGCACAGAAGATAATTTGGGTGTTGATTGATCAAAACATTTTCTTTTATTACAAAATGGATCCATTAGTGTGAAATGCGTATGAACATGAATATTACAATAAGAAAATTCCCTCACCCCCTCCCGTACAGAGGCTGTCTTTTTATTGCATGATTATGAAAACAATCAATTCATATATGATCATACACATTACTAAGAAAAACCACAAATTCATGCTTTTGACAGCAAAGGAGCATTTTAAAGAAAAGTAATGTGAGGAGTGAAACATCTTAAGCGTTTCTATAAACAGCGTACACTAACAGAAAATATACGTCTGTACAGGTCAGTCCAATGTCAGTCTGTAGATTTCCATCCATTCTGTATTCTACAGGTTAAACTAAATCACTAATTATGGACATGGAATAATTGATTAAACAGCATGTGATAAGCAATATGCTTAACTTCATTTGCAAAGTGCACTAGATGCATACTGAAAATAGCTTTGTTTTTTTACCAGTGCACTTTAAGTTTCACGCCTACTTCTGATCTTGGGAGATGCCACCACAAACAAGAAGTGCACCCAAGTTTGCAGTCGGACGAATCAATGAAGAGGTTTAAATGTCACATCAAAGTCCAGTCTACCACCACTTTTGAACCTTACTTTCATTAAGTAAAACATTTCCCATTTTTTTTGCTAAAACACCACTCGGTTTAGCCTCATTCATGGCTCAAATTAATTTAAGCCATAAACTATTTCTTTTTAATAATATTGCTCTACAAAATACTCTGCACATAGCAAAGAATACCATTTGATTTGTCCAACTCCTCCCATTGGAGAATGGAAAGTGGTATGCTTTATTGTTTATTAAACAGTACAGTTTAAACTTTTTCCACTAATTAACTTTTTTTTCATGTTCACTTTATTTTATAATCCAGTGGGAAAAATTTGCAGTCCAAAGAAGTTCTTCCAAGGGAAATATCCTTAATTTTCAATAAAAGGAATCTCCTTCTAGTTCTTTATTTATAATCCACAGTAATTATTTTCCACAAATAGCTATATGAACTGTCATCTCAAAGCCCCTCCTCAGAATAGCTGTGAATTGATTTGCCTGCGTTTCCCATAGTTATCCACATTAACATACTGCATTCATGTCAATGGCCCATTCATTTCAATATCCTATTCTTTGTAATGGAGTTTCTAAATGTAGGGCAAAACACAATTGAAAAAATAGGTTATCGTTAGAGATACTCCAAAATTTTGAACTAGTTTGAAATGCAATATAATTTCACAGTTTCAATGGCCAGGAACATATTCATAGTGTAATAGCAATACAATTATAGAAACTTGTCGTAGAAAGTTGCTCCCTGACATTGACCGTTGATAGTTCGGCCACATTCACAGTTGAAGGTGTGTGCGGCACCTGACAGCAGAACACATCTCCCATCTGCCTTGGAATCAGAAGCAAAGAACCACAGAAACGTAATAAAAGCCTAGTTTCTGAGATCAAAAGACAGTGGCATGGTGATTTACTGTGGCTATAGTATTCAATCCAGATTCCTTTTTTTTTGACTAGTATATAATATTTACAATTCTCTCATGACAGATATACAAGATAAAGCCCATTCCATGATTGTTTAAGACAATGTCTTCAGTGGACCTAGTGCTAACTCACAGATGAGGAAGTAATTTTGTTGGGTTGAACCATTGCAGCCTTTGGATTCACTTGAAACTAGTGACATCACTGAGACATGAGGCAGAGCGTACTTTATGCATAAATTTCCTAGTGAATTAATAGAATGTATATTGTTTCAGCCAACAAAATGATTTTCCTCTATTGTGTGTAGGTGTAGGGACAAGTTTAAGCTAGTATACAATAAGGGTGTGCACCGGCCACTTTTGGGGTTTTGGGTTCTGATTAGCTTGAGGTTTTGGGTTCTGATTTGTTTTGCCAAAACACCCCACAAAAGGTTTTGGTTCTGATTTCGGGTTTTGGGTTCTGATTTTTTTTCAAAAAGCATAAAAAGTGCTAAAATCCATTATTTTGGTTTTAGGGAGCAATTTGCGACTTGTTTGGTTATGATAGCTACACGTCTTTCCATGATTTGGAGCTTATGATAGGAGCACTACCTGAGCACTCTAACAAGTGACAGTAAATGTTGATGCCTGTAAGTGAAATCAGCACCAGAGTGACAGCGATTCCTCGGGGTAAGTACTAGGCCTAGCACTGTCATGCTGGAGATAGCCTGTATATAGAAACATTGAGTATTTATATGAGGCTGGCTGTTGTTGAAATTGGACTGTATGTGGTGGTCATGGGACTGTTGTACTGACAGGGGCTGGTTATACTGATTTGGACTGAATTTTCTGGGCATTTTGGGCTGTATAAGCTGGGGATCATAATATGCTAGATATGAGGCAGTGTAATATGATGGAGTATAATACACAGTATTTACTTTTTTTGCAATATCTTTTTTGCCATACCATTCACACCAATATTTGTTGTTTTCACATTACTGTGTACCCTAGTTATATCCATTTATGAAGTGACACACATAGTAGTTGTTACTTGGTTTTCAGTTTTGCATTCCACATTATACATGGCGAGTTGAGTAAATCCTGCCGGAAAAAAATCAACCTCCCTCTTCCCTGATCCATCTGAGCCCGACTGAAGATGGCGGCCGCAAGCGGGGAATTTATACAAACCGAGTCTCGCGAGATCCGACGCGTGGATTTGGCGTCATAGCCTCAGTTTCATTTTTTTTAGCGCCGGAAATACCCGAACAGTGCTTGGATCCCGTCGGATCCGCACTGTTCGGATGGGCTCGGATCATCTTTAGTATACAATACAGACTCCTTTCTTGGATGACTAGTGTACAATGCAGACCCTATTATTTGGTGGCTAATTTACAATGCACAATTCTATTTTCCATTGGCTAATGTACAATACAAAAATCTTTCCTCTGGTGGCGTTTTTATATAATGTATGCAAGTACAATACAGATTCCATTCCCTGATAGCTTGTATACAGTGCAGTCACCAAGGTTTGGTGACTATTGTAGATCTGTCTTGTATACATTTTTTGCTGTATATTCCAGAGGAGAGGGGTTGGCACATCTCTAAGTGTTACCTGGTGCTATGTACAGGGCTCGGTATACTGTAGCACAATATAAGTAAGCTGATGCATAAATAAATACATGTGAATATCCATTCCCTTAGTAACAGTTATAATAATAAAGGGTGATTCTTATTAATAAAGACTATTTTCTTTGCTATCAGGTGTTCTATGCACAGTGTATTATTATGAATAATTCTAACAGGAAGACTGACAGCAATCATGTTGACAACTGTTTGGTATATTATTATATTTTAAGTAACAGTAAAATATTCATTCACAAATTAAAGGATATTTAGCTAGAAATTTAGAAAATGGGATTGCTGTAAACTAGCGTTGCATAAATTCGCATTTATGCTGAGAATTTGCTGGAAGCTAATAATTTTAAAGTTCTAAGTAAAGACAGGTCTAGGATAATTGCATAGAATCTTGATTGTGTTAAATTTTGGGTACAATATAATTTGTCTGTGTTACATATTGTTATAGACCACACTGTACAAACCTTTCACAAATGCGTAATGCTTGGCTGGGTAGCGCTGTAAACCTATTACCTTGATGCAATACGTTAGATTTTATATAGAGTTACAAAAAGTCAAATGCCACACTAATCTAATTCATGCCTTTCAGCTGGAATGAAAATTGTGCTTTACTTTTGCTTCATTTAATTGATATTCACTTTAATTGGAGAACACCACAAGAGACAGAGTAAAAATTGGAATGAGAAGACAGTGATTTCAATTGTGTTTACAAATTGGCATTTCTTTCAGTTTTACACTTTGATCAAAAGACAAAAACTGATTTTACAATTTCTTCTTTGTTTTTCAAACTGAAAATGGCATATATTTCTGAAACAAACTTAAAGGCTCACTCGTACTGCTTGGTACATATTTATTTTTAACTGCACACTCTGCCATGCAAAACATATTTATGTGATAAAATCACTTCATCAAAATGGATGTTTGTTTTAATAACGTTTAATTGGAAATGGGATCATGTCAAAACGTACACAAGCAATGCAGCAGATGCATTTTCAGCATTAGATGCACTAAATTAACTTTATATTAAACGTTGTCACACAGGATTACCATATAAAAGGAAGAAACAAGCAATGAGAGTTAGTAGAAAATTTGACCAGGAAACATAGCTTCTTCTTCTCACAAAAGTGTACAAACTATTTCATCTGATTACTTCAACTTCAGACTAACGAGTTAATTTGCTGATGATACTTCCAACTCAAGATATTGTGGTACTTTTTAAGGCATAGTGTGCCAGAAGCAAAATGACACTAACTTGAATTAGGTTTCTCATATGACTCAGCCTTAAATGAAACCATGTGGCTGAAAGAAATTTTAAATACTGTGCTATGCATCTTATGTCCCCATTTTCATTGTAAAGTAAAATAATTAAAATGACAATAAAACATTTGTAAAATACCTAAGAACATCATTACACAGTTGCTAAGAATTGTACATACTCCAGGAAGTTTTATCCAATAATATAAAGATGATTAGTAGGACATGCTTAGTATTTATAAATAACAACTGGGAAAAAGTGCATTTTGAGGGGATAAACACAATTTGTTGAAAGTTGTACTGACTGGCATCCTAGATTGATTGGTTTATATATACAGGCTTGGACTGGCCTGCAGGGCAGCAGGACTATCCACCAGTAGGCCCTGCCACATTATAGCCATGCCCCCTCTGTTGTTAGGGAGGAGCTAAGAAAACAACGGACTCCCGACTTGCATACAATTCATCTTTTGGACATATGCGAGAACAGGAAGGGACAGATGCGTTCCACAGTGGAACGCAGGCACCTTCCTCTCCAACAGTAACAAGCACGGACCACGAGAAATATCCTCTGATTTCAGCACACTGGGTACCCGGCCACCATCTCTATATACTGCAAGTAAACAAAGTTAAATTTGAAAGCATCGCAGCAATAACCATGTGATATATGTGGACAATGATCTGAATATTTATATTGCACTAGCAGAGACTTAAAGAAATACCAATTCCCATCTACTGAACTTGTATGCTATGAACATTATTTTATTGAGATATCAGTGACTGTGTTATATCTGGATCAATGCAGCATTTATACTCACTGCCATTTGCCTCCCAGTAGCTAGACTAGTCCAGGTCTATATACCTAGGTTTGTCTGATTTTTTATGTATGTTCAATTGATGCCATACCATATGTATGTATATAGAAATCAATGCCTCATAATATAAATACTGTGGTTTAATTGGAGTATTTTATTTGTCTATATTAATGTATTTTTATGTATTTTAACCAGGATTCAATAAATTGTGATAAAACTAACATTAAATGTTATCCCACTATTTGAACTGAGCCTCTTGCTCACAGCCTAATACAAGATATAGAAAAATACGAATTGTATTCAAGATAAAAGAATACAAATTTTATTATTAGCATTACACTTGGAATAATACATAAGTCAATGAGCGCTTAACTTTCAGTATATTATTAGTTCGTAGAGAGGGATAACCTTTGTTAATGCTGCTCTTGCAACAGTAGGGGTAGAGCGCAACTCCTCCCCCCCCTCCCCGTTTTTGCCAAACACTCCCGTTAAACACACTACCACACAGGTACAGAGAGTCGCGTCTGGGCTCTCTGAACTTGCGCGGTAGTGTGTTTTTCACTTTGAGCAGGGCAGATGAGAGTAGAAGTTCCGGATATCCAACCGCCCAGAGGAGCATGAGCAGGTTAGTAACTAAGTGTGCAGTCAGCCTGTCATTTTAAAAGAGAAGGATGAGCACACTACATTCTTTATATACTACACTATGGTGCTAGCTGTCATTCGTGGGCTGACCACTCTCCCTTTAGTGTCTAGTCTCGCCTCTATGATGGCTGGCCACACCCCCTCTGGTGGGCCCCTAGCGTTGCAGTCCCCCGGTGGGCCCTTCATGCCCCAGTCCGAAACTGTATATATATATATATATATATATATATATATATATATATATATATATACAAGTTAACCCGTGCATGATACTCATGCATTCTAGTCAAATCAAGATACTTAAGGTCTTAAAAAGGTTCTTGTCATGCATTTGGGCCTAGCCCAGGACTCCTCAGGGGAAGATCGTTACTTCCCGACGCAAGCGCCCTTTTTAATGTGTGTTCATGAGGTAAAATTACCTCACGAAAATGAGTTTGACCCCTCAACTCGTAAATTTAGCCTTTACTACCCCTCCCACGGGGGGAAGGGGGGATGATGGAAGTTAACTGACTTGACTATTCTAATTTGTTTGTCAAATAATGTCAGTATACCAAATTTCAGGTCAATTGGATGAGCCCTTTCTGAGAAAATAGTTTTTTCCACACACACACACACACACACACACACACACACACACTAACGCACGCCTCTACACATGTGTATTCATGAGGTAAAATTACCTCATGAAAATGAGTTTGAGCCCTACAAAATTTCAGCCCTTTTTGAATTTTTTTTCCCACACACACTAAGAATTTAGTAGGTCAGTGTATAACTCTGCCCAGCAGGTGGCGCTGCAACTTGTTTTTTTTTTTTTCACACACACACAGACAGACAGACGCCACTAAGCATTTATATATTAGATATATATATATAATAATTAGCAGGGTGCATATTTATTTTTAATTAGAAACATATTACATGCAGCAAGTGGTATCACTTAGGTGAACAACTTTGACATTATAGTGTTAAAAACTAGTTAGTAAAAACCAATCGTGAAAGGTTTCACTCATGCTGCACTTCAGGGTGTCCTACTTATTCAATTAAATATTATTTCCTATTCAGATCACTGAACTTAGTGGAACAGCTAAGGACTTTCTCTTGCCAAATCTGAGCTGATTCCCTGCTCAGTACCCCACCTGATCAGCATTGTCATCACTACAGCATAGTGGCTCAGTTGTTAGCACTTCTGCCTCACTGTGCTGTGGTCATGAGTTTTATTCCCAAACAGGGCCTTGTGTGGAGTTTATATGTTCTCAGCCTGTTTGCGTGGGTTTCATCCCACATTTCAAAAACATACTAGTAGGTTAATTGGCTGCTGACTAAATGAACCCGTGTATGTGTTAAGGAATTTAGACTGTAAGCTCCAATGGGGCAGAAATGATGTGAATGACAAAAATTCTCTGTACAGTGTTGCGGAATTGATGGTGCTGTTTAAATAAATGATAATGATGATTATTGTTAATATTCTACCTCTTAATGACACAATAAACTGAAGACTGCATTATAGACTTGCAATGATAATGACTTCTAGCTTTCCCCATGCAATAGAGTGGGATGTGATCAATTCTATTTGTATTCCTGCTTGCATTTATATTGTCTGTCTGTCAATTTGTTATCCATTTTTATTCAATAAGCATTATAACTTTCTTTGTCATATTTATCTCCATTTAATAATGTCCTTATGTTCTTAATGTAGTTACCTGTCAAATATTCTGTTATAACTATATTTAAGGTAACTCATTGTTGGCTCTACAATAACTCATATTAAATGTGTTTTAGATTGTATTTTCAGATAAGTCTTGGAGTAATGGAAGGCTTTCTCAGAGTGTTAGTTCTGCATCTAAATCTTACTGATGGCAGAACTGGGTAGTTAATAATGAGAGTGAGATATAATTGTAGTAATTTAGTTTAGTAATGTTTAGACAGACCAGAGGGTAAATTTACTAAACTGCGGGTTTGAAAAGTGGAGATGTTGCCTATAGCAACCAATCAGATTCTAGTTATTATTTATTTAGAACATTCTACAAAATGACAGCTAGAATCTGGTTGGTTGCTATAGGCAACATCTCCACATTTTCAAACCCACAGTTTAGTAAATATACCTCCAGGTTGTTTGATTTTTAACCCTTTCACACCCACACATCAAGCATGCCCAGTTGAGGCTTTTTGTAACATCTCATAGGGTTTTTATTTGTGTGAAACTCTTCACCTAGTCATTAGGCTGTGCATGTGGGGGTTGCAAATATGACCATTGTAACTACTCTTGCACATGGGTTTCTACTACTAATCTTAAAGTATTAAAGTGGAGAGTTTGCATATAACTATGTCTCCATATTGCCATAGCTATCTCCATTTGAATTTTATATAGTTTTTGTCATGATAATCAGGACTTTATTTTGGTATAATTTTAAATAATGGTTGTTTTATTTTTAGGGCTATAAAAGTTAAATAAGATTACAAACATAAAATTCACAGTTTTCATTATTACATACTATTTAGAGGAAATTAGTGTGCCCATATCATTATTGTTTATACAAAATATGCCCATTAGGGGCTACAAATTAGTGTGTGTACTTTTTGCAACACTGTACATATATTTTCATTTTTTTGCAGCAACAATTTGTTTGCTGGAGCTGGAGCTGACCTACCAGTTGTTTTTATTTTACTTTGATGCTGAAAGCTAATCTGGGTGTTTTTAGACCCAGTATCTCTCTCCTACAGAGCGATCCCAAGGAATATGTGAGCCCTAGGAAGCTAAAGTGTTATGCCTTCAGCAATGTTTTTTGATACATGCATTTACTTCTGTGTAAACTCCATCTAGTGGCCAGCTGCTAACAGCTTAGCTGAACAACTCAGGCCTGCGTAGTTAGTTCACAATGCACCTTGGGTAAATGACAGAAGGGCACCATCTTTAGATCTCACATGTTCAGTAAGGGATGCAGTATATTTCTCCCCTCAGCACAACTTCAATGGTAAGATCTTCTGTCAGGTTATGCAGTTATGTTGTATTTTTATGTTTGTATTGCATCACATCTGTTCATGTGGTATTTGCATTCTACCATTTGTTTGCTATAGTTTTACCACTCAAATTCACATGTTCTTTACTGCTATAATAAACACCATTCTTCAGATCTTCACATCTAGATTGTAGGACTGGCTATGCTGTCTGTCTGATTATATTCAGACCAAAGAGAAGTTTATAGTGAGGACAGATCATACAGGATGTTGTAAACCACAGCTGCTGACCATGTCTGTTGAGCAGGCAGCCATATTTCACCTTAGACCACCATTTATTTTGCAGCACATACATTTTAATCTTATTTTCACCAACAGAAAAAGATGGTGGATTGTTGATAGTTAAAGGTTAATTTAATGACAAATGCTTTGATGACTTCTTTGACTAATGAGAATTTTAATTTGGAGCAGATATAAGCCCCATTTTCTAGCATAAAATACATATTTCTGTATACTGCATGTAGTATACAGTATATGCAGGGGCGGGCTGGCCCCGGGCCGTTCAGTCAGACCGCTATTAGGGATGGGGGGTAGGATGGCCGGCCGCCCCCCGGATGCAATATAGGCTATTTTCACCGCGGCCGCACCTGATGACAGGGGATGCGGCCGCGTCATCAATCTGCATCCAGATTGATCCTTATCCTTTACTTGTGCTTCCTTGCAGATGTAGGCGCAGGATGGTATAGGGAAGAAGTATGTAGCAGTAGGCTATGTCCAGTAAAGGTGTATTTATATTGCTATATAGCTAGGGGTGGACAGAGTCACAGATACACCACTCAGGAGTGTGTCGGCTAATGGCTACTGATATAACCTTCTAGAACCGCTTTTCCAGTAGACCTAGTTGCACTCACAGGTACTTGGGTGCCCCCAGGTCTAAACTCTAGCATAGTAGAAGTTTATGTGCAGTACCGAAGCGTAGAGGTAGGAGACAGTAACCGTAGAACCGAAGATAAATACCAGGAACATTCCAAGGTTTGAGGGTTCGTAGCAAGCAGGTAAGTCAGGGCCAGGCCAAAGGTCAGGGCTGGTTACAAACATGGAAATTCCAAATAGACTAAGCTAAAAGTCAGTGGCTAACAGAGTTCAAGCAGGGTCCAAAAACAAGCCAGGAGTCACAACAGGATCAGTTAGAATTTGGGCAGACTATCCATAGGTACTGGAGCAGGTCAGCTAATGTGTGGCATAAACGCTAAGCCCTCCCTGCCTTAAATACTAAAACTGACCAATCACAAGCTGCCCAATAATTAGCCACAGAAAGCAGAACAAATAACCAGGACCCTCTGTGCATGCGCCCCGGCTGTCAGATCCTTTGCCAGGATGTGGTGGTGAGCAGGGCTGCCGAGAGGTGGGGGGAGCGGGTACATTTTACCCGGGCCCGGGCTTGCGAATTTGTAATTTTTTATTTTTTATTTTTTTTTCTATTCGGTGTCTTTTTTATATTTTTTTAATTTTTTTTTCCGCAGGGGGGGGAGGAGGGGAGTGGGGTCGGTCGTTGGTGGGGGGAGCTGAAAAGAAAAAAAAAAAAGATTCATACTTACGTGATCGGCGCTACGTCCCTCCTTCCTCTCTTCTCCATTTACACTGACTGCCGGGTGTGACGTCATCAAGTCACGCCCGGCAGTCAGTGAGGCACGCCAGACAAGACTAGAAGAAAGAAAAGAAGACAGAAGATAGAAGAGAAGAGAAGAAAAGAAAGAAGGTAAGTAAAGAAGCGGAGAGGCAAGGGGAGGGAAACAGAAAGGGACAGTGCTATAAAGAAGAGGGAGTAAAAAAAACAGGGGAGAGAGGCAGAGAGTAAAAAAAAAAAAAAACGGGAGAGAAACACTAAAAAAAAAAGGGGAGAGAAACACTAAAAAAAAAAGGGGAGAGAAACACTAAAAAAAAAAGGGGAGAGAAACACTAAAAAAAAAAAAGGGGAGAGAAACACTAAAAAAAAAGGGGAGAGAAGCACTAAAAAAAAAGGGGAGAGAAACACTAAAAAAAAAAAAGGGGAGAGAAACACTAAAAAAAAAGGGGAGAGAAGCACTAAAAAAAAAGGGGAGAGGAACACTAAAAAAAAAAAAGGGGAGAGAAACACTAAAAAAAAAAGGGGAGAGAAACACTAAAAAAAAAGGGGAGAGAAACACTAAAAAAAAAAAAGGGGAGAGAAACACTAAAAAAAAAAGGGGAGAGAAACACTAAAAAAAAAGGGGAGAGAAGCACTAAAAAAAAAGGGGAGAGAAACACTAAAAAAAAAAAAGGGGAGAGAAACACTAAAAAAAAAAGGGGAGAGAAACACTAAAAAAAAAAGGGGAGAGAAACACTAAAAAAAAGGGGAGAGAAGCACTAAAAAAAAAAGGGGAGAGGAACACTAAAAAAAAAAGGGGAGAGAAACACTAAAAAAAAAAAGGGGAGAGAGACACTAAAAAAAAACAGGGGAGAGAAACACTAAAAAAAATGGGAGAGAAACACTAAAAAAAAAAGGGGAGAGAGACACTAAAAAAAAACAGGGGAGAGAAACACTAAAAAAAAAAGGGGAGAGAAGCACTAAAAAAAAGGGGAGAGAAACACTAAAAAAAGGGGAGAGAAACACTAAAAAAAAAAAAAAGGGGAGAGGAGCACTAATTAATGGGCGCTATTTTGTTTGTAGGGTGATGGTGGGGCAATTTAATAGTGGGGACTATTAATTTAAGATGGGGTGGTTTGGGGGCTATTGAATATGGGGGTGAGTTTAGGGAGAATGAGGTCTATTTATTAAATGTGACTATGACTTATTTAATGGCAGTAATAATTATTGCGGGAAATAGGTATTGCTGTTTGCAAGAAGGGAATAGGTTTATTTATTAAATGTGAATACTATTATTTTAATGTTGGGGCTGGAGGAAGGCTTAATTATTAATCGTGGGTGCTATTGATTTAACGCCGGGGCTGGCTGTAATTTTCTAAATGAAGCCATTTTTTTTTTCCAAATAGGTCCTTCAACATTCCAGGATCCGGACAAGCCACAACTAAAGAAAGCAGCAGTCACAGGTGGTGAAAGTGAGAAGAACAGGTAGGACAGAGCAGCAGAGTGTGTGAAATGTTGTGATTCTAGTAGGGACAATGTCAATTTTTGGTGTACTACAATATGGTGCTAGATGTGTTAAAAGTCACGAGTGCTGGGACATATGTGATGCTCTGGTGAATTCAGGACCTAGTGATTTTGATGTGCTAGCCACGCCCCAATGGCGCATTGCCATGCCCCCAAATGTATGACCACACCCGAAAAAAAATTGCACCGCCGTAAGGCGAGTATGAGGGGGGGCCCATGAATTTGTTGTACCCGGGCCCTGAATTCCTCTTGGCAGCCCTGGCGGTGAGCAGCAGAGCGTCCTGTTCGTCTGCTGCCCGAGATGTAAACAGACGAGCAGCCACAGCAGCGGCTCATAACAAGGGGGTGTGCTTTAACTCTGGAGCTATTATCTGTGCTGCTGCTGATGATTACAGATACAGCCCTTTGCAGTGTTAAAAGAGGTTTCAAATAAATGAAAACAGTGTTGCCCCCCCCCCCAAAAAAAAGAAAGAGCACCAGTGTTCAATGGAAGATTTACACTGTTTAAAGAAAGACACTCTATTGTCTTATTTTGAAATGGTTTCTAAACTTACCTTTATTGTTTGAGAATGTGGTCCAGTGGCGCACGCAGGGGGGGTTGCTGAGTCTCTAGAAACCCCCCCTGCGCTAACTAAGTGGCCACTGTTCTATACAGCAGCCGCGGTGCTGTCAAAGAAGCGTCCGCCGCGTATTGTATACAGCACCACCGCAGATGCTTCTTAGACAGCGCCGCGGCTGCTGCATAGGACAGCGCTGGCCAAACGGAGCTGCTGCTGGGGTTTTTTGTTTTTTTGGGTCGGCGGGGGGAAACCCCCCCCCGACAATCCTCCGTGCGCCGCTGTGGTCCTTACGTATTTCAGACAATTGTGGGTCTTAAGAAACATTATTAAGTGGTACCCACTGGACTGCAGACAATAGTGTAAGGATACTTTAATATGTTGTGAAATTAATGTTGATATGAATACTATTCAGAGCCATAACTTAAAATTTTAGCGCCTGAGGCGAGAAAGAAAATAAGACTATAATCCAGTCTAATGGCTATTGACAAATGGATTTTAAATAAACATCCACAATGAAAATTATATATGAATTTACAAAAGGCAATTATCATTAGATATTTTACTTTATTATGAGCATAGAAAGCATATTATCTTTTTTTTTTCTTCTAACAGAGACGTACCATCAAAGTAATGTGACTTGTGATAGTTGACAGAAATAGTTTAGGAAACAAACACATCCACTTCTCTTTCTTCCATTCTAATGAAGATCATTAGTCCCTTCACATTGAGATCATAGCATGTGGGCTCTAATGAGATGATTAAAGAACTACTGAAGCAGTGCAACTCAAGTGATTCACAATTAGGCTTCATAGTTTAAAATGGTAATAATACGTTTGTTTAAAGTGTACTGTGCTTTTAAATGCCTGATTCCCGCTAGGCTTAATTTAGTTCTATCAGCAGTGCGTGTTAAAATAAAGGTTGAAGGGCTATGAGAAAGCGCACTGCCTATGCTCGATCTCTAATTAAAAAGCTAGCTGAATATGTGCTCATTTTAAAATAAAGAGTTTCCTCCTGTCTCAGTTACATAATCAGCTGTTCTAACATCTGCAACTATGTAAAATGGGGATTTAGTAATGTATAAAACTCAATTTTAACTTATATTATGTAATACTCAGGCAAGAATATATTAAAGTTATATGTTGATTAAACTACAGTCACAGGAGGTAATCTGTCTACAGCCTGATTACAAGGACACATCACAATGTATATTCTGTATAGTTTACCAATCTAAGTGTTCCGCCTATTACTCAGAAAGACAATTCAACAACTTTCGGGTACTTGCATATGTATCTCTTTGATCAAGCTTTCTAGCAATTAGTTGGAAATTTGGCCACTAGATGACACTGTATATTTAACACCTCTAGTGCCCAATTACAAGCATTGCAGTTAGGATTTGGAAGTTGCTCTAAATCATAGCAACTAATCAGATATGTGCTTTCAGTGTTTTTTACTTACACTGGACAGATCAAGCTAATTGTTGTTTGGTATTTCAGTGCAAATTTCAGAAAAAAATAAATATGTGTTAGTAGGTGAGCCTATAACAGTATTTCTTAAACCTGGTCCTCAGGACCCCTAATAGTGCATGTTTTCCATATCTCCTTGCTCTAGTACAGGTATATTCATTACTGACTGACACAGTGTAAGAGATCCACAGGTGGTATAATTATTTCCCTTGTCACCTGGAAAACATGCACTGTTAGGGGTCCTGAGGACTGGGTTTGAGAAACAGTGGTCTATAACTATGACTTTTTAGGAGTAAAAATCACACCATATTTGTATGTTAAAGTGTGTAATACCACTTTCACACTGCCACCCTGGCAATATCCTGGGTTTGTGAACCTGGGATATTGCCAGTTGACAGTGCAGGACACCCTGGCAAATTCCCGGGTAGACTGTGTTCACACTGAACACGGGTCTGCCCAGGTTTCCATGGTAACATCACAAGAGGAGCTTTGATTGGCTCCTCTTGTGATGTTTTTTTGTTTTTATTTTTTTTAAACTAGTTTTCAGCAAGACACGTGTTGAAAAACCCGGGTCTCACCGTTCAGACTGAAAACTACCCGGGTCGGACCCACGAATAACCCTCCAAAAGACCCAGGTCTAATTTGGGATCCTCTGACCTGGGTACATGCCCCTGGACCCATTCACACTGAGCCTCGACCTGGGTCATTGGGGTTCCCCGGGTTTTTAGAGGCAGTGTGAACGGGGTATAAGAGTAACTTTCCTTTAAATTTTTCTTTAAGTTTTAAGGTGTTGTTAATTTTTGGCCTTAGCTATAAGGTCTTCAAGTTTTATTAAAAAGTAGGGTTAAGATGGCTTACATAGGGAAAGTAATTTAAAAACTAATGTTTAAAAAGTGTAAAATGGCTCTAAAAAGATTGAACAATAAAACATTTATTTTTACAAGTCATTACTAAAGGGTGTTCAACAAAAAAGGAAACAAAGTATAGTTTGAGGCTGATGCAGAGTGGGACATATGTCAGTTATCATAGCACATTTTGTGTGATAACACTCTGCGTATATAGAGGAAATTGGCCCAGATATATGTACCCATGCAGACTGGCATAAATATGGCACCTGGAGAGGTGGGGCAGGGGAGGGAAGGGTCTTTCTAACATTGGTCAAGTACAGAAAAGGCATATTTATGCTGTTGCAGCTCATTAGTACTTGCAGGAACACATATATACACCTGCTAGGAGGTGTATATTTTGTTCCTGCTATAGGGAAGGTGTCAATACTCACTGATGATGATGACTTATCATACACCAAGGGCATATGCTGCTGATGCAGAGGTGGATGGGTCTTAGGATGTGTAAGGCTCTGCATATGGGTGGAAATATGCTATGTTTCCATGATGTTTTTTTAGATTAATTTTGAAACCAAATCTGCATAAGCCAATTTGTTTTAATATTTTAAATCCCAAACATTTAAAGGTATCTAAGGCTCAGGATATAGGAAATGCATCATATTTAGTGTCATTTTGATCTGCACATTACCATCTGGAATCCGCTATTATCCGCAAAGCGATTGCTTCCTGCGATCTCTTCCTGTACTCGCTTCCTGCGATCTCTTCCTGGATCGTTTCCTGCGATTGCTAGTAATGAAAGATAAAGGATTAATGTTCAAAATGACATTGTGTTTGGAATACTGATAGGTTTGTAAAAAACTGGTTCAGCTTTCTCTAGGCACAACATGTGGTCAGCTGTTGTAGTGAGCTGGCCACAGAGGAATCCTTTGAATTAACCTATGACCAGCAGACAACTGGAACATCATTAACCTTGAGCCAATAAAGACCCCTCTACAATTTGCTTGTGTACATAGTGACATCATTAGATAAAGAATGCTTTGGTAAAACTGTGGTGGTATTACAGATCTTGGGAGGTGTTGTCATATTTTATAGAACAACTTTGTGTAACAGAATTCAGAAAGGCTGAATCCACGGGACATCTATAAGAATTGGAAGAGAATAAACATTGAGAATTGGTACTCTGTATAGAGAGGGCGCAATAGTAACAAGTGTAAAATATACATGCCACAAAAACTAATGTTTTGATGTAAATGCTAATATCAAAACATGGTACATCAGCAGAAAATTTAACATGTACTCATACAAGTTACAATGTTTATAGCTCTGTCATTGCAGTGGATTGCAAAACAACAGGAGAAGGAGAACTTGATTAGCTTACCCTAGAAATCCCTATTATAGTGGTCCCGGGTCCAACTCCTTCTGTTTCGCCTGTCAACAGTTTCCACACATCCACACTGTTTGCTGGTGATATTTCGCCGAGTCTGTAATTTGGAAGTGCCTGCTAAAATGCAGGCTACGGTGGCTGGTTTGTGAGATAAAGGGCCCAACGCGTTTCAACTATTCCACAGACTTTTTCAAGGATAGTGTGTCATGCAATGTGCAGATTATAATTATTTACCAATTCCTGAGCCACCTTCTTAACCTCTCTTGTCTTTTCTACCTGATTACCGCCACACTAAACAGTTCACACAAGCTTACATTTATTCTCCTTCTATAGTCAAAACCCCTCTGGCCTCTGACTGGATCACATGGCTTCACTAAGGACATTGCCCATTGCTATCTGTATGAAGCAATACTCAATAGACAGACTTAGCCTCATGGATCACACTGCTACTTACCTATAGACTGTACGCTTAGGAACAGGGCCCTCTTATCACTTTTTTCTGCCTGTTAATACCCAGCCTTGTTTTATTACAGTGTTTGTCCCCAATTGTAAAGCACTACAGAGTATGCTGGCACTATACAAATAAATGTTAATAATAATAATAATAATAATAATATTAATAATAATCCACACATGCAAATTTGACATTTTGATCTGCAGGATGAGATTGTGTATGAGATTCAAATGACAGAGAATAAGCCCTTAGGAGGCCTTTGCCTGTTTAGCGGGTACCATAGAACATTTTCTTTATGCAAAAGAATAGAAGAGTTGCTGAAAATCAAGTTGTGCTTTTACTTTCAATATGGGCCTGATTTAATAAGAAACATAAGTCCCGTTGCTTGCCGCATTTTGCTTGAAATTGGACTGCGTATGCGCAGAAACGGACTTTACACTTTCATGCCAGTGAATGCAATTCATCTTTGAATGCAAATGACACTTCCAACAGCCTACGATCTAAAGGGCGGAACAGGGAAGGGAAATGGCCTATGCACATAGGGAATGTACAGTGAGGGCATGCCAAGGCGGAGCGCACACATATTTATCTGATTCAAGCTTTAGGCATTTCTCAGGTACATGATATTTAGACGTATCACTTGCACAGTTGTGTATACATGCCAGAATATGTGTTTGCTATTAAGAGCAACTGTAAAATGCATTTTATGTACAGATGGCAGTAATAACATTGTGATAAATGTATTTCATGTAAAAAAAAAAAAAGAGGAATAAAAAGATAAAAATGTAAATGTATTTTTGTTCATTATTATATTATTAACAGGTATTAATGTATTTATATTGTTTATTTCTGTGCGTTCTGATGGGACTTGATCAGGGCCGGACTGCCCATCGGGCCCTTCTGGCAAATGCCAGAAGGGGCCGATGACTAGTTGGGCCGATCCAGCGGGGCAGGATGCCCGCCTGAGCAGCGCAGCTCACTGCGCGCTGCTCGGCGGACAGTTTCAATGTGATGTGCGGCCAGTAATCACATGGGACGGCACCTGTCATGTGGTGCGCATCCCATGTGATTACTGGCCGCATATCACAATGAAACTGTCTGCCGAGCAGTGCGCAGTGACAAGGTAAGTGTGTCTGTGTGTCTCTCACTGGGGGAAGGGGTTGATATCAGTTAATGAGTGCAGCCCAGGTCACTATAGTTGAAAGAGGGGGGGGGGACAGGAATATACCACTGTGCACCAATGGGATGGAAAATGAATAAGCTACATGTCAGAGGTGTGTTTCTAAGTCAGGTGAGCTATTTTTAAGCATTACATACCACGTGTAGTTGTCCCACTCTTGCTGTATTAGGCAAATGCTGCATTATCAAGTATTTAATTGCTCCAGGTATGCTTCACGGCCACCATGTAAGGTGTACAAGTCTATACATACCTGACTCTTGCAACTGCTTTTCCCACTTACTTTTTTGTTTTTGTGCTGCAGCTACAATGAATGTAGTTAAAAGAATCTTGCATATGAGTTAGCAGGTGGAAAATCAGAAGCTGCTTATTATAAAGCTTTGAAAAAGTGTCAGGTATGTTCTATATCTATTTATTTATACTGCTAACCTGGCAAATGTACATGCCCTGCTTCCCCGTAAGGACATGTAAGCCCTACCTCTGATCATGCAGTGTTATTCAGACATCCTGGCATGCCATCAATTTACAATCGCAGATTTAAAGCCACATGTCGTCAGGACTGAGTATCTAGATAAGCTATTCAGGGCCTGTGGATCTCCTAACTGGACCAGAGGTGGATTTATCAGTCTTCCCAATATTTGTGTTGAGCAACAGGCTACCCCCTGAGCTATTACCTGAGGCCCCAGCTCATCCATGTTGCATGTTCTGCCAATTCTTTTATCTGCTTTATGCCCTGATGGTACTAGCTGTTGCTCTCTGCTTTATGTCTCGCTGAGCTTAACCTGCAGCCATAGCCCTTATTCTGAGGTTACGGGTAATGTGTGGCCTTTTTGAAGCTTTGATTTCCTTATGTGTGGCCCTTGAAGGTTATCCGGTTGCCTATAATTGCTCTAACACCTGCGAGGAGATCCATAAAACATGTACTGCTAGGGCAGAGATCCACTGATCTGTATATTTTTGTAATATAGTATTATATGTGTACAATTCTCATTTACACAAAATGTCATATTCCTGTTCATGGGCCCTGTAATTTAACCCCCTAAGCCTTAATCCAGCTCTGGTTAGGGGAAGGGAACTGATAGCTGCTCCCAGTCCCTGGATAGGACACAGCCTGCAGAGCAAGCCGAGTAGCTCTAAGTATCACAAGATTTGGTAATCACGTGAGACTAAGAGCTTCCCTGCTCACTCTACAGGAAGATCCCACCCTTATGGATGTCAGCAGCACCAGAAGCATCCCCAGTGGGCTGCGGATGGCGTTATGTGGCTTGCAAGCCGTGATAAATGTAATGTTTTATTATAATGTATGTATTAATGCCCCATGTTGGCCACACCCACAACACAATGTTGCCACGCCCTTTTCGGCGGAGCCGCGCAGCGGCGCCACGCAGTTTCTTTCATGCTGGGACTGAGGTGGGCCTGTGTACTTTAAATGCCAGGGCGGATTTTTAGTCCCAGTCCGGCCCTGGACGTGATGTTACACATATGCATTGTATCGTATCCTGCAGTGTGTTTTCTGCATACAGCAAGTGAAGTATAGCCAGAGTGTACTTATACCCGTATTTGAATGAAAACGTTTCTTCAAAACCACTTGTACTTGAATACGGGCATACGTGTGTGCAATTTCCACCCGTTTTAAAAAAAACAAATTGCATTCACTTGGCGTTCCTTGATGAATCAGACCCTATATGGGTCAGCTAATTTCTAGATGCGTTGTGAGCAAGGCATGAAATTATTAAACTCACAAGATACACATGCATTAAAGAAAGTCCTGATGTTCCATTTCGCTCATTAATACTTTCGGACATCATTGAGGCTAAACTGAGCAGTATTTTAGAAGAAAAAAATTAACTTTTAAATTAATGAAGGGGTGGACCATATTAAGGAACTTCAAAAACAGTTTAAACGAATTAGTGCAGCGTTAAAGCTATTACCGTTATTACGGTAACTTTAACCCGGCTTTGTACTCGCAGCTCAGGGAGCTGTGAAAAGATGGCGTTGTAGCTACCGTAATAACAGTAATTAAGCGCATTATTACCATAATATGGTAGTAATGCGCAGGCCGCGTTACTTCTACCTGTAACGCGGCCAATTGACTTCCCCCCATAACGTTATAGCAACTGTCAGATTAATAATAAGCGCTAGAATGATACTTAACCTGCTCTCATTGGAACTATTCACCCATAATTGTTTCTGGCAATGCCATTCATACTCAAACCAAACAGGCCCCATGATCATGTACACATACAGCACCTGGCATAGCTCAGACTCGGACTAGTATGCCATGGGATTTCTGAGAACCCTTGTCTGTGGTATAAGTATCATACACCCCCTGCATTAAAACACCAACAATAAAAGGCTTCTGCTCTTTAGAGTTTACTGTTTAGGACAATGTTTTCAAATAAATAACATTTAACAAAGAAGCAAACGTATTTTGATATGTTTCATAAATAAATATGTTTTGTTGTCACATTTAGTATTCAGAGGTGACGTGTAGACCTGTTCTAAAATACAGATGTTAGCTTTAATTTCCTAGAAATAAAAACAATCTGTCACTTGTGGCCTTTCACTAAGAGCTGAAAGCATAAGGGAGATAGCCAGCTTAATGTGAAACTTTGACTTGTTTACCATAAAACTTGCATAATACGCAGTACAAAAAAAACAGTTCAGCATTAACAACGTTTTAGGCGCTGCAATCGCATATGTTGTACCATATGTTATTTTGGAATAAAAATGTCTGGCAGACTTCTAACCTAAAATTACACATTAGTACATTCCAACCATGACTAATGTCATAACTGAACCCTGTGTTAAAAGGAATATTAAGTGACCCCTTCAAACTTGTTTTAATACCCGTCATAGTGCCATTCTAGTCCTTTTCTTCTAAATTCCACATACCAAACGTCAGTGTCTGTTGATTAATCTCCCTCAGCCTACTTCTGATTCCACGGCAGATTGTATGTTCTTGGGACGTTCACAGTCTCAATTATTCCTTAAACAGAGAATAGTGTAATGTACTAAGAAATAATATTAGAAATTATAAGCATGCTGGGTTTAAAAAATGTTTACTTGAAGTTTGCTTTTTCTAAAATTAAAAAGACACAAATAAAATGGATTTGCATAATAAATAAAATATAGAACATATAGAAAATATAGAAATATATAGAAACAAATATAGAAATATCGAACATATTTTGATTAAACATGTTTAAACAATTTTGGGAACATAAATAAACAGTGTGCAAAATTGAGCATAGCTACATCAATTAAGTGTAAAAAAAAAACCTTCCTCCATAGACGTAACGCCATAAAAAATAGCACAGCACCAATTACATCCAAATATTCAATTTGTACATGGAAACAACATCCACAGACTTAAAAATAGCAAATAATAAAGCATTTTTCAGTGTGGTGGATGGAGTGCTTAGAATTTCCCAATTGTTATCTATATGTACAACGGTTTCTCAGAAATGACGGTTGCAGTGATAAAAGCTTGTGTTACAGTTACATTATCAAACTACATTATCAAACTACCACCTATTATTTAGAAGCAGTTAAAAAAAAGTAGTATAAGATTTGCTGTGATGGGATATGATACATGTGTTATTTTCTCCATGGTTTTAAAGAAGCCCTGCTATAATATATGAGCACATATAAAAAAAACAATCAATCCGTAGATTATAGCATTTTCTTTGGTTTAAAACCATACAAATTAAGAATTAGACTCAACTGTACAACCCACCATGTGCTGAAGTGCATTTAATGAACCTTGAGGCATGACTAAACAACACATCTGTCTTTAGGATTTATAGCAAAAAATAATTGGATAATAAATGCTGGATTTATTCAAGAACAAGAGAATATTGTAAGAAATTAAAGCCTAAATGTAAATATAATAAAAGCAGATTTCAGGAAAGCTCATAGATGATTCTTATTATTTTGTTTCTGTATTGTATTGATTTTTTTCTCCAATATTTTACTATGGGGAACTACAGACAGAGCTGTGTGTAAAACAAGGAGATGCAGTATATGACAGAGAGGGCTTTTGTTATCAATGCTTCTTGCTCAGCCCTGTTTTGTAGCGAATTATTTGGAAACAGTATTTTCGGGTTTTTTTCCTCACTATTAAACAAATCTAGACAAGTAGGTGTTTTCCATACAGCATCATCTGCATGAAAGCATTGTAAATAATAAGTGGTTTAAATAGACAAAACTTCCATCCTGATTAATGTGATCAGTGACAGACATAACATAGCAGTTTGTTTAGTCAACCTGGGAACAGAGGAAGTGACTAGCTTCTATCTGTGTCATATTTATTAGTGTTTTTGAGAAGGAAATTACGTTACAGAGTATATTACACAAGCACAGGAAAACATAGGAAGCTTTTTATTCAGCACAATGTGGAACTGCTGACGGATGTGCTAAAATAAATGTCATTTGTCTCACTGTTAACTTGATTGTGTGTCATTTCAATTCTTCCCGCTGGGAAGATTTGAGAAGGTTTGTTTGGAACATATCACAATATATGTGTCTTAAAGGAAATAATTAGTACAGTATGACAGTCCTTGGGTATTCTAAGGCAAATATTTGATTTGCATATTTTATTTTAAATTACCTACTACTATAGTATAGTATAGTATTACAATCCCTCTTAACACAAGGGGGATGTAAATAGCCTTCATTCGAGAAGATCTTGTGAAAATGTATAACATTACGTAAATCATACCAGGAACTTCTGCCTACTGAAATGTCTCTACATTTATATAAAGGATCAAACAAAACAGCACTATTATCTGTTTCCATTACTTTGGTAAAATATTTGCTGAATTTGAGGGTGTGGTGGTGTCCCATTTGTTTCAGACATGGCTGCAGGTGTTCTATCTGGTATGTTAGGGGCACTGTAATGCAATCAGTTATTGTTACTAGATACTATAGTGTCTACTTACTAAAAACTGTGCAGGTTTTTCACTACCACTTTTAAACTGCTTAGTACATCACATTCCTTGCTGATTTGTATAATTGCAGTGGGTGATCTCCAATGATGGCAAAATTAGCAAATGATTGAAACAGTTCATCACAGGGTTGTGACTGCTCCCCTCAATCGCTAATTTCTTTTTTGATCTAGTAATGACAATCAGGAAAAGCATGCAATGATGTTTGCTAAAATGAGCAGGACAATATTGGCTTTTGTGAATCTCACTTACATACTCAATCATTGCTATATAAATATTAACTTGGTCAAATCTAAAAATTGTGTGAATTTCAGGGATTTCACATCATCAAAATCAAATTCAAATTGTTGAAGATTCCACAAAATGTTGTTGAATACATAATACCCAAAGGAGAATCAGGTCAATCCCAATGCATTCTTGCTCTCTCTAGATTGTATTAAGGGAAAACATCTGAGGATGCTCTCTGTCACAGGTGACCTAAACTGTGAATATCAGTGGTCAAGACTATTTTACAATTCTGTGGACAATATAGGGCTTGTGGAAAGATAGTCATAAGTTCTCTTTTGCTCAAAATAATTGCATGCAAAATATGCATGTCTGCAAGCACATGCAGGCGTATTGTACACTTACAACTCCTTAAGCTTAGAGAAAAGGGAACAAAGCGGGCAACAGAATGGGGGATTACATAAGGAGTAATTACATTATGGGGGGCTTTTGGCTAAGATCAAGTGCAGTTGTGGCAGAGCTGCACTTAGCCCTCTGACCAGTGGGCCGGGTAAGCTGCTTTGATAGCCTGGGACAATTGTGCCTCCGAAGTGGCGACCCAGGGGTGTCATAAATCACGGGTCAGGAGACCTTAATACAGATATCACGTGATTATGTTGCCACCCACACACTTTTGACCACTTTCTTTTAGCACCACCCTTATTCTTTGCCCTGGCCTTTTGGCTGGGCGAGAAAATTTCTATAACCAGCACAGCCATTAGGCTGGGGCCATATCCACTCGGCATTATTTATTTTTTCTCCACGTTTGTCACTTTTATGTTTCCACGTTTATGGATTTGAGGGTGCGGGTAGGCCTTTTTGGGCTCCGTCCCCAAAAGATCTAGGAGGGGGCTGTGTGGCCCTGAGGTTCCGGCCCACCTGAAACCATTGTTGGTCCTCCATTCCGAGGGTTGGACTAGTTGTCGAGCTCTAGGTGAAGCTTCGGTGGATGCCAGAGGTTAAAGGGGCCTCCCTAGCCTTGTGGCGAAGGGGGTCTGAAGACCCTTGCCCCCTAAGAGACCTTTTAGATCCGGGGATCGGGAACTAGAGCCTTTATCTTTTTTAAGAAAGGGTCATGTTCCGCATCCCTTAGTGCACTTTTTTATGGTTTTGCACCGTTTTTGGGCACGTTTGGATCACGAAAGCACATTCCCAGGCTTTCCGGCTTTTTTTATTTATTATTATTTTTAACTATACATTAAACTACCGATCACCATCATGAAGTTGATGATGATTAACAACATCTATAGTATGTGGTTGCATTAAGATACGCTGTGTGCTTGCGGTGAGCAGCCAGCTGACGATGATAATAGGTATTGTTGGGAGTCAAATACTGACAATTGATAAGGATGAAACACACAAGTACAATAAGTGAGCTGTACTTAAAATGTAAAGTTTGTGTAACATTACTTTGGAACAGAACAAAGAAATACTCTGCAATAAGCACGAAACAGATTACATAAGTGAAGTGTATCCCACGTATAAACTGTACACTGAAACTTTTGCAAATATATCTTTACTTATATTTTTCATATCTTTTACACAACATTTAACATTTATTGCAATAATCCTTTTATTAATTACACAGGTCTGTAACCAAAAAGCTGTTTTCATAATTTTATCTGATTCTTATGTTTTTTGGTGCGCTGAATTTGAAAATGACCACCGTTTTTTCCTGGGACATCAGGTTTTTTCACAATCGAAATGTGCCTTGGTCAAACAGGTAGCTGGAAATCGCTAAATTTCAAATTCATCATACTTGGGGGAAAAAAAACTGAACATGGAAAAATAAATTTATTTTCACTGCCAGTGCTCCCAAAAACATGAAAATACATGTTTATTGGTCCTGATGGTGATCACTGCATTGTTGAGTGTGCTTGCTAGGGCCTGCGCGGACATGTTCTTTCATGCATTAACTTGTTCTCTGATTCCTCCACAATCTTGTATTTCATTTCAGTCGTCATCCTGCTATTGTCTGTGTGGTTCAAAATTAGTGCAATGCCTCCAAGAAAGTGTGTAAATTCACCTGACAGTTTCTGTTACATATGTGGAGAGTTCATGGTGAAAAAGCAGCAGTTGAATATTACGGATTTTGTTAAGAAAGTTTATTTAGTTTATTTTAAATTAAAACTTGGTGACCAAGATAAAGTTTGGGCTCCTCATAAAGTATCTAAGCGGTGCATCGAAGATCTTCGTAATTGGTCAAAAGGCAAGATAAAAGCTTTTCGATTTGGAATTCCTATGATTTGGCTGGAGCAAAAGAATCATAGTGATGATTGTTATTTCTGTTCCTGTGATGTGAAGGGGTACAATTCAAAGTGGAAGTATAAAATTAGGATTAATGAAGCAATTTGTTAAGGCACTTCCCAAAGATAGCAAATGCTTCAAGTACTTGGGATCCAAGTTTCCAGGTTTAAAGGAGGCAAAACTGAAAGGGGGGGTTTTTGTTGGCCCGGATATTAGAAAACTCATATGCGACAAAGACTTCATCAGTTCAATGACTCCAACTCAAAAAGAAGCGTGGGTTGCCTTTACTGTGGTCATAAAAAATTTTTGGGGAACCAAAAGGACCCAAATTACAAGGAATTGGTGGAAACAATGTTGAAAGCGTTCCACAAGCTTGGTTGCTCCATGAGCTTAAAAGTCCATTTTCTCAACTCACACCTTGACTATTTTCCTGAAAATTTGGGAGCAGTGAGTGAAGAGCAGGGAGAACGTTTCCATCAAGATATAAAATAAATGGAAAGAAGGTATCAAGGGAAATGGAGTGTTACGAAGATGGCTGAATACTGCTGGATGTTGTACAGGGATCCTCCGGAAGCCACCTACAAGAGGAAAAGCTCAAAAAGAAGTTTAGAGTTTAAAAAAAGACGACTTCACAAGCAATATACTTGAGTGTGTCGTCACCTGTGCAAATGAGTTAATATTTTTTATGTAAATAAAATATTTGCGTAAAGAGATTTTTTTAAACGATAACCACCCGTTTGTTCAAAAACCTGACATCCCAGGACAAGACGGCTGTCATGTTTGGATTCAGCGCACCAAAAAACGTAAGAATCAGTCAACAAAACCAAAACAGCTGTCCAAAAAAAATTTTTTTGCAGACCTGTGTTATTAATCAATTAATTCACTGCCTATTTCATGATATATCTTAGCTACATATTACTGTTTATGTATCCAAACATTTCATTCTCTTCTTTTATTTTTTTTGTTCTTTCAATTTCAACTTATATCCATTGCAATCACTTTCACCTATTGTATTCCACTGATCACACTGTATGACTACGTTCACAGACACCATAGCATATAATGTGTCATCATTATTTTCTTCTGTATCTCCTATTTCTATTATTATTATTATTATTATTATTATTATTATTATTATTAATAGCAAAAGTACGACTTTTATCAGTGACTTATTTCTATGTCTGAGCAGGGAAAATACATCATATACCAGGTCTTGGTCTGTAGCTTTGCAGGAAAATATTGACGTTATAATAAGTTGCATTATTTCAGAGTTATGTCACAAAACGTAGGCTTGCCATTTACAGCAATGCATTAGCATTGTCCTCTGGAAAACACAGTTTGACAATACTCCTGTGCACCTGCTGGTTGCTCTGGAAACTGTGACAGTTAGTAAACTCTCCCTGTGCACCTGCTGGATGACCTGGAACATGTGACATGCTGGGTGGTCTGGAAACTGTGACAATTGATCAGCGCATTTGCGGGGACTATGGACAATGTAACTTTGATGAAAAAAGTTATACTTGTATTGTAGTATGTAAAGAAATTCTTTAGTCCCATTAATATAATGATTTCAACATCACTGACATCATGTAACTAATAATGTCACAGTGATGTCAATATAGAGGAGCCGAAAGGAGACAGAAAGGTAAGTAAACTACTGCAGGGGATAGATGGAACCGGGGATGGGCAGGGGGGGTGACTGGAGGGTAGTAAATGTGTGGTAGAACATAAATTAGAAATGAGGGTGAGATGGGAGAAGGAAGGAGGGGGGCCCTGCTTGTTACATTTGTACTGGGCCCCCGCATTACTCAGTTGATAACATTTCTACATGTAATGTAGAGTATAACAAAGTTATTGAATTCTGTTAATAAAGTCATTTAGTCATTGCATTAATTTAAGGCGATTACTGCCGAGTCTCTCTGCTAATTACTATTTTCAGTTCCACTTTTATTTTTATATTTATATTGATTTATGTATTTTTATTATTCACTATTATTCATCTTTCAATCCTCTGTTTGACAACACACTTATATGTCTCCTTTTCTCTATCCAATTCCGATTAACATCTACCACTATTTTTTGTGGACATTATTCTACATACACTGTATATTGTGTGTGCACATTTATCTGTAATTAACTTTATTAATTTATCTACATCATCTCGCAGCTTTCTAAAGTCATATTACTCTGCACAAAAAGTCCACCCAGAGCTCTATGGCAACATATGTCTAAAATGTCCACATCTACAACTACAGAAGCATGTGTCTGCACCTGAACGTTACCAATAACACTAATTGCAGTAATGCTGTAGTACTTTAAATATCAGAAGAGAAGAGGTCCTCCAGTGAAGCTGCAACTACTGTAAGACCACCGACAATTAGACTAACATTGACAAAGCTTTCTCTGTTGGACACTATGGCATGAGCAGGATTTTACCTGATGGATCTATTATTGTCATAGGCAATGTTTGCAGCGTGACATTGTCATAAGAAAAGTTTCCACATTGTACCAGACTCACAAATCACGTCATGACACTCCCTACTGAAACCATTGTCCGTAAAATCTGGGATAATCACCAGGACTGGAAAGTCACAATGAGCCTGTTCACTGCTGTGAGATTAAACACTAAACAAAGCAGCACGTAACACAACAGCTGACTCAGCACCAGCTGGGACCGACAGCAAAAAGTGCTGGTGCGCCAGCTACCTGACTACTTCTCCTTAAAAACATTAGCATTTGTGTCAGGTGTAAGTCAGGTGTTATAAGTGTGTATTCTTACATTCCACGATTGTGTAGAGATATTAATCTAATAGTAGTAAATGCTAAAGTTAGACTACCGTACTTGTATAACATATAACAATACAATGAAGTGTCGTATACACAAGAGAGAAAAGTGTTTTGACTGTTTAAATAACAAGTGCAAAAGTCACATTTTCAGCATAAAATGTAATTAAATTTAAACACAAATACAAAATAAAAATTAAATTCAGAACAATCATCTGTTGTTTTCCCCTTCAAAAAGTATGGCAATCTTCTTTCCTGCAGAAGTAGTATAGTAGTAATGCGAATAGATGGCCATGACTTCATATCATATCATATTACATAATATAGCCACTAATGATATATGAGCTGGAGTGACCAACACGCAGTCAGCCAATCAGAAGCAGCTAGACAGTACTGCTGATAGCCTTCAGCATCATTGCTTATCTTTGCACCAGCTCTCCAGCACCCGCATGAGATATGCCTCCTAAAACGCATATTTGTGGATGCATCTACTTCTTATTTTGTCCCAAATACGTGAACAGGCTCTTACTGTACTCAGCCTATGTTTGCCAACCCTACCCTCTCCCATTCCACTTTCCAGGCATAAGGAGGTGCAGTTCGACATCATGCACAAAGCAAATGTATGTATAAGCTTTTTTGGTGCACATGCACAGAATGGATATGTGTATCTTACACATAAACACAGCTCTAAATTAATCCCATAGTATACATATATAAAACTTGACATGCTGAAAAAATTACAGTTAATAAAGATTACAATAATAGACACAAGCCATATTCTAATACTAATTTGCATGGTATATATATCTTTTTCATTAGAGCAGTTGGAAATAAGACATTTTTCATAACCTGCATGAGAATTACTTGTTTGACCTCACCTCATAGTGGATTTAAGTGGTCATGGTAACCAGATCTGTTCCCAGAATAAAATTACATTGGCGAAACATTGCATATTTTGACAGTTGAATAAAGAAAATAAAAGAATAAGGGAAAAAGGTATTTTAATATTTTAAAGTAATAATGAGTCACTTTTATTCTTTAAAACAACATTTTTTTGGCCCTGTTTCTGTGGCCCCTTCTAAAGCAACAAGTTATTTATGTGTACATTCTGGAAAACATAAATATCAACAAAAGATAACAAAATCATTTTATACTAGCCTTTTAAAGAAATGTCTATTTCATTTGTGTACATTAGTTATAAGTCGTATAAAACAATAATATTGTAATACAAATTAATACGTAAAGATATAGACATGTATAGTACAGCTGCAGTGCAAGTTTGTAAAAATATATTTGTGTGCGTGTGCATGTATGGTAGTGTCTTGCAATGGATTCTATTAGATGCTCTATTTAATTAAAGGTCTAGCTCCTGTATTCTGTATGTGTCATGGTCTATGTCACATAGAATGAAGGCTCTAGTGATCACGTAATTGACCTCAAATTATTGGGTATTGTTTTATTACTCTTTGGTTTGTTTTTGTTTTCTACTCTCTACAGTTATCAGAATGTGCAAAAAAGGGAAATACATTTATGTTCTAGAACTATACATGTCACAGGTTTATAATTAGAATAGATCAATGGGTATTCTTAATATAAGCTATGTTAGTATCAGTATATTTTATCCTCTGTGAAACTTGTCCCTCCATGTTTTTGATACATGGTCATTTATACTATGAATGTCTGAGCCTAAAGTCGTTAGACGTTCCATGCAGTTCCTAATAATGTTTTTATCAGAGGGAGCCTAACAGAGCATTGAAAACTTACTATAAATATTTAGAGACCATCCCTCCATAGGTAGAATTTACATTTACTTTTCTTAATTGTACTTTGCATATACTAGTTTGCATTTATTATTACTCCTATGTCACTTCTTTCCATATATTTTTAATACAACTGTTAAGCCATTGTAACATGAGCATTTATTGATTATTTAATATACTAAGCAGGCTACATGTATATTTTTTTCTAGACTATACTCTACATATATGTATTTAAATAGGCTCCTCCAAAGAATATTTATTCTCCTCTGCCATCACTAAATTCTAACTTACTGCCTATAAGAGCTGAAGTGCATTCAGTGAAATGTATGTTTTCATGCCCATTCAAGAAGTAAAAATAAATACTGAATCCGTACCAAGGCTTATTAACTAATAAACATCTTTCTATATCACTATCCTTAAAGTGCATGATTAAATGTGACAGGACACACAGCATTTAATCCTGGTGGTTATTTTATTTTTTGGCAGGCATAGGGGAGAGCTGGGTGACTAGAATAGCAGCTAGTGATATAATCAAACCAGCACTCAACCCTGTTACATTTGTGGTTGCTGGCTCTTATGCTTTGTGTATAGACATCTACATAGTGCCCCTTTCTCTTGTTCAGTAACTTGGGATATATGAAGAAACTGAGCCTGATTCATTAAAGAGTGCAAAGCAAAAATATTAGTATCTTTGCACCTTGGAGAAAAGAAGGGGAGGTAAATGTAAAATGTGGGGACAGATTTATAGTTGGGGTAGGGTATATCCTAGATCAACTGTAAATTTCATTGTAAAAATAAAGCTGCCAGGTATTTGTGTGCTACATGAAAAAGTAGCAAGTATTTAACTTATGTGCAAAATAATAAACTAATTTGCAACCCTTGCATTGTAAGATGGTTTGTCCAAGAGCAAACATACTCCTTTGTTTTGCCTTACCTTCCTTAATGAATCAGGCCCACTATATTAATTTATAAATTATTAGTATTTAAACTATAATAAACTGTTTTCATACTAGCCTCACATTCACATAAACCACATCCAGTGTGTAGCATAGCTACACCTACTAAAAAGTATATGTCTATAGCTATATCACTATATTTACCTATCTATCTATTTATATATATATATATATATATATATATATATATATATATATATATATATATATGTATATATTTATATATATAGATATACATTTATTAACATTGTCTCAAATACTTTCAAATATTTAAGAAATAATGACAACACTGCTGCGAAAAAAATTCCATGACAGTATTTTATCTTAGTGCATTACTCCTCGCAACTGAATAAACTGTTCAAATACAATTGCTTAATATTTATGTTAATTTTTTGTTAAGGCTGGAAAATGCTGTATTAGTGTCATAGAGTTTAAATCAAACCTAAACGTTCAGCTCTTTTACTTGCAGCATGAGCTCATCGCGTCTGTCAGGAAATAAGCAGAAACTAATGTCTCTAGAGTACTTTTTTGTTCTAAGGTAGAATAGGGTAATGTGAACAGACTGTAAATGCTGTGCAGTGTCAACTCAGATGGTTAAAGTGTGTCCTCCCCCTGCAGGGTGTGAATGAGTTTCACACTGTGGGGCTGTTGCAGAAGCCATTAGACACAGAATTTCACTGAGTTCTTATTGCATCCATTCCAAACAGGATATTGTTTGTTTCTAAATGAGCAAAGAAATGTTTGATAATGTCTATAGTGTGGGTGGGAATGGAATCTTAGCTACTATTCAGCTTACTAATACAAAGCAATATAATTCTAACTCAAAGATGTGAATTCACTTTTTTGGTGTTTAGCATAGAACCAGAATATGGAAATCATTTCACACTTTTAAATCTCATTAATAGTCTTTTAATACTAAATTTAATATAGGGCAAGTTAATATCACATATTTGATGTAAGTGCATCGCTTGGTGTCCTAATGTCTCCACTGCTGTCCGCCGACCTGGTTACGCACTCATATGCAATTCTTAGCAGGGCTAGTAATAGAATGTGTGTGAAATTTGTTATCTTTTACTTTCTTTAAATAAATGTCTAGTTTAAAAAAAAAAACTATTTTAAATGACTGCATTTTCAAACTTATATTTTTAACTACATATTTTGCCAAATGAATTTGCTAGTCTGAAAGATTAACAAAAATGTCATGTAAGAAATAACACAAAAACTGCATGGCTCATTCAAAAACTAAAATTGGTAAGAATTATACTGAGCTGAATTAGTCAACACATTCTGGATCAATCGTTTGAATGACTTATGGTTGCTATGACTTGGCTTGAAGATAAACACAGTTCTGGCCAGGGGCAGGCTGGGCTGGAGGGCAGGGGGGCATCTGCCCCCAGGGCTGGTCCAATAGTGGGCTACCTTAGGCTGGGTCACTGGGCCACCTGCGTTTTTTTTCCCTTTAAAATAGGCTGCTGAGTCGAGTCCTTCTCCTCGGGCTGAAATTTGCCAGCCACCCTGGTTCTGGCTTAGGAATGGGTGTTTGAATTTTCAAATTGCAAGTATAAAGCATCCATTTTGACATCCTGGTAACCTGGCCTATAGTTGACCACGAAGTTCAATTGGGCAAATTATAAAGGGCTTGTTTGGAGGTTATTCGATGAGCATTTTGTGGATAATACAAGTTACTGTGGCTTGTGAAAGCTGGAAATGGAACCTGATGCCCCTTGAGTAGATGTTGCGACTTTGAATGTCAAATGGAGGAATTATGGATCCACATTGAAAATGTTGGCCCTGATTCATTAAGAAAAGTAAAGCAAATAAAAGAAGTAACTTCACACCTTAACAAAGCCATGTTGCATTGGAAGGGAAAGTAAATTTAAAATTTGGGAACAGATTTATAGTTGGGGTAGGGCATGTCCTAGATCAATTTTTAAAGCTATCAAATATTTGGGTGCTACATGAAACAGCAGACAGTATTTTCCTTACTTGCAAAATAATAAACTAATTTGCATCCCTTGCATTGTAATATGGTTTTGTCCAGGAGCAAAGTGTTCTAATATAGGCCAGGAACAGTACGTCAATGCAGGTCTGAATGCAGGCACAGATAATGCCTTTTACAGACATATTATTTTCATCATCCTATTTGCTGGTACAAATACACGCTGCTGCTACTGCTGATGACGATTACTGCCAGCACTAGTTAACTGTAATTGTCTGATTGCAATTTCACCTTGAAGCTGCTGGGTGCTTTCCTCATTGATCATGGAAATATTATAGAAATGTGTGTGTATTTACAAAGAATTTTAAAAAAATGTTGTTACTTTCATGTATATGCGAAAAGGAAGGTTATATTTGCTGTTTTTTTTAAAAAAAATCCCTATGAAAACAAAGGTTTATAAAGTTTATTGTGCTTACAAGCTGGTTCTGCATATGCATATGTGGATATTAGTAAGCCTGCCGTAAACCTTGCTCATATGCTACAGATGCAGAGCTGGACACATCTTGAGGTGCATGCTACTCAGCATACAAGCAGAAATACTCTGTTTTTGCATGTGCATGTTGGGCCATAAATTACACACAAGTTTCTTTCTACTCTGCATTAGACCCATTGGGCCTGAGTTATTAACCATGTTACAATGCAAGGGGTGCAAACTAGTTTATTATTTTGCACATAAGTTAAATACTGACTGTTTTTTCATCTAGCAAGCAAATACTTGATAGCTTTATTTTTACACTGAAATTTAAAGTTGATGTAGGACATGTCCTAAACCAACTATAAATCTGTCCCCACATTTTAAATTTACCTCACCCTCCAATGCAACATGGTTTTTCCCTAATACAAAGTTACTCTTTTTTTATGCTTTGCTCTCCTTAATGACTCAGGCCCACTGCCTTTAGAGGTGTTGGATGCTTGCTGTGCCCTAGAAGACTGTGCACCCTCACAGTCAAAAAAACAGCTTAGCACTGGCTTGTCCTGACCTGATGACAGCACTTCTAAGGACACTCAGAAAGTAATGGCAAAATACTATGATAATAGAGTCATAATAAAAAGAAATGTATAAAAAAATAAAATGTTCAACAAGTCTCGTGAATTCTTTGAGGACAAGTAAAGGCAAATACTATTATTTTTGTAACTCTCTACAAGCTTTGCTTGAGCACAATTATTTCTTCCCTCCCCTATAATTTCTATTGTGAGTACAATGTTCACCTTTTACTTGTTACTCATTACACTGCTCACCAAACTCCTTCCCTGTTTATGATTATCTCCTCTATTTTTTTATTTCTGGTTGAAACATTATTTAATTTCTTAAAATTTTTATGAAAAAGAAAGCACTCTTGTGTATGAAAATTTTCTGATTATTTAATTTGTTTTAGACGCCCTTAAATCAAAATAATAAAATGAACTGTCACTATTGCTAGTACCTATTATTCCTTTCAAGATAGATGAAAGAGTAAACTACCTTTACGAATAAAAATAATAAAGTAATTTAAAGATGACATAACTACATTAGAAATCATTGCAATCTTTGTTACCCATGTTACAAAGGAAACTAAGGTTATGCAAATAGGGAGAACTTACGAGGATGGAATAATAAAATTCAAGCAACTCAATTCCTAACCTCACTTTATTAACTTGTTTTTTTTTCCTATTATTTTATATCTGCCACTATTTATCTCTACATGTGTCTGTTTGTATGTACTCATCAGGCCTGGATCTAAAAATACAATTTCAGAAAACAAAAAACTATTAGATTTCCATGGTTGGAAATGTTTTCTTATATTTATTACTATATTTTATACACTAGCAACATAATTTAACATGCTGTTAAGCATACAAAGTTAATATGGAAATAAAAAGTTATTTTAGTGCTTCTAACCCCTCAAAGCAAATGTTCTATCAGACAAGTCTAACCTGTTGCTATAAGTTTTGTTTTTTTCCTGAATCTGTTAATGTGCTTATGTGTTTCAGCTTTTGCAAATTCATCATAGTCGTAAGGACATAGTCAACAATCACCATGTATTTACCTCCTTTCTTTGGTCCTGTCAGTCCTGCTGTCTATCAATAGCCGCAGGGTATCTGTCACAAAATGTGTTCTAATGATGTTTATTCTGTGGAACATAAGAAAAAAAATGTTCTTATAACAATGGACATTGATGCTATAAATTAATGTAGTGAACAAGATGGAATACTTACATGGCTAAGCTAAACCATAGATATGACTGACAATATACAGTATCTCGAACTCTAATGTACTAGCAGGAAGAACCAAATAAATTTGCAAAAAAACATTTATTGTTTACTGGAAATGGGCAATGGCAGGAAACAAGACCCATTCCCCAATGTTGAACAAATCTTCTTTCTTTAGCTTTGAAAACTTGTAACATCCATGAAATTAACATTTTTATTCCTCAGATGTACTTGAGTCTAAGTGAAAGAAGAACATTGGTAAGAAAAAGAGGTAATGAAAATCAAAAGAATAAAAGGGGACTAAGCTTATTTTCCTAATTGGTGTAGGTTTTTATTTTAATCGGGTGACTTATTTTTTCCTTCTTTTTTTAATTTTGCTCCAGTGGTTCACAATACCCTTTGTAGATGTTATGCATTTAGTATTGCCATAAAGACACCAGGACAATGAGTCAATGGGATCAAACAACAGCTCTAGCCCACACTTGTGGGAATGGCCCGGAACTCAGAAGAAAACCTGTCAGGATGATGAACAGAAATGGCAGAACTTGGTAATAAGAACAAGATTTCTGCTGTACTTGCCCATTAACGGCCTTCATTCCTCTTGGATACATTAAAAAGTTTAGCTCTTAATCTGAATAACTTAGCATTTTGAGTAGTGATTAGTAGACAAATACTATTCACAGACTGTAACAAAGTTTGAGCGTTAGCTTACTCAAATTTCTCAATTCAAGAATTGAAATCCACTGTACTACAAGCTAAAATAATGTTTCTTCAATATATTGAGATTATGGTTTACATCATTAGCTATCAATATACACAAAGTCATGTGAAATTATTCATTATTATTAATATTTTGCTTTTACTATGCTTATTTTGATGCTGTAACTACTGCTAAAATCAGTTCACTTGTATGAACTGCAAGGAATATTTTGATTGCAGTATGTAAGTTTTCTAAAATAAGTTCTCTAGGAAAGGTATGTCACTCCTGGGAAACAGGAGGTCATTCTGTTTGTGACAACAAGACTACGGAAACATTTAAGCGTAAATGGTTGCTAAACCTAACGTCGTATTGGCAGTTGGGACTAACTTTGTTCCTCATCTGAAACAAAAGTAAGTCACATCATTTGAAACTTACTCCTTGCTGTGAATTTAATTTATTTGGGACTCAACCATGCCCCCTTTTACCAAGAAAAATACAGTATATCCTGTATGAGGGGATGAAGTAATCGTCATATTTTGGTGTGTTTTGTTATTTATTACAGGTAGGTATTCCATCATAGGACACTTTTAATGAGTCATGTAAAAATAATGTGTCATGTGAAACAGAGGCTGGGGGCTGTTTATCCAGTACTTATGAAGGACATCTGTTTTGGGTGAGCGAAAAAGTTCTTGCTTTGGCAAAAAATCAAGTTTCTATTCAGCAATTGTATTGTGGCATTTCTCTGCCTATATATTTTGTGGTGTGGAAGAACCCTAACTGTATAAGTTAATTTATGTTTGTTATGACTCTCAATTACAGTAGATGTGTCACTTAACATTTAAGTCAAAAACATAACTTGTTGCAAGTAAGAAACTTCATAAAGAAATTCTGTTTTTTGCTGACACAATCACCACCATTAATTAATTCTGACTATTGTATCCAAAGAAAGAGACTAACAGAGATTATCTGGACTGGAGATTTTTTTAACATGAACTTCTTTGCAACCAAGCATACTTGTATCCAAGTTGTATCATCTGCTAACTGGTATTTCTTGCCATGTAAACACACCTCTGTAACCTGGGGACAGATCTAGAGATTAGTGAAGTTGTGCCAAAATTTTGACAAATTGAATTTTGCAGTAGGGCAGGTCATTTTGCAGAGATACAAAGTTCCTGAGATACAGGGTGTGACAAGATGGACCGACTATGCCACCCTGTCTGTTGTTGCTGGGAACCAGCTGGGCTTACTTTGCCATCATTCCCTTTCTTTATCCCAATTGTGCCCTTGCCGTATTAGGAACTGCTTACAATGCTGCCACCACTGGACTCCTTAACGGCATCCAGAACCATGTTCCTTCTGGGTAATTGTCGCTGCTAGTGTACCTACTTGCTGGTGCGCCTGGGCTGGTACCCCTGACCTCTTCCTATAGATCACGGTTGCTGTGGATGGATCCCCCCTGGTCTATCACACTGGCCAGAGCTGCTGGGTAGCGAGCAGAGCAGTGGTACTGGAAAGCTGAGTCCACCTCAGAACAACCAAAGAGCGGATTAGATTTGGGTCTAATCTGTAGGTCAAAGGAATTTACAGCAGGGTAAGTAGTCATCAAAGCAGGTTCTTGAAGCAAAAGATGGTTTATTAGTAGTCCTAACAAGGACAAATCACATGCCAGTCTGTAGTACTAGCGATGTTTCCAGAAGTATAGATGGTACAATAATGATACATTTCAGTAGAAATCAGTGCTGTTTTATACAGTTTTGGAAACAGCCTAGACGGGGGTAAGCCAGCCCCCTGAAATCTTTGCTGGCCCCAAGAAGTATGAGTTATTTTTAGTATAAAGTCACGATACGTTTCCCAAAACATGGGTTTAAATGCAATACAAAGTTAACAAAATGTAACATTTATCTGCCATATCCCAAAACCTTCTATGTGCATTACTCAGACAGGATATGAGATGCAGGATACAAGCCACATACACCGAGAGGCAGCAGGACCCCTGCTGTGTATACAGTTTGACAGACGTGTTGGCCACTGAGATGAAAAGGTCTAATTAACATGAGGGACTTTCTTTAGAAAAGTTATACAAATCCAATCATGACATCCTCTCTCAGAGGTTACAAATCCATACCTCAGAAATTAATTCATTTCCTATACAGAAATATAATACAATATAATAAAATAAGTACATTTCTAATACACAGTATCAAGAATCAGTACATTGGCAATGATATAAATTGGCACACTGTGCTAATAATTAAAAATATTATTACAATAAGTTATTTATAGGTGATCCAGTCACACAGGGCCTGATTCACTAACAAATACAAAGCGAACGCAATGTGCGTTTTTTAAAATATGCATATACATCAGGTATACGCATTTCAGTATTCAACCAGGAGCAGATCTGAAGATACCTTTGTTGATGAATACAGGCCTAGGTATGCTCTGCTTTATACCTGATAAAAATATATTTATGAGGATGTTCTTAATGTCTACTGTACAGAAAATACATTTTACAGTTCCTCCTAATTGCAAACACATGTTCTAGCATGCATACATAGCCGTCATCACTAGTAATCTACACTTACATCAGACCTGTGCCTGGTGCACGTGATACCACTGAAAATCACGTACATTTGAGATGTCCAAAAACACATGAATATTTGTTATGTTATTTGTTGATGCTTGCTGATTAACTCCCTTAGCTCTATGCCTTATTTTTAAAGTGGGCATTATTTAATCATCTACTTTTTGATGAGTTGGGACCAACATTTGTTCACATTTCAGAATAGACTGGATTGAATCACCTATCTCTAGTGCTTAGTATTAGTAATACATGTAATTTTTATAACAATGATGGGTATTATAACCGCACAGTATTATGCAAATTATACATATTAAACATGCAGACCCCTCTCATACAGTTTAATCTGATGTTGGAGTGTGATGGGTATTATTAGAATTATGGGTATTATTAGAAGCACTACCGTGGGAAGCACTGATACCAATTTTTCATCACAGTCCAAGTGTAAAGAATGTGATGCACTACAGCCCCACAAGGAACACCCAGAATGAGACATGAATTATATAGTAGTTACTTCTTCCAAATAAATGCTGCAGCTTATTGTTTCTTAATCATCTCTCTAACTCTAATATGGATACAAGGATATTATGAATGACAGGATGCAGATGTAAGTTGGTAGAAGACTGAAATGTATCAGAAGTCTTGTGTCACAGAGAAGCAAGTTTGGTCATGAAGTGGACAGTGAATGACAGCGAATGGTAAACAATGAATAAGTAACCAAGCTGATTAATGTCCTAGTGATTAAACAGTACTCTCAATCACAGTGTGTCTGTTGCCTTTTCAAAGTGTAGCTGTCATTGGGTGATGTTTACCACCCCTTACTCACATTCTACAAATAAAAGAGCTCATGAGTATTAACAATGTTATTGGTTTGTACAGCAACACAGGTAAACACAAAAATGTACTCTCATCAGTTTGTACAGACAGTCATACCTCAAATTGTATTTATCAGAAAATGTAAATAAAGTCTCCAGCACCATCACAAAACTTTTGAAAAAATTATGAATTTGCTACCTACAGCTCCAACTATGCATCACTTTGAGAGCATTTTTGTGCAGACATAATTAATAAGTTGTTCTATGTAGTGATTGTTATGTCATTTAGGTAGTAGTATGTGCTTATTTCTCATATTCTGTATACTGTTAAATAAAGGCAAGTGATATGCCCTACAGATACAGTTAGCCAAAAAATAAGAAAAAACACTTGAGTAAATTAGGGATACAACATATATTTATGGTAGATGCTTCCTCATACCTATAGTTCCTGAAATAAATAAGTAATTAACATGCTATTGTGTCTAGTGCCATGTATAAAAGTGCTGCATCAGCCTAGTTAACCGCTATTTTAGCTGCCAGCTGCCATAACTAAATAAAGGGATCTGATTCACAATGAGAGAGTTGATTATTGGGGCATGTATAGAGGGAGTTAGTGACATAAACTTTCTATGTTTCATGAAGAACAGTAGCATAAGGTAATGCAGGTATAGAAGCCTTAGGGAAATAAATTATTTACTTTTTTATGTAACTGTGGATGATAGTGACTTCTGAAAAAGACAGATTCCTAAAAGTTTACATCTCACTATCATAAACTAACAGCAAATTCCATATCCTATTCAAGAGTATTGTCCCCAGCGATACCAGAATTCCATGAGAGAATTCAATTCTTGAGGTGCCAAATCTTATTTTCCGGTTCCCAGCAGGTCCCCAAGTTTCTCATTTAGTAACTGTAGGGTTTTAGTCCTGCAGTAACTGTATGAAGAGAACAGTAAATGATAATGATAATGAATAAGGTACAAGGGTGATAGGATACATCCTTTTCCTCTCCTGTATCTCCTCTGGGCTCTTTGTCATTACCACTCTCTTCATACTATGACTGGAAGAAGCACATGGTAGTATTTGTCCACGAGCTTTCTCCTGCATGAGGAAAGCAGTGAAGTATTGTACTGAGTTAGGTGAGATGGCAGCTTCAAGGAATTGCTTCGGACACAGCACTCCTGGGTTTTGCAACCCACAACATTGATACGGACATTGAAACTGTTTAAGTAGGCTCACTGTGGCACACCCTTGTAAGACACTTTGACATTTTATGTCAATGATTAATTAATTTTGGTATTCTTCTGCAAAATTAATTTTACTTTTATTCAAGATTCAAGGGAATGAATGAAATCTTATGCACAGAACATAAAAGAAACTGTAACGCAAATAATATATTAATACATGATTTAAAGTAGAGTATGGGATTTCCTCTGTGGTAGTTGTCTGGAAACCCTAGTATATGCAATGTTTCTAATATATGTCAAGCAATTTTGATTGTAGCCCCCTTGGGTACAATTCATATTCCCTTCATGTCTTTATTTTTTGTGATCTATGCCATGTTGTATTGTATTGTGACAGTAGCATAGTGCTTCTGCAGGTTGCACCTTGGCTGATTGTTGAATACCCCTCTTATAAAGTACACGTCAAACTTAAAAATATCTGAATTCTTGTGTGGCGCTCAATCATAGCACATAAATCAGTATATGAGTTCTATGGACAAATACACTACATAAGGAGTTTTCCATGATGTTGCTTGGTGTTCAGGTCCATCTTTACTTCATGTCAACCTGAAAGGCTTTCACTCAACTTAGAAGGCTTCTCTGTTTGATCTCCCGTCAATGAGTTGGGTAGGCCAATGTAATGAACTGTCAATGTGAACTGCAACAGGACAGCAACTGTTTACAAAGAGAACACATCCATGTCTAAAAGCCCATGTTTTAATTATAAATATAAAAGTGCAAAGTGAGCACTGTGCAGTGTAAGTTCAGGTTAGTTTGTCTTTATGGAATTATTGCATATGTATAACTTACTGCAAAATACCATTTAGGTATGTAGTTTAAATGTTCCTCCTGGTAGCCATAATAGTCTTGAAGTAAAAAATTAATAATTGTAGTAGTAGTAAAATTATTAATAATAATAATAAATTGTTTAGCTCATCCCTATCTCTAACATTAGATTTCCAATGGTAAAAGCTAGCAATGATGCACCTATAACATCGAAGGCGAAACTAGCAGGCTGTGGGCCCCGCTGCAGGAAAGCAGTGAGGAGGGAACCTGGGCCCACAGCTCACTAATTTCTCATGCAGTGGGCCATGGTATCTCTATGGGTTCTTTTGTACCACACCTGCTGCACCAATGGTAGTTCCGCAAACTGAATAAAATACTTTATTTGCTGCCCTCTCAGTAAAGAACTACAAGTTTCTTTTAGTACAGTACGATAAATGTTTTTTATTATTTTTAACTGTTATTTACATAGCACTTACATATTACGCAGCACTTTCTTTGTACACACACACACATACACATACACACATACACACACACAAGATCTGGAGGAAACTCACTCAAACATGAGGTGAATCAAAACCAGCGTTGTGAGGCAGCAATGTATCCACTGTGCCACTGTCTTGCTGAGAACTATCTGAGTTCCTTTCTCATAAGCTGACTTTTAACAATCTAAATGACCTTTTGCATGAAAACACTAGAATATGAGGCAGCAAAGTTGTTGCCAAATTATTCAGAACTTGAATCTTATTTAATATTGCCAAACTTTCTCTTTAGTGAATGACCAGAAAGTTTTGTTTAGTGATGATTGTACTGCATTCTGGTAACCTTCTGTGCTTTTTGTACCATTCAAAATTTAAACAGTTGTAAATGCAGCTTACTCCACTGATGCTTAAAAACAGCCAGTTAAACCTATGCTGATGTTATTGCATGATTATTTGCTGAACATTTAACAGCTGCAGCGGCTGTAATAAGTTGACTTGAAACACTCCATGTCTTTGATATGCTTTATAAATGCTAAATAGTGTATCCTATTTAAAAGATATCCCCTTCAGCAGGACTTCCTTTAAATGCAATTTATACATTTACCACAACATTTAGTTATGAAGCAGGCATTGTAATTCATATTGTAAACCCCTTTTAAATATGTAAATACCAAAGCCTTATTGTATATCAATAGTGCTCAAAACATTTCTTCATTATAAAATTCCACAGAACTCACTATAGGCAACATATTGTCAGCTTGAGGCCAGAAACCAAAATCTGCATTTTTAAAGAAACTTGCCAGTTTGCCTTAACTTTGTCTTAAATTTGCACTTTTATGAGTCTATGGCCACTGAGAATTAGATATGTTTTTCTGATAAGATTCTTTGAAGTCTTTAAAGAATATATAAACATAAATTTTTTACAACAAATAGGAACCACTTGTCCTACTCACTTGTCTGCTTCCTTTCCTGTCTGCTCTAAAACCTCAGACTTCATTTGATCCTTGGCTTCCCTATATAGTTAAGATAGTAATAGATTTAGCGAGAGTATACTATTCCCATGATAAAGTAAAATGATCAGTAGCATTGGTATTCTATACGGTCTTTGGTTGGTTTTATATCACAAAAGAAAAAGTTAATTAAAACTGTATTAATAAAAAGCTCTCATAAATTTGTATGAGATAATAAAAATAATAGATTTATGTATCTATACTTTATCTTAAAGCAGTTTTGTGTGATGCCTTTTATGATTATGTATATTTGAGTAACAACAACCAGCACATAAACAGCAATATAAATAGCAAATATTGTACAATATAAAAATTTACGCATTTCATTAAATGCATATGATTAACATGAATGTCCTAAATTAGAGCATAATTAAATATTTGGTAGAACATGAATTAAACTATCATTTCTATGTAGTATAAAATAAAACAAATCGTTCAGAAATTCTGAACATTCAGTGTAAGACTACAAGTTGGCAGCATGTGATACTTTTGTTGTGAATCTTTGATATATTGGGCCAATTTGTTTTATAGTAAACACAGCTGCATCCTGCATGTGCCTTCCCAATGATTCAATATTTTACTCATGCAGCGATTAACTTTCAGTAACAACAAAACAATGGAAATGTGTTTGAATTTAAGAAATGATTGACTTACTTCTAAACAAATGCTAAATAATATACATGTATATTATTTTTTGTATTGTAAAAAAACTGATACATTAAAGAGCAATAGTTGGAAATATAATTAAAAATCTTAGCAAATATAATAACTGATAATAGTAAACAGTGAAATATTTCATTGGGGAGCAGCACAGTCTTATTTTGTGTTAGCTCATGATAGAAGCAGGAGCAAAATTAAGATAACACCCTGAGCGAAATGTATCAAGTTTTCGGCAGGATTGAAAAGTGGAGATGTTGCCTGTAGCAACCAATCAGATTCTAGCTATTATTGTGTAGCCAGTACTAAATAAATGATAACTAGAATCTGATTGGTTGCTATAGGCAACATCTCCACTTTTCAAACCCACCGGAAACTCACAGCTTGATAAATTTACTCCCTTATGTTGGCTAACTACATGCATTTTAGTTTCAAGCTTTTGATATACCGCACAAACATCCCATGGGACAGTCACAATTTGGTACGATTTTTCTTTCCTTAAATCTTTGCAGATATTTTTTCAGGCAGATCTGTTTGTCAAGTGTGGTCTAACACAGAAACTGAACTGTCACTTTTTATTAAATAAGTCTCTTTTAATTACAATTTGAAATTTAATGTTTTTTATATTACAAGCAATTTATAAAACAAGATTTTTTTTGCCTTGCCGCGTTGTTGTTATATCATGTTGTCCCGAGGTTTCCTTCCAGCAGTCAAACAATTGTTTGCAACCAAAAAGTATGTTTTCAATATTTGACGCTCTGTCACATTTTCACGTTGTCACTATGTGGTCTAACAGCTTGCGTTTTTTGATACTAAATAACTATGCAAGATTTGGCCAGTAAACATACTATATATACAAACTATATATATATATAAAACTATATATATATATATATATATATATATATATATATATATATATATAATATAAAACATTTAAATTGAGTTTAGTAGTTTTAACTAAAATCTGTGGCTAATAAGGAATTTTCTTTTAATGTAATTTTCTCTTTCTCTGGGAGAAGTTGTTGTGAGTTGCATCTCTCTTCTTGTCATCACTACACCATCATTGGCCTAATGCGGTCTGACCTCTTGCCTAAGCCTCTCACTGTCACATTTGACACCTTTTCCAGATAATGATTCCTAATAGAAGCAGCAACACATTGTTGCCTGGCATTCTTCAACCTTAGTATATTCAATTAGTCACTTTGTTTTAGATTTTGAAGAAAAACAATTATGTCTTATTTTATGATAAAGCCACCATCTACCCAAAGACACAAACATTATAGCACTTTGCAGATCTCTCTTAGAGCTCTACAGGTGCAGCACTCTCTACATTTTAGGCATCACAACAGTCTAACAACTTGAAACCAAATTAAATTAACAATATATTGACTGACCAAAATGTATCATAATATTGTTAAACTATTGATGTAATGTGAATATGAGCTTTCTATTTTATAGTAATGTCTAAAGGAACAATACATAAATAAAACAAAAAGCAATTTATAATTTCATACTAAAATTAGTAATATCATACTTACAGTAGCATTTTAGTTAGAATTTAATATTGTAATGTACACTTGCCATTTCTTTCACGTAAGATAAAAACCACCTTATTGTAAAATATATAATTTCTCTATATACATATATACGTATATATATATATATATATATATATATATATATATATATATATAAATAATTATTGGAAAAGACTGCACTCACATCTTCAAGTAAATCCTCTTTGGGGTGCTCCACAATAGCTCCCATTTCCATAGTACCTAGTACATATTCAAAAAATAGAGAGGGCACTCACCATTTAAAACAGATTATTCTTTATTTTCAATCCAGTTCCTTTATATTATAGTCGACGTTTCCGTCTTACATCCACACCTTTTTCAAGACAGATTTTCATTGAACAGCAGACAAGACAAGCATTCAAGTATATATATATATATATATATATATATATATATATATATATATAGATACATATATCACTTGTAGTTGTACTTTTTGTCACAGAGTGTCATGGAATTTCAGAGATGGCCGCTAACCGGTATTAACGCAACTGAACAGGGAGGCGTGGAGTCTAACATACCCCTGGTATTCACCAGGGACCCCCACAAGGGAGGTTGGGCTTAGCTACAGAGGGTTCACAGGTCGCAGTTTACAATAGCTCCCATTTCCATAGTAGCTAGTACATATTCAAAAAATAGAGAGGGCACTCACCATTTCAAACAGATTATTCTTTATTTTCAATCCAGTTCCTTTATATTAAAGTCAACATTACAGTCTTACATCCAGACCTTTTTAAATACAAATTTTCATTGAGCAGCAGACAAGACAAGCATATAAGCATATATATATATATATATATATATATATATATATACAAGTTAACCCGTGCATGATACTCATACATTCTAGTCAAATCAAGCTACTAAAGGTATTAAAAAGGTTCTTGTCATGCATTTGGGGCTAGCCCAGGCCTCCTTAGGGGAAGAGCGTTACTTCCCGACGCAAGCGCCCTTTTTTAACGTGGTTTTGTCCACATGTCACCACCTCATCATTTTTCTCCATCACCTCATCCTTCATCTTTATCGCCACATCTATCCAGATGTCTATCCAGACACAGGGATCTCTCTCAGCGGTCCTGATTCCTGCACCAAGTGAAGTGTCAGTGCGGAAATGGTGCCTGACAATACCCTCCTCCCTTGAAAAAGAAGCATTGGACATCTGATTCTTCAAAAACTTTGACAGCAGATGGGGGGCATGTAGGTCTATCTTATCCACCCAGGACCTTTCCTCAGGGCCATAACCCTTCCAGTGGACGAGGAACTGAGTCTTACCACGAATGGATCGGGATTTCAAGATGCATTCAATCTCATATTCGTCGCCCAAGGCTGTCTTGATGGGAAGAGGCGGAGGCTGAAGGTTTTAGAATTCATTAAGAACCAATGGTTTTGATAAAGAAATATGAAATTAATTATAAATAGAAAATATGATAGGAGCGCACTGGTCCGCATAAAACCTGTATAACCAGTAGTTAAGGATTTTACAGGTGATCCTAATTTGTTGTTGTTATAGAAAATTCAAGAAGTTGATCCAGCGCACCTGTTCTACGGAAGAGATATGGAATATGGGTTATTGTTATTTGTGTTTATACTGGTGGATTATATGTATGTACGTATGTATATATAATTGTCGATTAAATGTCTAGAATCAAGGTTTATTTCCCAATGTGCCTGATGGCTAAAAACAGCTATTATAAAACATCATAGATGAATGACAATACAATTCTAAAACATATATAACATATAACAGAATAATAAGAACTTGTTTGATAGACTAACACGCTAAAATTCAGAGTCCATAGTTACTTACATCCAATTTTGCATAAAACAGTTCATCCAATAGCAGTTGGTGAATACCGATTAGATGTGTTTAAATTTAAGCAAAGTAGAGAAATCCTGTCCTGATATGAATGGAAAAATAGAAAAGCAGTTTCTATACTTGCGATTCGCTGGCCGGCTCCTTTGCGGTGACAGGTAGACGGGGAGCAGAGCGAGAGATTCCGACAGTTCGCGTGCGTTTCACCCTGGAATGCATGCATCAGTGACAACTTCCTGTTGTGAGTGTGGGCGTCCCCAAAACGTCTCGTCACATCCGGTGACGTTTTCAAGGGATAGTATTGGTAAATGCAGTATGCCTGGGTCTTATAGTGCCACGTTCATGACGTAATTCGGATGAATTGATATGTACATAGACAAATCGTGTTGAACTGGCTGATACTTGACTGAATAAACTTAAAAATACATAACCAAGAATGATACATAACCAAGAATGTCCTGTGCACAGAAGGTGCATATATATTACATTTTCTCTATGTTATTTGTACATATATTTGGGGAATATTATAATGGAATGCACGTCATATAACATAAAAGAAGGACTTTGCATGTATACAGATCATACCTATATTAACTTTCTATTAGGTCATTGTTTGTCATTTAGACCATTTTTTCTAGTTATTATGATGGACTAGCATCAGAGTAATCTGGTTAGGATTACATATTCATTAAGCATCATCTGTGAACTATACAGCATATAGTTTTTATGATTATGTTGAGTATCATCATCATCATCATCATCTCTTTATATAGTGCCACTCATTCTCTGTACATGATTTTCCAAGTGCATGATTTTGCAAGGTAGATAATCACTCTAGGAGGATAGGTGATCAGAGCAATAACAACGGAGGAACGTCTCCAAATCCTGGTTGACCTGCTCAGTCTGACCATTGGTCTGGGGATGGTATCCTGAGGAGAATTTTAGATTAATTCCTAGATTGTTGCGAAAGGATCTCCAGAATCTTGAAATGAATAGTACAAAGCCAAACGAGTGGTGCAATACACAGGGAGGTTCCCTCCTGCTGCGGGACCCCACCCATCCTTTCGGATTAGAGCCTCATTCTGTCAATCTTGACCCTGGGAGCTCTCCATCTATCTGTTAGGTTTAACTCACAGCTGATAGGCCTGACTTCTCTGTTCTTACTATGTTATGATGTTGTGGTGGTTGGTTGCTAACTGTGGGCTTTAGATTCTGTTTGAGGTTCCCCCCTTTTATTTAGGGCTGGTCCCTTAGATTCTTAGCGCCCAACAGTACCTATTTATTTCTGTGCCTCTGGTGGTGCTCTCTTCTTACGTCTCCCTATCATATTTGCCATTCGGGATGCCACCGTGTCGCTCGCGTGGTCAAATGGCATCTTCTCTCTTTTTCTTTAGATGCCCTCCAAGGGCTGTGACATGAGAGTGCCAAGTGTTGTGATGTTGCTTACTTCATTACGAGATAATGTAATATCAGGTCATACTGTATAGTTCAAACGACTAGTTGTATTATTGTGTTATGCTACATTTATTTCTCAGCTCCCCACTCTTTCCCCCTTCTATCTCCCATTACTCCCTCCCTATACTACCCCCCTACTCTATACCTCCCCTCCCATGTCCCCTCTCCATACTACCTGGTTGCTCCGCCCATTACTTCCCAATTCTCCCACCTCCAACTTCCTTTCCCAGAAACCCTGGGAGGATGCGCGCTCCGCCTCTTACTATTTGGACCCTCGCAATGTACCCTTTGGACTTCCCACCATGTCCCCCTGGAGCTATAGGCTGCTTTGCTGACCTATGTGCATTATCAGCTTCAAGCCTCCCCTCCCAATGTCAGCACCACAGGTCCCAGCCTATTCAGCAGCTTGACCGCCATAACCACCCCTCCCTCCATCGTCTCCTCTTTGCCCCCACCCTAACTCAAATAGACCACAAAAAGCTTAGGATCTTCTCTGCTCCATCTTCCCCACTATGTGCTCCAAGATCCCTCCCGATACCATCTCAGTTCTACTCAGACCTCCCACCTCAAGCTCCCATCCCATGCACCCATTATATCTGCCTCTCTCATTGCAAATGGGTCTTAGGTTCCTCTCCTTTAATGTAAAAGAGTTAAACAGTACCCAGAAAAGAAGCAACCTCCACGCCACCCTTAAACTTCACAGCGGAGAACTAATCTTCATACAGGAGACTCATTTTTTACACAACTCTCACAGCGAGTTCCGCTCCAAGCTATATCCCGACATGTACCATGCTTGCGATCACTCAGCTAAAAAATGAGGGGTCTCAATCTTATTTGCACGACACCTCACTTTTGAACTTTAAATGTCTCCGTGAGACTTTTTATGAAAAAGGAGACAAAGCTGACAAAATCCTTGCTTCAGGCTTACGTGCAGCTAGAACCCATTAAAATATTATTGCTATTCGTGATTCCCATAACCAATTAACCCACAATCCAGCAGATATCAGAACAGCATTTCAACATTATTACACCGCTCTTTATAACCTCCCGGCTTCCGCTACTACTCCACCACTGAGTGCTCCTGCCGCCCTAATCACTGACTTGCTAAAGCCAAGTTACCTAAATTGTCCCATCAAGCCATCACACTTCACAATGAAGAGATCTCGATAGACGAGATCCATCAAACCATCAAGGGACAAACAAATGGTAAACTCCAGGTCCCGACGGCTTCACGGCCGCTTACTTCAAGAAATTTTCTGACTTGTTAGCCCCCACCTCATATCCCTGTATAACAACACCCTCCGAGGCGACCCCGTCCCGTCAGAAATTCTTGAGGCCTAAATCGTAGTATAATCCAATCTCCCTCCTCAATCTTGATTTGAACATCTATGCTAAAATACTAGAAAACCGTCTGAATACTTTCCTCCCCTCTCTGATCTGTTATGACCAAGTAGGGTTTATTCCGGGATGCCAAGCGAGAAACAATACCAGATGAGCCATTGACATCATACACATTGCAAATTCCAGGAAATGCCCAACTATTATACTCTCTTTAGAAAAAGCATTTGATAGGATCTCCTGGGACTTTATGAAGGCAGCTCTTGACTCCTTCGACTATGCTGGCTAATTCCCCATTGGCGTCCTAGCATTATACACCACCCCTACTGCTAAAGTCATGATTAGTGGCACTCCCTCAGATTCAGTCCAAATTCGAAATGGAACACGACAAGGTTGCCCCCTTTCCACTCTGATATTTACTCTAATAATCAAACCCCTGGCTTCCCAAACTAGATCTAACCCTAACATACAGGGGGTCAAGGTGGTTAATAAAAACTCCAAGATCTCACTCTTTGCATACCATATCCTCCTGTCGCTTACCCAACCAGGGATCTCCCTACCCAACCGGTATGGCATCCTCCAGAACTACAGTGATGTTTTGGGATATAAGATAAACTACATCAGAGGCCATGCTGCTCTACATCTCCCATCGGGATACCGATCTCCTTCGGTCTAACTTTAATTTCAAGTGGCAGAGCAGGAAGATCAAGTACCTGGGTGTTTTCCTTACATCTCATTATGACCTCCTCTTTTGTGAGAATTTCCTACCTCTTATCTCCAGGATGCAATCCGACCTCACCTCCTGGAACCGTTCATGGCTGGGTAGGATCATAGCTGTCAAAATGAATATTCTCCCCAAATGGCTATACCTTTTCCAAACCCTGCCAGTAGCTGTCCCCGCTTCCTTCCTTGCCAATATCCAGAAGGCCCTTACCCGCTTAATCTGGAATCATAGACCTCCAAAAATCTCAGCCAGTATCCTAAAATGACCAATCCCCGATATCAAATTATACTATTTGGCTTCCCATCTCTCACAAATCGTTGCCTCATATGTCCCCTCAGGCTCCATATCATGGCTTGACATAGAATCGGCCTATCTAAAATCTGTCCGATCTCACCTTTCTTTGGGGCATAACACGAACTCATCGCTCCCCTGCTGCTAAATTGCTCCTCTCCATCAAATTTGACACCACACTCTGGGATCACCACTCTTCCAAACTGAAACTCTCAACTATGATATCCCTGCTAACTACCATTTGGCACAATCCGGTTTTTACTCCTGGATCTGCCACCACGATAGACCGTAACTGGACTTGTGCAGGTTTCAAATTCCCAGTGGATATCTCCAAACAGGGCAGCTGGCTTTCGCTTGCAGATCTCCGACTTCAATCCCTGTCCCAAATCCTCAGTCCCTTTTCAATTTTTCCAAATTAACCCTTTCCTGCGTTCCCTACCGTCAACCTATGTTCTTAGGGACCTCACCCCCTTCGAGTCTCTTTGTAGAGGACACCTTTTGGACAAGGACAAGATTTCTCAAATATATGGTATCCTTCTCACTTCGGCCCTTCCCTCTCCAAATCCTCATAAGGAAGAATGGGAAAATGATCTTGGCCCTCCCCCACATGAGGAGGCATGGGAGGACATGAGACTGAGGATAGCTAAATGCTCTATATCAACTAAACTCAAGGAAACTTCCTACGAAATTTATTATCGTTGGTATTATACCCCCACAAGACTCCATATAATGTTTCCTTCTTCCTCACCCTACTGTTGGCGGGACTGTGGCCACAGTGGTATGATGCTTCATATTTGGTGGACTTGCCCAACGATCACCTCCTACTGGGACTCAGTCCATAGTTTCTTAAACACCCTATTTGAAGCTTCCATCCCGAAAGATTCCTGGATTTTCCTTTTGTGTTACTCCCCCAAGATTTGGACAAATTCTCCAAGAAGCTAACTATCATCCTGACAGCAACCAAATCACTCGTAGGCCTTCATTTGAAAAATATCTCACCCCTCAAAAAACAGATCTGGCATGTGGCCGCCATGGAGGAGATTACATACTACCTCCATGATAGAGGCCGAGTTTTCAACAAGTTTGGGCTCCATGGCTAAGCGTGGAGAACGCCTTACCCCCTCATCCTGCTGCTCCTCTGTCCTGACCCTTGTGCGATGACCATTGCCCCACCTAATAGGCAGCCCTCCCTCAGCTCTTGGCTTGTTACACTCTAACTACCCTCTGAAAACTAGCAATGCCTAACTTCGTGGTCCCCCCAACTCACCGCCCCCCCACCACAATCTCTTTCGTTCCTGCACCCTACTTTTAATATCTGTCTCTAAACTGTAAAAACTGGTAATTTTTTGTGCAATGTTTTCCTTGAATTCGATACTTCACAATAACTGTTTTGATTTCACTATGTATGTTACACAGTATTATTATCTTCATGTTTGTACTTTCTTCATTGACCATTGAAAATAAAAAGTTATAAAAAAAATATAAAGTTCAGCTCTTAAAACAAACCTCATGGTGGCAGGATTTTGGGAATTTATAGTAAGAGTTTTCTGTGTTTGCTATGTTACACACCTGTCAGGCAGGCTCAGATAAGTCATGTTTGTGACACCTTATTACTGCTATATTTTGGGACCACGTTTACCAGTTTCAGTGTAGAGTATCTGTTTTTGATGCAATCTAATAAGATGACTTGCTGGGAAAGTGATGATGTGGTTTTGCTCTCTCACTGGTAAATATTCCCAAAAGCTTTTCACTAACATAAGTAATGTTGAATATAAACATTGCTATAATGAAAACCCTATGGAAGGTAATATATATGGCAGCACTTTTCTAAAAGAGAGGAGAGTGTGGCTACAGATTCACTAGTCTGTACACATTTCCATTCAATCTAAGTGTATATATCAATGCCTCTATTACTCTTTCCACTTGTACAATCTTTTAATCTTTGTACATGTTACCATTTTCTTCTGACATTTATATCTGATGCTCATCAGGGTGCAAGTCTAAGAAAAGTATAAATGATAATGGTTTCAAGATAACTGTGAGGAGAGTGGGCATCTCAACATAGAAAAAGCGAGGGTCTAAAAGAATACAGACAAATCAACAGTAGAAACGTATATTGATGTGTACAATATCACATTAGAAAGGAAAGTAAGGAAATCCTAAACTAAAGTAATATTATGTTCTTCCAAACCAGTTACTATGTATGCAGATTAGGAAAACTATTTAGAGATAAGGTATATAAATTATATTTTATATATATATATATATATATATATATATATATATATATATATATATATATATATATATATATGTATATATTGCAACAGAAAAACAAGCAGGGCGCCTCTCAGTGATATATCAAATATACAACGTGGAATAGAGCAATAACATGCATACCGTGAGGTAAACAACGATGGGTCTTTTAGGAAATAGTGGAGTAGTCTTTGCTGTACTTGTAGTCCTCCAGATCTCCACCGATCAGTACAAAAATGCAGAAAAAGCAAACATAGTATAACTCTGTAGTATTTTTAGTGAGGGCAATATCACCAAAATCCTATGGGGTGTGTGGGATTGGTATCCCAGGATTACCAATTAAATGACACCCATATAAGTGTAACAGAAAAAACGTCTAAATCTGCGTACCAGATATCATGAAGTATCCCACTTCTGGAGAATATTAAAACATGTGCAACACCAATGACTTCACAGTCACAACCTCATCCAGATGGCGAAAATGCATAAGATTGAAAAAAGGAAGATATTTTGGTATGCATATAAAATATTTAATAAAATGTAATAAAAGCACTCACATGAGGTACTGGAAAACACACTGGATACAGCTCAACGCGTTTCATCTTGCACAACTCAAGACTTCATCAGCAGCATAAGATATACATGTACACCATATTGAAGCTATTTATAACACAGCTGCGCTAATTAGCGCATGTGCGGTGACCGCCACTCATCGCGCATGCGCGGACCATAGAAATAGCTTTATTGCTACAAATATAGAGGACAAACGAACAAACTCGAAAGTGATCCACTGAATAGATAAATGGTCAGTTAAAAAGATAAAAATGTGGAAGGTCCCCCAAAGTATATATATAGATTAACTTTAAATTTCAGTATAAAAATAGAGTTATCGAGTATTTGTGTGCTACATGAAAAAACAGCCAGTATTTTACTTATGTGCATAATAATAAAATAATTGGCACCCTTTGCATTTTAAGATGGTTTGTCCGGGAGAACATTTACTCCTTTTTTTGCCTTACTTTCCTTAATGACTCAGGCCCATTTTGTCAGTCAGATAGAACTTTTTCTGACCACAGTTTATGTCTCTGATTAGTGAGATTGGCCTGTTATTTTATCATTATTCTGTCTACATTGGTGTAATTTATATAGAATTATCTAAATGTTTTGTTTTATTCCATTAGTCATACTAAATTGGTATGTTTTTTGAATTATTTAAAATATTTTATCGTACATAAGCAAATTTGTGAGTTTCATATATTCAGTTTATTTCCCTGTATATGTATCCCTTGTGTTGAGCGCTGAATTTCTACTTTATTATCTGACTCTTCAAACTGTTTGGTCACCCGTATTTTAGGTTTTCTTCCAAATTTTTTCCATTATTATGCCGGTAAGTGCTGTTTTCCCCACTTTAAGGCATTTTTTGCTTTATTTTTTAGAGGATGCTCTTTGACTCTGATCTAATAATAATAAAAGAATGAATATATATATATATATATATATATATATATATATAGATATAAATATATATCTTATATTTGTTTTTAAAATTCCAAGTGTTTCAAAATTAAAGCAATTTTGTGATGGGTAGTATCAGTGATATCTGGACTGTTTAGAGGAGAATAACACTGTGTGCTAGCTCTATGTGTTGAAGGGTTGCGGAGGGTGATTATGATGCTACAGGTGCTTCTGCTGCTGAAGGCAATACACAACTTGTCCACATATCCGTAGTTGAGTGGAAAGTCAGTAAAATTGGCATTTTCTAGGGACTAAATTACTTTTTGTTTAAGCTCCCAATACAGCTGACTAATTGCTGTTTGGGAGAAATGGAATTAAAATGGAATTTGGTAACATGGACACATGATTTCAACTAATCCGCTAAAACCTGATGCATTGATGGCATAAATTGGGCGGACATCAATGCTAACAAGCTGTCATGGCTCTAGTGATCCTCTGTGCAACATAATCCACTGTGCAACAGAATGCTGGCTGTCATATTTGCAAGCACTTGCTTGCCAGACAATTGTTGTTTAAAGCTATGCTTACTCTTCATGGTCCCTTTCTGTATAGAAGATTCACTTCCAGCAGCAGCCGTAGTGCTCAAGGATTCCTCTTGAGGATCATGGATTGTATGAGGGGAGTTGCGTCAGTTTGCATTTGAGAATTGGATGCTGGACCATGTACTAATAATAAAGATGTTGAAGGTGTTGACGCTGAGGATTGCATGAGGTGTCTGTCCATTTTGCTGCTAGCCGATGATTTTCTACCTTTTAATAAACTACTTGAATTAACTCACTGCAAATAACGTAACAGAGAGATTGTAAGCTTGTGAGCAGGGCCTTCTTACCTCTCTGGTTGTCTGTATTACCCAGTATTGTTTTATTACTGTGTTTGTTCCAAATTGTAAAGCGCTACAGTATTTTTTGTCGCTATATAAATAAATCAAGATGATGATGATGAAGGTAGGAGATGCCTATCTCTACTTATTATGGTGTCACAAAGGCTACAAAAGGTTGGTATAAATATATTTCCACATGCAAAAGCTGGATTTTTTTGGTCATTTGCTTACGCATGATAAAGGACATGTACATATTTATTTTAATGCTTTTTGCAAATCAAATATCGTGCTGGAGTGAAGAGGAAGGTAAACAAAGTTTATTTTTATAGAGATAGTCTGGCACTTAAATCATTAATACATCTGTTTGCACTGCACCCTAAATTACAACACCTGTGTCACAACATATTTAAATCGACTTAAAGAAAAACCTGCATGTGTGGGGACCCTCTGGTCATCTACATTCATATACATATATATCAAATAGTATTCTGTTTTTTCTTCTGATATAGTTACAATCTATTTTATCCTGCAAATTTCTTTAAAGATTTGAAACAGTGCTTGGATATTCATTTACGCATCATAGAAGAAAAATAAATAACTACCCAAAGTTAAACTAATTTTAACTGGGATTATAATCATCACGTATTACACATATATAGGAATTGGATTAAGTTGAACACTGACCATAGCTTAAACCAGGAATATAATCACTCATACGATACTCCAAGATTTTATATTCAGAAATAGTTTCAACACCAACCCAAAACAGACATGATTACTAATCGCAATAAGTCTGAGATTTCTAATACAACATCTAATGCTTTGAAGATAAATATACTCAGGCCCCATTACATAGCTATTCCAATTGCTACAACACAGAGGAAACAAACAACATCACAGTACCACCACCTAACCTATTTATTTTCACACAACACTTCGCATACACCATGATTCTATTAGTAATTTCATCAATTTACAAAAATTCAGAAAGAAAATTTCTCTAAAGAGATTCTTTAATTCACAATCTATTTATATTACCCTACATGACACACACAATTATTCTACACCAAGCAACACAAAGGATCATTTTAATTCAGCCATTATCATCTATACATCATCATCATTAAATCATTAAATATTGTAATACTACAATATTAAAAAATTACATATAGCCCCACTAAATAGGGGTCTATATGACAATGCTTTTACCAGAAAACATTTAGGGAAATTACTGAATTAACTCTATCAGTTGAAATAAAAAAAATCAGCTTAACTTGAGAGAATGGTTTGCTTTGTGTTAACCCTGACATTGTGAGGAAAGAGGTTGATAATGTTAAAGGTGGTTATAACCATACTGGTATAAATAATAATGATTATTTACATATGTTGGGTGATACTAATCAAATTAGGCCATGACCCCACTTTTATGGCGAAAATCCCCACCAATTATTTCAGGGATTAATTCATTGACCTCGAATTTCCTGAAATTTTCTGATTCTTTTCTAAAGTCCTGAGTTTGCAATCTTTTATGAAAGACTATATGGGTGCTATCAAAGTATTAAATGGGAACATGATTACTTATTGGTAAGTGATGTGATGTGAAGCCCCTTTGTGTAATTATTATTATTGATATTTTTCTTGACATTCCTTTTTACAAAATATCTTTCTGCTTTCAATTCATAGGGTTTATCTTAATAGCAATTATTTTCTATATGATAGTCTATTTTACAAAGAGTATATAAAATAAGAAGCTTGGCTTCAAAATATCCCTAAAACACAGATGCAAATTAAAATGAATTTTTGAAGAGGATTATGATAGATGAATTTGGTACTGATTTTATAAAGACTGTGAAGCACTCACTATACATAATAGAAAACTATCTTATAATAATCATACTAAAGATCACAAAAAGGGTTGAGAATATCATTCATATTAACTTGGATGATCTCTTATTGGACCTGATACTAAATTTGGTCTTAAAAGTTAAATCAGATTAAATAAACAGTAGGGCTTTTAATTTTAGAGTAATATAGCAACCACAAAAAGAAGTATCCCAGATTAAGCAATACAAAACAAATGGGAGAAATGTCACTCTTCAGAATATGCTAGTTTTGAAATTAGATCCTTTAGCAATGGCAACATTTATAACATAATAGGATCCACTAAGTATAACTTTACTGTGTTTTATGTTGTCCTTTGACTTATAATATGTGGACAGAACAATCAGGACATTTAAACAATGTCTATAGGAATACCAGTGATAATAAAAGGAAAAACTTCTACCCAGCAGCTGTATGTAAATTTCTCTTAATTCCACAAAAGCAACCTAGCCTTTTTAAAATGAATACAAGGGGAGGTGACCCCCTGATTTTAAAGATTTAAATGTTTTTTTTTAGATATTGTGTCAAAGGGGAGATATTTATTTAGTTGGCCATCTGCAGAGAAAGGATGCAAACAGAGTTATACAGTCATACAGCAGTGCACCTAGCTTTAAGATAAACAGGTGGAAGACATATGTGTGACAAACTAATAGTAGGAAGTCTCATTTAACTTACATGATTTTAAAGTGTCTTTTCCCACAAATACAGCAGGCTGACAGGGTGTGTCTGCAGTGAGAGCAATCAAGCAGAGCAGGGAAAGTGGGAGAGTCACCTGTCCATCAAACAACTAGCAAAAACTGTCTATTTTCATTTTTTAAGGTGACCGATGCTCAATAATTCAGCCACCTTCTATAGAGCTGTGCTCTATTAATTTAGCAAAAAAGGAAAATGTATGGAATCTTTATGTTGTCAAATACTGTGCCTTCCTGACATTAAAGCAAAGTAAAATAACAAGAAAAGTGTGCTTGTGCTAAAATATGTTTTATTACATGACTTTATATTGTATTTTTTATTATGTTCTTAAATTCCATTTGTATGTATAGTCTTTCCTATATTTTCAAGTATATTCTTCTTAAGCTGGGTACACACTACACTGTTTTCATCCAATAATCGGCTCAAACTGCCGACATACGACCGCTCGTTCAAAAGTCGGGTTAGTGTGTACAGTTACACAATGGTCGAAAGTCTGCCCAAATGGATGCTTCTCGCCTCATTTGGTTGATCGTACCGTTTAATATTTTCGTTCCAATCTCGTTTCCGCTGTGTAGCGTGTATGAACTTCCGACGGATCCACGACAATCCTCCGATACTTCCTCGACCTGGGGGGCGTGTGTATGTAAATTTTGAATGTCAATCACAGTCCCACGTGGTGCGGAATCCACACATCATTGTGTTTTGTATCGATGTGTATTGCACCTGTCTGGCTGTAGACTGTTACATGTGTAGAAAGCACGTGGGTTATTACCCTTTGGATGTATGTTGGCATTCATTTGTCATTTAACCTCTATAAGGTTTCAAAACTATGAAAGTTATGAAAGCCATAATAACGTTTATTATATAATGGATATGCCCAAATATGTCTGAAATATTCGAAATAAACCACACAGTGTGAATGCAAAACTTTTATTGCTGGTAAAAGCAATAGAAATGTTCAACTTCTCTAGTACAATTTGAAAAGTTAAAAAAAAGTAGCATTACAGTGAAATGGTGGTACTGGTTTGTGGCACAACAGTTGCAAACAGCATATACATATCATCGAAAGTATTATCAAGTATTTTGAATTTTCTATTAATGTTCTCAATATTGTCTTTCATTTTTTGCAAATGATCGTAGAGCTCAGCGACATTTTTTCCCTCTTCCGAACTTTCGTCTGATATGACGATGGTATCTATGAAGTAAGAAAATACAAAGGTTTTACCATTTCGCTTCTATCTGTACTAAAGTTATTACAAGTTTTAATCCAAGACCTGACATGTGCTCACCTTGCACGCTGCTCGAGATAACTTTATGTTGCGGTCCCTCGGACACATTTATTTTTTCGCTTTTTATCACAGGTGTAATTACATCACTGGTATCTACAGTGGCCTTGTCACCGTTAATTCTTGCTTCTGACAAAACAATAATCATACGTTTGTATTGGTTCTAGCGACAGTAGAATTCAAACAGGTACATTACACGACTACTCGTGGTACTCACTTTTTTTTATGTTTTTACGGATTCGCTCCAGTCTCCCAGCTTCTTTATTTTTAAGGTCCGACCACCTCTTCTGGACTTGGAATTTATTTCTTTTCTTTCCAAGTTTTTCCTTCAGTAATCGCAGTAGTTTTTGCATTATCAATTCCTTTCTATTATTCACTCTTCTGTACTTTCGCTTTTGACAGTCGGAGTCGTACTGGTCCAGTATTTTGACCATCATCTCCATCTCTCTAGGGCTCATTGACTTTGCTCTTTTACCTGCAGTACATTCTTCTTGAGCATCTCCATCCCCCTGTGTAACTTTTCTTACATTTGTTGGCCCTTCCGGCACCATTTGGGCCTGCGTCTCCGTCTCCATTGCTTCCACCCCCACTAACACCTTCTCTTTATTCTCCATCTTCTCACGTTCCTCAGTGCCAGACAGGCTCCTCTGTAATTTTATACACTCTGACATGGGCATTTGTTTACAGAATGGAGCATGTGGTTGAAGACTATTCGTGTATAAAAACCTTGTGTATCATTTTTTTTTCAATAACTGTAACCCGTTCATGACCATTACATACGAAGGGATTTAACGATTCTTCAGAGCTGTACATTCGTTCACATATACGGTAAGTTCTTTCTGATTGATACATACATGTGTACTTGCATTGTTGATATTTACAGCACGGATGAGACTTATGTTTCTTTTTATTATACCAAAACAGATTATCATAATGACATGTGAAAGAAATACTGATCTAATGAAGGATTTTATTGAGACCTACAGGGCTCACCCATGTTTGTGGAAAGCCAAATCCAAGGAGTATTCTAACAGAATGATGCGAAACATTGTGATGCAAGAGCTTGTAAAATCATGTCTGCCATATCACCCTGGAGCAACTGTTGAATGGGCATAAAGCAAGATCCAGAACCTTAGGACTATGCATAAAAAATAATTAAATAAAGTTGAAGCATCCAAAAAATCAGGAGCTGCAGCTGAAGACGTGTATGTGCCAAAGCTATGGTACTTTGATATATTACACTTTGTGAGGGACCAAGAAACACCATGTACGTCCACTAGCAGCATACCCACAGACAGCAGTTCATCCCCAGAGGTAGAGCAAGCATATGATATACCTGCAAGCGGCACAGTAAGTACAGTGCATCATTATGTTGTTATGTAACAGATTTATTAATGTTCAAACAATCAACAACACAATAACAATGCATAACATGTTTATAAATATTCATATACAATCATTTTGCCATGGCACGGCACCATCTCCGTTGAAATATGAAAGGTAGGCCTCCCGATTTAATTTTGCCACAGAACAACTGTTTTTAGAGTGGGCACACTCTAATGGTGTTAAGCCCACTACCTCCATGTCCTCACCATTACTTTCCGCATTGACCTGGGTGGTACGGCCACTAATGCTTTTATGCCGCAGAAAATTATGAAGAACACAACAGGCCATCACAACTTTGTCTATTTTGTCAAAACGCAAGTTGATTGTAGAGTGAAAAACTCTGAACCGGTTGCTTAAAATCCCAAAGGCATTTTCTACGACACGCCTAGCACGTGACAGTCTGTAATTAAATATACGCCTTTTATGGGTCATATTTCTTTGCGGGTACGGCTTTAATACATTCCCATGCAATGCAAAGGCGTCATCTGCCACAAAGACAAAATTTAATCCTCATTTAGTGCTGCTCCGCAATGGAAGGTTTAGGGCCTTGTTTTTTAGTTTGTTATGGAAGGCACTATGCTCCAATGCACCACCATCTGAGACTCTTCCATTTTTCCCAATGTCCACAAATAGGAATTCATAGTTCGCATCCACGATGGCCATTAAAATAATGCTGAAAAACCCTTTGTAGTTGTAGTAGAAAGATCCACTGTTTGATGGTCAGGCGCGGGCTGGGAGACTTCAGGCGGGGGGCACACAGGCGGCTGCATCTCATTACACGGGATGGGGCCGCGTCATTGATGACGCGGCCGCCTGTGCGCTGATGCGGCCGCATCTGAAGTCATCAGATGCGGCCGCAGGTAAAAAACCGGGGAACTTGTATCGGGAGGCGGCCGGCACTAAAAGCGGAGATTCTGAGCGGCCCGGGGGGCCGATGCCCCCCTGCCCCCCGGCCCAGCCCGCCCTTGTTAATGGTGGCATGATTCGGACCTGTTTGCCGTCAATAGCACCACCACAATTTGGGAAATTCCACAGTCTCTTAAAGTCCTCTGCTATCACTTGCCAGTCAGCTTCACTCGATGGTAAATGAAACATAAAGATAGTTAACATTTGAACATGCATGCAATTGCATCCCCTCATTCGTTTATTCTTTTGCAGCCTGCACTACCTTCTGATGCTCTCCTGCTGAAAGTTGAAGACCCGGATGCTACAACTATTTATCCCACTCCACGTGAAAGCAGGCTAACTGCAGACAGGCAAGATGCGACCCAAGGTGATACACCAGCAATAATAAATCAGAAGCGAAAGAGACGCAGAATACATGAAATACTAGAAAGTGATGCACTAGCAGAAAGGATGCTTGATTGCGCTAACAGTCTGCTAAAACCAAGAAAGGAACAGGACACATTTGATTTACTCGCAGCAACACTAGCTAGCAAAATGAGAAGTAATAGCAAGCGCATACAAACTGAAATGGAACGGCTGCTGTGCGACGTCATGTGTAGGGCTTCCACTGAAGATTTGTGGCCGGACATATGCCTTTCCTCAACTAACCATAGACACCAACAAGCATACACATTTCAGACCATGGGTGGACAAAGCGGCATGTCTCAACCTTATATGACATCCACACCATTACCATCAGTAAGGATGCCACATTATGGTGGGGACACATCTGGTATGGACACAAGTGAAATTTTGCACTACCAACATTTATAAACTGTTGCGCTGGTCCTAACAATCTTTGATTTGAACATTCCAAGTTAAATGTATTTTAACAACGTTAAATATGTAAATTTGTAAAAACGATATTTTTAAAATAAATAAATACTGTTGCTTTGTACAAACCTTCATATACTGGTCACTGAGAACTTCAATGATAGCATCACAGGTGTCAGGAATTATCATGCCAAGAGCTTGAGGTGAATTAGCCGTGCTGAATTTCAGATCTGCCAGTGTTCTCCCTGTTGCCAAAAAACGTAGGATTGCCACCAGTCTTTGCTCTGGCGGTATGGGTCTCCTTAAATGGGTGTTCTCCCTCTGGATGAGAGGGGTTACAAGTTGGAGCAGTTCCTCAAAAGTTGAATCATTCATACGGAGAAAATTCTTGAAATCATCGGGGTTGTTGTCTCCTGCAGCAGGGGCATAAGGCAGAACGTGTCTCTCCTCTTGAACCACTCTTTGCTCCAAGAAGATCTATTTTTTCTCCTTCTTTCTCGTCGGTTCCATACCATCATTCTTCTTGCCACAGTAAGCATGAGAAGTGTGGCTGCTTGTTCTTGTTTTGTAGCCATTGTACGTTTACAAATGGGAATGAATGAAGGGACAGTGTAGCCTTTTGTTTTTATGCTGTTTTGGGAGTTGACTATAGTTCAGGGTCCGCCCCTTTATGCTAATGTCTCCGGTTTCTCGTACATTTCCCTGCAAATGTCGCTGCAGTGTGTACGAAATTAAAATCATTGCCCATGACAACATGGCTGTAAAAAGTCGCTAAAGGGACGTCCACTCTTCCATTTATCGTCCTAAACATGGCTAGTGTGTATGCAGTCCATGGACCAAGCGATCGGACCATCGATTGCATGTAAAATTGCTCGGCATAAAAAGTTGGTCGAAATTTCTGCAGTGTGTACTCAGCTTTACCTTGTATGTTAAAATTGCATGATAAAATTCATCCAATTATGTATGGTAATTTTGTGTGGCAATTGTAATTAAAAAAATGTTTGATCTATTTACTTCATACAGCACCTGTAGTTACCTTTCAGACAACTACATATTTAACTTTAATTAAAGAAATATATGTTCTCTGAGAAATGTATTAATAGACCTAAATAGTTAGGAAGCCAATGATTAGAATACATAAATAACAAAATTTTTATAAAGCAGTAATAGAAATGAAAGGCAAACTAATGCATAAACTGGCAGTTCTGACAATTCTTTCTCAATTTACTATTATTTAATTTGTGGCTATATTACTCAATACCTAATGTATTTGTTTAGAAGCTTTTAAAATGTTAAGAAAAGTTATAATAACATTAAAACAGTAAGAAACAGATCACAAAGTCCACACACATATGATTTAGGTTATGCTGAAATAGTCATTCATGTACTGAGTATCCAAAATGATTTTTAAATATGCAATTGGCATAAAAAGTTCCATTAAAATATATTTCCATTAATAGTGATCTGCACTTAGCTTAACAGTATTATCCAAACTATATTTTAAACTTCTGTGTAGGTAAATTACTTAGATTGGTATATATAGAGCAGAGTTCGCCAACACTTTTGTGTCCAAAATCCTTCATGGAGTCCCAGGCAATAATAAAATAATACATGAAATATAAAATCTTTTTAAATAATATGGTAAATACTAAACACATTAAAAAATAAATTAACATTAACTTTTTTATTGAACTGGATGACATTAAAAGGAAGGATATGGCTGATGAGCTTTAACAAGGGCATTGCTATTTGGTTGGAGAGTTTTAGTTGTAAGTCACCATGCTCTTCCAGGTCTAGTCTGCTCCTTTGTTTTCACAAAACTGTATTTGTGTGGCTTCAACCATGTACAAACTTGGGAATGTAACTAGAAATTATTAATAATATTGTGCTCTTAGCATCCTACTTTCCTTACAGTTATTTTTTGACCCAAAAGTTTATAGACCACAGTTTGACCCAATGCAGTTTAATGACCCTGAGGGCTCGATATTGACCATTTTCGGGGGAATATCTCTTATATAGCGATATAGTGAATGGGGGTAAATAACTTAGACTTTTATACTTATAATGACAGTCAGGGGATAAATTACTAGACATAGCTCACCTGGAAGAACATTTATTTCACCTCTGGTTAATAAACCACCTGCTATTGGCATAGAATTTCTATATGTTGATCATTGCAGCTCCCAGCGCATTGATGATGATGATGACCAGTAATGTATATCATCTATATCAATTTTCATGTTATAGCATACCCATTTATAAGCTTACCTCATAATTCCATTTTTGTGACACTCCAGTGCTTAAGTATTGTGAGTAATGAAACTATAGTCATGAAGAAATAAGAGAACGCAAATGTTAGCTATTTATTTTCATGTCTACTTACATTTATTTTACACATGTTCTCATTATATATCAGTAACTTAGTTTGTTCTTTAAACATGCATCTAAATTCTTATGGAAGATTTAACCTAACAGTCTGGTACTTAGCAACTTTGCATGCTGAAAGCACCAAATGTAATATAAAAGTGATTTTGTAATATATAAACAGAAATCTACTTTATTGAAAAGTTTCAGAACCATGGCTCAGAAAAGTCTCCAAATTAAGTTAACTTGTCTGAGCAATGGGTCTCAGTGACCCAAAATCTTGCAATTTATTGTTTAAGATATTAAAGCTATTATTTAAGCTATTAAAGTTCTCACTGGCATTGCAAGAACAATGACAAACAAATGCTTCCTGAGACATTGATTTGAACAGTTTTCTTTATATGTTTTAAGAACTGACAGTACAAAATTCTTCAAGTAACTACTTTCTCAAAATCACATACAAAAATGTGTTCTGAAAGCAGATCTGTTCAATAAAACATATTTACATTAGCGTTTATACGTAAAACATGGTAAATCGAATCATTTGACATATTTTGTAAATTAGTCAGATTACATCACTACATCCATTTGCTCATATTAATATGATACATACTTTTTTAAAGAGGCGCAAAATAATGTAAATTAAAGCTCTATACAGTACAAGTATCGTATTATCTCACTGGGTGCATGTAGACAGCTGCATCGCACTATGGCACTCAGCATTTAATAATAACACTTTACATTTTCGTCAGATGGGTTACTAGGTGGTTGCAGTGGTTTATTTATATGTTAGGGGGATTAGAGTGTATAACAAGTAAATACATTTCTAGCCAACAGCACCAACTGTAAATATGACATTAACTGTTGTGGCATAAATATATTTTGTGTATTGTTATAAAAATTATGCTATCAATGTAAAATATGAAGTGATTTATTTCTAGTATAAATTTTATAAATACAGAAAGTGTTGATATTTTGGAATATTTTGTTTGACTATTCATATAATTATGAATCAATATTTTTTTGTTGTGCCTATTTAATGATAAACCATAGAATATCATATATTACTTTGGATTTGCATACATCTCACAAAAGACATAAATAAATTCTATTGCATATGTTCTATTTCAACATTATTGCATTTTAACGTAACTCAAGCTAATATATGTCATTCAATAAGAATGGGATAGGAAACATCTGTGCTGTAATAAACATATACAAGTGAATTGTGTTATCTGAAAAAGAACAGAGTATCTACATATAAATAAATCTAAATGAAGAATGTAAATAAGTATGATTTTGGCTCAGGTTTTTCAAATTCTATTGCTTCTTCCAACTTGCTTAGGACTAGAGATTTTAATGCAGTGAAATGAAAGGTAAAATATATTAACAAGTATACTGGGTTTTAGTTGAGAACATTATAAAATTTCTATAAAAATCAATTAAACATTAAAGTACTCAATTCTGTGGTTTGTTGAATAGTGCACATATTGGCAACTGGTCGACAGCACCTGTTTTTCAAGCCAGGATGTAACTATATTCAGAGAGAATCTAATCTTTTAATGATTGTTATGATTGGACTGGGAGGTCACTTCTAGCTTGCAAAACACTGTCAACATCTGGTTAATAAACAAAACTACACATACTTTTACATGTGCATGATGAAGACATGGCCAATTAGGAGAGAGGTGCAATTTCCTGTAATTTAATTAACAAATCAATGATTCCAGTGACATCAGCTTCCTTTGCTGACATGCAAAGAGTAACAATAAAATGAATGTAAATAAATGTTAAAATCTTTAGACATTTCCAATTCTATCCCCATTCCTGATTTGTTTTAGTTTGCTTTCATAACTCACATTTAATTAAGGATTTATTCTACAAAAATAAACTAATGTTACAAACTCACACCTCATTCAATTGTGTGAAAAATGTATTTTCATTCTTTTAGGGTTCTCAATATATTTTACATCATTACATTTCATAGTTAGATATAATAAAAAAAGTATTAAATAGTCACTTTTAAAGTTATCTAGTTGCACAGTTAAGTTGAAAATTGTCAAAGTCCATATAGTTCAACCTAATATAATTTTTAGCTGTGTTGATATTGAGGAGAAAAAGACAAATCCCAATTTGTCCTCACACTGGGGAAAAAAACCTTGAAATAAACCTTGACCCTATAAATAGCAATCAGATTAATTCCCTTGAGCAATCACCACAAGAATGCAATATGACTCTTACTTTATATTATAACCCTTCCATAACCTTAATTGATAAGGTTGCCTACCTCTGAACTGTCTCAAGTTCTCTCATGCCCTTCATGTACCCAGATACCAAAAACTCTACCCCCCTAGCTTACTATTTGTATTCATAAAACCCTTTTTTCCCAACTGTATCCCATTTAATGTGAAAGTGGCATCATTGATAACACCACCTAGGTACATACTTTATATACATAAAAATTTAAATTATATACATTAAACTGAATCTTTTTACATTATATACATTTAACTTAATCTGCCAGTTTGCATTTATCTAAATCCTTTTTTAAAGACAAATCATTCAATTCTGTGTTAATGACCCTACTCTAAGAGGACATTCAAAAATATTAAAATGGCTCAATTCTGGTCCCCGACATATACCACTATCTTTCATGATCTAGTCAAAATAATGTGCTATTTATAACAGCCCTCAGCTTTTTACCTTTAAGACTGTTATCTACCCATGAAAATACAGTTCACCTAGTCCTATCAGTCTCATTTTATTTATCAATCTTTTACAAAGAACAATATTAAATGTTTTTGAAAAGTCCAAACATATCACATCCAATGTACAACCAGGATCCATGTAAACAATAAGATAGATTGGTTTTCTTTAATAAATTCAAGCTGGAACTAAGTTATAAGTTTATTTTTCATAATATACATCATCCCAGAAAAAAAATATTTTAATATTTTAACCACAGATGACTGTAAGCTCACTGGTCTATCACTTCCTGGTTCAATTTTTTTCAGCTTTTTAAATATTGGTACCACATCTCTTTTTTCATGCAATGAAAGCCATTATAATTGTAATCATACACATATTTTCAGGGTAGTTCTTTGTCTGAGGGGTACGTGGCCATTTCCACACCACTGCATATATCCAGGATCACTTCAAGCACTGTAATAATAAGTTCCACACATACACAAATATAATTGCTACATGTAATAAAGGTTAAATCCAATGTCCTCTCAATGTCATGATTGATTTAACTAATAAATGGGGCAAAACCAAGTAGTTTTTGGGAGGAAAATGAAAACATTTATTTTAATGAAACAGCTGGTGCTAAGGAGGTAAGAGGTTGGATTTTGATGTGATACATATACTTCTGCACAATATATTTGTTCTGATTTTTCAAACTCCCACAAAAGTTGTTGCAAAATAATGTGAACACTAATTCATGCATAGTTTTTAGGATGACCAAATACAAGCCAGCTTTCAGTCACTGCTGTGACATTTATCAAGAAGGTTTCATTGCAAGCAACACATTTATTTTATAGTGATGGACAGCATAATTAACCCAGAAGTTAATAGTATCAAGCATCATTTTCTGCCCATCTGAAATATATAGAACAGGAAGTTGCAACATAATAACTATGAACATCAGGTAACAATCACAATACAAAAAATAAGGTCAGTCAAAAACTTGACCTCTTACTGCACTCAACTGATTCAATATTCAAATTCACAACTTTGAAAACAAGAATAACCATGAATAAATATTATATACAGTTCTTATGATGGTATGCAGATAGCTAGCAATTGAAATCACTATTAATGCCCTTAAGATGTCAACTCTAAAGATCATTTATCCAGTAAACATCTCTCAGTTTTAATTGTTTACCTTCCTTCCTTCGCTATCTCTCCTGTGAAATTGGTAGATGATCAATTATCTTAAATCTAATTTGACTAGAAAAGTGGCCCACATCCAAGTAATGTTTTAGAACTGGCAATTCAACTGATTTTGTTTACACCATAGATTTAAAATGAGGTATATTGTCACATATCTATTGGGCTTTTTATCTAGTCTAAAGTAAACCACAAGTACAAATAAATAGCATGAGAAGAGCTACAGCTGTAATAGCCTATTATTGTTTATCGGACTGTATATGAGTAAAATTTGATAAGTTGGATTGTGCACACGTGTGACAGGGATGGGTTTAAGAATGTTGATAAATAAATCAATATTGAATATTGATTTATTTTAAACTGTTTTGCTTGTGTGTGTGAATCTATTATTTGTTTATTCATTATTTTTTATATCTGTATGCCCTGTACTTTTGTATATTAAATCTATAATTTAATATGTTGCATCCTTGATACTCTAACGAATCCATTAGCCTGTTAGAAGAAATAGCTCGACCAAGTTAACCCAGTGTGTGATCTGTTGAGACATTTGATTAACAAGCTTAGTCTATGCTTACATTTACATTTGTGTAACAGTCTGGAGGTGTGAAGATTTAACCCTTTGATTGATTGGGTGGGTCTTGCTAGTCTGTGGATAGCTAGAAGCCTTGTGTGCCAGTGTGGGACAGTATATTGGGGTCCTATTGCCCGTATGCAATAGGTGGTGGCAGACCTGAAGTGTCTGGGGGTTTGAGCGCTGTTGGGAGCGATTCAGTAGGTCTATAACCTGTGTGATAAGTGGAGAGAGACTGAGGCTGGAAACGTGTGCAACCTCATATAGCAAAGACCCCAAAGTCACGTCAACTGACGTGATTTATTTTTTGCAAGCAAATTTATACACTGAAACACCTTACAAAACATTCCTTTGTAAGTATAAATATTGTCCAAAATGTGTAATGGTGCTATATCTAATTATGGCAACATGATGTTAACAAACAGTGCTGGTTACCTGTAACAGCTTCTTGGATACTTTCACTTTTAATAGTACATGAAAAAAATCATAATCTGTTGAATAAATCAATAAAACCATGATATCTGATAAAGTAGACTTGTCTTATTTGCATTTGCTAAAATTTCTTTTACCTTTTAGACTTCAAAAATGCGAAGTTTTACTTTATGATAAACATGTAAGTACATGAGAATGGGCTGCAATGTAAGTTAATAAAGATGAGACTTGTTGATAGAAGAACTATAAACTGACAGTAGATAGATGGAAAATTAAAAGAGGACCCTATGGAACTAAGCTCAGTGAGAGGAAAATTGAAGACAACTTTCAGAGAGGAATGCTATGGGGCAAGAGCCTGTTTGAGTAACTTAGCTTTACTAAGAGTATAGAAAGGAAAATTAATTTGCTAATTTGAAGGAATCTTGTGCAAGAATTTCTTAGCGGTATTTGTACCACTTGCCTTTTTAATGAGGCAGTCCATTAAAGAACATAATTGCTCCTTACTATACAAAGACAAGAAGAGTGAGGGTGAATGTCAATTTAGGACTGTGTCTAAAATGGACTAACTGTAACCATATGTCATGGCTAGAAGAAAACTAAGGCCTACTTACTGGTATTTGTAAGCTAAACAAGAGGTGCAAAGTCTAACGTGCCTCTGGTCTTCGCCTGGGACCCCCGCAAGGGAGTTTGGAGTTAGCTGCAGAAGACACGCTGGACGTAGCCCTCCTAGTTAGCTACCAGTGAAGTAATAGGTGAATAAGCGTGGTTAAGCAATCCAAGGTCAGGCCATGCAAGCACAAAGGTACAACAGGGTCAGACAGGAGCATAGTCAGAAAGCCATAGGTCAAGCCAGGAAATCTATCAATGCCAGAAGGAGATCCAAAAGGAAGGTCAGGAAAAGCTGAGTCTGGAGTCGAGGAGTCAGTCAGGATGCTTGGGAGCAAACAGCAGTGCTGGATCTTAATACTCTGGCAACAGAGCCTCTTTTAAATAGACAATACTGCTCTCTCATTGTGGCAGTGAATAGGGCGGCAGAACAGCTGACCCTCAAACAGCCAGCATCTCGTTGCCTAGCAATGAAGATGCGCACCTACTGGGCATTCGCCCGACAGCCATGACTAGGAAGAAAATATGTGTCCCTTTGCTAGGCAATGGGATGCAATGGCACCGCCACAGAGGAAAGCATCCATCCCTGGCACCGGGTAAACATGCGGGGACAGCGCCTGACAGTACACCCCCATCTCTTCTGGAAGAAGATTCACTCGTTGATCACTCTTTAAGGATTTGGGCTAGTAGTCGAGTGGTATAGATATCTTCCTCAGAAACCCACAATCTCTCTTCAGGACCATATCCTTTCCAATGAACAAGATATTGGGGGGACCATGAAACTGGCGAGTGTCCAGGATGTGACTAATCTCAAACTCATGGTCAGAGGCGGATACTGCAGACGGTGGATGGATGGTACTCAAAAGTTTGTTGAGTACTAAAGATTTGAGTAGTAATATATGAAAGGTATTATGAATCTCAAGAGAGGTGGGAAGACAGAGCCTGTAGGTCATGGAGTTGATGAATTGGGTAATAGGAAAAGGACCAATAAATCTTGGAGCCAATTTCATGGACGGTACTCGGAGCCTGAGATTCCTGGTGGAAAACCATACTTTGTCTCCAGGTTGGAGAATAGGCACAGTCCTACAGTGATGGTCAGTAGCCCATTTGTTGAGCAGATTTTAGTAATTTGTCTTTGGTAGAAACCCAGTTATGGGACAGATCAAGAACAATGGAATTGGCAGCCGGAACTGAAGAAGCAGGAGAAGAATCAAAATCGGGCACAATCGGATGGGTACCAAATACTGTAAAGAACAGGGAGGAACCCAAAGAGTCATGAACGTGGTAATTATGGGCAAACTCAGCCCAAGCAACTAAGAAATAACTCAAGGTCTTGATTAACACGTTCCGTTTGGCCTTTTGTCTGGGGATGGTATCCAGAGGAGAAATTTTAGGCCTATTCCCAATTCTTTACAGAAAGCTTTCAAAAAGCATCAGACAAATTGGGCACGCGATCCGAAATAATTTCCTGGGGGCACCCATGCAGATGAAAAATCTCTTTGACTTGAGCCAGTTTCAGTGCCGAAGGGAGCCCTTTTAGTGGAACAAATTGAACCATTTTCGAAAAACCTGTCAACAACCACCCAGATAACATTGTGTCAGGCGCCGTCTCCACACTGACACTTGGTGCAGAAGACGGACGCCTGCACCTTCCAAGCAACCACGTCCTGTTGCCTAGCAGCGGGACGCTATCTCTGCCCACCTGTCTGCAGCCAGCATGTCTTACCGCCAAAATCTCCCTAACCCTATCAGGAGGCACCTTAGGGTATATAAGGCAGCCTCTGCCACATGTCTAGTGCCAGAGTATTTGGTCTTCAGCCTTGCTCCAGCATTTGTTCCTGTGTTGCTGTTATTTGGATTCTGACCCCGGCTTGTTCCTGACTTCTCCTTTGGTTCCTGATTCTGGCTTAGAGTGATATTTGGTATTGACCCGGCTTCCTGACCATTCTCCTGCTTCTGATTTGGCTATATCCGTTCCTTTGGTTTTGACCCGGCTTGCTGACTACTCTTCCATCCTGCATCCTGGTGGGCTATCACCACTGCCTCAATTGTTACCTCGCCAGCTGACTGATACTGAGGGCCGCGACCTGCACATCCCTTGCAGCGAAGTCCATACCTCCTTGCGGGGGTTCCACGGGCGTGTTAGACTCCGCGCCTCAGTACTCAGTACTGCCAACTGCTGGCAGGTATCATCAATTCCACCTAGTGATTTTGACACATTGAATCCATTACTGGGAAATAGGTCGGTGTCAAAATCCTTTGAAATACTAAGCCAAGGACGTTCTGGAACAAGAAGGGGCATAAGTAACCCAGCAGGAGAACGCCTAGCCATCTTATTCTGGGCACAGACCCCGCAGGAGGCTACAAACTCGTGAACATCGCCATGTAGTGTGGGCCACCAAAACGCAGTGAAAGAAGAGCTTAGTTTTTTTTCCCCGGCATGTCCTTTAATTTTGGTACTATGCCCCAAGATGCAAAGTACTATTGCCTTGAGATGCAAAGGAGGATCAAGATAGGAGCAGCCAACTGGAGGAGCCCTGGAAGAGGTTCTGGTTAAAGTAACAATGCTGGATGGCTCAAAAATAGGTACAAGTACCGGAATGGAACATAAATCAGAGTCATCAAAAGATCGAGAAAAAGCATCATCCCAGAGATTCTTGAAGCTGGATTGACAGGTGATCAAACTGAGAGAAGAAAGACGACCACCCGGCCTGGCCTGGATTTAGACAATGGGTTTCCATGAGATAAATGAAATTTTTGTGACCAGTAAAAATGGTAACAGGATGGACAGCACCCTCCAAGAAATGATGCCATTCTTCTAAAGCCAGTTTGATCGCCAGTAATTCTTAGTCTCTGATCATATAGTTATGTTCAAAAGGAGCACATTTTTAGAGAAAAATCCACAAGGGCAAATGTCTCCGGAGGCTGACTCTTGGGAAAGTACAGCTCCTACGCTGACAGAGGAGGCATCCACCTCCACAAAGAAGGGTATATCCTAAGTAAGAACTGGCGCCAATATAAATGCCTTCTTTAGAGCCTCAAAGGCAGCAACAGCCTCAGGTGGCTACCGTCTAGGATTGGCGAACTTTCAGGTAGGGGCATTAATAGGAGCGATGAGAGTAGAGAAGTGTTTGAAAAACTGCCTGTAGTAGTTGGAAAATCCTATAAACCATTGTACAGATTTCAGGCCAATAGTTTGTAGCCAGATTGAAATGGCTGAAACTATCTCAGGGTCCATCTGGAGACCGGAACCCGAGCCCAAGTACCCTAAGAATGGAACCTGTGAGTCTTCAAAACTACACTTTTCTAGTTTCATCATCATCATCATCATCACCATTTATTTATATAGCGCCACTGATTCCGCAGCGCTGTACAGAGAACTCATTCATGTCAGTCCCATTGGAGCTTACAGTCTAAATTCCCTAACATGCACATACATACAGACAGAGAGAAAGAGAGACTAGGGTCAATTTTTTGATAGCAGCCAATTATATTTTTGGAGTGTGGGAGGAAACCGGATTACCCGGAGGAAACCCACACAAACACGGGGAGAACATACAAGCTAGACACAGACAAGTCATGGTCGGGAATTGAACTCATTACCCAGGGCTGTGAGGCAGAAGTGCTAACCACTTAGCCAAGGACCAGGAATTCAATCCATTTAGAATGTAATACACCAACAGTCAGTCGAAGAGGAACGGTAACCTGGGATATATAACTGTTAGAGATGCGATTGCCATCCACCACAAAAAGAAATAATGGCCGTGACAGAGTCCGGGTAGATATACGGAGTTGTGATTCCAGAGTGGCAGAATCCACAAAGGCATAGGTCAAGAAAGGCTGCCTAGGACAATCCAAAGAAATAGCCATGAAGAAGTCAGGTCTGGTGGAAGTGTAGGGAGTGATAAATTTGACTCCTTGATCGGCCTCCCTGACCTCGGCTAGGAGGAAGCGTTTCCCAGTCTCTTAGCACATTTGGAAATCAGATGACTAGATTCCCCACAGTACAAACAAGGGTTTTGTTTGATACATCTCTCACGTTTTTCAAGAGATAGACAAGACTGCCCGATTTGCATAGGTTCTTCAGGCGGTAAAGGCGGGTTCTGAAACTGAGGAGCCAGACGTGGGGAAAAGCGCTTAACAGTTCCTCTTTCCTGAGTGTGTTCTCGGAAACGCAGGATCACATGATTGCAGAGGGAAATTAAGATCAGCAGGCAATTCACGGAAGACCAATTCATCCTTAATACAGTCTGCTAGTCCCTGACAAAAGGTTGCCACGAGTGTCTCATTATTCCACTTTAATTGGGAAGCAAAAGTGCAAAAGGGGACTGCATTCTGACCCACAGTACAGCTGACCGCCAAACAGCCAGTGTCGCATTGCCTTGTAATGAGGACGTGTACCTACTGCGCATGCGCCCCCCAGCCGTGACCAGGAAGAATAGATGCGTCCCTTTGCTAGGCAACGGGACACGATGGTGCCGCCACAGAGGAAGACGTCTGTCCCTGGCACCGGGTAAATGTGCGGGGATGGCACCTGACACCACAAAGCCTAGGTTTCCGAAACTCAACTCTTGCTCATGGGTCATGCAATGGTGCCTCTGCTTGGGATTATCATTGATACTTCAAGTGTTCACCCAACCTCTTTAAACATTTTAATAATTTGAAGGTGGAACAGCAATCATATAGGCTTATGAGGGCTTTAATAACATGTGCAGCAGGGTTTTAAAGATAGGATTGTGAAAAATTAATAGGCAAGGTTGAATGTTTGTGTTTAATGTCATGAAGCAAAAAGAGGTTTCTCTTTCTCAGAATTCCATTTCACACGGTTTTTTTATATAAATGTTTGCTAAAATGTCTTTGACAGAGCAAGAAGAAATATGCACTCATTGCAAGTCTTGTTTGGAAAGTATGTTTTCAAAGGCCAAAAAGTAGTAGGTGAAATGACCAAAATGTTTGGTAGCAACTGATGCTGACAATAAATTAATTCAGTACAGTGTATTAAATAATTGGAAAATTTCATGAATATGTCTCTGGTCTATAAACATGGGCACTCTGGCTATTAATCTCAAATTACTCCCAATTATTGAAAGTTATTCCATATGGCTAGAGAAAAAAATACAGTCCTCATAGAATTCAGGAATCCTTATTGTTTTCTGTCACATGTAAAATCCTTGCTTTCCCTAACACAAACACCTCTTTTACTGCTGGTGGATCAACTTATGAATAACACTGTAAAAATTAAGATGTCAACTAGGACATTCTTATTAATGCTAGGCACAGTTGCCCAAGCTTGATGAGTCAGCAAAAGGTATTCTAGTTCTGTCTTGCACAGCCACCACTGGTTTACAACTCTATGAGAATGGAGAAGTATCCAATATTATTATTATTAATATTACCCTTTATTTATAAGGCGCCACAAGATATCCCCAGCGTCGTACATAATAAGGACAGTTGACTATACAGGGTAAAACAAAACAGAACAGTGAACGAATAAACCAAGACTCCAAGTGCTCCAAGCATAGCAAGTACAGTGAAGCTGCAAGAGGGGAAACGGTGTAAAGACAGAAGGGAAGAGGACACTGCTCATAAGAGCTTACATACTAAAGGGAGGGTAAACAGATCGCAGAGGCACAGGAGGGAGTCATTAGAGGGGAAAAGGCACAAGAGGATCGCAAACAGAGAAGAGTGAGGTGAGGAGAACAAGCAAGGAGATAGTTTTGTGGATGGCTGGTAGGCTTTGAGAAACAGATGAGTTTTAAATGCTCATTTGAAGGTACACAAATTAGGGGACAGACGAATAGAGTAAGGGAAATCATTTTAGTGGAGGGGGCAGCCTGGGAGAAATCTTGAATTCTGGCGTGGGATGCGGTGATCAGAGTAGAAGAGAGGTGACGGTCATTGGCAGGGAGTCTGAATGGAGAGGAGGTTTGAGATGTATGGGGCAGTTGAGTGTAGTTGGGTGTAAGTAGTGTAAGGACCCATAGGAATCCTAGAAAATTTAAATGGTTTGGTGAGATACAGACTCCCTATATCAGAAAAGCAATAGCAGCTCAACTCAAATGTGCTAATGTGCAATTCAGTGCCTGTTATCCTTTTCCTGAGAAGAAAAGATGATGACACAAGTAGTTTCTAAAATATCTGGGGAATATATATATATATATATATATATAATTAGAAAGAACCATATTTTTTACACTGCTTGGCAGAATACAATGAAATAAAGTCAAATCAATGTTCTTACATTGGTGAGGTTTAGCATTGTGCTGCTATGACAAGGATGTATAATGATGTTTGCCTACTTATCACACTACAGCAAGAATTCTCCATTAATCTCTGTCCAGAAAGCACAGAGCAATTCACTAAAGCTCTCCATCTGTAAATACTTATAAGAACAGTTTAAAAATCCTCCATAACATTACCTTTCCACTACTAAAGTCTTAATCACATGTAATATTTTTTTCAAATGCAAAAATAATTATTTTAATCCAAATAATGTAAACTTGAGCTATAAGTATACTGTAATTAAAATGTTTGTGCTAACTGAATACATTACGTTTGAAAACTGCGCAGAAATACAGTAGAATATTTCAAATAAATATGATAATAACCATCAACATATAGAACTGTCCAAACATTGATTTGGAATTTTAATTAAAAACACTTTTTTTAAACAAGATAAATGATGCAAAGAAGTCTATGAAAAGACAATAAAATGATGCAGTAAAGAGTATTCATCATTTTCTCAGCAGGAGGGTCAGCATTGTGAAAAGAATGAAGACTGCTGATCCCATGCTGTTTCCTAAGAAAATTATACATGTATTCCTGGAAATAATGGTCACATCAGCCTGGCCTGTCACAGCCCTGTTTGTGGAAGGTATATCACTGGCAAATATAGTCATCATACATTTTCAATTTACATTTGCAAAATGTATTTTACAGGACATTTCAATAAACCTTAATTTTTTGTAAGTGAAACTAAATAATAAAAACAGCAAGTGAGGTTATTTTACAATTAGGAAGACTTACATAGCATATATATATATAAATATATATACCGGTATATATATATACATATATATATATATATATACATTTTTATATATTTATACCACCATTGAGCATGGTGTTAGTCCAGCTGCCTATCCAATATGTGCAATCTAGTTTGTAAGGCAAGATACAATTTAAAAACATGACTGTGTGCCCTAATATGGAGTTTCTACAGTTAGCAGAAGCTCCATGAATTTGCACGAGTCCTGTATCATATATGCAGAGCAGATATAGATATATATATATATATATATATATATATATATATATAGAGAGAGAGAGAGAGAGAGAGAGAGAGAGAGAGAGAGATGTGTGTATATATATATATATATATATATATATATATATCAACATTTTTCTTAAAAAATATGTAATTACTTTGGAGTCCTATTTGAAGGATACAAATAGTATCCTACAAATATTACAAGATGTTGTCTGGGATAATTCTTCTTTTTATTGGACCACGATTGATGTACAATCCCTCTATACATCAATACAGCATGAGAAGGGTATTGAGTCATGTAGGGAATTTTTAGATCAAGATGACTCTATTACATTAGATCACAAAAACTTCATCTGTGACCTCATCCGTTTTGTTCTGTCTCATAATTACTTCAGTTTTTTGGATACCGTCTACCTTCAGACCTGGGGTACTGCCATTGGTACCACTTTTGCACCCAGCTTCGCTAACCTGCATATGGGAAGCTGGGAGTCTAAATATATTTACCAACCAAATCCATTTTCAAATAAGATCAAACTATATAAACGTTATATTGATGACATTCTAATTATTTGGAATGGTACTTGTGAAGAGTTTGAGGATTTTTTGCAGTACATTGGTAAAAATGAATATAACCTTAAGTTCACCGCCAATATCAATAAGACACAGGTTGAATACCTTGATCTTATTTTAACATCTAATGGTACAGAAGTTATCACTAGAAATTTTATAAAACATGTGGATACCAATAGTTATCTACACTAGGGCAGTTGTCATCATAAAAGATGGAAGGATAATATTCCCTTTTCCCAGTTCAACAGGTTAAAAAGAAACTGTAGTCAGAATTCTGATTTTGGAACAACTTGATGTTTACTTGGGCCGCTTTGAAGAAAGGGAATATCCACATCAATTACTTAATGAGGTTAGGAACAAAATTAGGAATAGGGATCGTGGTGAAATATTAAAATACACAGAGAAATCTGACAAGAAGGATATGGTCCCGTTTATCACAGAATTTAGCAGTGGTGAGAATCGGATAAAAACAACACTCAATACACATTGGGGGATTCTACTAAGAGATCCGATTTTGTCCCAAATCCTTCCAGCTAAACCATCTTTATAATATTTCGAAAAAATCGCAACTTAAAGGATTTAATTGCTCCCAGTCTGCTTCTTAAGGATATCCCTCCATCAAAACCTTCAGGTTTGTTAATGAATAATATAGGTTCTGTGAAATGTACCCATTGTAACATTTGTCGATACATGAGTACAACGAAAACTGTTTTTTCTAATTTTGACAATAGTAGACAATTTAGTGTGAAACAAAGAATTGACTGTTTAACAACATCAGTCATCTATATTTTAGAGTGTTCATGTAACCTGAAGTATGTGGGCAAAACAAAACACCCACTTAAACTAAGGATCCAGGAACACATACGTAATATTAAGAATGGTGTGCAGAGTCATTCGGTATCCAGGCATTTTGTATCTAAACATAATAGTGATCCGAAAATTATGGCCCTGGAGAAAGTATCACTTAAATCAAGAGGAGGTGACTTACAATGCAAACTTTCCCAACGGGAAATGTTTTGGATTTCCAACTGGGGACTCTAATACCCACTGGTTTAAATGAGATGTACGAAATAGCCCCTTTTCTTTAATAACTATCCCCTTGAATTTTATTATTTTATTATTTTACGTCCTTACCAAATTTCAATATAATGATTTGTATTAGATTTACATGCATTTTTGCTTATATGACCATATGACCTTATGGGATATAATTGTTCCATATACTTGGTTAACCTGTTTTATGTATACTTTGTATACTAATGCATATATATTATTGTTCGGTTTACTGTATATTGGAAGGGAGACATTACAGTTGTTCTATATCCTTTAATAGTAATGTAGTCTATGGATATTGAATTGGATATGCTGTTATATTTATATGTATGAAGTTAGTATATTACTATGTATTTTTTATATACTATTGTTTTAATTTCTTTGTGTTCCTCCGTGTTTTCGGAGTTAATATGGCTAGATTGTGGGTTGATGACTGTGTTTTAAGTTAATTTCCCATATGGGATTCCAATAGAGCTCGTATTTTAAAAAGTATAGAGCAAACTCTTTACTCCATTTTTGACCACTAGTGTGTTTGTCAATAAAGTTATTCTCACGCTTGCGCGATACACGCTGGTTCTGCGCATGCGCCAATATGGTGTGTCCGCCCGGTTAAAAGCCGGTGCTTTTGACGGATTTAGTCCTTGTGCATTTGCTCCTGAGGAAGTCCCACGTGCTGGGACGAAACGCGTTGAGCTATTGATTCTACTGGCATTCTACTGGCATCATTTCTGTACTTCATGTGAGTTTATATTACTCTTTTTATTAAATCGTTATTTTTTTACTCTGACATGGCAATTCTGTTTTTTGTCTGTCTGCCTATGACATCTGTTTGATCGATTTCACTATGATGGACTGTTGATCTTGAGCTTATCTACGTGGCTTATATAACAAGATTTCTGGTACGCAGACTTTTTGTTTCCATTTGGAGGTGTATACCTAATATTAATTCATTTGGTTTCTGGGCTTCCACTATTGATAGTGGTGGAGGATTCATCACAATTGGTGTTATATTACACAACCATACCACACTATATGTGTTTTTTATATATCCACATTGCCGTCATCCTGTGGGCGAGGGGGAGGTATTACCTTTGAAGAGGAACTCCTACCATACTACATGATCCTGGAATCCTTACGGTACGCAGTTTATTACATCGTCCCCATTTCTATCTGATATTACACATTGGGCGCCCTACTTGTTTTTTCTATCAACAGTTACTCTAATTCCTCCGGACTAACCATCTGGACACAAGTCATCTGCGGCTGCCGCTCCTAAATTGAGCTATGTGTGTTTTTCCATTACGGGACTGATCATCTGGTATATTTTTATACCAATTATTTATAAATTGGTGGTCACAGTGTGGTTGCTAGCGCCTTATTATATTGATTTTGTGCTTTTATATATATATATATATATATATATATATATATATATATATATATATATAGGCATATTCAAATATTTGCAAATGTGTGTAACTAAGACTTCTGCATTTTACTGATGAGTAGGTGACAGTTTAATTGGTCGTCTTACCGGATAACAGCAGTATGCTGCGGGATTCTGTATGTTCTAACATTTAACTTCACAGCACATCTTGCACAACTGAAAATAGCACCACATAACCAAACTCTACAATCCTTCTTGCCAATACCAGTCCATTAATTGAAATGTAAACTTTTCCATTTTTCTTTCAATACCTAGCTCTTTGCACACTTGTGACATATCTTAGAATTTCTGGCAGCAATGTGTGATTTATTTTAAGTGATACATTTTTGAATTCCTTTTTTGTAAAAAAAAAACAAAAAAAAAGATTGCTATTACATGTGCATATATGTGCACATTTCACCAGATGCTATAAAGTCTGTTGAGTATGGGCTGTTAAGTAAGACACGGGAAAAAAAGAAAACTTAAGTAGATATGCTCTATTAACGTAAGCCCTATTAACCTTAAGTGACATTTCTCACTAAAACAGTAATGCTTGAGCGTTACATATGGTGTTTAAGAAAGGCCCTACTATTCAGGGCCGGTGCTAGGGTCCTTGGCGCCCTAGGCAAAATCGGCGCCCTCTCCCCCCCCCCCGCGCAAAAATCGGCACCCTCCTCCCTCCTCCCCCCTCACCCCATCTTTTCTTACCTTGTCTCACCACCGCCGCCTCTCTGCTCCGTCTCCTCCCCTCCACTCACTGACACTAGTGAGTGGAGGGGAGGACACGGAGCAGAGAGGCGGCGGTGGTGAGCAATAGCCTCTTCCCCCCCTCCCCATGCATCTGAATGCTGTGCGGCGGCTGTGACAGGTATGGTCAGCGGTCTCCGCACAGTTTTAAAATTAATTTCCAGTTCTGTGGCGCTCTCCAGGCGCCCTCCAGAGCCCGGCGCCCTAGGCAAGTGCCTAACCTTGCCTAATGGGAGCGCCAGGCCTGCTACTATTACTTAACCTCTACACTTGTGCAGAACTGTTTATTTCAATATTTTGCTGGCATCGCATGTGCAAAACTCATAGAAAATCAGTTCTGCACATGTGAATAACTAATTTCCTCTGCCTTCTCCCTGAACGCTATGCAATAGTACTCCATTTCACCAGTGATTTCATTAGCTCTCTGTTGTGATCACCTACATCAAATGTCATTTTGATGCCTCTGCACACCTTGCAACCACCAATCTGGAGTACCAAATTTCAAAGTGCTCTGAGTTGAAGTTTCATCTGAGCACTATGTTGCTGATCCCAATCAATTCTTCCCTCAGATGAGACTGATATGTGGTTATTAGTCCACTCTGAGTGCAGAATTCAGCTCCACTCTGCAGTGCAAACATCCTGGGCAGAGGGGGCTGATCGGTCAAAATAGAGATCAGAGGATAGCTACTTACTTGTTATCATTTATATTTGCATACCATTTGCATCTTCTTATTCTTAAGGTTTTATGCCCAGCAGGCCTATCAGGGGCACCCCAGGCGGGTGGCCACCTTGCGACGGGCTAAGGATGCATTGTATTGGCCCTCTATGGCTGCTGACATTGAGAGGGTATTCTCTGCTTGTGCACCCTGCAATGCTCTATGGATTGCATCATGGTAAAAAAACGCTCCTTCTCCATGAGGTACCTGACCTCCCTTGGTCTATTGTTGCTGCAGATCTTTTTGTGTGGAGGGGGAAAGAGCAAATTGTGTAGGTGCATTCATATTCCAGTTGGTATCTTCCTAAACTGACAAGTTCCACAGTCATTAACAAAATGAAAAGACACTTCTCTACCTATGGCATACCACACGAGCTGCTCACTGACAACAACAATGCAGTTCATGAGTGGTGAGTTCCAGTCCTTCACCAATGAATGGGACATCTCATATGTTACTATCAGTCCGCGCTATCCACAATATAAAGACTAGCAGAAAGGGCAGTACGTTCTGCAAAGCACCTGTTAGACAAATGCTACGGAGGTGGTTCAGAATTATTCATGGCACTCCTTAATTTTAGAAATATCCCAAAGATGAGCTCCCTTCTCCTTCTCAATGCCTTCTGTCTAGACACACTTGCATTTCATTTCTACCACCAAAGCCAAGCTTACACCAACCATTGAGACCAATGTGCGGAGTGCTCTGGAGAAGTCCAGGTTACGGCTCAAAGCCAATCACGACAAAACCTCTCAACAATTGAGACTGCTGTCCCTGGGGCAGACTGTCCACATCCAAACCCCAGTTAGGGGGTGTGAGCCAGCATCCCCACTCCACAAAATACCACCTGAGGGTGTCAGAACACCTATCAATGTGGACAATTGGTCCTCTGAAGAAGCATCTATTGCAATGCAGTACAGTCCTATACCCCTTACCAATAGTGAGCCCTGTTCAACACAGGACATATCACTACCTCCTTTCTTCATCACGAGGGCTGGTAGAATCTCCAGGCCTAATACTAAATTCCAGGACTTAGTTATTTAGCTTTCGGCATTACTAATTCATGTGTATTTTCACTTGCACACTTTTCCCACATCCTGTCACGCTGTCTTGCACCCACACACCTATTAATTGTTCCTTTGTTCTAAAAAAAAGAGGCTGTAGATGTATACTAGATATGTTTGATGGAAGTGACATCACTGCCATCCACTTGCCAACCAGGAAGTTCTGGCTGACAGGAAATACCTGGCAGCCATTTTCAGTTCTAAGTATATACCACACAGTAAAGACATGTTTTCACAGCTCTCCAGCCTCTGCTTTTGATTTGAACTCAGATAGTTCTACAGAGAGACCTTATGTATTTTAGAACAAAATCTTAAAGACATTAAGTTCTCCCTAAATTGAATAGTAAAGTTTGCAGCACCTCAGCCTTTGTGCCTTACTTGCTCCATCATTGCATAAGGGACTTAGTTAAAGATTTATGTACAATACTGATTTCAGGGACATGCAGGTATGCGCCATGAAAGCAACATATATGAAAACACAAAATCAAGAGAAATGACACTTACAGTAAAAGCAGCTACTAGTTTTCCTTCCTATGATGAATTGTTAATGTCTTAATGTGAGTCAAATAAGATATTCATTGAGAGAAATTGTGAAAAGCCTAAAATTACCAAAAACAAAGAAGCAAATGTATTTTGCAAGGGTCATGGTAAAGTAGCTTTAAAAGGAAATAACGCACTACCAAGTTACACTAACTGCTGTGTAACTTGGTAGTTTTTGCTTCATAAAATGACTCAAACCTTTTAAATAATACGAGATGATGCACTAAATAAATGCTCAAGTAAAATATTTTTGTAGTCAATTAAAATACATACTGTTTAAAGCTCCATAGAAAACTAAAAAACAAAAATTCTTGTAAAACGGACTGCTTATTATCCTCTTTAAATAAAGTTAATGATTCTCATAGTCCGTCAACACAGTATTGGTTTGGTTACAATTCCTGCAAGCTCACCACCGTGTCAGTTTGTTAAAAATAGAAGTTGCCATTACTTGTGAGTATTTAAACTGTAAAAGATAATTTTTTTTGTGAAACAAAACTTATGTAGCTATAAAAAGTAGACATATTCTTTTTATTTTCTTGAAGACATGACTTAGCAGTTGTACTGCAGGCTTGAAGCTTAACCACAGTGTATTATTTTGTCCGACTTTCATGTGATTATCATAACGTTAAACTTTTCTGACAGTAAGTAGATATAGTAATGCCGTAGTCTGTATCATAATGGTCGCCACACCAGATAATGAGCTTACGAATGCTTTTGATGGCAACCCCTTTAAAAATTCACTTAAGTACGGCCAGAAAATCTGAAGCAGTTCAAGAGATAATTTATACCACGTGTACCCTTTATAAGGGTTAAAAATAAATATATGTAGTAGTAACCTAGCATTTTATATTTAACAAGTCCTAAGTTGTTCTTACTGCAAGTACAATTACTTATATATTTGAATGCCTAGGTTGCCTGCATACCACTATGTACATGACCCAGGACACACAGTGGGACATATTTAAAAATGATGTATTATTACAGTCACTATAACAAATGCTGTAAATTGTTAGAACTAGAGAAAGTTATATAAATCAGCCATAAAATATATATCTGTAAGAAATATAATACATGTTGCCTTTATTCTCTGCTGTCTGATATTTTAAGCTTTTTCTGTTTTGTTTTCTTTTGTTTTTGAAGAAGTTCAATCAATTACAGTAGAGGTACATAGGAAAAGACATTTGTTAAATAAACTTGTATATGAATTACAAAGCAGCAAGAAAAAGGAGTTAACAGGAAAATGTATTATTTTATTGTTGCTTGTGCACGTTGTATGATTTAAATATGAAGTAAAAAGGCATACACCCACTTGTTATGTTATACACATTTTAGGAATACTATAATAGGCTGTCAGTGTACACTATGCTTTTTTAAGTCCCAATATCTTTGTCTGTACACATAGGTGAAATGTACATTCAGTGTATACATATGTGGGTATTTGTGGAAGGTTCATTAGTTTGTAAGATCCACCTTGTGCAAGGTCTATTCTCTAATTATACAGCATTGGACCACAGATACGTGAGCCACCTTTTATAATGTACACAAGTACTCTAACACATGAACAAAAAACAAGCACTGTTAGGCTGAAGCAGAAAGGTCATAATAAGGAGCAGTATAATGGGTATAGTGACACTGAACTCCAATCATATAGCCGTTGGGAGCAGCTTTTGTGCTGTTAGTTGGTTAAGAACATGTGCAGGACTGTAGGTTACTTTTTCTTCTTTTATAATGACTTTTTCTAAGCCTCTAAAGTTTGCAGACATATAAGCTATTGTGGAGCATGTAAGTGTATAAGATACAGTCCATATTAACCACTTTTTGCAATATATTGTCTTTAAAAGTCATGCTTTGATGATTTCGCTCTATAGGAACAGATGAGATAAATACTTAGTCAAGATCAGTTCACAGGTGCATTACTAAGAAAATAAAAACAATTACTTATTGAGGTACATAAGGACTTTAGTTGAGAAGCCCTTTTTTCTATAGGCCAACTGAGGGACATAAAAGTATCTCTGTATCTAAATGGCTCACATGAAAAAGAAAAAATAACATTCACTAGCAAACATATGAAATATCATACATTCTTAAATTATGTGTGATCACGGTATGGGAATTTAAGAATGCACTCTTATTAAAGTAATTATTTCTTTTTAATGAGAAGTGTTTGAAAAAATAATGTCTTAGAATTATTATAGCACAGGAAGGGCAAATAATTCAATTGAGACTGGATGATAGGAGTTAAAGAGATAAAGAGAAAGGGATAGCCATGGACTTATCGGAAAAGTCTCTATACAAAAATTTGGAGAAAACAGAGGGAATGTGTAAATATGTATGTTGCACTTGATTCTCTACAGAATAGACACTAATTTAAGAAATTAAAAAGAGGTTCAACATTACAGTGACATAAAGGTAATTAAGACTCTTCAGCTGATGGTTAGGGGGAGATATGTTAAATATAGGTTTACAGTAGCCCTGTAGGACAGTAAGGACATAAGGCTTAGCAATGTCAAGATTGAGAAGGGAGAGAATATGCAAATATTTTGCAATCCTCTCCTTAACATATTATAGAGAAATGGTACTATATCCACCATATTTAGTTCGCACAGTCCAAAATGTACATAACTGTACTGTACATGCTGAAATCTTAACCTGAACTTAAGCTGGGTACACACCTATGCAACTATTGTGCAGATCACGTGATTCAAGATCTTTTGTTCAGATATTGCAAGAGTGTGCACGCTCCCGCTATCACGTTTTATCGTACCAAAACACTTTGCATCTATTGATTTGGTTTTCTACACTTTCTAGTAATCATGATCAATGATGGAATGATGTCGGGCAAATGGGGTAGTGTGTACGCACTCATTACCAGCATCGTAGGCAGATATCTGTAGAGTGTTTACAGTCACAATCTTTTCAGCAGAAGGTGTAGGTGTGTATGCATTAATCAGCATACTGATCGGGACTTTCAATCATTGGTGAAATTGTTAGAGACATTGCACCTGAAGTATGATTACATAAGTGTGTACCAGGTGAGGGCTGGCAAAGTTCAGTCCGGGGGGCAAGACTCAACTCTACAGCCTATTTTAAATGACAAAGAGTGCTGGTGGCCCATTGACCCAGCCCAAGATAGCCCTCTATGGGACTGGCCTGGGGGGCAGATGCCCCCCTGCCCCTCAGCCCAGCCTGCCCCTGGTGTGTACCCAGCTTTACTGTATCACTGTGCCTCGAACCAGAAAGATGCCATGAGCAATCATGCTGGGTGTCCATCTGGAAAGACAAACTTATACAAATACTTAGAACTTTATAATAAGAAATAACTGACAGGTGCTACAACCCACATAACATAATAAATAATAATGAGTGTGGTACCAATACAAAAAATGTAAAATGGATCAGTCTGAGACTGAATTAGCTTCTCAAAAAGCTATAGTTAATGCTGCACTTACAGACATACATTCCATCACTACATGTTTCAGGCTGCTGGCCTGAATCCATTTCTCCGGAGAACAGAAGGAGCTTCCTATTCATTTATCGGGGTCCCATTTACTAGTTCCTCCAAAACAATCTGTTATCATGGACTCAAGCAGACAGGAACTATACAATCAGTGAGGGATCTAACATTATCTAACAACTGATTATTCCTCCTCAGCAATCGGACACTGATAATAAATGCCTACCAGCTACCAGTCAAATATATGCTGCTGTGATATTTCTCATAATTTTATTGGATCATATTTTATCCCAGTTTCTATTGGTATCAGGAATGGCACCTGAAAATAACATATTTTGACTGTATATAATAACACAGAAGGTGGTATAAATTAATCCCTCAGTCTACCCTAAAAGACTAAATGAAATAATTGTTTTTAAGAGTATTCAACATTGTTACTATTTTAAAAAATGGAATATATATATATATATATATATATATATATACATATATATATATATATATATATATATACATATATATATACGTTTGTAGTGATAGTATTTTTTATAAAAAAATACAATAAAACATGGGAATTTTATATTCCTTATTGATATATTAACTCTAAATGGAAGCTAATAGTCTGTAGGGCCTTGGGATAATTTTACAGTATGATTTAACCTTGACTCACATTTCCTAGTGATTTACCTACAAAACTTGCACATACTAGAAGCGTGGGAAAAACATCAGCAGTGTGCAAGGAAAAAACATTATGTTGCATTCCAATTCATTATAAAGCTTCCATATATCACCTACATTTCAGCAAGTCTCAGGAAAGTGTCTGAGAATATTTGATCATAGATGGACAAATGGGAATTTTTATGTCACAAGGATAAGCAGGTAAGCAATGCATCACTTTAAATAGTGTGACACCAGATAAAAATACACGAGACCAGTATAATAAATCATGGCTGTTCCTTGGATCTTCAGTTTAGTCCATGACAAGAATTTAAAAGGTCACGAAGACAGGCTGGTCTATGCTGACATAGGGCTCTTGTGAGCAAGAAAAAAACAAAATGGGGTGCCTAATATATTTATAAATAACAATAAAACATCACAATTGGGTTATTCCAAATCCACCTTATTTTATAAAGAAAACAATTATCATCGAAGAATAAAAAGAATACTTGCACTATGATGGTCATTACTTGAGAATTTTGAACCCTGTGTTACATCAATTTATGATAAATTCACTAGCAGACAGTTTATAATAATTTGAGTTGGACTGCTGAAATATGGGAAATTATTGTAATAAATCACATCATTATCCTGCTATTCTGTGAAATATTTATCAGGAGGGGCAAACTGCCTAATATGTTTACTCAATCAGGTTGTGGCTTTGGGAAAGGAAAGTATATTTTTTGAAATAGAAATAAAATATTATCTTTGCTGCATTCATTGTCTGATATTCTTATTATACAGGTGGTTAACTGAAGAATATACAGTAGCCATGAAAAGTATTCAATCCCTTTTACATTTTTCACATTTTATTATCTTACATCATGGAAATATAATTAGTATACTCGGAAATTGTTAACGCTGATCAACACAACTTACTGTGTAATGTCAAATAAAAAGAATAAAAAAAATGTAATGCTTTCACATAAAGAGTTTGTAAGCTGTAGTTACAACTGTGAGTCTGTTCGGATAAGTCTCTACCAGCTTTGCACCTCTGGGCATTGCAATCTTTGCCCATTCTAATTTTCAATGTTGCACAAGCCCTGGGTTGTATGGAACCTTTAGTGAATAGCAATTTTCAAATTATTCCACAGATCTATTACATTGATTTTATTGTGTTTAAGACTCTCAAATGCTCAGGGTCATTGTTCTTTTGGAATTTAAATATTATACCAAGTACTACGTCTCTTGCAGATGGCAGCAGTTTGCAGATAAGTTTTTGCAGTCCTTGGATTAGAGAAACACCCCCATAGTGTTATGCTTCCAATCACGATGCTTCATGTCAGGAAAAATGATCTCGGGATAATGCAGAGTTCTAGGTTTGCTGCAAACATAGTCACTAGCATTGAGACCAAAAATTCACTCTCATTGTCATTAGACAATAGAATGTTCTTGTACAAGTATTCTGTCTCCAAGATACTGCAAACTTTAAATGATATTTCAAGTGTGTTTTCTTTAACATCCTTCAATAAAACACAGGTTTGGAAATTGCCTAAGGTATTGTTGTCCATTTTTGCCCATCTATTTATTAAATCCTTGCCCTTCTTTATAAGGAAAAAGTATCAGAATATCTTGCATTAGGAGTGGCAGGTACTGTGTCTGGAAAAAATAATATTCTCCCAGATTAAGAAATAAGAATTTAATTTTTTTGTACAGTAAACCATTTAGGGATATCTCATACTGAGGGATGAGTTGTTGGCAACTTCCACCTTACCAACTAAGAAGTCACTCTCAAAAGAAGCCACATGGTCTTCATACAATTGTGGAATTTGTATACCATCTAGTGAGTTCACCAGCTCCAGCACTACATTAAAGGAATAATGGTCAGTAAAAAAAAATCCCTAGACTCTTGAGTAAACATGAGTTTGAACTGTTCTTGAATAATCTCAAATCATAGATATAAATTATATAGGTGAAATGCTCACCTCAGCCCTAGCAAAATAGGTCAACATTTCTCCATTTTTATCCCCTTGAACATATGTTGCCAAAAGTATAGTAGCTTATTTTTAATCAACCAGATTAAGAAAATGGTTTATTCTCAATTAGAACTAGAGAAAACTTTACAGATTTTCTGAAGTGAATCTGCTATTGTAAGCCATTTTGCCCCTGCTAAATTAAGCTCTAAGACTAGTCAGTTTGCCTCCAATTAATTTTTATAGGCTATGTACCTGAAGAGAATGCCCTTGAGACATCACACACCACACACATTAAGGCACACCAGTCATCCAACCCCCCTACAATGTGGCATCTTAAACAAAAGAGCAATGCCCCCAATGGTAAATAGAATTCAAAATCAATTCTAGCAAATACCTGATGTGTATCATAACAATAGTCAAGTTCTCTAAAGCTCTAACACAGAGTGTCTGTTTGCAAATCTAAGTGCAATAAAAGCACTCACCATCACAATCCAAACATGAGCCAAATGGAAAGGAAAAAGAGAGGCAGTTAAAGGGTAAAATGGAAATACAGAGAGAGAGGAGACATACACTATAACATTTCCCAACCATTCTGTCCCACTTTTCAATATCAAAGTGTATGATTTTTATTTGCTGAAGCCTAAAACTTAGCAAAGTCTAAAGGTAATTTGTAAAGTAAATGTAAATTCAACAGGTATCAAAATTCATCTTATGAGGTGCCCAAAATAGCTACTATCCCCCTTCCCCAAAGCTCACATACAGACTGGGATTTCTGCTTTAGGCTTAGACAGGCTACACACAATGGGCCTGAGTCATTGAGGAAAGCAAACCATAAAAAAGGAGTAACTTTGCATCTGGGCAAAACCAGAGGGAGGGGGAGGTAAATTTAAAATGTTGGGACAGATTGATAGTTGGGGTAGGGCATGTCCTAGATCAACTTTAAATTTCAGTGTAAAAATAAAGCTATCAACTATTTGTGTGGTACATGACAAAACAGCCAGTATTTTATATAATTATTATTATTATTATTATTATTATTATTATCTTTGACTTATAAGGCCCCACAAAGGGTCCGCAGCGCCGTACATTACATATACAGAAAACAGAACCAAGCCACAACATGATACACAAATATATACAAACACAGGTGACAGGGTAAAGCAAATCAGATTATGTCTGACAGATAGTGAAAGGGATAGTAGAAATCAGCAAGAAGAAGGCCAAAGATTAATAAAACGGGGAAAACAGGGCTAGCGAAGCAGGCCAAGAGGTACAGAGGGTGAAGGAACAGTAGAAGGAGCACACAAGGAAAGAGGGCCCTGCTCATGAGAGCTAGCAACCTAAAGGGAGGGGGAGACACATAAAGGGTGGTACTAACTAGGGGATAGAGCCAGGACAAGAAAGTTAGGAGGACTGATAGACTTGAACAAAGAAATGAGTCTTAAGGGCACGCTTGAAGCCTTTGAGAGTAGATGCTAACCTGATGGAACGTGGAAGATCTTTCCACAACAGGGGAGCAGCCCGTGCAAAGTCCTGAAGACGAGAGTAAGAGGAGGTGATTAGTGAAGTAGTGAGGCGGCGGTCAGAGGCAGAGCGGAGGGGGCGGGTAGGAGTGTAGGTAGAGATGAGATTGGAGATGTAGGGAGGGGAAGATGGACTAAGAGCTTTAAAGGTGAGGGTGAGGAGTTTAAATTTAATTCTAGGCTATGGGGAGCCAATGTAGGGACTGTTGGAGGGAGACCGCAGAGATAGAGCGGCGGGAGAGAAAAATGATGCGGGCAGCAGCATTGAGGATAGACTTAAAAGGGTCAAGGCGAGAATCAGGTAGGCCAGAGAGAAGCAGGTTACAGTAGTCAAGGCGAGAGATAATAAGCGAGTGAACAAGGGTTTTCATGGCTTCCGTGGTGAGAAAGGGACGTATCTTAGATATATTCCGAAGGTGGAAGTAACAGGATTTAGAGAGGGACAGAATGTGAGGCTTAAATGAGAGGGAGGAATCAAGGATGTCCATTAACTTCAATATGTCTATATGGGAGTTATTTAGCACTAGGAATGCTTGTGTTAATAAACGTGTAAATGTACTAGAAAACAGAGTGCACATCTGACACCAACCTTAAGTTGAACATTGTAGGAAGCAGGCTTAATATACTCATCTTGCTTAAAGTGCAACTGTCACCACCAGAAACAAGGGTAGTGTTATTAACAGAAATAGAGAGGGGGGAGGTGGGAGAGTCCTGCCAGGGAGGAAGACTATAAGCTCGGTCTTGGAGATATTGAGTTTAAGGAAGCGTTGGGACATCCAAGATGAGATGGCCAAGCGACAGGAGGAGACACGAGACAGAAGCGAAGGGGAGAGGTCAGGGGATGAAAGATAGATTTGGGTATCATCAGCATAGAGGTGGTACTGGAGGCCAAAGGAGTGGATGAGGACACCAAGGGAGGAGGTGTAGAGGGAGAAAAGCAGGGGGCCAAGAACGGAGCCTTGAGGAATGCCAACGGGTAGGGGAAGAGGGGATGATGTAGAATCATGAGTGGAGACTGAGAAGGAGTGGTTGGTGAGGTAAGAGGAAACCAGGAGAGGACAGTGTTACATAGGCCTAAAGATTTGAGAGTGCGTGGTCAACGGTATCGAAGGCAGCAGAGAGGTCAAGAAGGATAAGAAGGGAGTAGTGTCTATTGGCTTTAGCGAGGAGAAGGTCATTAGTGACCTTAGTGAGGGCAGTTTCAGTGGAGTAGAGGGGGAGAAAACCAGATTGGAGTGGGTCAAGTAGTGAGTGAGAGGAAAGAAAGGAGGTGAGACGGTTGTAGACAACCCGTTCAAGGAGTTTGGAGGCAAAATGAAAAAGCAAAATAGGGCGGTAATTAGAGAGAGAGGCGGGATCAAGGGACAGTTTCTTGAGTATGGGGAGACAAGAGCATGTTTAAAAGAGGAGGGGAAGATTCCAGAGGAGAGGGAGAGGTTGAGGAGGTGTGCAAGGTGGGAGCAGGCTTCGGCAGAAAGGGAGCGGAGGAGGTGGGAGGGGATTGGGTCCTGTGTGCAAGTGGAGGGGGGAGAGGAAGAGAGAGGAAGAGAGAAGGGTATGGACTATATAATAAACTAATTTGCACCCCTTGCTTTCTAACATTTTTTTTCCAACATCAAACTTACTCCTTTTTTTTTGCTTTGCTCTACTTAATGACTCAGGCCCAATGTGTATATTCATTTCATCATAGTATGAATGGAGGGACAAGTTAACTCAAGCAGCAGGTACTAATTCTGATGTTTACAAGCATCCATGGTCATGCAGGGTGCTCCCCTGGTGAAGTGATTTGTAATGTTGATGATGTTAGCTACCTACAAAAGTATGTGTATATCATGCAGCTTGCGCTTGACAGCAGAGAAGGTAGCTTATTTCCTTTAGCCTTCTTCTAAGTATTTAGGGAAGATGAATATTGTCTGATTTCTGGGCTGTAGCTTAAAACGTACCATTAGTTATATTAGAAGTCAAGCTGGTAAAGGCCTTTATGACTCCCCCTGGAAGAGGCAGATAGAGCTGAGATTCTAGGAGAAAATTCTACTAGACAGACAAGCAGAGAACATTTAATAGCCAAAGGTTACTTGTAATGACTTCTACATGAACTGTGCTGGATCAATTTTCTGCTTTTTTGGTCAAGCATCTGTCGCAGTTGGCACTTGGACATGTAATTTTTGAAACCTTGCTACTTATTCCTCCAAAAGGAGAGACATTATCTTCTAAGTCCCCAGATGGAGGCCTAGGGGTATATTTACTAAACTACGGGCTTGAAAAAGTGTAGATGTTGCCTATAGCAACCAATCAGATACTAGTTAGCATCTAGGGCCTGATTCATTAAGGATCTTAAATAAAGAGGTATCCTATTTCAGTCTCCTGGACAAAACCATGTTATAATGCAAAAAATTAGTTTTCTGTTTTGCACATAAGTTAAATACTGACTGTTTTTTCATGTAGCACAAAAATATCAACTTTAAATTTCAGTGTACAAATAAGCTATCAAGTATTTGTGTGCTACATGAAAAAACAGTCAGTATTTAACTTATGTGCAAAACACAAAACTAGTTTGCACCCCTTGCATTGTAACATGGTTTTGTCCATCTAAATTTTTTCAAAGCCTGTGCCCTATAGGCAGAGTATCATCATGGGAAAAAGTATTTCTTGGTGTTTCCGAGTTTCGGCTAGCATTTGACTTTTTCCATTATATATATCCAGGCTTTAGGTTCACTTAGAGTTAGAGACAGGTAAAAATTTGAGTTTTTAACAGGATAAATGCAGGGACTGGGTTCTGCCAACAATCAGTCTTCTCCTTTCTTTCAAAAGATAAAACAAAAGTGGGGCTGGTGCTTAACTTTTCAGCAATATGAAATAGTTTATGTAACAAGAATCAAAGAGGGTCCTGGACTGAGAACTTTCAGAGATCCTGATGTTGTTGGTTCTTGTGGAGTAGGGAGTGTAGCAGCTACTTTTTGGAACAGATTATATATATCCAGGTTTTTCTCCTGGCTATATGCCCTGATGTTGACTCAACCCTGCATTATGTCTAATATTGCAGCTCCTAGCCAGTCATACAGCAATAAAACTTCTCATACAGCATACCATTAGGTCTTGGTCGCTGTTTTCTAGTACAACAAAAGTCAGCAATTGCACCTGGCCCCAGAATCCTATACTCTCCTACTTCAAAATCTTCCTCTGGGGTTACTGGAGGAAAGCGAGTACAGGAATCTGCAGCTATATGCAGCTGGCAAAACACTGAAACCCACAGGACAGTGGTGGGGTATGTGTAGATGAAAGAATCATATAACCACAATCACCACATTTCCTTCCTCTACTGCATCACACGTTATATGAATTTTTATATACCTGTGTTTTAACTTTAATCTACTATAAATTTTTAGCAGCAGAACATGTTTTTTTTTAAATTCTGATACTAGAAGGTCTGTTTTACAAGAAATAAAAGACCGTTTTCTAAGTCATATAACAAGTTAAGTATACATAAAACACTACCCAGACATTGATTTGGAGTTTCAATATAAAATAAATTCAAGATTCTCAAGTCTCGGTGTGAATTCATTAATTCAGTACAGGCAGCCAAGAAGCAATATGTTTTTGTTAGTTTAACTTACAAAGGTGTGAAACACAAATGAGATGAAAGTGCTTGCTCATGTAGCTATGTGAAGGAATCTAATTGGTGTCATAAATTGTAGCCTGGATGGTGTGAGACATATGTGATCAATTCAATTCAGTTTATTTTATTTTTTTTAAGTCTTCCATTCAAGATGACATATTGTTTAATTTCCGAAAACATACCTTTTAATATATGTGAATCTAGAGGGTAGTAAACAAAATCAATCCAGGCATTACTCACATTTCTATTCAGTCTTAAAAGACATTATACATACCTGATATCTGGAGTTTAAAAAGAGAATTAATGACTTTTGAGATATGATGAAATAATTCACTCAGTTGTCAGGTGTAATAATAAAAGAAAGTAATACGGCACAGCAGATTAATGGCCCTGTGCATATATAGCAACCAATTAAATTCACAAACCATTCTACAAATATGTAGATTTATTATCAATGTTCCTGAAAACCCTGCCTACAATCCCAAGCCTTGTGGAGATAAGTAAATCATAAAACATATGTAACATGGAATGGTTTTAAAATAAAGTCACAATAAATGCCTAGTAGATTGTTGTATTTAACCCTTTCACTGTCAGAAGTGTGCCATGATTTTGGCCATACCATTTTTCAACTTTTAGCACTGCACAATGAATGCCAATGTTATTATTTTTAGGTGGATAAAGACATTCTTTAAGTGCCATAATTGAATAATTGTTCTACTAATTTATTGCCTGTTTTTCCCTATCTAATGTTCATAAACACTGCTCCATAATTCTTCCCTACGCTATATTTATGCAATTAATTCAGCCCATGACAAGGGTCAATTATATGGTTGTGGTTATCAAATTATTCAGAGTAAAATGAAATGAACAAGAGAAGGCATCAGCTTTAAAGCCAAGGCAAAAACTCAAAAGGAGTAAACCAGGAAAAGAAAAGTCTTCAATGAGCTTAACGAGCTTAAAGATGTTCTACTGTAGATTCTTGTGATCAGTAAATATAGTAATAGGAAAGAGTGCTTCTTCCAGCAGATGCATTTACTCTGCTAAATCTAATGTTACAGCCAGGAGTTCCTGATTTCCAATAGGATAATTGATAATTCACAAGAATGACTCTTTCTAATTTTATGGCAGACAGTAAGTATTGATTCAGCTCGAAAAGTTGAGGAATCCACTTCTAAAAAGAAAGAGCGAAAAAGGATCTGGATGTTGTAGTACTGGAATGGAATTAAAAGGCCTTTTTCAATGAGAAGAAAAAAGTTATTTCTTATGGGAAACATTTGTGAGGATTAGTCCTTTTCTTGGTGAAAGCCTTTATGGGAGAAGTCAGACAAGTAATTTCTGATGAACTAGCAATGATAATTGACAAAAACAAAAAACCTTTCAGTGACTTTGAGACATGCAAGCTGACACCAATTCCGAATTGTATATACGTTGCGCTCATTGCTTTTAGATTGTAGTTCTCCCTGGAATCTTGTATCAATAATCAGTCATTGCCTTAGGGAAGATTTCTCCCACAGATATGTTGATAGTCCACTGACTAGCCTGACAGTCTGTGCCATGACATTATCCACAAACACTTTATATGAAATAGACCTCTCTCTCCTCTTTGCATGACGCATTTCTTCACCACAGTGACTTTTTGAAAGGTATATAATATCGAACAGTGCAGTACAGAACGTGTTGCTTAGGGACTGGTGAAAAAGAATTTTCTTTATATCGCAACTTTAATTTTATATTTGATATTAATGTGAGTGATGGTGTCATATTTCCTTATGACATGCTGTAGACTTATGCAGCTGCTCATAGATTGCTGCAAATAACTTTGCACCTACAATATTTAGACATTCCCAAATCAGTGGGTCTGTGCACAGCTTTCTAGGACCCAAAGAGCTTGTGAAGGCAGCCCCAATGTCTCTCTACTTGTATGTGTTATATTTTATGTACATGAGGGTCTAGTTTAGTTTGGGAGAAAAATGAAAAAATAAAATTAATGAGAGTAAAGGACTAAATGCACTGACTGTTTTACTTTTGTAAACCATGCACATTTGGGTTACAGTAAAAAAAAATAGCAAAAGGCTTTTGTGCAAATGGACTATGGTAGTACTATTTGGAGTGAGAACCTCTATAGGTGCTGTACCATAAAGCAATTGTTAATAATTAATTTAATGAATGAATGCATTATTAGCCTGGTGAATTACCTTGATATGTAGATATTCTCATATGCAGATTTTTCTTGATCACCCTGTAGACTATAACCTCACCTAAATATATCCATGGAACTTGGTAGATACTTTAAATCAGGCCTGTCCAACCTGCGGCCCTCCAGATGTTGTGAAACTACAAGTCCCAGCATGCCCTTCCAGCTATCAATCGGTTGTCTACTGGCAAAGCATGCTGGGGCTTGTAGTTTCACAACACCTGGAGGGCCGCAGGTTGGACAGGCCTGCTTTAAATGGTACCAAAGCTCCCTGTTAAAAAACTTGTGAGGGTTCAGGAAGGATATTGCTGAATTGCCTTTCAGCTAAACAACCCTTTGCCATGTGTCCCCTTTATGCACATGAATGGCAAGGATTAATATAAGAATAGCCATTGAAAATATTTTTGTTGAAACAAATTACTCCCAGCTACTATTTTTACACATTATCATATTGTCTGAAAGTTTCCAGGAATGAAAGTAGAACCCACATCTGCAATGACCCTGAAACATCTCCATTCCTATTACACTTCTGTGCTGTTGTGATAGGAGTGGGATCTGATTTTTACTGACCACAACTTTTTTTCTTACTGATGTGTGAATATGTGGTATGTTTTTTTTACTGATTGGAAGTACATTTACTGATGACTGGCAGCCCTGATTGCTATTTAAATACCAGAAACCTCACATAACCTCTTTATGGTGATTGACATGTTGAAAGCAGAATGTCTTCCACAGTTGTTTATATTTCTTTTATATAATTAAAATCTCACCTGTTAATGCCAAGGAATAATTTTAATATTTTTTGTGACAATTTGACTTCTGGAGGGGACTATTCAATATAATGTATAAATTGTATTTTACAAAATATGTCAGCTTTCCTTTATATTAAGTATATTAAGTACTTACTGACACCATATCATAAAGTAGCAGGATGAAGGCTGCTGAGAACTGACTTTATCTTCCAGTTATTTTACCAAGATTAGTGTCACCAGGGGTGTAACAAGACATTTGTGGGCCCCATAGTCGGATATTGAAGGGTCCCAATGTACTGATCAATTGTGAAAAAACACATATACATACGTTTATCTTATAGGATAGGTGCCCACCCACCAGCTGCTGTAGTAGTTTTGCCTTTTAATGTCAATAACCAGTTTCAAATCTACTATAATCAAAAGAACATTTTGCAAACGTTTTTATAACTAAACCAAGAAATCTTCCTCTATAATATATTTCAAAAGCATTGTTGATTTATCAAAAGTTCTGCTCAAGAAATAGAAAAGCAATAAAAGTTCCAAATATCTGCTCTGACCTCGTGGGTACACATGGTTTTATCATTTTTTCCAGTTTAAAATGAATAACAAAACAGAAACCCAGCACACAAACCATAACTGTTTGGAAATAATCTTGTATAAATAACTGGATTTTTTTTTAGCATTGTTAGTTACCTAATTGTGTCTTTTATGTATCCCAACATAATTTCAAAAGGGAAAACTAACACAGATATATATATATATATATATATATATATATATATATATATATATATATATATACACATATATATATATATATATATATATATATACACATATATATATATATATATATATATATATATATACATATATATGTGTATATATATATATTCTTTGTATATATTATGCTATCTGCAGTTTAATCAATCAATGATTCAATTTCTGTAAAATTACTTTTAATTTAGGTAATGCTAACTTCAAAATTTTGAATTGATGGATGTTACTCAGAGGGGGAAAATGAAGTCATTTGTAAAGTATTCCTTTCAAAAGAAAAGATAGCAACTACATGTCAAAATCTTTTATTTTTCCATTTTTGTAGTATAGCAGTTCCACTTTTTAAACAAATAATTCTGGACATAGTATAGGCAGTAATTTTCTTAAACATATGTTTTTCTTCCTATACAATTGCGCTGATTTTATCTACAATCAAATCTTAAGAGTTTAGTAAGTGTCTTTCAGTTAAAGAGTGGTGACAAAATAAATATGGTGAAAAATATATTATTGCTAAGAAAATGAAACGGATCTACAGGTTACAGTAGAAGGCAGCTGTTCCCTTTATCATGTAAAAACATAAAGGTAGTTTCAGCTGTGGGAAAAATGTAAAAACTAAAAGTATGAGGGTACAGAGTTTAAAAGAAAAGGTTAGTTTCTGTATTTATTAATCATTTGGAGATTGAAGGGTTTTCATTCCTTCATTAGCAGGACATTATTGGAACAGGTTTCATTGTGAAAAACTCTAATTTGTGCATTTATTAAGCTATTAAAGACTTTGTAGTTGTACCTAGAGAATAATGATACATTGAAAAGAAAAGCAACAACATGAGCATACTAACAAGTCACTAGTGTTGTGTTTGACAACTTCCACATATAGCTTAGAATGCACAAAGAACACTAAATGCCTCATATATGATGCACAAAATGGCTAAGCTACAGGCAAAATCCCTTGTAATGGTATTGTGGGCCTCGACTTGCATAGGTGCACCTACATTTTCTGTTAAAATGGAAGACGTCCGTGTTTGCAGAGATGTTAAACTTTTGATGTGAAGTTTAATCTTAAGATTTTGCCATCTCCCTGCAAATATAGACACACATGCAATTTGGAGAGGTGTCTCTCAAGAGCCAAGAGCAGTCATTCTCCTTGTAGAACCTTGCGCAAACCATCTAGGTACACTTGTGAAAAACAGGCATTTGGCTGTGCACAATTAGGCCACTTCATAAATTAGGTACCCATAGTTAATGTACCCGCAAGTTATTCAGATTAGAGATGCTCAGGCTCGGTTCCTCGAGAACCGAACAAACCCGAACTTAGGGGATCCGAGTACCGAGTCAAGTCGACTCGGTACTGTTGCGCGCACTCAGAATTGAAAACAAGGCAAAACGTCATTTTGACGTCATCGGATATTGGATCTTGCGAGTTTTGAATTCTTTTTTAAGATCCAACATAGGGAGGGGTGGGAGGGAGGGCGGACCCCCATTTTTCTTTTCTGCCACTGTATGCCAATGTGTCCTCTAGATGTGCTAGGAACTGCAGTGTATTTGTGTCATTGCTCTGTCACTTACCAGCCAGGTCGCTGTAGTATTTGTACGAAAGTGTATGAAAATAATATTGAAATATATAAATTGACTGCAAATGACTTGAAATTAGTGTTATTGAGGTTAATAATAATATAGGAACCAAAAAAGAGCAAAATTATGTGGATTTTACCATATTTTAGGATTTTTTTCTAAAAAATCTAAAACCAAAACCAAAAACACACAAGGGCGGTTTTGCCAAAACCAAAACCAAAACACAAAGCTAATCCAGATCCAAAACCAAAACCACTTTCTGGGTTGTTAGTGAGCATCTCTAATTCAGATATCAATACAACATACACCCTAATTGCTTATACTCTTGCTTACATGTTTTAAAAACAGATTATAGGTTATCATTCTATTCATGTTTGTCCCACGCCGGACCTTCTAAAACCATGGTCCGACACACTTACCTGCCTCCTGCTGACCTCCATGCCCCGGCCGTTGGCGTCCTGTTTTCGGGTCTGCGCATGCGCGGACTCAATCTTCTATGTCCTCTGCATGCTTCCTATTAGACAACCTAACTCGGCTCCAAACTTTAAAAGGCACTTCCCCCTACAGCTCAGTGCCTGTTGATTGTGTTATCTGCCTGGTATCAGACGTTCCTCCATTGCTTCCTGTGCGTTACATTGGTCTTCGCTCCACCACTCCGCTGTACCGCTGTCTACAAGAGCTTATGCTCCATCTCACTCTGCTGTACCGCTGGCTACAAGAGCTTATGCTCCATCTCACTCTGCTGTACCGCTGTCTACAAGAGCTTACTGCTAGTTCCATCCTTCTCATTCCCCTAAAAGATCTCGCCTGATACTCCTAGTAGGGGCCGCGACCCGCGGGCGGACGCAGCTAAGACCAAACCACCTTGCGGTAGTGCCTGGTGAACACCATCCATTCGGTAGACCTCGCGCCTTGCTAGGAGTAGCGCTAAATTGGGCAGATCAAAGAATCCTATCTACAGAACCGTAACAATGTTAATAACTAATGATTAGTAACCAGAATAGAATATTCTTGCTGGATGACTAAGAATCACATACAGCTTACAACTCCTTAGCAATTGTAAATATTGCATGAATCAATTCCTAAAGGGATATAATCATCAACTGAAGGAGTCATAATCCTGTATAGTGCATGGAAGTGTATGAAGTGTATAGTCTAATATTAACTAGTCAGACCGGGTATACATTGTGATGCATATATTAATTATTCAGATAATTAATAAATATGTTAATAATTGACATTTACATTGATTAACTGCATTATCTCACATATATCTGGGAGAGAGTGATGCGTTTGGTTTGCCAGGCATATTTTAATAAAGCTTATCCTGCTTGGAATCCTGTCACAATCAGAAATATTGTAATACTGTCATCTCCATTCACAAGTACACCCACCTTCTCTTTCTTCACTCCAGTATCTGCACATGAAGTATTTCGATCTTATTCTGCTCAACCCCCTCCACCTATATAAACACTAAGGCTGAATGCAGGTTCATTGTTATTGTGCAAATAAAATCTGCAGTTGGATCGATAACTGCCTATTGGACAGTGAGGGTTTCAATACTCACTGAAAACAAAATTGTCTGTTAAATGGATTATTATATAAATATTTGCTTATTAAACATTTGATCACAAACTCGAATCACACATGACTCATTTTTACAGACTATGGGCCTGATTCATTAAGGATCTTAAATGAAGAGGTATCTTATTTTAGTCTCCTGGACAAAACCATGTTACAATGCAAGGGCTGCAAACTAGTTTTCTGTTTTGCACATAAGTTAAATACTGACTGTTTTTTCATGTAGCACCCATCATCCAGCAATCTGTGAGCTAAACTTTTTTTTTTTTTTTAAATAAAGATTTATTGAAGGTTTTTTATCCAGAACATAGAGAATTCAAAGGTAGTTATATAACGAGGTTAACAGTGGAGTACACATTTAATTTTTAACTTGTAATAAGACATAATATCAAAGAGAAACAAAATAAATGGCATCAAAGTTAACATCACTTTATAATCGGAGACTGTGATATGAAATGGGGCAGGGAAAGGTCAAGAGGGGAGACAGATTGGAAAGAGACAGGGAATGCAGGGTATCTTGGGAAAGATAAAAGTGGATGGGGAGGAAGAAAGAGTATAGAATAGAAAAAGAGTATAAGACTATATATCTTCCCTGTTACCTGGTCAGACCATGCCCCTGTTTCCGCTGTACTTACCTCCCTTGCTCACTGCCCTCCTGGAGCAACCTTGAGAATTAACGAATCACTCCTGCATGATAAAGAAACTACTACTCACCTGCATTCTCTTCTCTCTGAATATTTTGAGACAAACGACACCCCTGATATCTCTCCTATGACTCTTTGGGATGCCCATAAGGCGGTAATACGGGGTCATCTTATTGCTTTGGCGTCTCGGACTAAGCAATTCCGTCTGGCTAAAACTATTCAACTGACGGACTCGCTGAGAGCTTTAGAGCAACGCCATAAATTGAACCCTGATCCTTTGGTTCTCCAGGAAATTGCTTCTGTCCGTGGTAAACTAAATCTCTTACTATCTCACCAGGTTGCTAATAAACTGAAGTGGCTCAATCAGCGCTATTATGAAAAGGGCGACAAGGCCGATAGATTGCTGGCCACCAAACTTAGAGCTAAGATAGCAGCCCTGAATCTCCTGGCTATCAGGGACTCCGATGGAGTTTTAGACTATGACCCTCAGCGGATACGTGCTGCCTTCCAATCTTACTACACTAAACTTTATAACCTTCCCCAACCATCTGATCCTTTAGTCTCCCAACAACACTCGCAGTTGATTAAATTTTTTCTTTCTTCTGCTAAGCTTCCGAAACTCTCTCCACAGGCTAGTACTCTTCTGGGGGATGAGATTACTAGAGATGAAATTGAACAGACCATAAAGTCTCAGAAATCAGGAAAGGCTCCGGGGCCGTGCGGCTTTACTGCTGTGTATTATAAGAGGTTTGCTGGGCTTCTGGTCTCCCGTTTGCACACCCTATTCAACTCAATCTTGACTGGGGGTTCTTGGTCTAGGGATTCTTTGGAGGCTCGGATCTCTGTCATTTATAAAGAGGGTAAAGATGTTCATGACTGCACTAGTTATCGCCCTATCTCCCTGCTTAATACAGATGTCAAATTATATGCTAAAATTTTGGCTAACAGATTAAATTTGGTCCTTCCCTCCCTTATACATTACGATCAGGTTGGCTTTATACCGGGACATCAGGCCAGAGACAATACCAGGAGAGTCGTTGATCTGATTCATATCATTAATACCAGGAAGGCCCCCGGCCATTATTCTCTCCCTTGATGCCGAGAAGGCTTTTGATAGGATCTCCTGGAGCTTTATGTCCCAAGCCTTGTCAGCGTTTGGGATTTCGGGTCAACTCCTCACGGGTATTCTAGTTTTATACTCTCGACCCTCCGGAAGAGTCACGATCAACGGTTCTCCCTCTGACCTTATCACCATATCCAATGGTACCCGCCAGGGGTGCCCTCTGTTTCCTCTCATCTTTGCCCTCGTCATAGAGCCTCTTGCTGCCTCTATCCGGGCCTGCCCGGACATACAGGGTGTACGAACGGGGAATCTGAAGAGTAAGCTCGCTCTCTTTGCGGATGATGTCCCTCTGACTCTTCTACAGCCAGGGAAGTCGCTTCCTGGACTCTTTAGCATTTTACACCAATATGGGCCCCTTTCAGGTTACAAGATCAATATTACGAAATCGGAAGCCCTCCTTAATATTTTTTCCCCGGAAGGACTGGTACTCACCTCCCGCTTTAGCTTTCAGTGGCAGAGAAATACTTAGGTATTTTTATTACCGACTCCTATAACTATCTCTACCGGGAGAACTACCCGGGCCTCTTTGCTAAAATCAGGTCTAAACTGTTCTCCTGGTGCTCATTGATCATCTCGTGGCTGGGCAGGATCATCTCTGTCATGATGAACCTCCTTCCAAAGCTTCTCTATTATTTTCAGACCCTTCCCGTTCGAGTCCCCATTTCGGATCTGTCATCAATCCAAAAATGTCTTTCTAGATTTATCTGAAACGGCCGGTCTCCCAGGATTAAGCTGGCTCTCTTAAAGAGACCCACCAGAGGTGGTGGTAGGGGTTTCCCAGATTTGAAAATTTACTATTGGGCGGCTCATTTGAGCCAGATTGTAGCCTCCTTTGCCCCCCCCTGCGGCACTGTTGTGGGTTGACATCGAATCCGCCTATCTTAGATTTCCAATTCTGTCCTGTATATGGGGTCTCTCAAAACAAGCTAGATCTCCCCTCACCTCCCAATATCCTACCTTACTATTCTCAGCTGCGATGTGGGAGACCTGCCGGCCCCATCTCAATATACCAGTGTCCTCTCTTACTGTTCTACCTCTTTGGGGTAACCCTGCCTTTCCTCCTGGGCTCTCCTCTGCCTTCTATAGTCCCTGGGTCACTGCGAGAGTTCGATTTGTCGGTAATCTATTATTTCAGGGGGCCTTTATCTCCTGGGATGATCTACACTCTAAAAATCCAAGTCTCCATCCTAAATTCTATGAGTATTTCAAGTTACAACATTTTGTGGGATCTCTCCTCAGGGGGGCTCCTCTCCCCTCTCTTAATTCTCCCTTTGAATCCTTATGTCTCTCCTCACCTTTGGGTAGGAGCATGATCTCCTTTATCTACAGTTTAATTCTCTGAGAGGGAGTGGGAGAGGGATCTGGGCCCCCCCTCTGAGGAGGATTATTGGGAAATCATAAGGGATCAAGTCGGCACCAGCTCTATTTCCACCTTGGTGAAGGAGAACGCATATAAAGTATACTATAGGTGGTACTACACACCTGACAAACTCACTAAAATGTTCCCCTCTAGTTCTCCATTATGTTGGCGGGGTTGTGGCCAGATGGGATCTTTCTTACATATTTGGTGGTCCTGCCCTAAAATATCCCCCTTTTGGAATCAAGTTAGGACCCTCCTCTCCTCCCTCCTTCCATGCCCTGTCCGGACAGACCCATGGTCTTTTCTTCTCTGTTATCCTCTGATTGATGATATAGACAGTCTGCGAAATTGGCTTCCCATGTCCTTGCTGCTGCGCGATGTCTAGTAGCTAAGTCTTTTAAACAAGTTGAACCCCCCACTATGGCGGCCCTGCGATCCTATATTTGATTTATTGCCCAGATGGAACAGATTACATACCACCTACATGATAAGGATGATAAATTTCACCAGATTTGGGCTCCTTGGCTTTACTTATAACCACATACCTCTTGTACCAACTCCTTCCTCCTAGGAAGAACTCCCTATGCACATAGGTGACCTGACTCTTGATGCTGTCTCCCTTCCCAGAGTATCTAGGCAGTAATCTCCTTCGAAACTTTAATTGCCCCTTTTTTATTTATTTGTTTCTCTTCTTAAAAAGGGAAAGGGAAGGATGAGGGTAAGGAAATGTAAGGATAAAGGGAAGTGTGTTCTATTTTTCTTTCTTTCTCGGTGATGACCAGTGCCCCCGCACCCCCCCCCCCCCTCCACACTATATTGTTATAAAATGTTATAGTATCTTAAGTATTCTGGATAACAATTGTATACTTACCTGTCTGTCTAATGACAACCTGTTGTTGTCTCTGATATTTGCCACTCAAATATTTTCAGCTCCATTGATATATACCCATGATATGTATTGTTCTCTGTTTTTGTTTTTATTCCTCCAAATATACTAATTGTTGATTCTTATCTGTACATCATTGCTATTTATCAAAATAAATAGTTAACAAAATACAAAAAACTGATCAACACAAAATTCTATGTCAAATAACAAAAACAACTCAGAGTTTTCTTAATTAGTGGCAAATATAAAAAAAATCTGACAATAATTGATTACATAAGTATTCAGCCCTTTTGTTAAGATACACCTAAATAAACCTTTGTGCAATCAGTTGTCTTCAGATGTCACATAATTAATTGTGTCCAGCTGTGTATAGTTACAGTGTTGTAATTGATTTAAGAAAACCACACCTGTCTGTGAAAGGTCACAGAATTTGTGAAAATAAAGCAAAACATGAAAAAAGCACCAATTACGGCAAAGATATAAATATATTTCAAAGAATTTGACAATCCTCCTTAGCCCTTCGAAATCATCATAAAGTAATGGAGAGTATTTGGCACAAATGTGCATTTAAGCAAATCACAGCAATTGTGCATAAAGGGCATTTGTTAGGGAGGCCACAAAGAATCGTATGTCAACTGTAATAGCTTTAGTCTTCCAAGGCAGTGTGGGACAAATGTCCATGAAATAATAGCCTGGGTATTTCACAAATCTGCACTTTATGGGAGGATAACAAACAGAAAACCATTGTTGAAAATAACTAAAAACAAATTCTATGTTTGGAATTATTTATTATGATGTTACAATCTAAAAACATATTGAAAATAGGGATGTGCACCAGCGACTTTTGGTGTCTCGTGTTTTGTGTTTTGGATTCAGATTTTCTTGATGTTTTGGGTTCGGATTTGTTTCGCAAAACACATGTCGAAAGGTTTTGGTTCGGATTTAAGGTTTTGGATTCGGATTTTTTTTGAAAAAAGCATAAAAAGTTCAAAAATCAAGTTTTTGGGCTTATTTTCACTCCTACGCTATTATTAACCTCAATAACATTCAATAACAATCATTTCCACTAAATTACAGTGTATTCTGAACACCTCACAATATTGTTATTAGTCCAAAACGTTGCAACGAGGTATCTTTCTGGACTGCGTAGTGGAGTGGTCCCCACAATATAATAAGAAAACCATCAACTGGTCTTAATCGCACCAAAAAATGTACCTGGACTGCGTAGAGGAGTGGTCACCACAATATAATTTAAAAACCCTGAACTTGTATGAATCGCACCAAAAAATGTACCTGGACTGCGTAGAGGAGTGGTCACCACAATATAATAAGAAAACCATCAACTGGTCTTAATCGCACCAAAAAATGTACCTGGACTGCATAGAGGAGTGGTCACCACAATATAATTTAAGAACCCTGAACTTGTATGAATCGCACCAAAAAATGTATCTGGACTGCGTAGAGGAGTGGTCACCACAATATAATAAGAAAACCATCAACTGGTATGAATCGCACCAAAAAATATACCTGGACTGCGTAGAGAAGTGGTCACCACAATATAATTTAAAAACCCTGAACTTGTATGAATCGCACCAAGAAATGTATCTGGACTGCGTAGAGGAGTGGTCACCACAATATTATAAGAAAACCATCAACTGGTCTTAATCACACCAAAAAATTTACCTGGACTGCGTAGAGGAGTAGTCACCACAATATAATTTAAAAACCCTGAACTTGTATGAATCGCACCAAAAAATGTATTTGGACTGCGTAGAGGAGTGGTCACCACAATATAATAAGAAAACCATCAACTGGTCTTAATCGCACCAAAAAATGTACCTGGACTGCGTAGAGGAGTGGTCACCACAATATAATTTAAGAACCCTGAACTTGTATGAATCGCACCAAAAAATGTATCTGGACTGCGTAGAGGAGTGGTCACCACAATATAATAAGAAAACCATCAACTGGTATGAATCGCACCAAAAAATATACCTGGACTGCGTAGAGAAGTGGTCACCACAATATAATTTAAAAACCCTGAACTTGTATGAATCGCACCAAGAAATGTATCTGGACTGCGTAGAGGAGTGGTCACCACAATATTATAAGAAAACCATCAACTGGTCTTAATCACACCAAAAAATTTACCTGGACTGCGTAGAGGAGTAGTCACCACAATATAATTTAAAAACCCTGAACTTGTATGAATCGCACCAAAAAATGTATTTGGACTGCGTAGAGGAGTGGTCACCACAATATAATAAGAAAACCATCAACTGGTCTTAATCGCACCAAAAAATGTACCTGGACTGCGTAGAGGAGTGGTCACCACAATATAATTTAAAAACCCTGAACTTGTATGAATCGCACCAAAAAATGTATCTGGACTGCGTAGAGGAGTGGTCACCACAATATAATAAGAAAACCATCAACTGGTATGAATCGCACCAAAAAATGTACCTAGACTGCGTAGAGGAGTGGTCACCACAATAAAATAAGAAAACTATCAACTGGTCTTAATCGCACCAAAAAATGTACCTGGACTGCGTAGAGGAGTGGTCACCACAATATCATTTAAAAACCCTGAACTTGTATGAATCGCACCAAAAAATGTATCTGGACTGCGTAGAGGAGTGGTCACCACAATATAATAAGAAAACCATCAACTGGTATGAATTGCACCAAAAAATGTACCTGAACTGCGTAGAGGAGTGGTCACCACAATATAATAAGAAAACCATCAACTGGTCTTAATCGCACCAAAAAATGTACCTGGACTGCGTAGAGGAGAGGTCACCACAATATAATTTAAAAACCCTGAACTTGTATGAATCGCACCAAAAAATGTATCTGGACTGCGTAGGGGAGTGGTCACCACAATATAATTAATAAAAAACCCTCCACGGGTCTGAATTCCCCCCAAAAAAAATCTGGACTGCGTAGTGGGGTGGACCCGGTACCCAATTTGATACCGGGGCCACAATATAATAAATACACCCTGCCTCAACTGGTCAGAATTCCACCAAACAAGTATCTGGACTGCATAGTGGGGTGGCCCCGGTACCCAATTTGATACCGGGGCCACAATATAATAAATACACCCTGCCTCAACTGGTCAGAATTCCACCAAACAAGTATCTGGACTGCGTAGTGGGGTGGCCCCGGTACTAAATTTGGTACCGGGGCCACAATACCTCCTCCAAGTTCCAAGTGTAGTGTTTATAACATATTAACACTACACTAATTCTAGCACGTCAATACCTCTTGTTTTAAATTATGACAGGGCATTTAACTTTTGATTTAATTTTTTGAATTTGTTGACATTTTCTTTTACTTTTTGAACATGGCAAACGACTGTTGAATGGTCACATAATGACAAAAAAAGAGTTGCAAGATGGAATTGTCCTTGGGCCCTCCCACCCACCCTTATGTTGTTGAAATAGGACATGCACACTTTAACAAACCAATCATTTCAGCGACAGGGCCTACCAAAAAACTGTGGCTGAAATGATTGGTTTGTTTGGGCCCCCACACCAAAAAAACAATTAATCTCTCCCTGTACAAACTAAACAGGCTCTACTGAGGAAAGATGTCGTCCTCATCCTCAACCTCTGATTCCTCTCCCCCTACAGTGTGTACTTCCTCCTCCTCACACATTATCAATTCGTCCCCGCTGGACTCCACAACCACAGGTCCCTCTGTACTATCTGGAGGGCAGTGCTGTACTTCCTTGAGGAATTGATTATTCATTTTTATAAACATCATTTTTTCAACGTTGTGAGGAAGCAACCTCCTTCGCCGCTCACTGACCAGGTTCCCCGCTGCACTAAAAACTCTTTCCGAGTACACACTGGAGGGGGGACAACTCAGGTAAAATAGAGCCAGTTTGTACAGGGGCTTCCATACTGCCTTTTTTTCCTGCCAGTAACAATATGGACTGTCTGACATGTCTATTTGGATGGTGTCAGCAAAATAATCCTCCACCATTTTTTCAATTGTGACAGCATCCAATGCAGCGACAGTAGACATGTCTGCAATGGTTGGCAGGTCCTTCAGTCCGGACCAGATGTTATCAGCATCCCCGCCAGCGGCTCTTTTAGGAAAACTGAGCTTTTTCCTTGCAGCCATAGATGTGGAAGAAAATGAGGGTGGAGCTGTTGGCATGTCACGGTCCTCTTCAGAGGACAATCTCCTGACCAGCAGGTCTTTGCACCGCTGCAGACTTGTGTCCGCCGGAAACAGAGACAAAACATACGCTTTAAACCGAGGATCGAGCACGGTGGCCAGAATGTATTCCTCTGACTTTAAAAGAGTGACCACCCTCGATTCCTGGCAAAGCGTACGAAGGGCTTCATCCACAAGAGCTACATGCTTTGTTGGATCGCAATGGTTTACCAGCTCCTCCCTCACTTTCTCCAGCTGCTTCTGCAACAGCCTGATCAGGGGAATGACCTGACTCAAGCTAGCAGTGTCGGAACTGACTTCTCGTGTGGCAAGTTCAAATGGCTGGAGAACCTTGCACAACACGGAAATCAGTCTCCACTGCGCTTGACTCAGGCGCATCCCCACTCCTTTGCCTATGTCGTAGGTGGCTGTGTAGGCCTGAATGGCCTTTTGCTGCTCCTCCATCCTCTGCAGCATATAGAGGGTGGAGTTCCAGCGCGTCACAACCTCTTGTTTGAGGTGATGGCAGGGCAGGTTCATGGTTTTTTAATGTGCCTCTAGTCTGCGGTAGGCACTGGCTGAATGCCGAAAGTGTCCAGCAATTTTGCGCGCCCCCGCAAGCATCTCCTGCACACCCCTGTCACTCTTGAGGTAATGCTGCACCACCAAATTAATGGTGTGGGCAAAACATGGGATTTGCTGGAAATTGCCCATATTTAATGCCCGCACAATGTTACTGGCATTGTCTGACACCACAAATCCCCATAAGAGTCTAAGTGGGGTAAGCCACTGGGAGATAATTTCCCTCAGTTTCTCTAATATGTTGTCAGCGTTGTGCCTCTTATTAAAGCCTGTAATACACAATGTTGCCTGCCTTTGCACGAGCAGCCATTTTGTAGATGCTGCTACTGATGCAGCTGTTGCTGTTGCTGCGGAAGGGGATGCATCTACCCAGTGGGCTGTCACAGTCATATAGTCCTTCGTTTGCCCAGAACCACTTGTCCACATGTCCGTGATTAAGTGGACAGTGGGTACAACCGCATTTTTTAGAGCACTGAGGACACTTGATCGTACTTCTCTGTACATTTTTGGTATCGCCTGCCTAGTGAAGTGGAATCTCGACGGGATTTGGTACCGGGGACACAATACCTCCATCAACCCTCTAAATCCAACTCCACTGATGGCGGACACCGGGCGCACGTCTAACACCAACATTGCAGTTACAGCCGCAGTTATACGCTTTGCAATAGGGTGACTACTATCGTATTTTGTGGTCAAGCCAAACGACTGTTGGACGGTCAATTGTTTTGTGAAAGACTTAGCGGTCTTACGACTTCCCCTCTGGGAAGATGACCGACTAACAGCAGCAACAGCAGCAGTGGCAGTAGTAGGCGTACCGCTGCAGGATTCCTCGGATGAATCCCGTATTGAAGAGGACTCAGTCTGGCTGCTGACTTGGGCTGCAGGACTGAATCTGATGGAGATCGAGGAGGAAGTTGACGAGGAGGGTGTTGCTGGTGTGTATCCAACTGGACCACGGGATTTAGGTGTCCCTGAACCGATGACGGTCCTAGCCCCAGTTCCTGAACTAACCACTGAACTATGAAGGTTATTCAGGTGACGTATAAGGGAGGATGTTCCTAGGTGGGCAAGATCCTTATCCCTGCTTATTTGAGCTTTACATAAGCTACATATGGCCATACATTGGTTGTCCGGATTTGGATAAAAATAACTCCAGACCGAAGAGGTGCATTTTTTGGTCTTCTGACCAGGCATGACGATGGGCTTTTTCATCCCATGGACATCAGCTGTTTCCCCCCCTGGTGCCTCATTTTCAATAACCACATCACCATCCTCATCAAGTTCCTCCACAGCGCCAGCTACATCATCAATAGCCTCCTCTCGAGCCACCTCTTCCCGTACAGTGATGGGAAGGTCAGGCTTGACAACCACCAACACCCTTGGACTCGCCTTGGGGATTTGTTTTAATTTCTCTTTAGAAAGCAGAGTTGTTTGCTGTTTTGTTGCTGACAGCATAACTCTCTTCAATTTTTTGTAGGGGGGGAGGAGGAGCAGGGCTAAGATCCTTGGGTGAAGCTGAACCACTAGTCATGAACACGTGCCCGGGGCCTAAGCCGTTCCTTGCCACTCCGTGTCGTAAATGGCATATTGGCAACTTTACGTTTCTCCGCAGATGATTTTAAGTTTCTCTTCGGCTTTTTGGATTTTACATGCCCTGTACTAGGAGATTGGGCATTGGGCTTGCCAGACGACGTTGATGGCATTTCATCATCTATGTCATGACTAGTGGCAGCAGCTTCAGCAGTAGGAAGAAGTGGGTCTTGATCTTTCCCTACTTTATCCTCCAACTTTTTGGTCTCCATTATATGTAGCACAAGATACTGCAGAATGTGTGAACTTGGTAATATTGCAGTACCAATGGACTTATACTGCTGGATTGGTTTTGCAAATTTTGTTATAATTACTTTTTTTTAAAAAAAAATAAAAATTTTAATTTTTTTTTATAATTTTTTTTTAATTTTTTAAACACTTTGGAATAATGGGGAAATAGAGGACACAGCACCACTGGACTGAACAGGACACAGCACAGGACCCAGCAGCACCACTGAACTCAAAATTGACAGAGCACAGCACACAGCACCACTGGACTGATACTGCAGAATGTGTGACCTTTGTAATATTGCAGTACCACTGCACTTTTACTGCTGAATGTGTGAACTTGGTAATATTGCAGTACCAATGGGCTTATACTGCAGGATTGGTTTTGCAAATTTGGTTGTAATTAATTTTTTTTTAATTATTTTTTTGTATTTCTTTTTATAACTTTTTTTTAATTTTTTAAACACTTGGGAATAATGGGGAAATAACTATGTCCTTAGAAGCACAGAGCACAGGACACAGCACCACTGGACTGAACAGGACACAGCACAGGACCCAGCAGCACCACTGAACTCAAAATTGACAGAGCACAGCACACAGCACCACTGGACTGATACTGAAGAACACAGCACAGCACAGCACAGCACAGAACTAAACAGCACAGCACGAGATCTACCAGGACAGAGGACCACCTAACACACCCTCCCTCTACCCTGATCAATGCCCGAGTGAAGATGGGGGCGACTAGCGGGGAATTTATAGGATCCGAGTATCGCGAGATCCGACAGCGGGATTATGGCTCTGAGCCTGAGTTTCAAGTTTTCATTTGGCGCCAATACCCGGATCTGTCTCGGATCCGACTCGGATCGGCAACGTTCGGGTGGGCTCGGATTCAGGAAATCCGAGTGCGCTCATCTCTAATTGAAAACTCAAATTTGTATAACTAATATAGCTTTCTCACCTACTTTTGATATGTTTTACAACTGGTCTTTACAGAAATTAAGCTATCATTTTTAATTTTTCATGGATTCATATTGTTGCACATAAATGCAAATGCCTTATTTTTTGGCATCATGCATTGAGATACAAGAAAATCATCTAACTAAAAAATTGTGCTAACAATTCAAAAACATAACCTTGTCAATCTCAATAATGTAGTCTTTGTAGATACAGAATAGTGTTACACATGTATTAAAGTCTTATTTGATTTTCTTACAAATTTCTCTTTTGGTCTGCTGTATACATCTATCTGTATAAATCCATCCAATTGTTCCTAAAGTGTTTATTTGATACCAACATTTATATTTAAATCCCATTATATATAATTACATGTTTCAGTGATTTTTGCTTATTGTAGTATATAGCAAGATGTGTTATAGGATAATATAAGACCCATAGACAAAGTTGAATGGTATATTTATAGAGAATGTAACGTATGTTGTTACATATGTCATAGAATAATTTACAAGTAAAAAAATAAACATACTATTGGTAAAAATAAATTCTTCAATATGTTTGCATCAACTTTCAGCAACCATAGTAAAAACAAATTTTATGTCCAATTTCAAAAAGATATTTATTACCAAAGAAAATACAACCTTTCATCTCTTATCCTTGTAATTTGTTTACTTTTATTGTCAAATCGAAACATAATTGAAGACAACTAATACATGTTTGAAATGTTTCAGTAATGTTTGAGTTATAACCTCTTCTTTTATTCTATAGTGTTTATTCCTTTGAGTTTTATTTACATGATTATAGTTTGGAAGACCACAGTGCTCTATGAAAAATGGATATGTCTATATTTAGAGCATCTCATTTAAATCATCCTTTTATATAAATGGATTCCAGCTGGTTCTCCTTATATGTAATAGGCTTAATCAAAAACAAATTATAAACACTTTAAATAATATTTGTAAGCTTTAATAGAAAACCGAGGACAATACAGACAATTATAAAATCCATGTTAAAATAAGATTATCATGATCTGTGCTTGTCTTATGTAAAGTACAATTCACTTACCAGCATGTTTTTTTTTATCACTTTATACATTAAAGGTACGTGACTAAATCATGTTGTGTCTCTACATAACAATTTTCAACATCTAGGACAAGGAGTTTGTGTAATTGGAGTCTGGTTTTTAAACTATGCAGTTGAAATAAATACTTCATCATATAATCACACTGCAATAGAATATTTTTTTACAAGATGAGATGGGAAAACATATCTTGAATTACTGTTGCCTAGTGTGAATTTCAAGACCTGTCTTCATGTAAAATATTGTAACACTGGCCACTAGACCTTAACTAATTAAGCAAAATGAGTAAATACATTTTACAGTACCTATACAAAATCATCCTACCCTGGCAAAATCATTACCTTTTGTTACATTACACCATGCAGAACTGTTTAAGTTCAGTCAAATTTCATGATGAGCGATGAAGAACAGTGCTCTTAAAGTCTATCCACAGGTTTTCTATAGGATTTAAGCTAGGGCTCTAACTTTGCCATTCACCTTCCTATCCTTAAGCCACTACATTGTTTTCTTGGTGGTATGTTTATGGTCAATATTGTGCTGGAAAGTGAACCAGCTGCCTATCTTCAGCTGTCTAGGAGAGGGCTACAGGTTTTTCTCAAGAATTCAGAAGGACTTGACAGCATCCATCTTCCTTTCAGTCCTGATAAATCACCCAGTCCATGCTGAAGAGAAACACTCCCATAACATAATGGGGTTGGTTATAAAACATTGACAATGAACCTGTTCACATTCAGAATTTCACACTATATACACTATGTGACACTATAATGTTGACAGTCAATATATCGACACAGTTAAAAGATTGACATTCAGAATGTCTACAGATTCATTAGGTTGACATGGTTAAAATGTCAACAAGGTTGTAAAGTCAACAGTCAAAATGTCAACATAAAGGGTTAAATTTAACCCGGCAATACCGCTGGCACTGCCGACCATCAATACCATCAGCAATACAGTAAAAAAGTGAAATAAATAGTATTAAAAAAAAAACTTTCCGGAGATTGCCTTCAGCTTTAGGAAAAGATGGTAAGGGTCCCTGGGGTATGAATGGCAAAATAAGGGTGGGCTTCAATCATATGAACCATTCCTGGTTTTCTAAATGACCAGGATCAGTGCTAGTAATCAGGAGTTGCAACTGCAAGGTGCTGGTAAAAGGCTGCAAGGCAGCTCAATCAGGCTCTTATTACCTGGGGAGGAGATCAGATGCATCCTGAGAGACACTGCAATGTATGACTAGTAAGTGCTACTATTTTTTTGTTATTTTTTTGCGTGTGTGGGACACAGGGTCCTTCACTTGAGAGAAGGTGTTCTGTGTATAAGTTAGAAGCTGGACAGGCTAGAACTTCATCTTTGTTTGTTTATTTTTATGTCTGGAGAATAAATCTAACTGGGCTAGCTAAATCAAGACACTGGACTGGTTTGATTTATCTGGGTGAAGTGCAGCCATCTAACTAAACTCAGGAGACAGTACCCCTACTCGGTCATATGACAGACTGCCCCCCAGGGCTGCTGGGACCTGTAGTGCACTAAAGAAAAATGTAAATAAAACACAGACACCACTGTAAAAATTACTTTAATTGAAATAGTGTTGTAGAGAGGTAACTTCCTGAGTCGACACCCGGTTGCTCTAATTCTGGGTTACTTGCCAAGTCCTGCGTCAGAGGTGGATACTCCGATAGGATGCATTACAAATACATGCAAAATAATAGGAAGAGCAGCCCACACCCATGAATTAGGTGGTTACATTTTTATTGCAGCCACATTTAAATAATAGGTAGAATTTACTGTTGGACACATGTAAATGTTTTCACCGTAATATGCGTATTTCTATAATGCATATACATCCATATGTAGACTTTTGCATATCGTTAACTTGTACTATCATAAGCCTTGAGAGACGGAACAGGAACAGGCAAGCATTGGCTCAGTATAGTATAGTAGTAATGCCATAATTATATGTGGACACATCCACAGATATGCCACAGATAGAAGACATATCTCAAACTAGTTTTGGAGGGCTAATGCAACAATAGTACTTAGCTCATCAACATTACACTATAATCAGAGTCTGGCTGGGCATGGGGGCATCTGACACACATGGCGGGTTCCATACTGGGCTACCTTGGGTCGGGTCACTGGACTACCTGCATTTTTTTCTTTAAAATTTCCTAATAGACTGCTGAGTTAAGTTCCCCCAGGCTAAAAAATTTGCCAACCATACCCTGACTGTATTATATGAAGTTGCAGCTGTATATTTGAATTACTTAATTGATATTTTTATTTGGATTATTGCAGTGTGACGTTCATGTTTATTAATAACTTTCAAGACACTATTTACTCTAGTGTATATGATACTTCATTGCATTATTATATTGTGTACAAATAGAATAGTTCAAATTTACCATTTACTTCTAACACTGCCAAGTCACATGTCTACGATATTATGCAGTATAATATTGTACTTTATGCTGTATATATTATGCAGTATAATATATACACTTGATATGCCCAACGTGCATTTGGGGCAAATGCTTCTGTTGTTGAGCTGGACGCATGAGATGTGTCCAACTCAACATATGCACGTAGTAGCCTTTTCTTAAGTACCTCTTTTCTTACATATGCACATACATCAACCTCTAAATAAGTCCCTTTGTGTGTTATGATATCCATTTATTATTCTCGCACTCACATTAAATGCAGATTTGAAGGCCCATTCTGTCCACACTATTATTTTAGACATGCAGGGAATCACACAAGATTATGTTATTTAAAAAGAAGTGCATGCAAGAATTCCCTGTCAGCAATTAGGAGGCAAATTAAGGTCAAAAATAAAATATAAAGCTCAGCAAGTGTGCACATTGGGGTTAAGCCGTATAATGAAAGTCTTTCAACCAAAGGTGAAATAATTATTGAAAATGTGTACCAAGATGAAAAATTGATTGAAATCAATTGAAGATTAGATGATTCACCTATGATATGCTAGTCTACGTTATTAAAAATTGGCTCCATGCCCAGAATAGCTTAAAGAAGGAATTTGAGAACTTGATGATTAAAGCAAGATCACCATGAGCACCTCAATAATGCAAACAAAGCATGTGTCTGAGCTGCACCATTCTATTGAAACATTATAAACCACACATGCTTGAATGTATCATGAACTCTGAGCTCTAGGAAGAGGCTAACAGCTAAATCTAGCTTGGTAATTTGATATCAGAAGCGATAATCACAATAGATGTCAATGGTAAAAAGGTATTTACACGAATGCAAGGATGTTTGGAATCATTACAAAATGCTTTCATCAGTCAAGTATGGACCAGTAATCTTGTGCAAACACACTCTGTACAACGCATGCCATGCTAGGTTCAAAAGCAATCTATCATCACAATGAGGCATATTTATATTTAAAATTAAATATAGCCCTTGGCAATGTCAAGTTAATTATGTTTTCATACATGGATATCTGAATATAGTTTTTTTTTGTTTTACATTTTTAGAATGTTGCAATTGTTATATATTCAGTCTCTTACAAGGATCATTTACTAGGGACAATTTCACTGGCATGCAATTGGCTTAATTCCTGTTTACTTTCAGAGGACATATACTTCTGCTTTGCTTTAAATGGTAGCTGTACTCATGCACGGACATGGACTGCACAATGTATCTGTTAAGATGCTATAAAGCATCACATCTTTGAGTGCAACTGGACTGTGCAATATGGCTGTTCACGTTGCTCTTGCTCCAACATTATATGGGGCCCCACTATGATCTCTATCCAATAAAACCCATTTGTGCATATAGTTATACAAAAACAGTGTAAAGGCCACCACACACACTCTGTTCTACAAAAAATATATAAAATATATAAATGCAACTTTTTAAATATAATTAAATACATTGCTTTACGTAGTTGAGCTCTAAACTGTTTCAGAAATCAGCAAAATTGAAAACATTTTTCTCTGAATATTCGCATTTGGCTGCATATCCCATAGATTGTAAGCTTACGAACAGGGTTCTCTTACCTCTCTGTCTGTATGTATTACCCAGTATTGTCTTATTAATGTTTGTTCCCAATTGTAAAGCGCTACAGAATTTGCTGGCGCTATATAAATAAATGATGATGATGATAATGATGATGCTTCACGCTTCACAAGCGGAAATTGACCTTAAGTGTTTTCAGGCCAACCTCAACCACACCACATAGGATAATAAAATAACCATCATTTTCTCTGCTTTATTCATAGACTACAAATTCTGTGAAGTGTTCACTTACAAATATAGTGGAGCTCAAGCATGATATCACTGAAACGTCTGTCAGAGTTTATGTGCTCAAATTTATACCAAGCTTTAATAAAATGCTGTTTATTCATTTTTCCAGGAAGGAAATAAGTTCAACATATAACCTGCACCGTAGGTTTCCTATGACATAGACTAAGAAGAATCAATGCAGATCCCAAACAATCAAATTAAACTAAATGTTTTGTGTATCAAAGCTTTACCCAGTTGATAGATGTTGGATAAAGCATGACTTAGTTATTTCTCTGTGACATCACAGCAGATCATAGTCATCTGCTACCACAGAATTAATCAGAGTATGTGACTTTTATACGCAACTTATTTTTGCATTATATTTTTTTATTGTATGTTTTCGGATGTGAAACAGCTTTGTACGACTGGCAAAATAAAGATATGTATACAATATTATCTGTCATGTGTTTATACATTTTTGCTTTCCCTTTTGTACAATAAAGATGTTGATAACAAAAACAACACATAAATATAGTAACACATTTGTTTTAGCATAGTTGACTTGAATATTACTATTATTTATTCTGAGATTTTAACTAGAACGCCTAGGTCTGTTTGTGTGTTAGACATTTGTTTAGCACTGTTGGGATTCAAGTAACAGCAACAAATGTAAATCAAACATAATTTGAACTTTAAAAGGGCTTATTAGTACTACCAATATAACACAGAACTGGAGGTTGTGCTAGTGCCATCTAATGTCATTACCTCTTTTTCAAAGACACGCTGGTTACAACTGAAACATTTAAGGTGATCTGGGTTTTAGGATATTGAAAAGTATGTAGGTGACTAAGGTAAGGCATACCAGAGCGCACAAACTTAAGAGACTTAGACAACATATATATCGTCAACTTTAGTAGATAGCAGATATAAACCTAATTATTTTAAAATTATATAGTATCAAACTCCTAACTATCTTTATCTGAAACAGGTAAGTCTAATTATCCAAATTATTAAAGGTCAGCATGCTAACAAATACTCATCATAGGAAATCCACATAATTATGACAAAGACTCCCAAACTCTGACAACAAAGATTGATAAAGTCAAGAAACTAAAGCTCTGCCTACAGCCTAGATATTTATTAGTGTTACCAATTTCAATTATGTACTAAAACAATGAAATTGTGGAGTTACTGTTGAGTAATGAAATTTCCATACTGAGTGAGTCAATGCATAGTAAAAACTGAACAATGTTAGGTAATGCACTGAAATCAAAGTAGTTATTAAAACAGACTACATTGATGTATTTTTAATCCAATCCATATTGCATTCTAGATAGCAAAAGTTATATGGATCTCAATGTTGAAAAGTCTAAACACCAAAAACTGTATGCCCAAAGAAGGACAGAATTAGCACCCAACCGGATGCACAATGTGATAAAGTACAATATTCACACTGAAAGTTCTTAGGGAAAAGCTCTGTTTCCAAACAGATGGTGACGATATTGGGACGGGGTATACTTGAGAAAACGTACCCCTCTAAGGTGACATTCCCGGGACTACCAATCCTCTGCAGTCCCACTGTGCACATTGCAAATTCCGGATATTTGTCGTCAAGGAAGTTGTTGTGACCACATCTCTGGCTACTATGTCGTTGTTAATGCACATGCGCCCAGAGTGAGAATACAGTGTTGGTCCAGGGGGATCAGTTCATATGTCTAGCATAATGACAATAAACAGAAGTTGAGCAAACAATTGCTGATTAACAGATAATGATGTATTCAACCCATTTCATCACGCAGAGTAACTTCCTCAGGGATATGTTATGCAATAAGTGTGTATTCCAAAAGTCTCTAAAATAGATGTAGGTGGTGTTACTTGATGAGAACAAATGTGGTCCAAGTCCAATGATTGGTGGAAATCTTGGCAAAATACCAGGATCTCCTCAGTCAAATCCATGGTGATATGTCAATAATAAATCTTCAGTGGATCAAAAATAACAGTATTAAAAAACAAGTGTGATATCAATCTGCTCACATTAGAACAAAATTGAGTCAGAAATAGAACACCAATAGATAGAATTTACACTAATAGATGAGCTTATTTGATGTTTTGGATATATGTGGGTTGCAAACATATCGCTTATGTTGTAAAAAAAATAATAATATTGTAAATCTGATATGTCTTAACATGAAAGGAAAAATATGAGCCTGCACTGGTGGTTACATTGTATATGTACATGTACAGTAGTTCCCTTTATGCTATGGGACAATTGATTATATCTGAAAGGAATTATAAAACAAATAAATGCACATATAAAAATAATAAGGTAGGTCACGGTTAAATGGTCCAAAGTGCCTAATTCTATTAACAAGATAATAAAGAAGGTTTGTGATTTATCTAATTATATAAACCTCCTGATACGACTGTTTCCTGGTATTAGTTTTGGATATAATTGAACTCTGATCTGCATGGATAGTATTCTTCCAGGGTTTGGCAGAGCAACATTCCACTCCATGTTGACAGACATATGACTTTATTATGACTTAAAAGAAGGAGTGTTAAGGAAAACTGTTTTATTGTATTGTACCTGGCCACTCCATAGCATGGAGCACACAGAATTTTAATGCTTGGGGTAAAGGTGAGCGTATACAGTATACACTTGGGACACATGCAAACAGTAAACAGTAATGATCTCTTGTAAGATGATGACATTGAACTACTGTAAGCTGGGTATTGCTTATTGCTGTTAAATAATATTAGTATTAAGTTACAGTTTTCGGGCACTTTATGTTTTCAAAATGCAGTTCTAGATGGGAGAAGGGTGCATACAGTGACATCACAGCACTGTGTGTATGTCAGAGCAATCACTTTATAATCAGAAGCTGGCACCAGGAGTCAAAGAGGTGATATTAGGTTAGCTTGGTTAGTTCTGTTCTTAGAGGCAGGGGAAAAATGTATTTAAAGGCAGAGAAAGAGACAGAAAGTAAAAAACAAAATAGTGGACAATAAATGAGGTAGGCATGGAATAATGGGGGAAAGGGGGTGGGGCGGATGAAAGACATAGAACAGCTTAGGGTTCTATGGACATTTAAAACAAATATAGGAATGACACATTGACTACAAAGCTTAAACTCTAATTGTGAGAAGGTGCCACAATCACTTATATGACAGCAAATTTTAAGCATTTTAAACTACTATTCATAACTGGTAGTCAGTATTTTCTGAAACCATTACTAATCTATTGCTTTCTATAGATGAATGGATGTGTAAATTCAATCCATGAGATGGGGATCCTGAGAAAAAGTCTTACACAAATAATTAATACAACTTTGTTATTCTTCATACAAATTAGCATACATTATTCTTTCACTGCCTTTGAAAGCATTTAACAAGCTATTTGTGAATTACTTCCTGCCAAATATTTTTAGTGCTTATCTAATTTCATCAGAACATGTGATGTGACATGTTCTTTGTTTTGAAATTTATACTATATGTATTACTTAAATTTCAGCTGGCATGTACAACTCATAACTTCTAAAAATGTATCATCATATGCTTAGATAATAGCACCATATTACACAAAGCTGTATCCCTGTCCCATTGGAGCTTACTGTTTAAATTCCCGATCACATAAACACACGCTTTAGGGTCCATTTAAGGCAGCAGCTAATTATTAGCCTCCTTGTATGTTTTTAGACTGTGGGATGAAACCTGAGAACACAGAGGAAACCTACGCAAACGCTGGAAAAACTTACAAACTCCACAGGGCCCTGGTTGAAAATGAACTCAAGACCCCAGTGCTGTGAATCATCAATGCTAAACACTGTGTCACAGTACTGTCCACTCTATTATCAACTGTTACACAATATTTTATTTACATAATTTGGCTATTATAAATATAATGCATTCATACTTGGAATCAGCTGCCACATTGCTTGTGAATGTATTGTTTTAAGTTGCAAGAAATAGTATATGGAAATATAAATATTACAAATGGTAATGATTCACAGTTAATCTAATGTGTATATAATGTTATATAATATATCATATCCATTTCATATCATCATTTAGTTATGTAGAACCAGACACCTTGCAAACAAAAAAGATTGACAGATAACTTTGGTCTAGCATCTCATCGGTTTAACCACAGCACATGACTTTAAAATTGACAGGAAACCACTTGTACTATTATGTAGATGAAATTAAAGAATGAATAGGTTGTTGATTAAAGAGGAGAGTGGACAATTATAGGAGGCTCCCTGAAAACATAAGTATACAGGAAAACGTTTTCTTTGTACCACACAGTGTGTGGCATCCTTCTGGGTAAAATATCAACATTCTCTGCTCTTAAAAGGCAAAGAAAATTGAAAAGATCTATTTAAAGGAAAATCAGAATCATATTCTACAATAGTATATCACTGTAAAATATGTGTTTATAAAAGTGAAGTGTCAATCAGTACAGATATTGATATAAAAAGTATTTGCATACATAATTGTTAAGATACATTTTTGCAATTTTGTTGAATAAACTAATGATAACAGGAATAGGGCAACAAGAATACATGTTTTAATCTGCTGCATTACATATACATAAGAAAAATAGATTCTACTTTTGCTTGTTTTGCTGTACATTGTTTTTCTTTATTTAGGTATTTGCCCTGTGGTTAGTACACATCATGCTCACACCTGTTCATTTTTCCATACATATACACTTTTCTATTACATTTAAAGTTTATATTTTTTGCCCCCTGTGTAAAGATAGCCTGTTTTCTCTAGTTCGCTATTTGTTACCTGGCAATATTTTCATGTTATCCAATATTCCATAATGAGTGGATATGTTTTACATCAGCTACTGCTGTATATAGAGTATTATGACTTGTCATACAGGTTTGGATGATATTTCATTATTATTAGATGTTAGATTTATATTATATTTTATTGTTAAGGTGTCACAAAGGGTCCGCAGCACCGTACATAGGGGGATGAACAGAGTACACATTCACAAATTACACATAGCACAAACGGCTGCTAATAATACATAACACATGATACATATTACATAATGGTGCAGAACAACTACTCGATAGACAGATATTGATATAAGAAAAAAAGTTGGCAAAAAAAAGAAAAATAGTTGGCAAAAATCATCTAGTAGAGATAACAGATGGATAACACTTACATGGGTGAGTTGTAAGGCAGTACACCTTGTAAAAATCATTAGTATCTAGGCTATGAGTACTAGATTATTAACACTACTACAGTTAATAGCAAACCAAATTAACTATTATTCCTACCACATCAGCTGAATTAGTTAGCACCACTTTAGAACACCCACAGCTCTGACTGTGAGTATTGCCTCTTCTGGGCACCAGGAAGATCTGGACCCATTGATTTCAATCCCAGAGAAACACAAATAATTTTTAGTTTTAACTGATAATATATTGCTATACTGATGACAAAACATACATGATTGAATTGCTGCCTTTCGATATACATGTCTAAGTATGTGTCCACAAACTCAGAAGTGTCAGCGTCATTTGTGCACAACAGTTCTTTTACATTAACCTTCCACAAGGATGGTTTAAAGAAGTGCTGCTATAGGTTCATTAGCTCTGATATTACAGACGGGTTATTAAGACCTATCTTCCAAGCCAAAGCTATTATAAACTATTATATACCTATTATATACCAAGTACGTTTTTTCTCTGTGAGTCCAGAGCATTTTTTACTTAAAACTCCTGTAATCCATTTACTATAACATGAGGTAACATGGTGGTTTTCAACCAGCAAGTAGCTGTTTTTTTACTGAGTGAAATAATCAGTGTATTTTGAAAGAAGTGCAGGATACTGTGTTATTTTGTCGGGAGATGTAGAAAGGAACCAGAAATGTTTGCCCTAGTTTTTTCAATTAACCCATACAATTTTAAATTGCCTTTAGATAGCAAGGTTTGAAATCCCACATTGAATTCAAGTTCTTTCCTATGTCCTCTATCTGAAAATGTCATGATTTTTTTTCTTAGCAGCTGGCATGATTTGCTGTAAAAGTGTAAGTTTAGAAAAAACTTTTGACAAATGAGCCTGAACCACAGGATGATTTGTGACTGCAAGCAAATTTGCTAGGGTAACAAGGTGATTTCCACAATTTAAAAAAATTAATGTTTGGAGACAAATTCCTAGCTAATGTAAGCAAATTCAGTTATTGTCAGGAAGATAATATAGTTGTTTCTGAGAGGTTGAATATCAGTGCTCCAACATAAGAAAACTATGAAATCAGTTTATTTTTAGTATATTTGGGCTTGGAAAAGCTGCTCCTACAGCAGTTTTTAATGCATATACTTCAAGGACAAAGAGAGGTGAAGGGTCAGGGTGAGCCAGAACAGGTGCAGAGATAAATAAACACTTACATTTGTCAAATAAAGCCTAAGCCTGGTCTGGCCACTGAAATGTGGTGTTTTACAGGTGAGGTAGTAATTTTCATTAGTATCGCAGATTTGTAAGGGGACACAGTGTTCTGCAGTATCATCATAGTAGAGAAAACAGTACATACAAAAACAGGGACATACAATGTAGATAAAATAAATGCAAACATGAAAACAAAGGATAGACAGGGCCCTGCTCATGAGAGAGCTTACATTCTGAATGGTACAGGAACAAGAAGATCAAGTGTGGTTCAGAGTGGAGGCTTGGATAGTTGTGTGAATGCATTAGTGTAAGTAGTATCAGTGGGAGTAAGGAAAGCTCTAGTAAAATGGTGGGTTTACATAGAGCGTGTAAAGATTTAAATGCTGTCCAAACTAAGTGGTACCAAATGGTATTTATTCCATATGTGCAAATCATGGCACCACAAAAACAGATTATGGTATCAGAGATTGATAAAATGCTCAATAATGTTTCTGAATATGTAATTTAAATTGCTGAAAAGTACCTTAGACATTTCAGAGCCCGCAAAGGATCAATATGTATTTAAATTAGAGATGCTCGGGCTCGGTTATCTGAGAACCGAGCCCACCCGAACTTCGCCAATCCGAGTAACGAGCCGAGCCGCGTCGGCACTTTTGCGCACCCTCGGAAGTGAAAACGAGGCAAAACGTCATTGTTGCATCATCAGATCTCGCGAGCTTTGGATTCTTTAAGTTCCGCTCTCCACGGAGATCCAGCGCCATTTCACAGAGAGACACAGAATGGGTAGCAGGCTTGTTGGCAGTCTCCAGTGCAGTTGGGAAGCGTCATTAATGAAAGAAAAAGAGGAGGGGTGGTAGTGCTCTTGGCAGTCTCCAGTAGTGTGACATAGCTCACACAGAAACAGAAGAGGTGGCAGTTTTCAGTGCTGAAAGACAAATTATAGAGCTGGCAGTGCTCTTCAAAGGCTCCAGTGACATTGTACTGTGACATAGCTCACACAGAAACAGGAGAGGTGGCAGTTTTCAGTGCTGAAATACACATTATAGGGCTGGCAGTGTTATTAAAAGGGTCCATTGACATTGTACTGTGCCATAGCTCACACAGAAACAGGAAATGTGGCACTTTTAAGTGCTGAAAGATACATTATAGGGCTGGCATTGTAATTAAATGTCTCCAGTGACATTCTACTGTGCCACAGCTCACCCAGAAAGAGGAGAGGTGGCAGTGTTCAGTGCTGAATGCCAAATTGTAATAATAGGACTGACAGTGTTTTTAAAAGTTTCCAGTGACATTCTGGGTGGCAGCGTCCTTGTCACTCTCCTTTAACATTGCTCTGTGCCATTGCTCATAAGAAATAGGAGGGGTGGCAGTGTTCGTGTCACTCTCCAGTCACATTGTTCTTGTCACTCTTCAGTCTCAGTGCCGTTGGCCACACAGAAACAGGGGTAGCAGGGTTCTTGTCACTCTCCAGTCTTCAGTCACATTGTTCTTGTCCCTCTCCAGTGTCAGTTATGATGATGCTAATCCCTCTACATAATGTGCTGAAGCCTAAGTTTAAGTGCATAATGGTTTTAAGTCATGGAAACAAAAATGTAAAAAAGCACCTTTTACCTTGGTAAAGAAAAAGACTCCTGTAATCCAGGCAAAGTTAAGTGCTGAAAAAAATTAAATTGCCAACATGCTATTCTACACATGCAGTGGCAAAGAAAGAATCAGGCCTTTGTCGTTCTCTATGAGGGCTAGTTCTGCAACTGTCAGTGAGGCATCTTGTTATAAGGTCAGTCATGACGATACAAGACCTTGTCATTGTGACTCAAAAAGTGCTGCCCAAATACTTTTACATGTAAAAGCCAAGCTGGAAGAAAACAGTAAGGCAGTCCAGTCGACAATTCAGTATTATTAGGTCGCCAATTCACATGGTGCACAATATTATTAGGTAAACAATTGAAATGTGGACAGTACTATTATAGGGTTAGGGATATGATTAAGGACAGGTCTAGGGACAGGGATAGGGTTAGGGACAGGTCTAGAGATAGGGATAGGGACAGGGATAGAGATAGGGATAGAGGTCTAGGGATAGGGATAGGGTTAGAGTTAGGGATAATATTGTCTACATTTCAAAATGTCAACCTAATAAATACTGTCTACATTGCAATTGATACCCTAATAATACTCTTGATATCATTATATTGTCGACTTTATAACCTCTTCTACTCTCTTGCCCATCAATCATATTATGTCATTCCAACACAAGGGTGGGTGGGAGTTCCGAACAACAATTCCCGTTTGCACCACTTTTATTTTCTGCCACTGCTGTGTGGAAATGATCCCTAAATGTGCTGTGAACTGCCATGTGTTTGTGCCATTACTAATTGACAGAGCAACCAGGCAGCTCTAGTTCACTGTTAGCTTCGCTACTTTAAGCCCATTGTTAGCTTGTTTTGTGGGGGCCCAAACAAACCAAGCACTTCAGCCACAAAAGTGGCAATCCTTGTCGCTGGAGTGCTTGGTTTGTTAAACCGTACATGTCCTTTTCAATGTCTTACATAAGGTGGGGTGGGTGGGAGGGCCCAAGGACAATTCCATCTTGCACCACTTTTCTTTTCTGCCACTGCTGTGTGGGAATGTTTCCTCGATGTACTCTGAACTGCTATGTTTTTGTGCTCGCTGCAGTCTTTGGCCTAAAGTGTATGAAAATAATATTGTGACCCGTGAGGTGGTCAAAATTGACTGAAAATGACTGGAAATTAGTGTTATTGAGGTTAATAATGAAGTAAAAAAAAAAGAACAAAATTGTGTAATTTTAGCATGTATTAGAAATATTTCAAAAAAATACAGTTCCAAAACCAAAACATGCAAGGGCGGTTTTGCCAAAATGAAAACCAAAACACGAAGTTAATCCTGATCCAAAACCTAAACTAAAACACGGGGGTCAGTGAGCATCTCTAACTTAAATAGATGTTGTTGGTTTTAAATGTGTGTTTCAGTTTATCACCAGTTTAGAGTATTGCTATATTGCAGGCACCTATAAGGTTGAAATTAAACAAATCTTAACACCCATTATCTCAAGAAGTTAGGGTCTGGAAGGAAACAGATAACTTTTATGATCTTACTTTTATTAAGTGTTTGACATAATATGGAGGTATCTTTCTCTCAAATTTGTAACTACTTACTTGGTGATACTGTAGGATACCTGTAGGAGCCCAGAAGCAAATGGTAATGACCCTTGCATATCACACACTCACACTCTACAGTCACTGAGGAAAACAAAAAACACAAAAGTTGGAAGAGTATCATGAGAGCATGTAGTCCACAGAGAGGTATCATGGGTTGAGGCAGAAGGATTGTCAAGAAAGTCTAGGTCAACGTCAGAACAAACAGCACAAGTTTGTGAGTGATAAGTCAAAGCCAATGTCCAAATCCACAAGGACCTAAACATAGGAGCCAGATAACATGCTATGGAGCCAGAAAAACTGAGATTGCCAAGCTCAGATAGACAAAATGGCGTCCTTAAAGGATCACTAAATTGTAACATATAGGTAAAATACATTTTCAGCATTAACCTGACATTTCATTACACCTGTTTAAAACAAATGCCTTGCCTCCCCACTAAATTACAAACAGATGATTGCCATTCCACATCTTTAAGACAGTATTCTGATTACCAAATTGACCGAACAAAATCACTCAATGCATAGCCATGTTTATAACATGTGTAAAATAAATGGGTAAAAAGAGTGAAAGAACAGTGTCAAAATATAATATAAGGTGTCATTTTTTTGTATTATTCCTTCTCTTTTTAAAAATCAAATATGTGCATAACAGTTACCCATTTACGTTTTTTTCTTAAAGCTATTTTAAATATTCCTCAAGGACTTGAATGAATGAATGAACACACTAAGTTTGACATTAACATTGATTAGGTTGACTTGTCTAACGTTTGCTCCTAGCAAATGACAATGTGCCCACTGTGAGATCAATAATATCATGTTAATGCTTTATCTTAATGTATTTGGATTTGTACCAAAACCTTTGTCAATTTTGCATATAGTACAATGTTATCTAAATGTGATCTAAATGTTTTGTTTTGTAAAATGTGTTAAAGATTCTTTGAACTTGAGTATGTTTTCCTACATAGCTCAGATAACAAAAGTAAAAAAAAAAAAAAAATTCAGTGCACTCCTTAGCTCCACTACCTTTACAAGAATATATGTATGTGAACCTTGTCCCATATTATCAATGTATATAAAATAAATACATATTATATAGCAATTTCAAAATAAATAATGTTATTTAAGTAATGAAGGAAGAAACTTATAAGAGTAACAAAAAGTTCCATGTGCCAATTTAGTGGGATTTCACAAAAATCCACTAAAACCTGCACTGAGAGTTCATGTGAAGTCATATACCAAAGTGTTAAGTGAGGAAACCTTTGCAATTTTATAGGCTAAATTTTATAAATGTCTTCAATCATTTCATCATCTTATAATCCCCACTTGGTCAACTTTAATTCATCTGTAGCATCAAAGGTATAAATAAACTGATTTAAGGAAAATATCAAACCTAGCCGTAATAGTTATTATTATTATTATTATTATTATTATTATTATTATAGATTTGTTAGGTGCCACAGTGCTTCGCAGCGCCGTACAGTAGGGTGAACAGTACATACATAAAATAGGGATATACAAGGTAGACAAAACAAATGCAGACATGAAAACAAAGGGTATGAAGGACCCTGCTCTTTAGAGAGTTTACATTCTAAGTGGAAGAGGGCACAGCTGAAACAAGAAGAGCGAGTGTGGCTCAGAGTGGAGATTGGGATAGTTGTGAGGGTGCCTTAGTGTGAATAGTGTTATCGGGGATAAGGTCACCTCTAAACAAGAGATGGGTTTTCAAAGAGCATCTAAATATTTGAAGACTGTGGGAAAGTCTGCGTGGTAGGGAATTCCATAAGTGGAGAGCAACACGGGAGAAGTCTTGTAGGCTGGAGTGAGAGGTGGATGCCAGAGATGAGACAAGGCGTAGGTCAGAGGTAGATCTAAGAAGGCGGTAATAGTAATAATAATAATAATAATAATATAATAATAGTAATAGTGATGTTGACTCACTTTTTCACCACTCTCTATAAATGAGTTTATCATTATTGCTTTTGTGTCATAACGCAAAAAGCACAGTGTAAGTCCAAGGTTTGTCTGATATTAGATCCAAGCTATTTGTGATGGAAAGGAACCCCTTTTCCCATAGAACTTATACATGCCCATCGGTACTCAGCTGCCCACATGACTTCTTCTTTTCAAAATCTTTTAATTGAAGCATATATGTGTACATGTTACATATAGTAATAACAAATGCATTATATATCAAATCCACGAGTCAATATTTAAAATCATTAACTGTATCAAACAAAGTTTCACTATTTTATTTAAATAAAAACAAATTTAGCTTCAAATTGGGAATCACATGGAGGTCAATAACAATAAAATTAGATTCACGCCATGTCCAAAACTACTGGATAGTCACCTATAAATTCACGTAATTCATACTACATAGTTGGACAAAAACATTTACATATTTATGCTTTAATTGGCTTTGATAAAATGTTAATAAAACTTTTCCAAGTGGTAAAAACTGGTTTAAACTCTGTCTCTTTATGCAACAAAGTTTCAAGCCAATCCATGCAAAAAAATGGAAAAGCTTTTTTCTAAACAATGAAAAAGATGGCGGTAAATTCTGAATCCAGACCTGTAGTATACTCTTCCAAGCCACTGCTGAAACTACATGAAGTAGTTTTTTACAACCCTTTTGTATCTTAAATTCTTTAAGTAAAATCCCAAGAATTGTCTATTCCGGAGATAGTGGGAAAAAATGATCATTAGTGAATCTCAGTCCGGGATCCAAAATCTTTTTATTAATGGGTAGTCCCTAATACAGTTTACTAAACCAGTATTTCTTAAGCCTGGTCCTTAGGACCCGTAACAGTGCATGTTTTCCATTTTTCCTTGTTTTAACACAGTTGTACTCATTACTGACTGGCACAGTATAACAGATCCACAAGCTGTACTAATTATTTTCCTTGTCACCTGTAAATCTTACACTGTAGGGGGTCTTGAGGACTGGGTTTGAGGAACACTGTAGTAAATCACCTCTTGCAGAACCACATTTCTGCCTTGAATGATCTATTGTCTAACCAATTAGGTTTCTACAAAAGAGCGACAAACACACCCTATGGTATATATTGAGAAACATTTCAGTGTATGTAGCAAAGGGTGTGATTAACTGCACTCCCTATAAGGTGATGTTCAAGCTGCCAGAGGAAAAATATAGGTGACCCTATTCCTATAATAGAAAGAGAATTCTCAGCGCTAATAGGGGGGGTGCCTATAAATGTATATGAGTAAGAGAGGAGATGTGTGAATGTGGCAATGCAGGTGCCTTCTTTATTATCAAGTGCAGACACACAAAATATAGCAATTCTGGCCAGAATAAAATAATACACTGTGATGCACCAAATGGTGCACGGTATATCACAAAAAGCCTCGGCTGACAATGTGAGGCATAAGGTGCAAAAAAGAGCCCAATGACGGCAAATATACAAATAGAGAAGCAGAAACCCAGTTCTGAGAGTTACTTGCTCAAGTCATCAGCAAACACAATAGCTTTTATCTACCATTTGCCCACCTTTGTAGACTGTAGCAGCTGCCAGTTTTTCATGGTTCTCAGCATCTGGTCTAGTTTATCTTGAAGTCAATCCTCTTAAATGCTAATTTTATTATTATTAATCATTCAGCACTAGTGGTGGCCACTTTACTGAATAATTGTGGTTCCATCAGGTATTTTTGAGTTGATTTTCTGCTATGCAAAAAGCATTGGCAATTGTTTGTCCCCTCCTTGGCAGCTGCCATTTTGTTGGTGGGTTATCAATGTTAAAAAGCCTGGAATTTTCTGCCCTTGTTAATGAGGCCATCTTTAGGCACCACAACTGCTGGTTTGTTTGTTTTTTTCTTCCACATGATGGTTCTCAATTATTTAATTGTGGATGCTATAAAAGACTGTTTACCTGCAGCTAGGACTTTCACACCTGATGCAGTCCTGGGCACGAATCATGTAGGTGTCAGACTCAGAAAGCGCTGTAGACTCAAGATCTACTGTAAACCACTAACTGGAATTTATGCCACTGAACTTGGAGGTGCAGAGTCTAATGTATCCCTGGTGTTCACCAGGGATCCATGCAAGGAGGTTTAGGCTTAGCTGCAAAGGGTTTTCACAGAAGTCCCTCTAAAACTTTGCAACAAATTGACCTCCACGATCAGAGATTATTTTGTGTGGACAGGAAGATTTTCTTCAAATATAGTTGTCCAAGTTCTGAGGCCGAAGTCAGACCTTTACAAGGAGTAAAATGAGCCATTTTAGAGAATCTATCTACAACAACCCAGATAATGTTGTAGCTAAGACTTTGGGGTAATTAAGTAATAAAGCCCATAGTGACACTGGTCCAGGTCTAGTCTGGAATCGGGAGAGGGAGAAGAAGACTAGGAGGACATTGTCTGGGGATCTTGTGATGAGCACATGTGCTGCAGGCTTCTACATATTTACGGACATCAGAACCAAGAGAAGGCCACCGATAGTATCTGGAGAGGAAAGCAATGGTCTTCTTATAGTCCGCGTGCCCTCTGATGAATTGACAGTAGTATTTTGCAAATCCAATGAACCACTGGGTGGCTTTAACACAACAGGGTTGTGGCCAGTTGAGAATGGATTCCATCTTCATAGGGTCCATTTGGAGACTGGTACCTGAGATGAGGTAGCAAAGGAAGGGGACTTGAGGTCATTCAAAAAGACATTTGTTGAGCTTGCAATTCAGGGAATGGGAGAGAACCACTTTAAGATGACTGCAATGAGAGAGCAAGTCTGGAGAAAAAACGAGAATGTCATTGAGATAAACAATCACTGATTGTTATAGAAGGTCTCTGAAGATCTCTTTGACAAATTCTTGAAACACAGTGCAGAGCCCGAAAGGCATTACTAGGTACTCGTAGTGCCCGTCAGAAGTATTGAAGGTCGTCTTCCACTCATCACCGATATGAATGTGCACCAAGTTGTAAGCTCCTCTGAGGTCTAATTTGGCAAAAATTTGAGCTCCACGGATGCGATTAAACAACTCTGGAATAAGAGGAAGCAAATAGCGATTCTTGATTGCTATAGAATTCAGGCGGCGGTAGTAAATACATGGTCATAAGGAGACATCCTTCTTTTTAACAAAGAATCCAGCCCTCGTGGGAGAGGAAGACTTTCGAATGAAGCCCCACTGCCCCCTGGATACACTGGGGAACTTGTGCCTGATTAGTCTCCTGTTGTTCCACACGCTGAGCCAGGTGGAGGAGAAGTTAACAAGCAGAGGGTTCCCCAGTTCCATCTGACATGGCCAGAGTATACTGTCAGACTCAGAAAGCGCTACAGACTCAAGATGTACTGAAAACCACTAACTGGTATTTACACCACTAAACTTGAAGGTGTGAAGTCTAACGTACCCCTGGTGTTCACCAGGGGCCCCCGCAAGGAGGGTTGGGCTGTAAAGGGTACACGGGTTGCGGTCCTCTAAGAAAGTTACCAGTGTAGTGATATAGAACAGTCAGGACAGTCTGGGTCAAAACAATCAGGAAGAGACGGTACCGAAGAGAGATCCACAGAAATAAACATAAAAGACAGCATATGTCCAGCGCTGGGAAAAAAAACCTCTATCTCTATATAGCAAAACGTTTCTTGATAAACTTCAAAGATGTATGTAATTTGATAAAAAACACACATTTATTAGAACCATAGATTCCTATATTAAAATAAACATACCTGAAATACATACAAGTTTATACAATGATATATAGTGAGCACATAGATTCAATATGAGGCTAAGGTGTATTTATAATGTATAAACCTCCATATAAATCATGGAACGTAGGATCCGGATAATTAGTATACAACTAAACAGGACTCCATGAATCATGGATATTCTAGGTTTCCATAATTGAAAAAACAATTTTCCGGAGTACTTTCAAAAGTGCATGCATGCATAAAAAAGAGAAAAAAAGGAAGAGAAATAAAATCCGGACATAGAATAAATGGTCTTGTCAGACACACATTAAAAATATTAATATTAGTAAGTTCCAGAGTAATGGATTAATCATATGTTCGTAATAAACAATTGGTCTCCAGCTGAATAAAACAAGTATTACAATGATGTAAAGTTCCGTTGGTTCCACATATTCTTAGTATGATTAATGAGATCCTTCTTTTAACATATACGGTAATTGTGTGGCATCAGATATTTTAAAAAATATAATATGCTGGAATCGCTCTTACCACATCCTATAGCTCTCAAAGGAGGGTAAATGGAGAACGTAATTCCAATGTTGTTTTGCGATCGTCCCCGGACCTTCCAAACCTCTGATGGTATTTCCGTCAGGGGAGTGCAGTGTATATTCTGACCTCCAGGAAACCATATGATGAATTATTTGTTCCGCTTCAGTCAAATGCAATTGAAGTTATCAGGGCATATACTTATCAGTGTAATCTTATACTCCACACAGCGCTGTGTATAAAAACGAATAAAAACAGGTGAGAGGAAAATCCTTAGCTGACGCGTTTCGTCCCACAGGTAGCGGAACTTTCTCAAAGCTAATATCCCGAAACCACTCTTATTTATAGTGCACATGAGCGTGGTTATCTTCCAGGTGATGTTCACCTTAGAATACACTTCTTCTTTTTCAATTTCCCCATTCCTGTTCAGGGAACAAAGGTATATTGGATATATATCAAAGCATATATATATTTTATTGTTTTTATTTTATGTCTATATTTATAAGGTCCTCCCATTCTTCACTTATCCCGTTTTTTCCTCCAATATATAAAAGAAGAAAAATAAGGGAAAACGGATTGTAAAGTCTTCCAGGTGGGAACGATCGTAAATATCTCTAAAGGGCAGATGATGTCTTCCAATGTGTTATAAGGGTTCTTTCTATCTCCCACTAGTTCTTTCAGTAGAGGATGACAATATTCTTCATAGAGTTAATTTGTTCATAAAAATTCATAGATTCCAAGTTCACCCTGACCTGGACTTGATGTTCATATATCAAACATTACTCTTATTTTCTTCTCATGTCATATGTAGTACTCCTAATTGTTTATACTCATAAATTTTCTCATATAATTCAATTTCTCATTGGGTCTGCTTTTATACAGTCCCAAATATTTAAATATAATAACTCAAGACAGACGCATCTCTTACAAACAATGCACATGATGTTTCATATAGAATAGATATCTAAAATAGCCACTCAGTGCTCCCAAAGATGTTTACATACTTATATCACCTTTGATATATGCACTAATTTGTATCACAAAAATCTAGAGCCTCATTTAACCCATTTGGGCAAAGAGTCCCTAATTTAAAAATCCACGAGGATTTGCATAAACAAATCCTTTTGAACCTATCTCCTCGTCTCACAGTAAAGGATACATGTTCCAAGCCTATAATCTTAAGGCATTCTGGATTGTTTTCATGGACTTCAGAAAAATGTCTTGAAACACTGTGAGTTAACAGACCATTCAAAATGTTCCGCCTATGCTCGCGAAACCTTGTTTTAAGAGGTCTAACAGTACGGCCTACATACTGGAGCTTGCAAAAGCATTCCAGCATGTATACGATATAGGAGGTGTCACAATTAATAAATTGTTTAATCGAATACTCAGTTCCACAAGAGTTAGATCTCACTTTATTAACTTTATTCAGAATATGACCACAGGTCAGACATCTGCTTTTACCGCATTTGTAGCACCCCTTAGGTCTATCGGGGAGCCACGTGTCATTTGTTTCTACTCGCTCTTGCTTAAGCATGCTCGGGCCTAGTATTCTCTTTAGGTCTAGATTTTTCTTAAAAATCACCTTCGGTCTATCCTCCAAACAAGTTTTTAATACATTGTCTTCTTTTAGAATACTAAAATTTCTTTTGACAACATTATGGATCTGTTTCGATTTTGCATTATATACTGAAATAAAGGCCGGATTATTGTTATCAGGTTCCTTTTTTCCTTTACTACTAACCACTAAAGATCTTAATAATTCGTCCCTATTTAATGTAGAGGTACACTGAACGGCCTCACTAAGTAGGTTCTGAGGGTATCCCCTTTTTTTAAAATTATTCAACATGGTCTTAGACTGGACCAGATAGTCTTGATCTTCAGAACAATTTCTTCGAAGTCTACCTAATTGTCCCTTTGGTATGTTATTAATCCATGGACGATGGTATCCACTTTCATAATGTAGATAGCTACATACATCTGTTGATTTGTTATAGTTAGTAGTTATGACTTTATTGTCACATGCTGTTACTGTCACATCTAAGAAGTTAACTGTGTTTTTATCAAAAGTATGAGTGATCCACAGAAATGTCAGACAGGCCGAAGTCACAATGACAAGGCAGATAGCGAAATCCAGGAGAATGATCGACAATCTGGGGTCACAACAGAAGGCAATAATGAACACAATCCAGAAGAGTAGTTATAGGAAGCCGGGTCAAACCAAACAGGAGCAGGAACATACAAACAATGCTGGAGACTGGAAACCTGATACTCTGGCACCCTAATGATGCCAGAGCAGAATTTAAATAGGCTAGAGGAGGTGGGCGGACAGAGACGCTGACTGCCAAAGCCCAAAAGCGTCCCACTGCCTAGCAAGGGGATGCACTACCACGCATGTGCCCACCGGCGCAAAGACGTTCGGGGATGCTGCGCGCCTTTTGCCTAGCAACAGGAAACCCCTGGCCTGATCTGCAAGATGGCCGTCCCTGCTCCACAGAATAACAGCGGGGACGGCGCCGGACAGTAGGGTGGTCTTGCTACAAGTTTCATTATCCTGTTTCGCTGGTGGTCCGGACCTGTGACAGCACTTTATGTGACAATACAGATAAGCTCTATTTTTATTTATTATTGTAATTATTTTAAACCTTTGCTATAATAATATCTTTTGGAAACTATTCCACACATGTGTGGCCACTTGTTGCGGCTTTTTCTCTGCTCTGCATAAGAATTTACTGTTTGTTCCTTGGACTCATATCCTGATGTGGGACAACTTCAGGAGGATTACAGGTAAGCTTTTTGAATTTTATAAATTGTACGTAGTTTATATAAGAACTATACACAGTTTATTTGTGTTGTGTTATTTTGTTGTTTGGGGTGTGTTGAGCTGGAGTAGCTGCTATCAAAAGAGACTTTTTACATTGGAGCACTGATGTCAGAACTTTTTATTATATAGATAGATAGATAGATAGATAGATAGATGATGCGAGCAGAAACCTAGATAAAAATGCAGCTTGATACATAGCCCCACAGATGTCCAGAAACCAAGGCAATGATGTCCTTATGGTGATGGTCAGACAGAAGGTAACAGGCAATGGAAAGAGATACAAAGATCATAACTGTGAGAGGAAGAATTATAAAGCCACAGCACAGGTGCACTCATTACTGGCTTGAGGATGATGTTAATCGTCACATTGCTGGAATGGCAAACGTTTGTCGCACAACGATCGGTGGGCGTATGTTACAGCAGCAATAGTGTAGAATCATAGAGACAAGGGGCCTGAGCCATTAAAGAGTGCAAGGCAAAACATGTAGTAAATTTGATCCTGGACAAACCATGTTACAATGCAAGGGGTATAAATTAGTTTATTATTTTGCATGTAAGGAAATATTGGCTGTTTTTTTCATGTAGCACACACATACTTGATAGCATTATTTTTACACTTTAATTTAATTTACAATTGATTTAGGACATGCCTTACCTCAACTATAAATCTGTCCTCACATTTTAAATTTACCTCCACCTCCAATGCAACATGGTTTTGCCAAGATGCAAAGTTACTCCTCTTTTTTGCTTTACTCTGCTTAATGACTCAGGCCCTAGGACTCTAAGCCCTGACACATAGTCTTTGTTCTCCTAAAGTTCCCTCCTCTGCCAGTCGCTTTGGTCACATGGCTTGGTTGAAGCTATTCAGAAACATTATGCCATTTTTCTCTGGCAGAAAATTTATGATCCAGGATAGTGATCCAAAGCATACGGCAAAGCTACATTGGAGTGGCTTTAATAAAATCAGTGTCCTGGAGTGGCCCAGACCTCAAACTCATAAAGAATCTGTGGAATGATTTTAAAAATACTCTTCCCCAACAATTTCCATGCAACCTGCAGCACATCAATCAATATTGCAAAGAGAAATGCAGCGTTCTGACTAGGGATGCTTGATCCAGAAGTGCACCTCAAATAGTTTCTATGAATCAACACAAACATTTGCTTGATTATCTCTAAATTTGAACAGTTGAAAAAATAGAGAAAGTTGAACTTGTTCGTCCATGATTTATGTGGTTCGATCATGGCAGATATTTAACACATTCAAGCTTAAATTGATACATTTTTAACCTTTTTTGGTGGAAGACAATCTCAGACGTGAATGGCTTCCAATTATGAATACGTGTTTGCAATTCACATAAAACATTTCAAAATACTTTCTTATTATTTCAAAATATTACCGCAGCTAAAGGTGTTTGTACCAAGTATTAAAAAGGGACATGTATACTTATGTATCGATATTAATTTGTAAAGAAAAACATTAGAGGGAGGTTTAGTTTATTTTGTTTCACATTACAAAATATGTTTTGTCGTTTAATTGAAAGACTTCCTGAGTATATCTGTTTTGATTTCAATATGTAGAAAAAATATAATGTGAAAAGTGCCAAAGCGGGAGAGACTAAGGGAGAACATAAATTTATTTTACATGCAATTGCAATGTGAATTGTTAATATTAATTTGTATTGAGTATTTGAGAATACTATATGAGAAATGAAAGAAATTGGAAAGTTTTTCAGCTATTTAGGGTTAATTATCTAATCCCTAGGTATCAATGTGAGATTTAACAAGGGTGATCTGTATAGCATCTTACAGAACAGCCTTTGCACTCACACATTGTATTATGTCATATGCCTATTGACAGATACTTATAGCTTATCTCTTACTGTCTTCCTACTAGGATGCACCAGGCCAGAAAATGTGCTTCTTTATGTGTTATAACATGATTATGAAGGACAAAGTTCTGTTGCTTGCAATCAGGCTTTTGTTGTGCTCCAAATGCTTCAGTGGATGTTCTCTAATCCCCCTTGAGAAAGACATCCTAGGGCAATCAACCCATTTAAGTATTCACAGAAGTATTTTTAGCATGTGAATGCCACTACTATTTTACATCTTTAAAATTGCACTTTTATCTAAAATGCTTGTTTATTCTTACTAGTCAGCCTTGTAATAAGCATTTGTGTTGTCTGTGGTTTGAACTAGCAAGATGGGAATGACTTCAGACATATGTGATATATCAGATTATTGGACAAAGAATACAAATATAGGATTGTTTATCTGAAAATTGTATGTTGCATCCTAGTGGTTCCTGGGAATGTATATCAGCAGAGCTAAATACAATAAAAGTCACCAGTAATATACTTCAAATATTGAGCAAAGGCAAATAGGTTCTTTGATGGTAGAATGTTTTATTTAAGTAATGTTTCTAGTGTAAACTGCACATGAAGGAAACGTCAATGCAACATGTGGTGCTATTGCAGCTACTACAAACTGTGACAGAAAAATCCTACTGCTGTAAGTATATACTTGCTAGGGGGCAAGAGTGCAGCTGCTACTGAGCTCACTTGCTCTATATAGGTCAAGCTATGTGCCTCTCCCTTCTACTTTAATGGTGTGTGTCACCATATTCTGCACTAAAAAGCCACATGCTAATTTACAATATCTTGCAATAATATTACTCTATCATACCATGTGGTATTCTTTTCCTATTATCATATAATATGCTGTGAAGCCCAGTGCTTTTTATGCTGCTTGGAGACAATAAATGAGTCATTTAAGGAGAGAAAACAAAGGTAAATCTGAGACTTAAGGTACATAGCCACTGTTGTTTTTGAAATGTGTTTTTCATGTTTAAACTGATCTGACAATAGAAATCATTGTTCCTGGTGGTATCACAGACATTTTCATTTTAATTGTGTCACAGTTCGTTGCATAGCTATTGGTAGCATATTTTAGAATGCTGCTTGTACCATTTGTGCATTTCTCTTTCCATGTTAGAAAGCATACATATGTAGTAAAAATGCTAGTAAAAGTGCATATCAAACTAAATGCTTTTATATACGTTTTTACTAACATTAAAAACGCTATATACGTTTTTACTAGCATTAAAAACGCACCGAAGACGCGTGTGGAAATGTGCTGTTAAGCGGGTCGTACATAGAGCAGTCTTGCTGAACTGAGTGACAGGACCAATGTCCAATTCGTCCAGACATATGAATTGTGTGGTCAGTCCTGCTGATATACCATTAAACTATAACATTTTGGGGCTCATGCTGAGTGGGACGAATACCAGTGTGCGGAGCATACCTTGCGTATAATCACAATGCACATGCGCACACATTTTCTCCTGTGCAGTGATTCTGGCACTTATGCCTGCCTGCACCTGAAAAGACGGGACAGGAGAGGGAAGGGGCATGCAAATGCATTCTGAGTATACTAAAGGTGTGTACACACATATGATTCTCATGCAGACCTGCAGAAACATGTATATATATCTGTTACTTGCTTAGCTCTGATGAGAAATCACACTGCTTTTTTTAGTGTAGCACATGTACTTTTTAGTTACCATAAGTGGCGTTTATAATGTCATGAACACATTCCAAAGCCAGTGCTGTAGCAAAAGCCTTGGTGCAAACTCTGAAACAGGGCTCCCTTCCCATTCACAAGGAAAGCATGTCCCTATCAATTTTAGTTTTTAGTCTTTCCAGAGCAGAGCAGCCTGGAGTCCTCTTTTCAGATTGGCCTTTCATACACAGAGGGCACATGCGCCAGAAGCACATGCTTCTGAGAAGCCCCCTCTCTACACTTTTCAGAGCAGAGCAGAAGGCCCACCAGGGGCCATCCTGGTGATGGCATCACTAGGACCCTACCTGAACTTTGCTATGGTGCCTAGCAATGTGTACAAGAGTGTGTTGTTCCACATGTTCCGACAGCAAGGGAGCTAGACAGAAAAATCTGTGTCCTACAGCATACAGATGTTGAATCTGGATGGAAGAATTTCTGTGTGTTGGTGAGTAGGTAGTGTTAGCTATTATTTTAATGTAATGGTGGAGTTGGCTGAGCTCTATTAATTAAATTTTGTTGGGGGCTCATTGCTCTGCTTTCTATGAGGTGAATAGGACATATCTCTTTTCCAAACAGGGTTCTAACATTCCAGGGTCGGGTCAAATGGCAACTGAGCTTAAGCCACCAGTAACAGGTAGTCAAAGCTACAAGAACAGCTAGTAAAGAGCATCTGTGTCTGCCTACTGCCTCAGTTCTGGTGGGACCAATTATACAGAGACAGTCGGGAGGTAGAGATGGGGAATATTTGGGTCCCATAGTAATACTGCAGTAATAGAAAGTAACTGCTAGGTGTGCTGTACTACCACTTATAGCATCCACCATAGCTACACTATTACTGTAAGCATGCACTATTACTTCCCTATCACTACAGACACAGTAACTCACACATGTCAAAATGTCAGTGTTTCACATCAAAATAAAGTACAATGCCTCTGTATTGTGCAAAGGTCACTAGAAGGATCTCTGCATTAAACAATGGTCACTAAAAGGCTCTTTATATTTTACAGGGCTCTATGTATTCTGCAGGATACACTAGACGGCTCTCTGTTTTTTGCAATAGTCACTAGAAGGCTTTATAAAGCAGGGGTCACTAGACAGTTTTCTGTATTGTGCATGGTCAGTAGACAACTCTCTCTATTGTATAGATGTATGTTCGGCTTCACACTGGTCTTCCTTTGAATGGGTGCTGCGTACACCTAATGTATAATGAAGCATTGCCAGTGTATTTGAAGGGAAAATGGTTGGAGGGTGACCTTGTACCATCTAAAGTTATAGTGCCACCTCTTGCATGTTGGACAAGCCCCTTCAGTGCTGTAATGGCACCTACACTGGCAGAGTAGTGGCACATACATCGCCCACCTCCTGACAATTTGGCTATCCCTACAACATGAGACCATTTTCAGAACATTTTCCAGGTCCACTTTAAGTTCCCAATGGGTTTGCTGAGGAGCGAAAATGTTGCACTTGACAGTATGAGATGGACAGAGTGAGAACAATCCTTACTTAATACGGATCCACCTAGGGTTGAAAAAATTACAGAGAAAGATAATGGGAACGACATAAAAGGCTAGAAAATTGTTAGGGGTGTTCTTTGCTGCAGAACGGCACACAGCAATCAAGAAATTGAATTTGGCCCCAAGTCTGGACTGTAGGAGACCAAAAAAACATTTATTTTCTATATTTTATTCAGCTTAGTAATACAAATCCTTTGATATATATTAACGTTAAGTGATCTATTTACTTGCTTTTTAAATATTGCAATATACTGTATTATATTATGTAATATATGATGACAAAGCAACATTATATGTAGAGATTTAGATTTCTAAATTTGATATTATTTACAATAAAGAATATTTTTCTCTCTGTAAAAGTGTCTCCCTTTATGCTGTAATAGATTAACAAATATAGCAATTGTGTACGCATTCCCTCATGTTGCACATGACCTCAAATAACTGTTTATTTTACAGTGCAGACATATTTCTGCTGAATCCTTATGACACATGAATCATCATCATGTAGCTTGTTTCCTGTACTTCTTTTTTCTGGGGAGAGAGCTGGAACCTAGCCCATAGGATGTGTAAAGAACTGATGCCTCACAGCATGAGTCATGAGTTTGATTCCCAACCATGGCCTTATCTGTGTGGTGTTTGAATGTTCTCCCTGTGTTTGAGTGGGTTTCCTGTGGGTACTCTGGTTTCCTCCCACACTCCAAAAACATACTAGTAGGTTAATTGGCTGCTATCAAATTGCCCCCAGTCTATGTGTATGTTAGGGAATTTGGGGCCTGATTTAGTAAGGATCTTAAGTTTCTTATTTAAGTCTCCTGGACAAAACCATGTTACAATGCAAGGGGTGAAAATTAGTTTTCTGTTTTGCACATAAGTCAAATACAGTCTGTTTTTTCATGTCCAGGAGACTTAAATAAGAAACTTCTTAATTTAAGATCCTTAATGAATCAGGCCCTTAGACTGTAAGCTCCAATGAGGGAGGGACTGATGTCAGTGACAATTATTCTCTGTACAGCGCTGTGGAATTAGTGGCGCTATATAAATAAATGATGATGATAATGATGATGATGCCCATTAATAACTTCTGAAATTAAAGAAAAACTCAACCAATGTGGAGGGTGATGAGGCCAGCTATAGACAGAGGCCTCGGTATGGCAGACCTCTACACTGTATTATCTAGCCAAAATCATCCGCTTTGTAGTGTGAAGGCAATTCACACTACCCAACTCAAATCCAATTACATCAGGACTGTGTTGCCGTAGATGGGAACCCTGAAGATAGCTGGAGCTGCAAGTGAGAAAAATCCTATATACACTGTATTAGAGAGCATATATAACAAATAGTTACAAATATGATATATTTGGGGAATAAATGCTGCCTTTTGCTAATTTAACCTTCCTGCAAATTAAACCTATAAAAGACATCTAAAGAAAGAGCTACAAACAACATTCACAAATATATACGTATATAAAACTTTTAGGAGCTTATCAGAAATGTAGATAACAGAAGATTTGAGATAACTATTATCATAAGGGAAGATGTATTATTCTTGTGCAAAACACATATTTTGGATCTCTATTGTTAGAAGCAAAAACCTTCATAGCAAAACGCAATGTCAGGGTAATAAGTACTTTTCATTCCCTCATTATCTTACTAAGCTCATAGTGAGCTCATGATTACTGAATAAAACTTGCCACCTTTTAGGGAACAAGTTTCATTATTTCTTATGGAAGTACTGAGACCACTATGATAAAGTGTAAGCCGAGATATCAAACAAATTAAAAATAACTGCCTGTTGTGTCAGTGGCTGATTCACAGTTGCCCAAATGTATACAAAATAAATAAATAATTATATTTATATAAGTATGTAAAGGAATCTTATATTTTAGGTTTAGTGGTCTTCTATCATATCACAAAGAGTGCCATTTTTGACATTGTAAATTTTTTGCTTAGATTTCCTAATCTCCAATCCTGATGCGTCTAGATTAACAGAACATACAGAATATACCGGGTGTAGTACCTATAAACGGTATTGACTACATCGACAGAGAAGAAGATGACAGGAGGAGACCGAATGGCTAGTAGAGTGACCTGAAAAAAAATCTACCAGGATGCAGATGTCTTCATAGAACGATTTGTTGTGTTGCCGACTGTGCAAGATGATGTCATCACAAACTGCAACTTGTCTTAAAGCGGCGATGAACGGACCCAGCTGTCATTGATGTGATGTAAGTATTATTTTAGGGGTTAGGGGTTAAGGTTAGGGTTAGTCAGTACCGTTAAACTGACTACCACCGGAATAGACCAATTAATAGATTTAAGTTTCACTCATTTTTCACAATTAAGGGTTTAGTTACATGGAGGGCTGTTCCCTATGTACACCAATACATTACTGGGGGCATCTTATAGCAAGTTGGAGGTCAGGGTATCATTTTATGGCATATTAGGGGGTGAGTGATGCAACACGTTCCAGTGTTTTGTGGCCATTTTTTCACTACTGGGATTAAGAGTATATTAGGTTTACAACCACTGATTAAAATCCTGTCATTTAATATGCAGATTGTTGGGCATGAGGATCTCATATACAGTCGTGGGTGATAGTCCATACCCTGTACTTAACATGCATTAAAGCAAACATATAGATTGTGCACAAGAGGATGAATTCACATGGATCCATATGGATGAACTAAGGTTTTAATGAACTCTTTGCCTGTATACTGCCTTCAGTGTGAGACTCTCATTTGGTAACAGTATTGTGGTCTATGCAAGGACTATATCATTGTAATATTTCAAATAATCATGCTATCTATATTTGTATGCTTTAGTGATTGTTTTTGTAATATTTGCAAGATTTTTCATCCTATATCTTAAAGTAGTTACAAATAATCTTACATGTGACAGCATTCATGAATACATATTAAAGTATAACTTGCTGTATATGTGATTGGTCTTTGCCCCTTATATATTTATATGCAAAAGTATTCCCATTAATTTGTGCAATTGTCACTATACTGGAGTCCCCTATGGAAATTATTCCCTAGCTCACCAGGGGAGAATATGCCAGAGGGTATCTGGCAAAGACTCCCACATCAACTCAGAACTTCAGCCCCTTATATGCCCTCAGTATTGTGGATATGAGAACATATCTTACACTCAAACAAATATCTAGTAATATAATATTTTTAGTTTATTAATAAAAAATGATAATAACAGTGAATAAAGCACTATTATGCTTTGGGATAAATACAAAAATAGGAATTATAGTGCTTTTAGGAAAACAAAATGATACTTTCGTTATTGTAAGAGCAACATATGACACATACATGTACAGCACTAATATGTTCTACCAGTGGCCACCCCATAGCACTTAATTTGGGTTTGCATTAAGGTTGCTCCCCTGGTGCTGCCGGAAAAGGCAGTGGTCCTGCTTCACTGTCACTTTGCATTCAACAGACACACAAATCCAAAAGGCCGGTAAAGAGACCTCAAAGAAGTAAGAAGACTTACCAATCCACGTAATGTTCAGTAGCAGTCTGATTCTCCGGTCAGTTCAGCAGGAGCCATAACCCCTCACTAAACCTTGTTTGATCAGGGTAGTCAATCTGGGAGATCTGTGGACTACACTGAGCCAACCAATCAGGACTAGGTTTCACCGGGACAACTGATAAGGCCTTTATGAGCACGTACGTTTCATTTCTTCTTTGGCTTTGAAAGGAGACAGACTTATTTTCCTTATAACAGCATATGTTAGCTTTAACACAGAGATTATTACATATTAATGCTTAGGGGTATATTTACTAAACTGCAGGTTTGAAAAATTGGAGATGTTGCCTATACCAACCAATCAGATTTTAGTTGTCATTTTGTACAATGTATTAAATAAATGACGCCTAGAATCTGATTGGTTGCTATAGGCAACATCTCCACTTTTTCAAAACCGCAGTTTAGTAAATCTAGCCCTTAGTGTCAGAAGGAAGCTCTAGTCATAAGGAGCAATGAGTATCTAAAATTAGGATTGAAAAATATATTAGAAAAGAATATAACAAATACACTGTAATATATAATTTAACAAAGAACTGCATTATTATAACTTTTCTAGAAGGCTCCGTCCCTTCCTCCTACTCCTAGCTGAGGAGAGATGTTCATTTACATATGAGCTCCTGTGCACAACATCACACAATATGCTGTTGGCAGACCATCACCTACAGTGCAGACCTGTTACTCATACTTGCCAACTCTCCCGGAAAGTCCGGGAGACTCCCGAAATTCGGGTCAGTCTCCTGGGCTCCCGGGGGAGATGGCATTTCTCCCGCATCCCGGATTTCACCGAGAATCGCGTCATTTGACGCGATTCTCTGTGATTCACGCCATTGTGGAGGACGGGAGGGGCCGCCCCCTCCCGCCCTCCAGTCTCGCCCCCTCTCCCAGAAACAAGTTTCCGGGAGTTGGCAACTATGCTGTTACTTATGCAAACATTAATTACAGTTAACACTATGTATACATCCATAGCAAAACATAGGCATAATAAATGCATATGATTTAACTTATAACTGGGGATCTGGAGGAACAAAAGTGCTAAAGAGTATATTGTTTAGAATGTATACTATGTTAGAAACAAGGTGTTTTGAATGGGATGTCAAATGTCTGTACTATGCAACTTGTTCCTGTTTGTTCATAGTGTAACTTTAGTTGTATTGTTCTCCAATGTGACTCTTTGCTGTTAGTCCATAGTGTAATCTGTGCTTGTTTTCCTTTAACACCATTGTACAGAGCTGCAGAGCCTTTGTAGCACCTTATAAATAAATCATAATAATAATTGTCAGTTGAAAAACCCTTTTAATTTAAGCTTTACTGTACTAAGCATAACTTTTTTAAAAATAAATTCCTGTAAACATCCAGGAAGATTTCTTAGTTCTTAACAATGTAATACTCCAGAGAGCTGTAATTATGCACAGAACAAAGTGTCTTGGTAACCATATGATGCTGTTCTGGAGCCCACTAGGAATTAGGAAACCTATCCTAGCAGAGCCGTAACGACGGCGGTGCGGGCGGTGCGACCGCCCAGGGCGCAATGCCTAGTGGGGGCGCAACACACGCCCGCCCTTTCCATACCATCAGTGAAAAGCAATCTAGTCCTGCGGTGGCATTTTGCCAATTGAAGACAGCCAGCGGCGCAAGGAGTAGGGCGCCTGCTTCCTGCTCTTGCAGCGTCCTGGAACACAGGTGAGGAGGAGCCGGCACAGAAGGAAGATGACAAGAACAGAAGCCCAGGTAAGTAAACTAGTACGCTGCTGTGCATTCCAGCCGTCCGAACCGGAAGTTTGGCATTTGACACGCAGGTCTGCGCTCCATAGCAGAGAAAGTAATAGAGGAGTTTATATAGTTTTTACTAACTGAGGCAGGCAGTGCACCGTCGTTAGACGGAGGGAGTCTTCTCTGTTAGTCTTGCCCTATCCAACGGACTTTGGCACCTTCACTTCTTTGGGATATCTTTGGGACATTATCTGTGAGGTAATCTTCATACGATTTTGCCTACATAGTACACGTTATCGCTGTGTATGCATTCTACGATTTTACAGTGTTTTTTCCACTTGTACTTTTTACTGGACTTTCTTTCAGATTTTTTCTCTATGGACTACTTTTCAGCTACTATAAATATATTGCATTTTTTTACTCCAAATTTGTCTGCTGTAAATTTGTTCTTAACCCCTCCAAACCACTATTATTGGATTGTTATAGAGGGATTTGGATTGGCTCTATTCATAATTTATATTATTTTTATTTTGCTTTACATTTATTTGTGCTTTGGAGAACATTGGGTTGGCTTTGACTATTTCTTATATTACATAGCGCCGTGGGTCATTAGTGATTTTTGTAAGTAAACTATTGGAATGCTGGTCAGTAGAGGGAACAAATGCAAAAAGTGGGGTATCTGCGCTTCCTTTGTTCAAGAATGGTAGGCTGTCTGAAGGGGAAGGTAGAGAAAAGGGTGAGCTCCAACCCTCATAGGTTAATACAGAAACAAATAATTCCCTTGGTGCCAAAACAAATACTGTATAAGTATAATAAAATGAGTATTATACAATTTTTTTTGTATTGGTGCACTGATTATGTTGTAATATGATTGGGCTCAATACATGACCATTCACCATTATCTGTTGCTTGATTTATTATATCATATTAATGCACCACCAGTATTTGTTTTGGCGCCAAGGGAATTGTTTGTTTTATGGTCAGAAGAGGGGGCTGGAGAGGACAGGAGCGAGGGCTGGAGAGGAAGGTGTGTGGAGTGAATGGGAGAAGGGGGTCTGGAGAGAAAGAGTGAGGAGTCTGGAAAGAAGGAGTGAGGGGTCTGGTGAGCACAGCCGTATCTAGGCAGGTGCTGGTGGTGCCGTCGCCCAGGGCGCAAGCCCAAGGGAGCGCAGCTGCCCGACACCTACCTCTGTGCCCAGACGAACCACGGCTCTAATCCAGCTCCCCTACAAGCAACAATTCATTCCTGGCATCAAAAGCAGTGGAACGCATGTGCGTTCTGGGGTAAATGCATGGACTGGGGTAAATGCATGGTCCTCTAAGGAACCCACAAACCACAAGTGCAAATACTAGTTAACCACTGGGTTTGACATGTGGTGCCACTGGTATTTAACCCAGTGCCATATATCTATATATATATATATATATATATATATATATATCTATATAGATATAAATATATATACATGCATTTTGGTTTTCATGCATTTGCAAATATGTGTAACAGAATTTTTTCAATAAAGTGCCAACCACACCCCCACATTAGGTTGGCCACACCCACTCAGCAAATGTCACTCCCACTTAGATGGGGGGCGCCGGTGCCCTGTCTCGCCCAGGGCACTAAAATGTCTAGTTACGGCACTGTATCCTAGCAAGGAGTATTAGATATAGGATATTTGCAAAGTCTTTTTTCCTGTAAGTTGGAATCAGAATTATATTGCAAGTGCTATGTATAATGTAACAATTATCAGTCTAAAAGATTCCATTCCTATAACTTAGAAGTTGATATTACAAAGTTACACAAAGTCATGTCCACAAGGTCATGTCCCTATTTCTTTTCTTTCTTATGAAAGGTACATTTAAACATAGCTCTGGGCAGTGATAATGCAGCTTTCTATTTTTATTTCTATACCCAGACCAAAAAAAATCTTTGAAATCAAAATTATTTATAACAGTGGTTCTCAGGGAAATTTCAGCACAGTTCAAATAATATCTAATAATCTGGTAAATGTGTCTCCAATTTGTAGGACACTGGTTTTTCAATGTCACTGGCCCCTTTGGCATACCATGTAAATTATACAGCTCATGGCCATCTTGTTATGGAGCCCCCAGTGACACCTATTGCTATATACAGACCCCCATTTGAAATGTATGCACTATTTTACCATTAACATACTGCATTTCACCAGTGTACAATGTTGATACATGTGATCAGTAACAAACCCTTTATGCCCAGTATGCAATGCTACATATTTTGACAGGCTTACCACCATATGACTGGTAGACAGTGCAATTGTTGAGGAAGAACTCCTTCTCTTAGGCTGTATCATTGGAGCGGTGCTGGCTGCCTCTCTTACTGTGAACATCAACAACCAATAAGCTCACTGAATGGTTGACAGATTTCCTAGAGGAGAATAACAATAGCAGTACTCTCTGATGCAGCTAGTCCCTGCAGAAATTCTATAGTACTGTCATAAAGACCTTGCTTCAGCCTCAAAACTCCTAAAGACCAGTAGCTGCACTTAAAAGGGACCTGTCATCTACACACAACAGAAGCTTCTAATCTGTGGGCTGTCCCAGTATAGAGCCTATCAATTTGTTAAGAAATAGAGACTAATATTCACGATGTCTCACTTATATTCATTATGTTCTGATTCCTAGTTAATTGATAGGCTACATTTTCATGAACGTTAGCTAAGCCCACAAAATTAATGCATCTACTTTATGCAGGTGACAGGTCCAGTTTAAGTATAGCTGTCTTCTTATATTTAACCCCAAAATATTTTTGCATTTAGAGCATTAACCTATATACTTGTATCATGCAGGATTTTATACAGATCTTCTTTGAAGAATGTTTTTTTTTTGTAGATGGTAAAATAAAATTAATGTATTATTGTTCAGTACATTTTGTGGAACTATGGAATCTCTCACCACAATAAGCCAGTTGTTGGTGTTCCTTCCACAGAGACCCCTGCTATTTCCCAGAGTGACACAGATTGTGCAGTTGGATTAGGTGGATTAGCTATTTTGGTTAGAGTAATAGCTATGTCTAAGTTCAGTCACCGCATACATCCTTTTAAATGGCTAGTAAACTTAAAAGACAGTTTGGTCCATTATGGTATATATAAACTTTCACAATGGCATGTAAAATATAAGTAAAATATAATAATATTTGAGTTATGTGAGGCCTTGACCATTTCCTTTGATTTTTAGGTGGACTTATGGATGGGAAAAAATTTGTGACAACACAGTGTTCCTTTAGCTCTGGTGAAAATTCTAAGCAAGGGTCCTTCTGCTCTTGCTATATCTTAATGTGGTTCCTTTGAACCCCCGTCTAACACTTCTACAAAGCCATGTTCATTACAATAGAAGAATCATTAATTATAGCCTAACAGGTTCAGTAATGTTTGCTCTTTTTGGGGTATAGTATTTGATTATGAGCCTCTTACAAAAGAGTTTACATTCTACAGTAGTGTAAGAAGTATATATTTTTGCTCTTGAAAGTCGTACACTAATAATGTTAGCATTTTTACAATTTCGGATTATAGTGACTGTTTCTATGATGTCACGTAACGTTGGATATATTGTGCTGTGTATATTGTGATAAATAGAAGATTCTGTCATAACATAAATAATTTACACTTCATTTCTATTTTTAATGAGTAAACTGGTACAAGCAGTAATACAAAGTATCCATTTCATACATTACTATCAGGGCAGTTTTATTTTTTATTATTATTATTATTATTAGTATTCTTTATATATTTTTATATTACAAATTTAGTTTTTCATGTCATGCATGTTGTTAAAAATATTGAGAAAAAATATATATTTTCATTGTTAAAAAGTACATAGATTATAATGGATTTTAATAATCTGTGCAATAAAACATGCCAAAAGTGATTACTTTACAACAACTAAATACCTAAATACTGCTGTTATGTAAACAGAAATGTAAGATAACTACATAATCTTCATCAGCAAACAGCTTTCTGCCATTAATGCTAGTTTTAACAGGCTATTTATCAAGTGGCAAGCAGAGAGAGACTCCTATGACAGAGACATGGGAAGAATGTGTGCAATATTTGTGGGACATATTTGCTAACCTAAAGATACTCCATCACTGATGTTTGCATCAGTGATGTATTATGCAATCCCCCTATATTTGCAAAGGGAACAATGAAGACTGATAAAAAAAAAAAAAATAGCTAAAGTAGTCAATTCTTCATATGAATTACTTTTTTTGTTCTCAAGAACAACCTATGTAAGGAACTTACAGATCTGATCTTACTGATCTCCCTCTCCCACTTTGTATCTCTCACTCCATCCCTCTCTCTCTCTCTCTCTCTCTCCATTCCTCTCTCTCTCTCTCTCTCTCCTTCATTCTCTCTATCTCTTTCTCTTTCTCACCTTCTCCCACTCCCTCTCTTTCTACCTCTCTCTTTTGCACTGTCTCTCTCACTCTCACTCCCTCTCTGTCTCTCTTTCTCTACCTCTATGTATTTTTGTCTTACACACCCTATTTCTAGTTATTTACAACTTTTATTTTTGTGCTCTATGGGAATACTTGTTGTCAAGATATAATGCTTGATGCAAATATTTCTAAACATAAATTTTTGTTACTGTTGCATTTGAGAGCACCTCACAAATAACTAGCATCAGATATACATGCAATAGACTGACCAAGAGTTTCATACACTTTAATTTCATATTACAGTGGCAAATTAATATGAAAGCACAATTTTAGACATATTAAAAAACAGTATATTCTTATGTTAGGGCAATTTAATACAAACCTCATTTATTATTGATCTTTAATATATGTTATAATTTCCTCTAAGCTACTTTGTATTTTGAAGTGAATCTATAACATGCAATATGCTTTAAATTATGAACCGCATTGCTGGACAATCTGAGAAATTGCAAAGGTTTGTATCAATAGTACCAGATTTTTGGTTTAGTTATTAACAATGAAATAGCAAATGACTAAAAATTGCTTGTTTAAAAACAGACTTCAATATTAGCTTGCAAACATACAGCTTGCAAATTGTCACAAGTGATATATAATAAATCTGTAACAACTTTTTTTAGCCAAGCTTTCAAAAGTCTCCACAACATGCTCAGATATAATAAGAAATTGATATTCTATCTGAAAGAATGTACTTGTACCAAAGATAATGTAGTAAGTCTTTGAAGTGAAAGCACAAGTTAGTCATGTCTCTAAATAATAAAAGCTGATTCAACCTGGATCAGATCACAAACCCTGCTTTTTGTTACACTGCCCTCTTTATCCTTAAAGGTTATCCTGCTCAACAGTTATACTTGGTTGTAGGATAAAGCAGTCACCAGATCAGCATACCTAATACCTAAAAAGCACATGAAGATGTACCTTCCCTTTAGGGTTTATGCTAAAGGTGGATTACTATCACCGAAGTGAACTATTCTGGAAATATATAAGCCCCCACCCCAGTTATCAGATCCCTGTACTCGGAATTCCATTATTTTTGCAAATAATGTAGCCATAGACTAGATAGTTTAACTTTGTTTGTTGGAGTCAATGCTTACAGGTGAATAGGAGCAAAATATCATAGAAATAATACATTCCTGTGTTCCACTACATCAAAAAAGGTTAAATAAACCCAATGTATTTAGTACTTTTTTTTTCCTACTGATTTAATGCACCTGGGGAGAGTTTCACAAATGAGTATTGTGTAGCTCTAACCTCTAAGCTAGCGGCCTACTGTCTGGAGTCAGTCCCTCAATGATTTTTGTGGCCTCTGCACAGTTATAATGTATATGTGGGTTTACCAATATAAATTCTTGGGCACATATAAACTAGGTCTATTACTCTTATTTGAACTTGGCTTCATGATTTTGTTCTTCTATAGTAATATGTACAGCTATATTATTGTCTTATACATTAGCCAGAACATCAGGGTAAAGCTAAAGACCTATTAAATATGTTCCACAAATCAGCAATGATCTATATAATTTATACTATAAATAATTTATTGTTAACATATCATGTAACTTATTTTACAAAATATAAGGTGTAAGTTGCATATATAACTGCAAAATTACCATAGTAGTTTTCCAGAAATGTCACAATTGAGCTTGAAACCCACTCTCCGATTTAAAGAGGTTTCTACAAAAATAAACAGGGCTGTAATAATGCAAAGCGTAATGCAAGGGGGATTGAGTATATTTTAAATATGTTTAAAAAGCTTTCCATAGACATTATATAAACACATCACTGTAAAGTGAAGAAGTAAATGGAAAGAAATACCTTTATTCCTGCATTAACTCTACAACATATCAAAATATATGCAAGTGACAAGTCTCTGGTTAAATTGCTGAGTAAATGAAACTAGCATGTGCAAACCAAATGTAAACAATTTCAGGTTAGATCACTCTTGAAGAATAGTGATTTTTTCGAGATAACACAAATATAAGCAGAACAGACCTAGAGATAAAATGCAGACAAGTTCATCTGAAGTTAAGTAAACTCTTTAGAAATGTGTGTAAATATAAGAAGACTGCCTATATCCATTAGTTGCTCAAGGCACCAAGTACATTACATGCATTATAGCCCCTTTGTTAACAACTACACTTGCCAGTTACTGGTTGAACTCCATGGGATGAGAAATAAAATCCTGAGAAAATAACATGATCACGATGATCCCCTTGCTATGAGCTTAAAATAGTTTTTGAAAAAAATATTTTTGGAGCAAGAAAGTACCATAAATATTGTAGAAAACACTTTCAAATGAGCGCAAGGGGATATGAAAATGAGTGGGAATATGATTAGCATATTCACAAAGTACAAATGTTAACATTGCATACTGTTAAAGCAATTCACTGTGATCTCAAACCCTCTACTTTCTTAATGATAGCAGATAGAAGGGAGAAATAAAAAACAATATATATATAATATGCAATGAAAACAAGAAAGCTGCTCAAAAGATAATACTTAATACATTAAATGGAGAAATATGTTTTGTTTATATACAATGGCATTTTTTTATTAAAATATTAGCTATTGTTACAATTACATCTCTGGCCTGTGGTACCATATATTTTATTGTCTTAGATTTGTAGTATATGGTTTTTTAATTTTATGCTTCAACGTTTTTCTATTACATTTCTTTTACACTAGATGTAGTTTATCCTGGATCCTTGATTCTGATCATTTTTCTCAGCATTACCCATTTACATCCAATCTTGTTGTTTCTTCCTGACTTTGGTAACATTCACAAATGTATCCAAAAGATTGGAGTCAACTATGTTTGTTATCAGGTCCATTGGTTCATTCACTTGTTTTTAGCCTTTACTCACGTTAATTTCTTGTTATGAACAACTCTTTACTATGTCGTAATCGAAATGTTGAATATATATAGTGGGTTTTTTTCTGTTTTATTTTTCTTGAAGGAGTCTGTTGTGTGAAGTCATTTTATAAATTGATACATTGGATCTGGGAATCTGTGCTTAAGCACCTGGCATGCAGTTTGGGAAAGTGTGTGGTATCCATATAGCAATACTAGTGCTTCATTCTGGGCAATGCTCACAGGTATAAAAGCTAATATGTAAAGTAACTTATTGACTTATAACAACCAACCCTTTGAAGCCCCAGAAAACCTCCACCCCAGAAATTCCCCACTCCAGAAATTCTGTTCTGTTTTGGCTCAAAAATCATGAATCCGATTGAATATTGCTCAGATTCAAAGATGGTGAAAAAGTAAAATGTCCTACATATTTCACAGTGCCACGGCTGTATAAAAAAATACAGTTAAAAGGCTTATACATTTTATAGGACCCATTTAGAAGAAGGGGTTTTGCATGTGCACTCAAAACCTGTAATAAAAGTCCTTGTTCACTGTTTAAATAATTAAATAATTTTTAAAATGGCTAGCGCCTCCCCCATTTAAATCATCAATTATTCCCAATGCTAGACAACCTGGATTATTTCCTCTATATCAGGAAAACCAAGAGTGGGATGTACCCATACTATAGTAAAAAAAAAAACAGCCCCAGGTTTCTCAGCATATACATGATATTCCCCTAACAGAGGCTATGTGACCCACACCAAAAAGTGCTGGCACTCTTCCCAACTCTCTTGACAGTGTAGTTTGTAGGCTAGGGTAATTATCTTTGTTAAGGGAACACCATGATTGTGGTCTCTCTCTCTCTCTGTTGTAGTGGAAAACAGGACAGTGTATCAAGGGGCTGGATGAGGATTTTATGAATGAAACATGCTGTCAGTTATGTGAAGCTAGTATAAACACTGAGATTTATGGGCAGTGGGAAGCTGGCAGGTTCCATAAGTAATAATGGTAAAGTAGTTATGTTCCAATGATCCTTTGGGGACGAGTTGACCAACTCTAAAGTGGGTGTTATTTAGTCACCAAATTGTGGGTGAATTAATTGATAATTGAATCTCTGATATTCATTTATCTCTAATATTATTTTTATTTTTATCTTTATGATGCCACAAGGTTTCCGCAGCACCATACAAAATACAAAATACAGTACAAACAGTAGGCCAAACAGGGTACAATAGTACAGAGTAAAACGAGTATAACCAAGACTTCAATAGCTCCAAGCATACAAAGTACAGTGATGTAAGAGAAGAAGAAGTGGTATTGAGACAGAAGGGAGGATAGCCCTGCTCATAGGAGCTTACATACTAAAGGGAGGAAAAACAAACAGCAAGCACGATAGGAGTCAGTGGTGGGGATCAGGCACAAGAGGAGACAGTAAGGTGGGAGGTGAGGAGAACAAGGATGGAGAAGGTTAGGTGGAAGATAGGCCTCAAGAAACAGTTAACATACATAACATATCGAAGTTTATTGCATAAAGGGAACATGGAATCCTATCTTGCAACTTGAAATATGTGTCATTTAACAATTGCACAAGCCAAGGCATATTTGCTATTCTAGTGTGTGGATAAATTGGTTAAGCTTCAGGGCTAAATAATTTCATAAACAATATTTATGAAAAACAGCATCATCAGGCAACAACTGAGAGAGAGACAGATGCAAAATTGTTGTAAATGCAAGTTTTGTGTACTGTATCTCTACAAACATTTTTATAAAATAATGTTCACATGCTCAATTCACTTTATAATAAACATTTCGTAAGCATAGCATTGAAGTATTTGTGAAAGTATTATATTAAGAAATTAAGAAACTTTTGTCATGAGTCTTAGAGACTTATAATACAGACTATATAACTATCCATGGTAGCTTTACAGAAAACATTTGGAGAAAAATATCTTCTGTCTGGCAATATAAATATTTGGATTAGTTGAGTTTAAGTGAGAGATTATTACATGGGAAAAAACTATTCATTTAGATAATGTTTTAAACGTTAACATTGCAATTCAACAGTTATCCCACATATGTATATTATGTTTGAAGACAGTTAATGACTGCTGTCCCATTGAGAGCGATTAGCGAGAACTATCAGGATTAGCTGTTCTGAGGTTCTTACGTTACAAAAGCAATTATCATTCTTCAGGAATTCTTAGTAAAATTGGTAACTAACATAAAGTTGAGGCGTGTCATTCCACTAATTTATTTTATGAACCCTGTTTAGTCATCCTCAGTTACTTTAGCAGCTTACCTAAATAATAAGTGCTGTAAATGATGTGTCAAATTACATTGCATGGATACCATACTGTATTGATTGCAGGGCTAAATTGAATCTTAAAATAGTACAATTGTATAAGCACATACTTAAAGTCAATCTATTGCTAAAAATTAAAATGAACCATAATACAGTACCTACATAAGCTGAGGACATTGAAATGTGACATACGCCACCATCAATTTTTTTAATTTAGATATCTAACCCCCTTATCACTTGCTCTGACATCCTGTTGTGTATAGTTTGCTTATATATGGCACTATGAACTCCTATGACAGTATTAAAATAGCATCCCAGTCAATGGTTTAAGTGGACTTGCATATGGTTCAGGGGCACACGCAGGATTGTCAGGGGGGAGTTCCCCCCCTGACCCCAAAAAAACCCACCGCGGCTGCTGTATAGGACAGTGCCGATATGGTGGGCACTGAGTTAGCACAGGGGGGGTTTCTGGAGACTCAGAAACCCCCCTGCATGCGCCACTGTGGTTGTGGCCATACCACCACTTCTCCTACTGCTTTGCTAGTAAAACTATCAAACCCCATTCACTTACATTTTCCATACAGCCACTTCTAAATTTTACTTTGATCACTGATCCTAATCTGAAAATAATGTCATCGAGTAACTGAGGCCACTCATCTGAGCAGAGAGATCCTTAAAAAAAGAAGCCAAGAGGATGTTGGGGCCCCGGTACAGCAAAATTTTGGGCCCCATCCACACATAGTACGGTTGTCACGGGCACTAGGAGTCTTTGCCCAGGATTTCACCAGATGACTGGGCTTACCAGTGTAGTGAAGTTCACACAACGGTCCACTGGTAGCAGGGTGACTAGCGGAACAAATATCACAGCAGATGGAGAGAGAATGCCAATAAACAATAGGAAAGTCAGTGACTTGCAGCAATCTTTGGTCAATGAATCAGCGACTAGCTGATATAATGGAAAGGCAGATTTGAACACGGAGATCAGGATGGACGTGAGTAGATGCAGGGAGGTAGCAGGGAAGTCAGTGGTCTGCGTACAGCAAGTTGTACCACTGCTTATGGTGAAGAGACTTGTCCAGGTGCAGGTAGGTAGCGGGGAAGTCAGTGGTCTGCGTATAGCAAGTTGTACCACTTCTTATGGTGAGAAGACTTGTCCAGGTGCAGGTAGGTAGCGGGGAAGTCAGTGGTCTGCGTATAGCAAGTTGTACCACTGCTTATGGTGAGAAGACTTGTCCAGGTGCAGGTAGGTAGCGGGGAAGTCAGTGGTCTGCAAGTTGTACCACTGCTTAAAAGGTGAGGATGTGTACAAGTGTTGATGAGTGGAAGCATACAAAGATAATAGGATGCAGACACTGAGAGCACAGAGGAACTTGATCCCAATAGGTATGCAGCGTATCCAACAAAGTCTATATAACGGTATGTGTGGCGCTGCTTGGTAGAGACTTGCTCAGCACAGATATGCAGGCCAATAATGGAAAGTCAATCACAGTTATGCACATAACGACTGAGTAGTACAGTTAACTCCAAACAGGTATGCAGCGTAACAATAACAGTCTATAGCGGGTATGGATACCGCTGCTGAGCGTGGAAACTTGTCCTAGCGGATATGCAGAGTAAACGTAGAAAGTCAATAACAGATAGGCATACCGCTATTCAGTAGAACAGTCTGTCCACAGGGAGATGCAGGAACTGCAGAGACGCTGGACGGCAGAGACGAGTGTAGAAACCACAGGTGAGTAGATCCGGTAATCAGAGTCCAGCTGAGGACACAAGCAGGAAACAGGAGACTGTAGCAGGCATGGAAACCAGCGATGAGTAGCACAGGGAATCCACAGGAACTGAAGACACTAGTAGTACACAGGAGATAATAGCGGGTTGTCACGGGCACTAGGAGTCTTTACCCAGGGATCACCAGGTGATAAGCTTACCAGAGCAGTATAGATGGTAATATGGTACTCTGGTAGCGGGGTGATCACGGAACAGGAGACAGCAGATGATAGAGATGCTAGTGAAAGTCTATGACTAGCAGCACTGGTAATATATATGTAGTAATACACGAGGAACTGAATGGACAAAGGAAACGTGAGGGTAGTCAGTGGTCTGCGGTAGCAAGTTGTACCACTGCTATAGTGAGGAGGAATGTCCAACAGCAACGAGGAGGTGATGAGAGTCAGCGGTCTGCGTTTAGCAAGTTGTACCGCTGTCTAGGTGAAGGAATGGAATCCAGGTGGAGGTATCCGGGGAGTCAGTGGTCTGCGTTAGCAAGTTGTACCACTGCTATGTGAGAGGACACTGGAACAGGTGACACAGGAAACAGGGATCAGTGGTCTGCCTCTAGCAAGTTGTACCACTGAATATATATGTAAGGAGGAGCACGGGGAGAGACTGCAATACAGAGGATACACGGGCACCTTGAACTTGATCCACAATGACATGCACAATATAGTAATGACTGAACAGCACTGCAATAATTCAAAGTCACAGAAACTATCCGGGCAAAAGATAACACAGTCAATGATGGCAATAGTCTCAGCGGATAGTGAGCTCCAGAGGAGAACAACTCAGTCCAGCAAGGTATGCAATACACCAGCACAGTCAATGAGAAGTTTGCATACCGTGGTTCAGGAGCAGGCTGTCAGACAGGAGTGCAGAGATACCTGAACGGCTGGAGGCCGGCAGGATGCGAAGTCCCTGGAGGGTGAAGCGGTAATCAAGTAGGTGCAGCGCACAGGTAGGTAGACCAACAGGGATTGCAACAAATACTCAGGAAGCAGTAATATGTAGAACTGGACTCCTGGGGAACCCTGAAGAGTAGCGATGGTCTAGACGAGATGAAAGTAGTGAGGCATAGATCCGATGCAGACTGGCGAGTAGACACCAGCAGGAACACTGAGAAGCACGGAGAGCGGATCAGCTGCTGCAGACACGAGTAGAACTGATGAGTAGCAGCCAGCAGGACTCTGCAAGTACACGGAGGTAGCGGATAGAAATCAGCAGGTGCAGTCACGATGAAACACGGGAGAGTAGAGCTGAGCTGGAACTGTTGAGCACGGAGAGCAGCGGATAGGAATCAGCTGTTGCAGTCTCGAGGAAACACAGGAGAGTTGAGATGAGCTGAAGACTGTAGCGCACAGAGGCAGCGGATAGGAATCAGCTAAACAGTCACGATGAAACACAGGAGGGTTGAAGTGGTCTGAAGACTGTAGTGCACGGAGGCAGCGGATAGGAATCAGCTAACAGTCACGATGAAACACAGGAGGGTTGAAGTGGTCTGGAAACCACAGGAGAGTTGAAGTGGTCTGGAAACCACAGGAATCAGCAGCGCTGAATACACGAGGAAACACAGGAACACCTTCAGAGGCTCATGGGGAATGAGACTCCAAGATCAGGCAACCAGGTATGGAACTCAGTAGCTTTAAATAGGGAGTGTTGCCTGATCAGCCAATTAACTAAAGGGACAGGTACTGAAGGTTTGAAAGGGCTGCGCATGCGCAGACCCTCAGGATGGTGGACGGCCACGATTCCTAAATACACGGGAAGAAGCACTCACAGGCTGGTGAGTGACAGTACCCCCCCTTTTAAAGGTGGGCACAGAACACCTGGAACCGGGCTTGTCCGGATTTTTGGAATAAAACTTCTTAAGAAGAGCTGGAGCGTTGAGATCTTCAGCTTTGATCCATGAACGCTCCTCAGGACCAAAGCCCTTCCAATGAACGAGGAAATGGAGAACTCCTCGCGAAATTTTTGCGTCCAATACATGAGTAATCTCGAAATCTTCCTCCTGATGAACTTGAACTGGCTGAGGTGCTGAAGGAGGAGCCGAGAAACGGTTGATGATGAGAGGTTTGAGCAAGGACACATGGAAGGCGTTGGAAATACGAAGGTTCTTAGGAAGTAGAAGTTTGAAACAAACTGGATTTATCACTTGAATGATCCTATATGGACCAATAAAACGAGGAGCGAATTTCGTAGATGGGACCTTCAAACGAATATTTTTGGTCGATAACCAGACACGATCTCCAATTTTCAGTGGTGGAATTGCCCGCCTCTTCTTATCTGCGAAAGACTTATATTTGGCAGATGTCTTCTTTAAACAGGTTTTGACCTGAGACCAAATATTTTTGAAGGTCTGACAAACAGTCTCTACAGCAGGAACTTGGGTGGGAGGGAGGGCAGGAAATTCCGGAAAAGACGGATGGTGACCGTAAACCACAAAGAATGGAGTTTTGGAAGATGACTCATGGTACATGTTGTTATGAGCGAATTCAGCCCAAGGAAGCAATTCTACCCAGTTGTCTTGATTGGCTGATGAGAACATCCTTATAAAGGTCTCGAGATCTTGATTGACCCGTTCAGTTTGTCCGTTTGATTGAGGATGGTAAGAAGATGAGAGTGCTAATCGTATGCCCAAGGTTTTACAGAGGGCCCGCCAGAATCTGGAAACTAATTGTACTCCTCTATCTGACACAATCTCAGACGGACATCCATGAATACAAAAGACTTCTTTGATGAACTGTTCAGCCAGAGTAGACGAGGAAGGCAAACCAGACAAAGGGACAAAATGAGCCATCTTCGAAAATCTGTCTACCACTACCCAAATAGTATTACAATTTTTACTAGGCGGAAGATCAGTAACAAAGTCCATACTAATATGGGTCCAGGGCTTGGACGGAATGGGTAGTGGTTGAAGCAACCCCGCTGGAGTTCTGCGGGAGGATTTAAACTGAGAACACAATTCACAAGCAGCTAGCGAGATACATTTGGGGTCTAGTATAGAATGGTTGGGAACCTCTTCAACGTCAGAGGACGTCACAAAAGCTCGGGATAGAGCGTCAGCTTTCTTGTTCTTGGCAGCTGGTTTGAAGGTTATGATTAATTCGAAACGGGAAAAGAAAAGAGACCATCTTGCTTGACGAGGATTCAAGCATTGGGCAGACTGTAGGTATGACAAGTTCTTATGATCCGTGAAAATCGTCACAGGGTGACGAGCTCCTTCCAATAAGTATCTCCACTCCTCTTATGCAACTTTGATAGCCAGCAACTCCTTGTCCCCGATAGTGTAATTTTTCTCCGCAGGCAGGAGACCCCGAGAGTAAAAGGCACAAGGATGGAATTTTTGTTGCTCCGATCGTTGGGAGAGAATGGCTCCTAAGCCAACATTAGAGGCATCTACTTCTAGGAAGAAGGGAAGTGTCACATCAGGCTGGCGAAGAATGGGAGCAGAGGAGAAGGACTCTTTAAGGAATTGAAAGGCTTGGAGAGCCTCGGATGACCATTGCTTAGTATTGGCCCCTTTACGAGTCAGGGCCACAATCAGAGATGCAATGGACGAGAAGTCTTGAATGAAGCGTCTATAGTAATTGGGAAAACCTAAAAAACGCTGGATGGCACGAAGGGTAGTTGGCTGGGGTCAATGTAATACAGCATTCACCTTTTCTGGATCCATTTGTAGGCCAACTCCGGAAACAATATACCCCAAAAATGGAATCTGGGGTAACTCGAATGAACATTTTTCTAGTTTGCAGAATAATGAATTTTTCCGGAGTCTGGAAAGGACTTCTGCCACATGTTGGTGATGAGAAGGCAGGTCCTGTGAAAAGATCAATATGTCGTCCAGGTAGACAACGACACATACATATAACAAGTCCCGAAAGATCTCATTAACGAAGCCCTGGAAAACAGCGGGGGCATTACACAACCCGAAAGGCATTACTAGATATTCATAATGCCCATCTCTGGTGTTGAACGCTGTCTTCCATTCGTCACCGGGCCGGATTCTAATTAAATTATAGGCACCACGAAGATCCAACTTGGTAAAGATCCGAGCTCCCTTGATGCGATCAAATAATTCAGTGATCAACGGAATGGGATACCGATTTTTAATAGTAATGGCATTGAGTCCACGAAAATCTATGCAGGGGCGTAGTGATCCATCCTTCTTTTTTACGAAGAAGAACCTGGCTCCAGCGGGAGAGGTGGAAGGTCGAATAAACCCTCGCTGGAGATTCTCTTGGATGTAATCAGATGTAGCTTGAGTTTCAGGTAACGAAAGTGGATACACCCGACCCCTAGGAGGAGTCTTGCCAGGTAGAAGATCGATCGGACAATCCCATGAATGATGAGGAGGAAGACGTTCAGACTGAGCTTTATCAAAAACATCGGCAAATGAAGCATACTGAGGAGGAAGTCCCGGTGAGGAAGATGAGATGGAAGATTGCTGTATTTTAAGAGGAATGACTTGAGAAAGACAACGATGATGACATTCAGCTCCCCAAGACGTAACTTGAGGAGTGCGCCAGTCAATCTGGGGAGAATGACATTGAAGCCATGGAAGGCCTAAGACAATCGGACTTGTCGTAACAGTAAGAATTAAAAACGAAATCTCTTCATGGTGTAGCACACCAATCTGAAGCGTTACTGGAGACGTACTCTGGGTGATGAGACCATTGATGAGACGTGATCCATCTATAGCAGTCACAGTAATCGGTGTTTTTAAAGTAATCACTGGTAGGGAACATTGATTCACTAGGGATTTAGAAATGAAATTTCCTGCTGCTCCAGAATCAATCAGTGCTTGAGACTCAAAGGATTTGGTAGCAAAGGAAATCGTAACATCAAAAGCGCAGACTTTTAATTTCGTAGAAGATGGAGAGGACTCCAGGGACCCTAACTTCACCTCTCCAGAACTAGTTAGGGCCTGGCATTTCCCGATTTCTTAGGGCAAGAACTGAGCATATGTGTGGAATCAGCACAATAGATACAAAGTCTATTCTTTACTCTTCGGTTCCTCTCCTCTGAAGTTAATTTGGAACGTCCTATCTCCATGGGGATCACAGGAGATGAAGCTGGACGAAATTGAGGGGTTGAGCGAAGAGGTGCTTTAACTGAAGTTGTTTTCTCAGATTCCCTTTCACGAAACCTCATGTCTACACGATGGCAAAGAGAAATCAAATCTTCTAATGACGTAGGAAGCTCTTGGGTAGTCAGTGCATCTTTAATTTTATCGGAGAGCCCCTGCCAGAAGGCGGCAATTAATGCTTCAGTGTTCCACTGAAGTTCAGAGGCTAATATCCTAAATTGAATGACGTACTGGCCTACTGTACGAGAACCCTGACGTAAACGAAGAATGCTGGAGGCAGCGGAGGTCACACGACCTGGTTCATCGAATATACTTCGGAACATAGAAATGAATATGACACTATCTTGTAATACAGGATCGTTTCTCTCCCACAGAGGGGAAGCCCAAGCCAGAGCTTGTCCAGAAAACAATGAGATAAGATAGGCCACTCTGGAACGATGGGTAGAAAAATTTTGAGGTTGGAGCTCAAAATGAACTGAGCATTGGTTGAGAAAACCCCTACAAGTTTTGGGGTCTCCATCGTATTTTGTCGGAGTAGGCAGGTGAAGCGTGGAAGCCGTAGACACCTGGGATGGCACTGAGGAAACGGAGGAAAGCACAGGAGCTTCAAGATTAGCTGTAACGGTCGGTCCAGATGTTCCTTGGGAGGCTAACGACTGGTAACATTGAAGTAACAGCTGTTGGCGAGCATCCTGTTGCTCCACACGGGTGACCAGATGCTGCAGCATCTCTTTGGCTGTAGGTTCCGTATCTGGGTCTGTCATGGCCTGATCTTACTGTCACGGGCACTAGGAGTCTTTACCCAGGGATCACCAGGTGATAAGCTTACCAGAGCAGTATAGATGGTAATATGGTACTCTGGTAGCGGGGTGATCACGGAACAGGAGACAGCAGATGATAGAGATGCTAGTGAAAGTCTATGACTAGTAGCACTGGTAATATATATGTAGTAATACACGAGGAAGTGAATGGACAAAGGAAACGTGAGGGTAGTCAGTGGTCTGCGGTAGCAAGTTGTACCACTGCTATAGTGAGGAGGAATGTCCAACAGCAACGAGGAGGTGATGAGAGTCAGCGGTCTGCGTTTAGCAAGTTGTACCGCTGTCTAGGTGAAGGAATGGAATCCAGGTGGAGGTATCCGGGGAGTCAGTGGTCTGCGTTAGCAAGTTGTACCACTGCTATGTGAGAGGACACTGGAACAGGTGACACAGGAAACAGGGATCAGTGGTCTGCCTCTAGCAAGTTGTACCACTGAATATATATGTGAGGAGGAGCATGGGGAGAGACTGCAATACAGAGGATACACGGGCACCTTGAACTTGATCCACAATGACATGCACAATATAGTAATGACTGAACAGCACTGCAATAATACAAAGTCACAGAAACTATCCGGGCAAAAGATAACACAGTCAATGATGGCAATAGTCTCAGCGGATAGTGAGCTCCAGAGGAGAACAACTCAGTCCAGCAAGGTATGCAATACACCAGCACAGTCAATGAGAAGTATGCATACCGTGGTTCAGGAGCAGGCTGTCAGACAGGAGTGCAGAGATACCTGAACGGCTGGAGGCCGGCAGGATGCGAAGTCCCTGGAGGGTGAAGCGGTAATCAAGTAGGTACAGCGCACAGGTAGGTAGACCAACAGGGATTGCAACAAATACTCAGGAAGCAGTAGTATGTAGAACTGGACTCCTGGGGAACCCTGAAGAGTAGCGATGGTCTAGACGAGATGAAAGCAGTGAGGCGTAGATCCGATGCAGACTGGCGAGTAGACACCAGCAGGAACACTGAGAAGCACGGAGAGCGGATCAGCTGCTGCAGACACGAGTAGAACTGATGAGTAGCAGCCAGCAGGACTCTGCAAGTACACGGAGGTAGCGGATAGAAATCAGCAGGTGCAGTCACGATGAAACACGGGAGAGTAGAGCTGAGCTGGAACTGTTGAGCACGGAGAGCAGCGGATAGGAATCAGCTGTTGCAGTCTCGAGGAAACACAGGAGAGTTGAGATGAGCTGAAGACTGTAGCGCACAGAGGCAGTGGATAGGAATCAGCTAAACAGTCACGATGAAACACAGGAGTGTTGAGGTGATCTGAAGACTGTAGCGCACGGAGGCAGCAGATAGGAATCAGCTAAACAGTCACGATGAAACACAGGAGAGTTGAAGTGGTCTGAAGACTGTAGTGCACGGAGGCAGCGGATAGGAATCAGCTAAACAGTCACGATGAAACACAGGAGGGTTGAAGTGGTCTGAAGACTGTAGTGCAAGGAGGCAGCGGATAGGAATCAGCTAACAGTCACGATGAAACACAGGAGGGTTGAAGTGGTCTGGAAACCACAGGAGAGTTGAAGTGGTCTGGAAACCACAGGAATCAGCAGTGCTGAATACACGAGGAAACACAGGAACACCTTCAGAGGCTCATGGGGAATGAGACTCCAAGATCAGGCAACCAGGTATGGAACTCAGGTGCTTTAAATAGGGAGTGTTGCCTGATCAGCCAATTAACTAAAGGGACAGGTACTGAAGGTTTGAAAGGGCTGCGCATGCGCAGACCCTCAGGATGGTGGACGGCCACGGTTCCTAAATACATGGGAAGAAGCACTCACAGGCTGGTGAGTGACACGGGTATGGAAACCAGCGATGAGTAGATCAGGAATCAGCAGGAAACTGAAGACACTAGTAGAACACAGGGAACACCTTCAGAGACTCACAGGGAATGAGACTCCAAGATCAGGCAATGAGGTAATGCACACAGGTGCCTTAAATAGGGAGTTGCCTGATCAACCAATTTGGATTTAAAGCAACAGTCACAAGAGTTCTTGGGAGCTGCGCATGCGCAGACCATTAGGATGGCGGACGGCCGCGGTTCAGGATAGGTGTAGGCAGGAAGGCCAGGGAGCCACGCAGCAGCGCAGAGGCACTCACGGTCCGGTGAGTGACAACGGTAAGGAATGTGTGGCGCCGTGCAGTGGTGGCAACAAAGGGGGCATGGCCACAAAGTGATGGGGCGTGGCCAACATGGGGTGTGGCTGTGCCTTTTTAGATATGAGATATGTATTAAAATGGTGTTGCTCTCACCTACCTGTTATTGCAGCTTTCACAACCTGGTACTGGATCTTGTATGGATCCTGGAATGTTGGGACCTGTTTGGAAAATGTATAGCTACATGAAATATGGAGAGCAGAGCAATAAGTGGCCATGGAAAATATAGAGAAAAGGAGATCTAGTCCTGGTCCTGGGTGGGCATCTGGTCCTTACTGAGGAAACAGATGCCGTTTGTGCATTCTATACATGAAGAATCAATGAGTAAACACTAAAGTAATTTGTTTTGTTTTTAAATCAAGAGTAAATGCAGTTCCCACTGTATGTTTCTTTTCAATCCACAACAGTCAACTTTAAACTAAATAAATAAATGACTAAACAAATATATTGATGTAGAGGTTACACAACACAATATGCAATTTCATAGATACTCAAAGCAAAAATGTATTGTTTGTTCTCAGCATATTTTTGTTCTTATTAGTCTTTGTATATAAAGTACAGTGCACTACAGGAAGATACTGCCAAACAGGAGAGAATCTCCTGCTCCATGGAAGTAAAGCTGTAAAATATGTAAAACTTTCATTTGAATAAAACAGTAATAAACTACAATATTTGGATTGTATTTAAATATAAATATAAAACAGTTTTCAAAACCTGTTTGGCATTGCAAATAAAATATTATGACCTTACAGCACCCTACAGCATGTTGAGAATCCATAAATTCATCAAAGTTGTTTAGCCACTGATCTGATGTTTGGAGCACTATGCGAGATAGCCCTTGGCCTTGCTAAGTTAACTCAGGATGCATACAGAGAATCGATTAATTATTGTTATTGGCATGGTAAAACTGGAGGTAGTGATATCTTTTTAATTATTTAGTTTAAAGCACTTTACTTGCAGTTTATCAGCAGGATAATTACCTCTGTCAATGAGCTGTACATTTAGATAACAGGCTTATTTTAAGGAGGCACTGTTTAATTAAGTATAATGATAATTAAACAGCTTTTGTTGCTGTGAGACAAAGCCATGATTTAAAGCAAAGCTGCCATCACTTGAGACCACACTTCTACATCTTATGTACACTTACAGTATTTAGTTAGGTAGACAGGTAATTAATAAACAGCCCCAACATTATTTTAACATTCAATTAATAAACAAAACCAGCATTGAAGTAATAGGCTCACCATGAACTCACCATTAAATTAATAGCCACAATCATCAGCTTGAAACAATGAATAGACCCCACCCACCATTAAATGAATAGCCATCACCTGCACCCCACTTTAAATTAATAGCCCATGACCCCCCCCCCCCACACACACACACAATACATTAAAAGTCCCCCTTCCCGAACACTTACCTTTTTCCATACAAAGCAGTGTGTTGCTTCATTCTTTCTTTTCAGCCTGCACATGCGGGACAGAGTGCACTTTAGATGACTTTATGTCAGTGGGAAGGGAGTAAAGAAAAGAGGCTGCATACACAAAGGTAGGAGATGTGGGAGCGAATCATGGGGATCCATATGCACACACAGTATGGTGGCTGGTCCTGGGAAAGGGGCCAGCCACAGCAATGCAATGTGCCTGCCCTTTCTAAGTTAAAAATAAAATAAAAACAGATACAAGATAGAAAAACAATCTTAAGGCATCCCCATAACGTCATGGGTGTCACTGGCCTACAAGGAAATCTTCTGGGGATATCTATGACTAATCTGCACCTACATGATGGGAACGAAATATATGTTTGCCAGCAGGACCCTCTGACCTTTCTGTCTCCCTGTTAATACCCATTTTATTACTATGTTTGTTTACAATTGTAAAGCACTACAGAATATGCTGATGCCATGTAAATAAATGTAAATAGTAATAATGCTTATTATCATAATTGGATAGACCTGCATCCGCATTAACTTTCAATGAGATAGAGAGATAGATAGATAAATATATATATAGATAGATAGATAGATAGATAGATAGATAGATAGATAGATCATAAAAGGTTAAAAACTTATTAACTTTTTCACCTAACCTAATCTGACACATTTTAGCCTGCTCTTTGTGATATTGCAATTTTATTATTCAGTTATAGCTAATTCATATATTTATCTGGTTACTTATTCAGCAGCATGTACAATATATGTGTATTATAATAAAAGATGGCATTGCAAATTCAAAATATGCAAATATGCTATATAACACTGAAACAAGAATTGCAAAGGGTATAAACATAATTGAAACCACAAGACAGGAAATTGACTTCTCTGTGCCTAAAGGTCTTCTGTATATTTACTGTTTAAGCTTACAGTCCAAATTCAAGCTTTATTTTATTCATTAATAATTAAATGTACATACACAGATCTTAACTCAGATGTGTTAACTTATTTACACTTCCTACTATTTTCTTTTAAGTTAAATATAACATTTACCACACAATGAGGGCAATCAATAATCCACAGAACAAGCATTAAAGTCCATTTTTAGTATTTTTAGTATAGTACATAATTAATTACTTTTTTGCCCCAGAATGACTAAAAACACCAGATATTACCACCACAGCCATGCAAAAATAATTCAGAAAATAAGAACCAGATGATGAAACCCATACTAGCAAATAATTCACTAAAGAATATTGTCTACAGTAGCTGGAAAATTATGTCAGGAAAATAACATCAATCACAAGCTGGTGTTAACAGGGAAGACTGTGACAAAAATTTGGTATTTAGACCATAATTGACAAAGTAATTATTTCCAAAACACTGTATATATCCAGTAAATAACAAACTTGATTTTATTTAATTAGCTGTGGGCAAGAGTAGAAACCAGTTCAATATTTGCAAATTCTTTTTATAGGTTATTTTGACTTGCCCTTTTGTATAGGCCAAATGTAGAAAAACAGTTTTCTATCCTGTCTTGCTGCCACTTCTTATATATGCCTGGTTATTAGAAAAATATAAGTAGATAGAGGGTTGTGGGGCTTATATTCAGATATTAAATAAATAAAGGCAAATGTGACTCAAAGCAAAAAGAGAGAAATAGGATGAATAGAGTAGAAAAATGTCAGGTCCTTTTTAAAGATAATAATGGCAAAATCAGCTATGCTACCAAAATCTTACTTGGTTCTTCATTTTAATTATTATAGCCACAATATGAATTTAGAGTCTGTTACTAGTGCCATATTATTCATTTTAAATCCTTTTGGAGAGTTACGTTTTTTTTCACTTGTTGTAAATGTAGCAGTCAGTTCCACTTTAGAATAATATTCTCCTTTACTCTCTATATTTTTTTTACTGAAGTGTTGCTTAGGAATTTAGCAGAACTAGAATTTTTAATGGAAACACCTACTACAACATTACTATTAATACTCTACTCTTCACAAAAGTTAATTAAAATAAAAAATGTAAAAAAAAATAAAACATAATAATAACAATAATAATGTTATTTACATAGTGCTTTTCTCCCAATAGGATTCAAAGAGCCGACTTCTTATGTGGGAATTTGGTAGCGAGTACAGTGGGTGCCTTGTTGCAGGTAGGAAACATTAGTATGCAATAGAAAAATAAACCAATTTTTTATTCTTGTATGCCTTATTCCGGCACTTTACAAAATATAAGTAATAAATCAGCATAACTACAGTGTGACTTTATCTATGGCCTTAGCATTTGTGGCTTAGGTTCCCCACATGCTCAGGTTCTGTCTGCTTACATCCTATTGACACACAATTCAGCATGTTCACTTATGTGTCATCCCGCTTTCTGTGGGCTAAAGCTATACCTATAAACTTGGTGTTAGAAGCTGTGGCATGCTCAGGACATGGCTGCTTAGAGCTAGATCTCGGTTTCGGCACGGCTATGCAATTCCCTCAGCTGTTTAATACTTTCCTGTTACTATGCATACTCTTGGCCTCTACCCTGGGCATCACCATCTTTGAATGCTCAGTACCCGCAGTTGAGTCACAGGAATGAAATAGGTGTTTCAATCAAGCACTATACATTCTGGTCTCACTGTCACTTCAGTGTTGGTGATAGGGTAACCTTCTCATACCAGTACTCTCAGCTTCTGTGAACCTGCATTTCTCTTGTCTCCTGCCTTAAAACACGAAAATGAATTACCCTTGAGTTCTGCCTGCACACAAATCTTGCTTTTGAAACTGGATCCCCCTTGATTTCTGTCTGCCGAAGAGTCATGCTTTGGAAAACGGATCCCCCTTTATTTCTGTCTGCCCATGAATCTTGCTTTAGAAAAAGGATTACATTTTGTTTCTGCCTGTCAAATTGACTTTGTTTTGTATCACATATTTTCTTGTTTGTCATCTACAAGTGAACTCTGCTTTACTTAATGGATCCAACTTGCTTCAACTGACATTGACTCTAACTGGGACCTTATCCAGATGAGTTTTGTTATCCACCATCTTCTGTCAGAAATGATTTACAGAAATTATAACTTTTCTTACAAATATGTTTTATTTTTTAGACAATAAACAAAGACAGCGTGATAGCCATATTCATAAACACATGTAGGTGTAAATGACTACAAGACAACTCAGAAAAGTGCACACTGGCTAACTGTTCATCTGAACCAAAATTTGCCAAACCATTTTCCTTGTAATTTATCCCTATCAGGTCTGATTTATTACTCTATAAAGATGAACACTTTATATGACTCCAAAAGTATCTGTCTGGCTCTAAAATCAAAGCTATAGTTAGTAAACACTTCTTTACACCTGGAGTACATTTCTTTTAGTCATATTCTGGGCCGGATTTATCACTAGGCAACCTAGGCAATTGCCTAGGACCCAGCGGTCCCCAGAGGGCCCTTCCAGGACCGGAGCTGAGACCAACCTTTAAAAATGGGCCGCTACTTATGGGCCAGTGCTATTTGCTTTCCCCCCTGGGCTAAAGTCTGCCAGCCAGCCCCTGAATAGGGGTATATGTTATGCTAAAAACTATAGTGCTATGGATTTTTTCAGGGAGGGGGCCCCAAACCAGTTTCTTGCCTAGGGCCCCATGAGGTCTAAATCCGTCTCTGGTCATATGACATGATCTAGAACCACCCAAACTGAAGAGGTTGGTCTAGAACATACTGCTCTAACCGTAACCTATACATTTGGTTATGCTGTACATCTCAAAGAAATACACTGCCTCTGCATGTCAGGGTGGATGTGCTTGTCTATGAATTTCTAGAAACGATTTGAATTTTTATTAAATATTACAAGTGTCTTGGGCCCAGAACATTACCTGACTGGAAATTGCTTTTTGGTAACCATAATATGGTTATTTTCATTGCCTTTTATGTTGACTAACACAATAATAGTGCAATAAGTGGCCTTAGCAATGTAGTAGCCATTCTACTGTCATTTATCTTAATCATTAATATTCAAAAAATTTGAATTTATTTTTTATGAAAGCCAGCACTTTCCAGGGGGTAAATGTATCAAAGTGCAATTTTGCCAGCATGTTTAAATCGTGGCAAATCGCGGGTGTTTACCCGCGAGTTTTGAAAAAAAACAGGAAATGTATCAAGCTGCGATTTTGACACTCATGTTCAAAATCGCTGGTCATCTCTGGCGATTTTGTGCGATGTAAACACTCCCGAGTTTAGCTAACTCTCCTGTGTTTGGCAAACTCTCCTGTGTTGTAACAGTGAGTTGTCAACACATCAATGTTACACTGCCCCTGTCATACAGCTGCCGGAGCTCCGGCAGCTGTCAAAATGTAAAAGAATATATAAAAGTTTAAAAAAAAAAAAAAAGCGTGAGGTCCCCCGCTATTTATGCTTAACCCTAGTGCTGCCTGACTAGTGCTGGTCCCGTGAAAATCGGGGAAAATTTTTGCGTGGGGTCCCCCCAATTTTCACTTTACCAGCACTAGGCAAACCAGCCAGGGTTGGCGGCACTATAGCAGGGGAACGCGCGGCAGGGGTCCCCCTGCCATAATGACTAACCAACCCTAGGCTGTTCAGCGCTGGGCTGGATTCCCTAGGGAGTGGAGTCCGCTGAAAAAAACGAGCGCCCCCCCCCCTAGAAAGAACCAGCCCAGTGCTGATAGCACTAGGGCTCTTCCTACTACCCCTGGGCTGTGGGTAGTAGGGTAATACGGCGATAAAGTATAAAAAAAACAAACGGACGCCATTTTTTTTGTGGAACTACAAGTCCCAGCCAGCCAGGTTGCCCAAAACAGTGTGGCCATGCTGTTGCTTGTATAACTACAAGCACCAGCATACCCACGGCACCCAGGGCATGTTGGCACTTGGAGAACCACAAGTGCCAACATGCCCTGACATCCCTGGCTTGCTGGGACCTGTAGTTCCACAAAGAAAAAAGTTAAATAAACAACAACAACACCCTGTCAAAAACCACATCTATTTATAAAAAATAAAAACCCCATAATAAATACACTAACCACCCTCATTTTAACCACATCTATTTAATAAAAAAAACAAAAAAAACAAATATTCACCAAAGATGTCTTCTTTCTTCTTGCAAAGTTCCAGGCTTGCCCCAGTCCCAGCAAATTTGTACTTCCAAAATGGCTTGAAGAAATTCAGCATCACTTCGGCCAGAAGGGCCCCATATTTGTAACATCCCGACACTTTGATGTTGCTTGTAGAAAAATAATAAAAGTCTTTATCCGCCGCAAACACCTCCTACTATGTAGGAGGTCCGAATCGCAATGAACTTATGTTCATTGCGTAAGCTATCACTACAGTATAATGTGATTTACCCACGCTAGTGGGGGAATCACCTAATACTGTACTGTACTGTACCTAGAGCTTACGCTACGTTACTTGTGTAAGCTGTAATAGAGTAAATACAGCTTACGCAAGTAGCATTGCGCATGCGCAATGAGCTACGTTACTTGCGGTTTAGAGAGTCTTGGTCTTTTCAGCCGATGCCGGCAATGAACATGTGACTAAATGTAGAGAGTGTTGTAGATGGAATAAATCATTAGTTCGTTCTGAGACTGAAAGTTTCATTTCAGAGTCACAGAAGCTAACGAAATTCGTTATGACACGTGGATAGCTATAATAAGGCAGTTAATCAGTGACAGGAATGAATGAATGCATATTGTGCTGTCATTCTCTAAATGACTATAGGACCAAATGAAGAGTACAGAACTGAAGGTGTAGTGTGTACGCATGAATCACCCATCCGGTAGGACTATCAGTCGTAGGTACAATCTTTGTAGATAACAGATTGGTCGGAAAATTCTCCAGTGTGTACCTAGACTTAGTATTTCACTTGGTTCTTCTGCTTTCCAGAACCTCTCTCACCTTTATTTTCTAACCACTTCACTCCTGCTCCTGTCTCTTCATTGCTATACTGCCACAAATTCTACCATCCATTATTTCCCATTGTCTTTCTATTTGCTGCTTTTAATTGTACCAATATTGTACTGAACTGCTTTTGCCAGTGTACTGCTCTATCATAACATTGCTTTGCCATAGTCTTGCCTTGCTGTTGTTTTACCACTTGCATTGCTGATTACTGATTACATTGCGACTGTCATACCTCCCTTGTCACTATATGGACTTCTGCGGTACCTAGCTAGACCAAGACACCGTCATGATGCCTGCACCTTCTAGACCCCCTGCACTCTCTTGGGTGTTGCACCATATTTACCATCCAGGACTCTGCACCACCTAGGGTCCTGCACCATCATGGCCCCATCTAGGCCACTCTACATCATGGACTCAGTATTTTGCAGCCCTCTTCATCATAGTGAACCTCACTATGCTATGCCAATTTGTTCCCATTTGTTCCTTTTGTCTCTCATTATACTGTCCATTAGAATGTAAGCTGCCTCAGGCAGGGTCCTGTACCCTATGTCTTATGTCATACCCTCTCTCATGTCTGCCCTCTCTCCATCCTTCTTTTTGTCCTGATTTGACTTATGCTGAATTGTTTTTGCATACCATGTAATTTGTTCTGTTGATTGCATCCATGCATTTTGCATACCATGTAATTTGTTCTGTTGATTGCATCCATGCATTTATTATTCTGCTTATCTGTACCCACTGTTCTTATCTGTATGTACTTATGTAATTTTGCAATTTTCTTGCATGTTCTAAATCCCTATGAGCGGCACTGTGGAAGCATTGTGCACCTTATAAATAAAATATAATAATGTACATATTAATATTATGTGGTATAGTTAGTTATTTTAGGTCCTAATGACGATGAACTGGTGTTTTTTCACTTAGTCAATTGCTATTATTCAATTTTGAACATTAATTTCTGCTGAACAGCGTTTGGACAAATTCACTTTTGGAGCTCATAAACAGTTGTCCCTTAAAGATTTATAGTGTCTTAATTTAGCTTGATTTTGTACATTTTCTCCTAGTGAAATGAAATTATTTGTTTTAATTCAACTTTTATTATAAACGTTAAAAATCTGTAGTTTTATTACTTGAGGCAATAGGGACTGAAACATATATGTGCATGTGTAATAGGTGTAATATGCAATACATTTTCAGGATATATATATATATATATATATATATATATATATATATACAATACAAAAAAGAGAGAGAGGGGCGCCAACATAGTGCATTAAATGTATAACATCTTTGGGATAATCCGCAAATGTGCAATTCCCGTACCAGAAATTCAGATTCAGATCGCCTTAGATAAGTGCTCATAGACCTTTAACATGGAGTGTAGTCTGTAGCAGATCGCTGCACCAAAGCGTCCTGACTCCAGCAGGGTCTTCTCCCAGAATGATAGCACCACTTCAAATTGGCTAGAACTCAAAAAGAAGCCAATATAGTATAATACCATCACAACAAATGAAATGTGATAAAAAATTTAATACAAAATGAGGCAGTGCAGCCTCAACTGCAGCTTAAGTATAATAATGCTCGTAAATAAAACACAATATAAAACAGCTTATCTGTCCAGTCTCTCGTGCTCAGATGTAACAGCATGCAGGGCAAAAATAGCCAGTAAGACCACACTGATGCACCAGTCCAGAACAGCGTGCAAAACGACTTCCCAACGCGTTTCGTCCTTTCCATAAAGACTTTCTCAAGGGATAGAAATAATACATCCACGCTGATCTTAAATAGGCAGAGAATCCTCATAATTAGGATATCGCCGGGAGGTGGGCGGGATCCAGCAAGCGCGATACCTCACTTCCGGTATCTCACTTCCGGTCGGCGGACAATGTGATTAAAGTTGCAGGGATTAACAAGCAACTGAGAAAAAAATGTGTAAAACAAATGCATGACAGCACATACGACGACCTATGTCATAAACAAGGTAGCGAGACAAAGCTAGACAGAAGGAGATACCACTAACCATTATTAGTAATGGCCAAGAAAAATATTCATACATGCTCAAGATATGGAATAACAGAGAGGTACAAATATAACGACCCTATCTAATACATAAAACTTCTATCTAATAGTAACCATAATGTGCAATAAGGACTCAAACTAATAATAGACATGAAAAACGATGGCAACAATCCACTTAGTTCTTAAATGGTCAGTTACACAGTAGTCACAAAATGGTAAGACTCAAGTGACACAATCCTATCTAATACATATAGCTCCTAGCTACACAACAGTACATAATAAAGGTGGAATGGTAGTACACAAGCAAAGGGCATAATACCGATTGTATAATAGCCCATATACGAACAGAGTAACCTACAAAAAAGAGAAGAATTAATAGCACATCATCAGAACATCTCAGGAAACATTAAATGAGAAAGGATGTCATTTCAAAAGCTTCATTTAGGCCTTTCGGCGCTAAGGTGTCAAGTCTATAGACCCAATACATTTCTCTACTGCTCAGTTTTTTAGCTAAATCTCCACCACGTGCACCCAACACCACGTGTTCAATGCCCTTAAACCTCAGACCACTTGGGTCTGCATTATGACATGTAAGGAAATGCCTAGAGACAGTATGCAATTCGGACTTATTTTTAATAGCCCTCACATGTTCCTGGAGGCGCAATTTCAAGGCCCTTTTAGTTTTCCCTACATATACCTTACCACAAGGGCATTCTAATAAATAGATGACTGAAGTAGTTTTACAATCAATTCGATCTTGAATTTTAAATTCTCTTTGATTTGAGGAATCCATGAAGGTTTTATTAAGAGGAGATAATAATCTACACATATTGCAGTTATTACACCTGTAGGCACCTTTCCCTAGTTCAACTAGGAAGGTTTCCTTAGTACCCTTTACATCTCTCAAAAGGCTAGGTGCTAACAGTGACTTCAGATTTTTTGTTTTCTTGAATACAATATCCGGTTTTTGTGAAACCATAGGACCCAAAACTGGATCCATACAAATCAGTTTCCAATGTTTATTTAGAGCCGATTTAATCCTCTTCTCGTCCCTACTGAATTCTGTAATAAATGGAACAATTTCATTTTTCCCTTTCTCATTCTTATTTTTATACTCCAGCATATCATTTCTCTCTATACCATCAGTTTTAGATATCGCATCCAAAATGATCTGCTCAGGATAACACCTATCTCTGAATCTTTCGGCATAGACATGTGATTGTTCTCTGTAGGTAGTTTCATCAGAACAATTCCGTTTAATACGATTGAACTGGGATCTAGGGATATTATTTTTCCACTTAACAAGATGGCAGCTATCATAATGTAAGTAACTATTTGAGTCCACTTCTTTAATAAATGTTTTAGTATGGATCTTATCACCCTCACATCGAAGATCTAAGTCTAAGAATTCTATATTTGTATCGCTAACCTTTGACGTGAATCTCAAGTTCAGTTCATTCATATTAATATAGCACAAGAAATCCTTCAGAGCTTGTAAAGTGCCATCCCATATCAGAATGATATCATCTATATATCTGCGGTAAAATCTAATGTTAGCAACAAAGGGGTTATTTTCACCAAAGATGTAGTCCATTTCCCACTTACCCATAAAAAGATTGGCGAAACTAGGGGCAAATATTGTCCCCATCGCCGTCCCGCAGATTTGCAGAAAGAACTCATCCAAGAACTTAAAATAATTCCGAGATAATATAAACCCAATTAATTTGCATATAAACTCTTTATGACGATCATCTAAATCACTATCTAGTTGTAGAAAGTGATTGATGGCTTCTATCCCTTTGGAGTGGTCGATGGAAGTGTACAAGGCCTGTACATCTACCGTTACCCATTTAAAACCGGGTTCCCATTGGATCCTATCCAAAAGTTGTAACAAAGAAGTGGAATCCTTCAAGAATGCTGGTAAGTGATTCACGTATTTCTTAATAAAGAAATCAACATACTGTGAAACATGAGATGTAAGAGAACCTATCCCTGCTATAATGGGCCTCCCAGGAGGTTTCTCTAGAGATTTATGCACCTTAGGCAAATGATAGAAAATTGGGATTATTGGTGATTCCTGCAAGAGGAATTGAAATTCATCACGGGTAAGTATATTCAGTTTTAACGCCTCATATAGTATAACCTTCAGCTCCTCAACAAAAGCTCATGTAGGATCTTTAGCAAGTTTTTTATAGGACACTTCATCACTAAGTAATCTCAATGCTTCTGAAACATAATCACTTTTATTTAAGATAACAATCCCCCCCCCTTTGTCAGCTTGCTTGATTACAATATCTTCATTACTCATTAGTTTATCAAGCGCTTGTTTTTCCTGATATGAAATATTTTTCTTATATTTTTTGGGTCTAGTAATTTGGCATAGCTCCTTCTTGACAAGCTGATAAAACATTTCAACATGACTCCCCTTAGACTCAAGTGGATAGAATTTAGAGGGCAACTTCAGTCCAGTGACTGATTTGTTAGTGTTCACATGCTCTATATTTTTATCACTATTTTTTATAAAATGCCTCTTAAGGGTGAGTCTTCTAATGAATCTATTGAGATCCAAAAAAAGGTGAAAGTCATTGGTGATGTCGATGTGAGGGTGATAAGATCCATACTAAAACATTTATTAAAGAAGTGGACTCAAATAGTTACTTACATTATGATAGCTGCCATCTTGTTAAGTGGAAAAATAATATCCCTAGATCCCAGTTCAATCGTATTAAACGGAATTGTTCTGATGAAACTACCTACAGAGAACAATCACATGTCTATGCCGAAAGATTCAGAGATAGGTGTTATCCTGAGCAGATCATTTTGGATGCGATATCTAAAACTGATGGTATAGAGAGAAATGATATGCTGGAGTATAAAAATAAGAATGAGAAAGGGAAAAATGAAATTGTTCCATTTATTACAGAATTCAGTAGGGACGAGAAGAGGATTAAATCGGCTCTAAATAAACATTGGAAACTGATTTGTATGGATCCAGTTTTGGGTCCTATGGTTTCACAAAAACCGGATATTGTATTCAAGAAAACAAAAAATCTGAAGTCACTGTTAGCACCTAGCCTTTTGAGAGATGTAAAGGGTACTAAGGAAACCTTCCTAGTTGAACTAGGGAAAGGTGCCTACAGGTGTAATAACTGCAATATGTGTAGATTATTATCTCCTCTTAATAAAACCTTCATGGATTCCTCAAATCAAAGAGAATTTAAAATTCAAGATCGAATTGATTGTAAAACTACTTCAGTCATCTATTTATTAGAATGCCCTTGTGGTAAGGTATATGTAGGGAAAACTAAAAGGGCCTTGAAATTGCGCCTCCAGGAACATGTGAGGGCTATTAAAAATAAGTCCGAATTGCATACTGTCTCTAGGCATTTCCTTACATGTCATAATGCAGACCCAAGTGGTCTGAGGTTTAAGGGCATTGAACACGTGGTGTTGGGTGCACGTGGTGGAGATTTAGCTAAAAAACTGAGCAGTAGAGAAATGTATTGGGTCTATAGACTTGACACCTTAGCGCCGAAAGGCCTAAATGAAGCTTTTGAAATGACATCCTTTCTCATTTAATGTTTCCTGAGATGTTCTGATGATGTGCTATTAATTCTTCTCTTTTTTGTAGGTTACTCTGTTCGTATATGGGCTATTATACAATCGGTATTATGCCCTTTGCTTGTGTACTACCATTCCACCTTTATTATGTACTGTTGTGTAGCTAGGAGCTATATGTATTAGATAGGATTGTGTCACTTGAGTCTTACCATTTTGTGACTACTGTGTAACTGACCATTTAAGAACTAAGTGGATTGTTGCCATCGTTTTTCATGTCTATTATTAGTTTGAGTCCTTATTGCACATTATGGTTACTATTAGATAGAAGTTTTATGTATTAGATAGGGTCGTTATATTTGTACCTCTCTGTTATTCCATATCTTGAGCATGTATGAATATTTTTCTTGGCCATTACTAATAATGGTTAGTGGTATCTCCTTCTGTCTAGCTTTGTCTCGCTACCTTGTTTATGACATAGGTCGTCGTATGTGCTGTCATGCATTTGTTTTACACATTTTTTTCTCAGTTGCTTGTTAATCCCTGCAACTTTAATCACATTGTCCGCCGACCGGAAGTGAGATACCGGAAGTGAGGTATCGCGCTTGCTGGATCCCGCCCACCTCCCGGCGATATCCTAATTATGAGGATTCTCTGCCTATTTAAGATCAGCGTGGATGTATTATTTCTATCCCTTGAGAAAGTCTTTATGGAAAGGACGAAACGCGTTGGGAAGTCGTTTTGCACGCTGTTCTGGACTGGTGCATCAGTGTGGTCTTACTGGCTATTTTTGCCCTGCATGCTGTTACATCTGAGCACGAGAGACTGGACAGATAAGCTGTTTTATATTGTGTTTTATGTACGAGCATTATTATACTTAAGCTGCAGTTGAGGCTGCACTGCCTCATTTTGTATTAAATTTTTTATCACATTTCATTTGTTGTGATGGTATTATACTATATTGGCTTCTTTTTGAGTTCTAGCCAATTTGAAGTGGTGCTATCATTCTGGGAGAAGACCCTGCTGGAGTCAGGACGCTTTGGTGCAGCGATCTGCTACAGACTACACTCCATGTTAAAGGTCTATGAGCACTTATCTAAGGCGATCTGAATCTGAATTTCTGGTACGGGAATTGCACATTTGCGGATTATCCCAAAGATGTTATACATTTAATGCACTATGTTGGCGCCCCTCTCTCTCTTTTTTGTATTTTATTAGGCTGATACCTGCAGATAGGTGTCGATTGTATTGGGAGCTGCCATCTCATGTACTGAGTATACACATTTTTTGTCACTATCACTTTGTGGTTGCACATCTATAAGCGCCTGTATAGCTTAGAAATATTGGTGGGAATATATATATACAAGTTAACCCGTGCATGATACTCATGCATTCTAGTCAAATCAAGCTACTTAAGGTCTTAAAAAGGTTCTTGTCATGCATTTGGGCCTAGCCCAGGCCTCCTCAGGGGAAGAGCGTTACTTCCCGACGCAAGCGGCCTTTTTAATGTGTGTTCATGAGGTAAAATTACCTCATGAAAATGAGTTTGACCCCTCAACTCGTAAATTTAGCCTTTACTACCCCTCCCACGGGGGGAAGGGGGGATGATGGAAGTTAACTGACTTGACTATTCTAATTTTTTTGTCAAATAATGTCAGTATACCAAATTTCAGGTCAATTGAATGAGCCCTTTCTGAGAAAATAGTTTTTTACACACACACACACACTAACGCACGCCTCTACACATGTGTGTTCATAAGGTAAAATTACCTCACGAAAATGAGTTTGAGCCCTACCAAATTTCAGCCCTTTTTGTAAAATTTTTCCCACACACACTAAGAATTTAGTAGGTCAGTGTATAACTCCGCCCAGCAGGTGGCGCTGCAACTTGGTTTTTTTTTCCACACACACACAGACAGACAGACGCCACTAAGCATTTATATAGTAGATATTACTGTGCAAATGTTTTAGGCACATGTCGAAAAAATGCTGCAAAGTAGGAATGCTTTTCAAAACTGAAAGTGAGAATAGTTTATTTTTATCAATTAACAAAATGCAGAGTGAATTAACAGAAGAGTAATCTAAAGTAAATCAATATTTGGTGTGACCACCCTTTGCCTTCAAAACAACATTAATTCTTCTAGGTACACTTGCACAAACTCAGGGATTTAGTAGGATATAGTCAGGTGTGGGATTAACCAATCATACCAAACAGGTGATAATGATCATCATTTTCATGTATAGGTTAAAACACAGTTATTAATTGAAACAGAAACAGTTGTGTAAGAGGCTTAAAACTGGGTGAGGAACAGCCAAACTCTGGTGAGGTTGAACAAGACAATTTCATGTCACAGGTCATACATACATCATGGCAACACTGAGCACAGCAAAAAGACACAAGGTAGTTCCACTGCATCAGCAAAGTCTCTCCCAGGCAAGATTTCAAAGCAGACTGGGGATTCAAGATGTGCTGTTCAAGCTCTTTTGAAGAAGCACAAAGAAACAGACAATGTTTTGGACCGTAGACGCAGTGGTTGGCCAAGGAAATTTAGTGCATCAGATTAAAGACCCATCATGCTTACTTCCCTTCAGCTTAGAACTGGAAAAAAAACATGGACCCAGGTACACCCATCTATATTTCGGAGAAGTCTGGACAGAAGTGGTCTTCATGGAGAAAATGCAGCTAAAAAGCTATACCTTTGATATGGAGACAAGGCTAAGCGACTCAACTATGGGAAGCATGGTGGAGGTTCCTTGCATGTTTGGGGCTGCATTTCAGCAAAAGGAGTAGAGATTTGATCAGGATTAATGGTGTCCTCAATGCTGAGAAATACAGGCAGGTACTTATCTATTATGCAATACCATCAAGGAGGCGTCTGATTGGTTCCAAATGTATTCTGCAGCAGGACAAGGACCCCAAACATACAGCCAATGTCTTTAAAAACTATCTTCAGTGTAAAGAAGAACAAGGAGTACTGGAAGTGATGATATGACCCCCACTGAGCCCTGATCTCAACATCATCGAGTCTGTCTGGGATTACATGAAGAGAGAAAAGGATGTCAGCAAGTGTGATGTTCACCTCTAATGAAACCGTACTTCAATTAGATTGTGCTCTTTTTGTAGCTTTTTAACACATGCTGTAACAAAAAGTCATAAGCAAGAATTAAAATCAGGTTGTCATAATGATAACAAAAATCACATGTTCGCATATTTACATAAACATACACACATAAATTTGGCTATGGCAACAGTACAATAAAAAAAAACCTCTTAATAATGTTTAAATATTTGACATCCCTATGTTAGAAAGTAAATACATGGTTAAATGTGTTTTCATTTTCCTTGTGCTTATTCCACATTCCAAATGCAATATAAATTACATATTTGTCCAATAACACTAACAGTAAAATACTTGCTTGTCCTTAAAAAATTCTTGAGTCCATTTGTTTGGCTTAATAATAAAAAGTTATTCCAGGTGTAATCAAAACATTACATCAGCCTGGTTATGAAGCAATAAAATACCTTTATCAGAACAGTGTAAACACATTGACTCAAACAGTTTTTTTCAGAGTGTCTGAAAGAATTCAAGAAACATTTAACATCATCTTTTTTTCATTTAAACCAAAACTACTTTTAAGTAGACAATCTGTTACAGACTTCAAACATTTACACCCCTCAAATAATAATGTTTTTGCTAAAGTTGTGGCAGTTGAGCTTGGACAACCTCTAGCAGGTAGACTTGTGGATGCCTGCTTTAAACAAATTGTCTGACCTGTTCACTAAAGTGCACATCTTAGATTAGTAGTTAGACTTTCCCTAATTCTTCATTATTTTTAACAGTTGTGTCTTAAATAGCATGTTTTTTAAAAAAAAAAAACACATTATTTTTACATATACTTATCTGGTAGATAGATAGATAGATAGATAGATAGATAGATAAATAGATAGATAGATAGATAGATAGATAGATAGATAGATAGATAGATAGATAGATAGATAGTGTGAAGTATGCTTATGGTTGATTTCCCTTTAGGCAAAGTTCCCAGTGTGCCCTATTCACCTCATGCTGGTTGCTATGGAGACAGGATTAGTAGGAATAAGGTAAAAGACTGTGCAGATATGGAGGGCTCTGTTTTTATCCTGGAACTATGTGAGGAGAGCACACTTGTGCTGCAGGACCTGATACTGTGTTCTCTCGTTGGAAGAGTTGAAGGTCTCTAAGCAAAGTGACAAGTGTAATGCAGACGCCATCAACCCTGTTGCTGTCTCAGGTTATTTAGTTAGTTCCAGTCGTTGTAAGGTGTACCGTCTAAGTGCTGAAGAATAGAATTATTCTATTGATAGGACTATTTATGCACAGCAGAACAAATTGCATTTGACATTACACCCTCTAGTGCTTGTGATATATTACAGACTGGTTGTTTCAAGTCTGTTCTTAGTGAAAGTTAAACAAAAGGCCAGTTTTATTGTCTCACAGTACATCACCACACCCACCAAAGTACTATCCATACTCCACCATCTTTGGATTAGGCATTCAGATCATTTAGCTGATTTTTCCAGTCAGTGCACCTGAGACAGTGTTAGCGTTTGTTATGTTTGGGGAGTAATGTTCAGGATTGGCAAGTTCACGATAACAATTTTTTTTTGGTCACAAAACAATTGTTTTAGTTGTAGTAAAGTCACTGACTACCTAAATGACAGCTATAAAGTTTGGTGGAAAAAAACAAGTAAATAAAGTACAAAGAACCAACTAGAGTGCTCCAAGGTCCAGAAAAAGTAGCCTTATCACACCAACTGAGCGCCAAAACCAATCACAACACAACATTCTATGGCTAACCAAGAAATAAAAAGGCGCTAGATATTCACACACGATAACCATATATCTTGAGGTCCCAGAATGTTAACTTTTTCCAGGGGTTGATGTTCCATGAGAATTCTAAGTGTTCATCTGTAAAATAACTCCTATCTTAATCATACTTGCCAACTCTCCCGGAAAGTCCGGGAGACTCCTGAAATTCGGGTCAGTCTCCCGTGCTCCCGGGCGAGCTGGCATTTCTGCCGCATCCCAGGTTTCACCGAGAATCGCGTCATTTGACGTGATTCTCGGTGATTCACGCCATTGTGGAGGACGGGAGGGTCCGCCCCCTCCCGCCCTCCAGTCACGCCCCCTCTCCCGGAAACTTGTTTCCGGGAGTTGGCAAGTATGATCTTAATGGAGGTTCAACTCATTTAGGGACCCCACATGAAAAGAATAATACATTTTTAGAGTGAAGTAAGTCAAAGGAAGGGGTAAATCCAAACATCATGTGCTTCAACTTTTATCCTTTTCCAAAAGTAAACATACACCAGAAACCCAGTGGGGTAAAAATCAGTAGAATTTTCTTACAACCCCTTTGTGTGTATGCTTACATCACTCCTATGTAGAAATTGCCCTGTCTTGGACCCTTACCCTATATATTTCTAATTCCAGCTCACCTTTTTTTTGTCAGAATTTGCTGGACAGCTCCGTCCCCTTACCTTTCACTAAAAGCCTGGCCTGTTCCTGTCTTCATTGCCAGATTATTGTACACTTGACATGGATATGTATTCAAATAGATGTTACATCTAAATAAAGAGTCAGTTGTTATGTCCCAGCATCTCTATCCTCTGCTCATTACCAAAAACAGCCAAGGGCAGGTTCACCTAACTCACCACTATAGTCTCCAACATGTTTTGATGCTTAATAGGATCTTTATCAAGGTTTCTTTCTTGGATGCTCTGGGGAGACATATGATTTTTGTGTGTGAAGAGTCCAGTGCCTTTTATTGCCTGTTTATCCATAAAAGCTTGGTGGGTTTGCCCATGGTAATAGTGACAAGATGGATGCCAAGCGCATGCTAAGTTGTTATATAGAAAACACTGAAATTGGTAATACACTTGTATTGAGAATTGTACCCAAAGAAACCTTATCCGATGCTATTAAGTATATATTTCATGGGGATGTAATGTAGACATTATGACATGAGTACAAACATATGCATGCTAGTAGAGGCAGGGCTCTGCCTGATATAACAGTAAAGGAGGAGGAACTGAATGATCTGTTTCATTGCAGGATGCAGTGTTCAAACAAACAAGAAAATACCCAAATCCCTAGAACCACCTCTAAAAGTAAGATCACAAGGAAAAGTGGCATTTCCTCTCAGGAAGCCTGCTCTGTCTAGGTCTAAATACTAACATGATAATGGTCTTAAGCTAATGAATTAAGGTATGTACAGTACTGTAGATTGAAAGGGGACATTACAAGGAGCTTCCCCTATCCTCTGGACAGCCACCCAGCCTGAGTGTGGAAGAAAACTATAAAAATTGGGTCATTTGTACCAGTGCATTTCAATGACAGTGGGAATTTTTTGTAGTAACATGAGGAGAGTCAAACTAATATCTTAAATTGGCTGAAGAAGGAAGACTTAAAACTACCCCTTGACCAATGTCAATTCTGCAGGACAACAGTGATATACTTGACAATCTACTGACTAAAGGAGTGTCAGTGATCCATAAAGTGATTTCATTACTCCGAGGTCCTATTTTGGGCTTCAGTGGGTACAGTCAAACGTTTGTAAAAGGCTACTTCCAAACCATGCAATCTTTGGTGCAGTTACTCTAAGGATATCCTCCTTTGAAGACCCTAACAGGGGAAAATTAAAAAATTAAAACCGTATTACCATCTTTTAGAGTCTTTTGCAGAGATACGAATACTCAGCTGTGAAGAAACATTTCAGCAGTATCAAGCAGCATATAGTTCAGAAATGGGTTAAATGTGATCTTTCTTGAAACAGCAATTCACAGTTTTAATAATACACTGGAGGACCAATGGGTGGAGAGGAGAATCAAGATGATGATCAGAATATACAACAATATACACAGTGGGCCTGATTCATAAGGAACATAAATGCCAATATGTGATGTATTTTGCAAAAATTGCTCTGCGCATGCCCAGAAATGGATTATATGCAAGTGAACACAGCAACATCTAATTCATCTTCAAGCACAAAGGACCCTTATGACAGTCTACAATTTTATGGGCGGAGCTGGGAAGGGAATGAGTGTATGACATAGTCAATGTATAGTACGGTCATGCCAAGCTTTAGCACACACAGATGTGTCCAGTGCAAGCTTTGGGCATCTCAGAGGTAAGTGTTTTGTTATGCTATCACTTGCATGAGCTACAGGTCAGGTGTAAGTCACAATTGCTAGTGATGACAGCTGTATATGCAACATAAAACATGTGTTTTCAATCAGGAGCAACTGTAAAAATGCATTTTATGTATAGTAAATAATCATAACATCGAATAAATATATATTACTGGAAAAATGTTTTTAAAATGTTTTGTCATTAATGACTATGGGCCTGATTCATTAAGGAAAGTTAAGCAAAAAATTAAGTAAGTTTTCTTACACAAGTTTTCTGGACAAAACCATATTGCAATGCAAGGGGTGCAAATTAGTTTATTATTTAGCACATAAAGAAAATACTGACTGTTTTTTCATGCAGCACACAAATACTTGATAGCTTATTTGTAAACAACATTTTCAACATTTTTGTTATAGTAAATCCCTGTGACATTACAATGCGACATCACAAATATTTCAATGCAAGGTAGAAATACCTTGTGTAAATGCTTAGATACCTGAAATAGGGTTTCCCTGCAAAACAATATTAATAAGTCCATGTAAAAAGGGTCTAGTAGTAACTGCTGTATTGGTCAAAAAAAAAGTAAAAAATTAAAAATAATGTTTAGATAAAATATTGCTGCTCATCGAGTAAAACAAAAAGTAGAACAAGATAGAAGCTAAACCGTGAGAATAACATGTCTGACTTAGAGAGAACGTGGCAATATTATTTTGAGGTAATTTTCTGGCTTTGCATGACAGTAACTATAGGAAAACTTCAAGAACAGTGTATTCTTGTTATATTGCCTGATTTTATTATATAATACTCATAAAACAAAAACTAAAAAATGAATGCTGTATCTTAAGCGAATGAAGCCAATGCTGTATGTACAAAAATGCAAAAAGTGTTGTTATGGTGAAGACTACATTTCAAATGGATCAAAATGGAAAAAGCATTTATTTAATACTTAAACAATGTACCAACTAGGGTTTAAAAACTTATAGTAAAAAGGTAATGATGAATACATTGATATTAAGAAAGTATTAATAAAACATTCAGTGTATCACCATGTAGACAAGTGGATTTCCCTTTTTATTCAATGTGTGGACTATACATTTTGTAGGCACACACCTGAAACGCCTCTCACCATCAGTGTCACAAAAGTTAAATATAAAATGACAACTGCACATTTTTCCCATGATTCATTGTCAAATATATTGAAAATGTGTCCAAACACTTTGTGTTTCTACTCTTCAATGTACTTTAGTAGATTTCCCAAACTTTGAGCAACAGATGTTGATTCTTCAACTTCTTTTGTTCCCATAATCCTTCCTAAAATGCATGAATCGCTCCTATTCACCAAAAAATGTCTGATGTGATTGGGGGAGGGACAAAGTGAAAGATATGAGAGACATAAAACACAAATTATACAAATAAGAACACATATGTGATGATAGATCCAATAACAATCACTAAAAGAACAAAAACAACATTGACAGGGTTCAGGGATACATAATAGCCTCAGACAAATGGCTTCTGTGGGCCAAGAGAACTGAGACATATCTAAAGAAATAAACAAAATAGTAATGTAATATCACAGCTACTATTAATATTACAAAAGTTACTTTGCTTTAGCATCTTTATTGATGAGCCCGAACCATCCTCTTTTCAACTCATATTCCTGATACATTTTGGGATATATTTCTTATTTGCTATTTAAATATAGTTAGTCACCATTTACATTATGGTTACCATTTAGAAATGGTTGAATATATGCTTTCCCCTTAAAAGACTTGTTGCTTGCTTCAGAATGTATTAATAATGTGGTGTTTGTCCAGGGCAAACCATATTATATACACAAATCTGGTCATGGACATAGTCATCGCCCTAATACCCATCCTAATAACACAATCATCATCCTAATACACACACGCAGTTATTTTCCTATGCATTCCACTACCCTGTTTTTCACATTCACTGCTCCTTCTTCTGCCGTTGCCAGCCTGTCTTTATCTTGCAAGTGTTCGGTGGTGCTTACAGTAATTAAGGTGAATGTGGTTTCCAGCTGATGGAAACCAGGAACTGTTGTGGTGCCTGTGATCACCAACTCCCCATTAGGGAACTAGTTCTGTCTGTGGTAATCAACTGTGGTAATTGACTGCCCAGAGTCAGGAAGTAGCACAGTGTCTGTCTCTGCCGACTGCTTAGAGCCAGGAATTGGCACAGTGGCTTTATCTCTGAACATGTATACTAAGCAACAACTCAAATTTTTGTTCTGCTACTTTATGTATGTAGTATTTGCACCACCTCTTAGATTTTAAGCTTCTTTGCGCAGGGGAATGTGCTTAAAATAAAGTGTTTTTTTAGTGTCTCCTTATAAAACAGATACAGTTTTGATTGAAAAACAGTAGTGAGTAATGTACTCCATTCCGTGTTCTGTACAAGCCATGGATTCCGAAAAGCAGGCAAATTCAACAAACTTGAAAGGCATACGTTCTAAAGCTATTTTTGCTAAGTCTTGAAAAAGTCCACCAGCAGATGAAACCAGCAAGTTTGAGAGGTTACCGAGACACGGAATAGCATTATGAGCCTATTTACGCGACCGAACTAATATTTAATAAGAAGAAGTGGAACAAATCTGGAGGCAGTGAACAAAGTGCCATTAATTGCAAATAGCAAAAATTATTGATGTTATAGAAGAGGCCAATTCAGTTATGACTTCATTAGTACCGGATGATACAATTTTGTCCAGTGATTTAATACTAAAATTATAACTCTTTATGAGACTCTATCACTTAACTGGAAAGTTGGGAAAACTAGGCATATACTTCTCCTATTACTGGATCCAGATTGTCTGTGTGAGTTCCATATTGGATAATCATTGTGATTGCAAAAATGGATTTATATCTTACACGTATACTTCACTCCATTTTAACATTTAACATTATGATTATTGAATACTCTCACAAATTCTCATCTCTCTGTTTCATAATGGATATATAATGTGTTATGATTGTGTCTTATAATCCTAAGTTGCTTTTTATTATATTTATTTGAGATATTTCTAAAATAAAAATGTACTAATCAAGCCAATATATTACTTGTGAAGTATGCTACTAGATATATATATATATATATATATATATATATATATATATATATATATATATATTTATATTGATTTTAAGTCAATACTAAGAGGAGAATCCGTGTATGATATTATTAACTGTGCAGAAATCCTCCTCAGTGCTGTTAATTTTGTTTTGCTATTTTAGCTAAGTTCATGTTTTTGTACTTTTTTCATCTATGCAATACTTCAGAGATGTCAGGCAAACAACGGAACTGTGGATTCAAATAGTAAGTCTGGTTTCATGATACCTATAGCGGAAGTGCTGAGTCTAATGTGAGGCATGTGTTCACCAGGAACCCACGCAAGGAGGAATGGACATTGCTGCTGTGCTCACATAGGTTGCTGCACTCAGACATCACAGGTAGTATAATTAGAGATGACAGAAATATACTAGATGACAATGGAATACACTTGATTGGTGAAGATACCAAGAATACATTGGGTTTGTGAAGATACAAGGAATACATCACATTGGAGAAGATTTCAGGAATACACCAGAGCAAAAAGAATTACCAGTAACACCCTAAAGCAGATAATGTTACCAGGAGCACACTGGAGCAGATGATATTATCAGGAACACACTGGAGCAAATGATATTACCAGGAACACACTTGGAAAGGGCATTATTACCAGGAACAGACTGGAACAGGAGCCAAAGAGACAGCAAGCAACAGATTTGATTAGCTGACACTATATTGCAGCCATAGCTGCTTTAATTAGTGTGGAAGCAATTAAGGAGTGATGAGGCAGGTGTCCGCATGCCCAAACAAGCAATATGGCAGCCAATAACAGCAGGTTGCATGGTCGCCGCAGGGGAAGGAGCTACGCCACAGCACTGGTTGGAGTGATGAGAGGAGCTCGCTGGACCACAGTAAATACATTGTAAAGGTCTGATGCATGAGAAGGGATAAGTGTAGTTGATGCAGAATATTACGTGAATCAAATTTTGTCAGGACAGCTCACTTCACAACTTCACAGAAGTGCGAAGTTCTAGCAAAACAACCTTCAAATTCTGCTTTTGCTACACCACTTGGACAACAACATTGTCAGTTCATTCTGTCCTGTGGTATAGTTGGGATAGGAGTATAAAATTCCACACAGAACACTTAAGGTCAACTTCAACTGGAGAAACATGCAACATTCAAATGCGGAATTGTTACGACCCGCAGCGGTGCCCAGCCGCCGCGACTCACTCACCTGCGTCCCGGCCGTCGCTATGGCGACCGGGACGTCACTTCCGGTCCTGACCCGGCCGTTGCCGGGGCAACGAGAAGACGCTTCAGCGCTGCGTCCCGGCAATGAGAGGAAGCCGGGCGCAGCGCTCACCATATGTTCTAGCCTGTGGGCTAATTAATGCAGCCTATTAATTATGCTGGGGGCTGTGTCTAATTCAGAGCTAGGCTCTGATTGGTGGCCACTGGTATTTAAGGCAATGAGGTCTGCTGCCTCATTGCTGGTTATAGCTTCTGTGCTCCAGTCTGCTGACCTGCTTGTTCCAGTTCCTGTTCCTGATATCTCTATTTGACTCCCCGTGTATGACCCTTGGCTTTGATTTGGACCTTGCTCGTGTTTCCTGTGACCCTGATCTTTGGCCTGTTTACCCGTTCTGCTATTTGCCTGTGACCCCTGACCTCAGCTTGTTCATCGATACCGTTGTCTGCTGCCGGCCCTTGACCTCTGCGTGGACCTGACTCCTCTTGCCTGGGTTCTCCCCAGCTGGTACGCACTTCACGACCCTCTGTCAGTCTGCGGCCCAGTCTGTCCCCACCATCAGGGGCTCCAGTGAACACCTGACTGGCAGAGTAGATTCCGGGTTGTGTTGTGCCGGCTGGAGGGGTTCCTAACATTATAACCGGCCCACTCACGGAGACGAGGTTGGAATGGATACAAGTGGATCCTCACCGTCTCCGGCACAAGCCCTAGCAGCTCATGTTGAGTCCTTATATCAGATGATCCAGGGATTGGCTGAGCGTCTGTCTGTTCAAGAAGAAGCCGCAAAAGTGTCACAACCCACTCCAAGTTCCGTCTGTGAACCTAAGATGAACTTGCCGGATCACTTCTCTGGAAATAGGTCCCTGTTTCGGAATTTCAGGGAGAGCTGCAAGCTCTATTTCCGATTGAGACCCCGCTCCTCCGGGTCAGAGCATCAAAGAGTCGGGATTATCATTTCCCTTCTATAGGGTGACCCCCAGTCCTGGGCGTTTTCCTTGCCGCAGACCAGCCCTGCCATGCAGTCAGTAGACGCTTTCTTCGAGGCGTTAGGTCTACTATATGACGACCCGGACCGTACTGCCTCCGCTGAAACTCATCTACGGGCCTTGAAACAAGGCCGGCGCTCGGCAGAGGAATACTGCGCTGAATTCCGTAGATGGTCACCTGATAGTGGATGGAATGATCCTGCCTTGCGGAGTCAGTTCCGTCTTGGCCTGTCGGAACAGGTCAAAGACTCTTTGGTGCAGTACCCATCTCCTACCTCTCTGGAGGATCTGATGCACCTCTCCATTAAAATCGACAGGAGATTTAAAGAGCGGAAAATCGAAAAGGAGACATCATCACCTCTATCCGGCTTCATTCCTGTTCCCACGGATGGTGAGGAACCCATGCAATTGGGGGCGTATCGTCTCTCCCCTGAGGAAAGAGACAAGAGAAGATCACAGGGCCTATGTCTCTATTGCGGCACAAAAGGCCACTTCTCCCGTTCCTGCCCGAATAAGCCGGGAAAAGAGCATGCCTAGGGAATGAGGGGAAAGTTCACCTAGGTCTGCAGATTGTCTCCCCGAAAAACGCCGTATTGATCCCTGCACAGCTCATGTTTAGTGCTCGTTCAATGGACCTGTCTGCCTTCGTTGATAGTGGAGCTGCAGGCAACTTCCTGGACATCGGGTTTGCCCGCGCTGCTAAAATTCCGATGGTAAAACTCAAGTCCGCTATTACTGTCTGTGGCTTAGATGGAGGTCCGTTGCCTGGTGGCAAGATTTCCTGGGAGACCTCGCCACTACAATTAAAAATCGGAGCTCTCCATTCAGAGTCAATAACCTTCCTTCTTATCGATTGTTCATCAGTTCCCTTGATCTTGGGTCACCCATGGCTTTCCCGTCATAACCCTGTCATGGACTGGGTAAAAGGAGAAATTGTCCAGTGGAGCTCTTACTGTACACAGTCCTGCTTGTCACTGCCCCTGCGGGTGATTCAGTCTATTCCGGAGCAGCTTCCCTCACAATATCATGAGTTCTGGGATGTGTTCTCCAAGAAGGCTGCTGACACCTTACCACCACACCGTGACTTTGACTGTGCCATCGAGCTTATTCCTGGTTCCAAGTTGCCTAAGGGTCGCCTGTACTCTCTCTCTGGTCCGGAGACCAAGTCCATGCAGGAATACATTGAAGAAAATCTGGAGAAGGGCTTCATCAGGCCATCTAAATCTCCCGTAGGAGCAGGATGCTTCTTTGTATCCAAAAAGGACGGAGGACTAAGACCCTGTATTGATTACCGGGGATTGAATCTTATTACAATCAAGAATACCTATCCCCTTCCGCTCATCTCCATATTATTTGATCAGCTGAGAGGTGCTACTGTCTTCTCAAAAATCGATCTTCGTGGAGCGTATAACCTCATCCGTATCAAGGAGGGAGACGAGTGGAAGACGGCATTCAATACGCACTCTGGCCATTATGAATACTTGGTTATGCCGTTCGGTCTTAGCAATGCACCTGCAGTATTCCAGGACTTAATCAATGAGGTTCTTCGGGACTTTCTTGGTAGTTTCGTGGTCGTCTATTTAGATGATATCCTCATCTATTCCAGATCGCTGTCTGTACATCAGAATCACGTTAAACAAGTTCTACGAAGACTGCGAGAGAACCACCTTTACGCCAAACTAGAAAAGTGTGAGTTCGAGGTGCAGAAAGTATCCTTTTTAGGTTACATAATCTCTTCTGAGGGATTCTCCATGGATCCAACTAAGGTTCAGGCTATTCTAGATTGGGTGCAACCAAACAACCTTAAGGCGGTGCAGAGGTTTCTGGGCTTCTCCAATTATTATAGAAGGTTCATTCCAGGTTTTGCGGCCATCATGGCTCCCATTGTCGCCCTAACCCGTAAAGGGATGGATCCAACTAATTGGTCGCCTCAAGCAGTAGCCTCATTCGAAAGCCTGAAAAAAGCCTTTGCCTCCGCTCAGGTCCTTAGACACCCGGATCCAGCTAAACCATTTGTTCTTGAGGTCGACGCCTCTGACGTCGGTGCTGGGGCTATACTATCACAGAAGGACCCTCATACTAATCGTCTACACCCGTGTGCCTATTTCTCCCATCAGTTCTCTTCAGCAGAAGCCAACTATGATGTCGGGAATAGGGAACTGTTGGCAATCAAATGAGCCTTCGAGGAGTGGCGACATTGGCTGGAGGGTGCTCCACATCAGATCTCTGTCATTACCGACCACAAGAACTTGCAATATATACAATCGGCCAAACGTCTAAATCCCAGACAGGCCCGTTGGTCGTTGTTCTTTACCCGGTTCAATTTCCTGATCACCTATCGACCGGGTTCCAAAAATGTCCGGGCAGATGCTCTGTCCAGATGTTTCTTGGCACACCACGTTCCAGTTTCGAACCCAGAGCCTATTATTCCTCCTTCCATAATCCATGTTGGATTAACCCAAGATCTGAGTATCACACTTCAGAGATTCCAGAAATTAGCCCCTGATACTACTCCGGAACAACGTCTTTTTGTTCCAGTCCATCTAAGGAAGGCGGTTCTTGCAGAGGCGCATAATAGTAGGTCTGCTGGACACCCTGGAGTTTATAAGACGCTGGAGATCCTTTCCCGTACGGTCTGGTGGCCATCCTTGTCCGCTGACGTCAAAAGTCATGTCCTCTCGTGTGAAATTTGTGCCAGGAACAAAGTCCCCAGGACTCGCCCGGTGGGTCAATTGCTTCCATTGCCCATTCCTGCAAAACCTTGGACACATTTGTCCATGGATTTTATTGTTGATTTGCCACCTTCTGCAGGACATAATACTATTTGGGTTGTGGTGGACCGTTTCAGTAAAATGGCACATTTCATCCCATTAACCAGGCTTCCTACAGCTCGAGATCTGGCCATTCTCTTCATACAACATGTTTTCCGGCTCCATGGCCTTCCTTCCGATATTGTTTCTGATCGTGGTTCACAATTCATAGCACAATTCTGGAAATCCTTCTGCACCCTCCTCGGAATCCGGATCAGTCTGTCATCTGCATACCACCCTCAGTCTAACGGGCAAACTGAAAGGGTTAACCAAGCACTTGAACAGTTCCTCCGATGTTATTCCTCAGAATTTCATGACAACTGGTCATCTTTGTTGCCTTGGGCAGAGTTTGCCTACAATAACTCATCTCACTCATCTACTTAAACTTCCCCGTTCTACTGTAACTTCGGTTTCCATCCCAGGTCTAATTCTCTGTACTCTCTCAAATCTGCTGGTATTCCGGAGATTCATTCCACAGCTGCTGATCTGAAAGTAATTTTGGGGAAAGTTCAGTCCTCCTTGAAAAAATCCTCATTGTCCGCCAAAAAAATTTCGGATCGCCACCGTAACACCTGCCCATTCAGAGTGGGCCAGAAAGTATGGCTATCAACTAGAAATCTCAGGCTCAGACAGCCTTGTAAAAAACTAGTGCCTAAATTTATTGGGCCGTTCATGATTACCAAACAGATCAATCCGGTAGCTTTTAGATTGAAGATTCCTAGCTCACTAAAAATTCTGAACACATTTCATTGTTTATTGTTGAAGCTGGTATTGTATCCTAGCCAATCCTCAACTGTGCCTGGGGGAAGTTCGAGGAAGCCACTAAGATATGTGGTTCAAAGGATTTTAGATTCCAAAAAAGTGCAAGCACAGGTGCACTTCCTGGTGCAGTGGAGGAATCGCGGGTTAGAAGAGCGATCTTGGGTTCCGCGAAGACAACTCCATGCCCCTAAACAATTGAAGGAATTCTTCAGGAGGTTCCCAAGAAAACCTGGATGTCGGGGTCCCTCGACCCCTCCTCAAGGGGGGGGGTACTGTTACGAGCCGCGGCGGTGCCCAGCCGCCGCGACTCACTCACCTGCGTCCCGGCCGTCGCTATGGCGACCGGGACGTCACTTCCGGTCCTGACCCGGCCGTTGCCGGGGCAACGATAAGACGCTTCGGCGCTGTGTCCCGGCAATGAGAGGAAGCCGGGCGCAGCGCTCACCATATGTTCTAGCCTGTGGGCTAATTAATGCAGCCTATTAATTATGCTGGGGGCTGTGTCTAATTCAGAGCTAGGCTCTGATTGGTGGCCACTGGTATTTAAGGCAATGAGGTCTGCTGCCTCATTGCCGGTTATAGCTTCTGTGCTCCAGTCTGCTGACCTGCTTGTTCCAGTTCCTGTTCCTGATATCTCTATTTGACTCCCCGTGTATGACCCTTGGCTTTGATTTGGACCTTGCTCGTGTTTCCTGTGACCCTGATCTTTGGCCTGTTTACCCGTTCTGCTATTTGCCTGTGACCCCTGACCTCAGCTTGTTCATCGATACCGTTGTCTGCTGCCGGCCCTTGACCTCTGCGTGGACCTGACTCCTCTTGCCTGGGTTCTCCCCAGCTGGTACGCACTTCACGACCCTCTGTCAGTCTGCGGCCCAGTCTGTCCCCACCATCAGGGGCTCCAGTGAACACCTGACTGGCAGAGTAGATTCCGGGTTGTGTTGTGCCGGCTGGAGGGGTTCCTAACAGGAATGAGGCAACTATTCTACAGAACTGTTTTGAAAATGTTGGTCATCTCTACAATAAGTCTATCATAATAAAAGGTAGCAAACACACATGACTGAGAACTTAGTTTGCACTTCACAATTGTTATCAGGAGCAGCTTCTTCAACTGATCATTATCCCCGCCTTAGCCCACACAAATTACTATGTTATTCAGTTTCTCTATCAAATTTACTAGTGTATATATGAGAACCTGCTTGTCATCTGTGGAATGAGGCATCTATTTATCAAAACTAATCACATGCAGTTATGTACTTCTGTCATTCCTCTGATATACTGTAATATATTTCTGAATCCACAAGTAGTGCATAACTTATTAAGGTACAATCTGGTCGCTACTGATTAATTATACTTCATGTGTGGCAGTGTATCTATGGATGGGAATTGGAGCCTAATGATCTGCCTACAGAAATCTTTTCCAAGAAAAAAGTGTTCGCAATTGTCATGTGGAGAATCAATTATCTCCAGTTTATCCGCTCACCTCCCATAAACTGTTGAGAATATAAAGAGCACAGAGTGCTGTACATCCATTTTAATGATGAGAATGATGATACTTCTTAGTGATTCATTTTACATAGTAACAAACTCAATGAACTTGTTTAAGAAATAAAAAAATAATCAAAAACTATAAGGGAAGATTACACTTAGCTGTAGGTTTTGTTACACTCATTGCCTATTGCTTTAGTACCCCAAACACTTAAATATAAATAAATATAATAATAATAATTTGTAAACGTTTGTAAACTGGGCCTGCCTTTCTAGTATATAAGTACTGTCTTGTCTAATATAAAATAGTTTGATAAACTATGTATAATTCCATTTGTGTAGCATTCTTTAATTGGCTGTAACCATGGGACCTCATAATTTTCTTGGTGACCTAATAAACATATAAGTATAACTTAAAACTGCATAATAATGAAGATACCATGTAAAATATAGTGACCATGCACTCAAAAATTCAGAAATGTGACAATATATGATAGTATTATGGAGATGGACAGATTATTAACCACTACATATTATCTACATCCCCAACAAAGCTACTTCTGACTTCTTTCCATATCTAGTCATTCGCTGTGTACTTAGAGATATCTTGTTCCTGGATTTTAATAAAGGTCAATGAGAATAGTTATATTATGATTCTGCATCCTCATCCTCTTTTGATCACAGAACTAGAAGTATACATAGATTGTTCAGTGTGCATAGTCCATCATTCTATTACATTAGTAAGACAAAGTTTAGAGACATTAGGATCTATTTAAAAAGCGGCAAAGAGCCAAAATCCTGGTGTAAACACTGGCAAAAGACTTTATTGACATTTTTTTATATGTATCAAATAGTTAACATTAGAAAAATCATAGATTTCTCGGTCATTAACCTAATTATCCTAGCTTACCACTGTACCCATAGGCCTCTATGGGAACAGCAGCATTTTGTTCATTTATTAAGCCTGCATTACCGGTTATATTTAATGGAATCCAGGTGAAGCCTCTCCAACTTTGCTGGATCCCTCCCCGGGCATGCGCATAGCTCTCTCTCCTTAGCCCCTCTCATTCACTCTCTCGCCAAATCCTGCCGTTTCCAGCTTCGCAACATTGCCCGCATTCGGCCCTTCCTCTCCCAGGATGCCACCAAATCTCTCGTCCACTCTCTGATTATCTCCCGCTTGGACTACTGCAACCTTCTCCTTATCGGCCTCCCCCTCTCTCATCTCGCTCCCCTTAGATCTGTACTTAACGCCGCTGCTTGGCTTATTTTCCTCTCTCGCCGTTCCACCTCTGTATCCCCACTCTACCAAGCCCTTCACTGGCTTCCCTTCCCCTACAGAATCCTTTTCAAGCTCCTCACTCTGACTTACAAGGCCCTCGCCAACTCCACTGCTCACTACATCTCTAACCTTATTTCTATTCACACTCCCTCCCGCTCACTGCGATCGTCCAACGATCGTCGCCTCTCTTCCCCTCTGATTACCTCCTCTCACGCACGTATCCAAGACTTCTCCCGCGCCGCTTCCCTCCATTGGAACAAGCTCCCCCGCTCCATCAGAACTTCCCCTAATCTGTCCTCTTTCAAACGAACATTAAAAACCCACCTTTTCCTCAAAGCCTTCCAGTCTCATGCCTAAACTCCCACCGGTCGGCTACCTCTCTTTCTCATCCCTTCTTCCCTTCTCCCCCTTCCTCTCGTCTCTCCGTCTCATCCATGTGTCTGTCTGTCTTCCCCTCCCTTTAGATTGTTCGCTCCTTTGAGCAAGGCTCTCCTACCTTCTGTTTCCATCACTTTTAACTGCGCTCTCCAGCTACTCAGCTCACCTCCTCTCAGTCCCTCTGCCCTCTGTCTCCTCTCGCTTCTCTCCGCTCCCCTTAGTGACTCTCAACCTGTCATCCGTGCCCACCCTCTTGGGCCATAGTTACCTGCCTGTACTCACTTTTCCCCTCCCTCCCTCTCTTTCATGCTGTGCCTGAGCCCCCAGAGTTATAGTGCTTACTGTTACTTGTACTGTGCTGTTTCACCTTGTACTGTGCCATTGTTTGTCCTTGTACGGCGCTACGGATACTTTGTGGCGCCCTATAAATAAAAATTAATAATAATAATAATAATTCACCAACATAACACGTTATGCTGGTGAAGACTAATATGTAGAGGAGAGGGGGTCAACACCAGCAGCAGACCTTCTTTATATATTTATGGGCTACCATGCTTGGGTCATAAATATACCCCTTTATATCGAACATGTGCCAACAATTTTTTCTACAAAGAAACTACTATTTCTATTTCTATAAGCTTTTATTCAAAAGATTGATTATATGCTTTTATCATTAAAGTTTTACCAGAATGTTGTTAATCATTCACTTACAAACAGATAATTATTTGGTGAATGGAGGTTTTTTGTTATGTATAATAAATGTATAATAAACACATTTTATATGGTATATGTCATAATTCCTGCCATTAGCCAGACAAACACATATTTTGCAGTTAAAATCCAGTTTAAATGCTAGGACCACTAACAGCATAGATATTATTTATTTATTTTATTTTTTTTGAATGGTCAAGTAACAAACAAAACCGAAATGCAATGTCAAGCAACAGAAGCACATCACATAAAACATGATATAAGATCAATAGAAAGTCAAAAAGTATCAGTGCAACAGAATACATGTATAATAATTGACCAGGGATTTTTTAAGATATGAGGGAGGGAGCGAGATGCCTCGACAGAGAATGACATGACGCAGGAAGAGAAAAAGAAAGGAAACTAGTACAGTACAGAACAGAAAAGGAGAAGAAAGAGAGAGGAAAAGAGAAGAAGAGGAGTTTGCGAGAAGAGGACGGACATATGTAGGTGTAGAGTCAAGTGAAAGGGGAATAAGCCTGAAAAAATGAGAGCCATGGGCTCCATACCTTAGTGAACGATCTTGATGTCCTATTGAGGATGCTGGTCATGTATTCCAGGCGCTGAACCTGCCAAACTCTATTAATAATGGCCTGAAGCGAAGGTGGAGCTTGCTGCCTCCAGTCTGCTGCGATTAGGCAGGTAGCTGCCGACAGAATATGCCTAGCCAGCTTGTTCTGGTGTTGAGTCGCCGCTGGCGCTCCCAAGGGCAGGAAAAAAAATTTAGGTTCTAATGGTATTGGTTGGATCAGGTGATTAATCTCGGCCCAGAAGTTTGATAATTTGGGACAAGTCCACCATATATGGATAAAGTTACCCTCATGGGAGCACCCACGCCAACAGCGGTCAGAAGAGTCTGGGAGGATTTTATGTATCCGGGAGGGAACGTAGTACCAACGGTACAGTACCTTATAGACATTCTCTATTATTTTAACTCGGATTGAGCTGGAGGCAGCACTCTCATATATCGCCGACCATTCCTCGCCCAAAAGAATCCCACCCAGGTCACGTTCCCAGGCCAGTTCATGCGAAACTCTAGTGTCTGAGGAAGGTGGGGCAAGTTCATAATATAATGTTGAGATAAGGCCTTTCGTGGAGGAGTGACGGAGACATAGATGTTCAAATGTGGTAAGGGGACGGGAGGAGAGGCGAGTTTTGGCAGTATGGTGAAAATGGCGGAGCTGGAGGAATTGGTAAAATAATTTAGTGGGAATTTTTATTTGCGATTGGATGTCGGAAAATGAGGGGAACATAGCCGTAGAGGTGAGATCGTTTAAAAATCGGACCCCTTGTGAGGTCCACGAGGAGAATGCTTTATGAGTAAGGCCTGGAGCGAAGTCTGAGGAGTTAAACAAAGGAACTAGGGGAAAGGGATGGGGGGAGAGGCAAAATTTCTGAGAGGATGAGTCCCAGACGGCCAGGGAATGTGTAATGACTGGATAAAGTGAGACACGTTTTGGACGACGAGCCCGTGGGAGCCATAGGAGAGTAGATAGGGAAAGCTTACCCAGATTCTCAGCCTCAATCTCAACCCAGACCCTGGAGGGAGTTAAACTACACCACAGAACGCATTGAGCAAGCTGAGCGGAGAGGTAATAGCGTTGAAAATCAGGGATCCCCAGTCCCCCTCCCCGCGGGGCTCTCTGTAAAAGCTTGAAACGGACTCGGAGGCGCTTACCCACCCAAATGAATTTAGAAACATGGAAATGGAGAAATTTCAAAACGTAGTGGGGGGACCCGAATGGGGAGGGTTTGAAAAAGGTAGAGGAGTCTAGGGAGTATGTTCATCTTGACCGCATTAATACGGCCTATCCAGGAGATGTATAGTTGCTACCACGAAACAAGATCTGACTTAACTTGAGCAAGAATGTGAGGGAAGATGGCCTGGAAAAGCTGGTGAAGTTGCTTAGTTAAGTATACCCTAAGGTACTTGAGTTTTTGAAGGCGCCAGTTGAATGGGAAGGAACTTTCTAAAGACACCTTGTCTGCTGGGGAAATATAAAAGTCTAAGACTTCTGTCTTGTCAGTGTTAACTTTATATCCCGAGAAGTGGCCGTAGAGCTTTAATTTGTCTACAAGAGGTGGAACAGAGAGAATTGAGTAAGCAATTGTTAACAGGACGTCATCCGCATATAATGCTATCTTATGGGAAGAAGTACCCACCAGGATGCCTAGTATCTGCTGGTTAGCCCGGATTCTAGCTGCTAAAGGTTCTTTGATAAGGGCAAAAATGAGCGGAGAAAGGGGACAGCCCTGCCGTGTGCCATTAGACATAGTGAAGGGGACCGAGTTCAGCCCATTCGCAGAGACTGTGGCCGACGGCGAGCGGTAGAAGGGGCTGAGATGGCCGTCATAAATTTGCCAGAGAAACCCATCGCTCCCAGTACCCCATCCATAAACGACCAGGAGATGAGGTCGAACGCCTTCTCAGCGTCTAATGACATAAGGAGGGAGGGGAGCTTACCCCTGTGAATTGTGTGTATCAGGTCAATTGTTCTCCTAGTATTGTCTGGGGTTTGGCATCCCGGGATAAATACCACTTGGTCGGGATGGATGAGGGAAGGGAGGAGGGGGTTCAATCTAGAGGCCAAAATTTTGGCATAAATTTTAAGGTCCACATTGAGGAGGGATATTGGTCTATAGCTAGAGCAGAGAGTTGGGTCCTTCCCTGGCTTTGGGATGACAATAATGTTAGCTCTGGTTGTGGCTGCATCAAACGTGGCACCATCCAAGATCTCGTTAAAAAAAGATGTCAGGTGGGGGCCTAGTACTGCAGCAAAGTTTTTATAGTATTGCGGGGTAAAACCATCAGGGCCTGGAGCTGAAGAGGGTTTCAAGGATTTAATAGCGACCAAAACCTCAGTCAGGGTGATATCTTCATTCAAGGACTCTATGTGAGGTGGAGTGAGCCTGGGGAGGGGGTGGCTGCTAGATATTCGTCTAGAGATGGCTCCGTATGAGCTCTTTGAAGGGGGGGTGGCCGGGGTAAGTTATAAAGGGAGGAATAAAATTCCTGAAACGTCTGGACTATCTCCTTAGGGTCATATATAGCTCTGCTTGTTTGTGAGTCGTAAATTTTATCAATGTGGCCTAGAGCCATCTTCTTGCGAAGCTTTCTGGCTAGCACAGAGTCTGCTTTGTCAGATTTATCATAGTACCGTTGCTGTAATTTCTGCATAGTAATAGCAGCCCTATGGGAGAGAAGAGTGTTAAGTTGGCCTTTCAGCGAGGTAATCTGAGTGAGCAGAGCAGGGTCATGAAGAGACTGGTGTTGGGATAGAAGAGAGGCTAACCTGCGCTCTAAACAAGATATCTCTTCTGCAGCCTTTTTCCTAGAAGCCGCACACAGGCTAATCAAGTATAGTGGCTTTGTGTGCTTCCCAAATAATGCCTGGGGGGACATCTATAGAAGAGTTATCTTGGAAATAGTTGACAATTGAGTTATTGAGGTCTAGAAGGGTCGTCTGATTGAGCAGGAGAGAGTCATCTAGGCGCCACTTTCCCTGGGGTGATGATGTTTTGAGGAGGTCTAGAATAATGAACACACCCGAGTGGTCAGTCCATGAGAGTGGGGTGATGCCCGCCTGAGTCACATTGGGAGTGAGTGCATGGGATATATGTATCATGTCTATGCGGGAGTACAAATGGTGGCGGCAGAGTAATGGGTGTAATCCCTAGCGTCTGAGTTACAGAGTCGCCAGGAATCATACATGCGGTGATAAGAGAGCAGTGTGGCTAGTGAAGTAGATTCTGCTGAAATGGGAGAGCCCCGCCGGAAGGAAGAAGGGGAAGACCTGTCCAGGACAGGATCAAGAGTCACATTAAAATCACTGCCTACTATCACGTGACCCCGCGCCAGCCGCTCAATGCATTTAAAGAGCTTGGTTAAAAAAGGCTTCTGTTTCTGGTTAGGGGCATAGACCGAAACCAGGGTAACAGTAATAGATCGGAGGGTACCACCCACTAGGACGAAACGACCCTCCGGGTCTGCGTGAGTGTTGGAGTACAAGAAGGGAATCTTACTGTGGATCAAAATAGCCACTCCCTGCTTCTTGCAGTCCGCCGAGGCAAAGAAAGTCTGAGAAAACTGCTTACCCTGAAGCTGAGAATGGAATCCAGTGAAGTGTGTCTCCTGTAGAAAGACAATATCCGCTTTTTCTCTCCTACAGGCTCCCAGTAGCGTCGTACGTTTACGAGGGGTGTTGAGGCCGTTGACATTGATAGAGAGAACTTTTAAGGCCATGGCATTGCAGAAGTGATAAATCCCGGCAGCTTGACTAGTAATGGGGAAGAATGGAATAAGTTAATAAGTTGTCCTTGAGAACAACAGCATAGATTTTATAGTTTTTATTATCATACTTCCCAAGCATACAAATATAAGGCGTAAAATTAAAAATCCTCCCACTGGATTTTACATTTTTCATGCATGAATCAAAGAGCATGTAATGAAAAGCAATGGGATTTGCTTAATCTATTCATCTTAAATGGCTTAAACTTATTTTATCAATAAATCTGAAATATCCGTCCATCACAGTTAAATAGGTCTTCATACAGAATAACGCTACTTTAATGGCAATAAGTTGGTGGAACAACAGCTGCCCACATCTAAAATGTTCACTTATGACTATGTTATTGTGTATATCACCAGAGAAGAATGGGTGGCTAATCTAAGCAGTTCTGCAGGTGCTATATTATCTGCTAGATAATACTGCTTAGCCAGTATCAAGTTCCTGAGAGTTACATTTACTGAACATTTACAAATAAATGGCCCATATCCTTGATTATTTAGAAATAAATGATCAAGTTAAAAAATAATGTTTTCGATATATGTTGCTCTGTCTCTTTGTCGCGTTGTTGCTATGTGGTCTAATAGCTTCCTTTTTTATACAAAATATCTATGTAATATTTGACAGCTTTACCTTGAGAGCCGTGAAAGATATTCACCAAAAAACAAAGAAACAGACAAATTTCTTTACATATACATATATATATATATATATATATATATATATATATGAGTATATAAGGCCTGACAAAGAAAACATATGGGCCACTATGGGCCTGATTCATCTATGCACGTATCTGCTGAGTGTATCACATGCAAAATCACTTTGCGCATGCCTAGAATATGTCCATAGTCAATTTACCGTAGGGCCATGGCAAACTCAAGCGCACGCAACCACGTCCGAATCCAGCTCTAGCCAAGTTATTTTTTTATTGCTGCCGTATCCCTTGCTCCAGCTAAATGGCTAGTCTGAGTTCTGATCAGTAGTCATGTGTGCATGCTAAAGCGTGTGTTTGCAACCACGAGCAACTGTATAAATGTATTTTATGCCCAGTAGACATTAACAACATACTAATAAAGTATTTCATGGAAAAAATAAATTGAAATAAAACTTCAATTTTAAGTGTTTAATCATTAATGCCTATATTATTAACAGTTGACATTAATTCAATATTTTTTTTTGTACTGTGCGTTCTTTTGGGAATTTCTATCCACATACGTATCCTGCAGTGTCTTGTTTAGTAGAGCACAGCAGACTAACACCAATTGTAACAGCACATGTATCTTGAGATCCATGCCTTGTTGAATTCGGAAGTGCACAAATTCTAAATACTAAACACAGGATGTGCTCATTATGTGTGCCTTGATTAATCAGGCCCTATATATTCAAAAATGTTAACATTCTTGAGCTTTACAATGTACTTTATCATTTCTACAGTATGAACATTACAATGCAGAATAGCATCTGCAACCAATTTAACACATAAGAACAAATTATTCTTATTTTATTTTGACAATTACAAAAAAATATGTAAATCAATAGATCAGAAGTTAAGGATTATTATTTTATGCTATGTTTCCCATTTGCATTTTGATGTGTATTGTATCACAGAAAAAAGTATTAGAAAACAAACTAACATTAAGGGTAATTGATAACGATGAAAAAATGAGGGCTAAAGCACAAATGCCATTTTGTGAGATCACTTGCCTATTTCTGCATTTTGATGCTGGAGATCTGGGTGGTCATCCAAAAGCATGCACTGGATGTGATTAAGCTTATTTACAAGATTTAGATTAGGTTAGTACCCCTGCCATTGGAATAAATATTAAATATGGGTACAATACACACTATGTTGTGTTTCTCCGACTTTTATGAGGATACCAGGAATTACCTTAAAGACAAGTGGGAATAGGAACAGCCATTAGGATACCTACAGGTACCCTGAGGAAAAAGGTGGCTTATATCTCATGCATTTGAAGCATTTTATAATGTGGACAGGACTTCACTAATTGACGGTGTTCTATGCTGAATTGAGAAACCCAAATGCAGTTTTAAGTGGCAGTCCAAAAACATAATGGTAAGTTAACAGGCTCCAAATATGGAAACTAGTGTGTGGTATTGAATTTAGACTGTAAGATTCAATGGGGCAGGGTCAGTCGTGAAAAATTTCATAGAATAGCAGCTGAATACGCTCAAGATGGCTGTCTCATCGCCTTCAACAATTTAAACTTTTTTGGGCCGTATTGGGAGTAAACTCTATATAAACTATTATTATTATTATTATTATTATTATTATTATTATTATAATTTTATTTTTGTTTGTTTTTTTGTTTGATTGGCAATACCATTTTAATGAATGGCCAAAAAGCCCCTTTCTAGCAGAAAATTCCCGATGCTGTAGAGTTCAGGTGTTGGCCTATTGTTTCAGTGGGACACATTTTGCACCAATCAAACACATTTTATACTGGAAAGTGCATTTAAAGGAGTAATTTAACAAATGTGTTAAAATATAAAAAAGGTCAAATGTGACACGTGAAATAAAGACAGCCCCAATGACTTAATTTTGTCACTTGTTTAAGACATAAATAAGGCTGGAAAGATCAGTCTGTCATGATTAAAATATAAAAGTTGTAGCTCCAATGTCAGGGCTGCCAAGAGGAATTCAGGGCCCCAGTACAACAACGTCATGGGGCCCCCTTATAGTGAAGAATGTTAAAATAATTTGTGCTGGCGTATGTTTGCACAATTGGGGGCGTGGCTATTCATCAATGGGCGTGCCCAGACCACCCTCCTACAGATAAAAATCCTGCATTGTTGTGTACACCATTGAACGGTCACCAAAAATTTAGATTGTTACACTAGAATCACAACATTTCACACACTGCTCTCTCCTACCTGTTCTTCTCACTTTCACCACCTGTGGCTGCAGGTTTCTTTAGTTGCGTTTTGTCTGGATCCTGGAATGTTGAGGCCCTATTTGTGAGATTTCAATAAATCTTCTCTACATATGTAGCAAACAATTATTGTAACATTATATCTCTCACTGTTTAGCTCATTTAATTATAAAATAAATGTTGAAGAGTTTGGTGCCAAACAAACTTTTGTTTGAGGATTTTTACTACATAGTTTTTTGCAATTCCTGGTCCTGTGCTTCCTCTGTAGGCTTTTCTAATTATTCAAAAATGGTACAAATCAAGTTCATTTTTTTCCTTAGAACAAGTGCTACACATTTCTGGTAGCTGATGTGTTACCATACTTGGTGGACCAAACAATAAAAGTAACATTCCAGGAATACTAATACAAAAAATGAAAGACACATATATGGCCCATAACTCCTCCATTAGGTAGCAAACTGTTTGTGGTTGTCCTCTCCCTGCTCCTTTATAAGATCCATATTGTGCTGAATCGGTGGTCCACTACTCTTACACAATGCCCTCTCAAAGCACTTCGTAGGGGTCCTTCCATTCTTTCCCCAATGTTATCTGAAGCCCGCAGCTGGACCACACAGATGCTTCAATTTACAGAGGAGGTCTCATTCCATCGATGCCAATTTAAAAGTCCAGAACTTCAGGTTGCCATAGATGGATTCACACACAATTTGGACATTTGGAGGTCAGAACATAAAGTTCAGTTTAGACATCCTATTTAATCTCCCCAAGTATGTAACTAGTGAGTAAACTGTAGCTGTTATCTGAACTCTCACATGTTTCCTGTTTACAACAGTGTCAGTAAGTTCTGATTTTACTGAAGTCGCCACTTAAATTCTAGAAAATACACATTGTTTGGTGGAACAAAATATCTTAATTAAATAATTGCTTCTTGGTTGGCCCCCCTTTGGGTTATACTTATAATTGTGTGTAATTTCTGCTATGCGACAAACGTGGGTGCAATTTAATAGAGCAGAGCAGGGGGACCTCTTCAGCGCATACACGATCCAGTACATGCACCAAATGCTTATGCACTTAGAAGAGGTCTTCATTCTCCTGCTCAGGGCTTTGGAAGTAGTAGGCACCTTAGAAGGGGAGAATGATCCCCCCATTGCCAAGTCCACCTCACCTTCGGGCATCGTAGCCACCACACCCCTGCATCCTTATTGTTGCTCCTCTGATTTGAAAGGTAAGAATATATTAGAGGCTTCATGGTCAGTCTGGATAGCCCTCATTAATATTTGTGTATTTTACTCATCCCAATATTGCCACAGAGGATATTTTTCATTCATTATCTTTTGATGTTACTGTTGACCAAGTGCAATAGTAGAAAGATACCATGACAGCAGCCATCATTTGTTTTATTCAAAACAGAGCTGGAAGGCCCACCATTGTTGGAGGGCTCAGGCCATTTTCACAAAAGTACATGTACAGGTCAGCCCACTATTACTCTACAGCAGAATTTCCCTTCTGGCAATTCTGGGAATTACCAGTTTAGACTTGAGAGACTTGTCTTATCAGAAACTTCATCATGTACTTCATGGGCCTTTCTGACACTGTCCTCACTTGGTTCACCTCTTATCTCTCTATTTGTTACTGCTCTGTCTCTACCTCTTGCTCCTCCTCCACATCTTCCCCACTTCCCATAGGATTCCCTCAGGTTACCATCCTTGGCCTTCTGCAATTTTCTTTGTACACCTCTTCACTGGGTGATCTTATCAGTTTCTTTGGCCTCCAGTACCACCTCTATGCTACTGACACCCAAATCCTCCTCTCTTCTCCTGTCCTCTCCCCTTCCTTCTTCACTAAGGTGTTCTGCTGCCATTCTGTCATTTCCTCCTGGATGTCCCAACATTTTCTCAAACTCAATATGGACAAATCTGAACTTATAGTCTTCCCTCCCTCAAGAGTCTCCTTCCATCCCATCCTCTCCATCACTTTTGGTACTACCAAAATCTACTCTTCTCCCCAAGTTCGATACCTGGGTGTTACTCTTGACTCCTCTCTCACCTTCACCACCCACATACAATCCCTTGCCCTGTCTCTTTCATCTTCGCAATAGAGCCCAGATCAGATTCTTCCTCTCCATTGATGCCACCAAAATGCTTATACACTCTCTGATCATCTGCCGCCTTAAATACTACAACCTCCTCCTTACTGGCCTCCCTGCACCCTTCTCACTCCTCTTCAGTCCATACTCAATGCTTCATCCCGACTAATTTTCCTCTCTAATCTGCCTCCCCTTTCTTTCAAGCTCTACAATGGAATCCCCTCCATTACAGAATCCTCTTCAAAGTCCTCACTCTCACCTATAAAGTTCTCTGTAATGCCAATGCTCCTTATCTCTCCAAACTAATCTCCACTCATACTCCGTCTCACTATCTATGGTCAGCCAACAACTGCCGCCTCACCTCCCATGTGATCACCAAGTCTTACTCCCGCATTCAAGATTTCCCCTGTGCTGCCCCCCTTCTATGGAGTAATCTCTTTCATTCTATTTTCTCTTTGTTCTGGAACTCACTTTTACCTCTTTGCCCTGTTCATCTGTTCTCAGCTGTGTTTGTATTTATTGCATTTTCTTTTTGTACTGCCCTGTATGCCTTGTACTGTTTTGTCCCATGCTCTGTGATGTACGGCACTGCAGAACTTATGTGGCGCCTCATAAATAAAAGACAATAATGCTAATGTACTCCATTTTGTTCTATTGAATTGTGCTAAAAACAAATCTGACTCATATTAAAACTATTAACATTTGTCTTTTTAAAAACTTCAAATGATTCAGAATAAAACATAGTTTAAAGAACTGACTGCCATAGTTAAGTCTTCTGAGCTTTTGCTATTTTTGGACATGTCTAAATCAAGAGAGATGGTCATTTCCCAATATAAAAAATAACCAGTAACATTTCCAAGTTGCTATGTGATGTGAAAGTTTGCCCAATTCTGAATTGACAGTCTTTCAGGTAACATTTAGAACAAAAGCAAATTGGTTATTATAGATATAGTGCATATGTCAACTATTTAACAAACAAATTAAGCACAAATGCAAAACGGCTGTTATTCTGGCACTAGTAATATTTTACTTGGAGTGCTGTGTCTGTGTTGGTCTTCTTTCAGAATAGACCACAGAACATTTTATTTGGAAAACAGAAGCATGTATTTATGTTTTAAACAGTTGCATTGCTTCTTTTGGGCAGAGGATTATGAACTCAGAAAAAGGTAGACAATAAACGACTGTGATTGTGTTTTTGAAAGAAGTTGTCAGGGTGCTTTTCATTACTTTGCATTGCTAGAGTTCTTTTCAGTTCAATTGAAAACTGCTTCCAAAAGAATCAGATTATATTTGGGGAGTTTTTACTAATTACATTATTGAAATAGCTGCAGTAAAAATGAGATGTTTAACCAGTTAGTGTATAAGCTAATATGGACAGTTTATTCTGTGACTGAATATCTACAACCTCGAAAAGTCAGTCCTATTCTGTACTGGGCTGGTCCACTGTTGAAGGCTGTGACCATGTTTGTTTGGTAAATTACTGATAAAGATACTAGGGTCATTTATTTTATGTTTGCATGCATGTACTTATATGACTACTGTGCCCATATACACAGGTTTGCATCTCCATTCAGCTTTTTGAAATTAATGCGTGCAGGCATTCTATGTGGCTTTTTGCAGGGTTGTGAGCTGATTAAAGAATTGATCATGTTGTGAAAATTCTGCCTATTACCAGTTTTGAAGCATTCTCTTAATTACATCTTTTCCCTTTTTCCCCTACACATCTGCTTGTTGTGGGATAAATAAGTAACAACAGAAAGGGAATATTGCACATTTGCACATTGTGTATATACTAGATATGTGCGCTGACCCTCATGTTTCGGTTTTGGATCTGGTTTTGGTTCTAAAACGTGTTTGTGTTTTGGTTTTGTGACAGGTTTTGCTATAAAATTGCAACAGGTTTTGGATCTGGACATACTATTGGACAGTGCAAAATGTGGTTTTAGGGTCACTACATCCCTTCTTGGGGATCACCTCCGCTGCAAGTCTCATGAAGTCCTCTTTACTCAGGGGTTGGATGAAGCTTCCGCCCTCCCTCTCCATAAATATTTACAAGCCCCCTGGTTTGATTCAGAAGGGCAGCAAAACAGCACAGAGCACATAAGTAAAACAAGGTATGTAAGCTCTGCTGTTGGAAACTGATGAATGCTCAGACCATCGAAATATGTATTGTGTGACCAGTCTTTGAAGATTTTTAGTAAGGGTATTTGTCTAATTAATTTTATAAATGTCTAACTCTATTCATTCATACCACTGTCCATCCAATGACATCTGCCTGTAACATTCAAAGTGTATTGTGCGTGTAGTCTTTGAATTTTTGTAGTATGGGTGCAGGCCACCTTCATCTATCATCATCAACATTTATTTATGCAGCAGCAAGGGGGGTAAATGTATCAAGGTGCGATTTTGCAAAATCAGCGATTTTCTTGGGAGAGTTGAAACTCGCAGATATATGAAACTGAGATTTCATGTAAAATCACCAGAGTTGTGCTTCTGTCAAAATCGCTATTTGCAAAATCGCTACAGATCACACTCCTGACTGTTTGCCACTGCAGCTATACAAGTCTCAAATGTATGAAGTTGCGATTAAGCAAACTCAGGAGAGTTTGCTTTAAAACACGCCAGATACAACACGCTGCATTCTAGCAGCGTGTTGTATAAACACATCACTGTTACACTGCCCTGTCATACTGCCGGAGCTCCGGCAGCTGTAAAATCTGTAAAGAATAGATAAAAGTTTTTTTTTAAAAAGCGTGGGGTCCCCCCTCTATTTAGTCTTAACCCTAGTGCTGCCAGACTACTGCTGGGTCCATGAAAAACAGGGAAAATGTTTTGCGTGCGGTCCCCCCTATTTTCACCGAACCAGCACTAGGCAAACCAGCCAGGGTTGGAGGTACTATAGCAGGGGGACATGAGGCAAGGGTCCCCCTGCCATAATGACTAACCAACCCCAGGCTGTTCAGCGCTGGGCTGGATTCCCTAGGGAGTGTGGTCCGCCAAAAAAAACGAGCAGGCCCCCCCGCTAGGGACACCCAACTCAGTGCTGATAGGGCTCTTCCTACACCCCTGGGCGATGGGTGTAGGGTAATAATGGCGTTATTAGTGTTAAAAAACAAACAGACGCCATTTTGTTTTGTGGAACTACAAGCCAGGTTGCCCTAAATAGTGTGGGCATGCAGCTACTTGTAGAACTACAAGCACCAGCATACCCACAGCAGCCACGGCATGTTGGCACTTGGAGAACCACAAGTGCCAACATGCCCTGACACCCATGGCTGGAACCTGTAGTTCCACAAAATAAAATGTTAACAAAATCACAACACCCTCATTACAACCACTAACATTTATTAAAAATAATAAACCCACAATAAATACAATAAACACCCTCATTTACACCACATATTTTTATATTACAAATAATAAATCCCCAATATACCCACCAATGAAGTTTTCATCTGTTGTCAGCAGCTTTCAATTCAAAAATGAATGTCACAAAACTCCAAAATAAATTTGTATCCATAGTCCATGCTTGACCATATCCCAAATACATTTGTAATTCCAAAAGTCCTGCTTGACCATGTCCAAATTAAATTTGTGATTTCAAAAGTCCTGCTTGTAATGTCTTCTGTTCTTCTGCCCAGGGGGGCCCATTGTTGATTGCAGTCTTCTGTTCTTCAGCCAGGGGGGCCCCATATTTGTAACTTTTTTTTTAAACTTTGTTCTATTTTTAACACTTTTTACAGCTGCCGATGCTTTTAACTGCATTTACCTGAGTGACTAATAAGAAACTTAGAAGGTACTGGGTAGGCTTCCCTGGTTTAGGAAGGCACCAGTGGGTGGTCAGCCAGAGTGAAGTGGGTAGAATTGAGCCAGAAAACCCGGTATCTTTACAAAGTGGTATATTTGTTCCTCCCTTCTCCTCCCCAATTGACAGATGCTGTAATTGACAGGGCCAACATCCTTCAGGACTTCATACATGGGTGAAAAATTTGTTTTCCTGGTTTGGGACCAGGACCGTGTCCCCAGGATTGAAAGTTTGATCTACAGCAGGTTATCATAATTTTTCTTTTGCTTCTTTTACATCTTGATGAACAATGGGCCTATGTTTCCCAACCTCTCTTTTGGGCCACAAATTGTAACAGATTTGGCTATTTGGGACCTTTCTGCTCCCACCTTTCATTCAACATCTTCAAGATACCATTTGTCTGTCTCCCGAACAATAACTCAAATGGACTAAACCCTGTTGTCACTCACCGGACCGTGAGTGCCTCTTCCCGGACATTTAGGAACCGTGGTCGTCCTCCATCCTGAGGGTCTGCGCATGCGCAGCCCTTTCCTATACTTCAGTGTATGTCCCTTTAACTCAATTGGCAGATCAGGCAACACTCCCTATATTAAGCACCTGTGGTCAACACCACGTGGCCTGATCTTGGAGTCTCATTCCCCATGAGCCTCTGAAGGTGTTTCCTCGTGTATTCAGCGCTATTGATTCCTGTGGTTTCCAAACCACTTCTACCTCTGTGGTTTCCTAACCACTTCTACTACTGTGGTTCCCATACCACTTCTACCATCAACTGTATCATCGTGACTGTGAGCTGATTCCTATCCGCTGCCTCCGTGCACTACAGTCTCCCATACCACTTCTACCATCAACTGTATCATCGTGACTGTGAGCTGATTCCTATCCGCTGCCTCCGTGCACTACAGTCTCCTATATCACTTCAACGCTATTATATTCCATAGTGACTGTTTGCTGATTCCTATCCGCTGCCTCCGTGCACTACAGTCTCCTATACCACTTCAACGCTATTATATTCCATAGTGACTGTTTGCTGATTCCTATCCGCTGCCTCCGTGCACTACAGTCTCCTATACCACTCCAATGCTATTATATTCCATAGTGACTGTTTGCTGATTCCTATCCGCTGCCTCCGTGCACTACAGCCTTCTCTCCTTATTCACTCATCTGTTCATCATCAAGTCTGTGAGCTGATTCCTATCCGCTGCCTCCGTGCACTACAGCCTCCAGCTGGCAACTCGCCTGTGTTCGTCATCGTGACTGTGAGCAGATTCCTAGCTGCTGCCTCCGTGCACTACAGCCTCCAGCTGGCAACTCGTCTGTGTTCATCATCGTGACTGTGAGCAGATTCCTATCCGCTGCCTCCGTGCACTACAGCCTCCAGCTGGCAACTCGTCTGTGTTCATCATCGTGACTGTGAGCAGATTCCCATCCGCTGCCTCCGTGCACTACAGCCTCCAGCCGGCAACTCGCCTGAGTTCATCATCGCGACTGCTAACTGATTTCTACCCGCTGCTCCTGTGCACCTCAGCGTCATCTCATCTCTCCCGTGGGTTCGCAGAGTCCCGCTGCCGCTGCCAGTCCTATCGTCCATCTACTGCTGATCCGCTCTCCACGTCTTCCTGGTTCCCCTGGTCTACTTACCTGTGCGCTGCACCTACTAGACTCCTGCTTCTTACATCCAGGGACTTCTCATCCTGACGGCCTCCTGCCGCCTAGGTATCACTGCACTCCTGTTTGACTGCCTTCTGAACCACGGTATGCATACTTCTCATTGACTGTGCTGGTGTATTGCATATCTTGCTGGACTGTGTTGGTTCTCCTCTGGAGTCTGCAATCCGCTGAGGCTTTTGCCATTATTGACTGTGTTACCTTGTGCTGGACTACTTCAGAGACTTCCTACATTTGCAGATCTGTTCAGTCATTTATATATATTGTGCATATTACTGTGGATCGTGTTGAATGTGCCCGTGTACATCCTGTGTTGCAGTCTCTCCCCGTACACCTCCTCACATATATTTTCAGTAGTACAACTTGCTGAAGGCAGACCACTGATTCCTGTTCCAGTATCACCTGTTCCATTCCTCTCACATAGCAGTGGTACAACTTGCTACCGCAGACCACTGACTTCCCGGATACCTCCACTTGGATTCCATTCCTTCACTCAGACAGCGGTACCACTTGCTACTCGCTGACCGCTGACTCTCATCACCTCCTCGTTTCTGTTGGACATTCCTCCTCACTATAGCAGTGGTACAACTTGCTAACGCAGACCACTGACTACCTCCACTTGTCCTTGTCCATACAGTTCCTCGTGTATTATCACCTCCATATTACCAGTGCTGCTAGTCATAGACTTTCCTGAGCATCTCATCATCTGCTATTTCCTGTTCCGTGATCACCCTGCTACCAGAGTACCATATTACCACCTATACTGCTCTGGTAAGCCTATCACCTGGTGATCCCTGGGTAAAGACTCCTAGTGCCCGTGACACCTGTTGAGGTTTGAGGTAACTCACGGAGGGCAAACCGCAAATATGGGATAAGACTGCCCAAGTCATGTGCTTTAATGTGCAGTTAAAACGCTCCACCAAGCTGTCCATTTTGTGTATGGTACACTGAGGTGTGTTGAGCCACTGCCCCTGATAGCTGACACATGTCCTTCATCAACTTGGACATGAACTTCACATGTCACATGAGTTATTCATCCATTCAATGGAGTGTGCCCAATGTTGAACAAGTTATATGAATAAGTTTGCTTGCTTGTAGGCCAATATCTTTCACAGCTCTCAAGGTAAAGCTGCCAAATCTTACATAGGTATTTAGTATAAAAAAATGTATCCTTTTAGACCACATAGCAACAACGCAACAATGCGACAATGCAACAAATATTGAAAACATAATTTTTGGGTTGTAAACAGTTATTTGACTGCTGGACGAAAACTTTGCCACAACATAACATAACGGCAATGCGACAAAGCAACAAATCTTATTTTCTAAATAATATTTTTGATGTATTTACCAAATAATTTGCTAATATAAAAACCTCTACACGTTACAATCTATATGTATAAAAGAAGAAGATTGTTTGTTTGTTTGTAGGCGAATATCTTCAACACCCTTCATCGATTCGGATGAATTAAGATTTAGCCCTTTCTATGCTAATCTAGGATATCATCCGAATATATGTCCCAATCTACCGTGTGACTCTCCAATTCCTGCTGTGGAAGATAGACTGACTCTTATGCAAAGTAATCTTGAATTTTTAAAAGAGACATTGAAAACTGCTCAAGAAAGATATAAACGTGATGCTGACAGATCACGAAGGGCTGCTCCAACTTTAAAGATTGGTGATGAAGTATGGTTGTCAACTAGACATTTAAGGATGAAGGTACCATCTTCTATGTTGGAAAGCAAGTTTATTGGTCCATATAAGATCATTGCACAGATTAGTTCAGTAGCTTTTCGATTGGATCTTCCTGATTCCATTAAGGTACATCCTGTTTTTCAGTTAAGAATCCATGTCCTGGTCGCACTTTGCCTCCTCCTGAGCCAATTCAAGTTGATGAGCATGAGGAATTTATAGTCGAAAAGATCCTGGACTCTCATATATCGAAATCAGTTACAGTATCTGCTACGTTGGCAGGGGTATAGGCCAGAAGATGACTCTTGGCAATCTGCTAACGATGTTCATGCCCTTCTTTTGGTAAAAACATTTCATCGACAGTATCCTAAGTCGTCCGGAGGACGTCGTTGAGAAGCGGGCATCCTGTTATGTACTTTCCCTTAAATTTGCCTTCATTCAAGATGGCCGTGATTGCCTCATGAAGTTTCCATCTTGGATCTCTTTTATGAACTTGCCTTACAATAGCCCTTATCCAAGATGGCCGGGACTGTCTCATGAAGATTCCATCTTCGATCCCATTTCCTGTTTGGGCCTAGAAAAGGCACTTCCTGTTATGAAGCCTTTGCACGAGTATTGTGTTTGTATCTGACCTAGATGCCTTCACAGAACCTTGCTTCCTTGTGATTTGGACTACAAGTACTTGATACTTCCACCAGACCTTTATCCTCTTGTGACTTTGGACTTTATTTGTTGGACACTGGAGATTATTTATATACCAAAATAAATCCTGTTTATTTCAGAAATACCTGGCTATTAGGTTCCGTTTGTGATACCAGAAGTGTGACAGGATACTCGTGCCCAAAATGATGGACCCCGCCGGTACAGAACCCACTGCTTTACAGTGACTTTCAGATCTCAGTTTCCACATTCTGCCTCAATACAACTACAGGAATTTCATGCAAAATTTCAAGAACTTGAGACCCAGTGTACAAATAAGTTTCAACTGCAACACCAACAGGTTACTGAGTTGCAAATAAATGTTCATGAACTCAAAGATCAAATAACGCTACAAAGTGGAGTTATTACAGAACTTCAAATGCGGCTTCAAGAAGTTAATGCTGTAGCACCTTCAGCTGCAGTGCTTCAGACCACACTCCTACTACTATTTATATACCAAAATAAATCCTGTTTATTTCAGAAATACCTTGCTATTGGGTTCCGTTTGTGATACCAGAAGTGTGACATTTATACAGTTGCAATTTACATGTGGCGGCCATGAAGTGTGTGGACAATGTGTTATGTCTATTATATAGTAAGTCTATATTTTCTCCTATATTTTCACATCGCTGTAACTTGTTTCAGCATTATTGCTGCCACATATAAATATCCCACCCAGACATATAGATATTTTGTTTATAATGCAGGTATTAGGGTCGCAGCTTCAGAGCCGAGCTAGTAGAGGTCTTCACCTTTAGCAGCAGACTATCCCGTAGAACTATACACGTTCACCGCTACTCGGATGCCCCCAGGACTTATCTCTATGGCAGTAGAAGCTTATCAGGGTAAGGCGAAGTGAGACAAGGGACCTGGAAGACTGGAGAAAGAGATCGGGACCAAACCTGGGGAGTGGAACCGTGGCCAGAGGAAGGGTCAGATAACAGGCCGAAGGTCAGGGCTCGCAGCAAACAAACTGGTCCAAAGTTCAAGCAGAGGTCAAGGTCACAGGTAAAGAAGCAAAATCCAAATCCAGGCAGAAGTTCAACCAGGAATCAATCAGAATGTCAGGAAACAAGCAGATCAGGAAACAAGCAGGTCAGCAACACACAGGCAGCAGACGCTATAGGCACCAGGGAGGCTAAGACGATGGCCTGAATGCGTCTAAGGGGCCACAGCAAGTTGCGGCAGCGCCAAGCCGCCGTGGCTCGTAACAGCAGGGACCCAAAATTCCGTACTGCATTACAGACCCCCATGTATATGTGATATAGTGTGCTTGTACACTTTTTTCAACAATAAAATAAATTAAATAAAAAAATACAGAGCAGTCATTTATTGCAACGGTTAACAACATCTTGATGGTCTTGGTTGCAGCTTGGAACAAATAAATGTTCATTCAGTTGCTGTTGAAGAGTAAAAAATAAATGAAACGAAAACAAGGATAATCAGTCCCTTCTCTTTATAGAATGCCTCCTGACATTTGATATAAGTGGTACCTGTCATGTAGGGCTGATAGTTCACACATCAATAGTACAGTCCTAATTGCATATGCATATATATCAATTACCCAAAATGTATCCTTGTAGTGTAAATTTCATCTAATACCTTAATTCGCTGACTGCTTTGAGCATGCAAATGAGAGTTTAATCTTGTGAGATCTCATAGAGCCAAAGCTTTCATAGTAAAACATAATTTTATAATTACTTCATTGTGAGGTGGTATAGGCTAAATTGTTCTACATATATATATATATATATATATATATATATATATATATATATATATATACACAAGTTAACCCGTGCATGATACTCATGCATTCTAGTCAAATCAAGCTACTTCAGGTGTTAAAAAGGTTCTTGTCATGCATTTGGGCCATAGCCCAGGCCTCCTCAGGGGAAGAGCGTTACTTCCCAACTTAAGCGCCCTTTTTTAACGTGGTTTTGTCCATATGTCACCACCTCATCATTCTTCTCCATCACCTCATCCTTCATTTACATCGCTACATCTATCCAGATGTCTATCCAGACACAGGGATCTCTCTCAGCGGTCCCAAGTATCACACTCCTCTCACTCTGTCACCCCCGGCAACCACCAATCACTCCCCACTGTCACCCCCGGCAACCACCAACCACTCCCAACTGTCACTTCTCCTTCAAGAAATATATATATATATATTTTAACTCTTTATAAACACTTTTAACAATTAACAAATTAAATTAACAAATTAAAAACATCTTAGTATACCAAATTTCAGCCCTTTCTGAATTTTTTTCCCCACACACACTAAGAATTTAGTAGGTCAGTGTATAACTCCGCCCAGCAGGTGGCGTTGCAGCTTGGTTTTATTTTTTACACACACACACACACACACAGACAGACTAACACACGCCACTAAGCATTTATATTATAGATATATATATATATATATATATATATATATATAATTTATATTTATATATTTATAGTTGAAGTTTAATAATTGAATGAAGGTGGTAATCAATATTTTTTGTACACTAATAGTATTGGTAGTGATGCGATTAGTATACAATCAAATCATTATTTTAGCAAATAGCAACATTCAAATGAGTTTAATCTATTTATTTTAGTTACTATAAAATATAATGTGGTGAAAAATCTTATTAATGTTTCCAACATATTAATGTTCGCAATTGCATGAGAACATTTTCGGTGTTATTTATGTAGCATCCGCACCTTGCGAAGGCTAGCTATATATAATATCGCTTTTTTATACACAAAATAGCCAATCCACAGGGTTCATAAAAACCAGTCTAGAGGGAGGAATCTGAAGAAGGAACAATGACCAGAGGACTCCACTAATGCCACTTCGAGTTCATATATATATATTATATATATATATATATATATATATATATATATATATATATATATACATACACACACACACACTTGTTACATTTGTAAGAGAAGTGTGTTAAAGAAGTTTTCTCTAACACAGCTTCTTATGAATTTCTGGCATAGAAATAGTATGGATTCCTCAGAACAGAATCTTAGGAATATTTTATCTTGTGGCAGGGTGTAGATCTGACACATGTGAGGAAGGGGTTAACCTCTTTAAGAAGTGTGTGTCATGGCACCATTCATTCCTCATACTTGACAGGTTTATATCCTTTATCAGGTTCAGTATAAATTTTACAATCTTGGTGGAAGGACTGTTCTCTGCAAACCTCTCAATTAATAGCTCTGTGATCTGAACCTGACCATTGTAACTCCTGCTTTGCTAACTCCTTATTTGCTGTGATGTTGCTTTGCTGTAACATTAATTTGTTGTGTCACTGTTCCTGTCCAGTGAACTTAGTAAAAGCCATGTAACAGACCTCCTTCCAGAGTTCTGCCAATATACCTACCTTTCCAAAGTTGGAATTAGAAGTAGTCATATAGTCATGTCCTTGGGGTAAATGTATTAAGTTCTAATTTCTGCAACTCACCAATATTCAGCAAGTTTGACAGCTAAATTTAGAAAAGTTACCCCATGAGCTCAAGTACATAACAAGGCCAACATGGAGACTGTCATGCAATAGCTCAAGGAGCTCAAGCAGTCACAATTGAAGTGCATGACCAAACAGACTGGGTGCAATACCAACAGGAGAGGGTTACACATCAGGAGAAGGTATGGAATATTGATGCTGTAACTGTATTGTAATCCTGTCCCCCCAGTGCCAGTCACTGTCTTGATCCCTAATATGAAAGATGGAAAAGATCTTGATGGCGTTCTAACAAAATTTTATAGACTAACTGCGGCCCTGAATTTACCTGAGACTTTTTGGGCAAACCATTGGTCACCCCTGTTAATAAGTGATCACCCCTGTTAATAAGTGGCCTATGTGAATTTGGTAAATGTAGTCAAGGCTGTTATTCTGGAACATCTCTCATTCACCAGAGAAACAGCTCGGGCCTGAATAATGGCTACATGCATATACGCCTAAGTTGCTACAGCTCATTAATTAGCCCAGATAGTGAAAGCCACGCAATAGTTAATTAGTGGACTTTCACGGTCCATGGCTCAATTGGACTGATAACATCTGGCTGCCAGTCATACATCTGGTTGAGAATGCCTTGGGTGCTGAGTAAAAACCCTGTTAGTGTGCCCAACTTAACATTTCCCATGTAGGATCATCATAGCACAGTCAAGAGAAGCTTCAAATTGAGAAATAAATTAAAAGAGATCAATCAGCTGCTGCTATGGCTCTAGATTTACCTAAGAGACCCAATACCCATTTTGGATATCTCCTCTGATTTTCATAGATATGTTGTTTGTGCCCAGTTCCCAAGAATCTCATGCAATTGCCCATCAGTTAATTCTGGATTAAAAATTACCACCTGTCTGACTTATGGAGAAAAGAGACATTATAAAGCCAGCTGCCCACAATTTGACTATTTCTTTGCAAACTTCTAGTCCTATTGTCCCAGGACATATCTGCAGTGGAAAATGAGTTCCCTCCTGTAAAGTGTGATAAGCGATACATTTTGTGGGGTTTTTCGACCATGTCCCTCTAAAGTGGTTAAAATACACGTGTAATGTCAATCTTCAATCTTAACTAAGTGGTACCTCACCAACCAGTCCTTCTCTTTTGATATTTGCCATTGCCCAGGGCACCTAGACCTCAGAGACCTCAGTGTGTAACTTTTTGTCCCATAGAGGGCTTTGATCCCAGGGCTTTCTCCTCAACTGGTTCAAAATTACACTTCATGAGCGAGGTATGTGGTAGAGTGGAAATCTAAGGAAGGGGTTAACTTTTCAGGAAATGTGTGATAGCTCCACCTCTTGCTTACACTGATGATGATGATTATGCCCTTTATAAAGCCTGGCAGGTACAGTGTAAAGTTAGCAGTCCTGGAGGAAGGAATTTTAACTACAAGCCTACTCTGCTATTTTATCTGTCAGGCAGTGCTGTTAGCTGAATCTGACTATTCCAACTCCTGCTTTGTTGCAACATTAATATCCTGCAACTGTAATCTGCTGTGTTGCTGTTCCTGCACTGTGGACCTATTAATAATAGTCACATTGGAAATAGACCCCTGTACCTGTTGTCCTTTAAAAGAGGTCAATATGAAAGACATGATAGCAGCAGAAAAGCTGTAAATTATGTAGCACAACATTACACAAAAGGCCAACATTATGTTACATAGAGCTGTAAATTAAGTAAAGGAAGCAAAGACATTCCATATTTCTAAAAACTAGAAATAAGAGGTAAATTGGGCACTACTACCTAGAGCTTACCAGGGGCGGGCTGGGCTGAGGGGCAGGGGCAGTGGCGGATCCAGGGCGGGGCGATCGGGGCAATCGCCTTACCCCCACCTAGCGGGGGCTTGCTGCCGACGGCTGCACACTATGTGCAGATCCGTTCGGCAGTGACAGGCAGGGACAGTGTGCTACCCGGCTGCTCTGATTGTGTTTAAAACACAATCAGAGCAGCCGGGCAGCACATTGTCCCCCGCCTGTTACTGCCGAGCAGACCAGCACATAGTGGGCAGCCGCCGGCAGCCTCAGAGGTCAGAAAGGGGCGGGGCCTAAATCGCCCCCCCCCCCCCTCCTAAATCACCCGGGGTACAACCATTTTCTAGATCCGCCCCTGGGCAGGGGGCATCGGCCGCCGGGGTCGCTCAGAATCACAGCTGTTAGGGCCGCCCCCGGAAGCAATATCGACGATTTTTACCGGCGGCCGCATCACATGACACGCGTTGAGGCCGCATCCCGTGTCATGGAATGCTGCCGCCTGTGCGCCTGGAGCTTACAATTTAGTCAAAAAGAAAATACTGTCACCTACCAGAACATTTGTGCTTAAAAATAGAGGTATTTTGATTCACATGGTTATAAAAATGTATTTCTCATGCTTAAAAACTTTCCTATCTCTGTTTAATGATGTGTCCTGTCATTATTAGTGAGCCTAATTTGCACCTAAAAAAATATCACATTTGCACAATTTTTTTCATGTAATACGGAACCCTATACTCACAGCCTGTTTACTGGTAGAATTCAAAACTGACACAAGATAATGATAAATTGTTATATAAAATGTTGGGATCCATGGTACACCTAACACATCACCATAATTGCAGGCACTGAATAAACAAGCTTAATATCCTACATGCAAGTGTTTCCATCCTCCTGCCCCTGGCTCACCATTTAATGCTGTCATTAATTCCTAATTAGATCTGTCTCTATATTGTGTGTTTTATGTATTCTACATTGCACTTGAAAACTTTAGTCGGGTGCTAATTAACTTACCAGTACGTTTTTGGAAAGTATGGGAGGAAATCCACGCAAACACAGGGAGAACATACAAACTCCACACAGATAGGACTATGGTCAGGGCCGACGAAAGAGAGGGGGGTACTAATTACCTGGGCCTGGGCATGCCAGGGGGCCCGACCAGGGCCCTCACTGCCGACTATTGGTTTTTTTAAAAACTTTTATTGTTTTTTAGTTTTTATTTTCCTGTGCGGCGAGGGTGAAGTATGGTGACTCCGTCCCCTTTGTTGGTGGGGGAGCAGGCTACTGCACTGAATGCCATTCATTGAGAAGCCGCGCAGAGAGGTACAAGCAAGAAGACAGAAGAGAGAAGAGAAGAGAAGAGATGAAATGAAATGAAAGAAGCCAATACAAAGATAAGTAAAGGAACGGAGGCAAGGGGAGGAAAACAAAAGCACAGATGAAGGAGAGGGGGAGGGGGGAGCAGCATGGCACAGTGATAAAGGAGAGGGGCAGCAGCATGGTACAGTGATGAATTAGAGAGGGGGGGGGGCGTGATGGCATAGTGTGATGAATGATAGGAGCAGCATGGCAAAGTGATAGACGGGGGTCAGGATGGCACAGTGATAGAGGAGAGGGGGAGCAGTATGGCACAGTGATGAAGGATAGGGGGGACAGCATGGCACAGTGATGAAGGAGAGGGGCAGGATGGCACAGTGTAATGAAGGGGGGGCAGCATGGCACAGAGTGATGAAGGAGGGAACAACATGGCACAGTGTGATCATAAGGGGGCACAGCATGGTAATGATGAAGGGCACAGTAATATGTGTGTGATGGCACAGGGGGCTTGTTGTAATGTGTGTGTGATGGCACAGGGGGGCTTGTGGTAATGTGATGAAGAAGAGGGGGGGCAGGATGGCATAGTGTGATGAAGGAGGGACAGCATGGCACAGTGATGAAGGGGAGGGGAGGGGGACAGCATGGCACAGTGATGAAGGAGAGGTGGGGCAGGATGGCACAGTGTGATGAAGGGGGGTGAACAGTATGGCACAGTGATGAAGGAGAGTGGGGAGGCAGCATGGCACAGTGATGAAGGAGAGGATGGCAGGATGGCACAGTGATGAAGGGGAGAGCAGCATGGTACAGTGATTAAGGAGAGGGGGGCAGGATGGCACAGTGTGACGAAGGGGGGAGCAGTATGACACAGTGTGATAAAGAAGGGGGGACCAGCATTGCACAGTTTGATGAAGGGGAGGGGAATCAGCATGCCACAGAGTGATGAAGGGGGGAGCAGTATGTCACAATGTGATGAAGGGGGGCAAGGTGAAGGGGGGGAAAGCAGCATGGAGGGTGCAGTGTAATCATAAGGGGGCACAACGTGGTGATGGTGAAGGGTGCACAGTAATATGTGTGTGTGATCGCACAGGGGGCTTGTAGTAATGTGTGTGTGCTGGCACAGGGGGCTTGTGGTAATGTGTGTGTGTGATGGCACGTGTGGCTTGAGGCAATGTGCTGTGAGGTAGATTTTGGCTACATAATGGGTGCAATTTTGTTTGTGGGGTGATGGTGGGGTAATTTAATAGTGGGTACTTAATTTAGGATGGGGTGTTTTGGGGGCTATTGAATGGGGGGTGAGTTTGGGGAAAGTGAGGTCTCTTTATTAAATGTGCCTACAAATTATTTAATGGCAGTGATGGTTGCAGGAAATAGGTATATTTATGAAATGTAAATACTATTAATTTATTGCTGGGACTGTTTGGAGGGAGGGAAATAGGTTTATTTATTAAATGGGAATACTATCATTTTAAAGTTGGGGCTGGAGGAAGGCCTTATTATTATTTGTGGGTACTATTCATTTAACGCCGGGGCTGGTGGAATTTTCTAAATGGACCCTTTTTTTTCCAAATAGTTTCCCCAGCATTCCAGGATCCAGACAAGCCGCAACTAAAGAAACCTGCAGCCACAGGTGGTGAAAGTGACAAGAACAGGTAGGAGAGAGCAGGAAAGTCTGTGAAATGTTGTGATTCTAGTGGGACAATCCCAATTTTTGGTGAGTGTTCTGCCCAATGTAAGGGGCAGGCCAAGACTGTGAACTCTTTATGTACACACTGCATTCTTTATGTACTACACTATGGTGCTAGATGTCCTGAAAGTCAGGAGTGCTGGGACATATGTCACGCTCCGGTGAGAGGGCACTGCACACTGGTGCCCATGGTGTACACAACAATGCAGGTTTTTTTTCTGTAGTAGGGTGGCCTAGCGCTTTTCACCGGCTAACCACGCCCCAATGATGCATAGCTACGCCCCAATTTTATGAACACAGCCACTCCCACTTTTGCAATGCTCAACTATAAGGGGGGCCCCATGAAGTTGTTGTACCAGGCCCTGAATTCCTCTTAGCAGCCCTGACTGACTATGGTGGGAATCTAACTCATGACCCCAGCACTTTGAGGCAGCAATGCTAACCCCTGTATCATTTTGCTGTTGTATATTACATTATATGCAGAGCTCATCTACTTCTTACACTTTTTTTTCCATCCCAGATGTTTCATTGTAACACTTTTACCCATAGCATCCTAGTTATTTTTATTGCGTGGTTGTACTCTGAAGGTGGTTTTTGTTTGGTGAAATATATGCATTCTATTAGGCACTGAAACAAATACACAAGCAAACAAACATTGAAATAGAATTGGATCTTTTTGAACCAGGTACAGATAAAACCATACTGTATGCTAGATGTATATATAGAATGTATTGGGTTAATATTAACTCTTAATATGATTAAATAGGTGATTTTGGCTGCCAGCATAATGGTATCAGCTCCTAAAATACTACCAGCAAATTACATCATCTTGTACAACATGGTATTTCAATTCCTTAAGGAATCTATGAGCATGAATTTTGACCTGACAGGAGAGCCCTCCCCCCTAGATACTATGCACAAGGTATGATCTGGTGCGTCTCAAGTAACGTATAACTATTTCAATATGCTTGTCACAAAATTACTTAATCAGCAAAAATCAGATTTTCTGACATAAATTAAAGGTGATTAAGAGTTATATTTTCTTTCTACCAAATGAGCCAGTTTACATAACACATTCATTTTTAAAATAACTATTTATTTTGGCTCTTGCCATACTTTCATACAATTCATAGGATAGCACATCTGCCCAAATATTCATAGTATTGATGAGCTTTCTTTTTCTTGTAAGGCACAAGTCCAAACCTGAAGATATATATGATGGTTTAGAAAGAAATATGAAAAACTGATAAGATCTGTGGTGGGATCATTTATTTCTTTTAGAATTCATGAAGCATGTTTTGATTTGTTTGCTTTTCAGACTAACACAAAAACATGTAATTACTTTGATGATATATGAGGGGGGGAAAACAAGCAGAGGGTTCTTTATGTTTAAAAAAAAAAGCATATGGAGGTAATTGAAACCAGAATAAATATGATTTCTTTATACTTCAAAGCATAAGTTGGCAACATATGTCTCTAAATGTGGTGGAACTACAAGGCCCAGCCTTTGTAACTGTGGCGAAACAACAAGTCTAGCATGTCCGTCCAGACCAAGCATGTTGACTTCTGCTTGGTACACACTACAGATACGATGTAGTTAACAATTTTACGAACGACTGAAGAAAAAAAATTCCTGATCAGCATGCCAAACTGTGCTCTTCATCTGTCATAACCATCTGAAAAGATTGTGGGCTAGATTTACTAAGCTGCGGGTTTGAAAAAGTGGGGATGTTGCCTATAGCAACCAATAAGATTCTAGCTTTCATTTATTTAGTGCCTTCTACAAAATGATAGCTAGAATCTGATTGGTTGCTATAGGCAACATCCCCACTTTTTCAAACCCGCAGCTTAGTAAATCTAGCCCTGTGACTCTGCACACTCTATAGAGATCTATGGACACTGCTGGTCATGAGTGCATACACACCGCAGAATTGGAATGACATTGTTCCATCGTTCAAAGAGATTTTTTTGTCTGGTTTAAGAACCCAATCAAACAATGCGATGTGCTCTGCAACAATAATCATTCATTGTTGGAGAGTACCGACTAATGCGATATTGGGCCGAACAGTCATTTATCTTGGGAAAGGCCTGATAATCAGCTGAAAAATCTGTTGTGTGTACCCAGCCTTATAGTTTCACATGGCTGAAGAGACACGGGTTGCCTAAATATGCTATAAAGCATTGACATAAATAAAAACTGTCTCATCCTCAGTACAACATTTGCTACTGGCCTACCCTGTATTTCTATGTTTGAGAAGAACAAAGCTGTACATATTGGTGTAAATTGTGAGATAGCGGCACATGTTTTTGTAGCTCCAGTGGGTGTTAGGCATGGTAGCAGTTCAAAGTTACACAAAACTATAAAATATGTGATTTTCTATCTAAATACATTAACTAATAATTATACAATTATTTGTTTTAAAAATAAGCTGCATACTGCTCAGCTAAATTGAGTGTAGCTCCAAAGTGGTAAAGGAGCATTATCATTGAAAATTGCTAATTTGTCAACTGGTAATGTTTGGTGCTGCCACACAGGGTAGCTGGAAATCCACATTAAAGACAGGATTGGATTTATTACTCTGAAGGGAGGCAAAGGTGATATGAGTACTCAAGTGAGTGTGACGTGATTGAGGATGTACCGCAAACTAGAAAATAAACATTTAGCAGTTATGTGTTATCTGCTTTAATGTCCTTGGTGTTTTTCACTGAAGAACAAAGTGCAGTTACTGATCAAATTTAGACTAAATACAAAAGTTTGCACAAGGCTTAAAGCAACGGCTATTCATCCAGAGCGACCTCTCATTTTTCTAACTTGGTTCAACAGCTTAAACTGGAGTCAAGACAAAGAAAACATTGTCAGACCATTTTAACTCATGTAAATGCATTAGAAAAATAGCATGACAGTATTGCTGTTCTAAGTCTAGCTTTCTAAGCAGTTGTTTTTGCAGTCACCATAAACCTTTAAGAAACACTAACATTAGGCTTCAATAGCTTGCTTCCTATCATTAGCAACTATGCAATGTGAATAAGTCCAACCGTTTTTGCAAGGCATACATGCATGTCTAAAACAATATTGAGATTGAGGCAAAGTCACAGGTAAGGTGAAACATTCCTTTTTAATAATTATCTATAGGATTTTTCCCCCACGGATGCATCTGTCTGGGCCTGACCTAGAGTAACCCTTAAGAAGGCACTCACGTTGAATGTAGTTTTTACTCTTTTGGTGGAATGGATGGATCATTGCTTAAGGCACAAATGGCTGTTAGGTTAATAACACAAGTACATGTAGCCCATTAATAAAGTCTTAAATTGAACTCGCCAAGTGTCTATTTTCTTTCTCTCTACAACTGCACAGTGCGAGCTATAGAAGCCACATCTCCTTTGTATGAGTTGGAGACATAATGTCATTTTGTAAAACATGGGAATGTAGAGTGTTCTTAGAGTAAGTAAAAAATAGTAGGATTAGTTTTCTAAATCCCTGCATGGAATTAGTGGAACTCCCTGAAAGCAACTGCTTGCTTAAACCTTAATGTGAAAACAAAGAGAGGAACCTTTGAAATTCAGGATAAAGCAAAGGAGCTAGAAGTTTGATGGATGAGTGTGGGAGGGACGAGTGCAAGAGATAAGCTCTGTTTTACAGTTTGATGTTAGATGTTGCTTTGAGAACTCCTAACGCACATGTATACACACATACACAAACACAGTGACGTGCAGTCACATTAGGTCAGCCACAATACTACCCTGTAAAACACATTTTGTAAATTTGCTTACTAAAACCAATTATGCAAAACATAACACAAAATTAACTTAACATAATAGGCCCAAGCCTTTATTCTTAATCACTGTTTAGCTAAATATTCAGGATGAGCAAATCCTTCTGCCTTAGCATACACATCCCCCATACCTCATCAATTAGTTTGGCGTTATCACCTAGTTCCGGAGCAGGACTGCGGTTGTTTGGGCAGGCTATACAATCACTTAATTTGTCATCCCACCACGCCATTTATATTGCACGTAGCACATATTCTTCATTGGTGTTTTGAATAGGTGAGATGCCACAATTCTGTCAACCTTTGAAGCACTTTTCAAAACATTTTGATTTCAATGGCACCGATGATATAAACTGCCAACATTACTGTGCTAGCATAGGTAGCATCTATTTTGTTTGGAATGTTTGGTAGTGAGATGTTCTTCCTTCTTTTCTACATCAGAAAAAGGTGAGAGAACATCTTGCAATTTGACACCTTTTACCACTTTCACATGTCTTACCATTGTGCATTCTATATCTGTGCACTTAATATATATGTGTTCATAGAACATGTATAGTTGCAGAAGTCCAATAGTCAAACAAAGAATATAACATTTAGGAGTCTGTAATCCTAACAAATAGGGATGTTGCTCTTACCATACATATGCACATGTTATAAAGTTACAAGTGACAAAAATAAACAAACATTTTTATTAAAGATGTTACATCATTTTGCTTCAGATTGGAGTTGCCATATAAGTCTGGTAAAATGGATAAGTACTAAATAAAATGCTGCATGTGGTTTAAAGGCACATGTGCAGTTCACCAGTTAATCCTATTTTAAATAAGGGAATTGAACAGTAAAAGTAGACAGCACATAATTTTTTTCACCTTTGTTTTATTTTTGAGAGGTGAACACAAGAGAGACAGATTCTCTCATGAACTGGATAATATGAACCAGGAAATCTTAATTATGACATAATAAAATATACATGATGCTGAGGTCCAAAATTCTGATCCTTTCCTTCTACTACATTGGATTAAAGCTTGCAGTGTCTTGCACCCAGTGGGAGTGCAGATTTGCTCTCTATTATTTCATTGCTGATGTGGTGGATCGTAGCAATTTGTCTTGTTGCTTCTATTGTAAGACAACGGTAGACCAAGAAAGAGTGATGATTCCTCCAAAGGGGAAAATTCAATTCCTCGTGATGTGCCCAAGGGTGCCTCCGAAATGGCCGTGAGGGCACTGCATGGCGATAAATCTTCACTGATTTGTCTCTGGACCCCTTAGAGGTGTGCAGGAAAATCAGCAATATTTGGGTACTGCAGTACCTGTAAATGAGTGCAGCCAGAGATCGCCGTGATATCCAGCGACTCACTGGGGGGTAATTGAATCTCCCCTAAAATGTTGCCAAACTTATTTGTCTATGTCTCAAATAAAATGTGAGTGTTTTGAACCTACTTGGCATGTACCCATTTTTTTCTGACATGTAGTTGACTAAGGCAGCAACATATGTGGGGGTAACCAAATACAAAAGGAGCACATTTACATGCTAAAAATGGATTGAGTCCCTGTTCCATTTCATTGCCATTCACTGGAGTTGAATGGAATGGGTATGGTTAATGCAATGCGATCTGCCCTTTGCTTTGGGCACCAAATGACCTAATATAATTTTATCAATCAGTAAACTCGATTAATTACTATGCTGATTTTCTTGCTGCAAAGTATAAGACTTCATTCAACCATCTTGAAAAAAAAATAATCGAAATGCACTTTTATGTATTGCACAGGATTGTTATAGAAAAGCTGTCACTTTGGATAAGTAATGTTTTGTTATAGTGGCTTGTGTTCTATACATGTATTAAAAAAAGTAATTGAGATGCATGAAGCCCCAGAAATCATTGGCCCAAATCGATGAATTGCAATTCCCCTGTCCCAGTCTTGTAAAATCGAGTGTGTGGTAGAAAAGGCAATGCCCCCTTCAGCAAGGCAAGAAACAACCATTAAAATGCAAGCACTCCATCCCTTTATCTCATCTTAATATGCTCACTGTCACAGTTTGGAGGTCTAGGAATGCCCGTTTTAGCACCACCCCCTTCTAAGGCGTGGAGTCTAACGGAAAGGAGGTTTTCACCAGGGACTCCAGCAAGGCAGGTCACAGTCTTCTTAGAGGGTAACGGCCGAAACCAGAAGGAGAGCCAAGAGTACAAAGGAACACAGCAGATAAGATGTTCTAGCAGTGGCTATAGAAGTAGACCTGTGAAGCTGGAAGCGGAAATGAGTCGGGAACACAGTGGATAAGAGGTTCTGCAGCAGAGATTACTGAGGAGATCCTGTGGTGCTGGGCAGCGCCTAAGAGTCAGGAACATAGTGGTTAAGAGGTTCTGCAGCAGTAGTTATTGAGGAGATCCTGTGGAGCTGGACAGCGCCTATGAGTCAGGAACAAAGTGAATAAGAGGTTCAGCAGCAGTAGCTACTGAGGAGATACTGTGGAGCTGGACAGTGCCTATGAGTCAGGAACACAGCGAATAAGAGTTTCTGCAGCAGTAATTCCTGAGGACATTCTGTTGAGCTGGAAGCAGGACAGGCAACAAAGCACTGGAGTCTGAACATCAAGGAAACAGGAGGAACAGGAGCCAGACTTAGACACGTCTAACCAGGAGTAGTAACCTGAAGATCTGGCACACAACAAATGCAGGAGGTTTCTCTCATAGTGGATCAACCAGCTGATAGGTGTCTGCACCTGAAGGAATAGAAATACCAGGTCTGCGCATGCGTAGAACCTGGCAAGATGGCGAACGAAGGATACTGCGGCGTTCGTCCGGGGAAGAAGAATTGGGGAGTGAGGTAAGTAACACGCCCGTCTGATCAGCAGGTCTGAGCGGTGACACTCTCTGCTCAAAATGAAATCTCAAACCCAGACACAGCATACACTTAGCAAGTAATACCCAAACTCCTCCCACACCACCATTTTGCCCCCCAAACCCATGATATTGGACTAGGCGCACCTGTACAAATCATGCCAAATGACATCACCAAAGAAGTTCTTGCACTACCCCTTAGCAGTTTTGCTATGTGTTCAACTTAATGTATAGGGAAAGGGGGGGGGGGAGTTGCATTTGTAGTTTGATATCTGATATATCATTATTTATTTAATATGGACCACAGATATCATAACCTGATAGTCATCTTAAAGATATAACAAACTTAAGTACAATAAATATAATGACAGATACAGACATTAACAGTGTCATGAATACAATTGAGCATAATAACGACTCCAGGTATAGTCATGAGCTAGCAATGATAACATAAGGATTCAGCTTAAGATATGACAACATGGGACTTATAACGGAGACAAATATAACACATATGGAGGAGAGGACCCTGACCATGAGAGCTTATATTATAGAGATAAAATACAATATAATGCTACAGTAAACAATGTATAACATTTTGGATCATCCTTTGTGGATTATTTCCACATATTTGGGGAATGCCTACTGTGCTTTTTGGTTACAACTCCAATGGTAGCTATGAAAATGCGTCCAGACAATACACTTGAAGGAAAGAGTTTCAATGGCAAATTTTGATAATTCTGGTACCTTGTCAAGCTTCTTCTGCCAATAGTCTGGTGGAAGTATTACAGAACAGTTCAGATATGTTTCTCTCCAAAAGAAGCAGAATTAGGTAGCTCTTTATGTTCTCTTTTTCTTTGGACCCATCGTGCATCTCAGATTACAAAATCGTGACTAGATTTAAGATGAAGAGCATAGGTTTACAGAAAATAATGGGAGAAGAGGACAGGAGTTAGTGGATGATGGTTCCTTGTTTTGTGCAACAGTGCAGAAACAGGATGACATTTTCAAAACAGATTATTGAAATTAGGGTTGGAGGAGATACATTTTTATGGGTGGTACTTGCAATGTGGATGGGCACAAAGCCATTTTCATTCCACAAAGTGACTTTTGTCTTTTAAGAGCTGATTGCAGGCAGTCTTCATGTCACATCTTATACATTAAATAGAATCCATTCTGGGCCTCCATGTTGTATTGATAAGTATTAAAACATTTCACAAATGCAAAATCTCTATATGTAGTAAATATATCCTTTACACTCAGGATTAATTTAAGCCAAAAATTAGGCTAAACTAATTAGTATCTAGGTGAAAAATAGTCAATTTTACTCAATTGAAAGCAGTGGTATTAAACTGATAGTAGTTTGACATTTGATGTGCTATTCGTTTCTTTGTTTTTAAACCATTTTTTATTAGCAGCATAAAACAATTACAAATACAACCAGGAAACATGTGAAGATGAATGATGAATGCAATCAAAGTGCAATATGTTTTAATACAACAAACACAAATAAATGTTGATGTAATAAAAATAATTTAAAAAAAATCTTAACGCCTGGATTTTATTTTAATCAAGGGAATTATTTTTTTTAAAAAAAGAAGGGAGAGGGGAGGAGTTACATCTCAGAAAGCAAGATGGTGTATCGGACCTTGGTGGGCATAGCCAGGAACTAAGCTAGTTTTATTTTTGGTCCTTCAAACATTAGAAAAAAATTTGCTTTTAATCTTGACGGGTGGGACGTCTGAGCAGTCACATTTCCCTCTTCAATCTACTATTTCTCTCTTTTGTATAGATTTCTATCTGTCACTGCCTTTCTATATTCCATTCATTTTTATCTATTTTTATTTCCTCTCTTTTATCTTTCTCTTTAGCATCATCATGATTTATTTGTTAGGAGTCACTGCGCCATATAGACAACCATGCAAAATACATATCACAAATATATACAAGTATATAGGAGGCTGATTAAGGAGGTGCAGACATAAGATAGAGGGTAGAGAGCGCACTGCTTGTGAGAGGTTAGAGTTTTACATTATGCTCACACAAGTCACTGCAAAAACTTTAATTAATTCACTCATTAACTCCCGCATTGACTATTGCAATTTCCACCGTACTGGTCTTTCTCTAAACAGACTCTCACCCCTACAACCTATTTTGATTGCAGTAACTAGACTAATTTTCTTCGCTAAATATTCTTCTATTGTTACTCTGTTCTGCCAGTTCCTTTGGTTACCTGTATTTTACTGAATCCAGTATCAAATACTTTTACTAACAAATAAGGCCATAAACAAACTTCACCAATATATATCTCTTCACTTGTTTCAAAATATCACCCAACTCAAAATTTCCACTCTGCACATAATCTGTGTCTCTCATACACACTCATTAACTGCTCCCGTTCACGGTTCCAGAACTTTTTCAGGCTGCCTGCACTCTATTGAATGCCCTCCCTCGCGCAACAAGACTTATCTCTAGCCTCCAAATTTACCACTTTACCTCCTTGTGTTACTACGCGATTACCATCACGCTACACAGTTCACGCATAACTTACATGTATTCTCTTTCTATACTCAAACAACCCTCTGGATCAAAACCAAAATTGCTCTGTAACTGGATTACATGGCCCCAAAAAACACTTTTTCCTTTTGCAATCTGGCTGGACCAATACACAATATGTGGGACTTAACCTTGTGTATGAAACTCCTCTTGTCTTATAGATTGACAGCTTGTGAGCAGGGCCCTCTTACCTCTGTCTGTTAATTCCTAGTTTCGATGTATTGCTGTGTTTGTTTCTAATTGTAAAGCACTACAAACTATGTTGGTGCTAAATATATAAATGATAATAATAATAATAATAATAATAATTATAATGTACAACTTGTATCTACCCAGTGGTTAGACATAGAATATGGACTATATTTAAACAGAATATAACCTCTACTAAAGAAGAGCCCACAGAGTGTGACTTTCCCTATTCCTTTGCAAGTGCTTAATTTCATACTCACATACATCATTTGTTAACATTCATTTAATCTAAAGGATTTGTGTTATAAATTAAAAAATGGGTCTTAAAGTTTTCTCCCAGGCCTTGTGCTAAAAGAGGTTGAGAACATCTGGCCTAAAGCCATTTAGCATAAAGAGACATATAGTAAACTTTATAATAGAATAGATCAAAGAATTGTAATAGACTCACCAGAGAAAACAATGAAGATCCCATTCTAGAGCTATACAATGTATTGCTTAGCTTCTGAAACTCATAACTAAGAAGCAGCTTCTGTGATGAGAATACCTGTTGGCTGGGAATAAAAGTAAAACCCACAGATAGTGTCACAGAGGTCACTGGGGAGCTTTTCAAATGGTAATGCTATTAGGCCAGACACAACACAGGTCATATTTGATCGCTCATCCTAGAAATTAAGGGATTTTCATTGAGTGCCAACCTGCTGAGCCATCCCAGGAACCCTCTCACAATTTCAGTGTTATTTTTAATATGAATAATGTACAAATGCAATTTTAGTTTGTAATTGTACTTTTTATAAATTACATTCACTTTTTAAACACATGAAAATATAATTTTATCATCTTATTACATCCATCTATTACTTATGAAAGGCAAAATAAAACATATTTCTTATTAGATTTAATATTTGCTATAGATGTTCAGCAAAAGTTATGCAGATAGGATGTTCATTATAGAGAACTTTACTTCTCTATATGTGTGCACTTATTAATAGTGAGCGAAAGCTAGGAGCATTGCTCTGCCAAAGTATATTGGGTTATCTATCATCTATTGACTTCAAAAGGATACTGATCCTAGATGAAATTAAATGACATTGAAAAATACACATATACGCCTTTTTTTATGTACTGTCTTATACAGGATAATAATAGAAGGCAAGAATATTCATGTAATCCAAAATACTAGGAGTTTACATTACTGATCGCTGCCTATACAAATAATTGTCAAGCTGACCCATGTTTTGCAACCTCCAACTGTTGATTAATAAAAAAATGTATATTTAAAACTTCTATCTTTGTGTGCAATATACTTAAAGCAATTATTGTCCTCATGCAGAATTATCCTGTTGTATTGTTGCCGTATATAAAAATGAAATTTGATAGTTCTCAAGCTGTTAGCAGTCAATGTCCTCCATGCTAGATAGGGAATAAATAATAGAAATCTAAGATTATAAGGCTAATTTTGTATAGTGGCTTATCACATCGATAGAAAATCAATTATCACTGCAATATATGAAGAAAATACTGGCTATAGTGGCCGGGAGCCGTAAGGCGTCTTTTACTACTTTAGTAGAATGGGTGAACTCCCTGGGGGCATAAACAAGATCAGCAAGTAAAATTAGGACATTTAATAGAAAATCACAGTAATAATTGGGTTGCAACCCTAATAGATACAATTTGGTATACAAATAACAATCTGTTAGGGTTGCAACCCAATTATTACTGTGCACTTATTAATAGTGAGTGAAAGCTAGGAGCGTTGCTCTGCCAAAGTATATGTCATAATTTTACTTGCTGAATTTGTTTATGCGCCCAGGGAGTTCACCCATTCTACTATTAACTAAGGGTTGAGCTATCCCTTCTACTTCTCAACTCCAAGTGACTGCAAATCATTGACCTCACATCATAGGGAGCGCTGAACTATCACTTCGACCATAAGTCCCTTACTACTTTACCTGGCCAGTTTCTCAGGATATGAGCAGTGGAACCGAAAACCCGGACTTGGGCTATCACTTGTAGCAAAATTTTTAGAAAGGAATTTTTTTTAATGAAATTCTCCTGATTTCGCTATCCTGAGGCCTCCCCATGCTTTACATATGGAAGCTATCACTGGAAAAAGACAGTGAATGTTATCACCGATGGAAGTTACCTCCGGCATTGCAGTGCTGTTGCCGATGTTAACGCCTTAATAGATAGAAAGAAACCATATGTCTGGCGAAAACCCACCTTTTTGCCGGAGCTAGGACTTTTCTCATTTTGATAAATCCCTATTATTCTCTGTTCCTTTTGCTTTTCAATTTGTTTCATTGGATTGGATTGATTCCCCTTGCTGGCCTCTAGTCATAAGAGTGTGGTTGGTGTGAGCCACAGTAGAACAAGTTTTAACTGCAGATACCACTTTTCTTTCAATAGATAACAACTTTTTATAGGCTTTATGTCATCCCTAACTGCATGTATTAAATTAGACAAAATGCTATCTTAGCTCTAGCTATGACAAAAAAATAAAAGCCACAATAAAAATGTGAAATATATGTGATATATTTTATTTTACATGATTTAGTACTCGTAATGTAGAATAAAGCCTTCTGTCCATAGAAACATTTCTATACAATGATGTGTAATATGTTTATTTGCTACAGAGAGGTTTCTATACAGTCACAAGATCTATGATCTTTAGCAAAGTACAGTATTTTTTGCATTAGCCTAAAATCAAATATGCTCACAGACTCTGACTTAAATATATGCCATATGTGAATTTAAATAATGTGTTTGTCCTTCTCAATTCTAAGATTAAATGTGTAATTTAATGAGCCCTAAAATATCACAGACATCCCAATAAATATTGATCAAACTAAATTGTTCATGGCTAATTGACATAAGAATGTAAAATCCCTTTAATAGCTAGTTAGAAAGATAGCTTTACAAGTGTATTCTCCATACATATGGCATCCATATTTGGAAATCATAAAAAATTGCATGCAGAAAAAAAAGTAATTCTCTAAAATAGATTGCATATGAGAGGTTTCACGGTAAGATTCCCATGGTATATATGTGAGAAGAGTGCATTCATTGCTTACCAAACAGACTGTTTCAAAATATTGATAACCTAAACCATTAGCTCTAGATTCAATTGATTAAATTACTTTGAAGGACATTTGTATGTGTAGCTTTTAACTCCACAGGAGGTGGCATTTGGTCCCAAGCATGAGTAAATAGACCTTTGGTGTTGAGGTTACGTATGTGACAGGAGCATAGGGGATGAAATATTAGGTCAATTTACATATTTAGTAAACAGCTACAAATGAGTTTTATAAAATATATGAGACTTTTTCTTTTTTCTAACATTACATTACTGTTTAATATTGCACTTTAAAGACCATGGAAGTTTGTTTGTCCACCAATGAGAATTTATAGATATACTTACTGTTAAAATTAAAATGCAAAACATCCTGTCTGCTATTTTTATGGTTATTTTATACTCACAGAGGTGCGAGTAAAATTGAGCAGAGATTTGTCTACCGTAATAACCAGTAGTTTGCACACATCACTCGGGGCTCCTATGGGACCTCACTTAATAGTACTTTTTAACTTAGATATATAGTTAAATTATCTGCTCATATTTATCTATCTATTTACTTTTATTTAGATTTTTGCATACCAGGGAATACAACACTGCTAAAGCCAAGTACAATCAATTATTTTTGACAGTTACTAAATCCCATTCACAGGATGCAGGTAGGCAAATTGAACCCCATGTATCTGATGACATGAGCAGCAAGTCCACTCCTAAACAGTACACAACATGGTTCAACTTCGCAACTTAGTGCCCACCCCTTGTTTCCCTTTTCCTCCTACTAACCAGTTCTGCCCATGAGAACAGTAAGGGCAGAACTAGTTGGAAGGACTGGGATAAAAAAAATAAGGCAAGAAGTTAACTCTTCAAATTTTTTGACCCAGCAAAATTCAACATAAATCAAAAGTAGTGATTGGTGCTCTAAATGCATCAATGGCCCATAACTAAGGAGATTGCTTAACTCAGGAGGTAATAAACAGAGAAACATCAGACTTTTTGATCTAAACACTAGCAGGAGACTTTTGTAAAATAATTTTTAAAACTGTTTGCTTATGGTAAAATGGCATAGAGTAAATCATAAATAAAGAGGTATATTTATAAAAAATTTAATTCTCTTATCTACAAATTAAATTCTTGTTTCATTTGTCATAGTAGTTTCATATTGTTTTCCACACTGAAGTTAATTTAAAAATTCCTTTTATTCATTTACTTTGAGTCGCCATTTTGCAATAAATTTAGATGGGATCACCTCAAAATGCTATAGCAGTTCAAAGAATATTTATTTTTGTTCACAATTGTGAAGTTCTTACTTGTTAATCTGACTCAGATATTCATTTTAAAACCAAAATAAAACATAAAACTGCAGATTTTATATTTTTTTTAGGTTTTAGAAACATTTTAGTCAGAACAGTTTTTTTGCACTTCAACGTTGCAATTATTCACATCTCTCCTTAATAAATATGTGCTAAACAATTGAGTACTTCACAATAACAAAATACATTGGAATTACTGCATGAGAAATACAGCCTTTGATAAATATAACCCTTATATATGATTATGCAGACAGCAAAATGAAGACAAACATTCCTTAAGAATGTTCATATACATTATGCGAATTATGATAACCAAGATGCCACCCTCTTTACTTTTTAAATAAATACTTTGGTTTTGCTTATCTACATTGGATACTAAAGTAAACATTTTTGGCCTTATTCATCAAGGCACGTATACTGAGCACAATGTGCGTCTGTTTTAAAACGCACAAAAATCCGATCTGCGCACTCCTGAATTCATCAAGGAACGGATTTCAAGATACGTGCGCTGATGAATTCGGGTGTAGGTCTACTGTGCTCTACTACAGACAAGACACTGCAGGTTACAGTCAATACCTATGTGGTATAACCCGCTTTGGACGTATCCTGCAGTGTCTTGTGTAGTAGAGCACAGCAGACAAAAGGAAACACAGAAAAAAATATAGAATTAATGTCACCAGGCTTCCGAGGAGCTGTAAAGAACAATAGAAATTCCAAGGTCAATCAAAATAAAGAGTGGTAGCCAAATCAGAGCGGCCGGAGCAGAGCAGCAGTGTTTAGGCAGAAAACGGCAAAGAAGAAAGACCCAGAAACAAACACAAAAGGAAACAAGCAGAGGAAAAGAAGCAGGAGGAGAAAAGCAACCAGAGAAGAAGAACAGGAGACACAAGCAAAGGTAAAATTATAATTATAAAATACCTCATGGCGCCAACAGTCTAGCAGGCCTACTTTTACCCACATGCATCACCCACGTGCAGAAAAAGTAGAAAATTAAAACATAAAGTCAGGATAACAGAGAAGGCCACACATACATCTTAAAAGCATTCGATGTGCCATCTACAGCTGCAGATGTGGCCGGAGGAAGTGACAATAATAACATGCTTGGCTAAAATGTCCTTGGATGGTGCCAACCTAAAGTAGAGATGTTCACTGACCCCCGTGTTTTGGTTATGTTTTTCGCAAAACCGTCCTCGCATGTTTTGGTTTTAGTTTTGAATCTGTTTTCTTAGAAAAATAGCTATAATATGTAGAGATGAGCGGGCTCGGATTTCGCTAACCCGAACAGTGCGAATCCGAACGGGATCCGAGCACTGTTCGGATATTTCCGGCGGGCAAAAAATTGAGGCTCTGTCGTCCAAGTCTCGCGTCGAATCTCGCGAGGGGTGGGAGGGAGGGCCCAGAACAATTCCATCTTGTACCTCTTTTTTTGGCATTATGTGCTCAAGCTACCTCGGTGCAACCTTTTGGCCTAAAAACAATATTGTGAGGTGTTCAGAATAGACTGGAAATTAGTGGAAATGATTGTTATTGAATGTTATTGAGGTTAATAATAGCGTAGGAGTGAAAAAAAACCCCCACAAAACTGGTTTTTAGCACTTTTTATGCTTTTTTAAAAATAAATCAGAACCAAAACCTTTCGCCGGATGTTTTGGCAAAACAAATCAGAACCCAAAACCTCAAGCTAATCAGAACCCAAAACCCTAAAAGTGGCCGATGCACACCCTTAATAATATGTTAAAATCATATAATTTTGCTCTTCTTTTGTTCCTAGCCTCAATAACAATACTTTCCAGTCATTTGCAGTCAATTTTGACCACCTCACAGGTCACAATATTATTTTCATTCACTTTTGGACAAAGACTGCAGCGACCTGGCTGGATGCTTAATAACAGAACAACGACACAAACACACGGCAGTTCATAGCACATCTAGGAAACATTTCCACACAGCAGTGACAGAAAAGAAAAGTGGAGCAAGATGAAATTGTCCTTGAGCCCTCCACCCACACTTATGTAAGATTTTGAAAAGGACATTTTAAAAAACCAAGCATTCCAGCGACAAGCAGTGCCACTTTTGTGGCTGAAGTGCTTGGTTTGTATGAGCTCACGCAAAACAAGCAACCAATAGCTTAGCTGCCTTAAGCCCAACAGTGCAGTCAATGAACATTATTAAACCATGTCTGCTCGTGCTGTATCTTTAATCTCCTTCTCCTTGTGGATACCTCCCTCTCATCCCTGAAGAACTGCCAAACTTATATAGACACAGGAATGGCTATTACAACTGGAGTGGCATTACATCTGCTTCAGACAGACTGTAACACGGAACATGTGGGCAGCATGGAATCCGTCATGTTGGAAGACGCTGCATTGAACAGAGATTTAAACCAATGTATAAATACAGCTGAGGAGACCGCACTTAAATTAAAACGTGACCCACCGGATGAGACACCGGATTTAAGAGAGCTTTTATACAAGAGATACACTGCGCTTCAGAAGAATAATACCTATGGAGGCCTTGAGGCAGGATGATAAATATGTCCAGTTTAAAGAACAGCTAAGACACGTGAGAAAACAAATGAGTGTGTCACCGACCCCTGAAGATGAAGATTTTGAAGATGAAGACGAGGAGATTGCCGTCACCCAGAGCACATGGCCGGTACTGTGAAACTGCGAACGGTTCATTAATTCAGTTATGGTTCCTTTGATCGCTGCACCCGTTACTTGGATAACTATGGTAATTCTACAGCTAATACATGGTGAGGGACACTGACCCACCGGGATGCGTGCATTTATCAGACCAAGACCCAGCCAGGGTGCCCCGATGGGATGGAGATGGTGAATCCAGTGAAAAACATGCGGTCACACGTAGAAGAAAGAAGCAATTGAAAGGATGATTGAAAACAAACTTCAGCACTTATACCACATGTAGGTAACACTGGCGCACAGTGGTAGCTGAAAGGAAAAGTGGGCAAGGTGGAATTGTCCTTGGAACACTCACACCCACCATTATAATGGATCTTAAAAAGGACATGCGCACTTTAACAAACCAAGCACTTCAGCGACAAGGAGTGCCACTTTTGTGGCTGAAGTGCTTGGTTTATTTGAGCCCCCCACAAAACAAGGCAGCTAAGGTAACAGGGCTGTCAGCGAACTCCAAAGTGGCAAAATGTTGATGTCATCATCTTCAGCCTCATCCTCGCCCTCATCAGTTTACAGTTTACAGCTAACATAATATTAATCCAACCCCTCAGGAAACCACCATTACAGAAGTCTCTGTAACATAAATGTCAAAAACAAAAATGTAAAAAAAAAAAGCTTTTACCTTTTTAATGAAGGTGAAACTTTGCTGCAGAAAAACATAACTTTACCAACATGTAATTTTATATTTATATTAATAAGAATTCCAGCATCAGCTACCTTCCTTCACTCAGCTAGATCCCAGCACCTGTCAGGGGCGGATCCAGACTTTTGCTATACCCCGGGCGATTTTAGGGGGGGGCGATTTAGGCCCCGCCCCCTTTCTAATTTCTAAGGCTGCCGGCGGCTGCACAGTATGTGCAGGTCCGCTTGGCAGTGACAGCGTGCTGCCCCACTGCTCTGATTGTGTTTAAAACACAATCAGAGTAGCCGGGCAGCACACTGTCACTGCTGAACAGACCTGCACAGTGTGCAGCCGCCGGCAGCAAGCCCCTGCTAGGGGGGGGCGATCGCCCCCCCCCCCTGGATCCGCCACTGGCACCTGTAGAGAGAACTCATTCACATCAATCCCTGCCCCATTGGAGCTTACAATCGAAATCCCATAACATACAAACAGACACAGACAGAGAGAGACTAAGGGCAATTTAATAGCTGCCAATTAACCTATCAGTATGTTTTTGGAGTGTGGGAGGAAACCGGAGCACCCAGAGGAAACCCATGCAAACACAGAGAGAACGTACAAACTCCACACAGATAAGGCCATGGTCATAGTGGCAGAAGTGCTGACCACTAAGCCATGGTGCTGCCCACGCCAGTAAAGGCCTTCCTCATGGAATTTGTGGTTCATTTTATGACAGAGCCGTCACGATTTTATGGCAATTCTTTTAGACCAGACCAAATGTCAAAATGTACTGCTGAATCATCTCGATAATCCTTTGGGCTCTTAGAAAAGCTTAGTTTTTTCTTAGCAGCAGTAGCCTGAGAAACATAAGGAGGGGACGCCATTGTGTGAGGCACCACTTTAGCTGTCAACTTGCTCACGAGGAGCTCATTGCATCTCTTGTGTTCTGGGACAGTGGGAAATAAAGATAAGACATAGCTCTTATACCTAGGATCAAGCATAGTCTCCAAAATGTAGCAATCTGATTTCCAGAAGTTGATAACTCTTTGATCCTGTCGAAGCGATTAAAGTACTTCATCTACAAGTCTGACATACTTAACATAATTTCTTTGTTTCATCTCCTTCAATTTTTCAAGGTGATTTTCCAAAAGTCTAATTAAGGGAATCACTTTGCTCAAGTTATCAGCTTCTGAACTCAGTTCACAGGTGATTTCTTCGAATTGTTTCAGCACCTTACAGAACACGCAAAGTATTATCCACTGCGCTGGACTAAAATACATTCCCCCTCCGTTCCCAATGTCATGGATTGTGGATTTTCACTGTTCCTCCATCCTCACAAGCATATAAAGTGTGGAATTACACCTTGTTACCACCTCTTGCTTCAGTTGGTGGCAGGGCAAGATAAATTGTTCTTGCAGCTGCTGCAATTTCCTACATGCTGTTGCAATATGACGAAAATGCACCAGAAATTTTTGGGCCACAGACAGAATCTCCTGCATGTCACTGTCATTTTTCAAAACGCTCTGCACCACCAAGTAAATTGTTTGAACTAAACAGTACTGTTCTCACAATATTGATGACGTCATCATAAATGATATATCCTCAGGAGAGTCCAACGGGATAAGCCATGCTACAATGGCATCCCTTAGTTTTTCAAAAATGTTGTCATCGGTATGCCTGTTAGTGAAGCCGCTGATACACAGAGTAGCCTGCCTCAGAATTATCTGGCTTTGTTAGGTACATGCTGCTGCTGTTCCTGCTGCTAAAGGCAATTCACTAACCCAGTGGGCTGTCACAGTCATATAATCTTTAGTTTGCCCTGTTCACATACCTGTGGTTAAGTGTACAGTGGGTAGAATGGCATTTTGTAGCCCAATAATTACATTTTATGGAGCCTTCTGGTACAAGTGAGAAATTGCTTTTCTAGTAAAATGGTGTCATGATGGAATTTGGTAGCGGGGACACAGGACCTCAATTAACTTTCTAAAACCAGCTGCATTATTTGTGAATATTGTACACAGATCTAATACTAGCACAGTCACCATGGCATCTGTGATCCACTTTGCAACTAGGTGACAGCTTTCATACTTGCTTCCTCTTGTGAAGGATTTTTTAACAGTCAATTGTTGTAAACTACTAGTAGTCTTTTTCTTGGCCTACGTCTGGGTTGAAGATCCACCCCCAGCAGCAGCAGCAGCAGTGGGACTAATGCTCAAGAATTCTTCAGAGTAATCCTGGAGAAGTCATCCAGCCTTAGCAACATGGATGCAGGACTACCTCCAATCACTAGTGAAGATATTGATGAGGAAGGTGTTGCCGGTGTGGCTTTACAAACTCTACAAATGACTAGGCAACTGTTGTCAGGATTGGGTAAAAATAATTGCAAACATGATGGGTGTATTTTTTGGTCTTATGCCCAGGCATGACAATGGCCTTCATCTTATCACTGGCAAGAACTGCTTCCACTGGTGCAAGACTTACGTAAACAGCATCATCCTCATCAACATCCTCATTAGCACCGTCATCAGCTACACAAATATTCCCCTCATCTTGTTGCAAATACAAAGTGATATCCTACATTTGTGTATCACCGGCTACACTAAAAGGCATACCGCTGACAACCTGTTTGAAAAACAAAGGGATGTCATTGCAACATGGCTTATCCCGCTTGGACTCTCCTGAGCATATGTCATTTGTGATAACACCACCAATATTGTGAGAGCATTACAGCGGGGAGAACTCCATCACATTCCCTGTTTTGCTCAATCAACTTGAGGGTACCGAGCTTTTTAAAAATTGACAGTGACATGCAGGAGATGCAGTCTGTGCCCCGAAATAATTCGGGTAATTTTCAGCATTCTGAAACAGCATGTAGGAGATTGCAGCCACTGAAAGAAGAATCGAATTTGAGGTGGAATATACTTTAGTCCAGCACAGTGAAGAATAGATTACCTGTTGTTTGAAGTGCTGAAACCACTCTAAGTAGTCACTTGTGCAGTGAGTTCAGATACTGGTAGCTTCAGTCAAGTGATTCCGCTAATTACACTTTTGGAAAAGCAGCTAGAGAAATTGGAGAAAATGAAATGAAGCAATTCCGCTAACCATGTAGGACTTGTAAATCAAGTACTTTATTCGCTTTGACAGGATCTGAAAGTTATTAACATCTTGAAATCAGATCCCTAAATTTTGGCAACTGATCCTAGGTTTAAGACCTATATCTTCTCTTTCTTTCCAGCTGACCCAGATCTCAAGAGATGCAATGAGCTCCTGGTCAGCTCAAGTGGTACATAATACGATGACTCATCCTCCCCCATTTTCTTTGGCAACTGCTGCTAGGGAAAAAGTTAACTTTCCAAAGACACTCAGTGGTGATGCAGATGAGTCAGCACAACATTTTGACATTTGGTCTGATTTAAAGAATTGACCAAAAATCGTGACAGCTCCGTCAAAAATGAACTACAAATTCCACAGGGGAAGGCCATTACCGGCAATTACATCAAAATACAGAGAGGTCTGTAATGGTGGATTCCAGAGGGGATGAATTAGTAATGTGTGATGATGATGTACACACTGATGAGGGGGGAGGATGATGACAATGTAGATTGCAGGTGCTGGCATCTAGCTGAGAGAAGGGAGCTAGCTATGCTTGTTAATATTTTGGGTAGAATGGCATGTTGGCAATTTTATGTTTTTCTACAGTAAACTTTCACCCTTTATTAGAAAGGTGTTTTTTTTCTTTAAAGAGGTACAAGCTTTTATTTTTTACATTTTTGTTTCCCTGACTTAAAGCCATTGTGCACTTGAACATAGGCTTTAGCACATGAGGTATTAGTATCATCATGACTGAGACTGCAGAGTGACAAGAACAATGTGACTGAAGACTAGAGAGTGACAAGAACAATATGACTGGAGACTGGAGAGTGACAAGATCACTTCCACCCCTCCTGTTTCTGTATGAGCTATGACACAATAGAAGGTCACTGGAGAATTTTAAAAACACTGCCAGCCCTAATATTTGAATTTCTATTTCAGCACTAAACACTGAAACCTCTCCTATTTCTGAGTGAGCTACGACACAGTACAATGTGACTGCAGATTTTGAATAACACTGACAGCCCTATTAATTCTATTTCAGCAATAACAATTAGCAATGAAGAAATGCCACGAAGACTGTAGACTGGCAACACAACTGGGACCTCTCCTGTTTCTGTATGAGCTATAATAACACAGTACAATGTGACTGCAGATTTTGAAGTACACTGACAGCCCTATTATTTCTATTTCAACAATGACAATTAGTAATGGAGCAATCGACCTCTCCTGTTTCTGTGTGATGTATAACTCAGTAGAATGGCACTGGAGACTTTTAAAAAACTGCCTCCTCTTTCTGTTTTAGATATGAGGCTCCCCAACTGCACTAGAGACTGCCAAGAACCATGCTACCCTTTCTGTGTCTCTCTGTGAAATGGTGCTGGATCGCTGTTGAGGATGGTACTTATAGAATCCAATACTCGCGAGATCCGAGAATGCAACAATGACGTTTTGCCTCGTTTTCACTTCCTAGGACGCACAAAAGCACCGAGCCGTCTCGGCCCAGTCCTCGGATCGGTGGAGTTCGGTGTGGGCTTGGTTTTCGGAGAACTGAGCGCGAATATCTATAACCTAAAGCAGGCTGTCAATTCACTCACCCAAAATGCACCAACAAATTGCATAACAAACACTGTGCTAAACAACAAACATTCGAAGGCATCATGTGCAACCCTTTCAGCAGTCCCCAGCATGTCTCTCAACAAACTGCGGCTAATTGGCCTCCTCTGATTAGGCTGGACAAGTTGCTTCTGTGATCATCCCTTCATGGCATTGCTGATGAGAAAACTCTGAGACACAACCACTTGCCCGAAATGGCACATCCCATATGGAGGCACTTATCCACATAGAAACCACTGGCCAACTAAAAACCAATGAATGGGAATGACTCAGAGTGTAGCAGAAGGGGACAAAAAGTGGACTGAAAATCCACCTTCACCAGCAAGGCAACCAGGGCAGGCTGGACTGGGGAACAGGGGGGCATCTGACTCCAGGGCCGGTCCCATAGTGGGTTACTTTTGGCTGGGTCACTGGGCCACCTCCATTTTTTAACTTTAAAATGTTCCTAGTAGGCTGTTGAGTCGAGTCTTGCCCCCCGGGCTAAAATTTACCAGCCCTCCCCTGAAGGCATCACTACTAAATCCTTAATCATCTCCAAAGCAGACTTGAATTTTTAATAGGACACACCACAGATCTCAGCCGGCGGAAATTACATCTGCTGGATCAACTGGAACTTCCTTGCTGCTTTCAGAAACCACTCCCAAGATTGAAATGGCAAAATCCCAAAAAAGGCAGATCCAAGAAAGGGCCACACATATCCCCCAAAGAGATCTCCCTGCTAACCTTCTCGGCCAACACCTCAGGTAACACAAATGCCGACTTTAAATTTCTAATTGATGAGGTACAAATGGAACCTGTGATCAGCAAGCAAACTCCAGAAAGAAAACTGAAACACAAAAATTCAGCATCCTCCTTGTTCGGGTAGCGGTCAAGCCATCTATCAAGGCTGACCAATTGAATCATTGAATTTGGCTTACTGAGCGACAACCATGGAAGGGCTCTCCTAGCCCCTTGGGCGATTTTATCACAGGACTTGGTGGCATGACATGCACCAAATCTTAGTCATTTGTGCAAGAACTTGCATCCTTCTGAGACAGCAAGTGTTGTTGAAGGCATAGCATTTACCTCCTGAGGAAATTGTGTGCTAGGGCTCCCTCACATAGCCAGTTTATGAGCCAGAGGCCCCAACCCTGCCTTCCTGAGAAACCTTAAACCAGACCTCAATGTCTTTTAAACCGAGAAGAAAACCTCTTTGTAATCCAGTCACGTCCCAGGCTTGGATGTCATGTACATGTCATGGATCATGTGGTTATATTTAAACACATCTATGTACTCATGAGGCCTAGTTTCCAAGTAGCAGGAGAAAACATACATGACGTTCAACCAGTTATGATAGGTCTTATAACTGGCTTCCACCTTGCCACCTCTAGCATGCGCCATTAACACAATTGTCTTAGCCTGTTCCATAATGATGAACATGTCCACGTAGCAAGCCTTGTAAAATCCTATGACGCACTGAAAGTGGCACCCCGCTAAACTTACTGGACTGGCACAGTGCACTATTTTGCGCTCAGTAATCGCCCCTTCGACCAGTCAATTCCCATTGTCGTGCCCCCAGGCCATCCTATGCACCATAATGCTTGAGCAAATGCTTAACCAGCTTGGTGGGGCATGCGCTGAAACCCAACAATTCCACGCTAGAACTGTAACAATCGAAGAATGCAAGTAAAACATCATTGACAGAAAGTAGAGCATCCTTACCCACCCAGAAGGAGCCATCTTTGGAGCCAGAAGCAGACGCCAGACCCAGGTCTCCAGAGGATAACCGAGCCCGATCCCTTTGGCCAAAGGACCCATCAGTGCCCTGATCATGTACCACGGAGACACCTGCTGGGAGAGGATTGTTACCACAAACATCAGGGGGCAATAGAACACTACTCACCAAATGGGAAGGGGCTGAATTCGGAAGCAGGGCACTGAAGTTAGAAAGGCCAGGGGGACCCAAAGATGGCAATTGCTCAAAATAAGGTGTAGAGCCCACATAGGGCGGATAATATGACAGGAAGGACACACCCACAAATGGGAGCACAACATACTGAAGCAGCCAAGAGTAAGGGTGGGAAAGTGACCCCAACTGCAGCGTAAACACATCAGATGAAAACGGCCAAGCCCCCACAAGATCACCAGTATCGACAGCCACTGGATTGGGATGATGGGGTCACAGGCCCAAGCCCATGGAACTCAGATGAAGGGGTATAAGTGTTACAGTGAGGGTTATCTCCAGACCCACAAGCAGGAAGGCACAGGTAGAGTCTGCACACAGATCCTGGGAGACAGAGTGCAAGGAGAAAGATACCCTTCTCCTGGGCCAACCCCGCCTGCCAACTATGTTCAAAAGGCAGTCGAGGACGATGTAACTGCCTGTTGCCAGGAAACCAATGCTGGGCCCACTGCCATCCACAGAAGGCAGCAAGAGAGTGTTACATTTTGCACCCCACTCGTAAGGTGTGGCCTCGCCTTTCGGCCTTCTTTACCATTAAGGGGGGCAGGGGGATTGGAAAGGTTTGGTCCATCTGCACAAGTGGGCCCCTGTACATATTGTCCCAGAGGCTGAATAATGTCTCCCCCTGCAGCAGTGGAAGTGGCCCGAACCAGCACCCGGTCAGCACGCTGAGTCGTCGCCACTGACAGCATCATCTCAGCCACCTGTGTTGTGCAAGTCCACGGAGGTGCCGCCTGGAGGAAAAAAAATGGGCACAGAGTAGGTAATGGCATAAAGGCCAAAAATCTACAGGGCACAAACAGAGGGAGAAAAACATAAGAAATTGCAGAAAAAGGCTGAGGGCAGAAAGAAAGCAAGAAAAAAGAAATGAAAACACAGGCATGTGGCAGAGAAGAGACACTATCTTTATCTCTACAACTTGTCTTGCAGAGGAAAGGCAGAACACCATCAGCCAGAGACATTTATAATGTGGCATAAGGCTTACTTTGCTCACTTGCTCACTTTAACCCCTTAGAGAGGGACAAATAAAGTTATGAATACACATCTCAACTTTTAATTTCCCTCAGGCTTAATTCATCCCTCAGTTATAATATTCATTAAAAGCAACCGCCTTTATGTGATGCACAATTTATTGTTTACATCTGATTGAACATAACACTGTTCAAACAATAAATTGAATAAAAGTCGAGTCTGATGCATAGAACCATTTTTACAGACCATGACAAGGTGCAAAGTCCTGGCGATAAATTATTCTTGCTTCACTATTACATAGTAAGGTCACTCTGTGCTGCATTTGTAAATTTCACATGCTTTAAGTTTTCACCTCACTCCAAAATACCAAGCCATTGGGTTCTTCCTTTGTATCAAATATAATACATGAAGTAATTATAATTAAAAGGTACAACTCATTGTTGAAAATCTAAACAGCCAACTAATTCCAAAAAACATGTACACTGCATTTTCGTGTTTTCTATGCTTCGAAATAGCAAACAAAACATATCAAGGAATGCTTGTGTTTCGTTGGCAGGGAAACAAAAAATTAACTATTGAAGATAAAAACAAGTAAACTATAACTAGAGTACAGTAATAGAACATTTTACTTTGAAGCATATTTGTTTGTATGTCTTTAAAATGCAGCTTTCACACCTGAGTCATATATGTCCTACTACTATGGAGCTGCAACAAATATTATTAATATTTGTGGGTAAGTTTAAAGTTTTTGTATATAGTTAACTAGTGTACCTGACCATTAATTGTTTGCCTGATTAATACTGGTCCTGGATATAAAAAATTTGCCTTATTCTGACCATTACACTGACTAGTCAATCTATATACCAATTACCCAATCTTGACAATAATAGATTATTCCCAAGTGATTCAGTTGTTTGTCCTACATGTGTGGCCAACTTAACATGCAAGCAGCAAAGATACCTCCTACAATGACCTTTTAATGATATAGCTGTTTACTATTACTTCCAGGCTAAATGATTTTTGTTTGTTTTTGTAGCAATTACAAAGCAATTGTTCATCAAACAGATAAGCATACGTTGCTGATATGCTTGATTTAAGTATGCCTGGAGTCAATGAAGACCAAATTATGTTAACAGGCTGTGAATAATTGAGGTTAATTGCACTGATAACGTTAATTAAACTTTAATCAGTAGCAAGATTTCAAATATATAAAAAGATAGAAAATGAAGAAACTGCTTAAAATAATATTATACTGATACAGCCTTCTAAAACAGTATGGGCCCCATTTAGAGTTAGGAGCAATGCACAAAAAAGTTGCGTATTTGTCCCTAGACAAACCATGCTGTAATGCAAGTGGTGCAAATGCATTTATTTTATTTTTTTGCATGCAAGGAAAATATTGGCTGCTTTTGCATCCAGCACTCAAATACTGGACAGCTTTATTAATACAATGCAAATAAGAGTTGAGCTAGGACACGCCATCCCCCAACTCTTAATATGTTTATCAGTCCATGTAGTGCAACATGATTTTGCCAAGTAGCAAATTTCCTCCTTTTTTACTTTGCTCCTAACTTACATGAACAGGGACGGGCTGGGCCGGGGGGCAGGGGGGCATCGGTCCCCTGGGTCGCTCAGAGTGACCGCTGTTCGGGCCGGCCGCCCCCCGCCCCCCCACCTGTGGATGCAATAGTACCTCAATATTGCATCCACAGGATGCGGCTGCGTCAGCGCACAGGTGGCCGCATCACATGACACGCCTGTGCGCCCCCCAGGCTGCATGTCGCCAGCCTGCGCCTGTATATGAAGCCCTTATATGTTTTCAGTTTTTCTTGCTGAAAATTATTTCTGGTATTATTCAAGGGCAAACAAAGGATTTCTAAAGCTTTTTATCTGAATAAAGCAAGCAAAATGCCACAATAGTAATAGAATTAGAAAAGAAAATGTATATAAATGTAAAACAAAGTATGTTAAATAAAAATTAAGGCATAGTAAGTTGTATATTAATGTAAAGACCCACATTCAGATTAACCTCCTTTACATGGATCTGATCATCTCAACAAATTAATACTTTATAAATTAATACACCTCAAAAAATAATAAAATTGATTTTCCCTCCAGCTCAATTCAAACAAAAAATGAAAATAAAATGATTGTTCTAGTTACATACCCTGTGCTTCACATCACTCTCAGCAGACAAGAAATTCTAAAGTGCACAGGTTCAGTGACAGACTTACTGTCAGAATTTTCTTTTTCCTTTCAACAGATAAAAACACTAGAGCATTAGAGTCAAACATAAGTAAGAATAATGTACTACAGCCAAAATAAATAAGAACATTTTCATTTTCTTGCGCCAAAGTCCTTAAAACATAGGCAGATTCCCACAAAAAGGATTCTTAGATTGTAGACAAAGTGTTATAGTTTATTTAATGCAGGCACTAAACGAAAGGCATGGTCTTAGTGTGGGAGCAGCACTTGGAGCAGACACTATACACAAATGGGGCCAAAAGTTTATACTCTATACACTGTCCAAAACTAATTTAATGCATATATTGTGAAAGATTTTTAAAACTTAATGATCTGTGGAGGGCCTGTCATGTGTCAATCAATGTTAAATAATATATAAGAACACAAAAGGACCAATACTCAGAACATGACACAGATATGGGCAGCATGGTGGCTTAGTGGTAAGCAATTCTGCCTTGCAGCACTGGGGTCATGAGCAGGGCCTGATCAACCACTAGGCTGACCAGGCTGCAGCCTGGGGCGCTGGGTCCCGGGGGCGCGGCGCTGCGGGTATTTATTTATTTTTGTCATTCTTTTTTTTTTTTTCTTCATTCATTTTTTTTTCGGGGTGGGGGAGGGGGGGTCGCCGCGGGGGGTCGCCGCAGGGGGGGGGGGGTCACCGCGGGGGGAGTGGAGGGCTCAACGATCAAAAGCATTGGTGGTCAGTGGTTAGCAACACACAGCCAATCGCCAGGCTGCCTGTTGCTGTGCAGCAGACAGGAAGCAGGACGTCTTCACTTCCTATCTGCTGATCTGAGGAGAGGAGCGACGCTGGCACAACTACAGGTAAGTGAAGGGGGGAACTGCCCTGCATATCTATAGGGAGGGGGGGACCTGCCCTGCATATCTATAGGGAGGGGGGGAACTGCCCTGCATATCTATAGGGAGGGGGGAACTGCCCTGCATATCTATAGGGAGGGGGGGAACTGCCCTGTATATCTATAGGGAGGGGGGGGACTGCCCTGCATATCTATAGGAAGGGGGGGGAACTGCCCTGCATATCTATAGGAAGGGGGGGAACTGCCCTGCATATCTATAGGAAGGGGGGGAACTGCCCTGCATATCTATAGGAAGGGGGGGAACTGCCCTGCATACCTATAGGAAAGGGGGGAACTGCCCTGCATATCTATAGGAAGGGGGGGAACTACCCTGCATATCTATAGGGAGGGGGGGAACTACCCTGCATATCTATAGGGAGGGGGGGAACTACACTGCATATCTATAGGGAGGGGGGGGAACTACCCTGCATATTTATAGGGAGGGGGGGGGACTACCCTGCATATCTATAGGGAGGGAGAGGGGGGACTGTCATGCATATGTATAGGGAGGGAGAGTGGTTGATATGTATGAAGGAGGGCAGAGGAGGGGGGCTGATATATGTGACTGGGGGAGTTTTGATGTGACGGGGGGTGATAGCTACAGAGTGGAGGTAAGGAAAATAGCTGCAAGGGGGATGGATGCAGGGTGGGAGGTAAAGAAAATGGCTGCAGCAGGGGTTAAGGAAAATGGCTGTGGGGGGGGTTGTGGTTAAGGAAAATGGCTGCAGGGGGTATTTAAAAAATAGAGCAGCTTTGGGGGGCAGAATCTCATGATTGTGTGGTGGTCACATGGGTGGTCTCAGCAATCACTAGAATACTAAATATTAGTGAGATGGGGCTGGTAGAGGTTTGTATTTGATTGACAACAAATATTCAGATATTGCTTATATATGCCTGTCCAATGGGGTACTTTTAGCTGGCCATAATGGAGTGTTTTGTTTTAACTAAAGGGCCTAATCATTCAGGGTTTGCATTATAATACATTTTTGCATTTTCAAAACAGGACGCCAACTTTCCAGAAGCCAGCGAGAGGATAACAAAGTTGCAAGAGAGAAGAGCAAGAACAGGTAAGAGACAATGGCACAATCTGTCTAAATTTGAATGCTGGAGAATACACCTGCACATTCATATTCAGGTGTGTTCCTATACACCTATATATTCGGAGGAGGGAGGGGGGGGGGGGCGCCGTATTAGCCTAGGGCGGCCAGAACCCTTAATCAGGCCCTGGTCATGAGTTCAATTCCTGACCATGGCCTTATCTGTATGGAGTTTGTATGTTCTCCTCTTGTTTGTGTGGGTTTCCTCCGGTTGCTCCGGTTTCCTCCCACACTCCAAATACATACTAGTAGGTTAATTGGTTGGTATCAAATTGACCCTAGTCTGTCTGTCTGTGTGTGTGTATGTTAGGGAATTTAGACTGTAAGCTGCAATGGGGCAGGGACTGATGTGAGTGAGTTCTCTGTGCAGCGCTGCGGAATTAATGGCGCTATATAAATAGATGATGATGATATAGCTTTTCTGAAGAGTATGGCTTCATCCTTTTTAGACAAACAAATATAGAGATAGAATGGGTCGGTACAGACAGAAAGCCATACAAACGGTTAGGGCACTCCTTGCTAAATGGGAGAACTTGTGAGTAGGAGGATTTAGTCATCATTATGTAAGGGGAAGTATCAAAAATCACCCATATATTTTTCCAGTCATGCCTTTTTTTGAGTTCTCTGGCCACTACAAAATAAGCCATTTCTACAAACAGCATAACTGTAACCCATCTGTTGCTCTATAATAGTTAGGTTAGGTTGCAATCCTGCACTTCTCCTTCTAATGATGCCACACACTGCATGCAATTTGTGGAACAACAGAAGCAACTTTAATGAATAACCCTGGAGAGCAGGGAGAGTTTTGTGACCAAGGTGCACTGCTTGCAATAGAACATCATTTTTGATAAATGGACCTGTTCAACGTATTAATGAGGATTGAGCAACATTGTAATTGTGATATTTTTACTTGTCACTATGGCAAATGCAGCTGAGAGAGCCAAACATCAGATATGTAAAACAATGTTATGTCATCCCTTTGTTATAAATAGAACCACAAGATGAAACACTATACAGTAATACCACCGGGGTGTTATGTTGCTAGATTGCACCTGCGAAGAAAAGTGATCACACTCCAATAAATATAATGTAGCACACAGCATAACAATTTGTTGCACTATATGTGATACACCTGTGCAGTATAACACCTGAGTAAGACATCTATAATTGCTATTATTATCTGTGCACTATTTGTAATAATCAGCTCTAATTCTGATAACCTCTAATCTATGTAGAGATGTTCATAAATGTTAATTGAGATAGTGTCACAAATCTAAACAGGTGTCAATGAGACTAGAGTTTTTGAGATGGTTTGTGATCCATTTAATTGGCATCCTGGTCAAGAGATTCAGAGCTGTTCTGGATCCACTAAGATGTCACCATTTTTTACTGTTAGCCCCATTTATCTGTGACAAAATACCACTTAATGAGGCCCCATCATTTTTCATATTTTCATGTGGCTTACTAACTACATTACTAAAGACTAGCTCACTTCAGTACAGGGTGGGTGCCATGAAATGCTCCATGGCTCCATGGCTCCATTCTACACTCCTACTCGGAAGTTCTCAAAGGTTTTTTCCTCCTTCTTTATCTATCTGACAGAACTTTCGTGATTCAAGTGTGAGGGAATTTCTGGGCAATGGGAACCATCCCTAACTGCCCATGTGTTATTACTTACCAAAGATCAACAAGCATTCTATCACTTTCCATAATAGTATGGTCAATAAATGCACTGTACTGTATCTGTGAAGACTATGAATAATAAGTAATATCCCCTTATGTTACTAAATACTATTACAGAGAGATAAAAGAATCGTAATGTAGGAATGTATTGTAGCTGGGGATACTAAAGTTATGTAGTGGGCTATTAATGTAATGTGGCTGCTGGTGGGGTTATCTTTGTGATATGGAGGCTATTAATATAATTCAAGGACTGTTAAGTGTGGTGGAGGTGGGGGTCTAAGTGCTCCACGCACTACACAGCTGATGCAGCATTCCTCAATCGCACTCCCCAACAGGTAAATATATGTTGGGGTGGGTGCTTGGGGCTCATATGGTGAAGGAAGAAAGGTGGGGTTGCATATGTAACAGGGAGAGGATAGGGACATCAAATACACTGATCAGCCACAACATTATAAGCACCTACCTAATATTGTGTAGGTCCCCCTCATGCAGCCAAACCAGCTCTGGCCCATGGAGGCATTAACTCCACAAGACCTCTGAACGTGTCCTTTGGTATCTGGCACCAAGACTGTAGAAAGAGATTCTTTACGTCCTGTAAGTTGTGAGGTGGGGGTGGATCAGACTTATCTTTCCAGCACATCCCGCAGATGCTCGATCAGATTGAGATCTGGGGAATCTGGAGGCCAAGTCAACACCTTGAACACCTTGTCATGCTCTTAAAAACATTCCTAAATAAGTTTTGCAATGTGGAAGGGGGAACTATTCTACTGAAAGAGGCCACTGGGAATACTCTTGTCATTAAATAATGTACTTGATCTGAAACAATGTTTAGGTAGGTATAACATGCCACAGTAACATCCACATGAATGCCAGGACCCAAGGTCCCAACAGAAGACTGTCCAGAGCATTACTCTGCCTCCACCTGCTTGCCTTCTTTCCATAGTGCTCCCTGGTGCCATCAATGATGCACATGTTCCCGGCCGTCCACATGATGTAAAAGAAAATGTGATTCATTAGACCAGACCAGCTTCTTCCGTTGCTCCGTGGTCCAGTACTAACGCTCACTTGCACATTGTAGGCACTTACAGCAGTGGATAGTGGTAAGGTGGCACTTTGACTGGTCTGTGGCTATGTAGTTCCATATGTTGCAAGCTGTGAGCACTGTGTGTTCTGACAAATTATTCTCATAGCCAGCATTAACTTTTCCAGCAACTTGTGCTATAGTAGCTTTTCTGTGGGATTAGAGCAGACGGGCTAGCCTTTGCGCCCCACGCGCATCCATGAGCCTTGGGTGCCTATGAACCAGTCACTGGTTCACCGGTTATACTTCCTTGGACCACTTTTGGTGGGTACTAACCACTGAATACCGGGAACACCCACAAAACCCGCCATTTTGGAGATGCTCTTACTCAGTCATCCAAACATCACAATTTGGCCCTTGTCAAAGTTGCTCAGCTCCTTACGCCTGCCCCTTTTTCCTGCTTCCAACACATCGACTTCAAGAAATGACTATTCACTTACTGCCTAATATATCTCATGCCTTGATAGGTACCATTGTAACAAGATAATCAATGTTCAATGTTATTCACTTCACTTGTCAGTGGTATTAATGTTGTGACTGATTGGTGTGTTCCCACGCGATTCTCATCTCGTCACATATGGGGAGGCAGGCAAGCACTGCTCTTGCACATAGAGTAAATTCATAAAACAACACTGGTTTGTTCAATTATTGCTTAAAAATTGTGTGCCCATTAGTTCATACATCCCTTGGGAATGATACATATATTTGTTTTGTGCATATTTAAACTATGAGTTAACAGTGATGGTCTAAAGTTCCACTTCTACTAGTTACTGTAACTTTTGTTGTTTTACCAATACAATCACTGCACAATCACTGTACACATTGTTCAAGGTAAGGACCAGTATAAGACTACTTACCTATATTCTTTAAGGTTAGTCTTGATATGTCATAATGATGTCACCATTAACTTCCGTGGATAAAGGCAGGTTTTCTCTGCAAAGTGTATTGAAAGTGTATTGAAGCTAATGGGTCTGAAACAAGTCTGAACGCAACTTGGGGTTAAAAAAGGAGCACAGAACTTGAACGTCCATCCTCCCATATAACATTTCAAGATCTCAAGATGTGTTTCGATTTGAATTTGGGTGTACGTACGCTCTGCCAAAACATTATGTGCCGTATGTTAACAGACAGAACAGAGTGAAGTTTATATCAGAAAACATACAAAAAAAATTATATTATTACATAAACAACTAATTAAAAAAACGATTGTTTTAAAAAAAAGTTTTTTTTTTATTTATTTTTTTATATTAAATTCATAAATCAAGATGTTCTTAATACAATATGATTTTATGGTCTATCTTGGTTCCATAAACATGATCTGTGCTAGACAGTGGCATGTATACATGTACTTTTCCAAACAAAGTTATCACTATCAGTTGGCACTTCCACATGCCCTGTAGCTTGTTCAAATGATATGGCTGAATCAATCGTACTTACAAGAAAATCCAGGACTTGAATTGACTGCATCTACATTGGAATGCCCTCAGTACGCCCCAAGTCATAGGCAGTCGTAGAGTGAAATTTTCATTCAGGCATGAATTGCATGCAATTGCGTGCATTGACATAAATTCCATTTCAGAAAATGCTCACTCAAGATACAGCACACAAAGGTACCTACAACTGAACAGGAATCAGGCCCAATATGTCCATTACTAATAGTTTCAGTTTTTCATGAATTTATCAAGTTTGGCATTATAGGACCTCACTGGTCACTTAAAACACACACAAAATTACAATTTGTACCTTTTTAGGCCCCATAACATAACTCGTATATCAAAGTTTTGTAAAAAGTATGCATAGTTGGTATTGCTGTGTTTCAGAGAACTAGACTGTTCATGTTTCTTAGGTAAGTTTATAGGTTATGCTAGTTATAAAAAAATAACTATTGGAAGAAATATGCAAAAAAATGTTTAAATTTGTACCTGTTTTTCAATGTATAATGCACTTAAATATTTAATATGCTACATAAAAAAGCCCTATCTATTCTGAATAAAGTAATGAAAAATTCAAGAGGGTACAGAAAAAAGGTGAAAAGAGATTCTCAATTTAAGTGATACATAGTGAACCTGTGAAACCAGATCTAGTCATAAAGTTATAAAACACAAAAGAGGTAAGAAATTATGGCTGCAAATGTTAATGTACACTTGGAAGCTTTCCACATTAAAATGTATAGTGCTGGAACTCCCGTAGCTCTAAAAGCCTAGTCCCCTTTCATGATAAGGGTGGATGCATACACTGTATCAGAACTACTTTTATTTGACTTATGATACAAGTGTTTCAATTAGCTAGGGTCAGAGGGATGCCAGTACAGTTGGCTTACGTTGGTATTACCTCCCCAGAGGCGCAGAGCCTAACAGTGAGGGAAGTTGTTTGCCAGGGATTCCCGCAAGGGAGTTTGGACTTCGCTGCTCCGAGACCGCAGGTCGCGGCCCTCTTATGGGGTGATGAGCGAGACTTGAACCAAGACAATAACTGAAAATAACACAGATGAGAAGTTTCAGAATGACTGAGAAGCTGGGAGACTATTTCCCAGGGAAACAGTTGAGCCAATATACAATATTGAGAGCAAGGATCAGCCGGAGAGTAAGCAGGTTTACAGGAGGCTGGTTAGGTGATCTGCAGATAGATGTGCTGGAGACTCAGAGAACAGCTAGCAATAATCTGCAAAGAGTTACCACAGGTTAGTGGAGTGGACACAGAGGCTGTGATGATCTGCGGATAGACGTGCTGGAGACTCAGAGAACAGCTAGCAAGCAGGAGTCAGGGAACAGGGGAGAAGTGCCGGTTCGCACATGAGCAGTTCACCAGACGAAATGGCATCCTGCCAGGAGAGCCGTGGCTTCCATCCCAGAGAAGCCCAGCCGCTGTGAATAGGTTGAGTAACAGCAGGGAGCCCGTCGATCAGCAGGTCTGGTGTGTGACAAAGTGGAATAATTACCGATCCAGTTAAAATAGGTTAATTTACATGTGCATTATTAAGAGTACATGACATTTTGGGGGTACTCGAAGACAATTGTGCTGACTGGTTTTACAGTTACTCATAGCGATAGCTCAGTAAAAGAGGCAGGCCAGTTAAGCTTAAAGGCAAAGTCTCACCCTCAATTATACAGTTGAAAACGGCAAAAAATTATGGCCCTAACAGAATGCCAAGAAATTAGATAAGTGAAGTACAACTAGAAAGATTATAGATACACTTGCATTGAACACACTGACACAAAATGCTCTGGGGTCTTATAAGCTCTGTTATTTCTAAGGTGAGTGAAAGCAAAACATTAAACCATACTTGCCCACTGTTCCGGGAATGTCCGGGAGACTCACAAATTCTGGGTATGTCTCCCGGACTCCCGGGAGAGCAGGCCATTCCCAAATGGGAGCCTCAATGATGTGATACACGTGAATCGCATCAATTTGGCCTGCCACCTGTGGGAGCAGGGTCAAAATTACATGATTCATTGTGCCCCACCCCCTCCACCCTCCCACTTTAGCCCTCTTCAGGATCTCCTGGAGTGCAACACTATGTTGGTAAGAATATATTAAACATATAATGAGAGTTCCAAGCAGAAAGGTTTGGTCTTGTTTAAGATGTTTTAATAGTCTAGTCTCCAGATATCGTACATTAAAGGTAATGTAGTTCCAAAAATTATAAAGCATGGGGCTTAATAACTTAACCTTTATAAAACATATAATAAATATAGGACAGCAATTCGTACAACCTCTCATAGCCTTATTAAGCAGCCTCCAAGGGCCTGATTCATTAAGGATCTTAAATGAAGAGGTATCTTATTTCAGTCTCCTGGATAAAACCATGTTACAATGCAAGGGATGCAAACTAGTTTTCTGTTTTGCACATAAGTTAAATACTGACTGTTTTTTCATGTAGCACACAAATACTTGATAACTTATTTGTATACTGAAATTTAAAGTTGATATTTGTGTGCTACATGAAAAAAACAGTCAGTATGTAACTTATGTGCAAAACAGAAATCTAGTTTGCACCCCTTGCAATGTAACATGGTTTTGTCCAGGAGACTGAAATAAGATACCTCTTCATTTAAGATCCTTAATGAATCAGGCCCCATGTGATCATACAATGTGTGTTGAATAAATGATATGGTAAGTTTTCGGATAAGGCTTGGTGCCCACTACAGGAAAATTCTAACGATACAATATCAATTTTCCCAAAGACAGGGGGGGCGGGGTGGGGAGTCCTGATTGGCATGCCGATTTATGTGTACACACTATACATGATTTACCTCCAGATCTGTGCTCTGCATCTGATCCAGAGCAGTGTAGTCGTTGATGGAAGGATGTAGACTTAGAGTAGACAACCTCCGATTTTCCAGTCTTTGAACTACAACTCCTAACATAGCATCTGCTCTTTCTCAGGATCCCACACAATGAACAGTCCCTGTCAGAGAGCGACCAGAGAGCAGGCAGAAGAATTCAGAGTTATTCCGGGGTGCACGTAGTCTTGGGATAACCAGGAGATTTAGGGTGTGCAGAACTCATGGTCTAGGTATTAGGTGGTCCCCTGGGACTGGGTCAAGGGTTAAAAAGCTGGAATTTTGTCAGGTTGTAATAATACCAGCATAACTACAATTTAAACACTCACAAATTTTGAGACTAGCAGTATGCTGCACAAGCAAGGGAGGAACTGCTACTGTGCAAGGTGTATAGGTTTGAGGTTGCCCCAAATCCTGCTCTGCTGAACCAGAGGATTTCCTTGAAAGTCCCATCTTGGACCCTAAATGCCTCCAAGCGGCTACTCCATCTACTCCTCCTCCGGGGAAAACCTTAGTTCCTCCCTACTTGCGAAAAAGACTTCTCACATGGTTATATGCCTCTCATTTTTCTGGACACCTAGGGACTCGCAAGAACTTGGCTTCACCTGCATTCACCGCACTTGGACTGGTCTTCCACTCTGGCTTGGGGAACAACCTGCTCAGGAAGATGCCTTACCCAAGTAAAACCACGGAGGACTCTCCATACCGTAACAGACTCTACTACTTCCATTCTTCCCTCCCAGTATTCATCATTTGCAGATGTCTTTAATAAAGCCTTCGCTGAACAACTACCTCCTCATCAGGCATCGGATTGCCCCATCAATCTACTACCTGGGAAAATTCCTCCTAGAGGCAGAGTCTACCCTCTTTCCTTGCCTGAAACCAAGGCCACCGCCTTATACATCAATGAGAATTTACAACGGGGTTTCATTAGGCCCTCCACTTCTCCAGCTGGAGCCGATTTCTTCTTTGTGAAAAAAAAAAGATGCTACCCTGCATTGACTACAGAGGCCTAAATTCCATTACCATTATAAATCCCATTCCACTATTAAATAAAGCTATTTCATCGTATTAACGGTGCCCAAATTTTCAACAAATTGGACCTTCGTGGGGCCTACAACCTCATCAGAATACGAGCCGGGATGAGTGGAAGACTGCGTTCAACACGCAGAATGATCACTACGAATACATGGTTATGGACTCTGTAATGCTCCAGCAGTGTTTCAGAGCTATGTCATTGAGATCTTCTGCAATCTATTGCATTCATTCGTGGTGGTGTACCTTAACGAAATTTTAATCTTCTCAAGGGATCTCCAGTCTCATCGCCTGCATGTTGCCGTAGTCCTCTCTCGACTTCGTAAGAACCATTTATATTGCAAACTGGAGAAATGTTCTTTCAAAGCTCCTAGGCTACCCTTTCTGGGGTACACTGTCTCTGGATCAGGACTTCAGATGAACCCTGAGAAGGTCCGAGCTATTCTGGAATGCCCTCGCCCTAACACCCTCAAGACCATTCAACGATTCCTTGAATTTGCCAACTACTACAGGCGCTTTATCTCTGGGTATTCTACTATCATAGCCCCTTTAATTGCTCTCACTAGGAAAGGAGCCGAAATTCATCATTGGCCACCAGAGGCTGTCGAGGCCTTCTCCTACCTCAAGGAAGCCTTTTCCTCTGCTCCTATCCTAAAGCAACCTGATCTGTCCCTCCCTTTTCTTCTTGAAGTTGATACTTCTAACATTGGAGTTGGAGCAGTCCTGTCTCAGATGTCCATTCAAGGCAAATGTCATCCTTGTGCTTTCATTTCTCGGAAACTGCTGAGAGGAACTACACCATAGGTGACAAGGAGCTGCTAGCTATTAAATTAGCCTTATGCTAATGGTGCTACCTTCTGGAGGGGGCTCATCACTCTGTCACAGTATTCACAGACCATAAAAACTTTCTATACCTCCAGTCTGCTCAGTGCCTAAATCCCCATCAAGCATGGTGGTCATTGTTCTTCTCATGTTTCGATCTTTATGTGACCTTCAAACCAGGGCTTAAAAATAAAAAAAGCTGATGCCTTATCTTGAGCCTTTGAGAATGCTGAACCTGAGGATTTCCTTGAAAGTCCCATCTTGGACCCTAAATGCCTCCAAGCGGCAACTCTATCTACTCCGCCTCCGGGTAAAACCTTAGTCCTTCCCTACTTGCGAAAAAGACTTCTCACATGGTTTCATGCCTCTCATTTTTCTGGACACCTAGGGACTCGCAAGACCTGTGAATTGATTCCTCGCCATTACTGGTGGCCTAAATACCAGTCCGAAGTTAAAGTTAAAGAGTTTGTAACCGCTTGCGAGGTGTGCCCAACACAAATCTCCTCGTCAGCCTCCATTGGGTCTTCTCCATCCTCTCCTGCTGCCCACTAAACCATGGACTCGCATATCCATGGATTTCATCACTGATGCACCCACTAGCAAAAAATGTAACACCATCTGGGTGATTGTGGACAGATTTTCTAAAATGGCACATTTCGTCCCCTTGGTTGGCTTACCCTCTTCACCAATATTGGCACAACACTTCGTTAAAGGAAATTTTTCACTTGCATGGCTGTCCCATGGAAATTGTCTCCGACCGCGGAGTCCAATTCGTATCAAAATTCTAAAGATCTCTGTGTCATCTCCTGGGCATCCGCCTAAAATTTTCCTCCTCCTACCATCCTCAAATCAACGGCCAGACCGAGAGGGTTAATCAAGATCTGGAAATGTTTCTCAGGATCTCCTCCTCTACTAATCAGGACAATTGGGTCGATTTGTTGCCATGGTCTGAATTTGTACACAATAACGCCTTTCATGAATCCACCACTGCCACTCCATTCTTTATTGTTTATGGAAGACATCCTCTCATTACGAAACTCTCAGCCCTACTACCCACCCAGGTCCCTGCAGTTAACCCTCTATGAAACGATTTTCTTGCTACATGGTCTCAGGTGTGAAAGGTGTTAAAGAAATCCTCTACTCGCTATAAGATTTTTGCTGATAACAAGCACAGTGCTATCCCTCCCCTGAAAGTTGGAAACAGAGTATGGCTTTTTACCAAGAACATCTGGCTGAAAGTACCATGCATGAAATTTGTTCCCAGGTACATTGGACTGTACAAGATTTCTCGGGTGATAACCCCCGTTTGTTTCAAGCTTCAGCTACCCTCTGCTCTTCGCATTTCTAATGCTTTCCACATTTCTTTATTAAGACCTCTCATCATCAACCACTTCTCTTCTCATGTGACTCTGTCTCGCCCTCCCGAGCTTCAGAAATCTGATGAGATCGAGATCAAACAAATTCTAAACTCCAAGAAATGTAAGAGCCGAATTAAATACCTTGTGGACTGGAAGGGCTTCGGTCCTGAGAAACGTTCTTGGGTGCATTCCTCTGACGTCAAAGCACCATTATTATTGAAGAAATATCATTCTAAATTTCCCAAAAAATCTGGTCCTAGGTGTTCAGTGACCACCTTTAAAGGGGGAGATACTGTCATACGCCGCTCGCCCGCGGCTGCCACCCAGTAACCTGAGCATCTATTCATTCATCATTCTCCGCTTTCTTCCCCGGCTAGCAGGCCGACAATCGGCCATGAGTGAATGATCATCTTACCTGTGCTCACCTGCTCCACTTATCCATTGGTTGCCTCTCATTTATTCATTTATAAGGCTCCTCCCTGAACCCCATAGTGCTGGTTCTTCTCGTCAGACTCTTGGCTTGGAAGCAGCTCATGCACTCTGCGGAAAATCACCAATTACCTGCTCCACTTGTTAGTGGTAAATACCGCAGATCATTGCTACCATCTCTCCAAGTGTGCTGATGCAAATCACCTATTAACTGCTCCACTCGTTAGTGGTAACTACTGCAGATCATCGCTACCATCTCTTCAAGTGTACTGCTGCAAATCACCTATTACCTTCTCCACTCGTTTGTGGTAACTACTGGAGATCATCGCTATCATCTCTTCAAGTGTGGTGCTGCAAAACACCTATTACCTGCTCCACTCGTTAGTGGTAACTTCTGGAGATCTCCGCTGTCTTCTCTCTATGTGTGCTTATACAGACTATCGCTTATTGGCTCCACTTAGTAAGTGGTAACTCCTGCAGACCACTTCTCCTATCTCTCTATGGACTATCTCTGAGCATCACTCAGCACTCCAACTCATTAGTGGCTAACTGTGCCTACCTTCTTCTCTGTACCCGGTTCTCTATCACTGCTCACAGGGAACTCCCCTAGAGGGCCGCGACCTGCAGGGTGGAAGCTGCAAAGCCCAAATTCCCTTGCGGGAACCTCTGGTGAAAATCTTCCGCCTTGTTAAATTCCACGCCTCTAGCTGAAGAACCACTAATCTCAGTTAGAACAGAAGGATCCCACTCATCCTAGGGAATCCTGACAACAGTAAAATCTATGGTTTCTGCTTCTGCATTTGAATTCATATGTGACAGAAGCAAATTTTGCCATGCATCATATATTTCACACTGTGCCTGTATGTAATTCTTCGTTCAGAGGGCATAGAGGGAGTTCATCTGTGTGATCAGTGTGCCAACTTGCAACCCCCACAGCTCACACTTCCATTCTTTAGTCCCATGAGCATGTCATTTTTACTACCCGCCTCGCTGTGATTGGAGGCTGAAGTTGTCAATCTCCGCCTTCTTGCAGAAGAAAACCTCCAGACCTTCGGCCACAAGCTCCTTCAGTGTCAAACGTGAGTCCAAAGATGCTAAAATGTCGTTCCAATTTTGCAGAGTGCATACACACTGCAGAATCGGAATGACATAATTCCATCGTTGAACGAGATTTTTAGTTTGGTTTAAAAATCTTTTTAAACAATATTATGTGCTTTGGAATGGTAATTGTTCCTCGCTGTAGGGTACACACTACTGTGATATCGGGCCAATCAGTCGTTTACCGTCTGATTGGCCCGATAATCTGCTGAAAACAGTGTAGTGTGTACCTAGCCTTAGACTGACTATCTGAATTACCTGACAGGCCCGGCGCTCCCATTAGGCAACGTTAGGCAGTTGCCTAGGGCGCCGGGCTCTGAAGGGCGCCACAGGATTAAAAAGCAGGTATACTTTATACTGTAAAACTGTGCGGCGACTGCAGGCATACCTTCCACGGCCGCCGCACAGCTATGGATCACCATCGCCGCAACGGCCCCCTACAACAGCTCATGGGGCGGGCGCACCTCCGTCTCCTCCACTCCCCCTCCCCTCACTGACTGTCGGGCGTGACATCATCATCAGGGCCCGACAGTGTCAGTGAGGGACGGGACCCTGCAGAGAGGAGCAGCGTTATGGAGTGTAAGGTAAGGATTTTTTTTGGGGGGGTGGATATTTTGGGGGTGGGTGGCGGATTTATTTTGGAGGGGGGGCGGATTTCAAAATTGCGCCTAGGGCGCCGGGGATCCTAGCACCGGCCCTGTTACCTGAGGATTCACCTCTTGTTAAGTAGTTGCTTAAAAGTACACAACCCATCTCCAGGTCACTGTATTCTCTAGGTCTCAGAGGTTGGAGAAGTTTGGGGATGACATGGTCTGATCCAGGGAATCCAAACATAGTGATTAAACTACAGCTAGATGATTGGAGTTCATCGTTAACCAAATATGTCAATATTGTACATCACTGAATACATCAGTGTATATACAGTAGGTGTTTCATTCATTAAAAATATATATTTTTCTCTGTAGTTTATACTGTGATTGTACCAGTGGGCCCTGACACTAGATGTCAAAATGCTATGTCCATTAAGCAATGCCCTACTTTTATTGCACATTTTACAAACAGAGAAAAGTTTCTATTATAAGTGTAAAAACACTAACATTTACATTTTTGAGAACTACAATGCACTTTTTCATATGAAAGTGCAACTTGTATTTTGCCAGTATTGTGGCTTAAAAATATAATTAAAATATGCATTTTCCCCATGAATTACACAAACTACACAGCTAAATGCAGAAAATGAAATAAATGTTTGAAACATGTATTTTGTTTACTGTCCAGTGGGTTGAGGTGTCAATGCAAGTTGAAAGTATACAGATGCATAAATATACTGACACTCTGTTTCCAAAATGGCACTTGGGACAGGAGACACTGATAAGGATGATATATTGCACACATAAAGATACCGCTGTTAATCCTATTCTAAGCACCAGGCTATAGGAAGGAAATGAAACCAAAGCTCTAAACCATAACTAGGGTACAAAGTTTTTGTGTCTTTTAGCAAAGCAAATCTCTACTGTCTCCTATAGGCTTTCATGACTGCACTGGGAGTCTGAGTGTTATTCACATGCAAAATAGGTTAATTCATGAGAGGAACACACATCACTTATATCTAATCCATGCTACGCTCAATAGCTTTAAAGCTGGTGGCCAAGAATGGAAAACACTAGTTTTAGCTTGAGGAAAACAGAAGTTTGCTGCCGTTTATGTTTAAAGCCTTTGACCTGTAAAACAGGTCAGTTTGTGTGACCTCACCAGGCATGAAGACCTTTGTAATTTGTCATGACTTTGCACTGGATTATAAATGTCCTCAGTTAGTTTCCCATTAAGATTAATTAAACTCCCATATCTTATTATCCTACAAAACCATAGAAGCAGATGACAAAAGCTGCTATATGTGTTTTCATCCAAACCTTTAATGGTACAGAAATATATATTTTTAAAACCTTGGTTAATTTGATACCATTATTTTCTCATACTATTCCATCTGCAGTAGTTTTGTAATTAAACTTCTATATTTCTAAATGATCCAAGTAGGATTGCTCGTGCGCATCAATGAGGAATGTGTTTTTTTGGTGCACGTGGAGGATCTGCTCCTGCAGATAGCCAAAACATAAATAAAGAACTGCATCAAGTTACATGCTAGATGTTACTGCTTAATAAAGTTTATTTATTAAAGGCAATGAGACATCCTGGTAGGACTATTCAGGAACACTTATTAAATCAGAATGTTGATTTTTACACTATAATATTGTGATGCAATCAAACATTAGGGGCCTGATTTATTAAAGATCTTAAATTAAGAAGTTTCTTATTTAAGTCTCCTGGACAAAACCTTGTTACAATGCAAGGGGTGCAAATTCGTTTTCTGTTTTGCACATAAGTTAAATGCTGACTATTTTTTCATGTAGCGCACAAATATCAACTTTAAATTTCAGTGTACAAATAAGCTATCAAGTATTTGTGTGCTACATGAAAAAACAGTCAGTATTTAAGTTATGTACAAAACAGAAAACTAATTTGCACCCCTTGCATTGTAAGATGGTTTTGTCCAGAAGACTGAAATAAGAAACTTCTTAATTTAAGATCCTTAATGAATCAGGCCCTAGAATTGTAAATGTTATTGTTCTATGCACTTAGGACTAGATGAGCAAAAAGATTCATTACTTTTTCCTAATTTAGCTGTTAAATTGTAAACTAGATTGTAAAGTAATGAGCAGAGATGTTATTCCTTCTGTTTGAACAGCACTGTGGAATATGCTGCCACTATTATTATAACTATGTTTATCTTTTATATATAAGATGCCACAAAACTTATACAGCACCGTACATGACCTTTACAGTAGCATACAATACACAGACAGCAACAATTCATAACACATTACACAACACATAAAAAATAATAATAATACAAAGGCCAGACATCTGCTATTTAACAAATTATACACATATAACTTGGTAATGCAGATCCTGTTATTTACAGGACAGTGAGTGATATAAACAGGATAATAATATAAGTCAAGAATAAAAATGTATTGAATGTGTAATTTATTGAATGCTGGGGGCTCAATTTGCAGAATGTAACATAAGAAATTCACTCTTTGTAAATATCAGTAAAAGTAACACCAAAGTAATTGGAAGAGATTAAGGGCTAGATTTACTAAACTGCGGGTTTGAAAAAGTGGGGATATTGCCTATAGCAACCAATCAGATTCTAGCTGTCATTTTGTAGAAAGTACTAAATAAATGAAAGCTAGAATCTGATTGGTTGCTATAGGCAACATCCCCACTTTTTCAAACCCGCAGTTTAGTAAATCTAGCCCTAAGTATTAAAAAAAAGCACCAAAGCAAAACCTACATAATTGTATCAATCCTATCTCTAAAAGTGACAAGACGAAACAGTAGGGGAAAGAAAATAAATAAGTAAAGAGAAAAATTGGCACTACACTATAATAACACAAAAGTGTTTTGGAAAGTGTACTGAGCCAGTACAGCTGAAACTGATCACTTTTACCTGATGCTTTATGAAAACTCGATTAAAGTATCTTTGTTGACAATTTAATCAGCTCTGTGTAAGCAAAGCTTCTTCTGCTTGGCGACCAGCAAAGTATAAACTGCTCTTAACATTTGGACAGTAAGCCTCCAATCCGTCATTGAAACCATAGTCCGACAAGTGGTTAAATAGTTGACCTAAACACAGATGACAAGATAGAGGCTATAATTTACCACAATCTAGATACAATTTGCCATATCTACATTCTGTTAATAAGGTTTAAGCAGTAAATCATTGTACACAGCTTCAATATGTGGATTTCATTACAAACACATGCTGTGTTTATCTATATTTTTGGATAGTTATATTACTAGCCAAGCATTGCCCTCTACACTTTTATAGGTCATATCCCTTCCTACAAAACTAAATGTCTTAGCTCACTTATATATTCTTTAAATCTTTACTAGTTCTTTGGGCTCTAAGTTATTTTTTCTTCTATCGGATTTCATTGTGTTTTCTAACTCATATATTACATTAAGTAAATTAATATCATGTTACACCCCTCCAAACTTCTTTCTTCATAGCAGGTATGGGGTAATAGGCTTGTTTCCATTTTAAATAGACAGTTTAACTATGCTAGTAGGCTAATTAAATATTTAAAATTGAAGCTTAACAATAAATAATGTTGTTCTACTGTACATACTCCTGGGCATATTTCTTTTTCTTATAAAATATCTCTTTATTGTGCAGACTCTTCCAATTGGTAGGAGACTGTCATTCACTGTTATGAGTTTGATCCCTCCCTCTCTAGGCACCCATAGTTCAGCATAGAAGCTGCCCAGCATAGGTCTTTACTTATGGTTAAAACTGAGCCTAAGTTGGACTGAGCAAATGGCAAGAGTAACAGGAGAGGGGGGTTACACAAGAGAGGCGGAAGTCAAAATCCTTTAAAGAAGTATAGAGAACTAAGGAAAATTTACCTCCCACAAAGCCTAATTGCAAATATGTCAAATTGTGCTACAGACATCATCTATTGTATTGCATATTTGTTATTAAGCATGGCAAAGCAAATTTTCAATTCTTATTTTTTACACATCAAAAACCAGCCTGCAAAATGGTTAACTAGACAGATCAAGCTATAAGAAATAAGACAAAAAAAAAATACTCATATCATCTTGCATTTTATAATTGAATTTTGCATACAGTTGCAGAAATGTAAAAAAATGTTTGTAGATTTCTACAACAAGAGCACAGATTACATTTTAATGAGATTCCATAATCAAGGTGATTGAGCACTTACCCCAGTCAATCCTTCAAATCCCTTCACCCATCGACCCTTAACAATGCCGCATAAAAATAATCTACTTGACAGCTTTGATGGGTTTAAAATTGGCCCTTCAATTAAAATTGAATACATATACAATGATATTTTGACTAGGCCCAGATGATTTTATCACAAGCACACATCAGTACACAGACAAACGTCACATGTTAAAGAGTGACAAATACCACCAGTTGTTTCTGTCATGCAGTCAATGACTTTTGTTCAACAACTCTTTATTAGCTGGTGGGAGATCTTACAAAGCAAGAGTTTGTGTCCAGTTTCCTCTGTGTGCAGTAATCTGATGGTAAATACAGAATACAATTTCTGCAGCTAAATTTAACCACAAACTATGTTTTAATTTAGCTTTCTATGTTCTTACTTATAGACACACATAGCCTCATTACATATAGACCTAAATAATCATATTATTGATTTTTATTTTTTAAACTAATGTTCTCTGTTTATTATATTTATGTATTTAATTTATATAATTAACATATGTATCTATTTATTTAAATTTAATTTTAGTCCAAGTAGGACAAGTCCAGTTTTACACACTATATACATTTTTCCAATGTATCTGTAAAGATGTACTCGCCATATTTTGCCTCCCTGTATTAAAGTTAGTTAACACCCATCTCACTCCCGATACTGAAGGCACAAAGCGTACCCATTGGCATTTTACTAGAATATTCGAGTTCCCCATAGGCTTCTCCATGTGTTTCTGTAAAACACTATTACAATGCAAAAAAAACATAGCAGTGGGTGTGGTGACCCACTGGTATGTTTTATCCAGTTGTAATCATTCAATTTTCAAATTAATATTAAGCCCCCAGCATTAATGACCCTTACCTCCCCCCCCCCAGTAAAATATGTAAAACTCCTCCCAAAATTTAAAACCGGTCAGTTTTATTTAAAACTATATATAAAAGCTACATGTTTATTCTTGCCACAAGCAAAATAACCCGCAGTTGCATAAAACCCTCCAATTTAGCTAACCAGCATCAGAAGTGTAACTAGGAATTTTTGCTCTCTGGGAGTGGAGTTTTGGCATTATGTCCCATTCTTGCAAAATTTGTACACCATGCCATGACTCTTTTTCCCCGTATTATGTTACCCAAGGCTATAACATCTATGGTACAATACAACATTTATATTGCACAAGTGTTATTGGAGTAGCACTATGCAGTTATTTAAATATACAGAAGAGTCAAATACTGAGAATTACACCTCCATTGTATGGTCATATTACTTCATTGTCAACCACATTGCACAAACTGCATTCACATATTTATTATTATTATTTTTCTTTTTTATTCCCTACTCGCTCTTTTCCTTATTTGTTTACAATACTGTGCCCACTATTCATCTTGCCCCCCCAGGTTAATATTAAATCCCCAGACGGACCAATCATTGAGCAAATAAAGTCAAACAGCGATTAGCACATACCCTAGCTTCTGAAGTTTCCCTTTGGTACAAATAAAATCCCACACTGATCAGTGGGGAAAAAAGGCAAAATGGTAATCTGCTCCTGGTAGGTATAAGAAATATTTACTGTCTATTCCCTAACTATAGTAGTAAAAGGAGTTCAAGGATAAGGATAAAGGATTCAGAATGATATCTTCCTTTTATAGATGTACAGATAATTTTTGTTCTCACACCTCTGGCGATTTTATCAGACGATTTGAAGGACACAAAATATCTGTGACCATAGGGTTCAATCAAAATTTAGGCTGGACAGCTGTTGTGTTCGAACATAGCCTGACAGAAAACGTTGGGACTCCTTCCTGCATGTTGTAAAAGATTTCACAGATTTTGGTATCCAAGGTAGTTAAAATCAACTTAATATTTATACAGTATATAATATTATAGTTCCTCTTTTAAAAGTGTCCGCTCCTGTCCTTTGACAAACGTAAGGGCTATTTGTTTACTATTTACATATCTGCAAATCATCCTCCTGTTCAATTCATTTATTTCCATATGGATATATTATGCATGTAGGAACCAGAAATAGCCACAGAACTGTATTTTTGACCCTTAACATTTCAAACATCTGCTGTACTCTGGGAAGCTCAGTTCCTGCAAGTAACTACTGTCAGGAACCTGCCAGTTATGAGCACCAAATATTATTCATATAACATGAGTAATTTGAGTAATATGCATGAGTATATCTCTCTTTGCAATGTTGTGCACAAGGTACAACTGCTCTGTTAAGGAAAGTGCTGCTTTAATATTTATTTGCCATATATCTTTAAAACATTATTTTCCTCCCATTGATATGCATGCCTCAGGTTATAGGGCACCTTGCTATTTACCCCAGTGTCAGCTGTGCTTCTGCTTGCTGATTTTTGATGGTTGTTCTACATTCTGCATAACATTGTTAGCGCTCTAGTGCTAACAACTACATCTGTCCTCCTTGGCCTTGCAAGACATTGTGTTAAGATCTGCCACTTCATAAACCTGTGGGGGGCTCTTGCCATTTGCCTTTTCTTTGTTAAATGCTGTGCTGTTTTCTTTCCCCCACTGCTTTCACCCATTGTTCCACGTTCCATTTTTCTCTTACATAAGAACAAAACTACAAAAAAAAAGAAAAGAAATAATTAATTTATCCAAATAACTTCCACTACATAAAACTACAAACCTAATGAGAATAGTGATAATATATTTAGAAAGTTGAATGTAGTTATGTTGAATAAGATTCCTTTTAATGAATGTTGCTTTTTTTTCTTTTATGTTTACCATGGAGTATGACAGGTTAAAATTTGTAGTCAGCAAACCAATCATGTTATACCTGATATTTATACTACAGAAATTTCTTTAGTATTACCTTAAAGGTGCAGTAACCTAAACTCACTGCAGTATTTGTTTTAGAAACTTAAACACACTCTGAAAGGTTAAGGATACAAGTAATTATGTACTAGACATTGAACAAATTACTCACATGTACAGTTTCTTTGATTTGCTTTTGTGTGAGAAAGGATTGTGAAGAGTGACCTTTCCTCATGATAGCTGTAATGTAATGTAATGACTCCATTTGCATATCCAGTGTGGTATTTTCTTCTCATCACCAGAAATGGAGCATCATTTGTGTTGTGTACACCATTGTTCCAAACGTATAATGGGAAAGGGGGGATTAATTAGGCAAATGCAGCAAATAATCTGAAAATGGCATGAATTCCTTTAGTGAATGTCTGTGGTAATCCCTGCAATACAAACAGGAGCCTCTTGTCATTGAAGACCTTTAATCCAATGCCTGAAGCATGAAAGTATTCTGGAGTGTAGATATAACAAGTGTGGGAATCACCAAATTCAACATTTTTTTATAGGGCATTTTATTTTCACAATAACGGTACTGGTCAATAGGATTGGCCGATGCAAAACCGTGAGAGTGATGGATATAGCCCAGGAAGCAGAAGAATCTGTGAAAAATGCATTTTTTTCCCATTGTGTACTGTAGTACACAATGGGAAATAGGATAGAATGCATACAGTAAACTCTTGCACTGTTTAATTAAAACAAAAGAATATTGTCACTTTTAATATGGGTGAGAGGGCTCCTCCATACATATGTGCTGGGAAAATAGGTAAAAACACATGTAAACTAATGTGCACTTTAGTGATGTGTTTTTTCCATATGTTGCACTTTTACCAACACAATCCACTGTGCTGGTAGCGCACGTTTACGCATAAGAAATAGGGCGTTTATGCATTCTACAGTTTTAATGCATCTAAGAAACCTTTCTTCCTAATTTTAATGTGCCTTTCAGGAGTTAGTGGATGAAAATGGCATTTATATAGCAGATAGGTGTGAATGAGCCTTGAAAATTGTAAAAAAAAAAAAAAACATGTTTTCAAATTAGAGGGTTACAGGGTGCTTCAATTAGATTATGCAATTTCAAAGCCTCTGCAATTTGTTCAATTGGTCAGAGATTGAAGCACATTAGAGGGCAATCATCTAACCTGCTTTGAGTATCTTGTTTTTTTTGAAAGGCTCAGTTCTCCTCTGCTTACAGGAGTAATTGTCTAGAAGCATGGCATGGAAAATTGTATCGCTTCAATTGAAAAGGGATTTGACACATTATTGCAAACCTTTAGCTTTCCTGGTTAGCACAGGGAACTGAAACCGGTGTAATTTGACTAATGAAATAATCAGGGGATTTAAAAGAGGCTGGAAGTGTGTAGATATGTTTGAATTGTAAGAATCCTGTGGAGAATCAGCAAATATGATTTCTAATCCCCAGCAGAGCCACTCTTGTCTTGGAACAGATTGTTGTGAGAGCTCTAACTAGGGAATTCCCACCAGGATTGACAGGAAAGGGTTTCTAAGGAGGTTGTTAAAAATCACCAAGTTTATTGAGATACCGTTTAACTACTGACACGTCCATCAAATTTGCAGTGAGGCTTAATTTACATGATGGGCAGTGCTTAGTGCTGCCACTGACCCGTTACACCAAAAGTTAAAACTATGCGTAACCTAGCATATGCCTTTAACGTTAAATTTATGACTGGTTGCCTTCCACATGCTCGGTGCAGGTCTCTGCTCCCTCCTCTAATCTCTCCTAGATGTTTTTTGCATGTGTTGTGTGACAGCAGGGAAAGGGAGTGGGTTGAGCTTGCCTGTTCTCCCATTGTCAGTTTGCCTTTGCTGTAGTAGGGAAAACCTGTCTGGGAGATCCTGTGTCATCTCTCCGCATGTGGACAGGAAAAGTCAGTAGTGCTCTCTGGGCTCCTCTCTTCCTTTCCTTGTATTTTCCTTTTATGCAGCTCCCTGGCAGTGACTGAAGCACAGCAATCAGGATTAGTTTCCTCCACCGGTCAGAGCAGCAGATCTTGGATGAAACGAGTGTATCTTTAAGCTCCAGCACACTGCAGCACTCGTTCATTTTTTCCTCTCCCCACAACAGTTGTGCCTCATTATCTAGTGCCTGCTTCATTATTTCTGCAGAACGCCTGAAGTTTCCGATCTTGCCCCTATGCCTGTTCCCGGAGGAGAGATGAGGAGCTCTGTTTTGCCTGTATTGCTGAAATGAAACTGACCTAAGTCACCTGTTCTCCCGAGTTGTTAGACCCCTCGGACTTGGACTGCAGCAGGGAGCACCAGGCTGCGGAGGGACCTCCAGGATCTGTTTGCTCCTCAGCATGGGCTCTTTTACTGGGATTGCATTTCTTTTCTTGGGAGTATCAATAACAACAAGGGTGAACTGTCAGAATGTCAAAAATAACGTGCCAAGGGTCAAATTATCCTACAAAGGTAAGTCTTTTTTTTCCTTCTTTTTTTATTATTATACTTCTAAACTACTGCATAAGTTTATTTTGTTCACACGTGGCTGTAATACAGTCCCGGATCAAGTTAAATCATTCAAATAGTGTGTTAATTCTGAGAGTTTAAATGGAATGATCTGAGAATATTTATATAATAAATGCATGCCGTTTGCCTATCTGGGTATAATCTAATTGGATTTTCTTTGTCATTTTATTACACATTGTCGTTTACATTGCACTATTGTTACATTGTAGGATTTTGCAATATGGTAAAGTAGGAACGTTAAACTAATATAATGTAGTTAATGATAGTTTGGGCTGATGCCAGAATATGCTATGGTTTACTTAATTTCTATTGTAAACAGGTCTGAAGGGAAAGCATCTTATTTTGCATATACTCGCTTGAGATTCATCACACAAAAGGCTAAAACAATCTTAAATCTGGAAAGAATAAAAGTAGCTCTGGAAGGCTTGTAATATATAGCTGTGTTATAAAGGTGAACATGTCATAACTGTAATTGGAGTGATATTGCAGCCTTGAAAGAGAAAAAAAAATACTGTCCTGGTTCTTTGCGTTTTACACACAATAGAAATGAACATATAAGGGTCATTAAATGAAAATATGGAGAAAGAGAGAGCTAAAGAGGACAAGGAAAGAGAGGCACATCATGGCATGTAGAATGTTGTGTTTGTGGTTATTAGAGGAATACTATAACAAGGTAGAGCTGTTTATATAGCTGGAGTGTGTCTTTAGCATAACATAATATAAAATCTTGTGCTAGTGGAATTAAGTTCTGCTATTTTGTATGGTAGTAGCATGATAGGAAGAAATGACACAAGTGTGAAAAACACATCTGTGATACCAGAATTCTGTTTTCACACTTCATTTCAGAGAAGTAACTGCAATATTTTATATTCACAGCACATTTCTCCTGTTTGGAAATAATAATTAAAAAAAAAAAAAAAAAAAAAAAAAGTTGTCCTGATTGGTGTTTCCTTTTAGCATTTATGCTTTATGTCTATATAATGTGTGTGTGGGGGGGGGGGGGGGATTGATTTGTTTGCATTTTTTTTTAATTGTACATATTTGCCATTATAAACAAGCTGTAAAGCGAATTATATGCATTTGTCTTGCTGCACATTTTATATGTGTTAACAAGTGCTAGTAATAAAACTGTCACATATAATGCAATGAGCCTTAATTGAATCAACTCCTTGAAGTGTAATTTTATGCTGATTTGGAATGTATTCCTTTACAGACTGTCACTCCCCTCTCAATAAAACAGTTCCTAGTGAAAGCAGGTATGAATGCAGTAAAATTGTAGGCAATAAAATTCCTCTTGAGGATGAGCTTGACATAATAGACAGTAAATTAGTAGGCTGAACTATCTTATGTGAACTGAGGATTCCTGTAACTTATTACAGCACAGACTGAAGGCAAATTCTATTATACACCTCCTACAATTAGTTTAGGATCCTTCAGACTGAGCACTTAAGATTTTTTTTTTCTTTTTAATACTGCAAATGGAGAAGACACATGCGGAGTACAAGAATACACTTTGTACTTGTTTTTCTTTTGTTACTTTATTGCACTGTCAATACGCCTTTCTATCCACACGTATAATTGTTTGGTCGAAGTGAAAGCTTTGTTGCCAGTTGTAAGTATTTTGTTTTGAGAAATAATAGTACTTCTTGGCTTTTTGTTTTTTCAAACTAATTAGATGTCAGACACATTTGAAATGTGCAGAACACTTGTTCTAAAAACATTTCCACCATGGTTCATGAAGGGTTAAATCCCTGCCAGACCTAATTTCCTATGGTCACTAGTTTTCAAAGGTACATTCCAAGCTCTGTCATTTCTCAGGCTGCCAAATATATGTCTAAGTGGTAAAAGTTAACATGCACACTTCATTTTACTTAGGTGCCTGAAACTGGAATGAAAGAGGACTATGAGCAAAAAACGTAGAGGGTTAGACATTAACCACATGTTTACTTTCTAATGCCCCCTTACAGCAAGATGCACTACTAAGCTGGAGACATAACACACACAACTTTGGTTAGCACGTGAGCAAAATGTAACATTGGCTTATTTTCAAGAAGTTGGTCTTGCCACTAGGACATGCAAATGTGAAGAGACAGTAAATCTCCACTTCCAAGGACATTTTTAGTTCAGTATTTGAATTTGTAAAGGACCCTTTGACTATAGAAGAGCTGTCCTTTCACCATATAAAGAGAATATAACTAGACAGTTTCAAATTTATGAGGAACGTTTTTGATTTTTTTTTTAAACTGTTAACTCGACAAACTTTGATTTATTTGCAGACAACATGACTGGCATCCTGTTAGAGCAGAATTTTCTTTTTTTTTTTTAAAGAATCACAGTGGTTCCAAATATGTTCCCATGGTTTAGTTAGTTTTATCTATTTAACCATTTATAGTTTTGATGTACTGAGCTGTATGTAGTTTTATATCCATATTATGTTCAAAACTCTAAACTTAAATAATGATCGGTATTGTTTGGAATCCAGTAGGTGCCATTTTAAACATTGTATTAAACATATGATATAGGCAACAGGCCAAATATTCTACGTAGGTTGCTTCAAATATAATCGCTGCTGATAACACTGTATAGTTAATGGTTTTAGTATATATAAATTAGTGTTTATAACATGCAATACAGGTTCTTAAGCATAATATATTATTAAGCATTTTATCATTTATACCAACTTTTATCTCATCAAAGTGATGTCATTATAGGAAACTTTCAAATAGGAAGTTAAAAAGTTAAGGTTCCCGGTCATTGGTATGCATGTAATAGTACCTTTTAAATAACCAAATCAACAAGAGTATAAATGAATTCTTCTCGACAGTCTATCTTCTCAATGTGTGTGCTGTACAGTTTGGTTTTATAATGGTAGAGCATATAGCTAACAAATTGACATTTATTAAATATACATTATATGTGCAGAAGGACTGCATGAATCCTTTTCTCAACTGCCTTGTGAAAGGGGGTTATTCCCAGGAATATAACAATTGGGGTCAACGTATTTGTTATGTTTATGAATTTTGATTTGGGCCACATGGACTTAGTGTACCAGGTATTATTTATCCCTAACTAAATTTGTGCTGTGATTTACCTTTCTCTAAAATGTCACCTTAAATAGTTTTACCAACCTATTGAAATTCTATGCTATACTCTTCTATGGTGATTTTCTCTCAAAGGTGAATACCACACTATGTGATCTTTCCCCCTAAGCAGTCCTTGTTCCTCCTAGTAACTAAAATACTGATTCTCCATTCATGATCCTTTTATTTTTGCCTAGTACCTGTGTATGCATTTACCAAGAGAGCCTCATCTTGTTTCCCCTGTACTTGTCCAAGCTATACTTCTGCATCCATGAACTCCCGCTTGAAAGCTCTTGTCATTTGCATCGAGTCAATGTACCCAATGGTATAGAGACAAAGCTGTGACAAAGAAGGGGCCAGCTGGCAATGGGTGCTTAGTGACATGCCTGTCCCAACTCCTTAGTAGCTGGTACTCATACTACTGCGCCAATCACGTAGTTGAAAGTTGCTTAATTCACATGTTTAGCACTCTGCTTATGGAGAGGCTACATTGTGATAGAAATTTTATAATAGAGAACTTTCATGTAAATCATATCACAGAGGAAGGATAGTTGATGACATCTGCATTAATTTGATGCTTTACTATAACGCCACTGCCACCAATATGGATGACCAAGTTATCCAGCTCCAAAAACTAGGTATTTGCACTCTTGTAAAACTGGTTTGCTTCACAAAATAGTGCAGTTGTTAGGTTTTCTTGCCAACATTTATTAACAGGCTATTTATCCTAAAATGCAATTTGTTCCAATATAAGAAATGGTATTATTTATATAGCGCCACTAATTCCGCAGCGCTGTACAGAGAACTCATTCACATCCCTTTTATCAGCCATTATAGACCCAAAGTCAATCTCTGTGGTGTCATTTAAAAGCCTTCTCTACAGGATGTTTGGTGTGCATTGGAAAAATAAATGCTCATCGCCATATTTCCAGCTTTGTCACAAATACATCCATTTAGCTGAGTCCTTGGGGTAACTGTAACAAGCTGTGATTTTCCAGTTGGTTTGAAGAGTGGAGATGTATAGCAACCAATCAGATTCTAGTTATTTATTTAGTGCATTCTACAAAATGATAGCTAGAATCTGGTTGCTATAGGTAACATCTCCACTGTTCAAACCCGCTGAAAACACGCAGCTTGATACCTTTGCCCCCTTGATTCTAATACCCTATAATTTTAGTATTACCATTTCTGTCACTGTTTTACTCATGTCACTGGAGGTCTTTTATGAAGAGTCAAGTGTGCGCCACAACATGCCTTTGTTTTTGCAGGAGCACACTCCTTCTTGCACACGTCAAGATGCACTTCTACTCAAAGCTTTGGGGAAATGCCACTGCGAATTAAAGTGCCCTGTCTGTACTAAGGTGGAGAAAAACAACCAAGACCTCTTAGTTAGTGCAAAGTTCAATCCCTTTTGCAGAATGGAAATTGCCGTTGTGATCACCCCTTTCCCCCCCCCCCCCCCCCCCACGGCAAGGAATTCTGCTAAAACTGCACCCTCTCTACCCCATTATCTAATTTCAATCATATTGCTCCACAAAGGAAGTTGTTCTGCACTGCTACATACAACTAGGCTCACCGGAGCACTTACTGTGTATTTCATAGGAACGCCTTCACTGAACCCAGCTCCTCCCCTCTGTAAATGACTGCTTCTCCCCAAATGCTGTCATTTTGTTCCCTAGTCCATGTGCCTCATGGAAAATCTAGGCGCACTTGAGCAAATCAAGCTGTATGATTTCAAAGTGAGGGGTTTTCTTTGTTCGTGTTGCACGTAACTTCCAGTATATGCAATGTTGTGATATCAGTACAGTATTTCTCTCTACTCTACTAAATCTCCTGCCCGGAGATTAAATTAAATAATATGAAACCAAAATGGAGTAACTTGAAACTACATTTATTATGCCTGCATTTTCTGGTGTCTTAACGTGAGATTCCTTGTTCGGCTGTGAGTGTTCTTGCCATTTGACATACATAAGGTAAATTGTAGGTACTGTTTCTTCACATTGCCCCTGGACTTGTTCATCTTTGTTCACCATCTGATTTTATTTTAAGCTTAGATCCTTGAAAAGTCTATGTAAGGTCATGAAAATTTTCATTTCACAATATCCCGTTACCAGTTTGACACCTGAGAATGGTATGTACTTTTAAAGAAGTGACATTAATAATACGGAACTGTATGCTTTCTCAGAACAATATCCAAGCTTTACTTACCCATTAGTCACTGCTAAAAAAGTATCCATAATCTATTTGAAATAGCAGCAAAATATTTGAAAAGTAACCTAGAGACGTTCATTAGATGTATCATGCTTTCTGCTGGAATGATTAGCTAAAAGTTATTGAGTAAATATATAATAGTGTGTTTGTTTTATAATTATATATGTACATTATTTATTTTGTCTCTGTGTGTAAATCATTTGTATGCTATAAAGGAAATTCTTTCTCCATTCTGATGTAAGAAAAACAACAAAAATAACTTTGTATCTGTAAACTTTCCATATATAACAGCATAAAGAAGCCCACGAAGGCTGTGATGTGGTTTTTCAGCATGACCACTGAACAACTGGATGAGTGAGCAGTTTAGCCACCCATGTGGTCACTCATGCAGTTGTATAAACACCACCCCAACAATCAGATCACAATGATGACACAGGCTGTCCAAGGGTAATAGATGACCCAGCGCAGGCTTTGATGAGGGTTGTCAATCGACTTGTTTTTCTGTCATATCCAATTGTTTGGTTGTCGAATGACAAAACTAGGCAACAGAATTGCACTGTGGGTGGCTGGCCATCGTTAATCCTAATGCCCTCTGCTGGCCCAGTGTTCAAATTCATTCTGAACATTTTCCTCCCACTATACATGTTCAAAGTAAATTTTGTGACTAACTCCTAAATCCAGATATTTATTTAAGTCTCAGGGTTGGTTGTGAGGGGCTAGGGCATGCTAGGTACCATATCACATGCTTATGTTTTTAGTGATAACTTGTTTTATATAAGTAAAGAAAAATATTTAAAAAAAATTAAGTCACCTTGTTTTTTTCTGTTTCCAAAAATTCACCATCAAATGTCCATCATTTGCTTTGCTACCAATATATTATGATTGCTAGTTAACACAATAAGGGCTTGTACACACAGAAATAATTTATATGCTGTTATGAATTGGTGAATTGGCTTAAACCTATGCTAAGTGCAGCTTGAATGTATCAGATAGTAGGTATCATTGAATCTTGCATAGATTGCGCTTCGTACACATTATTATTTATGGTAAGCTTTGAACAAACTATGAATACAAGAAAAGCCTAAACAACCCCCTCAAAAATCTCCATTTATGGTCAAAAAAAGGTAAAACACATTGCTAAATGTTAAAATGTCTAAGGCTCTGTTCAAAAGTAAAGTTTTAATCTCCCACATTTTAGGAAATGTCCTATTGGGGGTCTGATGTAAGTCAAAGAAGCTGAGAATGCTGTCATTTGAGTTGCTGTGACATCACTGGCTGTACCTCATCCACCCAGGGCTTTCTTGCAAAGCTACCAAGCTGTCAGTCACTGTGTTGGCTGTGTTAACGAAGCACTTTCCACCTAACAATGTTTGGAGGAAACCTGCTGCAAAGGAATAAAAGAGAGTATGATTAACTTAGCCAAGTATAAACACTTCAGTTATATTATGTGTATTAATCAGCTCAGTAGTACACAATCTTTGACATATATTAATAGTGAGTTTACTTGGTCTTAAAAGGTTAATTTCACCCACTCTAGTAATGCTTTCTTTGGTTCTGTGGAGGCAGTCTTTTTTTCATGTATGTAGCATGCTATTAATTGACACTGCGAGCAGGAGCAAGAAGAGCATTACTGGACCATGGCAGACATTGGAGATTTTGTCTGGTCTAGTGGAATGTCAGATTCTAGTTAAACAATACTTTATACAGTGTTTCCCAAACCCAGTCCTCAGGTACCCCAAACAGTGCAGGTTTACCAGGTCACAAGTGAAATAATTGTCACCTGTGGATCTTTCAAATTGTATCAGTTAGCAATAAATACACCGGTGCCCCAGCAAAGAGATATAGAAAACATGCACTGTTAGGGGTACCCGAGGGCTGGGTTTGAGAAACACTGCTCTATGATAATCAGGGCCGGATTAAGAAAATGGAGGCCCCCTGGCTAAGGAAGCCTCCATTCCCCCGTGAGGCCCCCAATGTGAGCCCCCCCCCCCTCCCCCAAGCGCTTACCTGTCACTGCAGTCCTCCTTCCGCAGTGTGCTGTAAGCTCCTCACTGAGGAGATCTCGCGAGAGTAAGATTATGAGTCTCACTCTCGTGAGATCTCCTCGGTAAGCAGATTACTGAGCGCCGGGGACGGATGACTGCAGTGAAAGTGCTCAGCAGCATTGATGGGTGCCCCCGGACCGATCAATAATGCTGCTGAGGACTTTGAAGGGCCACCTGGATGCCCGAGGCCCCTGGGCTATAGCCCAGTTAGACCTCGGGTTAATCCGGCCCTGATGATGATGTCTAACTTATGGAACTCCATTCAAAATGGAGATTGCACTTTAATTCATTTCAATGCATTACACAACAGGTGCATAAAATGTGCTGGTGTATACAAGTCATAATATTATTATTATTATTATTATTATTATTATTATTATGTTAAGTTTATTACATTATTTCTTGACATAATTGAAATTACACTAATTTAAAAAATCGCAAAAACAAACTTTTGGTACATGATTTGCAGCAATTCTTTGTAAAATTCATTAATTCTTACTAATAGTGCTATATACATTATAATACATTACTTAACTTTCAGGGTAATATTTAATGGAAGAAATACTAGGAAAGTCCATTTTCCAGCAAGATTTTCCACAAATGCAATATTCATAGAAAAATAAATTGTATTGGGATTGCCCTTAACATAAGATTTGTTTATTTAATTTCTTTCCTCCGAGAATAATTACATAGTACATAAAAATATACCAGGAGATGACATTATAAGTCATGGTGTAGAGTACCAGCTGTGGGATGACATGTGACTAATGGTGTAGAGTACCAGCTGTGGGAGCCAGCATAAGGAATAGCCAGAATGTAAGAATAGTCTTCTGATTTACAAACTGGTCACTCCTCCATTGCCACACTATTCCTCTATTACTAGTACCATTCCTCTATTTCAAGTACCAAAATTACGTTATTTTACTTTATCGTTGGCTCTAGAAAGTTTATCTATTTATTTCCTCAACTATGCCAAAAATGCACATGTGAAACTAGTTTCTTTCTTTGTTATAAAGAACCTTCTCTAATTTGAGTTGGAGATGGATCAGGTATTATTGCTTCACTTAGCTCGCTTGGTTCACCAGGGCGTAATGGCCACAAATTGTCATGTACTATGGTACACCGCAGTGTATGCCATTTGTTTATGCAAAAAATCAACTTCACATTTAAACACAACAATTGTACAAGAATTAATGGAAGCTAATAGGGCAGTTGCACTTTATATGTTAGGGTATATATTTTTTTTTTTAAAACTGTTTTTAGAGGGTATAGCTTTTATTATTTATTTTATTTATTTATTGTTATTATTATTATGCATTTTTTATAGCGTTAAAAAAAAACTTTATATAAGCTTTGAAATTTATTTATAAATAAAGAACGTGTTAAGGGGGTGGATTAGACCGAAGCTGAAGTAAAGCCACTGGAATTAATAACTTCTCAAAGAATAAACGTCTCTGAAAGATTCCACTGCTAGAGCACTGTGACTATGTTACCATGGAGATTAATTGGGAAGAACTGAGTAGTTAAATAAATACATGTAACTTGTCTCTGCATCTAACTAAAACACGCAAGAAACAATTTTCACTTCAGTGCATTGGAAACATCATTTAACAGCAACATGTACAGCACTACACCCTGGGAAAATATACTGTTATTAAACCTATTTCTTGAATATATAGAATTTGTATTGTATAGAGTTTACTAGAAAAAACAAGTGATCGTTTACTGTATACAGTATGGTCTCACATGAACCTTAAATGGAAACCATATTCATACATTATGTAAATAGCATTGCTTGTTTTTAATAACTTATTTTCTGAATAAAACGGACAGAGCATTTAAATTTAGTCTCAAATATTATATAAGCATCCTGCCCTGAAAAATAAGTCTAATTTCCTTGTTAAAAGACACAGATTCAGAAATGGTGGTGGGGGTGGGGTGGTGGAGGGGGACAAAACACAATCCTCCTGACCTCATCGCTTATCCACATTTCGTAGAGATGGCATTGTTTAATGGAACAAAAAATAATAATCATAAAAAGGCCATTACCACTTAACAGTGATTTCCATGATAGATTCAGTCACTCTAATTTTGGCTATAACAGGGAGACTCCACCTCTTCTAGTGAAATTGGCATTAGGTTGGTCAGAGTAGAGCTGGTGCCTCTCAGGTGACGGGGGACTGTATTCTTTGTCCAATGGTTGTACGGGCCAGACTATTTAAGGTTGGGTACTACCAAGATTGGGAGCTCTGACTGGTGCTAAATGATCCCTGGGACTCCTGTTGACTTGCAGTAAAGCACAAGCAGAAAGAATGGGAAAATGCATGTGATTGACTGCCAATGAAGGGGAGTCCCGGTGACTCCTGGATTTGATGATTTAGCTGCGGTCATCGCTATTGTATGGATGAGTTTGGTTTTGTTTTGTTTTTTGGAAGGGGGGGATTGTTTCTTGTTTTCTTTCTTTGTTTGGACTACGATTTAAATTGGGATCAAAGGGGTGGCAAAGTTGCCATTTTAGATGTCCACTCTTGTTAGATATTTCTGCGTGCACAGCCCATGACTCCCTGTTACAGTAGAAGCCAATACAGGCTGTCTTCCACCAGGCTGGGGGAGGATTTGGGGATGGGTATGCTGCCAATTTTATTTTCATCTACTTATGCCAGTTACATATCCTGAAGTTGCCTTATGATGTGCTGTGATATTTATTTTTACTATATATCTACATTTAATGCTGTTTTAACATTTTATTAAACAACACATGAAGTATTTGCTGCCAAAGACTATAGAAAACTTAAACCAGTGTTTAGTTATCTATTTTTTTTTTTATCACTCTGGTCGACAAATACAGCTGCTGGACATCACTCTTGACTTTGTAGGTAACCACTTTGTTGACACGTAAGACCACAATGCAAAGATGTAGAGCTTCAAATTGTGCTACAATGCCTCACTACCCCATATATTGTTTATGTACAGTCATGGCCAAAAGTTTTGAGAATTACACGAATATTATTTTTCACAAAGTCTGCTGCCTCAGTTTTTATGATGGTAATTTTCATATACTCCAGAATGTCATGAAGAGTGATCAGATCAATTGCAATTAATTTCAAAGTCCTTTTTTGCCATGACAATAAACTTTATCCCAAAAAACAACATTTCCACTGCATTTCAGCCCTGCCACAAAAGGACCCGCTGACATCAGGTCAGTGATTCTCTCGTTAACACAGGTGAGAGTGTTGACGAGGACAAAGCTGGAGATCACTCTGTCATGCTGATTGAGTTAGAATAACAGACTGGAAGCTTTAAAACAAGAAAAGAATTGCAACAGTGTGTAATGTACCAATCAATAACAAGGTAAATGGACTGCGGTAATTTCAATATAGATTCAATATAGATTGATTGGTACGTTGCACACTGTTGCAATTTTTTTCTTGAGTAGATTTATCATTTTTGGGGCTAGCAGACCCCTTGAATACTAGTGTGTTTACTGTACTAGCCTATTGAGCACCAGAGGGTATTTTGTTTTGGAAGCTTTAAAAGGAGGGTGGTGCTTGAAATAATTGTTCATCCTCAGTAAACCATGGTTAACTGCAAGGAAATGCATGCAGTCATCATTGCTTTGCACAAAAAGGGCTTCACGTGCAAGGATATTGCTGCTAGTAAGATTGCACCTAAATCAGTCATTTATTGGATCATCAAGAATTTCAAGGAGGGAGGTTCAATAGTTGTGAAGAAGACTTCAGGGCACCCAAGAACATCCATCAAGCACCAGGACGTCTCCTAAAGTCTATTTGGCTGCAGAACCGAAGCAACACCAGTACAGATCTTGCTCAGGAATGGAAGCGGGCAGGTGTGAGTGCATCTGCACGCACAGTGAGTCAAAGACTTTTGGAGGATAGCCTGGGGTCAAAAAGGCCAGCAAAAAAGCCACTTCGTTCCAGGAAAAACATAAGGGACAGACTGATATTCTGCAAAAGGTACAGGGTTTGGACTGCTGAGGACTGGGGTAAAGTCATTTTCTCCGTAGAATCCCCTTTCAGATAGTTTGGGGCATCTGGAAAAACGCTTGTCCTGAGAAGGAAAGGTGAGCGCTACCATCAGTCCTGTGTCATGCCAACAGTAAAGCATCCTGAGATCATTCATGTGTGGGGTTGCTCCTCAGCCAATTGAGTGGGTTCACTCACAATTTGCCTAAGAACACAGTCAGGAATGAAGAATATTACCAAAACATCCTCAAAGAGCAACTTCTCCCAACCATCCAAGAACAGTTTGGTGATGAACAATGCCTTTTCCAGCATGATGGAGCACCTTGCCATAAGTCAAAAATGATAACCAACTGGCTCAGGGATCAAAACATTTGAAATTTTGGGTCCATGACCAGGAAACTTCCCAGACCATAATCCCATTGAGAACTTGTGGTCACTCCTCAAGAGACAGGTGGACAAACAACGCACAAATTCTGCCAAACTCCAAGCATTGATTAGGCAAGAATGTGCGGCCATCAGTCAGTATGTGGCCTAGAATTTGATTGACAACATGCAAGGGCGAATTGCAGAGGTCTTCAAAATGAAGGGTCAACACTGCAAATATTGACTTTTTGCATAAACATAATGTATTTGTCAATAAAAGCCTTTGACAATTATGAAATGCTTGTAATTTGAATTCGGTATACCATAGCAACATCTGACAAAAAGGTCTACATACTGAAGTAGCAAACTTTCGGAAAACCATTATTTGTGTCGTTCTGAAAACTTTTGCCCATGATCGTATGTATGTTTTCTTTCTTTCTTGTGTAGCTACCCTAGTTGCTCACCTTACTGATTTTGGTTTATTTTGCTCCATTATGATTTCACTTTATCATATGTTTTTGCTGGCTTTGTCATAATTTGTCCCTCCAGAAACATATTGGTATGTTAATTGGCTGCTCACAAAATTAACCCGAGTGTATGGTAGAGAATTTAGACTCTAAGCTCCCATGGGGCAGGTACTGATGTGAATGACAAATATTCTCTGTTCAGCATTGTGCAATTGGTGGTGCTATATAAATAACCAACAAGCAAATAAGAAATGGTTTTAGCATTGCTCATTTTCATTCAGACTTTCTAGATGTCTGAGCCTTAAAGCTTCCTATACTTTGAGGGGAAAAAATCTTGACCCAACCAGATGTGTTTCAGATTGACATTTACCTCCATACTGTATCTGTTAAAGAAATCATCTAATTTTTCAGTAGCATTTGTTTTTCTAACCCTTAGATTCACCTCAGGCAGTCAAGGAAGGAGCAGTTTGTTTCCTACAGGATTTTCTGCAAACCAGATCTCATGATGCCTGTCACAAATGGAAAGGGAGTTGGAGTGATGTGCTTCCATTATTTTAGTATATGTAGCTTTATGGAAGGGATTAGCAGCCAAGAAAAACATCTGATTTATCTTTCGCTTGCTTTATTTCCTTCCACATAGTGCCTTTAATATAATATTATATAAAGTACCTGCTGGAGGGAAGTGATGGTTTAATGTTACAGAATACAATAGGATTTCTAAGTATTGTAAACGTATGTATGTTTGTCTCCCAAAAAAAAAAAATCTCTTGAATGATTTTCATCTAGTCTTTAACCCCATTCCATTGGTGTTCTGTTTTTGTTCTGCATCATTCCATTATGGCACATTATGAGTGGTGACAGGAAAATGTGAAACCTCTCAGCTCTGGAATGATAAAAAGACAATATGTCATAGTTGAAAGGCTTTTAATATATATATATATATGCTGCCAAGATGCAGACCTGACTTTATATGTGCCTCTCCAGAGCACTTGGAGGGAGCTAAGTGTGTTTTACTTTGAATGACACCAGCAGATGCAATAACAACACTAATAAACAAAATGAATTATATTATGTAATAAATGTTGTAACCACTAGATGCCTCTATGGTTGTTTGTGTTCTGTTCTGCCCTAGATAAGTGCTGTCGGCCATTACAACAAGAACACAATGAGCCTCTTTTGAGTAGATCAGATGTGTCATACCTGTAATGCTGATTTTGTAGTTTTGTTTTTTTTTTTTCTTTCGTGGGCTATAGTGTAGCTCATGAAATACAGTAACTCTGTGTGTATTATGTGTTTGCATATTTTAAAAGTGAAATAAATATGAATAACATTCCAAAAGCATGCACAAGTAAATTTGGCACCTTTTAACCTGGATTGCTCATACAACTGGCCTTAGCCCAGTATATTAAAAAAAACAAAAAAAAAAACGACTAAAACTTCTGAAATCGGACATCAAGCTGCATAAATTGGCTTTCTGTCGCTAATCTGGCTACTGAACTAGTCAGATTTGTGAGTTTGCTTCAGAGGTAAATAAATGTAGCAAATCAGGTTTAAGGATTCGTTCAGCTTTGTACGCAGGGTTGCTGAACAGGCTTCTGTGGTGTATCGCGCTTGTACCCTTTCCTGAATGGTTACCCTATTCACACTTGCTATTAATGCTGGGTAAGTAGTGTTGCCTCTCATCCGAAGACAGGGTGCAAAGAGTTAGAGAACATACACGCCTCCAGTTTTGAAAACTGTTTATCTAAAAAATATAAAAGAATAATTCAAGGCTAATATTTCTGACTAGTACAGATATAATGCCAATACACCAGCATTTGCGAACTACAGTGGATAATGCTGTTATTGTCCACATTTTTTACAGTTCATTTTGCTCTCCCACCTGAACATCCAGAAATTCCTTTAAAATATGCATCAGTGAACAGACGCTCGCATACTACTTATTAGTCACCCTAAACTTAAACAACTCTGTAAACTTACCCCAATTGTAAATGGACTGAAAGCATAAATGACATTGACATAAGGCTAACATGGATCATTTGTAAAGAGGTGAAAGCTAGACTGACAGAGGCAGGTTCTTTCAAATAAAAGCATGGAGGTGAAACTAACCACAACAAATGTTAAGTGGGAATTTCAAGAGTAGGAAACGGCTTTGAAATATTTTCCTAACAGCCTGAATAATAATTTTAGGCCATGATGACAAAACTTAAATCTTGTTTTAATGTGTGTTTCCAGCATTACTGCTCACACAAACTATTCAGCCAGAAGCCAAACATGTGGAAGTGATCAGGCTATATTTGTCATAAATGTCTGAGGTATAGAAAGGTGACAATATGGAAATGTGTGTACTATGCACATTATAATTTTCATAATTTATAAAAAGGGCAATTGATATATTTAGAATTTTCCCTTTTAAGCTTGAAATAGTTTTTCAACGTCTACTGCAAATGAAAGGACTTTGCTAAATTAAGCTGTAGTTTTGACATCCTATAGTAGCTGTTTGTATTCCTGAAACTAATATAGTGCCTAGATTTACAGGGAAACAAATTAGTACACTAAGCAAGTTAGATATAATTACCTTTATTAAGACTATTCTAATCCCAAGTGTGTCTTCCCACTTATATATGTAACATTGTAACTTACTTTTCCGGGTATAATATGTCCTTACCTCTCCTCCCCAAATGCCAATATTGCAACTAGACTTGTCTAATTAGTTTCTTTTTTACATAATTTTTTCAGAACCTTGTTTTAAATTACGTGTAAGTATTTTTCACTTTTGCTTTATTGCAAATATAAATACAAGTCGCTTGTTTTGAGGTGGTGTTAGGAATTTGTTTCGCCAGATCAGGTATAAATTACATGTTGCTCTCTGAATGGTCCCACCCCCGTACATTCCCAGTGGGCCCTGGAAGTGGAACGTGGCCTTAATATATCAATATTTATGTCATCCAGTGCACCAAAGGAACTGGTAGAGGCAGTTTTACTTTCCAAAAAGACCTAGGGATATTAATAATAATAATAATAATAATAATAATAATATTCCGTAGCGCTGTACGGTAGAGAAAACAAGGACATACATCAGACAGGATATACGTAAAACAAGAACAGAAAAAGCAGACAAAATGAATTGAGAATGAATGAAAATAAAAGGTATAGAGGACCCTGCTCATTAGAGAGCTTACATTCTAAGGTGAAGCGGGCACAGCTGAAACAAGAGGAGCAAGTGTGTCTCAGGGTGGAGATTGGGATAGTTGTGAGGGTGCATTAGTGTGAATAGTGTTATTGAGGATAAGGTCACTTCTAAAAAAGAAATGGGATTTCAAAGAGCATCTAAAGATTTGAAGGCTGTGGGAAAGTCTGATTGAGCGTGGTAGGGAATTCCATAAGTGGGGAGCATCACAGGAGAAGTCTTGTAGGCGGGAGTGAGAGGTGGTTTTTAGAGACAAGGCACAGGTCAGAGGTAGATCTAAGAGAGCGGGAGGGAGAGTATTTTTATGACATTTGAGATGTATGCAGGGCTTTTCTGAACAATCTGGTTCTCCATTTGTTGAAGCCACAAAAAATCTAAGTGAAATCCACGCATTTTTGCTTTGCTAGGGATGGAGCTGTGTGTGTATCTGAATTAAATGGCCATGAAAAAAAAAAAGCAACAACCTACAGATGGAGGCACATTGGAATTTCCGATTTTAGCCCAATCTGTGGAACCAGGCTGTTGGTAATAGCCTTCATTTCCAGAGCTGGATCTGGTTCTCATGTACTCATGACATAGAATTAATTTTGGACACTATATGAGGTTGACGCAGAGTTATATATGTGTATTTTGTAATTGTTGTACATATCTAGAGATGAATGAGCCTTTGTATTGGCAGCATATGCACAAGTCATCAGCAGCAGCATGTATTTGTATTTGCCCCTACCCTATTACAGGTGCAAAAATTATGCCTCCTAACTAAAGATGTTCTCTGACTCCCCGTGTTTTGGTTTTGGCAAAACCGCCCTCGCGTGTTTTGGTTTTGGATCTGTATTTTTTAGAAAAATAGCTAAAATATGCTACAATCGTATAATTATGCCTTTTTTTTTTTTTTTTTTTTTGTTCTTACATTATTATAAACCTCAATAACACTAATTTCCAGTAAATTTTGACCACCTCACAGGTCACAATATTATTTTCCTCCACTTTCGGACAAAAGCTGCAGCGACCTGGCTGGATGTTAAGCGACAGACCAACGACACAAACACACGACAGTTAATAGCACATCTAGGAAACATTGCCACACTGCAGTTGCAGAAAAGAAAAGTGGTGCAAGATGGAATTGTCCTTGGGCCCTCCCACCCACCATTTATGTAAGATATTGAAAAGGACATGTACGATTTAACAAACCAAGCACTCCAGTGACATAGAGTGCCACATTTGTGGCTGGAGTGCTTGGCTTCTTTGGGCCCCCACAAAATAAGCTTCCAATAGCTTAGCTGCTTTAAGTCCAAGAGTGCTGTCAATGAACTCTACATTATTAAACCATGTCTGCTCGTACTGCATTTTTAATCTCCTCCTCTCTGGATACCTTGCTCTTATCCCTGAAGAACTGCTAAACTTATATAGACACAGGAATGTATATTATAACTGAAGTGGCATTAGATCTGCATCAGACAGACTGTGACACAGAACATGTGGGTAGCATGGAATCTGTCATTTTGGAATACACTTACATTGAACAGATATTTAAACCATTATATAGATGCAGTTGAGGAGACCATACTTAAATTAAAATGTGACCCACCGGATGAGATCCAAGATTTAATAGAGCTTGTACAGAAGAGATACACTTTGCTTCAGAAGAATAGTACAGAGGAGGCCCTTAGGCAGGATGATAAATATGTCCACTTTAAAGAACAGCTAAGAGACCTGAGAAAACAAATGGGTGTGTCACCGGCCCCTGCAGACGGAGATTTGGAAGATGAAGCGAGGAGATCGCTGTCACCCAGAGCACTCCTATAAAACAGCTGGAGAAAAACAAAGTATATGGTCATACATACGAGGGAGAACCAATTGAAAGGATCATTGAAAACAAACTTCAGCACTTATAGCACATGTAGGTAATATTAACATACAAAGCTAGCTGAAAGGAAAAGTGGTGTACTCCTATATTGGCAAGATTTTGTTGTCATCATCTTCAGCCTCATCAGTGTGTACATCATCCTAACACAATATTAATTCAGTCCCTCAGGAAACCACCATTACAGAAGTCTCTAACATAAATGTCAAAAAACAAATATGTAAAAAAAAAAAAAAAATAACACCTTTTTAAAAAGGTGAAACTTTACTGTGGAAAAACATAAAATTGCCAACATGTCATTTTACCCAAATATTAATAAGAATTCCAGCATCAGCTAGCTTCCTTCTCTCAGCTAGATTCCAGCACCTGCAATCTATATTGTCATCATCCTCACCCTCATCAGTGTGTACATCATCACACAATACTAAATAATCCCCGCTGGAATCCACCATTACAGAAGTCTCTGTATTTTGATCTACATCCCAGTAAAGGCCTTTCTCATGGAATTTGTAGTTCATTTTACAACAGAGTTGTCACAATTTTTGGGCAATTCTTTTAGACCAGACCAAATGTCAAAATGTTGTGCTGAATCATCTGCATAATACTTGGGTCTCTTAGAAAAGCTTAGTTTTCCTAGCAAAAGTAGTCTGAGAAACTGAAGGAGGGGACGCCATTGTGTCAGGTACCACTTCAGCGGTCAACTTGCTCACTAGGAGCTCATTGCATCTCTTGTGATCTTGGACAGTGGAAAATAAAGAGAAGAGATAGTTCTTAAACCTAGGATCAAGCATAGTCGCAAAAATGTAGTGATATGATTTCCAGAAGTTGATAACTCTTTGATCCTGATGAAGCGATTAAAGAACTTCCTCTACAAATCCGACATACTTGGCGTAATTTATTTGTTTCATCTCCTCCAATATTTCAAGGTGCTTTCCCAAAAATCTAATTAAGGGAATCACTTTTCTCAAGCTATCAGTGTCTGACAGGTGACTACTTTGAATCGTTTCAGCACCTTGTACAATACGGAAAGTATTTTCCACTGCGCTGGACTAAAATACATTCCTACTTCTTTGCCAATGTCATGACTTGTGGAGAAAGCGTGGATGGCTTTTCGCTGTTCCTCCTTCCTCACAGGCATATAAAGTGTGGAATTCCACCTTGTTACCACCTCTTGCTTCAGTTGGTGGCATGGCAAAATAAATTGTTCTTGCAGCTGCTGCAATTTCCTACATGCTGTTGCAGAATGCTGAGAATGTCCCAAATATTTTCAAGCCACAGACAGCCAAACAACGCGAGATTAATCAGAGGCAGGCTGCTCTGTATCACCGGCTACACTAGGAGGCATACAGCTGACAGCCGGTTTGAAAAACTAAGGGATGTCATTCCAACTTGGCTTATCCCACTTGGACTCTCCTGAGAATGTGTCATTTATGATAACGCCACCAATATTGTGAGAGCATTACAGCGGGGAGAATTCCATCACATTCCCCTGTTTTGCTCACACAATCAACTTGGTGGTACCGAGCTTTTTAAAAGATGACAGGGAGATGCTGTCTGTGTCCAGAAATAATTTGATTCATTTTCGTCATTCTGCAACAGCATGTAGGAGATGGCACTTGTGAAGGGAGTACAGACACTGTTAGCTTGAGTCAAGTGATTCCCCTAATTAGACTTGGAAAAGCAGCTAGAGAAATTGAAGGAGGAGATGAAACTAATCAATTCTGCTAACTATGTAGGACTTGTAGATCAAGTACTTTATTCGCTTTGCTAGGATCTGAGTGTTATCAACCTCTTGAAATCATATCGCTACATTTTGGGAACTATGCTTGATCCTAGGTTTAAAAGCTGTGTCTTCTCTTTCTTTCCGGCTGACCCAGATCTCAAGAGATGCAATGAGCTCCTGGTCAGCAAGCTGACAGCTGAAGTGGTACTTGACACAACAACTCATCAACAACTCGTCCTCCCTCACTTTGGCAACTGCTGGTAGGAAAAAACTTTTTTTTTTCCCGAAACACCCAGTAATGATGCAGACCAGTCAGCATAACATTTTGACATTTGGTCTGGTGTAAACGAATTGCCCAAAAATCGTGTCCGCTCTGTTCTAAAAAGAACTACAAATTCCACGGGGAAGGCCATTACCGACAATTACATCAAAGTACAGAGACTTCTGTAATGGTGGATTCCAGCAGGGATGAATTAGTATTGTGTGAAAATGATGTACACAATGACGAGGATGAGGATGACGACATTGTATATGGCAGGTGCTGAGATCTAGCTGAGAAAAGGGAGCTAGTATGCTTGTTAATGTTTTGAGTAGAATGGCAGGGTTGGGTACGTGAAATCAGAAGCTGGCAATGATGAAAACATGCTAACAGCGTAGCATTGAAATCACTACTTCCCAGAATCTCGATGAATGCACAAGCCAGACACGGAAGTCATGTGACTTTTTGAGTAGTAGTATTAGGGGTGTAAATGAGTAATGTAGGGAGCCACGAAATGTAAAATATTTTCCAGCAACCCTTGTACTTTGTACATTCGGCGCCTCCCTGCATTACTCATTTAACAGCCCTAATAATAGCACAGTCCCAGAAAGTCACATGATCTGTGTGCTGGCTTGTGCATTGATTGCAAATCTGGGAAGTAGTGATTTCAAAACTTCGCTGTTAACATGTTTTCGTGATTCCCGGCGTCTGCCTTCTGAAGTCGGGTAAGTCCTTATCGGTATAGTGGTAGTCATGTTAGTGACTTCCACCGGAATGGCATGTTGGTAATTTTATGTTTTTCGACAGTAAACTTTCACCTTTTATTAGAGAGGTTTTATTTTATTCCTTTAAAAAGGAACAAACTTTTTTTTACATTTTTGTTTCCCTGACTTAAAACCACTATGCACTTGAACATCGGCTTTAGCACGTGACGTAGAGGGATAAGTATCATCATGACTGAGAATGTAGAGTGACGAGAACACTGCTACCCCTGTTTGTGTGACCAATGGTACGGAGACTGGAGAGTGACAAGGACACTGCCACCCCTCCTGTTTCTGTCTGAGTAGAATGTGACTGGAGACTTTTAACAACACTACCAGCCCTCCTCTTTCTGTTTTAGATATGAGGCTGCCCAACTGCACTAGAGACTGCCAAGAACCGCGCTATCCCTTCTGTGTTTCTCTGTGAAATGGCGCCGTATCTCCGTGCAGGACTGTACTTATAGAATCCAAAACTTGTAAGATCTGACGACGCACCAATGCCTCGTTTTCACTTCTGAGGGCGAGCGAAAGTATCGAGCCAGCTCGGCTCGGTACTCAGATCTGCAAAGTTTGGGTGGACTCTGTTCCTGGAGAACCGAGCCCAAGCATCTCTACTCCTAATGGGCATATATGCGTGTTTCTGCAGGTCTGCACACGCCATATTTGCATAAATATGGCCTTGCTGTCCTCCATTTACATTAGAACTTCCCTCCCCTCTCCAGACGCAGGCAGATATAAGTTAGAAAATCACGCAAGTCTGCATAGGCGCATATGCGCGTGTCTACTTACCGGGAATGCACAGAGTGCTTTTATGCAAGATACACCATGCAAACTAGTAAACTCCCATCATACTTTTGTCATCATTTTACACCTTTTTAATATTGCATCCCCACACAGTAAGGTACCTTACTATTACAGAGTAGTTTATTGCCATTTATTGTCACTGGTTGCTTGCCAAAACAACTTAAACTATTGCACTGAATCATAATGTGTAAAATTGTCATGCATCTTTTTTATGTATTTTATTGGTTTTCACTAATGTTTTAATAAGGTCCTCTATATCTTTAAATGTGTAATTAATTTATGAAAGATAGCATGTGTTGCCTCTTCCCATGTTTTCAATTAAATGTCTGTTTAAAACATATTGAGGAATTCTTGAGCCTTCCCAGAAGTTATGTCTATAAATCATTGCATGGAAAAAGGGTACAGAGAAAAATAATATAGATTAGAGACCAGCATGTGTCTCTTACAATTGCTCAAGTGGGAATGACTATGGGAGACCCCTACAAGTGAGTCTAACTGTAGAGGATCATAACTAACCACCTATGACTGGAATGCAGGAAGATAGGGAATGCATGTCTAATTATCAGATGTGTGCTCTGGATACCAGTTCTGACAAGTGTGCTGTAAAGTTCAAAGTGGTGTAAATAAACTGAAAAGTTCAACATTAAAATGTAACTTTGGTTGAAACACAATATATAAAAAACTTACTTAAGAAAAATTCATTTGGACATTGTCAACATCTCACAGTAATCATTCCTCTCTGTAAATCCTTCTTATATAATACTTGACCATGAAAAGTTTTCTTAAATCAGTCCTGTATTAGTGAAAAGGAAGACTTTCATTCCACCGTTTGAAGAATCCACATCAATAACACAGATGAAAAGAAAATCCTCTTCTGAGGGCTGTAACTAGACATCACTGGACCTGATGGCCACATTTTTACTCTATTATTAATGTAATGCTTCCTCAATCTCCACCCATCACGCACACATTTACAAAATGTGCAATGTTTATTACTATTCTACATTCTAAGGCCACATAAACACTTTTTTTTTTATATGCAAACCCAAATGGGGAACAGTTTGAAAACCATACAAAGGGATTTGGTATATTTGTATGTATTCTGTATTTTTTTTATTTGAGAAAAAGTTACCCTAATATCATAAACAAAAAGTCATGTACATCATCTGTCCTTGTCTAACCTAATTTCTGTTCTCTCTCTATATAGTCACCATTGTAATTCACAGCCATGCCTACAGATGCAGATAGGTGCTTTTTCACCTCTGCAGTCTTGCTATAGAAATAAGCTATATAATTTATAGAACCTATAGAAATAAGCTATGTTAGACTATACGCAGAAACGTTACTATGTAGTGGACATCCTCCTCTCAACCTAAGGAAATCCTTGTGTTCTAGCTCTATACATAGAGCACTGTATAAATTATCAGCCAAAACTTAATAGTTTGCTGATTGTGCACATGTATAACACATACTTGCCAACTTTTCATTTTTGTATTGGTTGGTGTGGGTGTTTGTGTGTGGGAGGGGGGGGGGGGGGGTAGGTGAATTGCATCATTTTGGACCTGCCTCCGCAATGCAATGATGTAAACATCTCATTTCTCTGCAGGGTGCAGGCCAAAATGATTCACTTCCCCTAGAAACGCGTCATGAAGTCTCCAGATCCTGCCTACTTCACTAGGAAGTGGGCATATGTGAGAGAATGCCCTACTCACCCAGGAGTCCTACCTGGATTCTGGGAGTGTGGGCAAGTATGGTATAGCACTGCACTAAAACTAATGGGTTGTACTGAATTCAGAATTGTGAGCCAGTAAAATGGGCGACCGAGAGAAGATTGAGATTTGAGGGACATTCATTGTTTGCATCTAAATATTTAGTCTCTTTCATACTTGCCAACTTATGGCAAGTATGGTCCGGGAGCCTGCCGGGGAAGGTGGGCATGCAGGGGGCGGGGCTGCGAAAAACTGCGTCATTTTGGCCCCGCCCCGTGGCCAAACGCTGCGATTCCCGGTGATTTGTGTCGTTTTGGACCTAAATCTGACCACTTCACTAGGAAGTGGGCAGATCCGTCCGGGAGATTGCCACACTCTCCCGGGAGTCCGTGAGACTCACGCTAAATGCGGGAGTTTCCCGGACATTCTGGGACAGTTGGCAAGTATGGTCTCTTTCCATTGTCTATTCCCCTCTTTTATGTCTCTTATATAGATATGTATTTATACAATCCAGGAGTGTCAGCTTGTGTCCTACATTTTTAAAAGTACCTATTCTATTTTTATTATGTTACAGTGTGTTCTGCCATTTGGTCTTGGCTTTTATTATCATTTTAATCCATATTTCTGAGGTGTACACATTTTTAGTCAAATCATGAACATTGTTTTTTATTATTATTTCATAACAAATTTTCTGTAAATGAAAAGAAAAAACCAAGGTATAACCTGTATTCAGGACCAGAAAAAGTGCATTTGGAAAGTTCATCGAAAAATGGGTTTCAATTGATTATATGATTTATTAAGAAACCAGTGCAGACAGCACACCATTAATATGGTGCATCCACTTTATATAAAGTAGTTAACAGTGAGCAATCCATGATGTATGACAACATACTGCTCAGATGGCAGAACTATCATTTAGTGCAGCAGATGCAGTGCAGTGGAGGTAATGGGGCCCACTGCATGGGGAACTAGCGGGCTGTGGGACCTGCTTCCCTGCACCCGGGGCCCACAGCTTGCTAGTTCTGCCTCTAGTACTTCTATTGATTAAAAATTAAATATAAAAATATACATTAAAGCCTGTGCTTTCAGTTGTACTACACATCTGTGAACCGGCTAGCTGGATCACATACGGTGTAGTCAATTCTGCAATGCTGAAATGACCGACACAAGTGTGACACACATTGCCTCCTTAATACTACGAATGTAATGATCGCCTTGTAAAGTGATGTCACTCTGACTGCCAACTTCTACAGTGGGCCTTCACAGCGCGGTTGCCGGAATTGGTGTGTTACTTTCTGTGTAAGTCGTTATTTACAAACTGTCTGCATTAGAGCCATCAGAATTATTTTGTCACCGACACTTGTCAGTGATTTCAGCATCGTTGTGACGTATCTCACTCGTCACATACGCGCACAGTTCCTGTGGCTGGCTGGGTGACGTCTTAAGGTATCAATCAAGGTATCACTCAGCTGTACTGGTGAGATTTGATAAATTAGAGTGATAGGAGGGTTTCCATTGCTGCGATAAATGGAGATGGGAAACCAGTCTTATCACTTGTTGTAAATAAACAGGCTTGTTAGTGACTTCACCATTGGCCAACATACATGAATGTTACATATGTCTTAAGTCATATTGATATCTTTGGCCAGGTTGCTTTCAAGTTTCACAAGTGCTTTTTTTTCTGTACCAGACACCTTTTGCCGTTAGTTAAGTGTGAAGAAACTGTAACATATTGGAATATATATTTTCCAAGTGACTTATATAATTCAAAAGGTGAGTTTTTTCATGTGGCAGTCATATATTTTGTTCATATTATCAGCTATGCTCTACAGTTTCAGCATTTTTCAACAGCTTGTAAATGTCCAAGTTTTAACCAGAAAAGGGATGGGTTAAAATGCTCTTTATTTCACTTTTATATTTTCTGACACCTGAAAACGCATTATGTTGAAACGTGCTTTAACTCTAGATCTAATAAAAGTAAAATGCCTTATTTATTGTAAAATAATGAGGAGGAATTATCTTTTGAAAGCTTGGCTGCCTACATGTATTGAAAGCATATTTTACCTGTGGGCAACCAAAATGCAACAATTTTTAAAAGGTGATTTGACTTCCCTAAAAAGAATCAATTCTGGCAAGAAATGTTGGACTGGAGGATATTAGAGTCGCTGAATGATTTGATAATCAGTATGGGGTACCTTATGAATATGTTCCATATGCCGCATGTTGAAACCATCATTTAACGGTAATATAACACTCACTGATGGAGGTCAGTACACTTTAAGATGAAGACTACTCATAAATATAATGGACAATGTGCAGGTATATGAAAGTTTGAACAACAGTGTAATAAACATTCATTTTATAAGTCACTTAATTATGTAGATATTCCCAATAAGAACAGCTTCCTATTACTTTATTATTTTGCCATATGATGCCAGGATATTTTACTAATGGAACACCTGATCTGAATTTGTCATAGAGACCTTTAAAAGAGGTATTTTTTATTTGTCTAAATCTGGTTTCATTTATAAGTATCAGGGAAAGGGCTTTGTTCTGTGTATGCTCATGTTGGTCATCATATAAAACTTATTATGCAAAAGAAATAATCAAAAAACATCTTAAATGTATTAAGTCTTCAAATGATTATATTGGAATACTCTAAACAGATGTATTTTTACAAATGAAGTGTAAAAGGTACAAAGTACTTTATTTTGTGTTAGAATTCAGAAATTGTGTTTATTATCGACCTAGCTAAGGTAAGTTTACACATTTATTTGTTTTATTTAATACACACTATGGATTGGTGAGGTCAGGAATTCAAAAGATGTCACATTATAGATCATTAAAATTTGTTTCCTCATGGGGGAAATAAAGACATTTCAACTAATCTCCACCTATATTTCTTAAACCCAGTAAGACTAAATAGCAGTGAAAGCAGGGAGATGAAAAATTACTCCTTCTAATCTTAGTTATTATGCTACCCACATAGTTATGGTGCATTATCCAACTTCCCCATCATAGTCAATTAATGATTTTCATATGGAAAAGTATCAAAGTCATTTGGCAAATCTCCTGTACCAAATAATGTATGTTAATAATACACATTTCCCTGTGAAAGTACTCCGTTGTCAGCCACGCATGACCACCTGGTATTGTACATACATACAAACTGGAGCAGACATGGCATTGGGAAACAATTACTCCAAGCCCAGGTAGGTTATTCAAAGTCAGTGTCTGGCCGGGCTGGGGAACAAGGGGGCATCTGCAGCTCCGGGACGGTCCTATAGTGGGCTACCTTGGGCTGGGTCACTAGGCTAACTGTATTTTTTTTCCTTTAAAATGTTCCTACTAGGCTGCAGAGCCAAGTTTCACAACCACACCCCCACTCCCCCCCAAACTAAAACTTGCCAGCCAGCCCCTGGTCAAAGCTCCAGCACTTTCTTATGGGACTGGTAGTCTGTTTTTCAGTAATCAATATTAATATAATAACTGAATCAATTTTTTATTAGTACAGCTTTTTCTTTAAATTGTCTAGAGGTGACTTGTTATTAGGGAATTCCATTTAGTGGAACTTACAGCTTTTTCATGTTATGATAGATATTGAAATGTATTAAATCAGTTGGGCAGGAAAATATGCTATGCAAATACTTTTAGACATGATCAGTGAAATCACTGTAGACAAATGATTGATTTCAGAGAAGTGTTTTCTAGCAGAATATATGCAGCTACATATTGTTTTGTTAGCCTTTTTCTCAAAATTTCCTTCTAATCTCCAGAAGAATATTTAGAAGTGGAAACATGGCCCAAGGTCAAAAATGAAATGCGTGTTTGTTGGGGGGGGAAAGGATAATCTACCAGAGGCAGACCATAGGCTAATTCATCTTTGATTTCATAATGGCAACAGCTGTGCTGCTGACCCATTCCGTGCTCCCATCGCTTCCTGATACAACTGGCTGTGCAGCAAGTCCATGGCACAACATTAGAGACAAATGGAGCAATTCATCATTCTGTAGCTAAGGCTGGCGCTAAATTGTTCAAAAATTACACTGGAAAGAAACTATTTACAAATCATGCAGTCAGTGCTTTCTAACCTTGCATTATCTTTCATCAATCAAATAATCAATTTTGAAGGATTTTATACGAGCATGATTCATGGATAGCCCTTGTTCCTTTTTTGTGCTTTAATATATATATATATATTTTTTTATAAAGTAAACAATCATAGAGAGAGAGATTATCATTTTATTTTCTACTGAGCTGATCAACAGTAACCACTGATGAAACAAGGCCATTGGATGTGTATATTGTAAATGTTTTACGACTGTTTTGTTTTGAGGTATGCTAGTTATGGTAGGTGCACTTATGTACTAGGCAACAATTAAGCTTTATGTTTCATTCCTAAGTGCCATACATTTCATAATGTTTCATTGTACATGTAATCATCATCTCAGTGGCTCTCATCTTGGAATTTCAACTTCTATAGCAAAAGTGAAGATTTTTTTTTTGCATACTGATTTAAGGGCTAAGTGTATTAAAGAGTACGCTTTTTAAAATAAATAAAATTATACCAAATTATATTTTGCCAGGACATCATTGATATGAGTGTATATTTTAATTTTTGCTGTTTCATCTGGCCAGATGGTTCGTTATGTACCAGCCTGCCACACCTTGTTTCCCTAGTGGGTATGAATTCACTTAGGCTAACTGCTGGAGAAGCAGAATAGTGCTTTATTGTAAATTATACACACCAATTTAAAATTCTTTTTAAGGAACAAGTCCCAAGAGGTTCACCATATCAAAAGGCTAATGTACAACCCTATCATAAAGGAAATATATGCATTGTCTTTTCTCAGAGTTATGTGTCAGCTACTGAGCTACATGTATTCACTCATTGGTTCTTCCCAGCAAGGTAGGGACTGCGTCCAAAATCTTTCCGCTTTTTGAAGGCTCAGAAAGTAGCAAAGTCCGATGAGGCTTGAAGATCAGTAATTCTAGCAATGACTCTTTACCACTCTGAAAGGAGCCATAATCCAAAACTGGTACTCTCCAACGTAGAAGACTCCTATTTATAGGATGCTATCCCTTTTATGCCTGATGTTGTTCCCTCCATGATGTGGCTTCAGTAAGCAGGCACTAGATCGCGATCCTTCCCCTTTTTGGCAACATTTATTCAGAGGGGCTGTCGCCTTGCCTCACCCTGTTTCTCACATAGCACAGCCTACAGTGTTCAGCTCCTGGCAGTCTAGCTGGACATAAAGTTAAACAATTTGCAACCACTTAACCAGACAAAGAAGTATGATCACCTTAGTATCTGATAATGCCAAAATATACTTAAACTTAATTAAAGCGCTATGTTACCTATAACATAACTATAATGTAATTAATATGTAATTCTCCTTTTGTGTGTCTATAGAGAAGTGTGTAACTTTATCATCTGTGTTGTGAACATAGAGAACTTAGTTATTTATAAGGGTTAATCCATTGTGGGGAATAAGGCCTAAATCATAACTGCAGTGTAAATATGTTATATCAAATGAATCCATTGATAAATTGAGCTACTGAAGTGTAAAATGTGAAGTCAGGGAGTCTGTTGTGTGTGTATTTGGTGGCTCTGCATATCCCAGTGTTAGAATATAGCTGTGTCACCTGTGGCAGCTTCAAAGGCCCCTGTGGTGAGCTATATCCTGGCCTACAATAGAGTTTTGACACCTGAATAGACTTTTAGGAACCACTCAGCATGGTGTCTGGCTCAATGAGACCATGTGCTGATTTGGCTGTATTTTATATAGACAAAAATAATTCAGTTTCAAACATGCCACTTAAAATCAATAAAAGTAGTGATCAGCCACATATTCCTCAATACCATGATGGCCAGCTCATATGTCAAATTAAGAATTCTACCACACCGAGAAGTTGTGTAAATGAGTATAAGCTCAAGTGATTCCCTGTACCTAGGCCTGTTTGGTATAAATAGATGGGTAAATTCATTGGGGATCTGTTAATAATAAAATTGGATCTACATGACAGTCCACAGAAAAGTTAGGCCACATAGTAGAATTGTGTAGTAAATCAGGCAACATGCAAATGGTGATTGTAAAAAAGTGTCACAGACCACAACCCCCCTGGAGTTGGGGAAAGGTGTAAAGGTGTCTTTAAAAAGCTGAGACTAGTGACAATAAATTGTCAGTTTCTTGGGGATAAATCTAATTGAAGGACTGTCCGTCTTTTCTGCCTACCCCAAGGCATACAGATTATTATCAGCTATGCTCTACAGATTCAGCTACAGTTATGCTCTGTACTTTCATCCTATTTGTTTTTATAACTATTTGCAATTTATTTGTATGTCAACTCTTTATCTAACTGTTTTAATATTATCTGTAAGCATAGTACCTTTGGCATATAAAATCTAACAATTTAATAGTTATATCCTTATTGCTCTAAACAAATCCATTGCCTGTTTAGAAGAGAGAGATTGTTTGGCTGGGGTTAACTGTTTAGCTGCCAGAGCACCATCTGTGTGCAATTAGATAATTGAGTCATAGGTTTGCTAGGGGCCTTATAGTAGCTGGTGGCAGTTGGGGAAGTGTGGAACCGGGTGTCTGTGTTGGGAAAGGGACCAGTAAATCAGTAACTTTAGAGAAAGACGTGAATGTGAGATTTGGGCTCGAATCCTGTGTATTCCAACTATCAGAGCAACTGCTCAAGGTACCTCTGGTCATCTGGGTTATACAAAGGACCACCAGTGAAAGTAGTTCTTTTTAGAATAGATCAGTGCTTAAAGAACCCACTTAGTGACAATTAAGAACAGTGTAACCACAACTGTTAAAACCACTTACATGTACATGCCAGTTCCACAGTTACTGGCAAAAGGGGTGCCCAACTGACTTAACATTTTTCTTTAAATAGCCTGGTAACCTGCTCTTGCCATTTTAAATATTAGTTTTGTATTGCTGCCATGGTTTATACATTTGGGATGAAGTTGCTATTGGCCATGTGTACCCCTATAGTATTTTCCACAATTTGCGTTAGAAAACTGTAAAGCTTTCCTTTAACTTTGTCTCTCTCTGGCTACTGCCAAATTTCTCTCTTCTCGTTCACCTCCAAATTGTTTCAGCAGCTTCTCTACAAATGTCTCATGAACTTTCTTGCACTCCCTCTTCTACCATCTGCAGTCAAACTTCTGTCCCTTTCACTCTACTGCAAATGCAATTTTTTTATATTATTATTTATTTATTTTTGCTTTGCCAAGTCTAAGGGTCACTTCTCTGTGCTCCGTCTCCCAGACCTTTCTACTGCTTTAAACACCATTGACCATATTTTCCTTCTGCACATCCTTCACTCCATTGGCCTTTGAGACAATATTCTCTCCTGGTTCACTTCCTAACTCTCCAACCATTTATTTACTTCATTTAGTTTATCCTCCCCTTTAATGCCTCCCGCTCCTTCCTTTTGTGGTCCCTCAAGGCTCCATCCTCTGTCCTCTGCTACTCTATTTGTAGAACACCTCCCTTGGAGAACTAAACTGCTCCTTTTGACTTCAGTACAAGATCTATGCTGATGACCGCCAAATCTTCTACTTCTCCCCTGACCTCCCCATTCTCTCATATCTTTTGTATCCAAATAACTCTCTGCCATCTCCTCATAGATATTTAAATACAACCTAAATCTTAAGATGTCCAAAACTGAGCTCCATAGTGTGCTAGCTGTCCAACTACATTTTATATTTTTGAAGCATAATTTCCCAATGTACAGTGCTGCAAATTAATGTGGCACCCTGCAAGTAACCATAATAATATAGGAATAAATTGGTTAACTCTTAACTTTTCTTATTTGAAAACACGCCAGAATAGCTTTGCTCTACATTGACAACATTAAACCCTGCCCTTATCAGCAATGGAAAATAAGAACTGCTGGTGTGTATGTAGATTGTAACAAGTATGTTTTGAACATGTTGTGCATTTATGGGTAAATTGATGTTAATTCATGATGTCCATAATCTCCTTTCATCTCATCATCATCTCATCTGATGGTCAATTGTCCTCATTATTACATGAATAAGTGTCGAATTAGATTAGTGCATTTTTCAAAAGGAAAAAATTAAGGGTACACTGAAATAATGCTGTAATCTAGCGACATAAACTGTACAATGTTAATATTGCTTTATTTGTATGGGCCATTGTAATAACTGTAATTATTCTTATACGTATTCTTTATAATAGAATGAAAATATAAATGTACTTATTCAGTTTGCTAAATAATATGCTACAACATATTCCCTTGCTCCATTTGTAGGTGATACTAAAGTAAATAGACATGCACTAATTTACTTCATTGGAAAAATAATCCTAGCAATTCCTATCAGTAAAATATAGATATATATCATGTGAGTAATCCAATTAAAGTCAGTGGGGTTGTTTCCTCTCTTGTGATTTTCACACTATTTTTAAAAGCCAATATTGGTATTCAGTACCCCTCTATATCTTTTACACATTACAAATAAGTATAGCAAAAAAAATGAGCTCTTGTATGTATTTAGGAGGGAAACAAAACCCACTGATTATGATAGACAGATTAATTAAAAGAGATGTTTCATATTCTGTTTGGAAATGAAAAGCAATTGTGGTGCACATCCAATAGAAAAAATATTGGCAACACCACAAAGCTTAGTTTCAGATTGCCATTTACTACACTAGAAACTTTACCATCGTCTTTTTAATCAGTTTTGTTCATTTATTTGTTTAGTAAATTATCAAGTTTTTTCTATGAATGGTGATAGTTTGTCTGCCAAAACCATATATTGTGTACATATTTGCATGGATATAACTAATGCATTTTAGAAGAAAAACTGTATAAATAGTATGCCACAGACACATCATTGACAGTAGAAAATAATATTGTGTATACAGACACAACGATGGATGTAACAATCATAATGAAAATATTCCATTAACTCTACATTTTAAATTTTTTATATTTATCCAAATTATTTGTTGGGGTCCTATAGCCTTGTTTCTCAACTGTCTCAATTTCAGCGAGAGAGTTACGAATTTAGTACCCTGTCACACCCGGGTACATGTTTGTCCAGCTGCAGGGAAGGGAGATATCTAATGGGGAGCCTAGCACTTTAGATGTGGCTACACTCCCATTTTGACATGGTCACATCCCCTGTCTCTGTCGAGGACTTTGTGGGAGGTATGTATAGCCTACTTGCCCATATTTCAAGCCCCCCCTCCATGAGATCGGAATGGGACAGATGTGTGTCCAAGACTCTTCTGGACATTACGGGAGAGTAGGCAAGTATGTCCTATAGTGGTATAGTTAATTGATTAAAAACTTTGTTTTATTTAGAATTCCTCAAAACAAACCATTCCTTTGTAGATGTGTATGATATTATTGTATTCTAGTTATTAAATTTTTTCACAAATGTGTGTAGAGTTTGGTGTGCACCACACACCACCTCATATACCATTTTGTAAAAGACATAATAGATCTTAGGAGCTTGCTAATTACAGGTGCCAAACATAAAGCTGGAGAAATTGTCAAGTTGCTCTTAAAAACAAAAAGTGTGTCAAATGTGATATAGTAGCAAAATGAAATGGCAGAAACTGGTCAATCAACAATTGAAGTGCATACTTTTACTTGTATGTATTGCATTTTATAATTTTAATGTAACTTCTTTTGGTTTTATTTGGCTAGTAACTTATTTTCTGGTTATATTTCGTCTTGTCTCAATTTTGAATATTCTTATTCTCCATACTACTCTTTGTGTAATGAGGGTATAGAAGGGTTAATCAACACAAAACCACCTGGTCTGTCTAAAATGGCTAAAATCCCCCCCCAAATAAATCTCATACTGCCTGTTAAACACCAAATACTGACAACGTTAAGATTTAGTTTAAAAACTGACACTCTTAGCAAGTTTTCAGTTACTCTCTTTATGACCGAGCAATCAGCTATAAACAGGAGAACCCTTAAAACTTAATGCCACCTTAACGTCTCATAGATTGTAAGCTTGCGAGCAGGGTTCTCTTACCTCTGTCTGTATGTATTACCCAGTATTGTTTTATTACTGTTTGTTCCCAATTGTAAAGCGCTACGGAATTTGCTGGCGCTATATAAATAAATGATGATGAAGGATGGCGTTGGGCATCCCGAGCTGCCTGTCCTCGATCCACTCTCCTCTGCTGCGCTAGGAGCACTGGGGATTTTCCTGGTGCATCAGAGAGGTCAGATTTCATAAATACCAGCAGTACTTCATTAGGTACCATAGAATTATGCAGTGATACATAATGTTAATTACCACAGACCGTTGCCCACCAATGATAAAAAAAAAAGACCTGTAGGGTAAACTGAATAGTTCCCTGCCTAAATCTGGCTTTTATATATTTAGTATGAAACTTATCATCTAAACTTTTTCTCCTGACGTAATTTGTTTAACATTGTGGAGACTCGCAGTGTGGGATGTAAAGGAGGAAGCATACAGCACAACATTTAAACTGTATAAAATGGGGACAAGACAATGCCTCCTTCAAACTGGGGCTGTGTGTAGCATTTCGGAAGTGCTAGATAGATCGAACACCTTTGCCCTAAAATCATTCTTAAATTGCCGTGAGCACCAGAGACACCCGCTTCTGGTGGGTGCGGCACCTGCTAACCATGGTGAGTGGGAGCTTACCTCCCAGACTTCCCGCGAGTCTGGAAAAAAAACAGGTTACTTATTCAGGAGGAGAATATTTTCTCTCCTTCCCACTACTTTTACTTGAGCTGTTATATCCAAACTGCTGATGAAATGACAGCAGATTTCACACAGTGCTTTTTTGCAATCTGAGACTTTAGTGACTGGGAGGGAAACTGGGTCATATATAGTGTATTCCACAAATTATTTTACCTCCAAAGACTCCCAGCATCGCTATACAATGCATGATCTACATCCAATGTGAGGCATTCCCAGAATCCATTGTGCATGCCACTTTGCCCTCCCAGTACAAAAGGCTGGAAAAAGTTACCTGTACCAGGAAATATATTTTGCTTGCTGCCACCCAGGAAATCTTTACTCTGTCAACCTGTTCTTTTATGTTTGCTCTACACACGGCTTAAATTTCTCACTACTTACATGCAATTTTCAGCATATGTGGCTGTGATTGTTGAGAATGCTTTGCAATCAAGTATAACAAAGAAGTGTTTACCTTTCAGAAAATGAGCATTTTAAATAATAAACACATTTTGATTTTGTGAATCTTTTTGTAATCATTTGTAGATCTACAGCCGTAAGACCAACATCACAAGGGGAATGCACAGTACTTTACAACATGTACATTTCTTTTCAACTGACCTAGAGGTTATTACTGTCATTAATATGAGAAACGCTGGATCTGCCTTGGTATGTGTGAATTACCCATATTTAGTTACAGATGAAAGACTAAAACGTAGTTCAGTTTTCTGAATGTGTCTCTGAAGAGATGAGGTAACATGTAAATGCTGCTATGACTCAGCCTTAAATCAGCATGCTCTAATTATCAGCCTCTCTACAGCACCAGGTGCAGGGTTTCCATATCGACAAGCATGATATACCTAACAGTTATACTTGACAGAAAAGCAGGTGCTTTGTATCATAGTATAGGACACTTCTTCCAATACCAGGTCAAAGTCCCTTAAAATACCTCTACAAGAGCCTACATTTAGACAAAATCACTCATTTACCACTCTAGATTACTGCCATAAAGACATGCCTGTATGTCAGCATTTTGCGCAGGTTTCTGTCCTTAAAGATTAGCTTGATTGCATATGTAAATTATTGTTGCTAGGAGATCTTTGCGTTTTCTCCATAAGGTCTGTAGAATAGTCATGCAGTTGAAAGATGCCCATTTACTATTGTTATCTTGCTATTTTCTTTGGAACTCATTTTCTTGTCAGAGATCACAGGTGAATTTAGCAGGGCCAATACACTATAATAACCAAAGATTATCAAGGGACGCATTGGTGTCATAGCAAAAGGAATTACTGTTCTCCAAGACAACGAAGATAATCTTCTGGTAAGGGAATAAAACATAAACAATTGTTGTAGTAATAATCAATTAAGACCGAGGGCAGTGTGACAAAATATATATAAATATTTTTTTTTAAACCTCTAGAAAATAGTTTTAAATGTTTTTAATATGTCTGGAGTGTTATTGTATGCTGCTATCTGTTATGCTTTATTATAAAGGTAAAAACAAAAAAAAGCAACATGCAAAATATGACTACTCTTTGAACCATATGTATTTACAAAACTTAATTTAAAATACATGATGCATTAGGTGAAATAACGATATTAATAACACTAAGAGATCAATATCTAAATGTTTTAGAATTGAAGTCATTTGAGAGGGTGGGAACTATTATGTTTGTATTGCAAAACTTTGCTTTTGGTTTGTTTAGTAGTACATGTGTTTTCAGTTACCTCTCAAATTCTCTAGCAGTGTGCTGACATTTTTAAAAGAAATATTATAAAGTTTTGTATTTGAATAATTAGCATTTTAGTTTTTGTGGTCCCTAAATAAGCCTAAATAAATTTGTACAGATAATTTGTTTTTTTTATTTTATTTAGTTGCTAGATTTTAAGAAGTGCACATATGAATGGTGCAATGTGGTCCTCTATGCAAGTTGTTGGGTGGCGCCTGCAAATCTCTTGATCCATGAGAGTATGGGAGGACATTATAAATCTTATTTGTCATTTTAAGTACATGCTAAAAAATATACCATAAATGCTTACCATTAAATGTTTCAAGGGTTCAATATTAGTATTGGTGCCCCCCCCCAATTCTAATATATTGTTGGTGTGAATATTACTCAGACCATATATATTAAAATCGATTGATTGTTTTCTATCGCAGTATAAAACCTCCTATCACCATCATTTACCAGTATAGATGGGGATACCGTCCGTTTTAAACCAGAGATGGAGCTTTTTAATAACTATGTCCATTGGTCCTATGTAGAGCTCCATTGAAACAGGTGAACGTCTTGGAGTATGTAGGTTGTGCAGGGCACATGTGATAAATAGTTCATTGCAGCCACATATCTTTTAGTTTACTACTGTAAAAACAGACATGCTCTGACTCCTAAACTGCCACAGAGTGATGTTCTAAGTGCCAGCCTCCTATGTACAGTAGTTGTTTGAAAATGTCAGCTGTCTCTAAAGAATAGAAATGACACCTTGTTAAACAGGTTTGGTTAACTATAAACACTGTTGTTATTTCAGATACGTGTATTTTGTCCAGTACCATGCAGGCTTTCATACAGCATATATGGTTTTGGTCCAGATTGTCGTCTTTACGATATAGGAGGGATAGCACAATGTGAGGACTTGCAGGACCTCAAAATATCCAAGCTGGAGGCTTGGAAATGTGGCTCCTTGAAGGGCTAAATCCTAAATCTAAAGACCTTTTAAAAGGACCACTAAAATTAAAATATGGGCTGTCTTATACAAAAGTAATGCTAGCATCAATCGCAATTATATATGCATGGGCAATAAGCCACTTACCAGAAACGAAGACATTTGTTCACCAGGTTTCTTGTCTTGAAGGTTATGCACATCACAGTGAGTCAGAAATGACTTATGACGGAGGTCAATAGATTGCACTCCTCTAAATAGTAAATAAAATATTAAATACTGTATCTCAACATATGGCATATGTTTGAAGTTTAGCTTATATTTGTAGATATTTAAAGATGCATTTTTCATGTTGTATCAGCTTATATTTTAGTTTTAGTGTACTTTTGTCATGCTAGAGACATAAATTTAATAATGCAACAAGATATATTTTCATATTGGATCAAATTATTTTATTTTGCAACTAATTCAGCATTGGGCACAGCAACAATACTTAACATACAATCATGCTAATTTCTCTTACAAAAAGTGTAGATTATCTGATGCTTTATTTTTTCTTTTAACAAAGGTGGTTTATATTTTGCCTATCAGGACTGCTAATTAGGCTCAGTTCAGCCCTGTTAACCATTACTGTTGCCTACAGCAGTGCTGGAAATGGAAATTTAGAAGAAGCGGTGAAAAAATATAATGGAAATATAAGTGAAGGGAACAATACCTGAAATAACTGCACTGCAATATCGGCTCAACACCAACCAATAACTGAATCTGTGATATTAATATTAAACCACAATATTTATTCCATTACATACAACATTTAATACATCTTTAATCAGTGCACTGATGAATACACCACATAAAATGAATAAAAAATATATATGATAAAATCCTATAAAAAAATGTATCTCCTAATACCAGTGATAATTGTATTATGAAGATAAAAAATATTCTCTTGTCTCCAGTCAATTGTAGATCATGGCAATTGAGACATCTCCAAAAGTAAGTGATGCTGATTGATTTCTGAAATATCCAAAGGTATTGAGTCTATTGGGATAGGACCTTCCTATTATAATAACACACAACCTGAGTTAAAGCATTTAAATTTTTGATGCCGATAAATACCAGTCACAATGTGTTAAATTATTCTATGGACATCCGCAATAAATGTCTAGAATGCTATTAATAGCGGAATAGATGAATATAAGCACCTTTCCTTTCTCCTTACTCCGCTGAGTTAATAAGTGCAATTAATTAGATCACGTCGATCAGAAAGTAAACTTGAAAAATAGATCCCAGTAAGCAAATGATATTACAATGAAGGCAGCAGAAGAAGTGGTGGTATGGCATACCACAGTAATACACCCCCACTTCGTCCACTGGTCTACTGTTTGATGTATAGTAGTATCAGAAGAATGGCATCAGTGGCGAATCTACCATTGGTGCAGCAGGTGCAGTGCACCGGAGCACATAGAGATAATGGGGCCCACTGCATGGCAGATACAGAGGGCCGGGGGGCCCTCGTTCCTTCCTCTCCGCATCAGGGCCCACAGCTTGCTAGTTCTGCCTCTGAATGCCTATATATATATATATATATATATATATATATATATATATATATATATATATATATATATATATATATATATATATATATATATATATATACACTGATTTAATGTTTGTTATCCTTTATTTTTACATTGTGCTAATAAAATCCTAATAGCTTTTATTACTAATATTACCATATCTTAAACTTATATATTAGAGGTAAGGTGGACAAATTGTATAGATTGTTAATTGACATGGCGCTCCTTCTGTAGGTGGGAAATTATATTCTAGCATATTGGATTTATAAAGCATTACATTGTGTGTATATATGTTTTAAGTCAGGGCTGCTTGCAATATAGAAGTGGCTTCCTAAGATTCTGTCACACTTGGCAGATGAGCTAGGTCAACTTGTTTTTAATGAATCATTCAATGAATACATTAACCAGGACAGTCTGTAAACAATGCTGTAAAAATAGGAACGCTATATTAAGGCGAAAGTGAGGTGCACTGAGGAAATAAGAGGCAAACCTCAAGCTGAAATTGAACCGATATGTCACAGTAGTGTACTGCTGGTTAGTGCTTGTTAAAAGCTGATGGATATTTGTATAGGTCAAGGAACAGTCAAGGTAGGAATCACGCAAGTTAGTTTGACAGTACTGGCAACTGTGTTATCTAGGGCTATTTTATTTTCTGTAATGAGAGACTCTGGCAATGTACAGAATATCAGCATTTTTAGAATACCTGATGTGATATATGAAGATTGTGCCTGCATTGCTTTTAGTAGCATAATGGTTTATAAAACTATATTTTCACCTTCCATAATATACCAAAAAATGTTTGAGTGCCTTACAATTAACTTTTTCTATTGTAAACTGTGCAATCAAATTTGTTTGAGTATGTTAGACTATGGAGTACTTGGATTTCTTTAAATATTTATAGGTTCTAAAATTATATTCCTTAGATTGAAGGCAAAATTCCATTTGTGACCCCCATGTAAAGTGTAGATGATACCGATAAGAGAATGACAAGAAATAGATAAAACTACAAAGTCACAAGTATGCACTTTAAATAAAAGTTTTGTTTTGAGCAATGGATTTCTGCATAGGAGGGATCAGCAGTACTTTATCTGATAATGTCATTGAACTTTGTTTTTGTTTAAGTTATAAGCTATTCCTTGATACTGGGACTGTTGTATTTACTTATATACATTAGGCATAATGAACAGTTTGGCAACAGAAAGGTATGATTGTGTGTTCACACTTTTAACTCCTAAACAATAATGAATGATTGATCCTCTTTAGTCTATAAGTAATAATCATGTTGATACTATGGTATGTTCAATGATTCCCTTTCCTTGTAAAGTATGGGAGCTATTTTAGCACACTAGAAAAAAATAAAGGAAAACCAGAATTATTAGGTCAGTATGCATATGCCATTCTACTAATCCCACTATACGTTGCACAGTAAGCAAAACATAAATGGCTTAGAGGGCCCAAAGGAGTTTAAATAGCAGCTCTAGCATGCAAAATGCACAGGCCCACATTTGTGTGTGTGTCTCCAAAGCAAAGTTATGTTCAGGCAAATGATGTCACAAAAGTCTCCATTCAGTCACTGGATGTCTCACTTTGAGTTTATTGATGCCACAATTGACCCAGCAAATCCGTTGCTACTGAGATTGGACTTTATTAAAAGTTGGTCTGGGAGGCTGAACATAGCTGAGTAGCCATTTGTGTTCAACATCCCAGATAGGCCCACTAAAATCTTAGCACATTAGCCCTTCTGGGGAATGACAAATTTGGAAGGAGGCCAGTCTGGGTTTCGGCCCAAATTGAAGCTGACTTTCAAGGATGCCATGTAAATTAAATTCCCCAGAAGTCAATTTTCCTTTAGTAATGCTTATTTGCATAATGTTCCTTAGAAGTAAACCCTGGAAACCTTTGCAGCTGTTATCATTTTTCAGGTGAGAACATTATAGAGATGTATGAAGCACAGATCCCAGTTTTCTTTTTGCTTTGAACCAAAACTTTAGTTAAAGGAAAATGATAGCATCAGGTAATCTACACTTCCTGTGAGAGAAATTAGTTGACTTTATGTTAGGCATTGTTGGTGTGTCTAATGCTGAATGAATGGGAGTTATTATTATCACACTGACAACAGAGAACATTAGGATGATTGTAATGTAATGGTTCTTTTAAAGATCGGTTTCCATTACATGGCATATTACTTTACAATATAGTGCTTGAAAAGGAAACTTTTATCAATTATTAACTTATGAGTTGACTATGTCTTCATCTATTTATGAGTAAGCTGAAATTTATTAAAAGTTAGGACACATTTGGCAGGTTGTGTACATCACATATAGTAGCAAGTTTAGTGCTTAGGAACCTGTTCCGTTGTAAATCTGCATGCTATTAAAGTGATCTAGTTGGTAACATTTATACGTTCTTTGATGTCTTAAACTAATTATAATTTAATTATAATTTAATAACTAATAAAAGCAACTCAAGTTAATTCTTATATGATGTGAAACATAAAGCAATTACCTTGTTAATTGCTTGTTATTTATAAGTGTTAACGATTATAATATGAGAGACTGGTAAAATCAGTGAATTTCAGCATTTGCATTATGTTCTAAAATGTAGCGCAATAAACCAGCTTGGGGAATGTCTAGATTTTTTTTTTGTGTGTAAATGTAGTTAAAATGGGAGTAACAGCAGTAATGCTAGTTTTATTTAGATGTAGTACTTTGTAAACATTACTACAGTATCCCTAAATTGTTTTATTGACTGTTGTAACGTAAATGGAACATAGTTTTGTGTGTGTGTGTGTGTATGTGTGTGTATATATATATATATATATATATATATATATATATATATATATATATATATATATATATATTATATATATGTGTGTGTGTGTATGTATCTCTTTGCAACAAGCTGTGATTCATTTATCAAAGGGTCAAATTTGCTTTCCACACCTAATGACAAGCTCATGCTTGCCAAGCCACTTCTATATGAAGCGTCATCCATCTCCACACAAATTTAGTTACAGTTGCTTGTATCAAACCTTCTATTTGCCTTTTAATGATCTAGCTGACACTTTGAGGGACAGACAAATTCTCTCTTTAAATATATTCTTTTGACTTCTATACTATTTAGCTGCTAATTCTACTGTCTGGCTTAGGTTTGAGATATATTTTGTTATTTTCAAGCTTATTTTGTGACTGTACAAAAAGCTACATGTCTTGCAAATCTTGGCAAAACACAAATTGTAAACAATTTGCCATGATTTTTTGCAATTTTTAACAATTTTGTAATTTTAATTATGTAACAGTGTGTTTCACATGAAACTTTTTTTCTGCCAAAATAGTTTGGTGAATCTGTCAATAATTTATGTAAAGATGGGTACACACTACAGAAATTTACAACCTCTGTGCTATCTACAACAATTTTACAAACGACTGAAAATAAAAAAAAAAAGTCCTGGTCAGCATTGCTGATTTATGCGTACACACTGTAGATGTTTTAAAAGATTTACCCTCAGATCTGTGCTCTTTAACTGTCTTAAGCTGGGTACACACTACAGAAATTCCAACCAACTTTTTATGCCAAGCGATTTTGCATGCGATCGATGGTCCGATCGCTCGGTCCATGGACTGCATACACACTAGCCTTGTTTAGGACGATAAAGGGAAGAGCGGTTGTCGCTTTAGCGACTTTTTACAGCCATGTTGTCGTGACTCACTGTTGTGGATCGGTCGGAAGTTTATACACACTACACAATGGAAGCGAGATTGGAACGAAAATATTAAACGGTACGACCAACCAAATGAGGCGACAATCGTCCATTTGGGCAGACTTCCGACCATTGTGTCACTGTACACACTGACCCGACTTTTGAATAAGCGGTCGTATGTCGGCTGTTTGAGCCGTTTATTGGATGAAAACAGTGTAGTGTGTACCCAGCTTTAGCCATCGACTGAAAACGTCATGACTCTGTAAACTCTATGGAGATAGTGATCATCGGCGCTTACACACTGCAGAATTGGAAGGCGGTTGGAACAAGATTTTTAAACCGTACGACCAATTAAACAAAATTATGATAGGTACTTTGGAATGACTCTTGCTCATTGTGAAAGTATACACGCTATTGAGATATAGTGCCAAACGGTTGTTTATTGAATGTTCGGCTAATTGGATGAAAAACCTGTAGTGTGTACGCAGCCTTGCAGAATTACCACTCACTCTCACACTTGTAAATCAGGGAGGGATTCTCTACTGGGGACTCTAACATTTGCATGCTGCAGCTGTCGCACCTGTACTTAAGAATATGGGAGATCGCTGTTGGAGAGCTTCACAAGCTATGTATGAGAGCACAGATTGAATCCAGAGACTGTTATCATTCCTGTTATTGTCAGATCCCTCCTCTGCTTGACCGACCTCCCCAGCACTAGCAGGAACGGTTGTGACAACCACAGTATGCAAATATGGTAGAGGAAGTGTTTGTATGACACCCCTCCCCCGCAAGAAAAATAGGAAAATCAGTGGTTACGTTTATTTCAATATATTACATCAAAACTTTCTTTCTGCTATGTCGTCTATCATTTCTTTGAACAGGAGAAAATATATATTTTATGCATAGTATAATGAATATCAATTATAGCCATGACTTGTGTCATACTTAAATGATCATGAGAATGATCATATATGAAACAGTAGACAGGTTTGCCTTCAAGGGGTTTACCTTATGCTCCTGCAATGGTTGCACACAGCATTACTAATGCAGTTGTTTCCAATAAACGATGCAACTGATTTAGACCATAAAAATTCAAGATTACATAGACATATGATGTTTTGGTTTAATATGTTTCTAAATAAATTTGACATGGCAAATAATTCTAGCTAGACCTTCTGTTAATATCCCTGCATTCTCACTAGGAATCTGTTCCTTATCTGTGTAAATCCACTGTGTCATCTGGCATATGTACACATATAGTTGCAAATTTATTTAGTACAGTTTATAATACTGAAATGCCTGTAAATATGTTTGAAACAGTAGTATGTAGGTATGTGTTACATTACTGTATGATATACAGTATATGTAGTGGACAGTGGGAAATCCCCATTATTAAGTAACTTAAAAAGTTGTTTGATCTATCTGTTGTGGTGTTAAGTCTACTAAAGTCGGAAATTGTGCAGGAGGGATCCAGCATTATACATGGTGGTGGGGGAAAATACTATCTCTGGCGTCTTTCTAGAATATCCCACAAATGCTTGGTTGGGTTCAGATCTGGTGACTGAGAAGGCCATAATATCTGGACCTGAGCTCAGCTGGCATTGTTGTTGTATCCCTTTCTGTTTGGCTGCTAGAACTACTGAAACTGGTTGTGTCTTCAGTCCACTTGTCCAAGTTGTGGAGGCTGTCTACACAATATGAAAAAATGTAATTTAAAAGTCAATGAGTAACTTGGACCCAGCCCTGTAAACCCAAAGTTTGGGAGTTACCATACACTGCTGGCTCAGAAACAGATTCTTCTCAGGGCACTGAATAATCACCCCTGGGGTTATAACAGAACAGCTGCTGTCCGATCAAACCTATACAGTCAAGTGGGTGGCAAAGGAACCTTCACTGCACTACCTGGATCAATTATTCCTCCCAAGTATTTAAATACCTATCCACATTTTAATCCTCCAACCTAGCTTCTATCCACGATAAACCTATTCTGTTTGCCTTCTCTTTCATCTACTTTCTATAAACATACTTCTCCTCAAACTGCTAGTAGCATAATTATTACTGTAAATGATATGGTTGTACAGGGGACAGAAATATGGGATGACATCTAATGGCCATAAGAATTTACTATATTATTAATCTTTATAGTTCACCTGCTATTCCTAATAAACATCAATATTTATACAGACATTATATACAGAAATTAATTCATATGTATTACCATCACTTGTACTTTATACCTAAATCATATTTACTAGGCACAGTTAACAGAAAACCTTTAAAGTGCCTTTATGTACATGTATGAAAGCACTGTACAATTGGTCCTTTTATTTCTCTAGTGATATACAGTATATGCATAAATGGCTACAAGAGCCTAGTGTGGAAATGTCTGTCTGATGGACCTCTTCTGAACCGGTAGGAACAGAAAAATGCATCTAGTAGGTACAAATATTCAGTGACATCAGTCATATGATTCGTCGTGACAAATTAGAGTTTGTCTTATTCAGCACAACACCACAGTAAAAGCTGGTCGTGAACATTCACTTGGCAGAATAATTTAAAGGGGCCTAGAGCTGCATCTGCATTAGCTCCATTAATCCGGCTTTGAATGTACAGGCTTAGCTATTTTTTCCACCAAACTATCAGTAACGATTCAAGGATGATGAGATTTAAAAAAAAAAAAGGAATAGTTTTCTTTTGTGTGTGATATATTTATGCATGGTCTTATTATACATAATAGTATGTCTATCTCTGCGTCTCATATCATGTGTCTGAGAAACTGGGGTTTTCCACCCAGTTCCTCCTTTTCTGGAAGTGTTATGTATATTTTTATATAGTCCTATGCCATAAAGAAGCTTGTAAACCCGTTTTTCGCAATACTTAATTGACATTCTCTAACCCCCAGCTTTTTCTTTGTCATGTACCTTTTTCCTAGCACAGGCCCTTTTCATTTTATTTTCCAGACCTCATGTATTTCTCTCTTTACTATATTCAGTCTCTCCATTGTATTCATTGTCTGAGACAACATATCCCTAAGGGTAGTCCATGTTACATTCTCAGGTTCAGACAACCACTGAGCCCATACAAGGGTTTGTCTGGTATAAATAACAGCGCCTATTATGCAGTTATAGGTAATGATAGAACGTTGTTGGTTTTTTTTTTTAAGAGAAAATTGTCATTAGATAGCTATCAGGTTTACTAGAACCCATATTTTGATTTTGGATGATTGGGTCATCATTGGCTATGAAAATAAGCAGAACATTCAGACAGCAGAAAACTAACATGGAAAAGTCAAATTTAAATTTATATGCACCTATGATATATAAAATGTATGCAAATAAAAAATACCAATCCCTCTCTGATTCCTATGCAACCCTTCATTTATATAAACTATAACCTCATTGCTGTCTCATATACCCAGTTGATCGAATTGCTCTCCCCCTTTCTCCTAAGGGTTTGGACAAGTCACAGGAGGGCTTGTATGCCTTATCACAGGACATACTTGTGTATAAAATGTAAACATTTAGTAAAATTATATATACAATAAAGAGTAAATCACACTTGTCTGCTCAAATGGAATGTTGGGGATTCCAGATTTTTCTGGAGTCCTTCCAGACTTCTGATACAATAGGCCATTCTCCAGGATCCTGTCCGATCAACTTGTGGGCGGGACTCTGAAGTTGTAACATCATGGCCCCACCCCCACTGTGTGATAATAACAGGTATAGCAGCATTGTGCAGTGGGAGGTGATAATGCCGATTGTCGTCATGCCCTCGACACTTGTCCCGTGGACCTACTGGCATAGATCCTGGAGCGGTAGTTATAAAAAGGTAGACAAGTAGAGGTTAAATAGTGAATTTCTTCTAGATGTCTCTTGCATTTTTTCAGGCGCATACAAGTATTGCTGACTTAAACAATTACTAAGCACCCTCTTATTGAACGTATTTCATACACTGACTTCCCCACTAAGCAATCATTCAAAATGTCTTATTTACTATTGAATATGCATATCTAATTGTACTGGTATGCTAACATTAATCACTGATCACTTTGTAAACAGCTATAATCATCACTACTAATAAGTTTAGATGTGGCCATCAAAGGACATAACGAAAATTATACTTGGGAACGCATCATTTCTTGGAGTCTTTTGTATAATAAAAAAATTGTGTGTTTTCAGATGAATACTTGAAATGGCTTTTAAATATAAATGATCTGCTATGGATATGTCTACAGGAGAAAATCACAAGCAGACTGTAAGATAGTCTGTTCCATTGTATGAGTATATCAAATGGGAATTTGTCATATTAATATGTTTTACTGCTAAAACTTTAGAAATTTAGAATTTTTTCTGGTACTTGAACCTCCATTTTGTATGTTTTTTATATATATATATATATATATATATATATATATATATATATATATATATATATATATATATATATATATATATATATATATATATATATATATATATATATATATATATATAGTGGAGAGAACAAACAAGATATCTACAGATGGCGCTTACCCAATATATGGAAGATGACACAAATACAGAGTTGCATATGCGTGTATAAGGCAATAAATAAATAGATGAATGTATAATGATAAAAGCAACACCTCCACGATATGCGTGTGGCAGCCAACCTTAAAAGCGGATGGTTAGTCCGATAACATAGTAGGATATAGATAGTAAAGGACGGCGCCTTCAGGTGTATACAATGTATATAAACATATAAGCACAAATGTACACAGAAATAGTCCAGAGTAGTTAGAACAGGACGGTGTCTGTATCAGCACCGCAGGTAACTAAAAATCACTGTAGTACAGGATAAATATAATCAAAAGTTGATCGTGCAGAATATATAGAAGTGGTGTGCGTACCAGATATATAAAATCAAACCGCTTATCTGTATAGTAGCTCCTTAGAAATCCCGGAGTATGATCTGCAACCAATTCTCCTTAACGATGGATAAAATGTATGTTCTAAAACAACTGCGACACCAAACTTATCCGCTCATCATAAAAGGAAATATATAAAAAGCCATATGGTGTAGTATTTTTATATAAACATTTTATTCAAGTATAGCATTTGGAGTACAAACTCACAATATATATGCTTTAAATAGGCTTATCTGTAAGTGACTGGTCTGCAGTCTCATCCCCTTGTATAGTAGAAGTCTCTCAGCAGGCTCCACACAGAAGCTCAGTGCAGGAAATTCTAATGGTATGTGTCTCAGGGTGTAGCAGTACAGCCAGTGGTCTTTCAGATGTGGTGTAGGGGCTCAACGCGTTTCGTTCATTCAAAGAACTTCATCAGGAGTAGTATATGTGTGTGTGTGTGTGTATGTGTGTATATATATATATATATATATATTCTAGTATTTCTTACTTCATCAGATACCTGGGGCAGCACAGTGGCTAAGTGGTTAGCACTTCTGACCCCAGCGCTGTGAGGCAGGAGTTCAATTTCCAACCATGTCCTTATCTGTGAGGAGTTTGCATGTTCTCCCCGTGTTTGCGTGGGTTTCCTCCGGGTGCTCCGGATTCCTCCCACACTCCAAACCATACTAGTAGGTTAATTGACTGCTATGAAAATTGACCCTAGTCTCTCTCTCTGTTTGTCTGTGTGTATGTTAGGGAATTTAGACTGTAAGCTCCAATGGGGCAGGGACTGATGTGAATGAGTTTTCTGTACAGCGCTGCGGAATCAGTGGCGCTATATAAATAAATGATGATGATACCTACATGCCTATTCATTCACTCAATAAAGTAAAGGGTTAATAGACTTCTACTGACGTTTACCACTCCCTGCCCTTCAGCTGAGTCTCACAAACCTTTAGTGTTTAATGAAACAATGATGAAGGAAATTGGTAACATTTTGCTTCAAAAGTTTGTTGATGCTGTCATGTCTTTGGATATATTGTTTTGAAGTTCATCTTTGAATTGGCTGGAGAGGTAAAGAGCAGATTTTCATCAGTTTACCACTTTGTTGCAAACAAAACTCATCAGGACCAGATGTTACTTTACATTTGTGATCCCATACTATTGCATGCTGTAGGAGATGCTTGTAACTCATTATTTTGTAACACATTGTAGCCACAAAAGAGATAGTAAAAGCTTTCAGTTTGTAAGCAGCAATGACTCAATATCAAGTCATATAACACCAGCAACAAAACTCATCAACTCTACCCCACAATTGGCCACAGAATGTACTAGAGCTACAAGAAAGTCTCCATTCCAGATTATATTGGCATGGCTCTATCAAACCAGTGTATTGGCATGGCAGTAGGAAAATACAAAAGTGACCTTTTGTCTGCAGTAGTCCAGGAAGGTTATGGAGAATAAAACCTTTTGACATGAGAAACTCTGACTGCAATCCCAGACCTCATAGAGAGTATTTAATGAGAGAGACTGCATGAGTGTAGTACATTAAGGGCTAGATTTACTAAGCTGCGGGTTTGAAAAAGTGGGGATGTTGCCTATAGCAACCAATCAGATTCTAGCTATCATTTTTTAGAAGGTACTAAATAAATGAAAGCTAGAATCTGATTGGTTGCTATAGGCAACATCCCCACTTTTTCAAAACCGCCGCTTATTAAATCTAGCCCTAAGTGTTTTAACAGTGATTTAAGGATACAGACTTTTTTCTTTCCTCCTTTTTTAAATGTGAATTATGATTGAATTACTTTTGTAATAACAATGTTGTGTGGGTTTAAGTGCTGTGAATATGTTGGCACATTTATACAAAGAATGTAATGATACAGTATTTTTCTCTGGATTTGTCTTTTTGCATAATTTGAACTGTACCCCAAAGGCACAGTGTTAACATGCTCCAGTATGGTCATGACCAAATATGACCTAAATGTATTCTTTACTCAAAGAGCAACCTGAGAAAATGGAGAGATTGTACGTGTCTGTGAGTGTGTGTATAAACATATTTTTGATGTGTGTGTGTGTATATATGTATGTATATATGTGTGTGTGTGTGTGTGTGTATGTATATATGCGCATGTATGTGTGTATGTATGTATGTATGTGTGTCCAGCGACTTTTACACCAATCAGCCACAACATTACTACCTCTGACAAGAGAAGAGAATAACATTGATTATCTTTGTTGAGGGGTGTGACATATTGGGCAGCAAGTGAACAGTCTGTTCTTCAAGTTGATTTGTTGGAAGCAGGAAAAATGGGCAAGTGTAAGGATCAGAGTGACTTTGACTTGGGCCAAATTGTGATTACTAGTAAACTGGGTCGGAGCATCTCCAAAACGGCAAGTCTTGTGGGATGATCCTAGTATGCAGTATTTAGAACCTACCAAAAGTGGTCCAAGGAAGGACAACCGAAGAACTTTTGACAGGGTCCTGGGTGCCCAAGACTCATTAATGTGCGTGTGGAGCGAAGGCTACCCAGTCTGCTCCAATCCCACAGGTGAGATACTGTAGCTAAAATTGTTGAAAAAGTTAATGATGGCTGTGATAGAAAGGTGTCAGAACACACAGTGGATCACAGCTTGCTGCATAGCTGCAGACCTGTCAGAGTGCCCATGTTGACCCGTGTTCACTACCCAAAAGCGTGTACAATGGGCACGTGAGCGCCAGAACTGGACCATGGAGCAATCGAAGAAGGTGGAATGGGCTGATGAGTTAGGTTTTCTTTTCCATCATGTGGATGGCTGGGTACTTGTGCGTCGTTTACCTGCTACAGAATACGCAATGGGAAGAAAGCAAGCTAACTGGTGAAGGATATGTGGTGCTCTGGGAAATGTTCTGCTGGGAAATATTGGGTCCTGGCATTCATGTAGATGTTACTTTGATGCATACCATCTACTTAAACATTGTTGTAGACCAAGCACACCTCTTTATGGCTATGGTATTTCCTGATGACAGTGACCTCTTTCAGCAGGATAATGTACCTTGCCACTCTGCAAAAAGTGTTCAGGAATGGTTTGAGGAACATGACAAACAGTCTCAATCCAATAGAGCATCTGGGGGATGTGCTGGTATAACAAGTCAGAACCAAGGAGGCGCCAACTCGCAACAGGTCTTAAAGGATCTGCTGCTAACATCTCAGGGTCAGATTCCACAGGACACCTTCAGAGGGCTTGTGGAGCCCATGTCTCGACCGGCCAGAGGTGTTTTGGTGGCACGAGGGGCACCTACATAATATTAGGCAGGTGGCTTTAATGTTGTGACTGATCGGTGTGGGTGTATGTTGTATAATTTAATTTCCAATGCAGAAGCCACAGTGGCTGAGCCTTTTGCTTAGGTTTCAGTGCATTTTGGGCTCCATAAAAATGGTTGCAACTTGTATAACTTAGTAATGGAAACACACTAAAATAGTTAATTCATCTGATATGCCATCAAAACTTTATTTAGGAAGTTCCCCTCATTAGAACAAACCAGGGGGTAAAGGTATTAAGGTACGATTTTTGCAAATTGCCGTTATTTGACGACTTTGTCTTCAAAATCTAAAATGCAATGTGTTTTAAAACCAAAAGTTGCCTTTAAACATCTTACTGTTTTAAATTATGCTGAATATTGGCGATTTGCAGAAATCAGAGCTTAATACATTTACTCCCAGGGGTTCTTCATTACTCGACCTCATTCTCTGCATGTCTCAGAAAACAGGCAGGTACTTGAATGATAGAGCCATGTTTCTGCATCCTGGATGTTTTTCTCAGTCGCAGTTCAAATTTGTGTGTGTCTGTGTGTCCCATGTGTATGTGTCGCATGGAAGAGGTGGGGAACACAGAGCCCTAATTTTAGATTATTTTTAACACTTTATAGTGCAAAGAGATATTGTGTGCCATCGCTTAATGTCTTTGTATTTATTCATCTAGTAATAGTTTGAAAACAACTTTAGCCCTATCAAATTATCTACATTTTCCCTAATGTTTCAGGGGCTAGGTGGCCCCCGGCCATTCAGTTATATTCGCCATACTGCCGTTTCTGATTTTCAACTTCAGCCAGTGTGTGTGTTTGAGTATAGTAAAATTTATTTGTACTGTGACCATGCCTTCAGGTTCAGTTATATAGAAAGTTCACACAAGCCTTTGCCAAGGATGGAAGAATTGCATATTAACACATTTTTGTATGCCTGTCACCATAATAAAATTATTGGTTATTATCACTGCTAGAATACATTTATTTATTTTAAATAGATGAGGCATGGTGGAGGTAGGAGCAGATATTGGGATGGATGTGGGGCAAAAATTATAATCCACGCCTGCGTACTGTTGTTCAGAGATCTGTAGCCTCTATCAGTTTGGAAGGAACATGTGCCCAATGAACACATTGGAAGTTTACTATACGAGAGGTACATCTGACTTCTTCACTTCTGAGCTTTTGATTTTCTAGATGCAATGGATTTGGGGCTTTCTAGACAAACCAAATATGTGTTCTGTGCTAAAATGTTTTTACGTTTGGCAAATAAAAAAAAATGCATGAAATGTGAAAACAATTTCTAAATCAGAGGTTAACATATAGCAAAGCAAGTTCCAAGACTTGTATTTGCATCACATTTCTAATTCTAGTGCACTGTAATTTAGTAAAACTACTATTATTCTTCCAAAAACCCAAACAAGCAAGGTTTTATTTCATGTTAAAAGCAGTGACATGAGCTATCACAGCAGGAAAATGATGTTCTATTTTTTTCTAAGTAACTTCGGTCTTTTGTAAAACAAAGGAAAAAAAAACACAACATAATTTATTTCAATTAACAAATTCGAGGCATGAAAAACTTGGCATCGCCTCAATTACCAAACAGGCTTCTGGCCATATTGTAAAAATTAGGGGAAATCCTACTGTTGGAAACCATTAATTGGCATTTTAATAAATGAACATCACACACTTCATGCCAGGAGGCCCAATAAAATATCACAGCAGTGGAGTCCAAGGAACTGCAAATCATTTGTGTTTGCAGTCATTTATATTCGTCTAGTCATGAAAACAAATCATATAATTAGAACTGGAAACTCAGAAAGAGTATTCTAGTGTAGTAAGTCCATAATAGCTAGTATCAGATTGCTACAAATAGGATAAAATATCCAAATGAACTCATAATCTCCACAGAAAAAAGATTTAATAATAACAATAAAGATATGCACGTACAATAAAACAGAAACAATGAGGCTTATCTGTGCAACTCCTAGATAGAGATCACGGATTCCAAGATTCCACCTGGCCAGTGTAGTTAAAGAAAACCAAAGGAGAGAACAGGGAGCTTCCTCCACCTTGACGCGTTTCGTCGTCAGACTTTATCAAGAGGTCAACTGACCTCTTGATAATGTCTGATGACGAAAAGCTGATGGCATAAAGAATATATACAAGAGGACTCTTGTCGTGTATCTACTTTTGGAGTGACTACAACAGATAAGCCGGATATTATTTTATCTTTGGTACAAGGCCATTTCACTTGTTCTTTTGGAGAATATTTTATTTGTGATACACTGTGTGGCGCTTCTATTTTTGTTTTCTAGATCCATTTGGGCACTTGCAAATAAGTGCTAAAAACTAAGGAGCTGCCTGCTGTATTGGACTATACGTTATATTTATTCCTTACACTTTGATGGTGTGTGTGTGTGTGTGTATGTGTATGTGTATATAGATATAGATATGTATATATAGATCTATATATGTGTATATGTATGTATGTGTATATATATATATATATATATATATATATATATATATATATATATATATATAATTATGCAATGCAAATCTTCACTCCTGTTTATCTCGTTCAGTCGCAAGAGATTTTAATACTTGTCACAATAAACCATTTGCCCAATTCTGTACATTTTTTCCCATTATTATTATTGTAGATTTGTAAGGTGTCAGTGCTCCACAGCAACGTACTTGTGTTGTTACATTATAATATGCCATCATCTTATTATTTTAAAGGGTTGTCTACTTTTGTCCACGTGTATTTTTGGCACATTGATTCTACTTTGAAGAGAGAAATAAAATGCTATAATCAGGGAGTTGTTCCCAGATGGGTTTATGGCTAAAATAAACATGCAAATGTTCCCAGAGGGTGGAGAAAATCGCATTTATCTCAAACTTCAAGAGGGGAAGGGTGTTGGTGTCTTTGTGATAGATTTGTGTCTTAAAGTAAGACGTCAGAAGGTCTCTGCATTGCGTCCTCTTGAAAGGGAGCTGGAATCTTGCCCTAAAAAGCAGCTGTGTTGTAATTAAAGTTGTGCTACAGAGATGAAAAAGAAAGGAAAATCAGAAAATGAAAGCTTAGCCTTTGTGTTTGAAATATTGTCTACCGTCTCTTATCTTATGCTACTTAATTAGTGGAAGCTACAATAGTTGCATACTGTACTTTATTGTCCCTTTTTCCTTGGGAAATTCATTAGGTGCTGATAGAATAGGATATTATTCTACAAACTACAGGACAAGTAATTACACTGTGAGATTGTGATATATTGTGCAGTCTATAGGTAAAAAAAGAACATAAGCTATCGGCATTAATATTCCCAAAGCTGAGTAAGATTAAATATAATGTATTAGAATTGTGTATAAAGAGACTAGAGGTTCTGCAGGACCTATTTAATTATAGCATTGTATTTTGTCACCTAAGGAAATTACACATGTGCATCAAAATAAAATGTAGCAGAGATAAAAATGTAATGGAAAGGTTGGTAGTTAAAAATCTTTACATTAAAATAATTCTATCTACTTCATCTAAAACAAATGCCACCCAGTCACGCAATTTGCTTGTGGCTCCTCCCAATATAATAGAAATGCTGTAACTTAAAAAGTTGAAACACTGAGTGTATTATACACTTTTCTCTCTTCTAGAGATGTGATATTTTTGAAATTTCATGAAAACTTTGTGAATTTGTTTCCATGCATCCACTTAATATGCAGCGATACCTGGTAATAATATAGATCATGTATTAAGCAATACAATTTAGTAACAAAGGTTCTGACTTGTATGCTCATTTCTCACTGCTACTATTCACAGTACGAACACTTTTTAATGGTTAACAGTTAAAACAGTTAAAAATAAATGTGACAAAGCGTATCATTTAATATAAGATATTTCCCTGTGAACCTCAGAACCAGATTGCTGCTAGAACTGTCATGTGCTGCTGTTTTAGAAACAGCTTCTGTTCCCAGTTTTCAGAATATATATTGTACTTAACCTTTTACAACGTCTGAGGCCTAATTAGAGTTTTAAATAAAAAATGTAAAGCATAAACTAATGTTTCATGCTACATTTCTAATTCTTATTAGGATTACTTTTTGGTGTTTTCCTCTATGGAATGGACAGCTAATAGAAAACAAATGTCCATTCAAACAACTTTTCCCTCTATGGAAAATAATGAAGATCTTGTATAAAACTAGTTTATGGCTCTGTAGGGCACAATGAAATATTGTTGACCTCAGATCGTTTTGCAAAGCTTTAAAGTAGTTAATGGCATGTAACAATTTTATAAGTCAATTTCTTGTAATTTAAAAGGAAGCACCTGATGAAATCAGGTAGGTTTTGCTCAGAATGAAAGGTCCAAAAAGTGTAATAAAATGTAATGTTGTATATGACCGCTGCGTTAACATGGCAGTCATGGTTTGGAAGTAGGTTCATTTACGAACTGCGATACTCACTGAAGTAATGTGGTATCTAATGCACTACAATGCTGCATATTTTATTAATAAACTGTTTAGTTTTGACAATGAAAAAATATTATACAAGCGTAGGACCCTGCTGAAAAAGAGAACTTGGTAGGAGTCCCAATGGAGGGATCCCCACCAAAATGTTATTCTTAAGAAGTAAGCGGATTTAGTACAGGGGTTATTTAAAATGGAAAAACGTTGTAGTTGCAAATCCCCTTCAGTCATGCAGGGTTTAAAACTGTTGTTATGTGGACATTTGTCAATAAAAGGTAAGCAAAAGTAAGGCCCAAGGGTCAAACGCCGACTGTTAGGTAATAATAGATTCTATTGCTTCTTCATTGTAACCTCTTGTAATTTGTCCTTCCCTTCAACCAACTGAATTTGTTATTGGATGTTGAACGTTCTAATTCTATCTCAAACACAGTATAATTTTGTGGTCTTGTCATACCAGTGTGAGAGAAGAGAGCTCAGGACCTGTAACTAACTATATTTGCATTTTAGACTTGGCACCATGTACGGTTCTGCATATAAGACTTTGCACCAAGCATGGCTCAACTTTGCATACTTGGCATCACTTATGGCACAGCACACTATTCTCTAGTTTAGCTTGGCATCTATATCTCAACTTAAAATACCTAGCACCAAATATGGCTTGGAATATCTTGTATGCTAAGTTTTGTAGCCTGCACTTAGATTTTGCAAATATCTGTTAACACTTTCCTGTGTTGTAGGTACCTCCGGGCTCTGCTCTGCTAGCCATTTACACTGGAGTTGAGTCTGTAAACTGCTGTGCTGGCTTAAGCTGCTGGCTCTGATTCAGTTAATATTTAGCAAGGCAGGCTCCATAAGACACTATGTGAATTTTGAAACCTGTAGGTATGCTCCACAACAAAATATTCACTTTTTAAGTCACCAATTGCATTGAGTTGGAGATGTACCTAAACATTAAATAGAGGTCTCTGTAGTAGGTGGATTGTAAATTGGAGTCTGTATAACGTAGTTGACAATGGCAGCTTGTCCAATTATCATTCTCAATACAGTTGTACCACTCAGTGTATTCTTGTTGATTCCTTTCTTTGAGTTGATTCCTGGAGAACTGACCAGTCTGAGAAGAAGGAATGAGTATAACAGCATTTCTGTTTTACTAGCAAGGAGGAGGATTTTTTTTATTTTAAAACCACATTAGCGCAGAGTTCTTATTTAAACCTATGCTTTGTTTTAGGAAGCATATTGGTATTCAAATACTGCTTTCCATTACATGCTGCTTTCAATGAACTTTTTACAAAGTGCATAACAATTTTGTGTACAAAATGTGGTTCTGAGTTCTAGACACAACATCATATTAGAGGAACTTTCCTGTATTTTACATGGGCTCCTTGTGTACTGAAAAAATAATTAAATAAGTTGTTCTTGACTTTGAAAATATTTCTTTCTCTTACTCCAAGTTTTTTTTTTGTTGTTTTTTGTTTTTTTTAGCATTGCTCTCTATAAACTTTTTTCTTTTTTTAAATAAGAATACCAGACTAAACGTGACATTATTGCAGAGAGTTACACTTGTTATTTCTGTCTGGTGACATGCACATTATATTATTTCATCTTGTAAGTAGGAGTATGTTTGTGTTATTGTGACCACTAGCAGCTGTAATATTGATAGTACTGCATACTTGCCAACTCTCCCGGAATGCTCCATATCCGAACAGAACTAGAGCCGTAGTGACGCGATTCTCGGGGAACCTGCGCATCATTACGTCACGGGGGTGGGGTCAAATTGATGCAATTCATCAAGCACAGTCCCCTCTACTCATAACCTCTCCGGTAACCTCTGGAGGGGCACTTCACAAAGTTGGCAAGTACGTAGTACTGTACTAACATAAGTCATACTTGCCAACTTTGAATAGTTGGTTTCCGGGAGCCTGTCATGGGAGGTGAACGTGACGGGGGCGGGGCTCCAAAATGCGCATCATTTTGGACCAGCCCTGTGACGTCATGACGCAAAACGCGTCATTTGACAGCGGGGGGCGGGGCCAAATGCCGCAATTCCCCGGGAATCGCGGCGTTTGGGAGCCAATTCTGCCCACTTCACTCTTACAAAATGTGGGAGTCTCCCGGACATTCTGGGAGAGTTGGCAAGTATGACATAAGTGCTCACTACAAATTACCAGAGGGCAGAGCACCAAAATTTGCATTTAAAGCTGCACTATTACCTACAGAAAATATCTTGTGAACGTTTCCTTCCCCTTAGCCGGAACGCCCCAAAAGCTGCTCAATGAATGAGGTTTTTACGGTGTATGCAGAAAATCAATGCTGTTCACCACTTTAAAATGGCAAAGGAGGGTTGTGTGTGAGCAGGAGGAGAAAAAACAAGTTGCATTCTTTTTATATTGACTTGTAATTGGTCCTCCAGCTCACAATCCCACCCACTCCTATACCAATTTTCATTTAGGCTGGTAAGAGGAACATAGAAGCCCCAGGAAAACAACTTCATGCAGCAGCCTCAGTGTTCCAGTTAGGGCGAGGGGAACATTAATAGTCATTTCTGTAGGTTATAGTGCAGCTATAAAGTGGCTTTATGGTAAAAATGGAATAAAAACTGTATTTGTATGTGAGATAATCTACAGTAGTGTGTCAAACTCTGGCTGAGATTGTAATACTGTAAAAGTATATATATTATATACTTAGATTGTAAGCTTGCGAGCAGGGTTCTCTTACCTCTCTGTCTGTATGTATTACCCAGTATTGTTTTATTAATGTCTGTTCCCAATTGTAAAGCGCTACGGAATTTGCTGGCCCTATATAAATAAATAAATGATGATGATGATGATGAATTGTTGGAATATTAACGTCTTTATCTGTTGCAAGTCTTATATAATGTATTGGTGAGCAAACATTGTATTAGTGGGCTCTTTTATGCATTTGTGAAACCAAACAAATTGCAAGTGAGAAAGATAGTGTTAACTCTGAATCTAGATGAGTAAACTAATATGTACAACTAGAAGTTTTAAACCTTTAAGTGATTTCAAACGTATCCATAATTGTTGATCCAAATATTATTTTTCCAGCTTGTTTTTAAATAGTTTTGTTGTTTTCTTTTTTTGAAAAGTACTGATGACCATGACCACAGCAACATAAACAGCCAACTTTGCAATCAATTATCACCCATTTAATGTTGTTGTAGAATAACCCAAACTGATAACACACTTGCCGCCCACCGTTTATACTGCCATTTGAGGCATGATATTCAGCTGTTTTTTGTTTGTTTGAAATCTCAATTTAGTGTCTTCTGATAGCTCCAAAGATATCCAACAATCTCCAATAATATTTTCATAGTGTAGAATTCATCCCTCATTCTCATCCATAAGTAGGGCTACATATGTAAGATCCCTCTCTCTGTATGTTAAAACACGTTGTTGTTTATAGTATATGCATTATTAGGTCCCTTGCTCATTTATATTAATGGTGTCCCATTTTATTTAATGAAATTAAGCATATATAATTTGTAATCAACTTCTGTATGCTAAAACTGTTATTAATTTATCCATCTAAGTATTCCTGCACTCACAGATAATCGGCAGCATTTTTCTGGTGGTGGCACAAACAAGGTTCTTGCCTTACTTTCTGGCAGACAGCCATCACTTAATTCCCTTCCACTCATGAATTGCAGGAGGGAGTGCAGTGTGACCCCAGACACCTATAGATATGGCTATTAGCATGGTGACTGGCAGCTTAAGTGAGTATGGGTAGAGCAAGGGTAGGACTCTTCATCCTGGTACCTTTTACATGCACGTCCAGCATCTGCGCTGCTATTGCAATGACTACAGGAGGTAGGATAGGTGACTAGTGTCTCACTGTGCACCTTCCGGCTGTAGTTGTTGCAAGGATAGTGACTGGCGGCCAAGTGAGGGAAGAGTTTGGGGAGAAGAACTGCCAAAGCCACCTCTTTTAGCACAAGTTGCATGAATGCCCTTACCAGCACCTACCAACTATCAGGGAGTCAATCAAGATATGAAAGGGTAAGGATTAGAAACTTCGTATCGTGGTGTATAAAATATGGTAATCCAATTGAGAGATATATATATATATATATATATATATATATATATATATATATATATATATATATATATATATATATATATATATATATATATAATGTCTGGTATTTGTGTTTTGTTTTTCATGTATTAAGTTTTGCTTGGCACTGTACTAACAGCGTAAACTAATAAACGACTAAGAAACTGCACACAATAAGTGAGACATTGATATAACACACTGTTAAGCTTAGGAGATTTAGTAAATAACATAATACACACACACACATGGTCATATAACCACAAATTCATATTACTTTTTTTTTCAGCAGCCAGCACAATTAGTTTAGAACGTGTTCCAGTTATGCAGTATTGGAGGAGTATTCTTGTTCTCTCTAGAGCTTATAGTATGTTGATGAAAGTAAAACATAGGTGATGACAAGGCAGAAACACTTTGTGACATGTGCAGATAAGGTGACATGAAACTCGAGGTCATGGAAAGGGTCAGCATACAAGACAATATTAGAACAAAGATCTTTTCAAGTCAAGTCATATGTCTTATATCACTAGATATAGTCTGCTCATTTATACACTCAGGACTGTGCAACATTTTAGGTTTTTTTTACATACATTTGCAGTTCTGTTAGAACAGAAATGTAGCATTATTACTTCCACATTTTTTAGTTACGGTTTAATTGGTCATTTAGAAATGTATCCTAGTTTCTAGCTCCTACATAGAATACAAATCTATTATTATACGTTGGTCTACATTAAATTAAGGAAATTGACTGTATCCTATTTCTGCCTGGTGAAATCCTACGGATTATGAAATGTTTGGCAGGGATGGAAATGCATGAAGTGTTTTATTGTCCTTCAAGACAGCTAGGCCGGCACAGATACAATGATCGCTTTTCATATGGAAATAAGTTATTTGAGATTTAAATGAACAAAATAAAAGCACTTTACCTAGGTGACATTTATATTTGAAACTGCATATTGCAATGATGGCTGCACAAAGGATATTGCACAATAGCATTATGGCTACAAAGTGGCCATTTTGTCATAATGCGTCTTTTACATTAACAATTTTCACGTCTCAAGAGATTTATTTATTTTTTGCCTGAGAGGTTACTCTAAAAATATAATTACAATGTGTATGTTATATTATGCAGGTGATCCTAATGAATTGATACCCACCATGGTGCCCCCAACCAAAGTTTTATAAGTCAGGTGGGGGACTCTCCCCTACCAACTCTCTGCTTTTACTCTTAATGTCTGTGCCAATACCCACTAGGTTTGACACTTCCAGAAGACTAGAGAACTGGAGTGGAATTGGGCAACTAATTACCAGTTTGTTATAGTATTGATCATAGCTAGTGAAACTACTGTATATTCTAAGCAAAACCTTTTAAGTAAATGTTGTAATATTTGTCAACCTAATTATTTAATATACCAAGTTACTCTGTAACTTATGTAAGAAGTTATGTAACATAGCAGCAGCTTTATTAAGCGGCTCATGAAAGTCTGTGTAATACACCTATTTGTTTTTGTTTGTTTGTATAAAAATGGCTTATACAAAATATTGCAACACTTTGCACTGTAGTTTGCCTGATAGGACAGTTCAGTGTGCTTTGTGTATCTTTATCAGTCTGCACTGTTAGTGTGTCAGGGTCATCTGTGCAGTTTAGCCAATTAATGCAAAGTAGATCTATTTTCTCTCTTTTCATAGCAAAGGTCTCATCCCATATGGCATCAAATTTCCTTATAAGGTCGTGTCCTACAAAGGATAAAGCAAATGTATAACCTTGCAAGCATTTGGGACATGGTCAAATTGAGCACAATGACCCTTATGGCTTAGAGAAACATGCTCAAGGTGAACAGTGGTGGCAACTGGTCAGCATATGTACACAAAGGTTACCAACACTTGGTTAAAAAAAGCCTTGTTTAGGGTTAGGTTAAGGTCTCCATTGCTTGACTTGTTTGTGTTTGTTTTTTATTTACATTGTGAGAGAATCTTAAAATACATTCCTTATAAACTAAAAAAATGTATTTCATATATTTGAAAACAAATCATTTTACATTTGATTAGTTAGAACGCTAATTAAATATATTTTGTGTATTACATCCTAGTGTATATTAAGCAAGTCAATGAGATATATTGGTTATACATTGCATTAGCTTGAAATGTTATCCAACTAAGCTTTCTCTTACTCTTCTTTGCCCAATTTTGCTTCTTAAATGCCTCCAAATTTCTATGATAAAGTTGGGGTTTTCAGAAGATAAATAAGTCATTTCAGTGAACAGATGGTCCTGAGTTATCTGCATGTGTTGGATAATCAGTCAGATAAAACCTTTTTATTATGCTGCAGATTATAAACACCCTAATTTAATATATTCCAATTGAAAATGAAGGGTGAATAATGAAATGTTCTCTTGATTGGTTCTGATAAAGGGAATGACCCTTGCAGTATACTGTAAATAACATGAGAATATTTCATGATTTAAATATTTAACACACAAATTAGCAATGATTATATGAAAATGCACATTTTGTTATATGTAAAAAGCATCACATGTCTTAATGTATTTAATAATAATAATTCATGTAGAAGAGTGGAGCAGTGTGGTTTTCTTTATCTTTTCTTTCCTACATTTAAAACTCCTACTTTAAATATAACTCAGTTATATTTTGAGTGATATTAATACAAATATAGGACTTTATAGACTATACAATATTGTTTTTTCATCAAATTTTTAGATTTGTCTGCATCCTGCATGATTTTCTATTTTAATAGATAATTCTTTACCTGCTAACCTTGTGTAATTTCCTTATCTGTTATAGAAATGGTGGACTCCAACAACTTAATTGCATTCAGCGGCTTGGCGAACAGCTCAAATTACAACACTTTTGTATTAGATGAAGAGCGGGGAAGACTATACGTTGGAGCTAAGGATCACATATTTTCTTTTAACCTGGCTAACATCAAAGATTTTCAAAAGGTATTTTTATGTGAATATTATTTTGTATTTTACACTTCCTGTATTGCCAAAACATGTTGTTAAAAAATCCTCTATCATGTTAAAATTTACATTACTATATAACAAACAGCTGTCATACAGACATATAGAGCAATAAAGTAGTATGTTTAGCATAAACACATGATGTATTATTTCATCTGTGTTTATTGATATTATTCTTTAAATAGAGTATTGTACATACATTAGCTGTGTTTAGAACAGTGCATTTATACCAGCAGCACATACACAGGATTTTGACAGTGGTGGTTCTAAATTTGCCTTCTCTGAAAATATATTGGTAATATAAATTATATATTTAAGCAAAAAGTATGCATGGCATAAAGGAGTCTGTGTCCATTACTTTTTAAAGTGCTAAAAATATCAATGAAACCAATTCAGATTTTAAACAGTAACTGGTTTAGTATGGGCATCTGTAATACCACTTGCTGTGTTTTTTATGAGAATTGTTCCAGCAAATCCATTTTCTGGTTTATCTGGTTAGTAAGGAGTTCCACTGTATTATTCTCCAATCCAGCTCTACTTTCTTAATCGGTCTCAGTTTATCAAAATGATATATAACATTCCCCTGGTCTTTGATGCTATAGTTTTGGTTTAGGTTGTGAACAATATTGTTATTGTCTCTTTCTTGTTGATAACAAATTAATAAGTCATCCACATACTTCGGTATAGATCCACCTGTTTTATTTTGGTAGAATCAGAGATTTGATCCTTCTTAATCCTACATGTGTATTGAACTTGGATACTTCTGTCTTATACGTTTACTTGTTGATTCACTACTGAGAGGAAAAATGTGAAGTTGAAGTGACCATCTACAGTTACCTCAGTTAAGACTCCAGGGGGTAAATGTATCATAGTCCGGTTTTTGCATCCTGCGTGAGATGACAGCTAAAATTTAAAGCAGCGCTGCCTTGTAAAGGCAAGTTTCCATTTACAAGGCAGCGCCGATTTAAATTTTAGCTGTCATCTCGCCGATCTCGCGCGGGATGCAAAAACCGGACTATGATACATTTACCCCCAGGTGTAATTATAATGATGCGTACCTTTTCCTGAACTCTACAGGGTCTCCATTATCTGCTTCACAGGAAATAAGCTCAATGACAGGGGCGTTTTATGAATTTAGTGGGTCTCTGTGCAATAGCAGTGCTTGCCCTCTCCCTTCTTGTATGCATACCTCCCAAAATATTTTTAATTCAGAATTGGGGGGCATAGACTCACCACATTGAGGAAGAAGTGATCAGTCTGGGAGGATTGTGTGGTGTTAGCATAGCAGCTTATAAAACCAAAACTGGCTTCACAGTTTGCTTGCCAACACATTCCATCTCTCAGAAAACATCTTTCACACACTCTTTACTCATCATAAAAGTTATGGAAAATGTAATTTGTTTTCTTCATAATATTCCTAGAGGATAAACTGACCCTACTTTCTTATTATTAAAGCTGCTAGCCATCCCTCTTCTTCCCCCCATCTCTCTATTTACCTTAAAATCACAGTAGCTGCTGTTAGATGAGGCACGGTGTCTGGTCCTTCTCTTAGTGTAGACTGCCTGGTCGCATGCATTGGATCACATGATACAGCAGCTGAGAGTCACATGATCTGGTAAGGGGACTCCAGCTTTTACACTGCAATTGAACAGCAGATTTTGCTGGAGAAAGGCAACCAGTGATGATGGGCCAACCAGTCAAGGATCTTGTGTGCCCCCTCCCCCCCCCCCCCGACCCGACTTTTGGGTCTGTGTGCACTGCACCCATGGTGTATATGCCACAGGACAAAGATCTTGCACTTTGAGAACACCTTGCAACAAGGTTCAGGTAACTTTGGGGAAACAAGGCGTGCTTCTGAATGGATATCATCAAAGTATACCTTTAGTGTTCTATTAAAGTAAACTAGAGGAAAATAAAAGTTTGGTCATGTGTCTTGTTGCCCAAAACGTGACTGTATTAATCTGAACTAGCTTGTTCAGAGATTTGAAAACACCCATTTTAATGAGTTTATATTTTTCCAGTCTTTCCCAAATACAATAGTCCTTCATTAACCCATTTAAGTCCACTAACTGTGTGTTTACATTGGGTCAGAGCAGGCCTGATTCCTACATGCTGTTTTTTGTATAGGAGCTAGAAATGGCAAATAAATGATCCAGGGTGTGGTTGTACAAATGACGCTGGGATGTCATTGACAGCCCAGGACTACATAGAGATGGTCAGGAACCATTATTAATGGAACAGAACAGTAAAGTGCAGAGTTGGGTAAAGAATCCTTCACATTGCCAGCAATTAACCCTTAGTGTACTGTAGAATAATATTATAAAATGTACATGTGTATTGTTAGATATGAATAAGCAAAATGTAACCGATAACAAAGGCTATAACAAGCAATGCATTATAAATAGCAGTACTAACATTGGGTTGGGTGTGAATGTAGACATAAAGTATTTTCATTGTTTTTACAAAATTCCTGTAAACTGTACATTGCTTCGTAGACTGTAATATTTGAAGCTTTTGTTTAAATGATTATAAATACAAAAAAACATTATATAATTAGGGTTAGATAGTCCTATGTACGATACAGTATATACTGTCTTATGGTATGAAAAGTCATAACTTGGAGTCATTTATAGTTTAAAATATTATTCAAAAGGAATGTTATGACAACCATGAAAGAATAATACTAATCTAGTCAAAACATAATCTTTCATATTGCCATCAATTCTAGTTTCATATTCCAGAAGTCTGTCTGAGAGGTTATGTTATATGGTGTCTGAAATCCACTTTCAGCTCTAACACTCTTAAAGGGTGTCAAGTCAAAATATAATACATAGTTTACAGACAGCAGCACATGGAGCCAGCTGACTTAAAACAAAAACTGTACTGTGCACGCCACAAAAAAAGGATCATAAAGTTAATTGCTATAAAATTTTAGATGAAATTGAATATATAAATGAAATATATTATTTCAAGCATTGACTTCTTCATGCAATGACATGCAAAGATATCTTTAGTAACTCTTTATGTACAGGCTGAAGCGATAAAAATCCCTATTGCCCTTTGATAAATCGGCACCATAGAGTCCATTGCACTTATTATAGCTGTTTCAGATTTGTAAATTTGTGTAAAATTAGTAATTGCAATGCCTTAGAGTCTGCATTTAATGTAAGGGACAAAGAAAAGTATTAAATTGTGAAGGGAAGTTTTTAAACAAATAGCCCTTTATTATGCCACTTTGGACTATACACTTGCTCTATGGCTTTAGAAAACCTTAGACCTTTGGAGATACACAATTCAGTCAGACTATCTCTTGCAGAGAATTGATTTCTCCTTGCTCAGCAACATTCACATGTATATTCTGACAATCTTTGCTACTCACAAATTTTAAATGTTTTATTTTGATATGCCTATTACTGGGTGTAAATAAAGCTGCTATAATATAAGCCCCCGAAACCAACACCCCTGAATTGTCGACCCCTCCATTCCTGTTATTTTATTTTTCCATATCTAGCATGGCCTCTCATGTTTTTGTTCTGACAGCCGTGCCTAAAACAGATAGTAGTTCCAGGTTAGTAATTGATTTGATACATATGCATTGTCTATACTCTCCCTATGCCATTCTTATTTTACTTCTTATACTTTGAAATAACAATAATGGGAATTTACAAATTCAAACCCTGTCTTATTAAAATTGAAAGCAATTGTACTATTGCGATCAAGTGAAAGAGAAGTGATTGGCCATTAAGGAAAATAAACCTCTGTAGATCGTTTACAGCTGTCTAAAAATGCAAATCCAATAAAGTGAATGTGATTGCAGCTAATTTTTATCCAGGTGTTAAGGTATCTTAATCACCTGATACCATACAGCACAAGTGCCAATATCTGTTTAATGTTACATGTAAACTATCTGGTCTGGGAATATGGTCTGTAACTCACCCTTTCTTCTATTTATATTACATTATCCAAGGTTCCCAAAAGAATCATTGTCTGGTATTAAATGAGGATCATATTTTATTCTGTACCTAATTCCTAAAAGCTTTTCAACAAGCATGAATAATTGACTGTGAGGATCTCGGGATTTTGCAATGGGTGAGAAGCCCTTTTTACTTTGCTAGAAGTACTAAGCTTAGGTAGTATTAAGAGACTAGTGGTAATCATAGTCTGTATTAGTGATGCATCTGTAGCTAAATACCTGTTGCGTGGCACAATACCAAGCCAGTTTACAGGCATTATATAGTTTATCAGATTTGTCCTTTTGGTTTGGAATGTCACTGTCATTAGTCGCATAAATAATCGTGATGGTCATCCCAAGCAGGTGATACCAATAAGGTATGCTGGTGTTGCTGGAGAGATGTATCGTTACTGCAGTCTTGCAGATGGGAACATTATATTTAAAAATTTATTTTATTGAAAATTGGTTAACGTACAACTAATTTAATTATTTCAAATTCACAATATAATTTACGTTTAATGTCTTTCATTTAATCTATATGTAAAATGCTCATCTAACACCCCCTAATATAATTTGCAAAGTACCATCAACTTGGTTTCTTCTCCACATGGATACAAAGTAACTTTATTAAATGCTGTCACATTAAGAGCAACAATTTATGATTATAATGGGGGAATTCAATTCCCCCCCCCGAAGTAGCGCCACAATAACTCTATTACTGTTGTTATGGTAAAGTTAACCCGGCTTTCAGCTGCGAGCAAAAAGCCGGCTTTGAAACTACCATAATAAAGGTATTTAAGCGCACTATTACTGTAATAGCAGCCTGCGCACTTTACTTTTTACAGTAATGCGGCCAATTGAATTCCCCCCCCTAAGAATAAGACCGAGCAAAGTGTTGTGCAGCTATTGTGCTGGCTTTAATGCATGAACATGTTATACTATTCTACCTCTAAGCTCCCCAGGTAATAGAGGCATTAGAGATGATGTAAATTAAAATATTGCATTAAAATCAGATTATATGTATGATAGTTTAGCAGGTGACGGATTGGTTTATCCAAGATGAACGATTTGTTTAAGAATTTTGCATGCACTTGAAATAATGCTTATTTAGTAACTGGTATATTCCTATTTGGCAGACACTCTGAGCCCCAGTGTTTTTTTTTGTTTTTTTTGTGTGTTTGAGGTCAAGCAAGGTAGTTCAACTTTACAGTAAATAATATGACATATCTTAAGCATTTAGACAAACTTTAACGTTTTTTAAATGCGTTAATAAATCTTGTATACTCTAGATTTGCTAAACATCTGTTAAAGTATGCAGTATTAAATGGTTTAATTTTAATTGTGTAATTATCTTTTTGTCAATGTAAATACAGTGTTTCGTTTATTATGCAGCAATATTGCCATAGGCTTCAATTTATATTTTCCATATTGCTTCATTTATATAAAGTCACAGTGAAGAAATTGTTTTGATTTATTTTCACTGCATACGAAAATATTAATGATTCTGAAGTTAACAAATAATACTTTGGAACATATGTATGTGAATACTTTCCAGTGCACAATTCCTCCTTTTTCCATTGCTTTTTATTTTAAATATTGAAATGATTATGGTGCCTTTTTATATACCATTAAAAGAGAGGGGAAAACATATATTTTATTACATATACATAGTTGTCTGTTAATTTCACAGATACTTTAGAGGACTTAGGTATCCAATGTCAACAACGAACATGTCAACATTCAGAATGTCGACACCGTTAAAGAACAGCCTACAACATAACCAACTTGGTCATCATGTATAATTTTTGGGGAAAAGTCTTTTAAGCGATTAGTGATCAATTTTGCGTATAGTTTGATATCTACATTTAACAGTGAGATGGGTCTATAACTAGGGCACAAGGATGGATTTTTTTCCCTCTTTTAGGAAAATTGTTATATGGGCTTCTAGGGATTGTCTTGAAAATTGTTATTCTGTGGAAATCATATTGAATGCCTGTAGGAGCATAGGGAGAAGCTTGTCTTTAAATGTCTTATAATAAGATATGGTGAAACCATCTAGATCCAGGCTTTTGCCAGAGAGAGAAGAGTAAATAGCTTGTTCCAGCTCTAGGGATGTGATAGGCAATTCTAGAGATTCCCAATCCTCTTGAGAGAGTTTTGGGAACTGGATAGAGTGTAAATAATTATCAATCTCCTCCCCTTGAACCCGTCCCCCTGGGTGTTGTAAAGAACTAATGATGTAATATAGTTTTAGAGTAATAGGATTGGAAGGTATTTGCTATTTTTCCTGTTTGAAAATGTATGTGACCTGATTCGTCTTTAATAGAGTGAATATATGAGGTGAGTCTCTGGGCCCGAAGAAGGGATTTCGCTAGCATTTTAATTGGTTTATCTCCCCATTGTTAGAGGTGGTTGCGGCATTTCCTATAGGTAAGTTTAACTTTGTCATTCAATAAAACATTCAATGGTGCTCTTGCCTTTATCAATTCTGTGTAGTGTTCTTTTGATAAGGAGGATTTATGAATAGTTTCTAATCGTTGAATGGTTTTTAAGAGTGTATTTATTTGTATATCTCTCTTTTATCATGTATGTTCCTAGTCGGATACATTTTCCTCGAATGATGTATTTGTGTGCTTTCCAGATGGTGATCTTGGAGGTATCTATAGTGTCATTGGTGGTTATATATTCCTCAATAGAGGATTCTAATTGTGTCTTACAATATGGGATCTGAAGTAGGTTTTCATTAAGTCTCCAAGTTCATTGCTGTGACACTGGTCTGGGTAGTTGGATAATGGTAAAGGTAGGGCTTGCTGCGTTTAAACTAAACATATTTAATATTTTATGCTAATTGGAAAATATTCACTGTTTCAAGAAACTTTACATGTAAGTTTGAAAGTCAAATTTCAATATTGCTCAATACTGAATGTAGAAAATTAATTTATTTTTTTTCCTGCATATCTTTTAGATTATTTGGCCTGTAACAAACACTCGAAGGGACGAATGCAAGTGGGCAGGAAAAGATATTGTTGTAAGTACAATACTTAATGGCTATTCAAGATTTTATTTTTTTAAATGTTAATTTTTAAGAGACTGTGTTTTCTCTCTCTTGCTGAAGTTCATTAATCTGTGTATTTTATCATATATTTAATCTGTTCACATCACCAGATGAATGTTGATTCTATTTCTGTTTTACATGATGTGTAAATACTATTTTTATGATATCCAGTAATGCAAGTAAAGGGAAAATTATTAATAACTGGAACCTTGCTGTACAATAGCCAAAATGTATCTTAGATGGCTTACATTTTTGTATATTGGCAAAATACAATGTTTATATCTTCATGAAAAAAATTGGAAAATATTAATCATCAAAGGTAGATAAAACATGTTTTTGTTATTTTGAATGCAACGTCCAATCAAATTTTAGCGTTATGGATTTATTTTTTTTGAAAAGCACTGGTTTAATAAAATTACAAAAATATGTTAAACATTGCCAGATTCTATTTTATCGCAATTTAGAACCCTTCTCCCTCCTCTAGGATTAGGTAGAAAAAAATGGCTATTCATATGTATGTAATAACCGCTTGTAAGTGTTATGCCCCTGAGTGATGTGTTTGGTGAGCTTGCCGCTTTTGGGACATGACCTTGTGTATTGGGGGATTAAGAGTATTTAGATACCTGCTTCGGTGCCCAGGGAAAAATGTCGTCCTTCAGAGGAAACCTTCTCTATTGGTAACACAAGCTTACCTTCAAGGTATTTTGTTCTCTTCAAACTGAAGTTGGGGTAGGATGTAATGCCGTATGTTGAGTGTCAGTCAGCCTTCATACCAAGAGGGAGGTTATGGAGACAAGTGATGTCTAGAGGAGTCAAAGATCATAGTCAATGAGTTGCCATGTAATCGTGAAAGGTGTAGACAAAACAGGTGCTGTCAGCCTGACGTGTTGAAGAGTCGAGTGACATGAATGTGGATATATTACTCGGAGAGACATCCAGACAATGCGTGCGTGAACAGAGTCTGTCCACCTGAACGTTGAGTGTGACAGGGAATAGCAGAGAGTGGAGTGCGATACCCTGGAGTGACGGAAGAGCAGAGCAAGTGAACTGGTCCTGGTAGAGTGAAGGAGAGCAAGAGACAGTCCCAGTCAGAGAGAATATCTGTTCTGGGAAACATGTATGTGATGCTTCAAATGTAATTGATAAAACCAAGGACTATGCTGGATGGTGAAGTTGTGATAAAAATTATTTCATCTGAGAGATGGTCTTGCACCCATTCATTTGTCACCAGGGCTACATTTACTTTAGGTAAGTTGGCGGTACAATAGCGCACACATTCCGATCTGGCCCTTTGGTCTGATTTCTTCTGCTAGATCTGTATCTGTTTGGCTGCATCTGTGGGTGGCTGAATTGAACAAGTGAGACTGTACACATGTTCAACCAGTTGACACCAGTAAACTGTATTTTTGGCCACAAATGACCCATCTGTGATTGTCAAAATAGGCCAAATTATTATATAACAAACTTACCACATGTGGCCACCGTTAAGTATTGTGAAATTGAGCAAATAAAAAGACAGAATCTGTCAGGTATCTTCATATAGTAGGGTCAAGTGCTTAACACTTCCTGCAATTCATGGGTGTGGTTTTCTTCTTGTCATTTATTCAATTAAAATTTATTTTAAGTGTTTATTTTTATTTTTATTTTTTAAATATAATAGGGTAGTGGCCTTTGGTCCCAGTATATTTGACAGTGGATCCTCTCTTGCAAAATATTCTGGCATTCACATCCCAGGTTTGGGAAGAGCCGCACTGCTTTGCAGCGTGGGCCTGGTAGTGTCTGGAGGTGTGCACCTATACTGTCTAGAGCTGGGTATGGTGTGGGACTTAGAGGGGAGGAAGGGAGCTGCCTGTTGGTTTGTTTTTGTATTACACAGTGTCCGAAATGATTTGTCTTATTAAAAGTATAAGATCACAGCAGTTCTCCAACAGCTATGGTACAAGAATCAAGTGCTTTTTCCTTGAATGCAAATGGACCTCTGCACCAAGGAACATCCCTGAAAATGTAGCTTCTCCACCCTTTTATCTCTTTCCAATAATATTGGTTAGCAAAAAGGAAATCATGGTTTTGCACTAGTCCAAAAAAAGAGACAACCCTTTTGCCATGTCTAGTATAAAGTGTGCATCATTTTACCACATTTTTTTGTACCTCAATCACATTAATATACTATTTATGCTTTACATGTTCAAAAAAGAGTAATAAAGTATATTAAGTAATGTAACCATTTTTATATAGCAAAATAGTGTTATGAGACATATGCACAATGTTTTCATTGGAACCTTTAAAGCTAAAGGTTAAGTGTGTACTATAATATTATTGAACTCTACGTGCAAAATCCATTAAGGAAGAGATATTTTTTTCAAGTTGAGAAATAGAATGTAAAGACCTTTGATCTCTAGGGCAGAAGTACATAACAAATGTCTGACCCACAGTCACCTGCCATAAAGCGTAATACCAAATACATAAACAAAGAATGAGACATCGGTTTTATTACTTAACTAGACGATTTAACTTTGAGACAATCTCAGACAAACACCCATTTACCTTAGCAACATTAAGAGGGAAAAAAAGCAAATCATTTTTATGTCCTTGAAATGTGCATGTGTGTACATATGTCTGCCCTTTGCTTTTTAGCATAAAGGTGAAATAAATACAATACTTCAGTTATCTGTATGTGTATTGTAAATATTTGTATTTCTAATTTTTACCAGAATTAATACCATAATATAAGTTTTATTAAATATAATTTCAATTTTACATTTCAAATTAAAATAAGTTGCCTTTCATCCTGGTAGACTTATTCTAAAAAATCAATAAATAAAATAATAAAAAAATACTGTATTTTGTGTGAGTCATCACTTTTGCATATTACTTCTAATTTAATATAAGAGCCTTGGGTGGAAAATTCATGATCAAACAAAGCGATTTATTACGCTAACTTTCAATGGCACAAGTCAAAGTATAGATATTGATAGGAGTTACAGACAGCTCTCTGCCGGCAGTTTGGCCCCGCCCCTTCCTCCCACACAGCCAGCATGGGTGTAATGCAGGAGGCAGCAGCAGAAGGTAAGAATGTGTGTATGTGTGTGTGTGTATATGGCAGTTTACATATCTGTGTGTTTGATCCTGTGTGTTTATGTATATGTGTGTATGTGACGGCTTACATATCTGTGTGTTTATGTATGTATGTTTATGTATGTTTGTGTATGTATCTGTGTGTTTCACACGGTGTGTGTAGCCACGACCCTACACATACTCTACACGTCCACTTGTATCGTGGCGTGGAAACCCTCCTCCTCGAATCCTGCGTTTGCCCCTGGGGACAGCCATATCACTAGAACGCAGATCTTAGAGAAGCTGTTTTTCATATGTGGTGGCATTTTTTTTTTTAACAATAAATTGCAAGTACTGCTGGTAGTGATTTGAGGTTAAAGATCAATAAAGTGTCTTCTACCTGCAGCCATTTAAACTTCTCCAGACTGCAAATTTACTCATCAAAATCTGGTGGCAAAAGAAATGATACAATATTTTAGCAATATTATATCTGTGGTTCAAGTGCTATGGCAGAAATTCAGCATTAAGCTAAACAAAGAGGTTGAAATCTATTCTAAATATAAACCTGCTCAAAAACCCCATAAAGTTACCACCAACATTGATTGATGATTTCATGATCGCTCCCAATGCCTAGAGATAAATATTTAGTTTCACCTTGGGCTTCCTGAATTTTTTCACAATTGCCTGACTTCTGAACTAATGCTGTTTCGTTAATTGCATGCTTATTTTTCTTATAAACACACTCTACTTCAGATAAAGGTATATACGCAAGACTATTTTTAAATGTGTTAATTAGTCTCATTTGGGTTAACCAAGTAACTTAATCACATTTTAGAATGAGAGGTCTATTTATCAAACAGGGAAAAGCCCTAAATGCAGCAGTGTAGTGTCCCTGACTTGGCTTCTAGTTCCAGAGTCAGGAATTCTGTTCTGATTTAGAACTTTTCCTTATTTATGCAGCCCTCCCTGCCACTGGGAAAGCCTAGTTAACATGTCTCACCATAAGAGGAGGCTGAGGTTACCAGAATGATAAAATAGTTTATTAATAAAAAATTTATTTTCTTATGAGTGGTAACAGTCCTGTTACTACTGCCAGTTAGTTTTGCTGGGGAGCCGAGAATCACTCAGCTGCCCCAATGTCCTTTTCTACATATTTTGGGTGAAAGAAGATTTTCAATCACTGCGATAAGCAGCTCTTTATTATGAATGGGTCTTGATAAATAGGCCCATGTAAATGAAGAGACTGAATGCATTGAAAGCTGTTTACAATATCTACATACCCTAATTCTTTTTAACCAAACTATGATCAGTCTAAACCTATTTGTGTATAAAATTTAGTTACAGTTATAAGACATTAAAAAAAAAAAAAAAAAAGTCAAGACCACGATACAACAATACAAAAATGTTGAAAAGCCAGTACAAGATTTAGTGAATGGGGATCCTAGACCGGAAATCATGTGATCCCTCCACACGTGCGCTGTCCAGCTCTGCTCTTCGGAGCAGGTCTGTCAGCACTGAAACTTTTCATTTATGATAATGTACACTAGCTTGAGCTGGCGTACATTAACTTGATTGAAAAGTTAGTTTCATTTATTGTTAAATAGCGTTACTGAGCACTCCCCATACACTGTTATGGGGAGTGCTCAGTAAAACAATAAGGGATGCAAAGCAGCAGATATCTGATATCTGCTGCAATACTAAAGTCATAAATGGCAATTTAGTGTTTAAGCCCCGAAAACTATTGTTTTTGGGGATTTTACAGGGGGAAACCTTTTGATAAATAGGCTCCATAGAGCACAGCAAGAAGATTCTAGATATAATCTCTGCTACAGAATCCCCTGTATGTCCTGGGTCTTGCTGAGAACTTCACAGTAAGTAAACACAGGCACATGGACAGCATGTTAGGACAAAAGGATACTCTATACTTGGAGGAATACATAGTAATGCAAACATCATGAAAATGAATCACAATAGAAATAGACTTGTTTGTTTCTTACTTTTTTTTCCTCTTCTGGCAGAGTCCAAAGTTATTATTGACACCTGTTTTCCAAAACATTTTATTTAATAGTACATTTGTGTGGTGATTATACTAATAAGCAACAAAAAGCAGTACTGTAAACCCTTTAACCAGATAAAAAAGTTGGCTATAATAAATATTTTCTTTTTGAGTTGTTCCAGTTATTAGTTGCCAATAAAAGAATAAACACATTTTTGCTTTCTTGCTTGGAAATGGATCAGATCCTTTAATAATGTTAAAGGTCAGAGCCTATAACCCTGCCAACAATTAATTTTTGTTTGGTCAGCTTGACTAAATTAAACAATTATTATACAATGTACGGTCTTATATTCAATAATTATTGAATATGGTTAAATGGGGTTTTATTGTTGTGGCTGAAAACTGGGTTGTATGATGAACACCATTGCCACGTGTGGTCATTTTATTATCTGAAATAGCATATTAAATATTACTGATCTGCTATCTCATTGCAGTCATTTTCTACTTATCTGGTTGTTTAGCAGTTGGGTGGAATAATCATCTTGCTGCTTGTGTGCAATGTTTGCACAATAGGACATCCTCCAAACAAAACCTGCAGGAGCAATTAAGTGTTCAGGAACATTATTCTAGTCTGCCCAGTGGGAAGAGTAGATTTCAATAGCTAAGGCTGGGTACACACTACAGAGTTTTCTCCCAATAATTGGGCCAAACACCCGATAAATGACCGCTCAGCCCGGTATCGCATTAGTCTGTACATTTAGACAATGAACAATAGTCGTTGCAAAGCATCGACCATCCTTTCATTTGATTGATCAGCAGAACTATAAATCTTGTTCAGCTATGGAATGACATCAGTCCAATACTGCAGTGTGTATGCACTCACAATCAGGATCTCCATAGAGTTTAGAGTCCTGATCTTTTTTTCGCTGATTGTTATGACAGTTGAAGAGCACAGATGTATAGTGTGTACTGCACAGATGAATCGGCATGCTGATCAGGAGATTTTTTTTCCCCCCAGTTATTAGTAAAATCGTTATAGAGAACATATTGATCTGAAAATTCTATAGGGTATACCCAACTTTATCACTATCGGGCTCTGTAATACCCCATTCATACTGCACCAAAAACCCGGGTTTTTGCAGGGGCACGCTGAAAAACCCGGGTCTTGGTGCAGTATGAATAGTCCAACCCCAAAATTCCGGGTCTAAAATCCCGGGACTTAGACCCGGGATTTTGCGAGGGGTAATTCCCGGGTCTCAACATTCATACTGTAAAAAAAAAAATGTCAATGTAAAAAAAAATGATTTTAATTAATAAAAAATACATAACAAATGTTTACTTTACTTATTTTCAGCCAGCGGTGTCTCCGGTGCGTTGCCGGCTGTCAGGGGGACCTCTGGGTACTAAAATGACATCATTTCTAATGGACTAGAAATGACGTCATTTTAGTACCCAGAGGTCCCCCTGACAGCCGGCAACGCACCGGAGACACCGCTGGCTGAAAATAAGTAAAGTAAACATTTGTTATGTATTTTTTATTAATTAAAATCATTTTTTACACTTTTTTTTTTTTCTAAAACCCGGGTCGGGCAGGTGCAGTATGAACCCGCCCGACCCGGGAATCTTCTTATCTATACTGCCCTTTGCACCGGCAATATCCCGGGTTAACAACCCGGGATATTGCCGGGGCGGCAGTATGAAAGTGGTATTAGTGTCTAATTGACTTTTCTTGGGACACATGTGACTATTTACTTGCATTCTACAGGCTTTAATTGTATATTTCAGAATGCGTTTGAATTTTATTTTTCTTGTTTACTGGTCTCCCCCTAGCCTCGCTGTTTTCCACCCCAGGCCATTTAGATCTCGCAAAGGATCCAAATTTGTCATACAGTGCAAAAGGTTAAGCACATACTGTAGGAACTTTACTAGAAAAATGCATTGACATTGTCTGTCTTTTGTTTTGTTTTTTGTTTTTTTCATTTTCAGATGAGATTGTTTCCATTCTTTTAAATAAGATCAAAATAATTTCGTTGAATTGCAGCTGAATTTGAACCAACTAATAGTTTGGGCTACTTGCCAGACAGACTGTTAGTTAAATATAAAATTCCTGACATTCCATAGGGTAGGATTTCTTCGGCAATAATAACAGTGATCTTTAAGCACAGACTGAATTGAGAAGTCCCAGTGAGAACATTTTTTGGTGACCACCCTTAAGAAATGAATCTGTATTTAGAAATAATTAGACAAAGCTAAACAGTGAAAACTTGTCAGTTTATGTATGTACGTAATTCAGATAGCTATATTTCTCTGATCTCTTTCAACTTTTACTGCTTATAATAGAAGCAAATTGTTGTACTATGGCCAAGAAATTGATCTTGATATTCAAATATAACTTTAGCTAAACTTACATTTTTATGCAACATCCCCCTAACACAGTGATGGCTAACCTGTGACACTCCAGGTGTTTTGAAACTACAAGCCCCAGCATGCTTTGCCAGCTATCAGCTAGTTATCTACTAGCAAAGCATGCTGGGGCTTGTAGCTTCAAAACACCTGGACTCTGTCCACTCAGCGCCTGTTTTGTGCTGGCGGGGTAGAGTATTTCCAAACAGTGGGAGTTCCTAGCATTATTATTTCATCATCATCATGTATTTATATAGCACCAGCAGATTTAATAGCGCTCTACAATTGGGAACAAACCGTAATAAAACAATACTGGGTAATACATACATACGTAGAGGTAAGAAGGCCCTGCTCACAAGCATACAATCTATGGGACAATGGTTTGATACACAAGGGTAAGTACTACATCATATTGAATATTTGTCCAGCTAGAATGCAAAGGTTACAAAGTATTTAGTGGGCAGTATGCTCAGTCACACAACTATATTGGTCAGAGGGTTGTTGTCTTGTGTTAGCTGTGTAGAGGGTGGTAAATGGGTAACCTAGGGAGATTAAGCGGGTGGTAGAGGAATATTATAAGCTTGTCTGAAGAGGTGGGTTTTCAGAGAGCGCTTGAAGGTTTGAAGACTAGAGGAAAGTCTTGTGGTGCGAGGGAGTGAAAAAAGTCCTGTAAACGAGAATGGGAGGAAGTGATGAGAGTGGAAGAGAGACGCAGATCTTATGCAGGACGGAGGTGTCTATTTGGGAGATATTTTGAGACAAGTGAGGAGATGTATGTCGGTGCAGTTCTGTTGATTGCCTTGTATGTTAGTAGAAGAATTTTATATTTGATTTATTGAAAAACAGGCAACCAATGTAGAGACTGAAAGAATGATTCAGCAGGTGTAAAACGATTTGCAAGGAAAATCAGTCTAGCCACTGAGTGCAAAATAGATTGTAGGGGCTCAAGTCTGATTTTGAGAAGACCAGTAAGGAGGGAATTACAATAGTTGATGTGAGTTATAAGTGCATGAATTAAAGTTTTTGCAGTGTCTTGTGTGAAATATGTACATATTCTGGAAATGTTTTTTAGATGTATGCAGCATGATGTAAATATAGATTTGATGTGGGGAACAAAGAATCATTACAAGTCAAGGATTACTAGAGATGGGCGGGCTCCGGTTCCCCGAGAACCGAACCCACCCGAACTTTGGGTATCCGAGTACTCTCCCGCCCGTTCGGAATACAAATCGAGGCCGAACGTCATTGTGACGTCGTCAGATCTCGGGGCTCGGTTCTCGCGATACTTGAAGATTATAAATACATCATCATCATCAACATTTATTTATATAGCGCCAGCAAATTCTGTAGCACTTTACAATTGGGAACAAACATTGATAAAACAATACTCGGTAATACATACAGACAGAGAGGTAAGAGAACCCTGCTCACAAGCTTACAATCTATAGGACAATGGGAGTTAGAAACACAAGGGCATGTGCTACATCATATTGCACAATGGACCAGCTAGAACGCAAAGGTAAAGAGTATTGAGTGGGGTGTGTGTGTTGCAGTGTTGGTCAGAGGGTTGTTTTCTTGTGTTAGCAGTGTAGAGGATGGTAATAGGGTAATCTAGGGAAATTAAGATGGTGGCTGAGGAATATCATAACCTTGTCTGAAGAGGTGGGTTTTAAGTGAACGCTTGAAGGTTTGAATACTAGAGGAAAGTCTTACTGTGCGAGGGAGGGAAATCCACAACGTGAGTGCAGCCCGAAAAAAATCCTGTAACCGAGAATAGGAGGATGTGATGAGAGTGGAGTAGAGACGTAGATCTCGTGCAGAACGGAGGTGTCGAGAGGGGAGATATTTCGAGACCAGTGAGGAATTGTATGTCATTGCAATTTTGTTGATGGCCTTGAATGTTAGTAGAATAATTTTATATTGGATTCATTGAAATACAGGCAGCCAATGTAGAGACTGACAGAGTGGCTCAGCAGAGGAAAAACGGTTAGTAAGGAAAATCAATCTAGCCGCTGCATGCAAAATAGATTGTAGGGGTTCAAGTCTGACTTTGGGAAGACCAGTAAGGAGGGAATTGTAATAGTCGATGCGGGAGATGAGGAGTGCATGAATTAATGTTTTTGCGGTGTCTTGTGTCAGATATGTGCGTATTCTGGAAATGTTCTTTAGGTGTATGTAACATGATTTAGATATAGAGTTGATGTGGGGGATAAATGACAGTTGTGAATCAAGGATTACACCTAGGCAATGAGCTTGCGGGGTGGGATTTATGGTCATGTTCTCAACAGAAATTGAAATGTCAGGCAGGAAGCTTCTGTTTTTGGGTGGGAATATTATTAATTCAGTTTTTGAAAGATTGAGTTTGAGTTGGCGAGAAGACATCCAAGATGAAATGGCAGAAAGACAGTCCGTAACATGAGACAACACAGATGGTGAGAGATCAGGAGAGGATAGATAAATTTGTGTATCATCCGCATAGAGATTATACAGAAATCTAAAGGAGCTTATTAGTTTTCCTAGAGAAGTGGTGTAAATATAGAATAGCCGAGGACCTAGGACTGAGCCTTGTGGTACTACAACTGATAAAGGAAAGTGAAGTGGAGGTTGTTCCAGAGAAATTAACACTGAAAGAGCGATTAGATAGGTAGGATGAGAGCCAGGATAGGACAGTGTCTTGAAGACCTAGGGATTGTAGCGTTTGTGTGAGGAGAGAGTGGTCAACAGTGCCAAATGAAGCAGAGAGGTCCAGGAGAATTAGAAGAGAGTAATGACCTTCAATTTTAGCCATGATAAAATCATTGACAACCTTGATCGGTGCAGTTCCTGTGGAGTGTTGCGAGTGAAAACCTGATTGAAATGGATCCAGTAGGTTGTAGGGATAAGGGATTGTAACGTCTGTATGAAAAGATAATGGGCAACCGTGTTGAATGCAGCAGAAAGATTCAGGAGAATTAGATGAGAGTAATCACCTTTAGTTTTAGCTGTGATCATTGACAACCTTGGTCAGCGCAGTCTCTGTGGAGTGTTGAGGGTTAAAACCTGATTGAAGAGGATCCAATAGGTTGGTTGCAGAAAGGAAACATGTGAGGCAAGTGTAGGCAATTCGCTCGAAGTTTGGAGGGGCATGGGAACTGAGAGATGGGATGGTAATTTGAGAGAGAGTTTGGATCAGAATTTAGTTTTTTTTAGAATAGGAGTAATCACTGCGTGCTTGAATAGTGATGGAAAGATACCAGTAAAGAGAGAGAGATTACAGAATTTAGTTAGAGGTGGAATGAGCACCTGCGACAGGGACCTACAAGTTTGTGAGGGTATGGGATCAAGAGAACAGGAGGTACAGTGGGAAGATAAGAAAAGAGTGGAAACTTCTTCTTCATTTGTGGGATCAAATGAAGAGGGTGTCGGAGGATGCTGGAAAGGAATTGAGCTGATTGCTAGTTGAGGGAGATGATACCAATTCATGTCTGATCTTGCCAATCTTGTCATTGAAATGGGAAGCAAGATCCTGAGCACTGATGGTTGTCAGAGGGTTTGGGGTGGGAGGATTGAGAAGAGATTTAAATGTGTTGAAAAGGCGTTTGGGTTTACAAGCCTGAGCATAGATGAGAGATTGGAAGTATGCTTGTTTAGCAGTGTCCAGAGCACTTTGATAGGAGTGGTAGATAGCAGTATATGTGCTGAAATCATTAGAGGAACAAAATTTACGCCAGTGACATTCCGCTTTACGAGAGAATTTTTGCAGATTTCGTGTTACTTAAGTGTGCCATGGTTGACAACGAAGTCTACGTGGAGTATGAAGTGTTGCTGGAGCCACTTGATCAAGGGCAGTTGTTAGGGTTTGGTGAAAATGAGGAACTGCCATATGAGGGGAAGAAAATGTAGAAATTGGGGAGAGAAGGTGTTGGAGAGACGTGGAAAACTGTTAAAAATCAATAGAGTTAATATTTCTGTGGGTATGAGGAGGCTTGGAAGAGTTTAACAGCAGGCAGGTGAAAAAACTGGGAGTAAGCAAGTAACTAATAAGGTGATAATCCGAGAGGGGGAAAGGAGTGTTAAGGAAATTAGAAACAGAGCATAATCTAGAGAAAACAAAATCTAGACAGTGGGCATCCTGATGCCTGTGGCTTAGTGGTTAGCACTTCTGCCTCACAGCGCTTGGGTCATGAGTTCAATTCCCGTCCATGGCCTTATCTGTGAGGAGTTTATGTTCTCCCCGTGTTTGGCGTGGGTTTCCTCCGGGTGCTCCGGTTTTAATTATTTGTAGGACAACAGCTAAGAAGAAAAATTACTAGGATACATGCTTAAAAGGTGCTTAACTTGCTATTTATAGAAAAAAAATAATTATGTAGGATTGCTGCTTTAACCTAGACGTATATCTTTGTATTGTGGGAGCAAACCAGAGCACTCAGAGGAAACCCACAAAAGCATATTGAGAACGTCATACAGATAGTGCCTTGGTCACAATCAAACCAATGGTCCCAGTTCTGTGTGACAATAATTCTAACCTCTGTGCTATCTGACCACCCAAATATTTTTTTAAATGTCACAGACTTTAAATAAGGTAACTTGTAATTCAATTTTATTATCCTTTAAACTATGTTAATGATTTTCTTCTACTGCAGCACTTGAATGTAATATCCAGTTTATCCCCGTATAATACAGTGAACTATAAATAAGATTGAAATCTAAGGTTAATTTGCTCTCTGACTTGTTCCTTCTTGGGTTATTACAATGTAGAACTTTTTGTGCCAGGACTGTGAATAAAACACATTTGGATTTCACTCAGATTGTGTACGTTTTTTAAAAGTATCATATTTTATTATGTAACTTTAGAAAAGTACAGTTTAATCTAAAAGGAGCAGGACACAAATCGGTGTTTGTCGAGCAAACTGCATGATCCTTTTACCTAGTCTCAGAATATTGATAAAATGATTAGCTTCTTACTTATCTGAGAGGTGCTCTTGTTGATTACTGGGGACTCAGTTTAAAGATGAGCTAAATTGTTGTGTGGCTTTGCATGCATCAAGTTTTGCTGTTTCGCAGAGGTGTGATTTTCCAGCGACACAAGCTTCAAGTTTTGCTTTTGCTTCGCCATTCAGCAAGAATTGCATTTCAGGCTGTATTTATAAATTTGCATTTTGCAGAATTTATAGCCTTTGAATAGACCTGGGAAGATAACAGGCAATTTATGCTGCTGTGTAATGTGTAATGTGTAGTGTGTGTGTGTGTGTGTGTGTGTGTGTGTGTTTATGTTGGGGATGGGAACACTAAATGGTGGATTTTGCAGACTGACAAACGCAGAATGAGATGAAAAGATTGAAAATTTTGGTCAGTGTTGCATTGGAATATTTTCCAATTATTGACTTTGTTCTTTTACAGAACTGAGAAAAAAAATGCACAACAAAGTTGTAGTTTTGGTAAATGAATTACACAATAGAGTAAAGTTAGGACTATACTGCAAACCGTATTTTTATAATGGTCAAGCACTCAAATGGAATTTCCACTATATTTTTTTTAAAAAAAGTCATGTTTTTTAAATTTTGATGTATCCTTCTATATATTGTTTTAATTATTAATTTAAAAAGTTATTATCTAAATAAGGTGTTTGAATAAAAAAAATTGTTTTAAAGAGTGATTGTTGCAGTGAAAAGTCATATAAAGAGTGCATTGTGAGTTATGTTTTGATGTGTAAAAAGATATTTTAGGTAAGATATTTAAAAAGTTAAATATTTTAAGCTTATAATGTCACTTCCCTCTATTTGCAATTATTTTTACTCTTTTTGTTTATTTTTGATGTCATTTTTAAAACAATTCTATAAAGTGTAATTTTTTTTTAATAAGTTTAAAGCATCCCCTTACGCTAAATTTGCATGTCATTTGGAATTCTAAGTTATTCTTTCAAACTTCGTTATACATAACACTGTTGTGTATTACAAAAAATTTAAAGTTTTATTAATGTTCTTATATTATTATTATATCTAATATTCTTAATATCTTACTTTTGACACCTCCTGCAATGGAGCGCTTTGTGTAACTTTTCCTGCATCAGGGGATGCTTCTTCTACAGCAGAGGTCCTATCCTGTTTATCCTGCTTTCAGGAAATGTGGAATTAGTACAAGAAAGACAGGTGCCTGAAGCTGCAGAGTGTTTCAGTCATCTAGACACTATAGGTGTAGACTGACAAACACTCTGTATCCTGTATGGTCCAGCCACCCACAACACTGGAATTGTTAGTAGGTACAGACAAAGGAATATTTGTCCTCTAAGTGTAAAATGTTTCCGGGTCTTTAGTTAAAGATATGCTTGTTTTCTGAGAATGGGCTGTATGTTTAGCAGATTGAGACTGCCTATTTAATAATCTTAGAAGATGCATCAACTGCACAATTGGTGCCTCCAATATCAACCAGATTCTGACAGTTTAATAGTACTCCGAGCATTGAGAATAAGTTTACTGTTTGTATTTATTACTTGTATTTATAGATTGTATCTATTACTTGGCACTATTGCACATTTTGAATATTTTTATTATATTGGTAGAAATGGCACCTACATAAAGGGTACCAGGAAGGAGTGAAATTTATCTTATTTAAACTCTCTCTACACCTTGATTCTCATTTTAATCCTTACAAAATTAAATGTCATTTTTGCATTTGGATGTAAAATTAAGGCCACGCATATACCTAGCCTTAATTTAGTTATGAATACTTTCCACCCAGCGTTTTACATTACAACATCATGAAGTTTGCATCCATGTAGGCACCAACTCATGCACTTTACAAATAAACAGGCACATTTGCACAATAATAGCACAAATGGGGCCTTACCATTGAACTTTATCAAATGCCCTCCAGTGTGTCAGCTGGTAGACATGACTTTCATAACTGGTTATAAACGAATTGAGTTAGTTGCCCTGACGTTTTATTTATTTTCATAAGTGACAGGTTGACCTAAAAATCAAACTTATAGGGCTGACATCTGTGGAATAAGTTTTGGGTGGGCAGATGTGCATTTTTAAGCCAGTCTTATGCTGTATGGAATATATATACAAGATGATTACATTTCAGTCAACATGCTGCATATTTTTACAGTAAAAACTGTAGACATGCATCTGAGCTGACTGGAATTCAACCATGTATTCTTCATAGTTTCCAACTTCTGAGATCTATGAGAGGGGGGATCTTGCTGCCGTGTCATCGGAGATTGGTCACACGAACCATGTGATTAAGTTCCGCCCACTCATGAAACATAACTTTTTCAGCCTATTCCAGCAGAGGGCGAAATCATGATGATGCGATTCACTGTGAATTGCATCACTAAGACCTGCCCCCATCCACTTTATTAATGAAGTAGGTAGGATGCGGGAGGCTGTCCTGCTTTCCCGGTAGTCTGGGAGAACTCCCAAAAATTCGGGAGTCTCCCGGACATTCCAGGAGTGAATACAACTATGGTATACTTCTTACCAGGCTGGTATTAAATAGCTAATCTGATAAACAATTTTTGGGGCAGCAAAAATGCTAAAGTGTCTTGCTGCACAAATCAAAAGGGGCTTCTGCTTTGTTAGTAGATCTAACATTGATTATTATGGACAACATATTATGTAGTCAGCAACACATTTCTATCCACTGATATAATATTTGTCTGATATTAAAGAGCTTAACTGACAACCCTAAAGTAGATATGCTTATTATGACTCTTGTAAAATCTTAATAATATTAATAGGGAGACTTATGCTTTTAACCTAGCCATATAAACAAAAAGACTGTGTATAGTAGTTGAATGATAAAAAAATATATAATTTATATTTACATAACTACTATCACAAATCATACCCAAATGTTCACCAAACCAGCTTCAAAGATCTTGGAAACATGTTTTATTGTTCATTTCTGTGTTGCAGCTAGACTTAAAAGGGACATGATAGAGGAATGAAAATAACAAGGAGAGGTGGCATTATGTCTAAGATAGTGAGTAGAAGAACATTTATTTTAAACCCAACATCTGCTGCTAGTTTACAATATGAATTCTTAGTGGACAATCTGCATTTCCCCTAACCTAAAACATGTATTGTAGAAAATTCCACATTCCATACCATTTGCATGTGAAATAAAATATTGCCATTTGAATGAACTGATGTTTATGTTTCTTGGCTGGTGATTTAATGATAACATTTCAAATTAACTGAGGTTTACTTCATTTAATCTTCATTTTTGATCCCTTGATATCATAGAACACATTTTGGGTACATTCACGAGTATGTGTAAGCTAACATTGACTTCAAACTAATGTTGACCATGTACTGAACATTCGCATATTTTCAAACTGTTTATGCAGATCGGAAATATATTCACATATACTAGTGTGTTAAGTTGTTATATTTTGGTCCAATTATTGAAATAAATGGGAACAATGGAATATTTGATAGAATGTTCTTATATACTGCATAAACCTTTATGCAGCGCTGTAAATAAAATGCAATAGTCTCCTGCCCATTGAAGCATACAATGGAGAGAAAGTGACAAAGGAAGTTCAAAGTATAAATGCCAGTGTTAGCTCTTTATATCAGTAGTGCTCATTTCCAATCCACAATTAGTCTTTATCTGCCTTCTGCAAGTTAGACAATGAAAGTATGAACCGGATTGGTTGCTATGAATTAATACAACATTTACACCTAAATGCAGTGTTTGTAATTGAACCCTAGGGGTAAAAGTATTGCCCTGTGGTATTGCAAAGTGGCTGAATTTAGAATGGCAATGTAAATAAAAGGCAATATTATATCTTTCAACACAAGATGCTGTGGGTTGCTTATAATTAAATTGTCATTTTTAATTCATATGGCAAAATTTATGAAAATCATTGATTTTGCAACACTGCAGGCTAATTTTTTTTACCCTCTAGTGTTTTCAGGAAGTCTGTTTCATTGCTATGTGGTCAGTGCCTTTATTCACTGCGCCAGTACTTCTTACACTTTACAAATTGTGAACAAAGCCACCAAATGTTTGTTTCTTAGATAGTCCCAGTAACATTAAGGTGACATTGATGGTGGCTGAGCGGTTAGCACTTCTGTCTCACAGCACTGGGGTCATGAGTTTGATTTCCGACCGTGGCCTTATCTGTGTGGAGTTTTTATGTTCTCCCCATGCTTGCGTGGGTTTTCTCCGGGTCCTCCGGTTTCCTCCCACATTCCAAAAACACACTGGTAGGCTAATTGACTGCTATCAAATTGACTCAAGTCTCTGTGTGTGTTTGTATGTGTATGTTAGGGAATTTAGACTGTAAGCTCCAATGGGGCAGGGACTGATGTGAATGAGTTCTCTGTACAGCGCTGCGGAATTAGTGGCGCTATATAAATAGCTCATGATGATGCCCAGGGGAATTAGTGCTTTTCACTCTACCAGTAAGTAATATTGTTGGAGTGCTTTAGATTGAGTATTGAGATGGCACCTTTACACACAGTAAGGCACTTTGCACTAAAACAGTTTTTTCAGGCAATTTTTATACTTCCAGAGGCAGGGTTTGGGCCTATATGGTACTTATTTATTTATTCATTTATTTTACACACACTGCACTATTCTTTCACTATTCTTTACCTTCTGCACTATTGCATACTTGACAACTCTCCCGGAATATCCGGGAGACTCCCGAAATTCGAGTCGGTCTCACAGACTCCCGGGAGAGCTGGCAAATCTCCCGCATCCTGCAATTGAGGGTCTAAAATTATGCGTTTCACAGCGAATTGCGTCACCTTGGCCCCCCCCCCCCACATAGCAATGCGGCATATTTGTCGCGAGGGGTGGGGCCAAAATGATGCGATTTCCCAAGCCCCACCCTCCTCTCACCCTCTATACACACCCCTCTCCCGAATACGACTTGCCAAATGTAGGCAAGTATGCACTATTGTAAGAATAGTGCAGAAGCTGTGAGCACTGCACTGGATGAATAGAGTCACACACCTTAGGCTTCAAAATAAAATGACATTAAAAGGTCTAATTTCTCTGACATTTCAGATATACTTTATATTTTACTTTGACATTTTGTTGTACTGCTCTGTTGCATTATGTTTAATGTTGCTGCAGAGTGGCTTTGAAACAGAGCTCCGCTGAAAGCCTTTCATATGTTTTCATTGGACTACATGGACACCACTTACTTTATTAATGGAGATACAAACTCTTAAAGTGTGCCCTAACTATGTAGGTACATCTCCCTTTCGTTTAGAAATGTTTTGTCAGATTTAGGAGCATAGGTTATTCAAGTTATTTTATTTTTGTATGCTAAACCTAGATGCTTTTTCATACCATGTCACTTATTAAATTACACTGTTAGCTTATTAAGCCTTTATTAATATAATTCAAGGATGCACAAATCTCATCATTGAAAGAGTACTCCTTTGAAATTAATAATATAGCTAGCCACATATAGCTCATATTTTAAGTTACTACAGTTAACTTATGTTTGTTGATATTCGAAAATTCTTTGTAGCTTTTTCCAAGAAAAAGCTACAAGTTATTTCACCTTGTGTCCTACTAAATTACACCAGTCTATCATTATTGGATAAAAAGATATGACTTCCTATAGGTAGCATGTAATCACATATGAATTATTAAAATAGCCAATGTACAAGAAACGTTTGTATCCTATGACTATTTTATGTGTTTGAACATGCATTTTTACTATCGCATACACCTTGATGATAATAATCTGAAAACATAAAGTAACTTGTACTTGCACACTTTCTGGCAAGTGTCTGGTTTGGTTTGCGTCAAGTTCAAATTTGCCTGCAGCACTCAGTAGCATTAACACTCCATAAAATACTCTTTATAAATAAACATTCAGTATATAGTACACTATGCTGCATGGCAGTTTAAGACGTGTTAATGAACAACTGTGTTTGAGACATTCTAATGAATCTTACATTGCTCTATAAATCTGACCACTCACTTTATTTTAGGAACTGGGTGCAGAAACTATTATAGAATCCTATACATTTTATTTCAGTTAACCTGCAGGCCTGAATTCTGCCAAAATGTGTTTTGCCAGTTACAGCTTCAGAATGTTCTAGGACAACTATTTGAGTCCTGAGGGTAAATGTATCAAGCTGAGAGTTTTCCAGCGGGTTTGAAAAACCAATCATATTCTAGCTATCATTTATTTAGTACATTCTACAAAATGACTGCTAGAATCCGATTGGTTGCTATAGGCAACATCTCCACTTTTCAAACCCGCCGGAAAACTCTCCGCTTGATACATTTACCCCCTAATCTTCTTTTAAAAAATTAGTTCTATAAACAAATTACATTTAACATTAACTGCCCAACCTAACGAGGGTTATTTGCTAACAATACTCAAAATGCTAATTTGTACTAAAACTATAGTAACCAGTCAGACATTTTTTTTCGTTGTCTAGCTTACACTAGATCAGTTATGGGCAACTGGTGGCCCTAGGGCCACATAAGGCCCTCCGAGTCTTCACTAGCAGCCCCCAGCTCCTTCCTTCCATCTTTATTGTCATTTTGTTTGTTATAGGTAGTGAGACTTGTTTCTCTTTTATTAAATGTGTTGTTTAACTTATTACTGAGATTAAGGGTAATGTGAGGCCCTTTTGAAGATTAGAGTAATTGCAGACCTACCATTGGTGTGACAGGTGCAGTGAATCGGGATCCATGGAGATAATGGGGCCCGCAGCAAGGCAGATGCAGAGGGTAAGGGGGCCCAGTTCCCTTCTCCCCACCTCCCTGCATCGGGGCTCACTAGTTCCACTCTGAGTTAGAGGGATGCACAATGTGGTCCCTGCAGTGTTTCAGAATGCTTATCACTGCATTTGATAGAAAATAGCTAATTACTGACTGGTTATTATGATTTTTTTGTGCAAGTTTGCTACTTTGACCAGTGTTTTTAGTAAATAGTAAGTGTACCATGTTTTCACTTGCGTAGGTAGTTTAATAATCATTTACTATATAAAGTTCCCTAATAGGGTAAAAGCCATTTTTTTTCCAATATCCCATTTAAGTATCCTTGTGATAAGTTGTTATAAGGTGTATCTCCACCACACTGCAGACAAAAACTTTTTTGTCTGGTTGCCTAAAATGTGATGACCGCTTGATTAAAAACTGACACTGCAGAAAGGTTGCACCCCCCTTATTCACTAAACTGTAGTACAGAGCGATGGTGTCCATTGCTGGGATAGTGCAACTACCTTCATGGTTGGTGTCTTATTATTTCCTATGGCAGTGCTCGAACTATCACACTCCCGTCCCAAGTCTATACCAAACTCCCAAATTAAGTGTGGGGCAAGATTGGAAAAGGCTAAAAGAAAGTGAAGAGTTGGGGGAGTTTATTATTCTAGTGTACCCTCCTCATTTCCATCCTCACTGCAAAAGAGTGACCCTGAATTATATTTTTAGTTCTTGTTAACCACACCATCTAATTTCAACAGCTGGACAGTTTAAATAGCAGCAGATTAATGTGACTGTATCATCATCCTCTATTTATATAGCGCTACTAATTTTGCAGCGCTATACAGAGAACACACTCATCAGTCCCTGCCCCATTGGAGCTTACAGTCTAAATTCCCTAATGTACACACACACACAGACCAAGAGAGGCTGAGGTCAATTTGATTGCAGCCAATTAACCTACTAGTATGTTTTTGGAGTGTGGTAGGTAACCGGTACACCTACAGGAAACCCACGCAAACACGGGGAGAACATTCAAACTCCACACAGATAAGGCCATTGTTATATTGCTACCGATCACTTTTTAATACAGAGCTGTGAGTTGTTTAGTAAATCACCCCAGCCAGCATCATGTAATAATAGGTCTAGCCCACTGTTTAGTAAGAGGATAAGTTATATAGGTAAAGAATGATCAACAGAAATTGTATAACAGGCCCTACCTACTCTAGTAAGTACATTCCTGACTCTAGCAGCAGATGTATCCCACCTATTTTACTCATTCACTTTGGAAATGTCAAACATTTATCCTGAAACAGGGCACACAGATCATGCAGGCAAAGTGTGTCACATGGCAACTAAGTGTTAAACTGTCATTCAGAAATCATACTGCGTTAACAGTTGCGCACAATTTATTCTTAGGATTGTGCAGAAGAGATGCCGAGTTTAAATGACAGTCTACTCTGCAGATAGTTTTTATTATGGACATATGCAATTTGCTTAGGTTTTATTTCAGGTATGTTCTCCTCTGCCAGCCAAAAGGGAGCAAATATAGAGTTTCTTTTGAGAAAATAATGCATGTGATCTATCTAAACATTCCTACATTTTGTTTTAATTTCTCTGTGTGTGGCAGATGTTTGACAGATGGATACACTTTATTTTTGTAACTGTCCATGCAAAGTCTGCCTGAAATAGCCAAACCATTGTTCTCTGTATGAAAGGCCTGTTTTACCAGTGCTTTCTTGTTTAACATATTTGTAGAAATCTCTCAGCTTGATTTGTTTATTGCTAATCTCATTTGTAGAAGGCTACCTATAATACTCCAGCACGGCAGAAGAACAGCTTTTTTAGGAGAATTGCCAGACACCGTCAATGTATGCCTTTTTAGCTATAGGTATTTTTTTTTATGTTTAAAGTAATTGCATTATCTGATATAATTGTATATGTCATCACTAGAGGAAAATGTGAATAATGTCAACATCATCCATGTAACAGAATGTCAAATGGGCCAGCAGCATATTTTGTGGGCTCTAAAACAATTGCCCCTTTCTTGGGCTACCTTAACTAGTCTAGTTTTATAATAGAAAATAAATATGTCTGCATTTGACCTGCATCTTTTAGGAGACCAGCTGCATAGCACTCTAAATGTACTATATGAATACAAAAGAGAGCAATAGTTGTCACCACTTATACTAAACATATACAGTTTTTTACTGGCAAGGATAAGCGCTAACAACAATTGTTAGTTTTTTTTGTTTGTTTGTGTATAGTCTTTTTAACAATTTAACGTTGAGTAATATTTTTTAAACTGTTTTTAATTACATTTGTAAAATCGTAGTTGTTTTAGATTTCAAGTTTTATACATCATTTTTAAAGGTTTTCATTTTAAAATATGAATATTCTGCATGACCCACAAGAATCCATATGTATTTTGACCTATTATTGTCATAACTAATCATATTTTGACAGTTATGTAAGATATTGTGTTTAACCACATAGGCTGTGTGGGATCTTAAAATTGTTTGTTTATAACTTCAACTATCCAATTTAATTTGGGATAAAGAGAAGTTTGAATGCTGCAGTTGACATATTAACAATATATAGAAGTTTTGCTTTAAATAATAGGCTAAATATACATTTCTGTGCAACGTGGTTGTATTTCAGTTTACTGAACATGCCAAGTTGTAATCTTTGCTCTCATTGTTTATTTAAACTATGGAAAGACCTGAGTGTAAAATATTAATGTATTTGTACATGTTTCTCACAGTACCGCTGTGCCATATTGTTATAGCTCTTCTCTTGTGTGTTATGGGAAAGTAAGGCTTCTGTATATTGTGAAAAGTATTATCAAATTAATTTTAAATTCTACAATAATCATCTTTCATTTTTGCATGTAAAGATATTGATTGGAGTTACTAATGGTGGTATGTGCTAAATCAGGTTTCAAAATCCCTTCAGCTCCCTCCCGCCTTGGTGCTACAGTGTAAGAGACATTACTATAATAACGTGAGCTCAGTGTTTATATCATTTATAGAATAGGTAAAATATATGGGAAAACCATGTACAGATAATTTAACATAGTGAAAAATTATAAACAATGAAATATAAATAAACATTCTGTAGACAACTGCCCATCCAAGTCCTATTTTGCTTTTCTTTACTTCCTGCATCTGGTTGTGTATAAGATATGGTGACCACTGCTTTTATCATACTGAATGCACAGCTAACAGCAGAATATCCTTTTTAATGTAATGTAATTGATCTTTAATGCCAAGAAAACGTTGCCATTTCTAATTTAATTGATATATTGCCAGTATTTAGTATAAGGATAAGACTGTAGTGAACAGTTGAACACTTCTGACTTTTCCTTTTCCTATTTGAATTAGAAATAGTTTGTTTTTTTTTTATTTATATTGATGTTTTAGAATATTGTGATGTAGGAGTAATTTAAGGCTCTTTATTGAATGTCATTCCCCAGGGTATTTGATTCTAATTCCATGTTCTATTTTAGAGCACTCATTCCTTGAGGTTTGAGCTAGGCCCATCTTCTCAGTATGAAAATATACTTATTTTTCCATTAAATGTTTCATTCATGCTCAATGTTTGTCCTCAATGGTGCTCATGTATTCCAAGTATGGCAGTGCCTACAAATGTAATAGGAAATGGATGAAGAAAACTGTACATGCAGAGCTGTACCACCAATGGTAACTGAGGAGCCCATATTGCCCAAACTCATTTTCAGGTTTCCTTTGTTTATTTTTTTTTACTATACTGAGGCATATTGAGTACTCTTTCCCATCAATAGGCAGTTTATTTTTCTTCCTCCCACACCTGTGGTTTCATTTTGCCTCAAACAACCACGCTGCTGCTACTTCCTGCTGCCGGCTCTGCTTTACTGCGCAGCAAGAAGGTGGGAGGGTGGACAGTCTGTGCAAATAGCAATGCTGTTCCATCAGTCCTTTAGCAACACTTTTTCTCTTTTTAGGGATAGGAGATCATGCTGCTATTGACATGAGCAACTGTCCTATGAGAGAGGTGCGGTCATGTGCCGCACATGCCCTTAAATTTTCTGTGCTGTGATTGGTAGTTCAGTTAATTGCTGCTGCTGAACTACCAATCACAGCAGAATAACCTTCTTTGAGAGAGTGGGTAAGGGAAAGGCACAGATCATGGTGGCTCCTGGCACTCCTCCCCAGACTCCAATAAAAATAAAAGGTAAAAACGTGTAAGAACAAAGAGTGGCATGGTAAGGGTACAGGGGAATGCCTTGGAAAAGGCTTTTTGGCAGGGACGATCATAAGAGAGGTGGGGACTGGAAACAAATATTGCCTAAGGCCTCATGGGGTCTTAATCTGAAAATGCCCTCCTTTTTCACAATGTCCCCCTCTTCTCTGCATACACACTTACGTTGTGCCATTTATTTAGGAAGAAAAAGAATATGATATTACATTTAAACATCATGTAATAATGTGTTGTGCTCCAAAAGAGCAATGATCATTGCTGGGTATTTTTCTGTTTCCTTTCCAGTGAAATAGTGTCATGATCCAAGCATACTCTGCCCTTTGTTTTTACTTAGTTACTGAACATATGGGAATATTGATGTGTGAGGGACTTGAACTGACTATGAGGCAATGTCTTTTTAGGCTGCGAGCCAACAATAAGGAGAGAGGTGTACTGTGGCTATGACACACATACATACACATAACACCTTTGGAACTGTTATTTCTCAGAGCTGGATGTCTGCACACAGCTGTGAGAGGCAGTTGGGTTAACAAAATATTGGACTTATGCTTCTTTCTAAGTGTAAAAACCAGCACAATAATGTAAAATCTGGGTCACAGGGTCAAAATTACATTTACATGTCGCCCAACTTGTAGTAATACAGATGTTACCTGTGTAATTGAATTAAAAAGCACAACAAAGCAGTGCATTCTTTACCTCGTAAAGACTTATTAATGCATGAAGGGTGATGACATTTGGTTGGGTCTTCATTTAAGAAATGTATTAGTCTGAATAATAAAGAAATATATTGGTCTGAATGATAGTTTCATTTTTGTGTGGAATTAAGTATGATATTATTGTATTTCAATAGCAAGCTTGTTATCATTTTGGGTTAGCCAGAAATGAAAATGATCACAAGGATGAAAGTAATTAAGATCTTTTAACCTCTTCTATCGTTATTTCAAAATTCAATTGGATCAGATCCTCTTAAATCTAATAATCTGTGTCATACATTTTTAATGTCATTCATAATAATTGTCACATTTTATACATATTCACTGATGTGCTGACGTTTTTTACACACCTGTATCAAATCCAGTAACACAGCAGTTCTATTTACGATTCTTCTAGTTATTGCAAGAAAACATGCAATAAAATAATGCATTTGCTGTATTTACTTAACTGGATGCCATATTGCAAGAAACATTGTGCAAATAATACAACTTGTGCTGTAGCCCACTGGAAGCCAGTAAGAAGTTTTTCTTTGATTTAACTTACACTAGATTGCTTGATGGTTACAACATATTTGCTCTATACTCTGCTAATGCTTCATCATCATCATTTATTTTTATAGCGCCACTGATTCCGCAGCGCTGTACAGAGAACTCACTCACATCAGTCCCTGCCCCATTGGAGCTTACAGTCTAAATTGCTATGGAAAGAGCTTTGGATTATATAAAGCCTTGACATGCATAACATTTGAAATATTTGTTTTCTTCTGTGCAGGAAAGCCTCTATTTTCTGAGCAAGTGGTAGTTGAGTGGTTTTGAGCTTGTTATTGTTGGCATTGTATCCTTCCAGGCAGTACATACAACTAATATATGTAGTGTATATGTGAAACTATTCAAAAAGTACTAATTATGTGTTTCTTTTTATCTCCACAGAAAGAATGTGCAAATTTCATTAAGGTTCTTAAGTCTTATAACCACACTCACTTGTATGCCTGTGGAACTGGAGCTTTTCACCCTGTCTGTACCTATATTGATATTGGCTACTACCCTGAGGTAAAATTATAACATGTGTTTATGCAGTATGTCAAGTAGATGTTACTGAATGTGGTAGACCATTCGCTAACTGTGTCATCACCTTTGCGACGCCTACTCCCTTTAACAGATGCCTTCTCTTTATTCAAGCATAAGGAAATGATGTATGGATACGTATAAATAAATAAACAGAGCCACTCCTGTACATATACACATTCTATATGTTTTCAGCGTTTGTGTGGAAACTATACAGCAATTATTCACAGATTGCTGTTCACATATTAAGTATGATGGTTTTCACCAAGAATGTGAATTATCTATACGATTAGTTTATTTAAACATATTAAAATATTTTTGTTGTGTCTATATACTCTGTATTGCTTGTGATTTACTGAAATGTGTCTTGGCTTAAGCCTGCAAAGGAAAATATACAATTAAACACATCACCAGTTCTCAGAATGGCTTTTAGGAGGTCTAGCGACACCCACTTGTCTTTACTTTACTTGTCTGACACCAAGAACTGCGCACACACAATTTGTGCACAAAATACAGTTAAAGTCTGCATAGTTTGTTGTAAATCTAGTAGGAAATTAAAGGCGGAACAAGTGGAGGTTATGCTGGGTTGGACTGCGACTAAAAGGCAACCTTGGCATACTAAGCATACCAACCCACATTCATGAACAGTCCAAGATGTGTTGTTTAGCTTCGTTTGCCAGCGAGCACTCACTGGCTCATAATCTCTTACCACCAGTGCAAACAGAGTACAGTAGTGTGGGTCAAGAACAAAATATACCATGGCTGTGACTCAAGACTACAGTTTTCTATTAAAAGCAGGGCTGTGGTGTTCACTGCGGCTATTAAGCCTATTTCAACAAAAGTTTGGGAAACTGGACCATTGCCGTAATACTTAAACACACAAGTTTCAGATTGGCAGTCCAAGCTTGGTGCAGGCAGGGAGGGAGATAGGTGCACTGCTTAAAGCAATGACGGTAAATGGGAGAGGGGGAGAAAGTAAACATGTATATGCTTTCCTGAGACCTATATGAAAAGTGCTATTTGTTTCCCTCCGTAGGATGTGATATACATGGCTTTTTGTGTGCTACCTTATTAAAGACACATAACCTTTTTGATAACGTTTTTCATACTTTAAATCATACTTGCCAACTCTCCCGGAATGTCCGGGAGACTCCCGCATTTCGCGAGAGTCTCCCGGACTCCCGGGAGAGTGTGGCAATCTCCCTGATCGGCAAAATTCGGTTTAAACGCCGCGATTCACCCGGAATCGCGGTGTTTGGCACCCCGCCCCCCTGCACGCCCACGTCCCAGCCGGCATCTCCCGGAAGAAAGAAAACAAATGTTGGCAAGTATGCTTTAAATATGTTAGTACTTCACATAATAAGAGTTAACTGCTTGATCAGTGGAAGTAACTGCAGTGTCTTTATGTCCTATAAACAAATGTTTCCATTGCAATGTAAAGTAGCAGTGAAAGTATTTCAATCCATTTGATGATAAGTAAGATAATAACACAGAGGCTCCTGAAATGTATTCTAGTCTTGGAATGTTTTCCATGGGATGGGCATTCTGAAAGCTATGTCAATCTACTGTCGGGGAGAAGGAAAAATTAAGATATTGTTTCCCTAGTAGGGAAAAATTGTTGTCAATCCTCAAAGTACATTTTTCTCTGTAAAATAACAGAGCATTCATTAGGGTTATAGGGGCACATTTATCATCACTCGCAAAATATGAAAAATAGTTTTCAATCCTTATCGCATTGATAAGGATTGAACTATTTCTCATATTTATTAAAAAAGCAACACAGGAACAGCAGTTCCGAAAAACTGCTGTTCCTGTGAAGTAGAAATCATACTTGCCACAGCTGCTTCTTTCCCGAAGCAGTATGTGGTCAACGGGGTTCCTGTTCTTGCTCTAGTGCGCATGCGCCGAGTGAAGCCCTCGGGCATGCGCACAAACATCTCTGTTCTCTATCGGCAATTATAGTTTACAGAGAGAGAGAGTGTGAATGACATGATCATGTGATCCCTCCACACATGCGCTGTCCAGCTCTGCTCGTCGGAGCAGATCTGACAGCACTGAAACTTTTCATTAATGATAATGTACACCAGCTTCAGCTGGCGTACATTATCAAGACAAGTTCCCGAAAAAAATCTATTTTTCGGAACTTGTTAGATTGCAAGAGGGAGCAGTCACCATACTATTGAATGGTGACTACTCCCCAAAACGAAGCAGAATGCAAAGCAGCAGATATCCACGATATCTGCTGCGATGCATCTTTAATAACTTTAATAACTTTTCATTAATGATAATGTACACCAGCTTCAGCTGGCGTACATTATCAAGACAAGTTCCCGAAAAAAATCTATTTTTCGGAACTTGTTAGATTGCAAGAGGGAGCAGTCACCATACTATTGAATGGTGACTACTCCCCAAAACGAAGCAGAATGCAAAGCAGCAGATATCCACGATATCTGCTGCGATGCATCTTTAATAACTATGCGGGGGACACATCGGGGCATGTATTCTATGTTAAATGCACGTTAGTGCACCATCACAATTTGTTAAATATACCCCATAGTAGGGTGGGCTAGAAGGTGCCTAAGAATACTCTACTATAAGTTTTACAGTAAGAGCATTCTTATAACAAAAAGTATTTACATGGTTGTAGCTAGTTTATAGCTTCCAGAATTATTCTATAGAACCAAAGAATGAAGGATTGAACTTCATTATAGACACTTTGGATGCAGACTTCATAATAGCGCCTTAGTTGCCACTATTGGCTCAACCATGCGTCCAGATTTCTAGTATGGATATAGGCAAAGATACTGAGCCTTAAATCTGATGTTTTAGAACCTTTGTCTTCTTTTAACATCAATTACTGAACTTCAACAAGGTTCGATGTGGTGTGATAGAGCATGGATTGTTTTATTTTGACTTTCCATGAAAGCAACAGTAGGACAATATGGCTTTTCTAAGTGCAAATATTGCACCCAATAACTGGTGTTGCTCCTAGTCGGTCCCACTGTTACTAAAAAAAAAAAAGCATTGCTCCCTTCTCTACTAAAAACAAAATTATGGTCTTTATGTATATATAGTACGCTCATGCATAATGGTGTAAAGAGGTGGGCAGTCCGTTATCAGTGTATACAAGTAAGAGAATTTTTTTTAAGGTAACTATTTTTTATTTACCATAGTAATAAAACATATTTGCTTACACACAAGTCGACAAGTAGGTGGTTCAGTGGTGGGAGAGCTTGTGCTTGTTGGGTTCATGGCTTCAGATGAAGGGTCAGTGGTGGCAAGTGACACAGGAAGTCTGCCCCTCTGTGCTCTCATATGATGCTGTGACCAGCCTGTAAACTACAGATGCCTTTGATTACCATAATTACTTCCTTTTAGCAATAGTTAGACAATCCATTGCTCTCCAGCAATTGTGGAACTTCAAGTCCTGAAAATGTATGTTGGAGCCCCAGGTTACTTACTAATCAGCCAGTGATAGATAAAAACTGAGTGCCACAACTGGGGTTTGCAATGCTGTCCTCACCTGGTAGGGGCTCCTAGGTTATATTCATCTTTACTCCCCAATTTATCTGTCCTATCCCCCAACTTTTGTTTTATTAAACAACTTCATTTCTATAAGAGTACTGGTACTTCTATATCGGTGCTAATGATATTACCGGTGCAGATAACATTAAAAAAATCCAGACTTACGTTTAAGTGACAACAGAACTATCTGACTGTGTTCTCAAAGATCCCGATCAGAAATAATAACGGCACTACGTTTTTACGTCATTACGTCATATGAGAAGTTTTTAAAGCGGCAATGCCGGCTGTCATGTAAAGTAAGTGTAGCGGTTAGGAATCGTCAGCCGGAATTGTCGCTTTAAAAACTTCTCATACGGCTGTCGCCATTTTCAATTACGTAAAAACGCAGTGCTGTTATTACTTCTAAGTAAGAAGTCTGGACTTTTGTAATGTCGCTGAAGTCACGTCGCCCATATTTTGTCTATGAAGTTGTTATCAGTGTTATCTGCACCTTTAATTAGTACCCCACCCTTCTATATTTTAGAAAATGCAGCTTGGACCAGTGATAGACATTACATCTGGTCATTGCAGCTTAGTAATTATGGAAATTTGGGGGTCCTTTTGTTAATATGCAATGTCAGATAACACTAACAGACCGCAGCAATATAAGCTGAAAGAATGGTCTTGTGCTGCTAAGCCCTCACTGACGGTTTACATATGCATGCGCTGCCAACATAGACTGTATACACTTAAATATCTCATAATTGGTAGAAGTAAAACAGTTGTGAAAAATACCCATGTCTTTTTTTTTAACCGGGCATAACCTGAAATTGGCTGCGTATTTTTGTGCAGAAAATATATAAATTTATTATAATATATTGCAAGTCTTCCAATATATATATATGACATGTGCCCCTGTGATCAAATGACAACATACAGTATAATTAAGATAAATTGTTTTGTTGCTAATGTGACTTCTCCATCTTGCCCTCATTTAAAAGGCACATAGGCTATAAAGTAAAAATGTTGCTCTTGTAAGACATCTCCATGGAATGCAGATTTTTGTGCTTTACCTGTCCCCTCAGGCTTCTAATCCATAGTAATAACCAACAGGAAATTCCTTCTTCAGAGTACAGTTTTTTGGGCTCATGTTAAGATAGGGTCAGAAAGTATGGCAGTTGAGGGATATAGGTTAATAGTTCTTACTCTTGTTACATACTTGTAATATGTTGTTAGTTTTTTATGATGATTAGTGATAAGGAGGAGCTTTACAAAAAAAACTTTATTTTTCACATATCAAGATTATATAACTGTTTCTGTTTCTTCGGATGTTGATTTGACATAATAGCAACATTGTATGGGCAGCTCAAGTTTAAAGTAATGCAAATATTTTTATCAATTTTGCTATATTATTTACACAAATAATACCCAATCAAAATTAGAATTTTAGGTAGATTTAGATTATTTATTCTATTTTTTTTAATTGCTTAATATAGATTTCAGATTATATAAAATATTTCCCTTGTGTATAGTATATCAAATCTGAAAATGAAAGGTGCAATGCCTTGTAAAATGAGGTGTGATTCCTTAACATAAAACTCATCATCTGTAAGAATGCAAAAATGTTGTTAATTTTTCCTTTGAATTGGGAAGTTGCTGTTTAAAGATTTTATATTTTATTACATTTTGCTCACCCTCATGTGATAACTAAGGTAACCACAGTCACATTCCATATATAGTGAATACCCCTCTTCTGAGCAGACATGTCCTCTTCTTCCTCTGCAATCACATGACTACTGAGGTGGTCCATGACTGACTGGCTTTTAGTCAGAGATCAGGAAATGCTATCCAGGCAAGAAGCAAATGCTTCCATGTGTGAGACATATTTTTGCAGTGGCAGTCATTTATAAATCCACACAGCTCAATGTTGTAAATAAACAAATTTATATAAGAAGATCCCAGAAAAAGTAATCAACTTCATGATAGAGAAGTACAAAACCTTGCTCTTCATGTAAAAAAGCAAAAAAAACAAATCTGTTGCACGTTTACAAAATAAAAACAAAGGTATGGCTAAATTTTCTTAATAGTCTTGCAGTTAACATTATATCCAATAATTTGGTAATGAATGAAGATGACATGGCAGCGGTGGGGTTTAACATAGAAGTTTTTTGTTTTTTAATGAAAGCCATACTTATTAAGTTAAATGAAGAATACATTTTTTAGAACAATTCTTCAACTATAGATTTTACAATTTATTTTTTTTGTTGTTCTCTATATAATTTGGCCCATAGTGGTAGTTTTGATTCATTTTATAAGTTAAATAAACTGAGTTGTATGAATGAACGTTTGAAGGAGAAATAATTGTTATCTTAACGAAGATTAGCATGAGGCTAAAATAGTAACCGGATATGGACAAATAATATTAGAAAATAATAGTAGAAAAAGCTAACTTCATGGATAGCAATTTACTATGGATTTAACATTGACATCTATCCTCTTTTCCATTGATGCCATTCATTCTGTAAGTGACAGATTTTTTTAAAAAAAATCTTCATAATATATTTTTCTTCCAAGGTCCTGTTTAAATCATTACATAGCAATTAATCATTTGTTCTTTTCAACTGTCATTTAGTGCATTCAGTTTTGCCCAAGCATATTTCATAATTATACATTAGTGTTTTTTCAATCTATTTGTGTCTAAGTGACAGATATACAAGTCAGTAATTATGTTAGAGTTGTTCTTTAAGTGGCAATGCTCATGTATTCACATGCAGGAAATAGAAATTTGGAACAGTCAGAAATTAGAGAGTAAATTTGTCTGCTTTCCATATTATTATGTGCAGGTATTTGCTCTAGTCTATAATTTGTCAGTGTCTGCTTTAGGAAGGTGCCTGTCATGTATCCAAGAAAAAAAAAAAACACTTTGTGGAGGGACCAGACATCTTGTCAATCTCCAGCTGTTCTGAACTACACATCCCAGCATGCTTTGCCCTTGCCTATGGATGAAGAACCTCGCAGAACTGATGCAAGCAGTTGACCTGGCTCTTGATAACCTGTTAGACTAATTTTAGCAAAAATCTAATCATGCACTTGGCGTATAGCTTTTAAACAAAATATAAATGGATGCGTTAGCAACTGCCCTGTATGTTACTAATTAATACCTTTTTACACTGGATCTATTTGTGTGTAATATAAGGCAACTGTAGGATTATATGACCATTGAGTTTCTCCCCTATCATTTTTTTTTACTTTGAACATAAACAAAAGTGTGAAATAAAAAATGGCAAAACATATTTTTGTATGTGCAACCCTGGGCAAAAAGAAAATGAACATTTAGTATACGAAGGAGTAAGGTTAATTACTTATATAAATGACCTCGTCATTAGACCATGAAAGTGTAAAATACTTAAGGCTAATACGGGGTTAAACGTTTTGATTGTTCTAGAGCAATATTCTTAACCCACTCTATCCCATACACTTTCAAAAATAAAACTGGAGTAAAATCACAGCATTTAAAATAAAGTGAATGGCTAGCAAATTGAAAGCTGTACTTATCACTTCAGGACTTTAAACCAGTATAAAATATGTTTCTGAACCAAGGATCTTTTAACACCTGCACAACTGCATGCCTGCTTTCCCTTCCCTGAAATATATACTGTTGTAATTACACATCTGATGTTACAGCTATAAATAATACAAAAAATGCAGAGAAAATAGACCTGTCAGGAGCAAAATAATAGAATGTTGTACAGACGTAGATAAACCATTCCTCTGGATGGTAAATCTCACCTCACATTGAACAATAGAAAGTGCTGACATGCATAGACAGGTGCAATCGGGCCAGAAACATTTTTTTGTGTAAATAGTTCATGGTTGGATATGTCTTCTTTTTATAAAAGGTAATATTTCCTCCCTACATATAAAAAATATTTGCAGCACAGAATGACACAGCAAGTAATACAATTGGATATGGTCTCTTGACATTAAAGTCGATGAAAAGAAGAAAAGAGCCAGTTAAACCTGGACTAATGACTTTGTTTGCAGTACAGAACAGCCACTTGCTGAGTGTTTGATCGATACCACACATAATCCAATTTTAGGTGGTGGTAGACTGTGATTACAGTCAAGTGATTAGATATAAAAGTTACAGTATATACTCGCAATCTACTACCATTGTAATTATAGAAACTATTCTAATGTATGCTTGTTTAGACATGTTGCAAAAATTATTTACTCAATAGAAACCTAATAAAATGTGTATTTTGATGAGGTGTTTTTGAATTCTGCCACATTAAATTGTAAGCTTGCAAGCAGGAATCTTTTACCTCTTTGTCAGTCTGTTAATACACAGTCTTGTCTTATCACTATGTTTGTCCCCAATTGTAAAACTCTATGGTATGCTGGTTCTATATAAATAAACTATGATGATGATGATAATTATCAAAGCCCGGTGGTAATCGGTGCTTGGAATACCGACACCCACTATAGCGAAGAAAAAACCCACGATGACTGTAATAATGACATCAATTAAATGTAGACTTACCTTAACACAGACGGCGCAGATTTCCAAAAACATCTGTATACGGCTGGTGCTAATTCCGAATTAGCGCTTGAATTTAATGTCAGGCAAGTGAGCGACATCAAGATTTAAAGCAGCATTTTAATGTAAGGGTTAGGGTTAGGCTGCAGTTGGTACTGTTGCTGCTTTAAATTTGCACATTTGAACGTCGCTCAATTGCGTGACGTCAAATTCAAGCGCTGGCATCCAGTATGTTCGGAATTGACACCAGTCGCATAGCAGTGTTTTAAAAAATGTCTGCTGTCTGTGTTAAGGGAAGTCTACGTTTAAATTATGTCGTTATTAAAGTCATCGTGGTTTTTTTGTCGCTATAGTGGATGACTGTATTCCAGGCTCCGGAATACCATACCCAACCCATTAAAGACACCCACATGCAGGTCTCTGGGCTTCATTTATTGAGCACATTCTATGTGCCTTGCAAAAAGTGTTTGTTATACATTGGTGCCCCTGGGTGGTCCAGCCAGCACTCAGCAAGGTGCACACCTACTATCTGCTCTGTAGAGATGTAACTTAGATGAGCAGTTGTGTGCAGAGAGAGGAGAATATCTGAAGAGGCACATCGTGTAAAAGTGTGAATGTCATTGTAGTCCAACCCGCTACCACTATACAATAGCCCCTTTTATTACACATATTCTCCAAAAATACTGCTTGGTTTAGCCTCAATTATAGTTTGTTATGAGTGAGGTGACATCAGTATTTCTGTGTACTATATGTAGCTATTTTGTGTGTATGAAGCATTATATTACATTTCATGGAGTGTGTCTAGCTTCGAGCAAGTTTCCTGTATAGCTAAACAAAAGCAGTGATTGTATTGACAGATTTGTAAAAATAATATAGAAGTGAAAAAATATGACTGAGCAGACCTTAAACTTAACTGCAAATCTGAAACACACATTACTGTTTTTCATTGACACCATATACATGCACCAGCAAACTTAAGCACTAAAATGGAATTATGTGCTATGTATTGGCAGCTAGGAACTGACTCGCCAGACACTCTTTCCCCACCGCCCAGACCCCCCCCCCCCCCATATTTGTATTTTTGTAGTTTCTTTCTTCTGCACATAAAATTAAGTCATTGATCATAGAAATGCATAACTGCACGCTTACCCTAAGCAATTGAAATATCTAGAAAAGGTGAGGATAGCACGTCAAACATACAGAGCTTGATAAAGAACACGGGAAAATGATAATGACCCTGTTCCTGTGTGGTTTACATTATCAAACGGTTCACATGGAAAGATATAAAAAGTAAATATGTAGCACATGGATTTTTTTATTATTATTTTGTAAGATATTCAATTTTCCTGACCCTGGGGGAAATAAATCATTTTATGTACTTACCTAATTTCATTAGATTTGTCTTGGTCATTTAGTTTTAAACAGGATTGATATAAATTAATCATTTTGATATATACATGGCTATATATGTTATGGACTCAAACTAGGTGAGTATAAAGTGCTAAACAAACCAGAGAAACATTGCATTTCTTTTATGTAATACAGACCTTGAATGTAAAGATTGCGTTTTGTCATTATTTTGATTGTCCGTCTGGCCTGTGTACCATTTATACCTGTCACTGCTTGTAATAACTGTTCTGTGGTACCCTGTAGATGAGATGATTAGTATTTGTTCATACTTTGGGAAGCTTAGCACTAGTAAATTAGTCCGTATGATGTATGCTTTCTTAGTAACTATAATGGTTATTTATAGGACTACTTCATTAGCAAATACCTCACAGGAGACTGACTTACCTAATTATGAACAGTTCTGCAATACTTTACACTGGCACCCTCTCCATCACCCATACTCCCATTCAGTGCAGTTCTTCTTCTATACTTTCTATCTTGCCAGTCTCTTGTATTTCCTTTGGCAGCATATAGATAAATGTCCCATAGATTGTAAGCTTGGGAGCAGGGCCCTCTTCTCTGTCTGTGTGTATTACCCAGTATGGTCTACTATGTAAAGCGCGACGGAATTTGCTATATAAATAAATAATGATGATCTCTATACTACTGTCTTTCTGCCTGTTCTCTTGAGTTGCTTTCAGAGAAACTGCAGCAGACAAGCCCTTAGTAGACTGAATCAAGTAGTACAACGGTCTGCTCAAGTGGCACATGTCTTAACGACATAATAGATATTGATAGATGGAGCCAAAGCCTGGTTATCATGACAAATGTTGGCTGGGATTTAATCAACCATTCCTCTGTCCAATCTAGTCCTTGCTACATATATTTGTGTGCTTGGGGCACAAAGCATTCTTGAAATTAACTGACTGAATTAACTGCTTGGTAAAAAATGTTCCTGAGTTTACGGTATGAGATTTATTTAGATCATATGCTTGGCCAATAATCTCCGCAGAGTATCACTAAATTGGTTAATGTTTTGCAACTCAAAATCCCATTACACAAAATAGCTCCTTTTTGTTGTTCCTCAAACTCCTGGACATGCCATAATGAGCGCCTCTATCACTCGCACATTAATCCCTGTGCGATTTTGGTCAAAGAAGCACACGTGTGGAAAAATAGATGAATATGCAGAAAGTTAATGACTTTTGCCTTGCTGCATCTTTAAGTATCGAAAATGATGCCTACTATGTGCAAAGCTTGTCCACTCTCAGCATCTTCATGCTCCTTTAAACAGAGAACAATAAAAAGAAGCAGGCTATAATAATTCTCGTATAAAAATACATTAAAAAGCTGAAGCCAAGTAATACATAAAAATATATATAAACTATTTATAAGTAAAAGTATGATTAAACAAAAATATATCTAAAATCATAGGATGGCAAATGTCCTACCTGCATTTAAATGAGGTTGAATTTTGCCAATACTGTCTATAATTCATTTACCAAAATCGTTACATTACTTGTATATCTCAAATTCCTTGATTTACACAGAGGAAATTGCTTAGTGAGTCTCCTTTCCTGTCTTCTGTCTGGCAGATGAGATAGGTGTGGTGTTTATTAGAGGTGATCAGCTAGAAAATAACAGTCCTTAGTTGAAGCTTGTAATCGTGTTTGTGAATTGACCCATTTCTTTTGAATGGCAGCTCAGATTACAAAATCATTTGTTCAGAGCTGGTTGGAAAATGTTTAACAGGCTGAGTAGAGAAAAGAGATTTAGACTTCTGATGAGAAAATTACAACTTTCAGGTTCAGACAATGTTTGGAATTAATGCACACTGTATGTAATTATCACTTAAGAATAGAAACAATGTGGCTTATTTTATTTATTTTTTACCAAAATTGCATATATTTTGTACAACTTGCATATATATGTATTAAGTACTAGGAGAAGCTATATGGTTTATGTCTCCCAGCTTAGTAAAAGGCACCATAGCTGAGTTTTCATTACCAAATTTGAAACATTTAGCTATTTACTAAACTTAGACTGGGTACACACTACAGGCTTTTAATCACATGATAAATAACAGTGCCTCCTGATATTACATTAGTATGTACACTTCAACAATGAACGATTGTCATTGCAAAACACATTGTATCACTTCATTTGATTTTTAAACTGCATTAAACATCTCGTTCAATGATGGAGCAATGTCGTCCTAATTCTGCAGTGTGTATGCACTCATGACCCGCAGTGTCCATAGATCTTTATGGCATGTGCAGAGTCACAATCTTTTCAGCCGATTGTTATGACCGATGAAGAGCACAGATCTGACGGTAAATCATGTAAAATATGTTTAGTATACATGAATCGACATGCTGATCGGGACTTTTTTTTTGGTAATCGTTGGAAAAAACGTTAAGGATATTGCATCTGGAGAAATTTTGTATAGCGTGTACCCAGCCTAACCCTGGTGTGATGAATGGCAATCAGTGACAGCACTTTTCACCACTAGTTAGTAAGTAGACAGCCTTATCTGAAATCATATGTTAAACTATTTTTCTCTAGTGACATTTTTATAACATGTGCCTACTTATTGATCTGCTGTACATACAGGTAACACCAATGTCAGTGTTTGAATGGTTAGCCTTTATGCTATACATAAGTGCCCCACTAGGAAATGTGGTCTTCCTGGTCTTTCCCCAGCCAGGCCCCCCACATGGAATAGAACTGACCAGGCGGTAAATGTATCAAGGTGAGAGTTTTCCAGCAGGTTTGAAAAGTGGAGATGTTGCCTATAGCAACCAATCAGATTCTAGCTATCATTTTGTAGAATGTACTAAATAAATGATAGCTAGAATCTGATTGGCTTTTCAAACTCGCCGGAAAACTCTCAGCTTGATACATTTACCCCCAGGTGTGTTGCCTACAGAGGGTGAACTCTCTGTGACTATGTTCCTTGTATAGTCTTCAACATGAGGTTAATATTTTGTAAAGTATTTTGTACAAATAAGACATCATCCAAAACTTTTCAAAAGACCTGTTCAGCTTCTAGATAGCTTATTAAATGGAAATCCAGGTTGATGTCATTAGGTTGTTGTTGCTTCATTCAGTAGAATACATCTCTGTGCAACATTTGACTTTTACAACTAATTGGCAACATCAGACTAGATTACCACTTGCAATAACAAAAATATAGTTTTAGCTTAAAAACATAAAAACTGTCTGCAAAAATCCCATTTATCCGTTCACAGGTTCCTCTTCCAATTATTGTGCATGTTAACAGACCAAGGTTGTGTAGAAAGGTTCTGGAATGTCTCATTTAAGAGCGTATATTTTCCCAGGGAATCAGCTGTCAACCCAGACTCCTGCTAAACTTGTCATATCTGAACTTAAATTCATCTCACCTTTCAATGGGAAAGTCTTAAAAACAAATCTTGAGCTAACAAAAACATGGCTATGTTTTATTTGTTTCCCTCTATTATATCCCATTGTGATAAAAAGCAGAAGAACAGTTAAAAGACCATTATTCTGGGAAAATAACACTGGATAAAGTTCAGAGTGATATGTTTATATGACTTCAACTTCTTTTGTGGTTTGCACAGTATCTGAAAGAATGAAAGGAATACTCAAAAATCATACATATAATGGAATTTCTTCTTCTTTCTTCTTTCTTCTTCTTCATCACAAACCACAAAGCTAGCTTGACATTATAATGGTCGGAACATGATTAGTGTGTGATCATTATGGTAGTTTTAAGCATTATGCGTATCTTATTTTTGAGGTGCCAATCATTGCCTCATGCTTGGTCAACCTTTTATACTAGTAATATATCTTTAGTTTATAATAAACTGAAGACAAGACAAGCAATGCAAGTTACTTGATTATATCGAATAGCATCTGTGAGTTGGGTGGGTTGCCAGTAGGTAGTCGAGTCTAACTGCAACTCATGTTTATAGCACTGTAAATCTCTGCACTGACATTTCAATGATGAAAAGTTTTATTTAGACATTTAATTATTTTTCTATATCTGGCGTATCAGGTTTCACCCTGCAACAAGTTTTGGAATGTAATTAGCTGGTCTGTAGATATGCCCCAACATCATAACGCAGACAACAAACAGGAGATCTTAAAGTATATTAATGCTGTATATGTTTTATTTTACTTTATAATTATGGTTTGTTCAGTATTATACTTTGAAGAAGTAAATGTGTCAAACTGTGTTACTGACACAAGGATGCTATATTAGCAAATAAATCATATTGGGCCTGATTCATTAAGACATGCAAGGCAAACTCGTTGTGCTTTTTTAAAAAAAACAGACATAAAATGGGGCACATATAGCTTATGCCTATAGAGCCATTGTGTTTGTTCCATAATCCTCTTTTCTTCACTCAACGCTCTTCTTGCAATCTAATGCATGTGGGATAATACTCACTATACAGCAGACTGGTTATATGGCCTAGTGGCAAGTGGTGGTTGGCTTAATATCATTGGTGTCCAGCTTATGTACGTTCTTGTACTAGGTGCAATTTTACATTAAACAAAATAGTAGTATTACTACTTTTTGGAATATTAACAATAATTGACATAAAATGAAATCATTAGCCATGTTTCTTGTGCTTTACAGCTTAGCTACTAGCTAAATATTTCACGTCCTACTTCTTTAAGATTATGGGGTCTATTTATTAACAATTGGCGCTATGGAAGACTTTCTTCTTTGTCACCCAGTTCCTCCCATTTTGCTGGAGCAGCGAAGCGATGTTCAGCTCCCCAGCGATACTGATTGAGAGCGGTAAGATGATTCTTACCGCTTCACCGGTCAGTGCAGGGTCCCTCTATGCATGCATGACCAGTTCACATGTGCAAAGGGATTGGAAACATCCTCTAAATCTGCTCTTATATCTAATAACATTTCCTCCCTACAAAGGACCATGGTTTTGTCAAGGTGCAAAATTGTGCTTTTTTAGCTGGATTTTCTCCGATATCCAACGGAGGCCCTCAATGAATGTAATGAAAAGACTTAGAGATAATGTATCTGCTCTCCCAGGTTGTGGAGACCTAGCAGCACCAGAGGTGATTGTCAGAAGTCCAAGCCATATATATGCCTGAACCTTGCTAAATACAAAACCAAGAGCATTGTTATTGGGAAGAGAGGGGATTTAGTAAGATATTTATGTAAAAAATAGAAAGTTTGACAAACAGAAGATTCAGTCTGTTTTGGTCATTTCTATTTGTCTTAAGCTGTTTTTTTGTGTGTGTTTTTATATCACAAATATTGTATTGTGAATTACATATGCAGTATAGAGATGAAGTAGCCTCATAAATATTTATTCTGTGTTACAATATGTCATTTGGATGATGAATGAAACACTGATGGTCTGCGGCAACCTTTAACTTTGAGAAATAGTAAATAGGACAGGGGTTAAATTGTCCATGTTTAGAAAGGATTAGAGGGCACGTTAGTAGGAGCAATAGGAGGTAAGAATTTGGACAACATTATTAATGATTTATAGATCTTGGAATAATGCAGATCCATGGAGATATTCAACCTTTTAAATATTTGTTATTGTATATCAATTTATGAGCTGCCCCATTTACGTTTCATATTATTCTAAATTAACTTTTCACCTTTTTAATTGGCATGCCTAAAGAGCATGTAAATCTTTGACATGTATGACAAAAGCACATTTTTCATTTGAAAATGTGTAATTTATAGCCTGTTCCAAGTACGCTAAGCATCTGCAATGACAACACTGTTCCCTTTAAACAGTTCTTACCCCTGAACTATTACATCTAAGTGGAGTTTGTTAGTGGTAATACAGGCTTATATTTGCATTTTAAGAATACCTTGCCTAGAAAATTATCTATCTATGAATATTTTGAGATGTCATTGCATTGAAAAGCCACAGTCCTAATTCAGTTGTATGGAAATCGGAACAAGTAGACATGATGATGTAGGCTAGGATATAATTTTTTTTTATTTTATTTTTTTTAATCTTATTATGATCAGGTTCATAAGCAAGATTATAAGTGTGGTCCAATGTATGAGCGCCATAGAAGTGTGTTCTCAAATTATGTTAGAGATGTGCAAAGTAGCAAAGGAATTAAGTGAAATTTGAAATAAAGGCGTATAATTCTGCGCCCCAAATGCAAAGTGTGGCACATTGCTTGCAGCACATTTGCACTTTTAGTAATCGGCAGAGTTTGCCTGTCTAGTACAAGTTAGACAGTGAAAGTAAAAGTCTGACTTACTGCACATTTGAGCAATGATATAGATACTCTTTTTAAAAACAACTATCATTTTTGTCTAAGATCATGTTTACATAGTGCCTTTAGCCTGTGCAAAAAAAACAAAACCTAAGCTCCCTCTGCCCCAGAGAGAGCTGAGAAAATGCTTGCTTTATGCAAATTGTTTGTAAAAGGCACTGCGGAATTACAAATTGTATCAAAAAGAATACATATCTTTTTCTAATGGTGGTTCATTTGTTAGAACAATGTGTATCCGGTTGCTCAATCAACTAGTGCAATTATATATTTAATCAATAACATGTTATGACTTGCTATATCTAGGGGGTCTGAAGAACTTATGTTGGCAGAGATGCTGCAAATTTCCATGATAGGATGTGTGTTTTTTAATTTTGTGGGAAATTGGGAAATAGTATAATAATAATAATAATATATATATATATATATATATATATATATATATATATATATATATATATATATATATATATATATATATATATATACATACATACATATACACACACACACACACACACACATGTATGTATATATATATATATATATATATATATACATACATACATATACACACACACACACACACACACATGTATGTATATATATATATATATATATATATATGTATGTATGTATGTATATATATATATATATATATATATATATATATATATATATATATATATATTATAATATAATCTTCAGGCTGAATTCTGCAAATATTGGTATTTAAATACAAACATTAAGTATCAATATATACTGATATATAGACATATTCAAACGTAGCTTATCATACATATCATCATACATAACATATCTAAAAGTAAAATAAGTACCTCAACCATCTTTTTACCTCATTTGCCCTCTGACCTGATGCATTGTCTTTATTTTTGTGTAAAATGCATGTCCCATTTTGTGTTGTAATGTATAGCACTATATTCTGTAAGCTCTCTAACATGTACTTAGAAATGTCTCCCTTAATCAGCTTGAAATGAAAGGAATGCTGCAGAAGAGACAAATGTTTTTATTGCTGGGTCCTGTGGGTCTACTTGTGAATCACTTCAGAGTGTGCATCCAGTTATGATGGTGGCAGTTATATGATACAGAAATAGCCTTCATATGTCAGTGCTGTATTTGAACTGAAGCATATAAACACTCAATATTCTTTCCGCTCATTTCACTCTAATAGTTGCTTCATCCTTTAATGTAACACATTAATACATGAGAACGTTAATTTAAAAGGATGTCCTTTCCCTTGGCATTAATTGAGAGCCATTGAAAAGATTGTTATTAATTATAATCATTATTAGTAAAGCCGCAATCAGATGCACATTTGATGTTAAAATTCTAGGTTGCTAGTACAGCATATAATGTAGCGTTAAGGTTGGATGCTTTAAATTGTGCACAATACACATTAGTGTTCATGTGGGGTTTTCTTATCCCAAATTCTAATGATTAAATCTAAGGTAATCAACTGCTTTATGCTAGAAACCTAATTTTCAGGCTTATAGTGACAGAGTCCTTTTCACCAGTGTTTTGCTAATTTTGCCTTTGAGCTCATATGCCAAGTTCTGGCTATAATCATAGCAGTTGGTCCAAAGGTTAAGTGGGGCTGAAATAAAGAATTTCTCTTTCTCCTCAATTAGGAAAGATTGTGACTTACAAGCTGGACATGTAGAGAAAAGGCAACTCCACATGATGGATAATCTCAGCACTAGAAGTCTCTTGCTACAAGCTGTTGAACAGACAGCTATTGCATCAATAGATATTGGCCCTCAGATTCACATTGTGCAGGGCCAGGAGGAGGCGGAGTCTTGTAAAGTAGACATAAAACTGGGGAAGTAAGTTAACCCATACTTGCCTACATTTTCGAGATCCTGGAGGGGAGGTCCAAGGCACAAGTGTGAGCAGGAGGGGTGGGCGTAACAACAATTTGAGTCATCGCTCCTTGGGTGCAGGGCCATGATGTGAATTAAATTGCATAGCAAGGCTCCACCCACTTCCAAAGGCTATAATGCGGGATCCAGGAGGGTGGCATTCTAACCTGGAGTCCGGGAAGACTCCCCAAAAATTTACAGGACATTTCAGGAGAGCAGGCAAGTATGAGTTAACATGTAGTTACGCTAAAACAATACCTATATTCAAATACACTTCAGTGCTGCTTTGTGTTTACTATATCCTTCCTGTCTAGGGCCCGATAATTCTGAAATTTATAAACCAGGACACCCATGTGAACTGAATTTTACTCTGACCATAAAGCACACACTATTTTCTTTTAGAGTCCCAAATAATGTAAAATAGTTAAATTATCTTATTCCAACTTACCCTGCCAGTGTAAGTGCACCAGGAGTCTGATTTTTGAGAAGATAATTATGAATGAAACATTTCTGGTAGAAGAATGGTCATCTACTGGGGATGCATGGATGCATTTCTCTAAATTTTTGTTCCTTATTATGTTTTGAATAGAAGCCTAGTTCAGTGCCATGTAAAAAAAATACATTGATTATTCATGTCAGCCTTTTTTCAGTATGATTATCTGTTGTTTTGTTTATTACTGTATATTTGTGCACATATACAAAAGGTCTGTTGAAAAATATAGGCATTTTTAGGTAATCGCTTTGTAGTTAATGTATTTATATTTATTTGGCATTTAACGTGAATGACGCCTAATTAAATGCACTTTAGACCTGCTAATTAAAAAGGTGAAATGTTCATTTAGAATAAAGTGAAATTTAAATGTGGCAACTCATAAATTAACATACAATAACACATTTCTAAAAGGTTGAATATTTCTATGGAACTGCTTGATGTGAAGATCTGTAAATGATTAACAATGTTTGCCAAACTCTTGACTCCTTTTTGCTTCTACTAACTTGCCCTCTGATCCTTTCTAAACATGGACAATTGAATCAACACTTCTCAAAGTTAAAGGTTTCTGCAGACAATCAATATTTTATTCATCATCCAAATGACGTATTGTAGCACAGAATCAGTATAGATGTAGCTACATATTATCTATACTAAATACTAATGTGCAATACAATATTTCTGAAGAGAAATTACTAAAACCCACTGAAATTTTGTTTGTCATAAAGGTGTTTTCTACAATATATGTGGTTCTTTTGTGTTTGAATTATTTAGCAAAACTATGCACCAGGCATTGACATAAAACAGCTGAAAACAAAAACAAATCACCAAAACCCATTGAATCTTCTCTTTGTCTTATAGGAATTGTCCAATTTAAATAGGAAATTGTATTAAATCTTCTCCCTTCCCAATAATAATTTTGGTGTGGGTACCTCCCCTGGAACCTCGGCAACTGATGTATTTAGTAAGGTACTGTCCCTTACATATAGCTACAACTACTACTGATCATCTTTAGTGCTTCATCTCTGATCGAAAGCTTATGTGTTGGATCTTCTCTGCTTTAGAAAGAATCCAGTAGTAACAGTACCCTGCTAAGTACAGCAAATGGTTGCGGACCCAGGGGAGACGCTCCGCAAACCGCTGCAAGTTGCACAGAGGGGGGTGGGGCAGTTATGTTGCAAAAGGTATTGTCATGCTCCACGCACTTGTCCTTTGGGGATAAGTACAAGGAGCATGAGGTCCAAAAAGTATTCTTTATGCATTTGAAATTGGTATGTATTCTCATCAACTGCAAGATCTATTCTACCAATTCATTATTCACCCATAGTTAAAATGTATGTATAATCACACTTGCACATCAGTCTAAAGATCTATGATAATTATTGATTTGAAGAATTAGGTATGGCTTTATTGATGGTACAATGTGTTGGTGTAAAGACCCATTAAAAACTATATCATCATCATCATTAGTTATTTATATTGTGCCACTAATTCCGCAGTGCTGTACAGAGAACTCACTCACATCAGTCCCTGCCCCATTGAGGCTCAGTCTAAATTCTCTGACACACACATACACAAACAGATAGACAGACTACGGTCAATTTGATAGCAGCTAGTTAATCTACCAGTATGTTTGTTTTTGGCAACCCACGCAAACACGGGGAGAACATACAAACTCCACACAGATAAGGCCATGGTCGGGAATCGAACTCATGACCCCAGTGCTGTAAGGCAGAAATGCTAACCACTGGGCCACTGTGCTGCCTTATACTATGGGGCAATGTAATTTCAACTTATGGCAGCATCTTTAACATGGTAAAAACTGCTAAATGTGATTATTGAATAACAATCAACTAAATTCTGCTACTAAATGGTGGTTTCTAGGGACTGGCTCTTGGGGCACAGGCCCCGTGCTGCAAATACAGTGAAGTTTTAACATAGAATTCCATTTTATTAAAACACTGAATGTCACAGCAACAAGAACAACACTGTTGCTGCTTTTTTACATCTGCCTCATTCATAGTTTGGCAAAACGTCAGCTCTTGATTGTAACATGTCACCACCCATTCATTCCTGTACACTAGTTTCTCTCACTGCCCTTTTGTATAAATTGATTTGAATGCATATATTTTAAAAGTAATATTTACTTCAAATAATTAACAAACTTACTAAACAATGTCCTCTCATTTCCCCTAGCAGGATAACATATTTAAACTGGAGGATTCCCTTTTTGAGAATGGTAGAGGAAAGAGCCCCTATGACCCCAAGCTATTAACTGCCTCAATTCTAATTGGTGAGTATGTAAGTGGAATTTATGACCTAAATATTGTTCAAATCATTCACCATGCTTTCCTATCATTACAATTTCAAAAATTCTGAGGTGCTTTAAATTATAGGATAATGCAAGTCTCATTATAGACATCATTGATTAATGCAAAGGACTGAGCTTTCAAATGGCAAACTTTGTGGAAGTGACAATGTTTGTGGAAGAGCTAAATTAGGATAGATAGAGGTTAGAGGGGTGCACAGAGTAAAAAATAAAAAAAAGCATCACAAATTTATGGGCAGGGCATGGATATTAAATATAGTAATATTTTATTGCAGGGGTGCACATCACTGTCCATATTACATTAGCTTTACAGCATACTAACTAAGGCTAAGTACAATGGAATTTTTCGACCGATGTGTTACCTACAACGATTTTAGCTAGGACTGAATTTCCAATCAGTCTGCAAATTCATGTGCACTATACACGATTTACCTTCTAATCTGTGCTCTTCATCTGGTCCAAGAGCAGTGTAGTCGTTCATTCCTGTCACACTGTTTTATAAATTTTGTTAGATTCTATGACTCGAAACAAAATATTCAATCTCAGAGCGAAGACAAATTAATTCACCTACAGCACTCTACATTTAACAACATAGACACAGTGACAGGTTCCTACTCTCTCTCTGGGCAAACAGTTGTGTGAGTGCATACACACTGCAGGATCAGCAGGCGGTTGGAAAGAGATTTTTAAACAGAACAAGCAATGAAATGAAACGTTGATCGGTGCTTTGGAATGACTTGTGCAAGTATGCACACCAATGCGCTATCTGGTCAAACGGTCATTTATCGGCTGTTTGACCCGATATTTTGCTGAAAAACCTGTAGTGTGTACCTAGTCTTAGTGAGGAATAGCATACTATTGCAAACAAATGTAAGACTATGTGATACATAAGAGGGAGCATAGATCTATGAGACCGTAATCACTTGGCATGTGTGCTATAACAAATAAAGGTATACTTATTATTCTGTTCTCAGCACATTGTGGGGCATATTCAATTAGCTTTTCTGTCCGTGATTGCGCACAGCTGCGTGTGTAAAGTGACCTTACAGTACTGCAACTTTGCCAATTTCTCTTCGCAACCCTATGGGGTGCACACGGAAATCCGTGATTTTGTGGTATTGGGACTCGTGCACCCGCGAGTAATTGCAGACGGAAAAGTTAATTGGATATGCCCCTTAATGTAGAAAGATTAACTATTTATAATGCATGGTATGGCAAAAGAAATGAGTACTTTGCATACAATCCCAATTAACATCATATTCAGTTCCATGACTTGACCAGAAATCAGGCTCCATATCCTCAGCAAAAAAAATGCCATGCCTCTCTATACATCCCACTAGTAGTAATTACTAGATTATATAGTATACCAAGCAGTAAGCCTAACATGATGTAATATGGCCAGCAAGACACACTGAGATACCCAGCAAGATGCTCGTAAAAAAAAATGTAGTGTTACCAGTACTTGCTTAGCATGATCCCATGAATGTTCTCAGCAGTCACTTATTTTGACTTGGAGCACCTCCTCCTTCTGTATCTCTCTATTTCCTTCAGTGCCAATTCGGTTCAGCTGTTCCACTTCCATCCCCAATTTGAAGCCAGCACCATTGCACAAGGCTCAAATTGGCCCGAGTCCTCTAACCTTTTCCATTGCTTTCATCACCATACATTTGAGGAAGGAGCAATAAATGAATTATAATTGTCAAGGAAAAATGGCAGCAGATATGTGTTCTTGTGGATGGCACAGACATTAATGTATAGACATGATTCATAAAACGGCACTAAACTCTGTCTGCATAATGGCCTAGGATACAGTATTCTGTGGCGACTGACTTGTGAGATCTGTTTTTGCAGTAAGGACACGTTTCTTATGCATTAACAGAGCCATTGTCTCGATTATTAAATATGGATTTTTGGATCACAACTTTTTATTTCTAACTGATCCACTAATCACTAATCCAGAGTAATACAATACTATTTATCTCAAATAGTCATGCTATATTTCCCATTATTCCTGTAGATGTCCACTTAATAACCTGTTAATATAGGCATTTCAAAATGTGAACCAATTAAACCTCAGTTTGCTAAATTGTGTACCAAGATGTTGCCTTTTAGATAGTAAGTTTAATTATTTCTAATGGATATATGTTGACCTGTAGTGTCTGAAAAAAACAACTTTTGTAAATAAGTCTCGGCTAACATGATCCCTAACAACTCATAATAACATCAGATGTGAAACAATGACAAGACCTATCATAATGCAGTATTAAACTTTTTGTCTTCATTCCTGGCTTGTCGAGGTTATTGTTGTTTACCAATTCCAATGGGAACTGGTCCTGTTATGATAGCCAAAAACATCCCCAAAACAACTTTTGATTTTGCACAAATTGGAGAAGAGTTTCTGAAAATTGATAGCCGTACACATATATTACATAAATAAATGCCTAAAGGGGCATTTGTCCCACACCACAATTAATAATACCACATTCTATGCTAGCTGTCCTGGGCTGATCATCATGCTCGTCTCCCCTCATCATGTTAACCAGCCCATCAAGTCAAATTGGTATTTCTAACTATAGATAGAAAGTGTCCAAAAACTATGTGAGCCCCTTCTAAATATTATTACAAACCCCAACTGAGACATTTCTGGCTGTTTTATGATATGCTGAATAAATAAGTGATTCTGCAGGTATGATAACTATTGCCACTGTCAGGGGCGGATTGGGAACTTAAAGTGGCCCTGTAAAAAATTATTGAAGTAGCCTCAGGAAGTGAAGTCAGACTTTCTGTCTGCCGAACAGCACCGTGAGAGCCTAGCAATTGGCTGCCTGTTGCTGCCCACTGAACACCAATATTTTAGATTGCTTTCCTGTACGTGCCTTCCCCCGCCGCATCCAAACGCGCCCCCCGGGAAAATCTGAGGTGGCCTCGTTAGGCCATCGGCCTACCGGGAAACTTCCCTGTAAGGTCTATGGCCAATCCGCCCCTGGCCACCGTGTATAATGGCAGTTTATATGACCCATATTTTCTTTATTTTTTTTGTTTGTTTTTTTGTTGTTGTTTGCTTTTTAAGTAAGAAACCAAAAAGGACACATTTGTTTAAAAAGTTTAATTGTATTAAAAAAAATATTTCACAACCCCCCCCCCCCAAAGGGGAAAAAGTAATATAAATAATTGCTTTATTTAATAATTAACTCTTTAAAAAATGAACAAAAAAAGTTTTGAAAGTCCCTTAAAATACAAATATTATAAAATTGTTTTCTAACAGCATTTTTTTTAACCATTTAACGTGTCAATTACCAGGAAATAAAACTGTTGTCCTTAATTATCTTACAAACTGAGCTTGGGCAGACAAGCTCATCTCTATTCATAATTGCATAACTACGCGCATTTTATGGGGCTGTTATTGTTTTAATCTATGTTATAATTTGCCACTTGACTATGTAGCTATTATTGGTCAACTACAATGTATCTAATTTTATGTGCAAGTGAGAATACATCTGTTCTCCAGTTACATTTGGTTCTGTAATTCACTCATTCCAAAGACGGTTTCCTTGAAGCTGATTGTTGACCTTCCTGCTTGAAATGGCAATCATTTCTTTTGAATATTTCACAGTTAATAACCGCAGGGTGGTTTCCTGCAAGGATCATTTGAGTCAACTACCAGCTTTGTGTTTTGAAATTAAAGTTCATTTAAAATAAGTTGTGTAAATAAATGTTTAAAATTTTCACAAGCACTATTTATATTACTGAATCCTAGGCGTTGTTGCTAAATTGTTATGTCACTCAAATTGAAGAGAGTGGCAATCATAATTTTTTGGAAAGGTCAGCTCATTTCATAACAATATTTCTTCTGTTTACTATCTTTAAAGTACAATTAAACCCTGCTTCACATACTCTCACCATACTTGATGTATATCTATATGTTTTAGCAGTGATTGATTAAAGAAAGGGATGCATCATCCCCCTAAGCAAGGTCTGCTTTCTTTGAATAGGAATGTGTTTTGCTACAAGTAATGCAAAACTTCTCTCTCTTCTTCTCTTTCTTCTTCTCTCTCTTCTTCTCTCTCTTCTTCTCTCTCTTCTTCTCTCCTCTCCTGTCCTCTCCTGTCCTCTCCCCTCCTCTTCTGTCCCCTCCTCTTCTGTCCCCTCCTCTTCTGTCCCCTCCTCTTCTGTCCCCTCCTCTTCTGTCCCCTCCTCTTCTGTCCCCTCCTCTTCTGTCCCCTCCTCTTCTGTCCCCTCCTCTTCTGTCCCCTCCTCTTCTGTCCCCTCCTCTTCTGTCCCCTCCTCTTCTGTCCTCTCCTCTTCTGTCCTCTCCTCTTCTGTCCTCTCCTCTTCTGTCCTCTCCTCTTCTGTCCTCTCTTCTCTCCCCTATTGTGCATAGCAATATCAAGGAAAAGAGGACTGACGAACCTGTGCTTGTTCTACACCTAGTTGTTGGTGTTTAATGTTTGAGCCATTTATACTTACTAGACACATATTACAAATAAGAGGATTCATTTACTACTGCTATTCTAGCATCTGTTTCGAGAATCATTAATAGTGCTGTGCAGAAAATACATTTATTTTGTATGACTGTTACATTATTTACAATCATTCCCCCCCCAGAAAAGTTTTTACTTGCGAAAAATGCTTTTAATGTGCAAATAATTAACTGCTTTTGCTAGCTGAATGATGCTACGGTTAACTGCAATCATATTACAATAATTTTGTTGGATCGCTAATGTTTCTTATGTTTCTTATATTAAAGTTTGACACAAGTAGTCAACCTCTATCTGTTGTTGTTGAGTCTGTCTAACTGACCTTATACATGCAGTGAAAGAAAGGGAAGGTGTACTGATCCTTTATATTAAGTTCCATCGATTTTATTTTTCTTTTTTTTTCTTCAGGCGCCTGTGGAGTAAGTGATAACAAAACAGGGATAAGGTTATATAAAGGTTGAGCTCAACATCAAAGTCCCTTCAGTACTTAAAGTTTTTTGTGCTTTTCTTAAAATTACATGGGCAAGGCTGTAATTAAGAATATTTTTGGACATCAAGTTGAAACCCACTCACAGATTGTTAATAAGACTGCAGTACTAGCATATTTTTGATCATTTACCTCATGCTGAGCAAGCCAGATCATTTATAGCACTTTTAATCTTTGATGTTAATCTATTTTATACCATTTATATATTTAAATACTTTTTCGGTAATATTTTTTTCTCTTTTTAATTTGATTTATTGATCTATTTAAGTATAATATTTAGCCAGTAGCAAATAAAGTAACAAAGAATTCTGTGTATTTTACTGTAGTCTTGCTAAAGAATGTATGCTAAAAACCACATGTTAGCAAATAATTGCATTGCAGTTAAAAGGTAATCATTATTGATGGTATACAGCTTAGTGAAATGCTCCTGAAAAATAGAATGTATAGAGGAGTAATGTTTTGCATATGATTATTCACTTTTGTCAGTTTGGGTCTCTCTAATTACACTAGGATGATTTTGCAGCAAACAACAATGGTTTTTGGTGCAATTTTTTCCAAACACAATTTAAATTGATATATATGTGAACACAGTCAAACAAAAAGAATTGTTTAAGATTTAGAGCACATATGACATTAAGACCACAAATCCTACCTTGCAAGTTGTTTAAATGTTTGAGATTTCTTAGCATCTCTCTCATATTAAAGGTTACAGAAATATGACCAACGTGTTGGAACTGAATTTAGTTTATATAAAGTTATACTTTATGGATTTTTTACTATTCACATTAAACTTCCTGTCTTTAGGTATACAGAATAACGACATTATGAGAGGGTGTTCACAGCATAAGATGATAAGTAATGGAAGATAATGGCTTGTGTATAACTTCATATCATGCTGGTTTTTTTTATATACACAAAAATACTTTCTCTAGTCTTGCATTCAGCTAAATAATAAAGTAGTGTATAGTTGAGTATAAGCTACTGTTCTGCTAGGGAATATTTTAATATATGTTTGCAAATGTTACATATGACTTATGATTTGGATAAATGTTTATTTTAAGTTTAGTGACCCTATTAGTTGCGTTCGTACTCAAATATTTTTACCAGGGTGGTCGCAAAGCTGAGGATATCACAATTCAACTTTAAGAAAAAAAAATAGTTGTTATAAACATCTGGTGTGTAACGGATTACATACATTACTTTGGCTGAAAGCTGATCATACTGTACCTGTTTTACAAAGGACATTAGTCATTGCATAACTTTGTATGTATGGCTACAAATATGATTTGTCCGGTTTGGAAACATACATTTTGTTGATTTTTGTTACACTTCTTTTCACAGATGGGGAGCTATATTCTGGAACTGCAGCAGATTTTATGGGAAGAGATTTTGCCATTTTCCGCACGCTTGGAAATCATCATCCAATTAGAACTGAGCAGCACGATTCCAGATGGTTAAATGGTAAGCAGAACACCTATTATAAAACAAAGTAGATGTGGAAACACTTTAGACTGTAAATTCTGGAATAAACCATGGAGAGTAGTTAATCAGTTTAATCCAGTTTATCCCAAAAAGCAAGCAAAATAACTATTCCTGTTAAAAATATTGAATGATATTTATTGTGATGTAAATTATTATTGTACCATTTACCTTCTTTATGACAATTGAACTATTCTTTTAAACACTAGTTAAAATCTACTGACCTCTTCCTTTAAAATTAAATGGTTCGGCTTACTTTAGACCATACATGGTATTGTATGTTAAATTTGTCTTTATTTTATTTTATTCATTATTTTTTGTTCTTAAATCCTGATGTGATTTTTTTTTTTTTTTTTTTAAATGTACAATTGAATGTAAACATTTTTTCCCTGGACTAATGTACCCTGTGTAAAGGATGACCTGAAAATCTAAATATGCATTGTTGTTGCTTTTGGGTACGAACACTTATTATGGCACACTTATTATGGCACACTTATTATTATTATTATAGATTGGTAAGATGCCACTGTGCACCACAGTGCTGTACAGTGGGGAAAACTGGGTAATTTTTCCATTCATATCCTCCTGAACCCCTCTGCTGTTTTTAGTACTGTTGATCACCCTCTTCTCCTGCACACCCTTTATTCCATTGGGCTTTGTGCCGTAATTCTTTCCTGGTGAACTTCCTACTTATCCAGTCGCCCCTTTAGTGTCTCTACATCTGGCACACCTTCCCCTTCACTCCCACTATCTGTTGTTGGGGTCACACATGGCTCTGTTCTCAATCCTCTTCTTTTCTCCTGGGGAACTAAATTGCTCACTGTGGTGATTGGAACAGTTATGAAGGGTGCAGTTGTAAAGATGGCAGTAGAGTAAGCTCTAATAAAGAAATGTGTTTTCAGAGAGTGTTGAAAGAATTGAAGGCTGTGGGGAGAGAGTCTGATCAGGTGTGATAGGGAATTCCATAAGTGGGTAGCTGTACCAGGGACGAGGTGAGGTGCAGATCAGCTGTAGATATGAGTGCAAGAGAGAATTTTTTTTTTATATGAGATGTATGAAGGGGTGATGGTGTTGAGGGCTTTTGTAGATAAGGATGGATATTGAATTGTGAATATTTGAATTGTATTGTGCAGTACATAGGGAGTCTGTGTAGTGATGAACAAGAAGAATAACACTAATATAAAGAGGGGGGTACAGATGAGGAATGAGGGATTTGTGAGTTAATTTGGTAGTATTACATATGCTCACATCCCTCTTTCAATGTCACTTCTTTTATATGTATTGTTTGTTGCTTCCTCCCAAATTCATTTGGCATCCATTAGACTATGCAAGTGTCACACAAATAGTCTGGATTTTAATGGGAAAGTCACAGTATTCAGCGGTCAAGGTGTTGTGTTGATTACAGGGAAAGAGCCACAGTCTTGCTGGAAATGAGCATGGTGTGGTATGTAAAGATTGGCACAGGCTTTGGGTGGATCAGGGATGTGGCCATCTTTGTCCTGATTCTCGTATAAGTATTGTTTTGGATGCATTACTTGCCCTTTTGAAGAGAAACTTCGATGAGGGGCAGATCTTTTAAAAGGCATAGCCTTGTGTGTACAGATGTATCTTTTTCAATATTGTAGGAATTGGTCAAATAATGGATACTTTTAAAGCAGTTATCTTGCTAAACATACAACATAGTTCTTAAGAATGTTTTTTATGGGTGATTGGTAAGGGTTTATTAACTGTCTAATCCTCTGTTTATGCTGATCATTCTTCTCCATGCCAATTTGTAAAACAAGGAGCACTACATGGTGTTTTTCTATATTTTATAACCTGCAATTTGTATGTCCATTTTGCTATTGTTTTATTATCTTCTGAGTTCTTTACATTATACAGTTTTGCTTTTCAATGTTTGATCAACCTGCATAAAAAGTCAATGTAATAAATTTGGTATAGCTACATTTGGACATTAAACGCTGCTTGATAAATAGGCAAATTTGTGTTACTAATAAATGGAAATATTTGTTCTATCTATGGTAGAGATTTCTTCATGGGTCATGTGTATTATTGGACAATGTGTTTTAACAATATACTTTATTGTCTCCTAAATCATCTCATGAAAATATTCAACTATATATGCAGCAAAATGATAATCAAATTGATAGGGTTTTGGTGGGGTTTTTTTATTATTATTTTTATCTAAATCAGTGTCATATTATCAACATGAAATGGAACAATTACTCACCAGACATGATTCTCACCATCTTGCTTAATCTTCTCCATTCAGACCACCACATTGAACTTTCAGCTGGTGTTCAATAGAGATTTACTGTTAACTGGGTAATTTGAGTTCATGTGCATGGGGGAAGTTAAGAGACTTACCAGAAGGAGGATGTCATGACAATGCATGTCACTATGGTGTGACTGGCTTAACTGACATAGCTTTGTAAAGCTCTCCTTCTGTGAAAATAAGGCCCATTTGCAAATTAATTAGTTTTTGGCGGCAGCTTGATTGTTGACCTAAAGTTTGTAGAATGGAAAAACAATTGGATTAGTGTGTTCTATACAAAAGCCCATTGCGGCATTTGAGTGCTGTTTTTCCAATCTGCTGAAGACAAATTGAAGAAAATGATCCCTCTATGGACAAGCAACAGTGAAGGTTAAGTGTGAAATAACTATAGTAACAGAGAGACAGAAGAGTCCTATGGTCCACTGAATCAGGCCGTCCCACTTGATTCTTACTACAGTCTGTGTATACAATACAGCGTCAAATGGAGCCACACATGGTATGCAGATTAGCCCTACATTCATTAAGTGATTACAAAAAGGTGCTAAAGAGAGACATTCAACTATTGGACACATCTTCAGAAACTGAAGTGGAAAGTTTCTGAGTGCAACATTCCAAAGTCTATGATACATATTTTTATAGCTACACAGAAAGTAAAAAACACAAATAAGTGTTTGTTAATCAAAGGTGATGTCAACATTTTTCATAAAAATGCAGTAGTTAAGATTATTTATTGCTGCATATTTTATACCCTTTCTGTTTTTTTGCTAGCTTATTATCGCCATTCACACAAAAACTGAGTCTATATGTAAATTAACATGCTGTCACATTTATTCCCTGGTGCCTTTGTAAGTCACTGAGTATGCTAATCATTGCATGATCATTTAAAACATTATTAATTATAGTAATGTGTGGTTCATCTTCTTCTATATTTTATTCTTAGATAACCTGTACATGTAAATAATGTAAAATTAGATAAAAGTGGAATATCATAATGATAAATATATCTCTTATAAAACAGATCCTCACATGAACCTTTAAATATAGCTGTGTCAGAAGTTGGTTATTTGCACTATAATGAGTGATTTTAGCTCAATGGAAGCAAAGGGAGAGAAAATCATTAGCTGCTTTGTTTGATTGGTTACTAAAGAATACCAATTACTGAAAAGCAAGTTCACCCAATAGGAAAATGCAACTTGTAACATTTTCAAATGTTTACATTTCCATAGCATTACAGGATTATGTAAGATAAGTGATTGAACATTGCTAGCTACTTCCAATTGAAGCAACTGTTCTTTGTTTTAATCATTTTAGCATATCATTCCATACTTCCCAGTTGTTCCGATTTAGGTAGAACAGTTCTGGTTTGTGTGCGACAGAATGTAAGGTTGGGAGGTATGTCCCCTTCACTTCTGTTCTGCTTAGCAGGGAGGCGGTGAACAGTGCCACGGTGAACGAATGGGTTCTAGGGGTGGCTCTGTCCACTGGTGAAGGCTTTTCCATGCAAAGCATGGTACTTTTCTGTTTCTATTTTTATTGCAAATGTAACTGGAAGCGCAAGCCCGGACATGCATTTTTCTTCTCTCACCATGTGTGGGTAAAAGAGTATGATTTTAGGCTCAGAAACCTACAGATAGTTCCCTTAATTAGACATGGTGACAAGTAGTCTGATGTACATAGGAAAAAAATCAGTGCCTCAAATATCTGATCATACTGATTAAATATTTACAAATATATATCTAAAAGTTACTAGTAGCTATTCCATTTATTTTAGGAGTGGTAGTCCTTTATTAGGAAACAACATTCAGGCACGTATGTCAACCTATACTTGGAATATGCTGCACAGTGAGTGTGTTATTAGTTTCTTAGTAAAATAACACCTGAATTTCTTACAAATCTAACAGCAGTGCCACCTCAATAAAGGCTGTTTTGTAGTTATGCAGCATAGAAGGAGTTAAGTCACCTTCACTTTTTTCTAGGCTGTAGTTATTGACCTTTGATCATCATCATCACCATTTATTTATATAGCGCCACTAGTGCTGTAAGGCAGAAGTGCTAACCACTTAGCAACCGTGCTGCCCACGTATATAGAATTATTGGATGAAGATAAGGATAGATATTGAATGTAAGGAGTGGATGATATAACAATGACCCCTAAGCAGCAGCCTTGTTATGGAATTATATCCATAGTGCTTGTAATGTCATAAAAAGGAACAAATTTAGTAGACGGAAAATGACAAGTTCATTTTTATCTTTGCTCAAATTTAATTTGTGAGAGGACATGGAATAGGAGACAGCAGCAAGCAGCCAGTCACATAATCTAGTAGAAATGATAGATCAGGGATTAAGTGGAAGATTTTAGTATCATCATCATCATATAGATAGGTATGAATATTCTGACTAAGACCATATGTATAGATGGAGAAGAGGTGAGTTCCAAAGTCCGTCTTGTAATACCCAAATATATTTACTAAAATGTGGGTTTGAAAAAGTGGATATGTTGCCTATAGCAACCAATCAGATTTTATCTATCATTTATTTAGTACAGTCTACAAAATGAAAGAATCTGATTGGATGCTATAGGCAACATCTACCCAAAAGAGAGGAAGAGTAGAAGAGGTACAGTGGTTATAGGAGACACGAAAGTTCTGATCAGAGTGAGAGGAGTTGATCTCTACAATGCAAGACTTTGCTATTCCAAACTATCTCTAATTTGGGAATCCAGAGAGTTATTTGATTGTGTCACAGGCTGTAGAAAAATCAGTAAAATAAATATGGAGAATTGAATTTGGGATTTTGCAGTGAGTAGGTCATTGGCTGCTGTATTAAGGGCTATTAGATTAATGAAGATGCAGACTAGATTGTAGAAGGTGAAGTAGAGAATTAAAGAGAAGATCGGTTGACTATTCCAAATGAAAATGCTTTTCAAGTAGTTTAGATGAGAAGAGCCATAGTCAGACTGAATGTCCTTCCAGAAATGTCAATAAATATGTTTTGTTTTTTTTAAAATATTATTGGGCTATCTTTAAAGTAGGATTTGACTATTTTGTGGGTAGTTTTGAACCTTGTTGGGCTATCTATAGCAATTCCACTTGACAGCCCTGCTCCTCTCTCATCCTATTACTTTATTTTACCAATTGTTTCCATCCAACCCCTAATTTCCACTCTTCTCTCCTTCTTGTGGAATAGCGTGGGAAACTGCAGCAGCTGTCAAAGTGCCCATCACAGTCTGAACACTAGGAGAGGGGGGGACACTTAGGTCACTAACTAATGGGGACTTGAGACTTGGTTGTCAAATTTCTACTAAGACTGAACTAATGCATGGAGGAAATTAGGTGAGTCAGAAGTATTGGGACTGATAAGAGAGATTCATTGAGCTGATACAATACATTGGGGACTGGAGATGAACTTTGTGTAGATAAAATGGAGCTTATATGTAAATAATATGAATGGACAAGCATGTAAAATATATTTAAAAAAAAAAAGTTGACAGAAAGGGTTAAATTTGACAATATATTATTTTGCAGCTAGGCACTGGAAAATGTTCCCTAAAAGGCATCAGTAGTAGTCTGTACCACTCACTTGTTTATGGCCCTGGATGTAGAGCTTTATATGTTCTTGTATGTACAGACATGCTCAAGTCCACATTTTTTTTCTCTCCTCTGGAATGTGACAATCAATGCAGCAGCCTTTTGTAGCTTATGCTGTGTGATGCAAAGCTCAGTCCAGTTGATGTTTGTGGCAGGCAATGCTCAGCGCTTATGGGGCTTTGCATTTATAGCACCTTTCTGTCTTTTTTAAACTACCAGGGTTGCCATATGCTCATGGCGGATTGAGTTTTCTTTCTTTTCTAACAGTTAGAGATTACATAGAGATATTAATTTACTTATTTTAACAGTCTTGACTTAGCTTGTATATTATGACGATTATAACTTTATAACTGTGTATGCTTTAGTAAAACGTATAAAGTAGAGGGAGAGTGAGTGACTTATTTGAATGTCCGGAGCCTCATATGTGCACTGTGTGCCATTTTTCTCTCTCACGTAATTTCTGAATAATATCTGAATGACATTAGTTTGCATCTGTGGATGACCCTTATTCTCTAAAAGTGAGGGAAAAGACTAGGGATGTGCACCGGCGACTTTTGGTGTATCGTGTTTTGTGTTTTGGATTCGGATTTGTTTCGCAAAACACCTGCCGAAAGGTTTTGGTTCGGATTTAAGGTTTTGGATTCGGATTTTTTTTGGAAAAAAGCATAAAAAGTTTTTGGGCTTATTTTCACTCCTACGCTATTATTAACCTCAATAACATTCAATAACAATCATTTCCACTAATTTACAGTGTATTCTGAACACCTCACAATATTGTTTTTAGTCCAAAACGTTGCAACGAGGTATGTTTCTGGACTGCGTAGTGGAGTGGTCCCCACAATGTAATAAGAAAACCATCAACTGGTCTGAATCCCACCAAAAAATGTACCTGGACTGCGTAGAGGAGTGGTCACCACAATATAATTTAACAACCCTCAAATGGGTTGTTACGACTTCCCCTCTGGGAAGATGACCGACTAACATCAGCAACAGCAGCAGTGGCAGTAGTAGGCGTACCGCTGCAGGGTTCCTCGGATGAATCCCGTATTGAGGAGGACTCAGTCTGGCTGCTGACTTGGGCTGCAGGACTGAATCTGATGGAGATCGTGGAGGAAGTTGACGAGGAGGGTGTTGCTGGTGTGTATCCAACTGGACCACGGGATTTAGGTTTCCCTGTACCGATGACGGTCCTAGCCCCAGTTCCTGAACTAACCACTGAACTATGAAGGTAATTCAGGTGAAGTATAAGGGAGGATGTCCCTAGGTGGGCAAGATCCTTACCCCTGCTTATTTGAGCTTTACATAAGCTACATATGGCCATACATTGGTTTTCCGGATTTGGATAAAAATAACTCCAGACCGAAGAGGTGCATTTTTTGGTCTTCTGACCAGGCATGACGATGGGCTTTCTCATCCCATGGACATCAGCTGTTTCCCCCCCTGGTGCCTCATTTTCAATAACCACATCACCATCCTCATCATCAAGTTCCTCCACAGCGCCAGCTACATCATCAATAGGAAGTGGGTCTTGATCTTTCCCTACTTTATCCTCTAAATTTTTGGTCTCCATTATATGTAGCACAAGATACTGCAGAATGTGTGAACTTGGTAATATTGCAGTACCAATGGGCTTATACTGCAGGATTGGTTTTGCAAATTTTGTTGTAATTATTTTTTTTTTAAATTTTTTAAACACTTGGGAATAATGGGGAAATAACTATGCCCTTAGAAGCACAGAGCACAGGACACAGCACCACTGGACTGAACAGGACACAGCACAGGACCCAGCAGCACCACTGAACTCAAAATTGACAGAGCACAGCACACAGCACCACTGGACTGATACTGCAGAGCACAGCACAGCACGAGATCTACCAGGACAGAGGACCACCTAACACACCCTCCCTCTACCCTGATCAATGCCCGAGTGAAGATGGCGGCGACTAGCGGGGAATTTATAGGATCCGAGTATCGCGAGATCCGACAGCGGGATTATGACTCCGAGCCTCGGTTTCAGGTTTTCATTTGGCGCCAATTCTCGGATCTGACTCGGATCGGAAACGTTCGGGTGGGCTCGGATTCACGAAATCCGAGTGCGCTCATCTCTAGTAAAGACTTAGCACTTTGGGCCTAACTTGGAGTTAAAGGTAAAAATGTGACTTTGCTTATATACAAAAATGAATTTATAGCCACAATTTAGGTTGCATGTATCTCAGAAATATATCTTATAGACACATTCAGTGTAAATATGCATCATTGACTCAGAAATTTGCACCATTTCCTTAGGAAGTGCAAAGATATGCCTCCTAAAAGGCATATCTTAAAGCTTCAAGTTAAAATCTGAAGCATCTCTAAGGAAGGGTTAGGGAGATTAGGCTGACGTGTGTCTGACTCTCCACATTCCTACTCTACTGAATGTACATGTGATAGCTCCTGACCCATCTCTCCAGGTGGAAATAGACGCTGTAAGATGTGAATAGGGGCATAAAGTGCATAAACACCTCTTATGTGACACAAAGGGACTTTTGTCCAGCTCAACTTTAACTGCAGTGAAAAGACAGTTATATGACAACTGCTGTAACTGCTTTGTTTACTAGTTTTAGTAGTAGATTTTGCTATTTTATATGGGATATGTATACACACAGAAATGGTTGAAAAGATGTCTGTTACATAATGCTGCTAACTGGACATTTTACACATACAGAGCAGACATTTCCAAGCTTGATGATACTAATGTATCTGTTATCTAATGCGAGTTTATCTTTTTGGAGTAAACCATACAATTTTCTGTTTTATTATCAAGAAATTATATTGCTGTCAAATGTAGGTATTTTGAATGTATAATACACCTCTTGGAAATTAAGAAATTCCCATCAAAATTCCCACAGTGATAAGAATTACTGTATGCAGTATGTTAATAACTGTTCCAGAATCCAGACCATAATCTGATATTTGTTAAGAATAATGAAAAATGGGGAATGTTAGCTCTGTGAGTCCATTACATTATCTGATGCCCTGTAAAGGAAAACTTTTGAACACGTTTCCAAGTTTTATTTAAGATGAAGCATGAACAGGTGGTAGAATTTGTTGGAAATATGAATCAGTGGTCATTTTGGCACAACTAGACCTTTTTTATGTGTTTTCAGGGAATTGTAAAACACCAATGAGTGAGGGAGTTACAATGCAGATTGATTTTCTGAGCTTTTATTATGGCCAAGATGCTTTAAATAGCAGATATCCTGTCTCAAGTGCTTAACAATGCAAACAAAGTCATAAAAAGTGTAATAGAAAAAGTCAAGACAAAGTCAAATTGTCTGATTCTAGAAAGAGAAAATCCATCACTGTATTCATCATTTTGTAGGAGAAATGAATAAACACAAATGCTTTAAATTGCTTTTGTGCTAACCTGTAGCTACAAACAAGTTTGTATTGTTCATGGAAGACAAATTGGTCACCACAAAAGATTTAGCTGGTAATCAATCAATGTCTATTGTAGCATGTCAAGGGTACAAGAAATTTACATTGCAAGCAAATGGGGATAGTGCCCAAATGTTTTACATCCAGAGATTTGTATTTTTACCTGATGCCAAGTGAGAGGTACAAAGCCAAGCTTCGTCTAATGAGATTCTCTTGTTTCTTCCAATCCATTTAGACATACTGTTTGGCAAATCTTACTCTACTTTACTACCAGTCTAAAGCGGAGGTAGAAATTCAAATGTCCTTTCTTACATTTTAACTAGTCTGTTTTATGCATTTTTTTCAATTAGGTAAATTAGATTTATTTTTTTTCCTTATGTAGTCTCTGCCTTGTTTATCCTAGTTCATTTCTGGATCCTTTTCAGGAAATATTGAGGTTTCTCATTTAAAATGTTCATTTGCTTGGATAAAATAACTTCAGGCTTAATGGGAGTGATTTTTTATATTGCTTTACAGAAGAATATTCATAAACCAAGTACAGGTTTCTTATATTACATATGCTTCTAAATTCATTCCAAATCCCAAAGTTTTATATGTCCAACCTGAAGTCTCTAAATGGGGTTCCACAGTATTTCAGATGTTCAATACATTCTAATGGGGACCCATAACAGTGGGAGAGTGAAACTTTAGGTCACAGAGCAATGCCATTATGTACCCTATTTTTGGAGCACAAATGGATGAGGTACAGCTCGTACATCCTACGCCTCAATTGGTGTTGAGATGCATAGATTTCCTCCACACTTTATGGGCATGCAGAGAGCAGTATGGCAGAAATTGCAATGAAGCAGAACTTCTCCTTGACTGTCAAGGCGTTTTGCAGAAGGATGATATTTCTTAGTAAATATGGAGCATACTTCCCTACTCATGTCCTCGTAGTCTGACCCCGCTGTACGATGATACAGATTGCAGCACCAATAATTTGGTGACATGAATAATGACATTATGCTCTCCCCTCTTGCCCCTTTGATCTCTACTCTCGAAGGGGAGGTATAAAAAGTTGGCAAGTATGACATGGAACTATGCAAAAACAAAATTTCAGATTGAAGAGCAGGATTATTAAAATTGGATAATGTGCCAGAAAGGTCCTATTTTTAGCATGGCTCTTTGTATTATGGAAAGGCCATGAAGAACTATAGCACAAACACTTGAATTTTGCACCGTAAGGCAAAACAGAGCAGTATTTTAGGAGAAAAGCAGAATGAAAATGATGATTCTATACGGAGGAAGTTTGTGCAAAAGTGTAAATGTTGTATCAGTGTGTCTCTTCAGATTTTTTCACTTATTCGCAGACTCTTCTGTTTGCAGAGCCTTCCTCCAAGAGTGGAGAGTGGATGTGCACCTTAAAGCACAGTTCTGTTCCTGCAGGCCTATTTTGGTATTTAATAGCAGTGACAGTAGCAAAATTTCAATAGAAAATCTAGCAGATTGAATATTTTGCTTTCTATTTTATCAAGGTTTATTGGTAATATGATTATGAGAAATTGAACAGCATATCTAATGACTAATTAAACAATTTATAGTCATGTTTGGTTCTTGGTTATTCACTTCATATGGACAACGCTTTCTAAAAAATGACTTCGAATATCATACTTAAAAAATGTAATGGCCGGGATAGATACACAGAAATGGCAGAAAGGTTTTCGGTGCGTTATTTAAGAACACATTTCATCTCTCTGTCTAAATGAGCTATGGAAGCATTGAAAAGTATGTTTTTAATCTTCGCAGATCCCAGGTTCATTGGTGCATATCTAGTGCCAGAGAATGACAACCCAGAAGATGATAAAGTATATTTTTTCTTTCGGGAAAATGCAATAGACGGTGAACACAATGGAAAGGCCACACATGCTCGAATAGGACAACTATGCAAGGTAAAATAAAGATTAAAAAAAACAGTTTGAGTACTTAACAAAGAAAATGCACAGCAACTGTTGGCAGATGCATCAATCAATCATTCTCTGTAATTCACTGCCTGATGCAAACAAGTAGCGTTGTTGTTGATGTCCCTCCCCTATGTATTGTAAGAGCATGTGTAGTGAGATGTGCACTCAGAGAGGGGCTCCACCAACAACACTGCCTATTTTGAATTAGTGGAGCAAGACTAAGGAGCCAATGTGGAACGACTGGAGTCTTCATGGTTCCTACAGATCAGGTGAACAGCATATAACAGATAAGTAAGGCACTGTATTTCATTTTAGCATAGCAAACCTCGTCTAAGTCTTAGAATCTAGTATTAAGTAGCGTTTTTCTTTGATTTATTTGGTTATTTTTTTTTTTTAGATTCTCACAGTGCCGTTGCTCAAGTCATTATCTCCATAGGCTTCTATGGAAACTGCAGGATAAAATTATTAAAGTTTCAAAAATCTGCAAATTTATTATCATATTTGAATGATGCATCTTTCTGTCTTCATGTTTCTTTTTTTATAGTGCTTTGCGTAATGGGGTTGTAGCAAAAAAAAAAATGTTGTATTTGCATTTTTCTTTTCTTCAAAACGTGTATGGTTGTTCTGTCTATTTCAGTTGAAATGTTATAGATACAGGTGTAACCCTTTATTAGTTATTCATGCTTCACTTCCCAACATGTAAACAAAGTTTCTATGATCCTGCCTGTAAATGTTACAAGAAGATTAAAAAGAGCCAATTATAATACATGCAGCAAGGAGAAGAACAGCAGCACTAGGATTTGTCTGCATATTAGCAGCACAAAGGCTAGGTACACACTACAGAAAGTTTCTCCCTATGTGTTGTCTATAATGATTTATCCAACGTCTGACTTTTTTTAAAAAAAAGTACCAATCAATATTCATGTGTACACACTGTGCACGTTTTACACAATTTACCTTCAGAACTGAGCTCTTCATCTGTCCTAACCATCGGCTGAAAAGATCATGACTCTGTAAGCTCTATGGAGATCACGATTGTGAGTGCATACACACTGCAGGATTGGAACAACATCGTTCCATCAATGAACAAGAGTTTTAGTCTGGTTTATAAATCTAATGAAACGATATTATCTGCTTTGGAATGATCGTACATCGTTGTAGTGTACACACTAATGCGGGGCAGCACAATGGCCTAGTGGTTAGCACTTCTGCCTCACCGCGCTGGGGTCATGAGTTTGATTCGTGACCATGGCCTTATCTGTGTGAAGTTTGTATGCTCTCCCTGTGTTTGAGTGGGTTTCCTCCGGGTGCTCCGGTTTCCTCCCACACTCCAAAAACATATTGAAGGTTAATTGGCTGTTATCAAACGAATTGACCCTAGTCAGTGTCTGTGTGTGTTAGGGAATTTAGACTGTAAGCTCCAATGGAGCTTAGAAATAACCATTGTGGTGGAACACATTGATTCCACAATGGTTATTTCTTTTTATTATTTTATTCTATGTATAAGACTTATTGATTTGATTTTATTAAGGTGGTATAATTTGGTTTTAAGTTTTTGCGCTCTTTTTGTTTTTCATATATTGTACATATACAGGTTACAGAGCCTGATTTGAGAGCTGCAACTTAACCCATTGCATTCCAAATTTCTCAATATTTATGAGGTCAATTAGTGCCCATCATATATTTTGTGTTGATACAGTGAGACTGTTGAAAGTTGAACCGTTAACACTAGTTCATGTTGTTCATTTAAAGATGATGCGATTTGGGTGGCTTTTGTTTTTGAAATCCATGAACCCACTGTGGAGAACTCTGCATTGTATATATCTGTAACAAATTATTGTCACCATCCATTTACATTTTGCAGCAATTTTTAATCCCAGTACAGACATTTAGACATACTTGCCTACTCACCTGGAACACTCCCAGAAGCATAGGCAAACCTCCCGCATTTGCTGAAATTCACGGCATTGAATGGTGGGGGCGGGGCTTAATTGTGTCATTAAGCCCCACCCCCACTAATAAATGCTGTGAATTTCGACATTTCATAGTGGGGGCGGGGCTATGGTGATGCACCGATGTCACCACACCCCCTCCTACCACCTGTCACGTGACTTCCGGGGAAAAAATTTGGCATGTATGCATTTAGCCCATGCTACAAAAACGCATGACAACATTTATTTTCATTTTCTTAAAGAATCATAAAAAAATCACATTACTATTTTATTTTTATATACAGCCACAAAACTAGCACGTACAAAACACATTTGAAATGTATGTTGTTTGATTTCATTGTAATGTTTAATAGAATGCAGATTTAACTTTTATATTTATATATAATCTTTTAAAATATATGCATTTTGTATTATTATAAGTTATTTGCAGGGAATAAGTGAAGTTAAAGTGACACCCTTTTGGGCTAGTCACTGTTTTACTGCTTCTGTCAGTGGCTAACATGTTATACAACACTTTGCTGCTATAAACTTGATCTTATAAACATTATCATCTCTCACCTCTTGATCTCTGCTTACAGCTTTCTTCCCTGTGCTTTAAATAGTTTTAGACTGGTCTCCTTAATCTGTGTTTTACCTCTGTGTTAACTAATGGGCCTGCCAAATATAAAGTACCATTGAAATATATAAAATATTTTCTGCACTTCCCTTCTTGGCTCAATAAACCCCATTAATTATATTTGTGTGTCACTGTTACCTTTGCAGTGTGACACAGGTATAGAAGTTGTTTTTTTGCTTTTTTTTACATGTCTGCATAAACTTCTTATTCTGGGCAGTTATGAGGAGCGTGCTCACTGCTATATTATTGTTAGAATATTCAAACAGTCTGTACAGGGAATGGGAGAACATCATGTAAATCCTTTCAGTGAATGGAAACTGATGCTTCACCATTGGGGGGATGGGCAATCTCAGTGAACACTGCCATATCCATGTAGGAGGAAGTTTTATTCAATGAATGGGAAGAGCTGCAAAAAAACTGATCTAATTGATCAAGTGCTGTTAGGAAGTTTAAGTAAATACAGATGCACTTGCAAGTGCTGAACATCAACAAGCATTTAATTGGTTAACCCTTCATGATGCTTGCTGAACTTCACAACTTGTAAGGGCTTCTGTATTTACTTACTACAACTTCTTATTAGCAGTTGATCTATTGGCCATTTTAATTTTTAGTGCTCAGAAATCATTGAATACATCATTTGCAACCTTGCTCTTTATGTAATTGAAAGCTAGTGTGCTGCCATGTCCCTATAGGGTTGGTGACAGGAGATCTGGTATTAACAGAAGAAAACTCCTGTCCCATGAATAAGCCCCCAGTAGTACTAATCTCACCAAACATGTGTATATATGTATGTATGTATGTGTGTGTGTGTGTGTGTGTGTGTGTATATATATATATAGATATAGATATAGATATATATATATATATATATATATATATATATATATATATATATATATATATATATGCATGTATATATTAGATTGTGATGCTGCTAGTGTACTTTGACAGAACATGATGCCTAAACCATACTTGCCAACTCTCCCGGAAAGTGCGAGAGCTGGCATTTCTCCCGCATCCCAGAATTCCCTTGTTAAAATCACGTGATTCACTGAGAATCGCGTCATTTTGCTAAACCCCCCCCATGCGACAAAACATAATTTTACTCGTGGGGGCGGGGCCAAAATGGCGCGATTCGAGGCGCCTCGCCCATTAGCCACACCCCTCTCCCGGACATCGTCTACTGAAAGTAGGCAAGTATGGCCTAAACTTTGCATGTATATGTGCACATTACGCGCATGTAAACACTACAAACTGAGTGTTCTATATATTAAGAATAAGAAAACAAAATAATATGTATAAAAGGTGATTTAATCTTTAATCAGCTATTATTTTATCAATGTCATATCTGCATATTTGTTTCTAGTGGCCCTGCCCCTAAAGTTCACATTTGGCTCTGGTCAGAATGCCATTGTGGATATCTTGCAGTGATTTCACTTATGCTTATTTTTGCATAGAGTTAAAAAAACTGAATATTCTCAACACTTTTTTGTGTTTTTAGCAGTTGAAGACATTTACTTTTTATTATTCGAAGAGCAACAAATATTTGGCAACAGAATTCTGTCAACTATTTTTGCACTAGTCCCATAAAAGACGTATTATTATTTTTTAATAAGGGATCATACGCCAGATGTTCAAAGTGTTTAGGGTAAAATACATATGTATATTTATGCCCAATGGCATTTGAATATGTTCTTCATCAAGAACTCCTCAAGAGTGTGTGCTGTGATGACAAAAACCACAAATCCATATGAGTAACACATTTCAAATATTTTCCAAATGTAGAACGAAATCATGTTTTAGTCCCAAGAGACTAAACACACTAACATATTGCACAGCAACATAATTTATATCAGATAAGCTCATGCTGTAACTCAGCGAGCATGTTTTATGCATTTATTGTAGAAAAGGTTATATTGTTGTACAGTTTCTTGCAAGTGCAGACTAGATTTAAGGAGATGACTGTGAAATATCAATAGAGAGTAAACGTAAGATGTAGACATATAGTAATTGTTGGTAGTGTACTGCTTGACAGAACTGCCTTAAGAAAGCATTAGTTATTTTATAATAAACAGTTTGTCACACTTGTACCAATTTTTAACTATACACAATTATTGGCAGAACGACTTTGGCGGCCACAGAAGTCTGGTTAACAAATGGACAACTTTCCTAAAGGCTCGTTTAATTTGTTCTGTACCTGGTCCTAATGGAATCGATACACATTTTGATGAATTACGTAAGTATGTGTGACAATTATTTCTAATGATGGTTTGAACATTTGATCATTCAGCTGCATGGGCCTCATTAGCAACAATGCTCCAGAAGCTAGGCTGTTAACCAAACACTGACAGCCACCTGTTACAGGACTATGTGCTGAGATAGACTGTCATTAAATCTGAGGCAGGAAGTGTGCTCAATGCTGGGAGATGGGTTTGTCAGTGACAGCCCTCTCCTTAGATGTGACAATGGGCAATTCAGCCTCTACTGGAGATGAGGTACTTGCATTACCTTAAGGTGGCATACTTAAACTGTGACATTTTACTGGGGAACAACCCCAAGTACAACAAAAAGAACTACACACCTTTTTGATAGATTTTTTTTTTTCAAATGGTATTTTTGGCATAGACGAGCAAAAATTCCAAAATGTTTGTTCTGATTTTGCCAATGGAGAATGTATTGATTTATTAACTATGCATGTGTCATGTTCTCTCAGCAAAGCAATTACAATAGTAGTATCAAGTCTTATTGATTTGAAAAAATGCAGAGAAATGGGGTTCCCATTGCTAAAAACATATGTTGAAACGGAATACAGCAGTAGTCAGTAGAGGAATCCTGCATTCAAAACATAAAATTACGGATACAGATGGATGTCTTACAATAAATCCTTACATATAATAAATATAATCACATTTGAACAATGTTACAACATTACAACCAAAGGTAGGTTTTCTGAAGATATAATGCATTTCATAATAGTAGAACATGTAGACCTATATTATTTTATAATAATGCTACTTGTATTTTATTTATTTTTATTGTTTTCTGTGTTTTTTCTATTATAGAGGATGTGTATTTAATGAATTCCAAAGATCCTAAGAATCCAGTTGTATATGCAGTGTTTACAACTTCAAGGTACATACATTAATGCGTTTATTAATGGAGCCTGATTATTTAGTATATGTCTATGATGTGTCTATCAATTTCTATTAAGTCCAACAACTTCTTTCAATAGTTTACTGTTACATTGTAACTGTTGAAACATTTTAAGTGTTGCCGTACTAAAGTAAAGTGTGCAAATGATTGATACGTGGAAAGACGAAGATCAATCAAGTATAATGTTGGTCTGTATAATAATAAAATATTCAATGTTTAGTACTAATCTAGTTGTGAATGACCAATGTATGGTTGTATTTATATTGTCCTCTTAAGGAGACTAACCAGATTATTCATGTTTATATTTATAGTAATGTATTCAAGGGTTCAGCTGTATGTATGTACAGCTTATCTGACGTACGAAGAGTGTTCTTGGGTCCGTATGCACACAGAGATGGTCCAAATTATCAGTGGGTACCATTTCAAGGGCGAGTTCCTTATCCAAGACCAGGAACTGTAAGTAACATCATGGTAGATGTAAAATAAGATATATTCCTAAAGCAGATTTATTACAATGTTTACATTATCCCAAGCCTTTGTCCATAGAGCTGCATCTGCAATCAGATATAATTTGTACTTGAAAATTTATACTAATTATCATAATGATGAATATGATAAATATCATAAGTTTTCAAAATATATTCTTAAAATAGGGTAAAACTATGGAAATGCCTGTTGCCTAATAAAAATGCCATCTATACCATTTTTCCTGTTCCAGATAAAAGCGAACTGCTTGTACTGACTGAATAACATTTGTGTATATGTGGAGGACACATCGTTGGTTTTTTCATTCAAAAAGGGAAAATGCTCAACTATTCTGTATTTATAACAGGCAATGTATGAATGTTCAATGAGACAGTTTCTACTATATAAATAAAGTATTTTCATCAACTCCCTGTTTTCTGTCTCAAAATAATGCTGTTTGTGATGTTTGAGTACAGAGCAGATTTAATAAAATAAGATTGTTCTATGACAGCCATAAGTGTTTTAAATAGCTAGTGTGAAAGAGGAATCACTGATTTTCCTTAATTGCAGGAAACGCTAGATTTCTAAGGATTAGAGAAGCTTCACCTAGTGGGGAAATGTGTGTGGCCAAAAGCAAAGGAGTCTGGTTAGAGTAGAATAAGGGGTTTGACCTAATTTGTCCCTTGTGAGGTATGGTGAGGATGTTATGAGGTATGGTATCGCATACTGAAAGCAACACTTCTGTTTGTTGGCTCAAGGAAAAATGTGCTAAGGGGTGAAAAACATTTTAGTTCCCTGCTTTGCCAGAGGCTCTTCCCACAATTTGGAAGATGGCGGAAACTGTGTCTCAGCCTATACTTTAAATGGAACACATTTTGCACATTACAGATTCCCTTTAAAGGAAATGTCAATTTCTATGTGTACTTCATGGAAATGTCCATTTCTATATGTACTTCAAGCAATGTAGGAAAAACCATCAAATGCACAAAAGTGACACATATAAGAAAGACCGTACTGATCATGAAAGTGTGAGAAGATTTTAGGAGAAAAACAGAAAGTGTTAATGAATAAAGGGGGTTATCCTAAAGTGTTAGTAGGTTGGGCTTCTGCCCATTCAATTGCACATAACAAAGCAGAAATACAGCAAAATGTTTATAGGGGACAATAAAATAAGCACCAGTTGCCAGGTACAAATTCAAATGCGTATAATTAATAAAATGTTAATCACAGGTTTTAAATTTGATGCTTCTAATTGCTTTTTGGAAAATGTTTAATTTTGCCAGTGATATTCGATCAGCTCAGGAAAAAATGTGAACTTCCCTATCTGTTCAATAGATAGCAATGCCAGATTGTTTGTGTCACTATTGATTTTTATTCCATTGCTATTAAATATTAATAACACTGAAATCAAGGTTAAAACAAAGATGATTGATTTTTTTTTCACCCTGCTGTATTTTCTTGAGGAATTTACACTTCTGGTTTGAATGTTTCTTTCTTTCATGGAATCTGGGCTATAAAATGTGCTTTCCAACTTTCATTAATTTACTGTACACATTAAGTTGATTTGTGCGTGTGTTCAGTATAATGCTGAAATGTGATTTCAATGGGAAAGCAACCTGTCTTTATTTAACTAGAAACCAAATACTCTTCACGAAGACAAATTAATCTTCAGTCTTCTGTAAATTGGTATGAATGCAATAAATGCAAACAATGGCGTTATTGTGTAAATGATTTATCTTTGTGACTTATGTAATTCTTCCTGCCACTTCACTGCTAATATCTTAGCCCAGCTGAGGTTTTCATTGTTGACTAACTAGTAAACTATAGGGTGAAACTAATTGGTGGAAGCAGATATAGATTTGTAGATGTGGTTGTGTCTCCAAATATAGGAAGGATAATCCGTATGTCTCGCATGTTAATATCCTATCTTTTTCTGTAATGCCACCGTAAGATGGAGCCTAATAAAGAGGCATTATAAAATGCATGATAAAATAATACAGTACAGAGAACCACAAGACTGCAACATTGAGAGACCGTAAATATTATAGTCAGTTTAAACATGATCTGAATTGTGAATGAGGGTTCTCTTATGGTCAGTGATGTATGGATCCATAGACTGTTCTGAGTGCGGGTTAGAGAACTGCCTCATATGAAGCACAAACAAAAATTAAAGACCTAAGGGAGTAGTTTTAGAAACAAGTGGATCCTTGGTGCTTTTTTTTGTGTTCTGACAAACACATTGTATTTTTATTACACCCAAAAAAATATAAATATTAAAAGAAAATGAAAGAAGAATTTCAAAAATATTACTCCCACACCCCACAATAAAGACATTAAAGCTTGGGTTTATTTAATAATGTGATACAATGTGTACAAATGTGAAATTAGGCAACCAATCAGATTAGAAATGTCAGCATGGTTTAGAAAATGAAAGCTAACATCTGCTAGGATGCTCTGGGTTCTAACACATCTGTAAATGTATCGTCATTTTACTAAATAAGCCCCAATTAATTTGTTTCTGTTCTCCAAAGTCCCAAATTTTAAAGTGTATTTTTTTTCCACTTTTTAGTGTCCAAGCAAGACTTTTGGTGGGTTTGATTCAACAAAAGATCTCCCAGATGAAGTGATCATGTTTGCGAGGAGCCATCCAGCCATGTACAACTCTGTTTTTCCAATCAACAATCGTCCAATCATAATTAAAACTGAAGTGGATTATCAGTTTTCTCAAATAGTGGTTGACCGTGTGGAAGCAGAGGATGGCCAATATGATGTCATGTTTATTGGAACAGGTACATTTAAAAACATGATTTATTGAATTTATTTTTATAAATAAAATTGTACTAATAATAAAAAGTAATCGTTAAGAAGCTTACATCTCAGACTAAACAGGAAAGGCATACTCACTGGTCAAAAATATATATAAAAGGAATAGCTTAAATATTAGCACTGGGGTGATATCACAGTAAAGGGACGTGTGTGAGAAAGGATCTGTTTCATTCTGTGAGTGTGATATTATTGCTAAATGCCGCCATCAAAGAATGCAATTGGGTACTCGGGGTCAGTTTTCAGATTCCTGTGTTGTAAATCTCCTGACTCAGTTCAAATTGATGCCTGACATAAATCAGAAGAAAACTGAACACCGGGCTCAAGCTTTAGTTCCTAACATTTTACATCTGTGGGAAAGTCTTACAGTTAGTTCAGGAAGAGGGCATTTGTGGATTGAGAATTAAAGTGTGAAATAATTTTTGCTATGGGTGTTATGGTGTCGAGCTCTTACAATTAGTTCCTTTTCTGCTAATCTGATTCTCTGGGAGCTATAAAATATTCTGTCGTTCAAATGAATTCTGACCTCGCTTATAGTTTCTGGCAAAGATACCTTCTGGAAACACAGTCACGAGTACCCAGTGAACGGTTTAGTGTAAGATTGAAGATGATTATTATGCATATTGTACATTGCTTTAGATTAGAACTATGGAACACTTAAAGCTGCACTGCATTGTATGAGGTAAACATTGAATAAAACTGTACTCCTCCTGTTGTCTCCTCCTGCCTGGAACAGATGATCAGCGGGTAGGAGATTGTGATATGTGCTACAAGAGGAGATAGAGATCAATATGCCTGATTGAGAGAGTGTGATGGATGTGGGGAGTTCACACTTGTGAACAGGTGTTGGTTGTTTGGGGAAATGTCTCACAATTCTTGCATGGGGTATTAGTAAGCTTACTGTATATGCTGTCATAGTTGGGTTAGGAAAAGTTCACTAATATAAACACTGATGAAAGTATATATGTGTGGGGCCGGCCGGAAAATATACATAGATTTCTTGTGAAAGCCTCCAAAGACGCTGAATAATTGTATGTATCACAATGATGCCACATCTTTACTATAACTCAGTGATCAAAGTGTTCTGGTATATACGGTGGTATGCCTGGTATATACGGTGGTATGCCTGGTATATACGGTAGTATGCCTGGTATGTACGGTGGTATGCCTGGTATGTACGGTGGTATGCCTGGTATATACGGTGGTATGCCTGGTATATACGGTAGTATGCCTGGTATGTACGGTGGTATGCCTGGTATATACGGTGGTATGCCTGGTATATACGGTAGTATGCCTGGTATGTACGGTGGTATGCCTGCTATACCGCTACTTCTCCTTCTGCTTTCATTGTAAAACTATCAAATTCCATTCACTTATATTTTCCATACAGCCACTTCCAAACGTAAACCTCAAACACTCATAACAAAAGAATCAATTCACAGTTGTAAACAAGACCAAATAATTTGTATTATGTAAAATATGTATTGTAGAGAAGTCTGTCTTTGTTTTGGTGTTTTATATAAAAATAGTGGCAATAACAAATGTTTACTTTCTGATTTGCAACATTTTATTACAATTAATGCATATAAATTGCCTTGTTCATTCTGTAAAATTGACCCTTCTATATTTGCAAATGTGTTTTCAAATATGCACTAACTAATCCATTCATTCATTATTCACTGCACACACTGATTATTAAGGATTTTTTACTCAGAGCTCCCTCATTTCTATATCTTGGACTTTGAACAGTTCATCTCACAATAAGGATTGACATCACTGTTCTGTTTATTTATTAAACAAGTTTGCCAATAACATTGAAACAGCAGACCAAAATTTGCCATGTTGTTTACATTGCAGGTAAAAAAATATATATTATGTATGTGTCTCTGTATATGCGAGACCACACTAGATATACCCTGGCTTATTAAATAAACTTATTTTTCACTATTGTACCATCATAAATTTGCCACACATCCTAATTATATGATAACTAGTACTATTGCATGCCAAGACAGGTTTGTAGTCTTTACATTGCCTGCAGCTATTCACACATTCATAGCATATGTAGAACAGTAATACTCTTTGAACAGACACTTGGTTAAAGCTGACAGAAATGTTAATTAGCACATCACGATAAAGGTTAATTAGCTGGCCAAGGCATACATCTGAACAAACAATCTTGCTGATTTCAACAAGGTAACCATTTATAAACACCTGTAGGCTCATATATAACACGCTGCTTGTCATGAGAAGTAATGGATTATTTATTGATTGTTACCATAGTAGAACTAAGAACACTGCAACTTTTGACTGCCCCCACAATTGCTTAATTATTAATTGTGAAGTTTCATTATTAATGACCGAGGATTTATAAACACCAGTTTTCACCAACATGTTATGAGTTAAGAGCCAGCTGCTTGTCATCTATTCTGGATGGAAAGGACATAATCCAAAATGGATAGACCATGGGTGTCAGTGTGCTTCTCTACTTCCTTAGATAATCCCCATCAATGTCACATCCTTAACTCCTAACATAAAAACATTCTGCTAGCAGTCAAAACAACTAAATTGGTGGTCTTAGGCTACTTTTGGAGCCTAAGAGCCAAACCACAGGATACGAATCTAGGTAGGATATTATTTTAGCCTCTCGATAGAGTGCATCAGGAAATTAAATCAATTTATATTTCACAATCTGCCAGGTCTGAACCATGTATTTCTTACAAAATGTACAAAAAAATACAGAACTAACTTTTATATTGGTCCATATACCCTGTAAGTCATACAAGTTACAAAGTGCAATCAATGTCTCGGTGGATCAATTCTCTAAATATATGACCTGAGGTAATATTTCAAATAGTGGAAGTGCATCTGTCGTTAAAGTGAATTAATAGCCCTCTTATCCTTTAGTTGAGCTGCAAACTGGAGCCTATTGATCTTAAAAGAAGTAAATGTTTTAATTTGTGTGAAAGTATTTGAAATTCTACTCTTTAAAACTTGATCTGTAACTCAGATACAGTCGAGCTTTGGTACCTGAGGCCTGATCACAGTCCTCCATAGTGATTAACTTATGTTACCTTTGACCTCTAAAGTTTCTGCAGATGCAGAGGCTATGAATTTTATGTTGTGTATTCTTCAGAGAGCCAATTTATTTAAATGAAGGTGCCCAGGGGTTAGCTGTCAGATTTCATCCATTCCTTATCAAAGTCTACATCTACACTGGAACATTTGTGGGCTAATATGCGCTGAAAGTTTTAATTGCAATGTTTTGTACTTGACACATTTCTTCTCAGAATTTAAATCAAATGCAGTACTCGCAATACTAGCCTTCTGTGGGCTATTAAATAACGCTATAATCAATCCATACAATTTCACTTGCAGAAAGCACCCTAATGTTTTACTACAATATGAGCAGGATGATAGATGGCTATTAATCACGTTCACATTTTAAAGTTGTGTTGAACGATATGAATTTCATGCCTGAATAGTTTGTTGGTACAAAGGCAATGTAGTCCATCAAACGTTATTGCCAGGTATGTTCAGCTGTCCTATTCTCCTGGCAAGCTGGGCTAAATTCAAGCTGTTTAGTTGGAATGCCTGAGTCGCTTTGATCACAGAGCCACAGGAAAGGGGAGGAAAACATAGATCAATATATATAGTAAATGTAAAAGTTTTGAGAAAACTTAATGTATTTTGGTATTATTATGCTTTTCAGAATGGAATATTTTCCTTTCACTCATTACCTCCTGTTGCCATTGTTGTCCTTTTGGACCAACCTGTTTTCAATGTAGTAGTTCTAGTAAGTGCATAGAAAATATCATATGGCACTGCAAAAATACTTACGGAGGACACGTAAGGTTTATGGAAAAATCTGTTTTACACAGTGCACTATATACGCGTTAAAAAACATCCCTCAATCTTCTCACCACATGTGAGAGAACATAACATAGCAGCACGTGCTGCATGTAAATTCCACATGCCAGCTTCAATGTTATGTGCACTGCAGGGAAGCTTCCACCTAGGTCACAGCTCACTTGCCTTGTGAACTGTGAGAGAAAGCTGACCAGGCGTGAGCAGAACTTAGACATTGAAGACCGTGTACAGCATTTACGTAATGTCCAGCAGTTATGTTCTATCCCATGTGTGAAGAGAATAACATATCAGGGGATATCTTCTTTTTACATATAGATGATTCACAAATGTAACACGTCATTTCCATCTGACAGTCCAGGAACCTCAACCAACCACTTACACCCCAGGGATCAGGTCTGTTACTATGGAGGTGTGGGTGTTTTGTAAAAAAATAAAAAAAGTAAGGGTCAACTACTTGTGACATAACTGAAAACAATTAACCCTTTTTATAATGAACTGTATTAAAACGAATATTCATTTGAGATGCTTTATGACTATTACATCTTAAAATGTAAAATCAAGTAAGAATCCTATAGTTTTTCCCTAATTTAAATCTGATATAACCAAACTAAATTTTCTATGTGCAGAAATTAGAACCATTTTTATTATCATTTAATCTCTTGTTTTGTTTGTATAAGATAAATGACGGAGATATGTGTACATATAATGAATATGTGGTACTTTGGAGGTGTTGGAGGCCACATAGTAGATCCCTGTAATCAGGTTATCCTCCGCTAGTGTAAGAATGTAATATTCTCAAACCTGATCGGTTCAATTTAAAACAGTGGTGATGCTTTAAGATATTATTTTAACATTGTTGCTCATGTTATTTTTACAAATGTTTCCATAAAGACAAAATCAGTATACATATGATTATTTAGTTAAATTAAGTGTATAAATGGTATTTGGGGTATTTTAGTTAAAGTAAAAGTCACATTCTATCATCATTTATTTATTTATATATATAGCACCAACATATTCCGTAGTGCTTTACAATTGGGGACAAACATAGTAAACTAATAAACAAACTGGGTAAAACAGACATATCAAATTAATAAAGGTGGAATATCCAGTTCTAAATGTCCCCTTTATAATTACTGCATCGTGAAAAAGCAAGTTGTTTGGTGGTTTTATAATGGATTTGTAGTTTCTTCTATATCCTGTTATTTATTTATCAACCTGGCAAATATGTTGAATGGATAAGGGCACAAAAGTCATGAATCATTCCGATTAGGGCAAGTAATACAGATGGTGTACCATAAAATCTGAATTTTGCATAACTTGAAATGATGTTGTATGCACTCATGCTTGTCTAATTCCTGATAATCTGGAATGCGTGCCTTCTATTGCATATACTGGAAACCTAAAATGTTATTACACCTCTAGAATTGCACAGAACACCCACTTACGATTCTGGTAATATTTTATTTTACTGGTCATTTAAGCATACAATACGTTGTGATGACTGACTCTAGCTTGATATCTATAGGTATTGTTAACGACTCTTACTATTTTTCCGGGACTAACACATGTTTATATGACTTGTTCCTGGTACTGGTCACTTTATTTATTTATTTTTATATGTGTTCATTGCACAGTACAATGTCTCCTGTTCTGTTGGACACCATTTTCTGCATGTGTTCCTTTTAATGCTGTATATCTAATTATTGAGGGGGAGTATTTGAAAATAAGTTACATTATGACTGTGGTGGTTAGGGAAGGGGGTCGGCTTAGCAGTATGTCCACCTAGTCCCGGAGTTTGTAACTTGTGGATCATAATCCAGAAAATGGGCTCCTATTCCCACATCCTCCGTTTTTTGCAAACCTATTGTGTATTACAATATATTAAAGTGATTGTTAAACATATTTAATTATACACTATTATTTGAAAACTGACTCATGATTCAGAACTGAACTCCCATAATATGTAGAGGCCCTACGGACCTATTTTAAGAAAGGAAGAAAAACCTTCCTCCAGTGAACATTTTCACTAGGCTTCTCCTGGTGATAACGTCCCCATTCGAAGCATGGGGAAACCGATTTAACAAGGACGGCACCATTAGAAGTAGTTTCACGATGGTGATAACCAGGGATATTAATAGGTCAAATATTTTATTTTTCCATTTTGGATTTGTATTAAAATCTTTATTTTAATTTTTTTTTTTTTTTTATATTTTTAAACTTTTTTTTTTTTTCATTTGATAAAAGTGGAACTGGAAGCCCAAGTCAAAGGCGGTTCATACATGCATGCTGGATTGGCTGGGGAAGCATTGAGTCCTCTCTCTGCTGCCAGGCAGTATTGCCAGGGTGCTGAGTATCAATTGGCTGCCCTAGCAAAATGTTAATAGTAAATGCGGTGATACAAGATTTTCTGTTGCTGTGAAAAGGGGCAATAAAAAAATAATTGTTATCACTGCATAATGGTTCAGGGCCCTGGGCATTATGAACCCTTGACATTGTGACATTGACTGTAGGGGGTGCTATCGGCTATCTGACACTAGAAATTATAGTAATGTGGTGGCAGCTATTGTGTAGGTTGAAAAAATTCCAACAAGTAAATCATTTTTAGATTGGTAAGTTGTTATCACTTACAGAATTACCTTCTAAAAAATGTCAAATGTCTGCAGCTATGTAATTTATTTATGACTTAATTTTATAATGTTGTCTGTACTATTTATTAGTGAGATAACCGGTTTATTATTGTTAACTAGTAGATGCATCTCTTTGCATCTGCTTTGTAGCTATTACCTACATTTTTTCATTGCAACGATATTCATAAAGAACTATGCAAAATAAATAAAACAACCTTTAACAAGGGGTTTCACAAATGTAGTACTATATAATTGAAGAGAGGGCTGCATAACGAGGTTAAATGAACTGCCTCAAGCATGCAGCTGCATGGATAGTGAAGAGGAAATTTAGCTGTACTTCAGCTTTACAAGTGTCCTCAAAGATCAACAAAGCTCTGGACCTTTGCACATATGTGACACTTTCTTGCCTCTGATATATGTAGCCTACAGTTGTAAAACAGCCATAAAACACATTAAAACAAGAGATGGTATTTATCATGGTATGTATTGTGGTACTGATGATTTCTGTAAGGTGTACAGATCAGAAGCCAACAATTTAAAGCTTTTTACTCACATTATATGTATTGTATTTTATTTATCGGGAAACCTTAGAAACTGGCAGTTGTTTTTAATTGAATTGAAGACTAAAAAAATGCACTATTAAGCTAGTTCAAAATAACTATAATGAACCATCACAATGGCTTATATGAAAACACTTCTCTAGATAAGTGTACAATGGAATTTAACATGTTTCAATGCATCAATCAAAATCTTTTAAAAATTCATATTTGAATACTTTCTATTATTAAACTTCAAGTATACAAATATGACCACTGATGCTTTGTCTAGAAATTTTTTGTTGCCTGCAGCTTATTGTTGTTTGAATTGCTTATAGTACAGCTGAAGCTACTGTATATAGATGGATATCTAGATATTACTTTTATTGTTGCTGTTACTAAATGGTTTCTAACACTTTTTGTCAATGAGATGCCAATGATTGAGTGGCCCTAACGTTCGAAATCCTCCAGTAAAAATAAAAGGGCGCTGTAGAGTTTGTTTTTATTCCATGGTCTTGATAACTATATCCCACCCATTTTCAAAATAAACTGACTGAATAAGACCATTATTTGTCCAGCATGCACCTACAATAACAGAGAAAATGTCAACTAAAGTGTTTTGTTTTGTTTTTTTCCAAAGATATGGGGACAGTTTTGAAAGTAGTTTCTGTTCCTAAGGAGACTTGGCATGATTTGGAAGAAGTACTCCTGGAAGAAATGACTGTATTCAGGGTGAGTACAGTTAGAATTACAGTGTAATATGTGTTGAGCAGAATCATTCCTGTGTTACTGAGTCACTTCGTAGTTGCTGTGCAAAATCAATGCTTCCAATAGGATACACAGAAGCACAAACCACAATGCCTTTATATTTCTTGTTATGTGATTTTAACATAGAATCTTCATAAATTTAGACAATGAATTCCATAAAATCTTGATTACTAAAATAATGATATATATAAAAGGTATATGAGGACAATTTTAATTATGACACATATTAAGAAGAAGGAAGTTGTATACTGTGATTAAGGATAATATGTACTTACCAAGTGTCCTTAATTATCAAGGACAGTGCCAGCTTTTGTTGATTTGACCCTAAACATAATACTGGTGGTGATGTATTCATACCATCTTTTCTAAACTGTTGTATAATAATTTTATAATCAAATATATTGAATGATGTGATCTATGACTTCCAATGTAGAGTTTAATCTACAGAGCTGTATTTTGTTTCGCTTTAGAGGTATAACTGTTGTCCTCTGAGGCTTTCATTTTATTATTCTTTATTGAACTATAAATTATGAATGTCAAATTTAATGTGAATCTCAATTTAATGCCATATTTCTGAATAATCTGTATAATGTCATGTAGCCAAGTCTTTTAATTCTGCAATTGTATCTATTTATACTGCCTTACAAATTGCATATAGTCAAAAACAAATCAGGAATAATTCCTAGTGTCTTTTTCAATGTGACCTTGTTAGAATTTGTGATCTTAAAAAAAACAAAAAACAATGGTCCATTACTTCTTATCTTAGGCCAATTTTTTTTGAGGCAAAGGTAAAGATGTTTTCATGACCTAAATATGCTATCGAGGTGAAAGATATAATTATTTTAGAAAACTGCTTGTCATATTAAATAGATATTCTCGTAATGCCTCAATTACAGCTTGTGTTCACGCCGAGGAATAATTATAAAACCCATGCCCAAGCTTTTACTACTGTATGTCACACAACTGTGTCTCTACTAAAACTATTCAGTGTAATTTTTCTGTTTTTATTTTTTTAGACAACATCTTGTACTTTTTCCTAGCTTTTAATAGAACCTTCAAAGTATGTTCACAAATCCCCCTAGCAGGACAGTGTATTAAGCACAGAGCGTTAATGCTCATGAATGCTGCAGGCAATGTCAAAATTGACGCAAAGTGAAGTGAACACTTGTCAAAAAGTGTGTTTACAGGTCCATTCCTTCACATTATCTTTTGAGCTATCAGAGTTAGATTAGCAGGCTTCAGAAATGAGCATTGACTTGCCTGATTTCAACGTCTATGTTGTATGGACCCTTAGGGGTAAATTTATCAAGCTCTGAGTTTGAAAAAGTGATGTTTCCTATAGCAACCAATCAGATTTTAGCTGTCATTTTGTAGAATGTACTAAAATAAAAATAACTAGAATCTGGTTGCTATAGGCAACATCTCCACTTTTTCAAACCCACAGCTTAATAAAGTTACCCCCTAGACTCTATAAACCTCAATCCTTTTATTGTTGTACTATTAGTGACACAGCTGGATTTTTCTTAACTTTTAACTTTCCTGTAGTGACAATTCTGGTCTATGCAATTTCTATTGTAATTTATAATAATTGTAATTCTATTTTATTTTTTTTTCACCTTTTTAAATATAATTTCTTCAAAAATAAGCACATTTTTGTGTGGTTTCTGAATGTCTTTTTAAGGCATCAAGCAAGTGTTTTCAGCTGTTTCCTAGTAACAATGTAAAGTACGTTATGTTATGTCAGATTGTTTTAACCAAGAGACTTATTTAGTTCACTAATTCTAAACAGAAGATAGACTATACTAACCTGTGCTTTGTGTTTTTCCCTGTAGGAGCCAAGTGCTATTTCAGCCATGGAGATATCCACAAAGCAAGTATGCAGTGGCTTTTAATTCACTTACCATGTTTCCATTATACTGTAGCTTTTTATGTCTTCCAGACTGCATCCTGGCAATCACAGAAGTATTACTTGTGATAACACATCCTTTTCCTATACTTGGACATCAACGGGTTTTAGAATAGTATCATTAAAGGCCACGTAAAAAAGGAAACATTTAGAGGCACACATTGTTATTATGTTATAAACATGTCGGTTAGTGGACTGTGAACTTGTCAGAGTTTTTCTTGGATTCTAAAGTTGGCACTTTTTAAAGAAAATGCATGTTCTTTAATGCTCTTTTTAGTAAGAAAATAATTCCGTGTATTTTATATTTATAACATTCTCTTATGTTTGGAACTGTATTTGTGTTTTAAAATATTCATTTTGAACACTATAATGCTTCTTTAATATAATGGCGCTATTGTTACTCATAAATTAGGGACCGGAGCAACGATTCCACCGATTTAGCTGAATGTTAAAATTTTGCCTCTGGTTAATTAATCTGTGACATGTAAATAAATAGCACCCACTGGAGATACAGGCAACCTGGCCGTATTTATCATGCAATGGGGTCCAAAGGTAATCTGTTGCTGTAAATCTGCTACTCTATGATTATTTTCTACTGGAGCTGGTCTTCTTCTGGTAATCTTCAACCAGCCTCAGCCTTATGGGATTCCCTGCCATAGTGAAGGCCAGTCCCAGATTGGTCAGCAGAGATCTGGTGCTATACAAAGCTGCTTACTCCCTATCCCACATGCTGCCAGCCCTATCCATGCTAAAAGGCACTGGGGCTCCTTATTGGTCCCCTCATCTGTGGAAGCCCAGGTAATTAAAAAGATTTGAAGACCTAGGGGTAAATATATAAAGCTGAGAGTTTTCCGGCGGGTTTGAAAAGCCAATCAGAGTCTAGTTATCATTTATTTAGTACATTCTACAAAATGATAGCTAGAATCTGATTGGTTGCTATAGGCAACATCTCCACTTTTCAAACCCGCTTGAAAACTCTCAGCTTGATACATTTACATTTAATTGTTTATTTAATTTTCTGGTATAATGGATAAGGGTCAAACATCTGCTTTGGTAAAGTTACCACTCAAAGATCCCAATATTGTAATCGACCCAATCCCCAATAGCTCAGGGGGTCAGAAAGAAGTTTTCGTAATGGGACTGGTAGCCTCTGGGAAGTGAGGCTGGGGCTGCTTTTCATTATGGCAGGGATAACCAATGCTCATGGTCTCCCTATTATAGTGGAAATCGGCCCCGGAGCATAGCGTTTGCACTGGTTAAGGAATTGGCATACTGCCATTTTTTTATTTTTTTTTCCACTTTATACAAGGGCAGCCCTATGTAATCAGGACAGGTGCTGAAATAAGGGGATATATGTTTTTCTTTATTTACAAATCTGAGAAAAGTGAAATAATATTTGTGTTGTGTTTATGCATTTTGTCATATTTAGAAATTGCAAATACATCCTCAAAAGACATTAACTGTAAATGCAGTATTTCTATTTCCCTTTGTGTTTTTAAACTTAGAAAGCAGAAGTTAAGTTAGACATTAAATGCCCTGCTGTCCCATGATACTTTCTTTTCACGCTCAAATGCAGTGTTCTCAAATTCCAGATGAATTTATGCATAATACATAGCCAAAACAATGCAACAAAGAATTTATATTAAATGAGGATTATGGTGAAGCTGTCACGTAGTTTTATGCTGTCGTACAAAATAAATGGTCACACATTATACACCATTTCCTATACACAAATTTAAGTTTAATGCATTAAACTACGAGTTGGATATTTTGGGCTGTTTAGTAGTGATATTACAAATATTTAAACACATGTCACTATGCAGTTTGGAAACAGCTTGCGCTGTCCATATGGGTTTTTTTTTTGTCTGTTTGAGTTAATTATATTTGGCAATGAAACAGGTTTTATTTGAAAAGAGGGAAGGATCTGTTGTGCTGGCAGAACTACAACTAAATTCATCAAAACATGTATAACTCCAGAAACCACTACAAGCTTGATAAAGTTCAGTCTTTAAAAGTCATAGAGTGATGCTAAGTGAATGGGGACTATTTTCCCCATGTTGATGGAAAATGTATTCACCATAACCTCCTGAAACTGAATTCAGCTGCAGAATTAGATTGTTGTCATAAAACAGCACATGTCAACCTAGTATACTGTATGTGAATGCATAATTATACTGTATATAACAATACCGCTACAGTATGCTTATTGTTTTAATTGTATAATAACAAAGAGCATTTACAGCCAAAATTATTTCCTATACTTATTTGGATAGCTACTTCCTGACCACAGGCAATGATTGAGGTCTTTCATACAAAAGAGAAATTGTGAAGGTTATATAATTACCTTGCATTAAGGTTTGAATTTGTGCTAACACACAACAACAAATCAGACATTTGCTTTCATTGTCTAATCTGCTATAGACAGATAAAAGCTACTTGCTGGTTGGTTGCTGTGATTTGTGAATGTGATGTTCGTACATAACCTTAAGTGTATATTGAAAAGATTGTTATACTGAGTAACTGAAACATTTTTATATGTGTAGGAGTACTCCCATTTCAAAGAGAAAGGTTTAAAATGTTTTTTGTTTTGTTGCTACCAATCACTTAATCTACTTCATGCTCATTTGGCCAATGGAAGTTTTCTGTGCAGAATAAAATATTTTAGCCATTTAGAGCAACAAAGGCCAGGCTATATCCTCTTTTAAAACCAGGATCCTCATTTACATGAATAATTATCCTGTTTAAATAATAGCGGTTTAAAGTACAAACAAATTCCTGCTTCTCAGGTTCAGTTTAATAATCATTTTAAATTTAACAATCGCAAGTATCAATAGAAGCTTTGCCTTTTATAGAATTGTGGATCTTTCATTCCATTTTATTATTGTACATTAGATGCTTTAAATATGTTTTGTATTTGTATATAGTATGTTGCACATATGATTTAACTTTCATGGTTTTAATATTAATAGTGAAATGTCCATTTTACAGCAACAACTGTACATTGGATCATCCATGGGAGTCTCCCAGCTCCCTTTACACCGCTGTGATGTTTATGGAAAAGCATGCGCTGAATGTTGTCTTGCCAGGGACCCCTATTGTGCCTGGGATGGTTCTTCATGCTCCCGCTACTTTCCTACTGCTAAAAGGTAATAAACTCTAAGACATACTGCTTATTGTATTAGCCTTCTGAGCATTACGCTCTGTACATCCTTTACATTCTTCTGACATGTCATAATCTCCATAACATATGGCTGTGTGGTGTTAAAGGGAAAAAAAAGCCAAAAAAAGGCAGATGGTATGTGCTATGTTTTATTTTGTGCCACCAAATTATAGGTCTCAAACATACATATTTACTTTTGACCTGAAAGTTGCCTTATATCTAAAAGAGAATAAACAGAAATCAAAAAGAACAAATTGTTAAAGAGATAATATCATGAAAGGGCACTATAGAGATTAATACATTCATTAAGGTATAATTAAATAACTCCTATTCGCTGTCTTTGAACAGAAGTTCTCTTTTCATTCATTACATATCAAAGAGTCGAGGGACAACAGTTGAGCGCATACAAAGTTCCCACTTAGCTACATGAAAATGCTTTGTGGCTCGTATTTCATAAACTCATCTGTTGCCTTAATATCCACATATGACATTTCTTTGATATCTTTAGTAAATCTATATATAGATCTGAATAATTAACCGCCTCTTTCTCTGAAATTGGTGCCTTAAAATAATAAGCACAGAATAATAGTGGAAAATATCATCTAGAAGCCAAAAGTGCTGAAAGGTTTATTTTGATGTTAGCAATACTGTATGGATACAGTGGGGAGTGGATTGTAGTAAAACAAATGAATGCCCTGTTTAAGAAAACAATCTTATTTGCAATGGGTACTTGCATTGTAATGTTATTGCTTTCTTTGTAAAATGCCCTTGAACAAATTGAATCACCTCTATGCAATTTTGCAAGCTGTTCTTAAAGTAGACTGTAAGTAATCTATTCAATAAACAACCTTCCAAGGCAAAGAAGAAAAACATCACTTCTTTTTCAGCCTTTTTATGAAATGACTTTTATCCACAGCAGAAAATAAGTGATTATCCCTCTATAACAGCTGACATGACTGATGCAACCAAGTGTCTCTACACCAAGAATACTTGACTTTTGTATACAGGAAGCTGAGTGAGATGATTAGAAGCGGATTTACAGCTCTGTTCAGAGACTAATCCCCTTTGCTGTGTCCTGACTTTGCAAATCCTCTAGCCTTTTCCTACAATGACTTTTGTACCATTTAGACCAAGCTCAGCTTGTATTTATGAATGAAATTCTAGTGCTGTTATGTAAAAATAAATCACAGTATATAAAAAGTAAAGAATATTAATCAAAATGTTTGATCTGCACTTACACAAATCATTTTACTAACAAATCATTCAGTATGTATATTTTTATATTAAACACAAATTGAACATAGCATAAATAAATTACTAATGGAACTCATTTTGTAATATATTTTTCATTTAAGTCTGTTCAGCACAAAACATTATGCAAAATGGGAGCGATTGCTCAATAATTACAGCCATATTGCTGTTGCTTAAACATATAAATACAAGTAATCAGAACATTAATGTTTGTACACACATTAAATCGTTTCAAATTTATTTTTAACAGAAATAAAATTGAAATAACGTTACTTTATGTAACATACATTTTCCTGTAATAACTTTGGTTTTCATTAACAAAAACACTGCAAGAAGTTGATAACGTGGAAGTTCAAGGTTTGAAGAATATCTTCCTCCGGTCTTCTATTCTTTAAAAAGACAATGAGTTCACTTTAAATTCTTCAGGCCAGCAAACAAAGGCAAAAAAAATGAAAATACCCTTCTGACAATGCTTCTGTGTCTTATTGAACAAAATGTCAGCAGTCACAGAGATTTAGTTTAAATCAATATTTCCAATTGCCGTGGAAGAAGCTGCGTACACCTTTTCAATAAACGTATTCTGAATAACATGTATCGATTTTTGTGCAACATGCTATTAGCTGTGTAAAGGACTTGATAAGAAACTATTACATGACAATAGATGACAAAAGAACACTGGTCTAGCTTTGCTAAATCAAATATGTAATTGCTTAAATGTATTTGACAAGTTGCATATGTTTCTGAAAGACCATTAGCTTTGAAAGAAAGTCTACAATTATGACTTCTGATTCACTTCTTTGACTATATAATATTTATTGTATTCAACTTTTGCTTGTAATATGAAAGAAATGTATATTTTTGAATCAAATTGATTATGTGCTCCATTTAGGGCCCCTACTTTCTTCCCCACCCCAAATAGTGGGACATTCATGTGCCATAAATATATCTTGTCTGATTGCCACCCTGTACATTCTTCAAGGAGTAGGCATGTGACAGTAGCTGAAGGCCTGGACTGCAAGCGCAACTTTGTCATAGTATTGCTGCTGCTTTCATATTCAGGTTGCTTAGTTTTAAACTATTTATTTAGTTTTAAACTATTGCAACAAAGTCCTCTTAAGGTAGAACTGAAATAACTATCTTTTTAAAACTTCTTTTAGGCGTACAAGAAGGCAAGATATCAGAAATGGTGACCCTCTAACACACTGTTCAGATCTACAACATCATGGTGAGTGAAACTATAGTCTTCTAGTGATATTTTGAAGCTCACCTAGGGGGCCTTCATTGCCTACAGCCAGGGTGTTAGTGACCAATAACACCATGTTTTTTAGGGATTATTACTTAAGTAGATGAGTGTTAAATGTAATAGAAATGAGTATGTACTATAATTGCCACTTAACTATATTCTTGCACTACCCACAGGCCTTTTCACTGAAATTGAGTTTTTTTTGTTTTTTTTATGCAATACATTTTCAAAGGAAAGCAGGGGTGAGCTCATTCCTAAACAATGCTGCTATTAGGATTTTGCACAAGACTTTCAAGAGTCTGCTATGCAGACCCTGAAATATTCAGTTTTCCTTTGGAGTGTCCTTGAAATGTTGTTGTTCTGATGTTTCAATGATTGTAAAAAGACAACACTTTATCATGTTCCACTAATAGCCATTATAAACGGGACCAAAGCATTGTAGAAAAGACACCTGCTTAAATGATTTTATCATGTAAGAGAGAAAACACAAGAACAAAACATACACCGATCAGCCACAACATTAAAACCACTGACAAGTGAAGTGAATAACATTCACTATCTTGTTACAATGGCACCTCTCAAGAGGTGGGATATATTGGGCAGCAAATGAACAGTCTGTTCTTGAAGCTGATTTGTTGGAAGCAGGGAAAATAGTTAAGCGTAAGGATCTGAGTGACTCTGACAAGGGCCAAATTGTGATGGTTAGATGACTAGGTGAGAAATGGCAGATCTTGTGGGGTGTTCTCGGTATACAGTGGTTAGTATCTACCAAAAGTGGTCCAGGGAAGGACAACCGGTGAATCGGCGACAGGGTCATGGGCGCCGATTCACCGATGCATGTGGGGAGCAAAGACTAGCCCTTCTGGTCCAATCTCACAAGATCTATTATAGCACAAATTGCTGGAGATTAATGCTGGCTAAGATAGAAAGGTGTCAGAACACAGTGTATCAGGCTGTGTAGCCCATGCTGATACCTGTTCACCACCAAAAGTGTCTACAATGGACATGTGAGTGCCAGAACAGGACCATAGAGCAATATAAGAAAGTGGCCTGGGCTGATGAATCACGTTTTCTTTTACATCATGTGGACAGCCAGGTGCGTGTGCAGCATTATCCAGAGGAAGAGATGATACCAAGAGACATTATGGAAATAAGACAAGCCAGCGGAGGCAGTTTGATGCACTATGCAAAGTTCTGCTGGGAATCCTTGTGTCCTGGCATTCATGTGGATGTTGCTTTGACATGTACCAACTACCTAAACATTGTTGCTGACTAATTACATCCCTTAATTGCAGTGGTATTCCCTGATGTCCATGGCCTCTTTCAGCAGGATAATGCGCTCACACTGTGTCCACACTGCAAAAAATGGAATGTGTGAGGAACATAACAAAGAGTTCAAGGTGTTGACTTGGCCTCCAAATTCCTCAGATCTCAATTCGATGGCGCATCTGCGGGATGTGCTAGAAAAACTCTCACTCTTTTCATTCACAAAATAAAAAGAGAATTAATCTGAATAATTAACATAATAGTCTGAAGAATACCATGCACTTTTTTGCCATTTTAAAATTTTCCACATATTTAATGGCCAATGTGTGGTTAATAAGTAATCTAATATTTCATCTCTGACAGAGAACTCCATACAATAAGGGATGTAAAGTATCTTCTGGAAACAGATACCCATATGCTGAACTTGAACAGCGATGTTTTCCTCTGCAGACCAGGTTCAAGCTGTCAGTAGTCATAATTTGTCTAAGTTGTGCCTTAAAATATTTGTAATGTAGCATGTTCAAAATTATCCCTGCTTTTATGCACAGCTTAATGTACGTTCTACTCTGTGATATTGTTTACACATGTCCACCACATCGCATGGAATGTATAACTGATGTTAAAGACAAAACACACCTAGAGATGAGGATCACGTATACTGGTGTTTTGTTTCAGTGGGTTATCTTTGGTGTTAGTGGTGATGCTCGAAGGTTGATGAAACAAAAGTTTGATAACAATACTTTAAATGTACTCCTCTCTCCTACCACCTCTTTCCTGATTCAGACAGGCAGCAGTGTTTTAGATGCCCCTCTATGACCTTCCTATTCAATTCATTCGCCCATTCTATGTCCATGCACATTAAAAAGAAATAGCTCTAACAATCCATAATCGTAAGGCCTGCTCCCTTTCAGCCACAAAAGGCACATATTCATTGCTAATATTATAAGTATGTTGTATATTTCTTTTTGTAGATGTCCTTATTTTAAAAATACCTATTAATAAGTAGACTATTGTAGGGTTTACCAATAGGGTATACATCTCATTTTGAACCATAAAAAGATAGAACACCTGATTTGGTCTCAATGTAAATGCTAAGTTTACATTGTAACTATAGATTTATGTATTTAATTGGTTTCAGATTTGTTTTTAAAATAAAAATATATGTTTATAGAAGTGTACATACAATAAAGGATTGTACATGCAGTGGGAAACTGGCTAGCAGTGCAATAGTGTAGCTGTTGGCTAATTGTTCAAACATGGATAACTGGAATGCTTATACATTGCTATACCCATAATGTCCAATTTAATACACATTCTCAAAGTCTGAATCTGGGCTTCAACTAGACATCAGTGACAAATGATGATGATTCATGCATTCTTTGTGACTGCAATTTAAACTATGTACCATCACTGACAAAGTTCACACAGTTCAGTGACCTAGCAATAGGGGATGCAGTGCTCACATATGTGACCTTATGTATGGACTTAAAAACCAAATGTCTCCTTAAGCCTCCTAGTGTTGCTGCTCATAATTTACTGGGCCAGGAACAGCAATGCTCAGAGAAACTTTTTGTTTTCTTTTATTACAGCTCTCATATGATACCTACCAGGGTTGTTACTTGGTTGACCCAACTGGTTACTGCAAAGATTGTTCTGAGTCACTCTGAATTGAAAAGTTATCTACTGAACACTACCATATTTCTTTTACCCTTCACTTTACATACTAGGGGCCTGATTCATAAAGGATCTTAAATGAGGAGGTATCTTATTTCAGTCTCCTGGAAAAAACCATGCAAGGGGTGCAAACTAGTTTTCTTTTTTGCACATAAGTTAAATCCTGACTGTTTTTTCATGTAGAACACAAATATCAACTTTAAATTTCAGTGTACAAATAAGCTATCAATTATTTGTGTGCTACATGAAAAAACAGTCAGTATTTAACTTATGTGCAGAACAGAAAACTAGTTTGCACCCCTTGCATTGTAACATGGTTTTTGTTCAGGAGACTGAAATAAGATACCTCTTCATTTAAGATCCTTAATGAATCAGGCCCTAGATTATTAACCACAAAGTCTGTTTCTGAAGATATTATTCTACCAATTTTACATATCACACACAAATAAATGAATAAGCATGTTCACTATCATATAATTATCATAGAGTATGTACAGCAGATGACCATGACAAGCCTGGTCAGCAAGGGGATGACTTTAAAAGAAAAAGATATAAATCAGTGTAAAATGCCTATTTCTTGCTTTTAAATGTATGAACAATTAACTCTTGTGCATGCACTGCATATCCTAGAAACACCAACCTCCCTCTTTCCTTCTTATTGGTGGATGGAGAACAAAAAGGGATATGTAACAATATAAAAGCAGGCAGTTGTTGTTGGCCGAGTAGAAGCAGCAAGTACGGAAGTCCCTGCCTGCATCTGATCACATGATCTGAGCCTCTGTGACTGGGCGCTGCAGCATCATGTGATCAGCTGCAGGAATGGACTCCTGCTACTCCACCCAGGTAAGAAGTGACAGGAAGTGAAGAGTGATGACTGGGGGTGTGGGTGATTTGAGGAAGGTGGATTATGGGAGGGGGGGTTGATGAAGGTGCATGAAGAGGGTTGGTGGTTGATAAAAACAAAAAGGAGAGTGATGAAGGGGTAATAAATAACTGGTGTTGGGGGTGATAAAGGGGCCATGAATAACAGGGGGCGATGAAGGTATGGTGGGGGAAGATGGAGTGGGATGGCTAATGAATTAGAAGGTGCAGAGGGCTGGAATTACAACAGAGGGTGGTGGAGCAGTGGGGGGAAATAAGTCATAGTGCTATATATACCAAGCCAACATGGCCAAACTGGTGACAAATAAAGAAATATGTTTTGCATTCAATGGTTACATTTATTTCATTATGTTATAAAGTTAATATATGCATTTTTTTTTTTAAATGTTGTCAGTGCTAATTTGATGTTTATATTTCTGTAACAAATTAATTGGGGGTGGGGGCTGAGCAGGTGTTGCTTCCAGGGACATGACTACTTGCGACACCATTGCCAGCTTCATGTGGGTGACCAAATTGTACAGTGGTGCTATTGCTTGATCAAGCAGCAGGATCAGTCACCTTAAGATGTCCCTTACACAAAAGTATTTGCTCTCTGTGCAGTTGCATAATACAGTAACTAGTGCTTCAGTTTAGTTTTGTTTTAAGGTGATCAGAAATTTATATGTCTCCTTTTACACGTGTGGAAAATGTCTCTTGCCGCTACCATTTGTGAGAGCTGTGCATGCAGCCACATAAACCTGCATGTTAATGTCATTAGCAGATATGAGTGAACTCTAACATGAATCGCGTTTTACAGAGGAACGGGTCATTCGCAGACTTGCAACGTTCTGAAAATACAATCTCGAGTTCCACTTTTTATTTGCCATACAGGGCTGTATTTGTACATTTGCATTTTGCTGGACTGAAAGTTTAAGAATAGAAATGGGATGACAATGGTTAATCTCTCCTGCTGTGTGGAGTGATTGTGATAAGACTGAGGGCCAAATTCTATTGGTGAAACAGGAAAAATTTTGTGGCCAAATGAGTTTAACAACTTGAGGTACAGTGTTAAAAATGTTTGTTCATCTCTAGTCATTAGTGAATCGGGTAATTCAGTTGTGTGTCAGCCTGATAAAGTAAGACACAAGTAAATAGCTCCACCTTGTGGAATTATTTGGATAATTTGGTATTTTTTTACAGTCATATCTACAATACTATGCAATTAGACCATGACCTATTTAGTCATCTTGAAATGCCATCTTTATTAATCTTGAAAATTGTGGTTGAATGTACTTTTTTATTTTATTTTTTTAAATTGCAAAGTTCATAGTGTATCGTGCAATTACTAAGTTGGTTTCCAAACCCACTGATTCTTTTAGTGCTTTGTATATTTTTTGCTTTTTAAATATTCATTTAGCATACTGTATACTTGCATGTTAATTTGTGTAAAGAAATATTAGTTCTAACATTCCCCTGATGTCTCATTGCTAATGGGAGTTTCCTAGGTTTACATAATGTTCTAGCACAAACGATGTTCAAACGTCCTTCAGGAACTGCCTGACTTGTTGCATCTTTAGGCATTTATGCTTATATTTGTAAATGCTGTGTAATATATTATTATATGATACTAATAATAAAAACAGTGCCATGTTTATTTCAGTTTTAACTACTTTATACTTATAGTTATACACTGCATCACTTATCAGTGACACTAAACTATTAGGTAGTTGCTTCAGCTAATTCATAAGTATTGCAAATAAGTATAGTCATGATATATAATTTGTTTTCTATGTTAAGTTTTGTGCCTTCACATAGCTGAATTTACTATTCATAGTTTCCATGTTTGTATTTTTCAAAATATATGCTTTAGGGAACATCTGAAACTATTATAAACCATATGATATATTCTTGCTTTTTTATTTTCTACGTATGAAGTTCAGATGGCTGTATCCACTATACAAAAATGATGAAAGCTAGCAAAAACAAACAAGGGGTCATTTCACAAAAGTTTATTTTTTAACAGAGACTGCTTTTTAAACAGTTTTCTTGGATAAGAATTTCTGTCATACACAATCAGTGATCAAAGCTTTAGAATCTGAGAAGGATGTGGAAAAAAGTATTATTTCAGAAATCATACTGAGCATGGTTTGATCTTTTGCTCATACAACTGGAGGAACAATTTGAGAGAGATAAATTGTGAACTAAAGACAATCACAATTACTATGTTTTGTCCATGTCACAAAACATGCCATTCAGTCATGATTAAATGTGAGCATTTTAATTTAATAAGATGAACTTGCTTAAGATAATAGACCTTGATGTGGTCCCATGGGTTCCATGTCACAAAGATGGCATCCCCACACTATAGTGTGCGCTGCCATTATTGAACCATATGGTTGTCCGAGAAAGTCAATCACATGGCCAGATTTGTCAGTTTTCCTGGCCCCTGGTTTGTGCAGACTGCATTTAAACTGAATGCTCTCTGTAAATGGTGTAAGCCAGGGTTTCCCAAACTCAGTCCTCAGGGTTCCCCAACAGTGCAGGTTGGGAGCTCTGAGGACTGGGTTTGGGAAACCCTGGTGAAAGCGCTAGATCATTCATGTTTTTACAAAGGCTTTATCTTCTAAAAAAAAAAACATGACTTTCTGGCACAGGGCTGCTGCAGTATTTTAGAATGTGAGAACTTGTGTTTGTAAAGTTTGGCATGATTCTGAATCAAAATATTTACCATTTAATTAAATAAGGGAAGGGAAATATTTATGTAGCCCCATTTCTCCATGGATTTTTGTGTGAATCTATTTAATTATAAGGCGGACATTTGTGAATGGAAAATTTATATTCAGCCAAAACTAATGCATGTATATATGCGTGTATGGTGTTATAGAATGCTTCTGTATTTTTGTCTTTTTGTTCAAGATTCAAGTTGATCTATGTAATCCTAATACTTCCAACACATTTGTTTTGTCATCCAATTCACCATTGTTCTGAAAAGGGAGGGGTGGGTGAGATTCTACTTGTGTGGTACAGTGCCAGAACACCTTCAAATAGGTTCTAAGTTTCCAGCACTCGCCGACATGTGACCTCCTCACTCTCTGTTCTGGTGGTCTCTTTCTTTATTAGGCACTGTAAATATTTTGTTATCCTACTGTGTTTTTTATCATGTAAGGTGTGATGCTCATGCTTTATGTCACTCAACTGCTTTAAATACTGATTTTTGCAACTATGTGGCTTGTTTAGAAGATTTGGGAGTATAAACACCATTTTCAGTAAAGTAAGCCAAGAGACTAATAGCCTGTAATTGCAAAGTGTTTTTTTTTTTTAAACAGCATGATTAATACTCGGGAAGCTCTGTTCTTGTGAAAGGAAATAATTAGTAGAACAATTTAAACAGCAGTGTTTGTTCTCCCAATTCGTTGAATATAAATATATTATGGAAATAATTGATTGGAGATTGCTTCCTCAATAACATTGCCACTGATTGTAAATCGTTTCCATAAAACTGCGTACAAACAATAGCCTATTGCAGTAAGTATAGTGCACCAAACGTGTTTTTAACCATACAGCCTCAAACTCCATTTAAATGAAAAACCACAAGGCTTGATCACATAAATTGTAATGCATACGTCCCAAATTTCATGTAAAAGAAAAAGGAGGCTAAACTATGTGACTGCATTGAGAAGGATCCATTATAATGTGTTCCCCAATTTGTAACTTATGGTTCTCCAAATAAAATATTATACGTTCTACTAAATGGAAATAAATAAATAAAATATTTCACAATGTCATGACCAGTATTCATTTTAAAATGTTTCTAGCTCTTGGTGTTTTAAAATGTTCTATTTGTTGCATTCCTCAATTGAGCGATTTGTTTTTGGATGGCAGAAATTAAATATTTCATACATTTCAATACGTATGCTTCATACAAATAAAATGTTTCAACTCTGCTGGGGCTCATTTACTTGTGAATCACCCATAATTGCTGTAATATGGATCAGAGTATCTAACTTTTAGCCACATTTTGGCATAAACAGACAGGAGCAGTTTTCATGGGCATTACAAATCTCTTTGGTAGGCATACAAACAGAGTTTACTTGGCAAATGCTTCTAAAAAATATTGTGTTAAGGAGCATTTAATGTTTGGTGAAAGTTAAAGTCCTTTGAGTTATCTTAAAATAAATAAATAAATAACTTAAAGGCTAATAATTTAATATGATTTTAATTGAAACCGTTTAGTTGTTGGCGCCATTGTCCTACTGTGCTTTCTTACCTGAGTTTAATAAATATTTTGTCTTACGTGATAAATTATATAAAAGTATTATACATACAGTAAGAATATGAAGTCATATTGAACTGTATTGGATTACATTCGATATGACAATAGTATGCTAATCTTATAAGGGATACATTGTAGAAATGTCACTTCCCTTAAAGTTGACTTGCCCTAGCTCTGGCCATACACACCATATTTGTAGAATTGTTATTTTCTCAGCAGGGCAGTCCAGATAATCTGTCTCATTCTTGCTCTCACGTGGTGGTGTTCATGCTTTCAGATGATCCACACAGACAGAACCTGGAAGAGAAGATAATCTATGGTGTGGAGAACAGCAGCACATTCCTAGAATGCAGTCCTAAATCACAGAGAGCCATGGTTTTCTGGCAGTTCCAGAAACAGAACGAAGACAAAAAAGAAGAGGTAAATGGAACTTTTATTTGTGTCAGATTGCCTACACCTATGTTTGATTATTAAATAAAATGGTGCATGTGGCACAAATATTTTGTAACACAGAGCAAATAGTCACAAAATAGTAGACGTTGGTCTATCCAACACTAAACACAAAGATAATATGTGATTGGTTGTGTTGGATT